>NC_044005.1:3750000-5000000 GCF_900496995.4 Aquila chrysaetos chrysaetos | reverse complement strand
TGCTGGCGTAGGAACAAATGGGTAGTAACAGGCAATGAATGCATTTTGACTGCAAGTCGAAAAAACGCTCTCAATCATCAATCCAATGAGATGCTCGATGCTGCAATGGTGAATCTGCAGCCTCCGTATAGAGCATAGGTGCTGTATTTTATTTCACCTGGCCATACAGCAGCAGCAGCAGACTCCTACTCACCACTCCTGCCACTTAGCTACAGAGGTGAACCAGAGCCCTAGGACTGCAGGGAACATGTATTAACTGATAACGAGAAGCATCTACCACTCTTTTGCTAGTAGCAATCCATGACTTTTAATCCGGTCACATTAGGAACACCACCTGCAAAAGAGGGTTGGCTTTTATTACAACTGTGCATTAAATTTAAAACTGTTTGCCTGATTGAAACATTGTTCATGCTGTATTTATAAAACACAGGGAATGTTTAGAGGTACATTCAGGACTGAATTTGGATCACAGAAGCTTCTGATGATGATGGGCTTCCTACAACACCAATATTTTGACTTTTTGCTCCAGCACAAACTTGTACTGGCTGAACAGAATCCCATCAGCAAGACTTCCACAACAGATATGAGTTAGTTTGACTGCTCCATAGCAAAGCTGTCCTAAAGTATGTTATCATACAGGCATAAAGATAGCACTTCTATATCCAAGCCAGATCCCTTATGCTGTAGAATATGGTGCTGTTGATACTCTTAGAAATACAGTTTCGAAATGGTTAAGGAACAGAAGAGGCTTTAAAAGCAATCCCTGCAGCACTGGCACCATACAAGTTACCCCAGTGTATTTCAAAGTATAAATTGCATTATGAGCTGGAACTTTTAACTCAATTTAAAGGCACAACATGAAGTTTAAGAAATTGCTGAACTGTGGTCATTTTCCTACTGAGACAGGTGAGGTGTTAAGGTCCCTCTCCACTCTCCTTCAAGACACTGCACGTAGCCCATTTATCCAGGGCAGCGCTGAGAGCTCACCTCATCACCTATCCAGAACACCTCCTGCACTACAGCACTGGCTATAGCTCCACCAAAATACCATCCTTTCAACTTCCACACTGAGGATACATGCTCCTAAACAGTAGCACCACACATTCCTCTCCATAAAGTTTCTTTTCACCTTGTTAACCCCTCTGTGCTTCATTTAACAGTCTGCTGAAGGTACTCACACATAAAGAAATGATATACAGTTAGTGTCATCTCAGCGCATGGACCCTTTAGGATCTGGGCAGGCAGCTTAAGTGGGTCACGTACTGAGGAACCAGTGCAGTATTTCAGTAGACTCCAAGGCAGTATTTGCATCTTGCCTTAAGCACCCAGACCAGGAGACTGGTCTCCCTTCCAGCATCAGGGAAAAGGCTCCAGCTCCTCCACAGACTTGCTTAACACCCTTGAATTACACCTGGGCCATGTGTTGAAGGAACTTTCTTATACCACCTTCCTCATGTGGCTGTTGATTCCCCAGGCGAGCGATGCTGAGGCTTGCTGATGTTTCTCTGAAGAGCAGCAGCCCAACAGACCCTGCAACACTCCTTAGCCATACTGATCCCAGTTCCACAATCCAGTTCACTGCACAACCCCAGATACAGCGTAATGTTGGGAGCTGGACAACACCACACATGAATCCCCTAAAAGATGTGTTCAAAGTGCATCTCTAAGGGTTTCCTGGTTTTCTCCACTTCTGACCATAAGGACCAACTTGTAAGTTTCCTAAAGGGACTTCAAATATGCATTTCACTGTTTTCAGAATTTTGAGTTCAAATCAATAACCCAATATCCCAGAGTTCTTCCCCAAAAGCAGCCTCATAACACATGCACACACACCCTCCCCAACACACTCAGCTTTACTGATCAGCACAGTACTGATCTGAACTCGAGAACATGCCAGGTTGTTAAAAAGGCCTAAAAACGCTCAGCAACAGAAATGCAGAGTAATTGAGGTCATTTCTCTCATGCTTCTCTGGGTTCTCACTCCCCTTGCTTTGCTGTCCCACAATCTGCTCCTCGTTTGGCATGCAAGGACTGAACAAACACTTCACTGCAACCACAAAGATCTAAACTTACTTGCCTACAACTCTGGTTACACCTCAAACTATTACTCCAATAGCCTTTAATGGGGAGCAGGTATTAAGAAATCTACTTAGAAATAGGTACACTGGACCTGAAGCCAAGAAATTCTTTCGGCACACAAACAGCTTGGAAAAAAAGGTAGAAACTGGGAGATCGAGGGTGGGGGGCTGAAAAGGCAGGCTTGTAATAGAAACATCTGACCAAGAATTTTCACAAGCCTTTAAAACTTCTGAAACCTAACCCCTTCACTAGCACTACTCACATGCCTCAGACTGCAGACTGTGTTACGCAAGTCATAATTGTGCCTCAGCAACCCTCCCTCCCACCCACGGCGCTCCGCACCTCGCCGAATCCACGTGTTGAAGTACACCTAAGCGGAGAAGTGGTGGACCTGTTCCTCCCACAACTGGCCTGGTGTACTACCACCTGTGCAAAGAAGGCCTAGCTTTGTTATGCATGTTGAACTAGGCTCTAACCCATTAAAAGCTACTTTAAAAAAAATCTGTTTTTACATACACACGCGCACACTAAGCTGTAAAGAGGTTTACTAAATTTAGCACGCAACCCAATCCTAGTGGTAGTGTAGCATAGGCTGTAGATATGGAAGTGACCTTAGGTGAAGGTAACAAGGGAGAACTGTTGGTACCGCCATTGAGCTGCCGTGGGAAAGCCCGGGGAACCCAGTAAAATCCTAACACAACCTCCATAAATCCTCCCTGCAGCTTGGTGGTTTCCAAAGTTTTGAGATGCTTCTCTTCCGAACAGCACTTCTCTTTGTCTATGCTAGGACAGGCTTGGCAAGGACACCTTCTCAGCAAACGTTAGGGCAAACAGCTCCTCCTTGGTCAGTTTGAACTTGGAGAAGTGAAGCTTTGATGGACCTCCACCACCACTGCTGTAAATACAGAACAAGGCAGCATAAAGAGAAAAAGCAGCACAGTCCTTTATCAGTCCATCACAGCTGAAGCCACGGTGGTGCCAACAGGTATTTATACAAGCAAAGGGCAGTAGGTGTGACACGGGATACAGCATTCACCCGTAAACTCCATTTTCTGCCAGTTTCCCAGCACCACACCCCATTGAGAACTGCAGACGCTGCCTGGTCCAAGAGAACAACGCGCCGAGTCTCCCCGGAGGACAGCAAGTTAAAGGAGGCAGAAAAGTTCCCGCCTAGCCCCAAGGGAAAGGGCCCTTCCTGGCACAGCACCACTAAACTCAGATCACTTCTCAGATCTGAAAATGCCCCATGAAAGATCCATTGGGTATAATCTGCTGTAGCCACGGTGCTGCTCTTGGGTATACCTGGAGCTGAAACAGACAAGGGCAGAAGAGATGCTGCAACCAGTTTCATGTACCTGTTTTTAGGTCTGTGCACAGCATAGCATTAAGAAAAAGGCAATGCCTACATGAAAGCCAAGCTGGGACGTCCCCGCACAACATAAGCAATGACTTAGCAGACAAAGCAGCACTAATCACCACTTAACGTTAACCACGACGAACAGCACTTTCAAACCAGTTTGGGAGGCAGGAAGAAACGTCGCTTTCTGCAACCAGGCTTCGCCTCCCACCCATGCCCCAGCAGAGACCCTGAAAGGAAGACGTGCGCGGGAACAGCCTCGGTCACCGCAGAAGAGCGGTCTCCCACTCGCCCACCAGCTAACTGCCGGCACAGCAAAGCTGGGGCAGCGTGCCCTGGGGGCCAGGTCACAAATGGGACCAAGAGAACGGCATCAGCAGCTGGTCTGCTGGTGAGCTCTTAGCATCTTCAGCTGCAGGCACACGGCCTCTACTTTCCCTTCTGTTAAATGGGAAGGTAAGCACCTCCATCCTGCCTGCATGCCGGGGCAGGTGCACAACACCGCGCGAGAGCCCAGCAGCGGCACAGGGCAGGCGCCTGGCAGACAGACATGCATGCAAGCCAAATGCAAGTCATCAGCTTTAAACGCTCCTGCCACCCAGCACTCCCCACCAGAGGCTCGGGAACCATTCACTTCCTCTAATAAGTTGGACTTTTTCTTTGTACTTACTGAGCACGGACTTTTCAACTTAAAACCCCAGGGCAAATAGGCTGAGAAAAAAAAAAAAAAGTAGTCATAGCCAGTGGTCAGATTAAACCAGTAATAATAAAATTAGCAGCTGACTGATATTACAGGCTCTCTTATCAGTCAGTCACAATCCGGTCCAATCCTGGCATGCTCCCTTAAGAGCTGCACCTTGTGCAATAGCTTAGTCATCATCTTCCTTGACAGCTACGCACTTGCAAATAGATTATGAGTCCACTCACATTTTCCCATGAAAATTTTCCCCTCCGCCCTACTAGAAGCAGGACAGGAGCAGAGTGCTGCCGAGCCGAGGAGCAGGCAGCTTGCCCCTTGCAGGGGAGGAGATAGCGCTTTTATCTCCTGGACTCAACAACTTCCTTCCTGTGCGGTTGCAGGCAGACAAAAGACACCTTTTCACATCACAGACAAGAACGAGATGCACTAAAATTTGTCACATCCCCGAAATAAAATACCCTGCTTACCATTTTCAGCCCATACAGGACAGCGTAAACCAGAATTAAGCCAGCATTTGTACTACAAGAAACCCTTTCAGAGCGGGATTTGGAAGCAAAAGAATAAGGAGCCCAAAATAACTCAGGTTCAGTTTATATTGCTCCAGCCAGTGACACAGCTTAAACGAGAGATGTTAACACTGGACCGAGGTACTTCCCCTCCGCAGGATGAGAGCTGGATTGTTTTTGGAAGTGCCATGAATCATGGACATAAATATATCAGGCTTTAAAAGCCTTCGATACCCACATAATTCTGAAATGAAGCTTTATTTTCCCTGGGTCATTCAACACATGCTTGACAAGCTGGAGACCAAACAGGCAGGCTGAAATGGTTAACTATTCAATTAATACCTGCAATCCCAAAACGAGAACTTGTGTTTTGCTGGACAACATCAACACACCTCTTCTGAGACAGAAGAAGCCCTCCCTGATGCTCAATTAGCCATTCATCTACAACTTGAAGGAAACCAGGAGTTTTGCTCTATTTCCTCAACTTTACAGCATAAAAGGGCTTAAAGATGTTTCCTGCAGCAGGGGAGCAGTTAGCAGTGTACCAGCTGCTCTCAAGCAGAGCAGTGATTTGCAGGATTGCCTGGCTGCAAGCAGATCCAGACAGGGCAGCACAAGCAGCGGGATCAGCCAGGAGGGAGGGTGTGCAATGGGAAAGAGCAAAAACCTGCAAGAAGTGCTGCTTTCCATACTTTACTACCACTGAAAATCCTGCACACCTGACAGTGACAGCAGCAGGGAGCTGTTAACACTAGCAGAGGACAAGGCTATTTATAATAGGGATTATTAGTGCAAGAAAATGAGTAGCTTGCCCACATTACTAATTTACAGACACTTTCTCCGAGTTATAATGCAGCCTCAGTGATCTAAAAGCAAAGATGAGGTTTCGTTTGAAAAAGAAAAAATGCTCCTCTTCTAAATAAGTCTTCTTGGGAAGAAAAGGGGAAGGAACATCATCTACTTCGTCTCTTCAGTAACAGGAATTTAGAACTGTGAATTTTGATAAACAGGGTAGCCACAAAGCGCTAACAAAAAACAAAGAACATTGCAGAAAACAAGGAGGAGAGCTGCATAAAAGTAACTATTTTATTTCTCATGAACCCACAAACCTTACAGTTCCTGTCCCTCTCCTCTCCCTCCCAACCCCCACACATTGCACAGCAAAATTCAAGGCTTGAAGCTCCTAAACTAGGAGACAATACTCTTTATTTGTGTTAGAAAGAGTCAGAGAAGAAGCTTTCTGGAGTTTTCACGTGCTTACATGCAATAAACCACTTCTCTTTTGCCCTGTTTTCCAAAGTATCCAAGAGACTTACTTAAAAAAAAAAAAATAAATCACCTTTAGTTAAATGGGATGCATTAAAAAGGATCATGAGATTTGCATTCTTTAGCACCTCAGATTATTTCAGTTTCCACAGACGTGACTTGCCCTTCCAACTCCCCACCAAACTTCAATTAAACAATGCTCATATTTGAGTGGATTTGGGCACTTCTCGTACCAAGACACTGGAACATCCAGGCCGACAAGATGGCAAGGCAGCAGTATTTATGCATTCCCAGGAGATGTCCATTTAATTTTGCTGTATGGATAGATACTGCACCAAGCCTGCACTCTGCCCAGTACCTATATTTAGGGACTGAGTTGACCCGACAGTGCCCCCATAAGCTCATTTATTAAGATTCACTTATTCATTCTAATATAATCTAATTAGACTGCAGCACTCCTGCACACAGGCATGGCAGCGACCAAGAGAGGACGAGTTCAAATGCAGGGAACCTGGCCCATAAGCTACTTTAGTTCTCACATGGCGGGGGGGGGGGAAAAAAACCACAAAACCTTGCAGAGGAATGGCAGGAATTGCAGATGCCTGCGTACTGTCTCCGTGCTCAGAACAGCACCTGGATTCACTCTGCTTCTTCCTCCCACCAGCCAAAGACCAGTTTTTCAACTGGAAGAAGCAGCAGAGTCCAGATCAACATACAGTGCTTATCGATGCGAGGGCTGTTGCTCCCGCTCTGAACTCATTGGAAATAACAGCCGCCGTTAAGAGCCATGCAGGCAAAAAAAGCAGGAATTCAAGTCTCAGGCAGTGCCCACACCAGCAGGCACAGATGTGTTCCCAAACTAGAGATTGCAGGCATCAGCCTGGAAAAAGTGCCAACAAGTCGACATTGTAAGAAATTACTTTAAAGGCTCCATTCTGGCAATAAGTAGGAAGCTTTCAAAGCTCAGAAGTACCCCCTCTCCTGCAACCGTCTGTAGTTCAGGCATGAGAACAGGAAGAAGCTTTTACATTTCTAAAAACATAAATAAATACTATTTTTTTAAAAGGCATCATGTGTTTTATTTGCTTGGACATCTTGTATAACAATGAAAGGAGAAACAGATTCCTAAGAGTCATGAGCTGGTAATTCTCCAATCTATCATCTCCATAGTTTACGCACAGTCATTAACAAGAAGTGATTTGTCTGGGACAGATTTAGCCCAGCAACTCCCTGTCTCATTAGCCTAAAACAATCACCTGAGGAACGTCGAAAAGTTTGAGAGCTTAGTGCAGCAAGTAGGCCCCCCAAAAATACTCATTTTTTTTTAAAAATAGTCCAATCCCACTGCTTCGCCAACACAGAGCAGGAAGCTTAAGAGCTAAGCACAGATGCATAAAATTCCCTTTATATTAAAAAGGTTTTGATGGGTAAAGGCAAAAGGTTTTCACTGACAAGGAAATCCTGAGAATCAACAGGAGGAGACTTAAAGACTTTGACTTGTTTAACCTATCAAATCAAGTGGTCAAGAGGGGATCCAATTGCTCCCTCTAATTACATCAGGGAGGAAAAACAACCGTTTAAACCAAATGGCAACGCCAGAACAAAAACAAATTATAGGAACACCATCAAGACGGAAATTCAGTGATTGCTCCAAGACTTAGAAGAGGCTCTCCAACAGCTCTCCTGTGGAGATGGGGGCGAAGAATAAACCGATCAACTTTCACCTTAAAAGCAGTTTTGTTACAAAAGGCATCCACAGCATGGATGGGTGCTATAAACAGGGAAACTAAACTTGATCAGGGGCTCTCTTCCGCTCTCAGGTTCTTATCAGCCCGCTTGCTGTCACAGCTTTTGGAGCAGATAGCGGGAACGAAGAATTACCCTCCTGCCTTCTGCTTCTTCCCCACCCCTCCAGGACAGCACAGGGGGTATTCACGCTATTTACTCAGGCACGTAATTGGGGTATGATCAGGGAACTAAACTTGGGAGCTGAAGCTCTTGCAAAGTCAATGGCGAGAGGTGGGTGTCTTGGCAGCAGCGGGGGAAGGGATTAGGAGCAACCAAGTTTGATGCTTAAAATAAAACACATGTCCTCTCCCCCCATGTCCTTATGCTTAAGGGTCTTGGCCAAAAATGTATTTAATCTATACCCATCACTTCTGAAATTCACGGGGAATTTCAGTTCCTGAGGGATTTTGTTAACCCTGGGTTTACAGTACTAACAGTCAAGCAATGATTAGACACTTTTGAGCCATAACCATCTCATCTCCAACAGTAAGATCAGATGATGCAAAGGAAAGCTGTTACATGCCTAACCAAGTAACACCAGTTTTATACAGGCTTGAGCAAGTCTTTCCCTTTTCTTCAAGGGGTTTCAAAAACAAAGTAGTTAGCAGGCTAAGTTATCTGTAATAAGGGGTTTACGACAGTGGGGGATAAAGGATCGAATTAAAAGCTAATTGTGTTCTTCACATCCTACTGCTGCTACTTCTGAGAGCAGAAAGCATCTTCTTGAGACTAGCTAGATAAGGGGGGGGGGGGGGAATCTAACAAAAAAGGTATTTGGTAATAACTCTAACAGAGAATTAGTGTTTCTATCCAAACCCCAACCCTTCCCTGCTGCAGTTACACACAAAAGTTATTTTAATCACAGTATGCAGAAAGCAGCATCAGCATATGAGGCAAGAGAAAAAATATGTGGTAAAGCAAGTTGCATAGCGTGTTCACAGACAGAAATTACAGTGCAGTTATAGGGAAGAGGTCCACAAGGCAGAGAAACGCTTCCAGCCCAAACCAAACAGGAGGACATTAGCGATCCACCAAGAGAACAGGCCAGAAAAATATCTGGAAAAAGGTGGAACATGGGAACTCAATCCCCTTTTAACTTTTGCAGCTATCAACTCAGACTTTCCAGCGAGGGATTTTTGCCTTGTCATACGTAGAGATGTGAAATAGAACTTGTCTACTAAATACCATGTGTGTTGTTGGACAGAGATGGCAATGGAAACACTAAAGAAAAAGAAAATAACTTTAAACAGAAAATAACTACAGCAGAGGATCGGCTCGGCTCCTCTTCCGCAACGCGCTTCCACAAAGCAAGAAACGATCTTCAAGTTTTTCTAACAGTGATCTCAAAATACACAGCACAGCCTTTGGAAAAAAAAAAAAAGGTTATAAACTAACAAACCTAAAGCACACAGGCGTATGCACATCACTAGGAGGTAGCATTTGGCATTGCCTAATGCAGAAGAGATGCTATGCTACATTATTCTTACTAACCACCTACTTAATTAAAATACTTCATTGATTGACATTAGTTGGGTACAAAAGATGTAGCTTTGCCACCTTAACTTTTCTTCCCCCCTCGACAGCCTGTACACCGGAGGAAGGCTTCCAGCAAGGGAGTAAGCTGCGAGTAGAGGAGGAGAAGCAGGGGGGTATTAACACATCCAGGGTTAACACAGCTGCACGCAACCCACACCGGTGCTGTACCAAAGGGCGCAGGCAATTTTAAAAAAATAAAATACCCCCAACAAACGTAACCTATGAATGTCAGAAAAAGCAGTATATTTTACCGTGCGCAGTTAACACCGCTACAGGAATACAAAAATGGGCCAGACTATTTTAACCGGCAAAGCGCAATGCTTCATTAAAGTTTGCAAGGCCACCCGGGCGCTGCAGCATTCGCTTCACACCTAACCTTATCCAGGGGCCTGAGAGCCCCGGGAAATTCTTATAAACCGTAATTTGGGGGTAAATTTTCACTCAGCCGCCCTTCACAGGTTCGTGCCTCTAGCAGCGGGCAGGTAACGACGCAGACCTACGGAAGACGACCGATACATCGGTTTTTTGTTGGGTTTTTTGTTGGGTTTTTTTTTTTTCCGCCGGTTAACTTAGCTTCGGGAAGGTTACCGGCAGATGTGCTCGGTAGGCACCGATCCCCACACACACCCCCCAAGCCCAGCCGGGGCTGCGCTGCCCCAAAACCGCAGCGGCGGCTGCCGGAGGCCCACGGCCGCGGGTGGGAGCCGCTTCTCCCCCCCACCCCCGCCTCCCCCAGGCCGGCCCCGGGAGAGCAGCGAGGACCGGAGCCCGCCCCGTCGCCCACCTGCCGGCGCTCACCCGCCCGCGGCCCGGCCACGCCGAGGCCTAGGCCCGCCGCCCCTCACCGGGCAAGGCCGCGGGCAGGCCCCGGTCCCGGCCCATCCCTCCGCACCGCCGGGCCGGAGAAGGTGGTGGTGGTGGTGTTGCGGGGGAGGAAAGCGGTGGTGCTCCCCGGGCGGGACTTACCGTGAGGCGCGGCGGGCCGGAGTCGAGCCGAGCCAGGCCGTGTGGAGCGGCGGCGGCGGGACGGAGCGGCGGCGGCGAGCCGGTGCCTGCGCGGCGCTGGCGGGCAGGAAGGGAGGGAGGGCGGGAGGAGGCGGCACCGCACGTCCGCCGCGTCTGCCGGCCTCCCCCCGCCCGTTAAAGGCGCGACGCCGACGCCTTCCACGCACTCCCCCCCCTCCACCCCGCGTCCGCACCTCCTCTGTGGGGATCCCAGCCCCCCCTCTCCCACGCACGGGGGGGGGGGGGGGGGGTGTCACCCACACACACGCTGCTGCTGCTGGGGTACCCGCAGAAGTGGGGGCTCGCCCAGCCGCACCTCCCCGGCGCAGGGAGCCTCCCACCCTGGTTCCCCCACTCGCGTGGGTGCATCCACCCAGAGCCTTCCCGCCTGCGTGGGGATCGCCCAGACCTCCCCCACGCAGGGGATCCCTCACCTAGTCGTGAGGCTCGCCCACCCAGACCTCCCCCACGCGGGGATCTCCCCACCCACGGACAGGGATCACCCACCCAGACCTCCCCCACGCGGGGATCTCCCCACCCACGGACAGGGATCACCCACCCAGACCTCCCCCACGCGGGGATCTCCCCACCCACGGACAGGGATCACCCACCCAGACCTCCCCCACGCGGGGATCCTCCCACCCACGGACAGGGATCACCCACCCAGACCCCACCCAAGCATGGGAATCACCCCACGCACCCCCCCCACCACACGCAGGGATCTCCCCACCCATGCGTGGGGACCACCTCCCACTCCAGACCTACCCCATGCAGGGATCCCACTACCTAGACCCTCCGCGCAGAAGGATCCCCCACCCACTCACGGGGATCACCCACCCAGACCCCCCCCACCCTCCCTAATTAACCCCCCCAGCGCCAGCCGGCTCCCACCGCACCCCTCTCCACCTCCTTTCTCGGAGCTGGCGGGGCGGGCAGGCGTGGGGACCCCACAGACCCAGGGCACCCCACGGCCTCCCCCAGGACATGAAGGAGGACACCAGGTCACCTCCCCATGACCAGGAACAGGGGTTGCCCCTAAATTTCTCTTAATTGCCTTAAACCTGCCAGGATCTGCAGCATGGAGCCGCCCTGCTCGCCGCATGCAACGTACCGGGGTTCATTCGATCACAGCCCCGCAATCGGGGGAGCATAACCAGATTTTTTTCAGCTCTGACTTCTTAAAGCCCTGACTTTTTCTTCCCTCTGACGTGGATCCTTCCCAAAGTGCTCACGGGGCAGATTTCTTTCACCTTCAACATCGCAAGAGCTTGCACATGAGCTCAGTGGCTGACCACGGAGCCGTGGGTACCCACAGGGATGAAAATCGATGCTCTGCCACGTAGTTACCCGAAACAGTGCAAGAAGCCACCAAGGGCTCTGGGACAGCACCCGTCCGGCTCCATCGCTGGGGGACTGACATTAACTCTCAGCTTCCCGGAGCCCCAAACTTCAATGGGGAAAAGCAAACTCCCGTGCACAAGAAAATTCATCTTTTTGGGCAGCGGGAGCGGTGACAAGGACAGCTGAGCCAGCGGTGGATGCGGGTCGGTGCCGGCGCTGGTCAGGACCAGCAGCCCGAGCCCGGCTGCGGTATCCACAGCGGCTGGTCGCTCTGCGGCCGGGAGGCAGTCGGCAAAAGGGAGTTATCCCAGCAAAGCCAGGAGGCTGGCATCCCCCCAGGCTTCGCACGCACCCTCCCGTCATTTCTTCAGACCTCTGGCAATGAAAAGTCTGGTTGAACTTCCAGACCCCGTTGCTCAGAGCAAACAATTTGCTTATATGTCCCAAAGCATCTTTGAGAAATCAACTGCAGCATTCGGTATCAAAGAAGGATTTGCATCGAGCTGCGCTAAGAGCTCATCATTACCCTCTTGGCCAGCC
This sequence comes from Aquila chrysaetos chrysaetos, assembly GCF_900496995.4. Lineage (NCBI taxonomy): Eukaryota > Metazoa > Chordata > Aves > Accipitriformes > Accipitridae > Aquila > Aquila chrysaetos. The sequence continues at coordinate 4,987,882 of NC_044005.1, read as the reverse complement.
ATGTGTGTCACTCAGCTGCAGGCTACCGCCGCATTTCCAAACTCTCCGGAGCAAACAAAGGCAGCGGATGCTGGCGGATGCCGTGCTGTTGCATGCGAAGCTAAGCGGGCCGGGAGGCAAGGCCACGCCGGCGGTCCACAGGGATGTGCAGGAGGTGGCCACTTTGAACGCGGGACTGGCCATCAGCTGGCAAGGCAGCGTTTTGCTGCTTCATCCTGGAGCTTCCCTGGCTCAGCACGTCCCAGCCGGTCACTCTGCTCTTGCAGGAGCGCTGCCGAGAGCGGCACACGAGCCAGCCAAAGGCAGCATCCGCATCCTGCGCTTGCAAGGTGCAAATTTAAGGCTGAATCTTGCTTGTATTAATCACTGAGGTAGCTGCAGTGGTTGTGGTGGGGCTCAGCAGCAGGAGATTTTGCCTATGTTTGATTGCTTCTGTCCACAGCAGAGTTTTCCAGCTGGCATCACAACCGAATCACTATTTCCCAGGAGCGGGAACAGATTTGCCACCCCACGGGCAGGGGATGGGGGGGTCCTGCCAACAGGGAGAGAAAACCTGGGGCCAAGAGCTGGGAAAAGGCATAGGAGGGACAGGGCTGCCCCTCCTGCCGGGAGCCGAGCAGGAATGCAAGAGCAGAGAGGAGGAAAAGAAAGATCCAGCTGCTACAGCTACAGAAGATCTTTCTCTTCCTCCACCTTCCAGGACTCGGAGGCAATTGCCCCGCTCTCTGGTCACTGCTTGCTCTGAAGGGGTCTCAGCCAAGAACATACCACTTACTACCGGCTTAGAAATTTCTGGTCCTTCACGTGTCTTACACATTTGCCCCAGCATGACAGCATAAGGCATGATATCAAGACCTGAAAATGCTTAAATCATATGTTGTGTACCCTTGCCCGATACGTAAGGCAATAAACTATCTAGATTATGTGGACAGAGAAACCCGGTGGAAAAACTCACTGGAGAGCTACCGCTGTGCACATCAGCCAGCCAGGCTAACGATGCTGAATATCCCCAACTGCAGGGAGGAAATAATGCAAACAGCCACTGAAATCCCAATCACATTAGGCAGCCACTCATGGGGAAAAAGAAAAGGTCTTAAAATGCCGCAGGAGCCCCAAGTCATTAGTTTTGTCAGGAATTTTGCTTTCTCAGATCACAGGGAAAAAGCCTTCAGATCTGTGGATTCAGAGAAGGCCCGAGAGAAAGGCAAGCTATACGCTTAGCGGGGCTGTAAGTCACGGGAGCTGATTATTGTTAATTTAGCATTTTATATAAGAACATGAGAGATCCTTATCAATGCCAGAAACAAACGCCCTGCAAGTTTCAAGACCTCGCTGATTCTAGCTAGGAAAAAAAAGATGACCAAATGCTGGCTTTTCTCTCCATCTCTCTTTGTGTTACATTTTTTATACTATTTACAAGCATAAATTCCTACAACTGGTAGGAAGTGGAAATTAACAAATCACATGCACATGTGCCGAAAAAGGTTTCAACTGCTGCTAAAGAAGGTCACAAAAATGACTACAATTTTCTTCTCAAAGTAGTAAACTAGGAGTAACTCCGCTGCGGAAACTTGAGCTACATGGAAAAAGACGTTTGATCCAATCCAACTGTAAGGGAATAAAAATACATCTGTCCTAAGCAGCATCCGTCAGCACAAATGACGCTAGAAACTCTTGCGAGAAGAATAAAGGCTCATAATTAAAAAAAAAAACGGTCTAAGCCGTGACATTGTAAGTGATCGGTATGAAAATGTGTCAGGCTAATACAAGTCTCCACATAATCCACACGCTATCACAACGTATATATGTTTTTAATTAAGCTGAGATGATCATGGTCACATTTTGTACTGACGAAAATCCAGCTAATAAAGTGAATTGTTAGAAGCTGTTTCAGAGCTCACCGAAAAAACTGTTTATTTATAAACTGCATTCACCTTCCATTTCTGGATTTCACCGTTGTAATAGAGCACTGAAAAGCCCAAAACGGGGTTTAAGACTGTGCTGTTCAATTCAAAAAAGGAATTCATCACATTCAAAAGAGGACCAACTATGAGCAGCACAATTAAAGACACCAGACAACTCAGCGCCCATCTCAGTGACTGACGTTTTCAGAGTGATCAGACTTAAATCATGACTTCTGACAGTTTCCCTTCAGGCTCTTCAGTCCTCACCTCCTAGCACAGGCCTGGGACTAGTCGCTCTCAGCTTTCACATTTGCAAAATAAAATGGAAATTCCATGAGAAATCCCAGAGGGAAACCCCTTTCCTTCCTTCCCCAGGCTGCTGTTCCCGCACCAGACACCCGAGCCACACACACACGTCCGCTCCCGAAACGCTGCGGTTTATACCCAGCGTAGCAGCGGCAATTGCCGTCTGATGCCGTAAGTGCTGCATCTCACCCAGCCGTCCCGACCGCACAGCTCATCGCCTCTGGCCGTGGTCACGGCCACCCTAAATCCCCCGTCAGCCCAAGACAGAGCCCTTCCAACTGTCCTATGTGCTAACACATGCAAGCGGAATAAAACAAGCACCTAAACCCTTGCAAGATCAGTCTGAATAATCCCTGCTCATTTTCAAGTCACTAATTACTCTTACTCCTCTAAAGCAGGGCTTTAATTATCTTTTCCTCCAAAAGAGTTCAATCTTGACCGAAAAGCAACAGCTTTAGCTGGAAGAGCTCACTCTAAAGGAAAACCTTTATTTGCTGTGACTCCAGTGGGTCATCAGGTCTGGGCCACAGAGTTGGAATTTAATTTCTAATCTGGAGATTTCAAGCCTTCAGTATCAGATGTAGCTAAAGGGATCACAGGGAAGCTGGGCAGAAAAGCAGCTTTCCGAGCAGCAGAATAATAACCATGCTTTGAATCAACATCAGGAGTACTGTTTCAAAGCAAGTTTCAAATATTCTTCCTCTTTCTTGGTAGCATCCTAGCAGAAGATGATTTTTTTAAGATTGGATGGGTATCATTAAGCAAAGCAAATGAGGAAATGACACAGAAAATACCTCGTCTCCTGTAAAACACTCCCTGGGTGGTATCAGAGTGACAGTTCAAATCCTTTCACCCATTCATCATTCGTAGTACCCAGTTGCTATTTATGCTGTTCTACATCAATCTATAGCAGGTTTTAAATTAATACTCTTCTTCATCAATACCTATGGAATGAAGATATTTTCCTTTGCAAAAAAACCATTTGCAACACCAACGCAACGCCCCTCCTAAGCACAGACCTGTAACTCACCTGAACCGTAGCAGGATGGGTAGCAAAGAGAAACAATATGCAGTGAGAGATGGGGCGGGGGGGGGGAGAAATTGCAAGTCAGACAGACCTTCTGCTCCGAGGGCTCTTTCAGCATGAGGATAAGGTATCCCACCGCCGAAGCAGCCTGCACGGCTGGCTCAGCATGTTTTCCTCCCGCAGCCAGGGAAGGACATTGATTGAGCTCTGCGAGGCATCACGGGAACGCCGTGTGTCAGGCTGTGACAAACTTCTAGGGAAATGTGCAGCAAACAGGCTCAGAGCCTGTCGAGGTAAATCAAAGAGCACAGGAACCATCCCAGCTGTTCATGCCACCGCAGAGTAAGTTAATATTAAAGTATTTTGTCTGCAGCTACGCAAGGGATGCGGCCGCCTGCCTGGCGTAATGAGTGTCACGCCAGAGCGGATCTTTGTTCTCCAGTCCCCAGTTTGCCACCACTGGTGCGTCCCAAGGGTGGCTGTGTAGATTTGGAAACGTTTGCAAATCCTTGGGTCCGAGGAGACGTCCTGCAAACGGCGTAAGGATCGACCGTGCCCCAGGAGATCCAGCGACAATTCCCGGCGGTGTCACAAACTCACCGTACATCCCTCTGAGAGTTGCTGGTTTAGCTCCTCATACTTAAAATGAGCAAATATTATTCTCTTCGCCTATATAGCCAATCTTTTTAGATAGTGACAAGCCTCTCCCTAGTGAACCTACCATCTGCTCACGTTGTCTCCGGACTCGTAAGATGTCTAAGGTTTTCTATCATACTGTTCGTAAGGCCTGGAGGAGAGAAAGGGTTAAGAACCAACTTGGATTCTCTAGAGAAAATAGAAAGGCACCAGAAAAGAAGCCAATTCAACTGATTTTACCCAAAGGGACAAAAGGAGGTTTAGAAGGTCCTTTATAAAACGTCACAGAGAAAAGCATTATTGTCCTACAGGGAAAAACATACCCATTAACAAATTAGGTGAGAGTCAAGTGAGATGTAAGAGGTCTGAAACAGCTGCATTCCTCAACGCCTTTAAACTGTCTGTCTTCACACACTTCATTTATTTTGGATAGCAGCATTGCCCATGCCAATTTGGGAGTAAAGGGGACTGTAAAAATACCTGGGGATAAATGTGAGTATTTTTAATGTTAATAGGCAAAACCTAATGGATCTGAGCAACACGATTTGGGTTTTAAAAAACAGCCAACTTAGGACCCTCCCAAACACATGCCCATCTGTGTTTCTCATTTTCCTCAAAGCGTTGCTGAGCGTACCTTAGCAACTCTACCTGAGCCCTGTCAAATGGTCTGAGTGGAAACAGAGCTCAGGGGAGCAACTCTTCTACTTATGAGTTGGGTAAATGCCCATTGAAGGGAGGCCAAAGCAATCACAGCATTTAATTATTTCTGACAAGTCGCAGGTAAGTGAACTGAACTTAAAAAAAAGGGGGGGGGAATGAAACTTTTATAAGGAAGGGCACTGCAACAAGTTAGCTTCTTCCACAGCCTGCAGACACCAAAAATACATAAAAATATTCCATAAGAGTATCTTGGATCATATGGGGAAAATTAACTCATATTCCACTTCTATACACTGACAATAAAAGCTACGGTATAAGAAAGCATGATGTCCACAGTCTAATGCCATAACCCGTTCAAGGGAAAACTTATTAACAACAGAAACTGCAAAGACAGCGATGAGGAATGAGAAAGATCCAAATGGAGGGATGAGGTTGTACCGAAAGGGATCACAGCCTGGATTCCTGCTTGGCTGGGACAGGCATGGAAATGAGATGAAGTGCAGGAGCACAGGACGGCAGAGCTGGGCACGGACTCCTTCGTCACGCCTAAGCTAACCGCGTTTATTGGCAGACCATGGGCGAAGGGCTAGACTGACAGAAACATGACTGCGTTAACAGTTAATTATGTGCGTTAAAAGTACAAAAAGGTCAAGGCGGGGGGATCGAAGCTTCTGCTGACATCTGGCAGCATTTTGGGGAAGTCTAGTTTCTCCGGAGGTTCTCGTTGACTCAGGAGTGCTGATTTGCTTGCCGTTAATTGGAGGAAGAGGTAATAAGAACTGACTAATCGCCAGGCTGTGCACCCTGAGGACTCATTCCCGTGTCAGTCATTACATCTGGCTGATCAGTCAGGCAAAACTAAGTTTTACGGGGATTTCAGTGACTGGTCAGCACTCTTCCTTGGCTCATTGTATTTGCATAGTATTTAGTTGTCCTCCCCTATATAATAAGCTAGTAAAAACTCTAGTGGTGGCATAACTCAGCTGTCACAGCAGTGAAGGCATCACAGTATATGCTCTAATTCCTTGAGAGCTTGTGCTGAAGTTCCTAGACATGCTAATGCCATTGCTCATATCTTCAACATTACTGCGACCCCTGCAAACTAAATTAATAGAGGTCTGTTAGCATCTGCTATATGCACACTTCTCTGCTTTTCTGTGCAAACACGCATGAGTGCTATTACTGTATTGTCTTTTTGAGATAAGGCTTAAAGGATCAGTATTTAATTGCAGCAGTAAGTTCAAGGTGTGAGACACGGTGTTTGCATTAGAGCGATTTGTCACAAAACTTGGAGGGAAACAGCAGCAGTGAGATGATCCATCGCACACTCACCTCATTTAAATGCAATTCAATTTAGACAGACCATTTGGCACAAAAATTAGAAAGATGACTTAACAAAAAGCATGGAAGAATACTCCTGAACCCAGGTGTCAGATATATTTGTGTGTGACATTCATGGAGGAGCTGTCCAAGAAAGCTGTAGCCATTAATTGGTCAGCTGCAATTAAGGTGGCAGCCAATGTTTAAAGCCCCCCCATCTCTCCCTTTTCTGGCCATATTTTACATACAACACAGAATGAAAAATAAAAATAGACCAGTGCGTTCCCCCCCACACCGCAGTACAAGGCTTAAGAGAGCGGCTGGGCCAGGACAAGTGGATTTCTATGCAAACAACATACAGAATGCCTTCGTTTAATTGGTTTGTTTATTTGCACAGATAGGAAAATTAAATGAAGTTAGCTGTATAGTCTTAAAGTTACCATTCAGCCTTTCAGTTGAGACAGATGACTTTTACTTACAGTGCTTCCTCTGGCATTCAGTGGAGGATTTGGCAATCCTCTCTGGGTCTGGTTCTCAGCAATTCTCTGACACGGGGGCAGTTAGTGTCTTCATTGCACATAATAGTGCTGTAGAAGCCAGAAAAAAATGGCTCTTTTCTAGCCAGTTTACCCCTTTTCTATCTGACAGAAGTGACTTTCTTTCCTGGTCCAGAAGTCAATGCATGCTGAGCATTGACCTCACGCTGGTCTCTGCCAGCGAGCATGGAAGGCGCATGCATTAGCAGACAAATGCTAGGAGTCCACTGATGTTTGCAAAGAGTACCGAATCCCCCATTACTGTCCTCTTTAGGGAATAAGAGAGCCCCAGTTTAACTGGGACAAAGAAGAGGCAGCCTTACCACTGTGTGACCCGGGCTGCATCGTCCGATACAGGGAGGGACACATGGCACTAAGGGGTAAATGGGAAGTTACAGCCCTTCTTCCCATCACCCAGTAAACTTGGAAAATTAAACTAGATTCTGACCCAATTTCAAGTCATTGTAACCTCACTTCTGTAAGAGGGTTACTCCTGATTTACACAGGGGCAGGTTAGAACCAAATATCAAATCTAATGGACCTGATTCTGTTCGTATTTACACCACAATAATTTAATGATGATACACCTAATGATCCACAATTAAAAGTCAAATTACTCACTATTACTCAGTGAGTAGTCACGGTGGCTTCTTTCCTTCCCTGGCAATAAATCCGGTACCTACTGACACTGACAAGCATTGATCACATCTAGAATGGAGTATTATGGGATAAATAAGTATGAGAGCGCGATGGTCACACTTGTCAGACCGAAGGTACTCCAGCACCTACCTCCAAGTTGCCTTTTGGGCTGCAGCTGCTTCTCGAAAGCCTTGCCAGCTCCATGCAGGTCCTTCACTCCTGCAGAGCCCACCGACCTCGCTGCAGCTCATCTGCTCCTCTCTCTGACCCCGCTTTGGGGTCCTCCTCAGCACCTCACTCTATTTACATCCCTGGCAAGAAGGGAATTAAGGCACAGGGACCAAAACAGGGCTAAACCAAACGGAAGGAATCACCTTCACAATAAGACTTGGATTCTGCTATCGATAGAGAAGTGTAGAGTCCTGGCGTAATTGGAAGGTGCTGCAATCAGAGACATCTTGTGCATAATATATTGCTCTTTTCTTGGAACACGATCCTGCTCTCAGTTGCTCTTCTAGCTCCTCCAAAGGCAGGGCTTTAACGCTGCAGGCAGTGAGGGCACCGGGAGATGCAAGCTACACCTGAGACAAGCTACACTCTTCTGAGACAATTACAGCTATAAAAGTTTAGCATAAAGCTCAGGAGAGCAGAAAGCAGAACGTTGTCAGTCACGAGTTTTTAATTCCCAAACTGGCTCCTGAAAAAGATAAGATAAAGGCAGACCAGATTAACCAACTTCAAAGCAAGCAGCAAGGCATTTACGGCATGCTATAATACAAGGCAGCTGTTGAGAGCAGTAATGAATAAAACGGGTCGAGCTTCCTTACTGACTTGCTCCTTGTCCTTTCCAGGTTTTTGGAAGTTTCCTGTGATTAGTTCCATCCCATAACCAGATCACAGCATCCAGGTAACACAGGAATGTCTGCTACAGAAATGTTTAAGAGACCGATTCAGGAATGCTAGTAGAAGCTCTGTGGAATAGTCTTCTCCAATTAGTTATCCAAGGAAGAACAATATTGAATGACTGTTACAAAGAATGCACAAAGCACTCATTGTTGTACTAATCATCAACTTTCGAAGTAGAATTAACTAATTTGCTAATTAAGACTCATGACAATTCATCATTACAGTAACTATGCACTTTGGATGACTCATCAACCCATAACCGGCTCCTGCAGCTCGGGGATGTGCGTAATGGCTGCCTCCAGCGTGCAGGAGGGAGCGTAGCTCCTTCCCTGCTCTGAGCAGTCCTGCTCATGAGTCACCCTGGCCTGGCTCCGGGCGGCTGCTGCTTTCCAAAGGATATAAAAAATGGGGGGGAAAAAAAAAAAAAAGGCAGCTTGAGACAGAAATAATCTTTTTTAAGTTGGGAAGGGGAAAAAGGGGAAAAATAGTTGCTCTTTCTAATGTTATTTGACCTGGATGATCAGAAACGAAGCAGGTAAGCCTCAGGAGTTCCAAGTGACACGTTTTAAATTAACATCTGTCCAACTGATGACGTGGGTCACAGTCCCCTGCAGAAGAAGGAAGGAAGAACACGACCTCGCAGCAGAGAGAGGATGACGCTTCTGATGACTAAGAAGGGGAGACCCAAAGACTGGGAGACTCAGGGAGGGGGAAGCCCAGGACTCGGAGCCTCCTGCTCGCTGGATTGCCGGTCTCTGGACCTCCCGCTACCTGGGCCTCCACTCGCTGGGGCTCCCCATCATTGGGGATCCCCATCATCCACCATGAGTGGATGCCCAGCCTCGAGGAGGAGGTGGTGGGCACGGAGCCCTCCGGAGGCACAGCCGTGCCTCCCCTCCCTTGGGCAGCATCTAGAAGACCCTTCCCTGACATGAAAGCAACCCTGAGAACTTGAGTCGCCCACACGATGTGACTCTTGACACCTTCTCTCAGCTTTCTAAACATCTTCCTTTCTTCTCCGCCTCAAGACGGGTAAACAATCTTACACCCATTTAACAGAAGAGGCACCAAACTCCGCGATTTGCCCAAAATCACTTTGCTTCCCGCTGGTGCCCATGCCATTTGCAGGATGCCCCTATCCAAGGCAAGAAGCAGTGCCAATATTGAGAGACTTGTATTTTATGTTCATCTCTGTTGTAGCCTCTCTCACTTAAACACCATGGTTTGACCTCTCCATCTCACGTTCCCAAAATGCAGACAAATCAGTCCCCAGGAGCTACAGGATGAATATATCTCATCTCCAGGGGGTTCTGCATTGCAACAAAGGATTAATTAGTTGAGGAAACTCGTAGCACTACAGCTGCAATGCTACAGACAGGGCCACACCAGGGAAACACCACGGCCACCACAATACTCCAGCTTCCCAACTTAAGCACAGCAATAGTGTTCACACACCGGCGGAGGGCAAATCTCCTGACCCCGTGAGATGTCGCAGCGAGGACAAACCAAACTCAGCGCCATCCCTGCGTTGAATTCAGTGACTCCTGTGCGCAACGCAGGCCCACGCTGTCACGAAGGAGCCTGCGAGGGCTGGGCTCGCCCCCCATCACCGCCCTCGGTACCCCGTCCCGTTGTGCTGGCGAAAGCAGCCGAGGCCGTGGAGCTGTCTGCAACCACCCCAATCACCCACCAGCCCTAACCGGGATGTTTTAGTTTGAACCAGCCTGAACTGGTCCGAGCTAGCTCCACCAGCCTCCATAATTCAAGGCGCAAACTCTCAGAGAGTCCTCTCCTTGCTTTGCCGCTCGACTTGTCTCCTGGGTGCTCGAGGATGGGCTGTGTGATGTAAATCAACCTGCCTGAGGCTGGATTTTTCTGGGGCCGGGGGGATTTGGCACCTGTAAAGCGCCGGGGCAGGGTGAGTCCCAGAAATAGCACGAAACCAGCCCAGCAGGCTGTGCCGAGGAGGGAAGGATGCTCGTCAGCCACGTACACTCTGCCCCACGGATAAAGGATACTAATCTAAACCTTTGCGCCTCTGGGGCAGCGAGAAGAGCCTGGCAGCACCTTCCAAAAACCTGCTGCGTGCCTGGGCTTTGACGTCTTCTTCCAAAGGGTTTCTTCAGCTCAGCTAGCTGTTTGCAAACAAATCTCACAGCAGAAAGCAAAGTCCTGTCTAGCGGGTGCATTGATCACAGCAGTCAGCACATCCACCAGCCCAGACAGGGACAGGGACACGTCCCCAGCTGTGCCTTCACAAAAACCCATCCATCGGTCACCATGCAGTGACAGGACGGGAGAGAAGGAACAAGTCAGACAGCAACCGCTGGCATCAAGTCAAGCAGTGCCCAAGCCGAGCTGCCCCGGCAGCATCGATCAGCGAGGCACAACGCAAAGTCCCTCCTGGGAACACGCTGCCGCACGCTCCGACTCTCCACGCGTGAGTCTTTCAAAGAGGGAATGGCCTTAAATCATCACTCATGAGGGGCAGAAACAGAGACACCAGTGGGGAAAATGTCCGCAAGGGGAGGACAGCAGCAAATGTAAGGAGTTAGAGCAGTGTTAGCAATTTAAAGCAGCATTAGCAATGCTGACCCAGCTGAGAACAGGCCATTTCATTGCAATGCCTTAAGTTTGAGGTTTATAATTTTGGAGTGGGGCTGCTCTCAAAGGACCAGATGTGCCTTATTGCAGTCAATGAGGAAGGTGGGAGAAATTAAGGGCACGTTACACTTGCTCGCTAAAAAGCACCAGCTAGAAGTGAAGCATTATCTTTGCAAGGTCTAAGCCGCAGCCCCGACTCCCCATTTATCTTCAGCCCCGCAGAGGGGAGCAGGTTGTGCTCACGTAAAGCACATGAGACCACCCTGATTTCTCCAGCCCTTGCACAGGACGGAGCAAACCCTGCCAAGGGCAGGTGAAAAGCTCATGAGGCTGTTTGATGGGGGTAAAAATCATACCCGGCAGGGATCAGCTGCGCTGGGCTTTGCTCCCTAACGAGCCCCACCTGCCCCCGGTGCCGCCCCTCGGGGTTAAAACCGGGCCCGGGCGGGGTTTTGGGGGACCCAGGTGGGCGGCTATACTCATGGACGGCGTGTCGCCGCTGGAACAGTATCTGGAGCACTGCGGAGGGCAGGTAAGGAAAAAAAAGAAGAAAAGCTGCGTTGGCCGGGAATCGAACCCGGGTCAACTGCTTGGAAGGCAGCTATGCTCACCACTATACCACCAACGCCGCGGCGGAAGCATTTTCCCGCCCGCGCCTCAACTCCGTCGTCAGCCGCCTCCATCTTCAGCCCAGTTCTGTGTGGGGGAGTAGCGAGTTGTGGCGGTCCAGAGCTGCTAGGAGCACGGAGGAGCCCTGGAGGGGCTTTCTGAGGGGGAGGTCGCTCTCATCTGTTGTAAGAGGAATACTGCTGCGTTTAAAGTCTGGCTATAGAGTGCTGTTTGCGAGGACCAGCCTGCGGACTGGGGTGTGTTGGTACTGAGGGGCCAGGAGGCTTGGATCTCTTCGTGCTCGTTGGTAAATGCTTGCAAAAATTATTTTTTTTTTCTGTTTGGAGTAGCCTTCCTGGTTTCAGGTAGTTGCAGAGACAACAGAGTGAGGGAGTGGGAGAGGGCTGGACTCCACTGCTGAGCATCACCTTCACCCAGGGAACACAACTTCTTTACATGCATCCTGTTGTAAACTACTTTTCAGCTCAGAAAATGGGTTTAGCGCAGGCTGTTTAAATCCAGAGACTTCCTAGTGGCAGTCAGTCAAGCCCTCTGAATATGGCCCTATAAAGTATATAACGTGGTGAGGTATAACCACAGTTTTACAAATGTTACTGAGCTTTTCGTACTTCAGACTTGCTGGGATACTTGATAACAGCAGATATGTGACATATCACTGCAGAAAGAGGAAAAAATCCAAGTCTGTTGCTTAGAGCAGCTGGATTAGATTTATGTGTACCTGGGTTACAGGAATTCCTGCAGTGGAAGTGAAAAGGGCTGTTTCCCCTCAAGCTGCCCCGAACTTGGTGATCTCAGACAGGATCTATGTGTGAAATCTCCTTCCTGGAGCTGCTGGGAGATGTCCAAAGCTATGAAGTTGATGGGGGGCCTTCAGTGAAGTTAATTAACCTAGAGTCTATAGCAATAACCCTTGGCAGCCAGCCCAATATAAACATGGTCTTGTGCCCCCCTTCACAGCCTCTGAGCATCTGTCTAACAAGAAGGCAATCTTCCCCAGCGCTTAACCCTATAAGGGTGTTTTTCCCAGAGCAGTTGTATGGAAACCTACTGAGAAAGGAAGATTTGCTTTCTGTTTCTACCTACCCTATGCAGTTTACTTTCTGTTACTTTTTTTACTTGCTTTACAGCTATTTAATACTTCCAGCCTCAAATACCACTCATTTCTCCATCAGCTTCTTTATTTAAGCTACACCACAAACTGTGGGGTTTTTTTTGACTGTTACATTTATTGTGTTCTCTGATGTGTGAGTAGTCCTACAGGCTCGCAGTGATGAGGCTTTTTTTGTACCATCTTCTCTGCATTGTGGTTCATACAAAACTTCCTTAATTAGCTCCTGTACAGCTAAACCTTAATCTGCTGGAGGTCTTGTAGAGACTGTGCCTTCCTTCCCCTGTTGCTAACTTGAAAAATATCTATTTAAAACAGAGGTATTTTAGTTATTCCATAGCATATTGTTACTTGTAACTGTTAATACATTTGTATCTGACCTCTTAATTCTCAGATAGTGCTCTTGGATCCTGTTTTCCAAAGAGCCAAGGGGGTAAGGAGTGCCTAGTCTTAGTCAGCAGCACTCTGCCCCAACTGATCTCATGGGGCTCTGCAGTCAAAGTCAGTTTTAGAAACAGTTTTGAACCCAGGTGTTCATGATGCTTTCAGAGCTAGACCTGATCACACTGGTATTCAAGCTAGTAAGGGTTCTCTGGGTGGATTTCTCACTTAGTAAGAGATTTCCAGGTGTCTACAGGCAAATATACTGCAAAGTGGGAGCAGAGATCTCCCCATGTGCATGGTTGCATTGCTAAGTGAGCTGATTAGCACAGAGCATAGAGCAGCACTAGCTCAGGGCTGCAAAATCAGTGATCTGGAAACCCCGCTCCCACTGGAGCTCAGGCAGTTCCTGCCAGCTCGAGGGCCTCAGACTTGTGCACTGTTCCCTGTTCTGATTTGTGCTTGGACTTTTCAAGTGCTTTTGGCTCTCGAGCAGCTTTCTGCTAACTAGAAGCTTATGCCTTAATGGAGAAGGGAATAAATCCTTTCCTAAACTCTTGCCTCTTCAATATTATGATGCCTCTTAAATAGCTTTTAATAATAATAAATAGCTGATAAAGAAGGACGTTGCTATGCAAGAACTTGTTTGCAGATATGTTGCATGCTTGATCCAGGAAAGGATGCTGGCTTTGCTAACTGTCTCACTTAAATTAGTCTGGTGACCTCCAGCAGCTGAAGGAATAAACTGCTCGTGATTCTGTGAGCTGCTGCCCTCTGTTGCATAAATCCAACGTAGCACTGACACTGTCCCCTGGTAGCAGGGAGAGGAAATAGTAATATACTGAATGAATGGGAGTTAAAGCCAGCCAGAAAATGCCAGCTGTCATCCTTGAAAAACTCGTGAGCAATTATGTTGGTTATGTGCATAACTGAGGCATGGCAGCAGCTGTGAAGGGCAAAGTGCCAACGTTGTACCTCCAGTCACTGCTGAAGGTATATAGTATTTCTCAATTTGTGGTATTACAGTATTCTAGACTGCCTCTGAAATGTGGTGGGAAAATGCATATCTCTGCTACAGGAGTTATCTGGATTTTTATATGCTGATAGACAAGAAAACAACATGCTTTCAAATCTGAAGACTATTCTTTGCTGTAATATGTGTGTGGGAAAATGATTTGAACTTCTTCATTGAACAGAAGATTAATCTTAATTTAGTCTCCCAATTAAAGTAAATGTTTTAATGCATGATCCTTAATGACACTTTTTTCTTAATTCAAGGATGACCTCTCAAGTAGTCCTCAGCTGTTTACTCCCATGAGCCCTTATGGTGTAGACCTTCCAATTCAAACAACTGAAGATGTGTTGTTTGGTTCTCAATTTAATCAGCCCAAAGAGCTTCCTACAGACTTCTCTGTGGATCTCAGCTTTCTTCCAGATATTACCCAAGATAACAAGGAACAAAATCTATCTGAATATGGTCATGAAACACAAAAGGAGCTTGATGGGTCAATATCAAGAAATGAGGACAGCAGTGTCTTCATGGATGAAAGCAGCTTGTCCTATCCAGATGCAACTCAACCATCTCCTGAAGCATCTGGCATGTGTCCTCCAATGACACCAATGACTCCTATGACACCAGTAACACCTGCATCAGAAAGCTCTGGCATAGTTCCTCAGTTGCAGTAAGTTTATATATGTATTATATATGTAGCATATAGCCATAGTTTTGCTTAAACTGCAAGGTACTGCTCTGACTTCTCAGGGAATGCAGCAAGTGTGGTTTGGTCTTAAATAAGCCCACCCAAAAAACTAGGGAGGCAGTTATTCCTCTCTGAGGAGATATGGAGCAAATTAACTGATGATATTGGAAGGCAACTGGATACTGTGCTGATCAGTGCAACACAAAAATGGAAAAGGCACAGAGCAATACACAGCTTAGCAAAACAGGGGAGAGTGACTTGATAAATCTGCTGGGTGAGCAAGTATCTGAAATGCCTCTGGCTTGTTAAGGGGGAAAACTCTCTTCTGGGAGACAGGAGATGAAGTCTCTCAAAGAGAAGTGTTTGTTAGAAATTATTTATATATAGTATGTACTGCTAGTTACTTCAGTCTGCAGGATGAAAAGACAAAAATACTTGAAAAGGAGGATTTCTTCCAGCAAGGAGAACGTTAAGGATGACAGCAGACTCCAGGGGTTTAAAGATGTCAGTCTGCTTTTCTGAGAAGGTTTCTGAGCAAGGGAAAGGAGCATGAAAAGAAGTGTGAGAAATTCTGGCCTCATTAAAAGATCCTGTCCTGTCTAGGCTAGAGCAGCTATGGAGTAGTTTATACCTGTAGAGAATAACATACCCTTACCTACCTTAAGAGTGCTGTAGTAACTCTGTAAACACTCAGTAATGGTTCCATTCAAAGCTGTAAAAAGACTTCAGTGATGTAGTTATTGGAAGTCACACAAACTCAGTATTCAGGGACTAATAATTTTGTAACTTGTTATATCTCAAACTGTAATTTTGGTATTGAATTACTTAAGTTTTGCCAAAAGTAGCTTAATGCTAGAGTGGGAAAGAGGTAGGCAGGAAATTAGTTGATGGCAATTATTAATTGGAGTGTGACCTCACATTAAGCTGATAATGTTGGGGGTTGGCTCTGCAGTGGTTTGCTCTTGCAGTAAGAAAATTCCCCTCTCATTCCTCAGGAATATAGTGTCGACTGTAAACTTGGCTTGTAAACTAGATCTGAAGAACATAGCTCTGCGTGCCAGAAATGCAGAGTATAACCCAAAGGTAAATCTTAAGGACTCAAAGCTTTACCCTCACTTCCCTTTCTCGATGCTGATGGATTCTAATACACACCATGAGCTTTGTACTTTTTCTAATAGTGCTGTCTTGACCCACAGGGGAAAGTCATAAAAATCTGCAATTTGGGCCTATTAAATTAAAAGAAATACAGGGGACCACAAGGAGATTTTCTTTCTTTTTTTTTTAATAAAGCCTGAGCAATGAGATGTTACTAAGCTATTTAAGAAAGGAGATGAACTCTCCCACCTGTGCCTAGCTACCTCCAGCTGAAAGGGCTCAAGCAGCCCTCGCTGGGGGGGAGGAAGGATCTGCCCTGAAACTTGTGGCTGAAGGAAAGATAATTACTGGAGTCAAACTGGTATTACCTGATACTACTAGCAAGTGGCCTAGACTAGAATATCACTGGGAATAATGGGCTTTCTGTAAGTGACTCCAAACTGCTCAACAAAAAATGTAAGGGACAAGGCAGTGGTCCTGTGACTGTAGTCTTAAGCCCCCTGGTCCTAGGGGAGTGGAAAATAACTTCAGGCTGGTAAATAAATGCTTTTACAAAGCAAATGCAAGCTGTTGAGCTTTGAAAGTGACAGTTCTTGAAAGAATGAACAGAAATACAGACCAGCTAAATCCCTCAGCTGGACTGTGAGGTCTTCCTTTGTATTTGTAGAGGTTTGCTGCTGTCATCATGAGAATTAGGGAACCACGAACAACAGCCCTCATCTTCAGTTCAGGAAAAATCGTCTGCACAGGAGCAAAAAGGTATTTCTTTGGTTTTTCTTCCCTCTGAAGGTCTGGGTCTTGCAGCTACGCTTATATTCTGATGAAAAATGTCAGAATCTTGTTTAAATTATCTAGTAAAGGGCTGTCATAATTGCAAGAAAAAAATGAAGCACTGATGCTGAAAAATGCCTAGCTTTCTTTGTGATGCCAGTTTAGTAATTACTGAATTGCTTGCTTCTGTCCCTGAATATAGATTGAGCTGAGCAGACACTAGCAGAAAAGCTGCTAAAGTGCCCAGGAATTGTTAAGGGGTTATTTGCATTTCTCACCGACTTTAAAGTGAGTTAGGACATAACTTGTGTCTGTCAAGTCTCTCTTCAGTGTCTGTGTTCACCAGTCAACACATCTGCCTCTAGAGAAAATGGAATTGGAGAAAAGCAAAGCTTATTTCTGTACTCTGAAGCTCTTTTCCTCAAGTTCAGCAGCTGCCTTGGTTTTTATGTCCCTAAACTGTCAATGAGAATGCATTAACTTACAGCTTAGGACACCTTCTCCAACCCCTACCACCACCCCAACTAGCTAGATGATTGTACCGGTGTCTGTAGTCTACCTCTTGGATCAGCTCTGAGAAGCTGTTGTGAGGAACTGCGAAACCCCTGGAGAGGGGAACTCCTGGGTGATGCAATATGCTCAAATGTGTTCAAATAAACCACAGGAAAGTGAATGACGAAGTGCTTTATTCCTTTTAGCTCACTGATGTGGTTCTGGGGATAGAGGCTTGCTATTTTGAGCAGCAGCATATCTTTTTTTCTGGAGCACAGATTAGCATGGTGGTGGCTCTAAACTGACTTCCATCTTGAGAGCAGAAGAAAGCACTAATCAAAGCTGCTTTTCCTTTCTGCTCTTCCTTCAGTGAAGAGCAATCGCGGCTTGCAGCCAGGAAGTATGCACGTGTGGTGCAGAAACTTGGGTTCCCTGCCAAGTTCCTGGACTTCAAGATACAGAATATGGTTGGGAGCTGTGACGTGAGGTTCCCCATCCGGCTGGAAGGCTTGGTTCTCACTCACCCGCAGTTCAGCAGGTATGTGGAAGTCAGGGTTACAACCCCATGCAACTTGGAGCAGTGTCTTTGTAAGCTGTGAAGAGACTCAAATCATGAGGCTGTACAAGCCTAGCAGAAGAGCATAATAATTAACTGGATACTGAATATCAAGCATGTCTTTTTCTCACCAAAAGACATGCTCGCTGGTTCAGCCAGCATGAAGTGGCTGTAGATGCCATGTGTTACAATAAAGATGGTAAGGTTTATCTTCTGCAATAACTCCTGTTCAGAGTGGGGCACAGGCCAAAATGATCCTGTGCTTGACTGCCAGGATGACTTACAGCAGCTAGCAGTAAAGCTTCCAGTGCTTGAAACCATGATTGACACAATCCAACAGTGAAGGGCTCTTCTAAAACTGCCCTCCTGTGTGGTGTTTGCTGCTTTCTCCTTGCAGGGACACCGTAAACACCAGCTTTAGAAACCTTTGCAACTGTGAGCATACTACACAAGTGTTCAAGTCACAGGTCACTTCTGGGGTAAATTAGATGCACATTAGACCTGGTTAAGATGAAGAACTGCAAGAAGCTCCTGGGTTCTTTGCTCAGTTGGTTAATGAAGATGCTCTCTTCTGTAAAAGCGTTCTTTGACAGTGAATATTGACACAATCTTCAGTGCTGCTGCGTATCAGCAATGCGTACCAGAGATTGTCATTAATCTGAGCGGTGTTGGTGATCAGAATTTTACTAGTCTCCTGTTATTGCCAAGTGCGATACCAAACCTTAGTGGGTATTTTTCTTCACTGCAGACCATGTCAATAGGAAAATAGCCAGTCTTGATTAAACACTTCAGGTTTAATTGGAGCAGCTCTTAAGCTACTTGAACCTGATCTATGCCCTTGCTCCATTGTGAACCTTTCATAGTAAGCAGGCCTCTTAACTCCTGTCCAGCCAGATGCCTATCTGCAAGGATAAGGTTTCTAACCTTCAGGCGTGAAGCCAGACTGCAGCTGCAAAATACACAACTGAAAATACAGTGTTTCTGGGATATTGCTTCGGTTCTTTCTGTCTAGATATCTATTAGCCATCAATTTAAAGTAAACCTGTAGTCAAGTGATGAGCATGCTGTGCCCTCAAGATGGGCTTGTTCAGAACTAGTTATTGCCATCACTGAGGAAAAGATGATTTCAGCACTGACAAAATCAAAATTCAGTTGTCTTTTATTAGCACTGCATTTAATATTTTGCATTTAATTTGGGGACTAAATATATATATTAAAGATTCACTTGGCTGTCATCTTGTCTTTGTTCCACAAGATGCTTCCTGATGAGGGCTCTTTGCAGACTAAGGATTTGAGTACGGTTTGAAAATTACAATAATGGTTTCAGTGCTATGGAAAATGGCATTCAGAAGTGGCTCAGAAGTCTTTTAAAAGTAAGCATGAAGAACTCTACCAGCTCCAGCTAGGATTACCAAGTTTCTCTTGAAGATGTCTAAAACCTGACCTGCCTTTCTCTGGGTAGCTAGCTAAAATCTGTGGGTTTAATTACTCTATTGTTAATATAATTAAAGTGCACTTTATGCATACAACACTGAAACAGTATTTGCATTTTACTGATTTTACCTGCTTGCTTTGAAACAGCTATGAACCTGAACTATTTCCTGGCCTTATTTATAGGATGGTCAAACCGAGGATAGTGCTGCTTATCTTTGTGTCTGGAAAAGTTGTACTGACTGGTAAGTGGTCTCCCTCTGTATATCTGTAATCAACTGCTACCATATCTTCTGAGAAAGCGTTTAAATTGAACATTAGCTAAACTACTATCTTGCCACAGTAAAGCCACTCGGCAATCTTTTTAATGCCTACTACTGCTTATCTGTGTTTTCTGGAGATAATGATATCAGTATTGTTGCACTAGAATCTCATATTGCTTCATATAGTGTCTCAGATTTCCATGTTGTTAAACTTGAGTACCTTTATTTTATATAAAGCATAATGCCCTGTGTCAATATACAGAATCCTAACAGGATGCTGATGTGCTAGAAACTACACAGTCACTTAAATACAAATATCACAATAAGTAATTTAAATTTGCTTGGTCAGGAAGCAAACTCCTTAAAACACTTCACTGACAACATCAGGGATTATTACAGGAAAGGGTGGAGATGGAAGAACTTGTTCCAGACTGTTTGGCAAAACACTCATGAGGCAAAAGCCTTGCTGAGTAAGCGTGCTCAGCAGGTATCTGTACCACAGATCCCATGTCAAAAAAGTTGAATTACTGAGTGTATGTTCCTAACACATTCTTTTGTAAAGCTTGTGAAAATACTTTTATTCAGATGTACTGAAAGGTAAATGGCACTTGTTCCCAGCGGAGCTGAACGCTGTATGTATATTTGCAACACAGCTTTGAGGTATGTGAAAGAGAAGTGCCTGCCTTAGCCAGAGATTCTTGTAATCATGAATGAGCTCAGCCTAACTGAAGAACAAGGCATTCGGTACGAAGCTTAAATGCTTCCCCCTCCAATGTCCCCCCACCTTCTTGGGTCCAGTAAAATCATACTGGCCAGTTCCATTCCACTGATACTTGTGGGTTTGGGTACACTAATTGCAACACCCTTGAGTGTGCAGCCTGCCCAGAAGGACTAAGGTAAGTCCTCATCTGTGAACACTGGGCCTGACTGTAATGACAAAACTGCATTTGCTGAGCTGTGATGTTTTTTCCCTAATCAAGAAAGTAACTTGAAAGTAACTTTACTTTTGAAAGTAAAAGTTGTAGTAATGCAGATGAGTTAGTCATGTCCAAGTGTGTTCTGAGGGAAAGGTTTACACATTCATCCTGAGTGGCACTTAATGCAACTGCTAGTTCATTTAAACACAGTTTTCTTGTAGCTAGTGTATGTTGTACTAGCATGATAGAGTAGTGTCACTGGTGAGGAATGTTCCTGCCTACTGCAATACAGTTAGTGTACAAGGCTTGTTATTAAAGATTTGTTTGCAGTAATATGGAAAAGGCTAGCTTTGAAATCACAGGTGCTGTAAGAAAGCCTAAAAATAAAAAAGCTTCTCAGAGCTGGAGGAGGGGAGTTCTCAAACTGTGGCTCAAGTTCCAGTATTGGAATAAATGCCCTTCATTTCTTGTTTCTATCTTTCCCCTTACCTTATCCACAGGCAGAGCTGTTACTGTTAAGCAGGTAACACCATGGCTTTTCTCAGTTGCTTTTTTTTTCCCCCAAAGCCCATGTTTTGCACCTGTCAAGAGTAGCCAACTGCTGTTTTGGTCCCACAGATTAAGACTAGACTAGTTTTGTTTAAAGCAAGATAAAAATTGTTCTTTGTGAGGTTCCTCCAGAGGGACCTTGACAGGCTTGAGAGGTGGGACTGTGCGAACCTCGTGAAGTTCAACAAGCCCAAGTGCAAGGTCCTGCACATGGGTTGGGGCAATCCCAAGCACAAATACAGGCTGGGCAATGAGTGGATTGAGAGGAGCCCTGAGGAGAGGGACTTGGGGGTGTTAGTGGATGAAAAAACTGAATATGACTGAGCAACATACGCTCACAGCCCAGAAAGCCAACTGTATCCTGGGCTGCATGAAAAGCAGTGTGACCAGCAGGTCGAGGGAGGGGATTCTGCCCCTCTGCTCTGGTGAGACCCCCCCACGCAGTACTGTGTTCAGCTCTGGGGTCCCCAACATAAGAAGGACACGGACCTGTTGGAGCAAGTCCAGAGGAAGGCCATGAAGATGAGAGGGCTGGAGCACCTCTCCTATGAGGACAGGCTGGGAGAGTTGGGGTTGTTCAGCCTGGAGAAGAGAAGGCTCTGGGTAGACCTTATAGCACCCTTCCAGTACCTAAAGGGGGCTGACAGGAAAGATGGGGAGGGACTTTTTACAAGGGCATGTAGGGATAGGACAAAGGGTAATGGCTTTAAACTGAAAGAGGGTAGATTTAGATTAGATGTAAGGAAGAAGTTCTTCACTGTGAGGGTGGTGAGGCACTGGAACAGGTTGCCCAGAGAAGCTGTGGATGCCCCATCCCTGGAAGTGTTCAAGGCCAGGTTGGATGGGGCTTTGAGCAACCTGGTCTAGTGGAAGGTGTCCCTGCCCATGGCAGGGGGGGTGGAACTAGATGATCTTTAAGGTCCCTTCCAACCCAAACCATTCTATAATTCTAGGTGGCAGAAGTTTGATAAAAATTCTGCCTTAAACTAATAGTAAGTTGCTTTTAAACTCCTGTGTTTCTTCATGGTTTGTAATCTTAGGTTTGAGTTGCATTCAGTTATTCCCAACACTCTGTTAGTTCTTAACATGTTTTTTCTTTAATGTCTTTCTAGGAGCAAAAGAGCGTTCTGAAATCTATGAGGCATTTGAGAACATCTACCCCATTCTAAAAGCTTTCAAGAAAGCATCATAACATGGACCATAAAGTGACTAAGAATAATAAATGGGTTTGTATTACTATGCATGGATCAGAAGCAAGGGTATTCCTGGACCTAACTGAACAGTTGTGGCTTATTAAGCAAATGATACCATTCTGAATGCTGTAAGTGCTGATGCCTTTCTATAGTTTGCGAAATGGTTTTTTTGCTTTCAGATTAGCTGTCTGTAACCCACTTGAGTTCTGACAACTTCTGTCAAGCTGAAAAATTTGCCAAATGGATGTACTTTTAATAGAATGCATATTAAGGTGGCACTTACGTATTTTGTAAGAGAAACCATGTGTCTCTTCCCCTGTTGAACAGGTGAATCAACTCTGTACTTCAAACTAGCTTTATCAAAATCCTCAGCTTTAAGTGTACTGAAACCTAGCTCCTGTGATGTTGTATTTTCATGTTTAAACTCAAAATATATTTTTGTCTACAGTATAGCTTACAAAATCCAGCATGACTTGATTTCAGTGTTTTGAAGACGGTGATTGCAGAGGACATCTGTTGAATCCCTCTGATCCTAATGGTTGGACAAACACTTGTGTATAATGGTGTTGGTACTCCTTTTACAGAGAAGATATTCAAGGCCCCTGGCAGTGCTGGAACATATGTAGGAAGTCTGTGGGTGGAGGGGTAACTAAGCAAATTATCTAATTTGTTATGACACAAATTAGATTTTAATAAAATGGTACCCACTTGTATTACTGAAGTCCCCTCAGATGATGGGAGCTTGTTGCTTGGCCCAGACAAAAACCTGTTGGTTAGGAACTGCCTTTTAAAATGGACTTGAGGAAAATACAGTGGGGTTCTTGTACTTTGTCTCATCTCCAAGTGAACTCAAGGCTTTGTTTGCAAAAGTTGTCCTGCTCAGACTGGTGATGTGACTAGGAACAGTGCAAAGACTATCCCTTGACTGTTCTGGTACCTCCTATGATTCTCTGGAAGCAAGTTTGTTGTTGTTTGTTTGTTTTTTTTTTTTTTTCCTCCAGAACAGGGCTTTGGTGCTGCTGGGGTTTGTCTTATGTCCTCCCCTTGTTTCCTGCTGAAGATGGGACAGATCTGTCAGGAAACTCCCTGAGCCACTAGAGGTTGCTGTTAGATGACTTAAGTGCAACCCAGGCCAAAAGCTACCTCTGTCCTTGATGGAAATACACAATATGGGCAACGGCTTAATACAGAATAGGGTGTCATAGTCTTGCTGGGCTTAGTCTTGCTGTCACAAGTTTTATTTCTGATTCGGTGAGGATGTGATTTCAACTTCTGTGTCTGTGATATGTCTCACAAGTGCTTTTATAACTGTCTCTCTGCTCCTCTGGAAAAAGTTTGAGAAACTTCATGCACTTCCTTATGATAAACTTGTCTTAACTATGTTATCGGATTCTTTGTCACAGTCAAACTGTGGATTTCCACACTCAAATCTATTCTAAACAGAGGCTTACTTTTCTGTTTGTTTTCTAAGACTGTAGACTTTCCACAGCTATGGGCTGGACTTCTATTTGCACTGTAGCTGTAATAGCTGATAAGCTTGAGTTACAATAATCTTTTGCAAATGAAAAACAACCTGCTTTTATTGGGATGCTGGAAAAAGTTTATTTAAGATGAGCCCTCTTTTAAGAAATTGCATTTTAATGAAGAGCTTGCTACATAACTTCATCAGTAAAGTTAATGCTCTTTAAAACTATGGATAAAAGTCTTAAAGATAAGAAATGGGCTCTGCCTTTTCACAGATCTACTGATTAAGTTAATGTTTGCTATGGCAACTCTTGTCTTAAAAACAACTGTCTTTGTTCTGCCTACATAGTGCTGTTCATGCTAGTGTTTTGTAGCATGTAAGTACACTAGGAAGGGGAAACAATACAGGATGGGATTATGTTTGTTGTTTTTTAAACTGGGACATGTTTCTGTTTGGGTTTGGTTTTTTTGGAAGGGGGGGGATATTGCTTTAAGTTATTCTGGCTTGTGTGGACTCTTTCTTTTACTTGCCTGGTGTTTCCCACTATATCCTGATGCAGAGGACTGGCTCTCTGCTTTTACATACTCATTGATTTTATCTATTTAACTCCTGATTCTGGCTTCAACCTTGAGGCTGGGGTGAGGAAACCTACTAGTCTGTCACTTACAGATGCATATCAATATTTGCCACTTTTCTTATCCAAACTGTTCTTGATATTTTTGTAAGCGTAGGGACTGACTTTGATTAGTATACATGGTCCATGCAGCAGTGTTACTGGCTGGCTCTGGTGCAGATGGCTGCCTCGGGACTGCAATGAGGAGAACTGCAGCTGGAGCCCCACCAGTGCCCTGCTACTGGTCAGGGTGTCTTACACTGGGAAGTCAAACGATGCCTCTCCTGGGTTACAGCCAGCGGTGCCTGTGGGAGGTTCATGCGAACACCCAGCACCCTGGGAAGCAGAATACAACCATGCTGTGTACTGTAGATTTTAGTGAGCATGATGGCAGATCTGCGGTGGATGCTGTCTGCATTTTTTTTTTTTCCTTCAGCTTTGGCAAAGAAAAGAAAAATGCACGATTTCCTCAGCAGGGTCCCGTGGAGCTGGGCTGGCCGCCCTGCCTGCTGTGGGGCAGGCCCTGCACCACTGCTCACCCACCCTCTCCTCCTCCGGGAGCAGGGAAGGGGGCAGCCCTCCTTCCTTCCGCAGGTGTTGCAGGCGGCCAGGCTCCGAGAAAGAAAAAGGAAACGTTTATTTCTTTTCAAAAGCCGCCATCGTTACTTCTTTGCCCGGCGGAGGGACGGGACGTCCCCCAGCCCCGGGGCCGCCCCTCCGCCGCCTCAGCGCCCGCTTCCCACAATGCCCCTGGCCGAAAACAAAGTCCCACGTGACCGGCGGCGCGGGGAGCCCATCATGGCGTCTCCCAGCGGCTGCCGGCCCCAGCCCGGCGGGCAGGGCGGCGGGGCCGAAACCGGGGCCGGGGCCGGGCCGGCGGTTCTGCGGGGCGCCGAGGAGGACGCCGAGGGGTTGTACGTGGCGGTGGAGCGGTGCCCGCTCTGCAACACAACGCGCCGCCGCCTCACCTGCGCCAAGTGCGTCCAGAGCGGCGACTTCGTCTTCTTCGACGGCCGCGACTCCGAGAGGTACCGGCGGCCCTGAGGGGACGGGGCGGGGGGTGGTGGGGGGGAACGGGACACCCTCTCCCTCCCCTGCCCCGCCGGCCGGGACTGGGGGGACCGCCCCGCCTCACCTCGCCCCGCGCTGCGGCCGTTGGGTTGCTCCTCCCCCGCTCCCCTCAGGGCCGGGTGTGTGTGTCGGGGGACACACGACACGACACGGTGTGCGTGTGTCCCCCGCTTTCCCCGCCGTTCAGCTGCTGTCCCGGGGCGGGGGGCTCTGGGTGTGGGGCGGGGGAACGGTCCTGCCGCTGCCGGGCCCACTGTGGGGCTGTCTGCTGGGCGGGGGGGCTGCCCCACACGGGCAGGCTGAGCAGGACCCACAACGCGTTGCTTAAAATAATAATAATAATAAAAAATAGCACCCCGACTTTCACTTAGGTGCAGCTGTTGGCAGGCGCGCCCGTGTCGATGTAGCTGACGGGAGCTCCAGACAGTTGAGGGCAAAAAGAGAGCCGTGCAGAAGGATATTTGAAATGCGTGTCTGTTTTCAGCAGCACGCCTTAAACCCGGTAGTCTTCTAAATCATTCCACAAAATCAGGGAGGTGTGCGAGGAAACGGCACCTCTTTTTTGTTTTCTTGGGTGTATAAATAGTCCTAATCATGGAATTACAAAATTAGAATTACAAAAAAATACTCTGCTTGAGTTAGTCACGCACCTTCCTGCTCCTTTTTGCAAAGCATTGGCTCTACGGGAGGGCGGCTGAATGAGTGTTACGTCAATAAGCAAATATTCTCATTATATGACTCAGATGCAGATCGCCCCTCCGTAGCTGTCGTTCACAGCGTGGCCAGCCCAGATTCTTAAAAAGTCTGCCCAGCACCGTCTCTGGAATAGCTCTGATTTTTGGCTGACGCCATGTTCTTGGTCCTTCATTTGTAGCTTCATTAGCAGCTGTTGAGAGTGATTTCTTGAACTATTTTGGGAAGGTGGCAAGCAGCGCGTGGTGCGGTATGGTCCTCGCACCAAAGGCTCTTTGCATCCTTCTGCCAAATGCAAGAACAGCCAAGGGGACAGCGGTGTCTTTCTTCCATTAATGCTGGTGGGAGTGGGCACAGGGTGTCAGCTGGTGTGAATCAGCTTGCAAAATTGAGACCTTAGTCTGCCACTGGATAGGCTTTCTTTTTTTTACATAAAAGACTGTGTCATAGAACCACAAGCTGTATTTAGTCTTTCTAAAATAGATGGAAAACTTGTGTTTGTCTGAGACTGTTTGGGGTTATGTGCAGCTTCCATGGAAAAAATTGGATTTGGAGTTTAGAACATAAACCAAGTATCTTTTTCCTGCCCTTTTTGTAGCCTTAAGATTTTGGCTAAACTTCAGGCATAATTATAGAAATTCAGTTGTAGCCTTCGTTACAGTGGAACCACTGTCATTCTGTATTAACCAAGGCTTAAGTAGTTTCTCTACCCATCAGAAAAATGAAACCATAAAGAAGCAGCCTTAGCCAAAGCGCCAGAAGCAACAGCTTGTTGGAAAAAAACCCCTCTTCATCTTCCTCATACCTTCTCACGTGAGACAAGATCAGCTTTTCTGTCTGACAGTTTTCACTGCATCCTCCTAAGATGCTTTAACTCTCCCATTTGTCTGTGGCTAGAAAATCTTCTGTATGTTTACACTGTGTTTCTTAACTGCAGGAAGTAAGTCTCTTTTTTTTTTTCTTTTTTTTTTGTCTTTCCTCCCAAGTCTGTCTGGACATCATGGTTCCATCTGTGGGGATCACTGCTGTTCTGTTCTCCTAGAGCCTCCGTTCTGGGGGACCTCCCTATATGCTCAACTTCCCCAGGCTTGGTTTCTCCTGTTGCTCAAAACTTTCCCAAGCAGTAGTGCAATTCATTGAAACAGCAACTTCATATTAATGAATTAAAGGAACAACATAACATATATGAATAACATGGTGTGAATAACATAAGTGTGCTTGATTGCATCAGGAATGCTCAGTGTAGGGACAAAGCCCTGTAAAGCTCAGGTTTCTTCTTGTTCTTTTGAAGATAATGGAATTACTTATTTTTAAAACTGTGCTTGAAGTGTTTTGGCTGCATTCTATAATTAATACTTGGAATGACTGATATAAAAGTGAGAGCTTGTCACTTCAGAGGTCAGTTTCCTTTGTTTCCTCCTTGTAAGCAGTGAGTGGGTGTCTGTGTTTCTTGCAATGTGAGCACAGAGAGAGGGAGTGACTTTTTAAACTGTGACCACACACCATGGCAAAGTCATGCAGGGACAGGTGTGGCTAACTGGCTGGATTTCAGGTTGTTTACTGTCATCGTTATTTATTTGTTTGTTTTATGCCTTCTAGTAGTACCTGGGTTAATTTTAGATATCAGTGTTATGGCCGGTGCTGGAGGAGGCCGACAGGGTTGTGACAAGGGCTTTTCTGTGTGACTTGGTTGTAAGCATGGTGTGAGAAATTCAGAATGTAGAAGTGTATGGGGTCACTTGGGCCTCCCATTTGTCTTTTTGAAGTGTTACAGACTGGGGAAAAGGATTGTTCTCTCTCTTGTGAAAAGTAAAGAAAGTGAGCATTACCCCTTGTATCCAGTGGTGTTTTATTTTTAGAATTTTCTTGTGATTTTTGCTTAGAAGAAGATAAATGATTTCATGTTCTAACAGTAAGAATTATTTCAGATTTCTTTTCATTGGACTGCTTTGTGTGCTAATTCTTATAAAAGCTACAGTAAGACTGAAGTTGTTCATATGTCTGGCAAAAATCACACCCTGTATGTGTGAGGGGGAGAGATTGAGGAGCTGTTAAGATTAATTATTGAATTACAGCTACAATTAAGGATGAGTAGTCCGGAAGTCCTCCAGTAAAATAATCACTGATGTTCTCCTTTTCATTAGTAATGTGTTGTATATTCAAAAGCTAAGCTGGCATCTTTATGTTGGTTTCAGCTCGGAGACTCTTCTTCCTCCTGGGAGTTTACTCCAGCCTGTCACATGCATAAATTCTCAGAGTGTATTTTACAGGCGTACTGAATTGCTTTGCTTTATGTGTCTGCAGATGGCAAAAGTCAAAGACAATATAATTGAGATGTCTAAGCCTGTCTGACTTCTCTAAGCTGTGGGTTATGATTGGGAATAGTGAGTTTTTGCAACAATGGAGTTTTATTATAGTGAACAGATACAGTAGTGGATGCCCCTATTGCTGTCCTCATATCCTTCAGCATTAATCAATTTCTATAGATCAAGAAGTCCTCCTTTCTGGTTGCTTCTCTCTTAATTATGAACATGTGGAAATAAGCCAGGTAACCGTAGAAAATCTCAGCTTAATGTGATAAGACTTGAGGAAAGAGAAACATTTAATGGATAATTTGAGATGTTGAGTTCTCTCCTTCTCTCAGTTTACGTTTTATGGGAGTTCCTATAATAGTTCATCCAAAGTTTTGTTTCTTTGCCAAATTGAAAGGCTGTAGATACTTAGAGAAAAATAAGTTACTTGGTGTGATGCAATTAAAATTAGGGCTATGTAAAGAAGTGGAAATGTTTGCTTAGGAGAAACCTGCTAAAGAAGTTTGTAGGAGCTGTTTGACATAGTTGCTGAAGTGTGTGGTGAGCTGTAATTTTTGCAGGCTTTCACAAATACTTCTATCTCTCTTCCACAGTAAGAACTTAATTTAGTCCCAGATTCTTGACAGATCATTCAACTTTTCGCTGATGTGATGGACACGATTTGGGTAATTTTGTTCAGCCAGACTCTCTGCCCATTAATCCAGCTTTGAAAACAAGAATTGCCAAATTATCTCAGCGCTCTCTCCCTGTGTGACTGCCGAGCGGTGTGTTTCTGGGCCAAGTTATTTTTGGTTGCAGCCAAAGGTCAGGGCTACAGTAGGTGTGCATTACTTGCAGTAAACAGGAGTCTAGTACGGTGCACTTTTGTAATTTCCACGATGACTGGTGGGGTGAGGACACACAGGAAGAACGAACGTGCTGGGTTGAGCAGCCGGGCTCCAGTTGCACCACATTCCTCCGGCTCACGCGTGGCCTCTGGCTTTTTATGCCAAGCACCTGCATTTAGTTTTGGTTTGTTTTGGAAGGAAAACAGATATTTTTGGTTGACTATGAAGGCAGCAGCCAGTAGTTTTGCTGTTTTAATGCTAATGTCATCTGGAAGGGTGATTACACACTTTCTGAACCCAAAGTTAGTCACCAAGTTTTCAGATTTCAGCACTTCAAGGAAAGAAATGAAGCATTTTAAATTTTTACCTGAAATCAAACCCACAGAGTTGAGCAGAGAGAGGCCCAAGATGCCACCCTGTCAAGGCTTACTGTGTAATTCTTTCTAAATAAAGCTATCCCTGAAATAAAGGACTTGATGGGTTATGTGAAGTATGAGACCTCTGTTAGGATGAAATTGTCAATTCTATGTGTTCCAGAGGGAGATTAATGAATTGGTCTTCCATATGTGGACTCAACCCAAGACAGTTTTGAGGTGTGGATCAGGATGGTGCTGTAAC
The DNA here is from genome assembly GCF_900496995.4 of Aquila chrysaetos chrysaetos. Taxonomy (NCBI): domain Eukaryota; kingdom Metazoa; phylum Chordata; class Aves; order Accipitriformes; family Accipitridae; genus Aquila; species Aquila chrysaetos. The sequence goes on along the minus strand of NC_044005.1, from coordinate 4,958,659 downwards.
ATGGGAAGCACAAGGGAAAGTTGGAAAGCTATATGTTGGCAGAAGATAAAGCACACTTGCTATTTTTTATGCCATCTAACTCTCTTGGCTGTTTCTCTTGCTGCTTGCTCTTACTGTTAGCTTTGTCACGTCATGGTTCACTGTAATTTCTCAATATGCATCGTTCATATGCTATTTTCTTTAAACGTGTTTCTCAATACATTGTGGAACACGGAGGGGAGCAGAACATGGCTGCTGCATATTCAAAGGGTGAAAACACAGGATGATGAATCCTAAAAAAAATTCCCTTCTGATCAGTTCTTTGCAGTTCCTATACCTCGGACATCTGGTGAAGCTGAACTCAAGCAGACATTTGGGTCATGGACTTCTGATGGCTACAAGTGCCTAGCAGAAATAAGTAGAAGACAATGCAACTTATTGCTGTTACTAACACAAGAAAGATTTGGATGTCATGTAAAAGTCTTGAGAGAGTGCTGTCCTATTTGGACCCATTAATGAATAAAGTGAGGCACTTCCACATTAGAAGGGAGAAAATGCAATGCATAGTGTATGAAAACCTGTATTTCCAGCTGCCGGAGTGGACTCAGCTAATACCATCCCAGCTTGTAGAATACCCCAGTTCAGACTCACTACAGTATCTGAGATGGTACTGTTAATTTCTCCAGTGACTAAAGGATTTTAGAGTACTATATGTTTTTCTTAATACACAAAATATTGATATCGCTAAGCTATAAATCTTCTAGAAGCAAGCAATTTGCTTACAAGTTCGATAATATGACAAGCTGATGTTTCCTCAGCTTAGAGGTTCTGTTGCAATTCCTGAGACACGTGCTCTAGAATTCTGCAAGAGTTTTATACGTTTAGTCATTACTTCCCAAGATTAAGACAGATAGTTGATGTTTAGAGACTCCCACAAGCTTCAGTCTTTTTTATCTTTTCAGACAACTTACAATGCCATATTGTGCAAAATATCAATGAAATCATTTAATCTCTTCCAGGTTTTCAGACAAGAAAGAAAGGCTGATGCATCTTAAAACCAAACAGAGAGAATTCCAAAAACAGTAAGTTGTAGTTATTAAATGAAAATAAACTATAAGAACTCTCAGAAAAAAAAAAGTCTCTTTAATGCACTGTTGCTGGAGACAGACATAGTCCAAATAGTCATAAAACTTTCAATCATGTTTTTTCCTCTAGTGTTTTGAAGGCCATGGAAGGGAAAGAGATAACTGATCAGCTGGTGAGTTGTTCAAAGTGTCCCGTAGTTTTTAAACTCTCTGAATTCCTAGATCTTGTAGTTTAAAGTTACCATTTACCTTAAGGGCATTGTGTTGCTTTCCCAAAAAGCCTGTCGTAAGCAAAACTGAAATTGGCTCTGCAAGCAGAGCGCTCCAAGCCATCAATATTTTTCATTTCTTACTAGATATTTGTTCAATAACTTATTATACTGATTGACTTTTTACTAGGCATTCGGTTTGTTTGTGGCATTCTTCTGTGTGCAAAACAGTATATGAAATATTTATTTGTTCATCTGATCCAATTAAGAACATCCTGCTACTTTTGCACTAAAGCTGCTGGCTTTGTTGTTAATCATTAGTCAGTGTGTTTGAAGTCGTTTGTGCCCTAGAGTTGCTGAATGTTCTTTTTCAGAGATGGAAAATAATGTCTTGCAAGATGAGGATTGAGCAGCTGAAACAGACCATTTGCAAAGAAAATGATGAAATGACAAGACGTGAGTAATGCCTGTGCTTTTGTGATGTGGAAAACTCTGTGCCTCAGAGTGAAAAATCAATTGAAGTGAATTTGAGTGTTAGTTTTTAAAAATGGTAAATTTCCAAACTGTCACTTCTTAAATCCACTTGAAGGCAAATCAGTGAGTCGATTTTAGCCTTTTTATGCTTGGGGTTTAATTAGCAAACAGTAGACATTATTCAGCTGGATGGAGATCATTTTGCAACAGCTTTAAAAGTAAATGCTTAGCAGCCTATGACTTTGGCTTTGTCCCTAGAGATGGCTTTATTCAGTGTAGTGTTTCTGATCACTTCCTCTTGATAAAGAGGAGCAAACAGTTCTGCAGCTGTTACCAATGTCATGTAACTGGTGAATTTTAACCCATGCCTGTATAGAAATCCTAAAATCCTACTTGAGCAAGAGTCACTGAAATATGGCACAGGCTGGTGAGTTGCTACCGTTCAGCAGCTTCAGTTTTGAAACTCATTAAATTTTTTATACATGAGAGATTTGTAGGGTCATTTTTCAGAAGAGAAAATGCAGCACTTCTTACAACCTACTTGCAAGGGAAAGATAGGAAGCATATTCAGAAGCATATTGATTGAATCAGGAACATTTTTATGACTTGAAATTGAAGAGGAGCCATACAGAGAGTGGAAGCAGAGGCATATACCTGAGACTAGTTATAAAGGAATAGCACAAGCTTGTGGTGATAACATCAAAAAGGCTGAGATGCAAAATGATTTTAATTAATAAGGAGGATGGATAGGAACAGTAAGAAATGTATAATAAGAAAAAGATGGAGTAGGCAAGTCTGTTGGTTAACAGGAAAGAGAGCAAATAGTGCAAAGAAGCCTGAAGCATTCGGCGCTTTCTTTGCTTCGTCTTCTTGAAAGAAAATGTGATCAGCTGCTAAGCCAGTTGAAACTTTACATCATGAGAGGACTGCAGACTAAGGAAAGAATACAGCCAGCTGAATATTATTTTGATTATGTCAGCAAGGCCTTATGAGGTTCACTGTAGGGAACTTAAGGAACAAGCTGAAGTAGTCTGTGAGCACTTGAGAACACATGAGGGAGAGGATGGCCCAGGAAACAGAATGACAACAGTACCTGTTTTCAAAGGGTGGAGGAGGGGAGAACCTTAAACTGCTGACACAGTCATCCTATTATAAACCTCTGGTCACTTTGTACGTAGCTAGAAGATAAGGTAATTAAAAATAGGCATCACTTTGTTAAGAACAGGCCATGTCCAATTAAGCCCTTGTCTGGGGATCAAGTGGTCTAGTGGAGGATGAAGCAGAAGATGCAACATACCTTGCCCATGGGCACTACCCCAACCTGTCTCACGAGCAAGCAAAGACATTTGCTCTGGGTGTAATCACTGTAAGGCTGACACAAAAGACTAGAAAGGCTGCATTCAAAGAGTAGTGATACTTGTCAAACCAAGGAGGTGAGACAGGTTGAGCTCAGTGGGAGCTGGTTCCTGGCTCAGTTTTGTTCAATATTTTCCGTAATAGCTTCCATGGCAGAATAGAAGGTGGAATGGAGGAAGCCAAGGTGGATGACGATAGGACTTCTGTGGAGAACAGGATCAAATTAAAAATCGTGCAGATAAATTGACATATCTGAAAAGAATATCCGTTGTTTCGGAAGGAGAAACATATAAACCTGAAGTGGGGGTCAGTGGTGAGGTTTGGCAGGAAAGGATCTGGGAGTTGCAAATTAAATAGAAATTATCAATCTAATGCTGCTCCAGAAAGGTTCAGACCTCATTCTGAGTTATACTAATATAAGCATTGTATTTAAGATGGAAGCAATTATCCTGCTGTGCCCAGCATTGGTATTGCCTCAGTGGAAGTCTGGTGTCCAATTTCTCCAGTTGATTTGTATCTTTCTTCAATTGCTCGAAGTCTGGAAGAGAGTATTAGGAATAAAACACAAGGAATGGCTAAGAGAAATGATGTTTGGTTTGGTTTAGAGAAGAGGAAGGTGAAGAAAAGTAAGCTTTTCAGTAGGTAGATTATTATGAAGGAGGTAACTGTGAAGAAAGGAGAAGAGGTGGTCAATGTGACTTTGAGGAACTTAGTCACCTTTTCTCAAAATGCTAGGACCAACTGGGGAGTGGAGTTCCTCCACTTTTCTGCTGTTGTGTGAAGTGTATTATCTGCAACTTCTCTGATTCACAGTGAACTTCATTAGATTTAACCCATGAACTGACCTAACTATTGCCCAACTGACCTGTTGTTAGCTCAATTACCCCGTAATTGCTCTTGCAGATAGACCCAAAATGAACTCTTGCCATGAGTAGCCAGTAGATCAGGAACCCAACTTGGTTCACTCTTGGACCACATTAGAAAATGTAAATAGGTTGTTTCTCTTCTCTTGGATATGGCATAGTTTAGCTTTCTGAAATAAGAACAATTTCTAGAACACTGGGCTCCTGCTTTTGCAGTTGACTGGATACCTCAATAATTGGTGCTCCCTAAAATAAGGTTTTCAAATATGTGTGTTTGCCTTCTGTCTGTGGAGAACAGTTCAAGGAGAGAAGCTGGCAAATATCTGGCGTAGCTCTCTGTTGGGCAGAGATCAGCGTGCCTGTGCTTGCATTTATCAGGCAGGGTAGATGTGTTGGGGACAGTGGTGTCCTGAAATACTTCTGGGGACAAATTTTAATCACCTCATAAACTGGGTCATAAAGCAGAGATGCTGTGCCAAAAAAAGGATAGTTGTTTCTGCACTGGGACTGCTAAAGAGGAAGCGTGTGTGCAGTGTTCTCGCTTGCTTCTCAAATAATTGCTGTTGGACCTGCAGAAAAGGGAGTTCACTCTCTGAAAAAGTAGCCTTTCAAGTACAATATGAATGTGAAAATTGAACAGATGGATGTTTTACTCCTCCTCTGTCTCTTATTCTTTATGCAAAGGGAGAGTTTGGGAATATGAATGCAAGCATTAATTGATTTTTTCCATTGATGTTACAGGGATGCTTAAAGGAAACTAAATTACTAGCGGTCACATAGGGATTCTTGGTATCACTCAGAGAAAAGTCAGTTTTCTATGGTTCCTCTAACAGGCGGTCATTTATTTTACAAACCTGAGAATTATTACTTCTTATCTGCACAGGGAAACTATTCTCACCTTCTTTAATTTGGGACTTTGCATATCCCATGTATCAGATCTTCCTTCCTACCAAACACATGGATCGCCACAGATCAGTTAGATGACTAGAAATAATTCCTGACATTTGGAGAAAGCACACTCTGTGTCTGCTGGGGCAGGCGCACTCTGAGGGGTACCGGCAGTCCTGGTCTCCCACCCTGCCAGACGACGGACCAGCCAGATGTCTGTGCAGTTCCAGTTCTGCAGGTGCAAACCAGGACTAGCAGGAGGGTATCGTGTGCTGGCTTGGCACAGACCCGTGGATGGGAATCCATCTTGGTTCCCATTCTGTGGATGTAGCTTTTAATTTTTGGGCTCCCCTATTGGGAAGACTGATAGTCTGAATGTGTTGTTTGAGGTAGCTGTAGCTGCTTAGAAGTTTTCTTGATTTTAGTAGTACCTAATGCAGCTGCTTTGAGTGCCACGGAGCATTCTTATTGTAGCTCTGGTCTCATCTGTGCCTTGCAATCAAAATGTATCAGTAAAATGATGTCAGGGCTTAGTGCTTCCCTTCTGTGCAAGGGACAGTTATCCCACTTCTTGATTACAGGGAAGTGATGCCTTGCTGTAAGAGAACCTGACTAACACTGTTTCTTTTCAGCCATAAAACTGGGAAGTGAGAGACTAGTAGATGGGGGCTCTCATTCAAACTAGGGTACCTTAAGAGTTTTAGACATGTATTTGGAGAGTGTGTATAAGAAATACTTCCTTATGCTTTTGAAAGACAGGAGTGGTTAACTCACTGTCTTTAGCACCATATGTTTTTGGAAGCATTACTGCAGTCAATTATTTTATAGGAGAATCAGCAGATGCTCTTGAAGGATATTTTTCCAAGCCTCAGTGTGCTTGACGCATGGAGTAAATTCAGGCAGTTGCAGCACTTGAGTACATAAGTGCATTTCTCATTTTGTGACTGGAAAGGGAGGTAGTCAGTGTTCCCTTGTGGTAACTAGAAGTCTGCACCGTTGGGATCCACGTGCTTTAAGAGCACATACATGAGTGCAAAGCCCAAATAACATACACTAATAGCAGCAGTGGTGCCAGAAATGGTGAATGAAGATGCTATCTGGACTTGATTTTGGCTGCAAGCAATGCATGTCTTTTTGGCCAGCACCACACAAACGTGTACAGTCAAGCTATTTCTGTCATAATGATTACTTCAGAAGTTTAATTAAACTGTGAAATCTTGGCTTTTCTGCTCCAAATCCAAAAATAGCTGGGTGAAAGATAGGCAAAGATTAATCCCAATTTCAGTTTCTTTGGAGATATTCAGAAAAGATTAAGAAGTTGTACCACTTAGCAGCTGGAAAATGTTAATAGTTTAGCAGGGTTTTCTGTTTTAAACTGTTACAGGTCTTTTTTTTTCTATAAATTCTAATAATGCTTTTCTCAAGCTTACTACAAGTACCTCACAGCTCCTTTTCCAAGGCTAACATCTGCTGCTGTTTTCACAGACACGGAGGGGCTTCTGAGAATTAAAGAGGAGAACCAGAAGCATTATCGCAGGGCTCAGCGGCATCAGGAGAAGAAAGAGAAGATCCAGAGGCATAACCGCAAGCTGGGAGACTTGGTAGAGAAAAAAACCTATGACTTGAAAACCCAGTACGAGCATCTGGCAAATCTTCGTCGGACGCATATCCTGGAGCTAACGTCAGTCATATTTCCCATTGAAGAAGTAAAGACAAGCATGAGGTACAGAAGGCTTATCCTTTTGGACTCATTTTGCTTAGCTTTAGACACCCAGAAGTGAGTCATGTAAGTCTAAGCCAGGCGCTCTGGCTCCCTTAGCATCTGTGGGGAGGAGGTGTTTCCCAAAGGCAAAGCATCTAACCCAAAGATAGAGGTCCAGAACAGAAGAATCTGGAGGTGCTAGCATCTCCCCACTGAGAGATCTGAGGTATGTGTCCAATGTTAAATTTTCTTAAAATAGATAAGTAAAAATCCTAGACCAAAGGAAAGTAGTTTGGGGAATAAGGAGTTTTGCAAGAGTGTTTCTACAAGCATTTCACTCTCTGTGAAATCTGGCTAAGTGCCTGCCAAGTGCATCTCAGATTATATTTCTAAAATTTCTTTAAAAACACTCTGTTCCTCTTTGGGTGCTACAGAGATCCTGCAGATGTGTCTTCTGAGAGTGACAATGCTATGACCTCTAGCACTGTGAGCAAGCTCGCGGAAGCCAGGAGAACCACGTATCTCTCTGGGAGATGGGTGTGTGATGATCATAATGGGGACACCAGCATCAGTATCACAGGGCCTTGGATAACCCTTCCTAATAATGGAGACTATTCAGCATATTACAATTGGGTGGAAGAGAAGAAGACTACACAAGGACCAGGTAAGGAGCAAGGTCTGATTAGGCATCTGGGATACTCCAGAAGCCATACAACTTGCAGCTTTGGATGCCAACAGAAGGCACTGAGGAGCAGTAGCCTGGTCCATTTGCTCTCACCCAGACCAACCTGAGTCAGAAATAAATACCAGTATAGGGATTAGTCCACTGAAATCCTCTTTTGCAGGAAATGCTCGCTGGGGCACAGCACAATGTAATAGAGAGATAAAGTTAATTATTCACAGTTTTGACATGGTTCACATGTCATCGTTTTAACAGGAATTCCAAGAATTACTATTTTCTACCAACTTCTGACAGATTTCACTGTAAATGATTGCTGGATTCAGGCTGTTCTCAGTACTTACAAATGACATTTTCCAGAGTAGACTTCACTAATGCATTAACACACCCACTGAGGCTTCATTTAAAATGAGACTTTCATGATGTTTTTATTTCTTTTAGATATGGAACATAATAACCCTGCTTATACCATCAGTGCTGCATTGTGCTATGCAACTCAGCTTGTTAACACTTTGTCTCTCATACTTGATGTAAATCTTCCCAAGAAGCTCTGCAACAGGCAAGTGAATGCAAGCCTCTGAGGAGGTGATTCAGTGACCAGTTTTGACTGATCTTAATTCAGTTTGGTTTTGGGAACGAAGTCATTACTTGGAACAGCTTTTATGGTAATGGTTGATGGCTCATGGATTTTTGTGCTGTTTAATTTTGGGTGGAGGGCTGGTAGGATTTTAGACCAGTCAGTAGTCCCTCCCTCTTTTTTTACCTCCTGAGAGTGTAGACCAACCATCATAGTTGAAAATAACAGCTTTCTAATTGGCATATTCAGCAGCCTCAAATTAGAAAAGAAATATGACAGTCCATGAATAGCACTTTTCATTTTATGAGACCCTACTGTGCTTTACAAAATCCCAGCCCAATTCAGCCACTCGTAGTCATCTTGAATAGCTCCACTACATTAAGTGCTGTGGAACAAGGCCTTATAATATGGCATGACAGCAATGTAATTCTCTTTAGGTTAAAACACCAAGGGGGAATGTACCTGGCTGCCAGACGTCTAGGAGTGTATTGGATAAACCCCAGTTGTGATGAAAAGCACTGTTACGTTTTTAATGTCTATGTGGAGCAGATGGGATCTGTACAGAAGCACTGAGGGAGGTGTAGACCTGGTCAGGCTTCCAGAGGTCTCAAATATGCTGCCGAGATTCTTTTAAGTGTTTAAAAACAGCGGTTGCTGAAGTGAGGGCACAAAAGTTGTGTAGGGTCTCTGCTTTTTTTTTTTGTACTTTTATTTGGGTGCTCAGTCTTTGCAGAAGGAAGAGCGTGGGAACAGGAAACAATGTAAGATGTAAAAGGAGAGCTGAAATAGCTTGGCTACAGGGGATCTTTGAGTTTCATACAGTTTACATCGCTTGTCTTGTTGAAACTGGTGAGACTAGGGCAAGCAGTGCTTGTTGATGAAATGCTAACAGTCTTGCTAGGTGAAAAATTAATCTCCTGAGCACTCTAAAACTGGCTGTACAGTTTAAAGAAGTGCTCGCTGCGAGGATGTTTGCTCTCGGATTTGTTAGGAAGCCACGGCACAGAATGCTGATGTCTCCAGTAGGTGTATTTTCACAGCGTTTTGCTTTCTGTGTATATATGTGTGTGTATGGTGTTTCAACAGTGAGTTCTGTGGAGAGAATCTCAGCAGACACAGGTTCACGCGGGCAGTGAAGAAGCTGAATGCTAATATCCTTCACCTTTGCTTCTCTCAGGTAGGGGGAATGTATATGGGGATTCTTTAAATAGCTTTTAAAATATCAACTGTGCCTGCAGGTTTCCTCCAGTAACTGATCATGTCTTTTTCTTACCTTCCTCATGGTAGCATGTGAATTTAGATCTGTTGCACCCACTGCATACGCTCAGGAACCTTATGTACCTGGTCAGCCCAGACACTGAGAACTTGGGCAGGTAAGAACACCAGTATCTCAACTCACCTGTGACTGAATCCCTTTTGAAGTTATGCATTTGCCTTGTTACTTATGAGGGAAATTCTTCTCTTCTGTTGTACCTATAGATCAGTCCTCAGCACATCAGAAATCAGGGTAGTTACAAGGAGGAGACAAGAGAGGACAGAAAAAGGGGGTCCTGAGTAGGAAATTAGACTTCAGAGATGTGTGTATGCTGTGCTTTTGCGTATGGCAGGCTCAGCTGGAGGCTTCATAGCTGATTATGGAATTGTTTCCCCTATGCCCAGAAGCAGGAACTCTTTCCCTCCAGGGGACAGCAGCACATATGCCAGGCAGTCTCACTGTACTCAGGATACAACCCTATCCACATCTTGCCAACGTGTAAGTACCTAGGGACATCCCGCAATATAAACCCTAAAACAAATACTAGGTAAACCTTTCCCAAAATACTTCCAGCCAATGAACAACCTAGACCAAAGTCAACACTTCAAATAATATTCATTTATATGTAAATTAAGATTAAAGACAAGTTTTCTGTTAACTCAGTACGTGATGAAAAGAACATCAGTTCCTGTGGGCTGCATGCACCAGGTTTAATGATCTTTTTTTTTTTTTTTTACCAATCTAGATATAAGAAAGCCAACAACATTGATTTCCTGTTGGGATAATCCAGTCACAAGTCACTTGTGCCTGAGACAGTCTGCAAATATTTGTTTAATCTGACAAGTGCTTTATTCCCCCTTAAACACAGTAATGTTCTGAAATCTACTTTTCCACTTTATTCTCGTGTACAGATCCAGTTTTATTTAAAAACCTGCAGTGCCACTAAGAGGAACTGAATGCATGCCTCTAACCACTTACCTTATGTTCTCTGGGTATAACCCTGCTGATTCAGCCCAAAGATACGGGGAGCCAAATCTTTGTAACATAGCTCAGTTTGGAAAAAATTATGTGCTTGCTGCTGCTTGCCTGAAAACAGAGAGAGTGCAGGAAATACCCAGAGAATGAAGAATTGTGTCCCGGAAAGCAGCTGCTGTAGAAGGTCCTGGTGCCACAGTGGGTCTCCCTTCTCTGTGCAAATGTTACTGAGCTCCACACGCATCAGTCGGGTCCACGTAGTAAAAGAAGAGGTTACAGGAAAGAGTCGGAGAAAATACCTAGCAGTGAGGGGCATAGTTTAGTCTGTATAAAACTGTCTTAGCTTGCTAGAGACGAGATTAAGAGGTGACCTGATTTCCACGCCTTCATGGGGAGAAAATACAGCTACTGAACAGCTTTATAGATGCCACTGGAAGCAAAGTGTCTGAGCTAGGTTGAAATGAGGCACACGTGCTTAACACAGAGATTAATTACCTGCAAGAATGAAGGTGGGGATTCTCTTTTCCCTTATGTTGTCCTGTCAAGGCTGGATGAGTTTCTGGTATGGATGCTTTCATCAGGCAGAAGTTACTGGGCAGGGGGAATGGGTGGAACGTAATGGCCTTTGTTACAGAGGAGGTCACTCGAGATGATCTAATGGTCCCTTCTGGCCTTAAACCTGATGACTCTCTTCTTATGTTGCCTTGTTAAGCAAAATGCTTTGCCAGAAGGCAGCACTCCCATTCCTTTCTGGATTATGAAAGAGGAGTGTTTACCTTTAATTTCTCAGCTGTCTGCAAAGTTTGCAGCAACCAGCTGTCTTTATTTTCCTGTTGATATCTAGGCCTATAGTTGCCTGACAGTCTCCTTTATAAGCTACTGTTTTCAGATACATGTAACTTTACCAAGCTTTAATTGTTTGGATTACAGTTTTCCATGCTAAATTGCTGCTTCGGGCGGCTTTTCCCGCTAAGGCTGCAGAAACGCTCTTACCCATGTTATTCTTGCTGCTGTTTCACAGAGCAGCTTTGTGCTTTGGAATGAACTTTGGCAGGGATGCTGCTTGCTGTGGGGAATCCACCTTTCGCCACCACCCTGAAAACCTCGCGCTCTCTGACCGTGGGTCACAGGGTCTGTGAAACTGCCTGCTTTGGCTCAGTAAAGACGTTTCAGATTTGGGCTGCCCGTACTCTGGTGCAGAGCAGTGGGATGGGGTGGGATGCAATTGCTTCTCCCACCAGGCAGTGGCAGCAGGGAACTCGGAGTCACACGCAGGTGGGTTTGGCCAGGACCTCTGGACATCCAGCCCATCGCCCCACTCAAAGCAGAGCCAACTAGGGCAAGTTACCGAGGACCAGTGGCTGGTGGGGTTTTGAGTATCTCCAGTGGAAACTCCACAGCCTCTCTGAGCAAGCTGTTCCAGTGTTTGACCAGCCTCATAGTCAAAAAGATCTTGAGATGTTGCTCAGGGTGAAGTGCTGCTATGGGAAGTCTCCACTAGTGAGTTGTGCCAACCCAGTTCTCTAAGTTGTAAACTACACCCTTCCCCTGGCTGCAGCTCTGTCAGCGGTCTCGGCCTGGCCAGGGCTAGTGTTAAAAATAAAAGCTGTTCCGCATCAAGCTGAGATTTCCACCAGTGGAGCTGTGAGTTATTATCAATAGCTTTTTCTTTTATGTGTACGTGTTTCACTATCCACTGCCAAAGCAGAACAGCTCTTCCGCCGTTCCTGCTTCGTGGATTGGAACCCAGCTATCGCTTCCCTGGCCAACTGTTTTCGTTTCACCATTGTCATAATACAGTTATCTCTGCAGCCAGCGAGTGTGTCTCTGCCAACTGATAAACACAGAGGTGTTTTAATTTCTCTGCTGTACACATGACAGAGCAGGGTGCTTTGGCATGCCTAGGACTCACACCAGCGAAGTGACAGTCCCTCTCCTGCATGGTACCAAATGGGCTGACAGCACTGTGTCTGTGTTCACAGGTCTGGGCCTTTTGAAATCAGTGCTGATCTTGAAGACTCCATGGAGTTTGTGGATCCCAGTGCCACCGGCGAAACAGATGAGAGCGGAGACGAGCACGTCAGTGATGAAGAGACAGACCTAGGGACAGACTGGGAGAATCTGCCAAGCCCCAGGTTCTGCGATATCCCCTCTCAGCAGGTGGAGATGCTGCAGAGCCAGAGCACGCAGGTATCTCAGCCCATTGCCAGCAGCAGCGCCGGTGGAATGATCTCGTCCGCTGCTGCCTCGGTGACCTCGTGGCTGAAGGCGTACACTGGACATCGCTAAAGAGCATGGGAAAAGGATCATAGGATTTGTGGAAGGAATCCCTCCCCGGCAATGCTGTAGTAAACCTTACATATTCAGTTAAGTAGTGCCTGGAACAAAGAAAAGGTCAGACTTTCATTTTGTAAACCAGAAAAACCTTTTTATTTACCCAAGATGACTGTGATGGTACCATTTTGTAAATTAGCTAGCTACGTACTTCTGACGGATTCTGTGATGGCACTTTGTGTCTCGGTTCTGTCTGCATTGTTGAGTATCAAAGAAGAAGGACATGGCAGCCTCCAGCTCTACTTTCTGAAGAAGAAACAGATTTTGGAGTATTTGAATTGGGATGAGTACAGAGAGAAGGCTGCTCAGTGTGCAGTCTGGACAGTGGTGCAAATGCAGTTCATGTTTTCTTAACTCCTTACAGGGTTTTTGTTTGTGTGTGTTTTAAATCTGTCTTGCATAATGCAAAAATGCGTATTTCTAAATTTTTTTCATTCAGGACATGAAAATTATGCATTTTTAACATGTTTTCTAATATCTGTTGCCATATTTTTAATACAAAGAATCAGCATGGACAGGAATTCACACGGCAAATTGCTCTTCTTTTAGATTTGGTTGTGAATCTTTACCCGGTTTTGCCATAGAAAACTGGCTTGTTTCATGCTGTTTCCACTGGTAGGTAGTCTAGAAGTTTCATGTTGTGCTGTCCAAAGCACGCAGGCTCTTTACTCTTAATATCATACACCAAAGAAACACTGGATGTTCTCTTAGCTAGACCCACATTTGATGCTGATACAGGATTGCATTGTTGCAATAATATTCATCAGTTATGACACCATGTTGCCACTTTTTAATATTAGAAAAACCTCATTTCCAGCTAGTTTAATGAAGTCACACGGTCTCTACACTACATGCATTTTAAACCCTATTCTATTTTATGTTTATGGTGGGGTTTTTTTTCTTGTTTACTGAATGCCAAGAAGTTGATTTCATTTCACTGCAGAAATGCTCACAGCGCAGCTGGCTCCCTTGTAAAACTACAGGAGGTGTGATACTGACAGATGTGTTCATTAACAAGTGCTCCTCCACTTCCTCTGCCTTGTGGTATGTATTACTTAAAGATGGGTTTGCTCAGCGAGGCTTCCAACGTATGGTTTACATTTTATATAGTCGGGACGTTGCACTTCTCCACAGGGTAAACTAAAGTAAAAGCATCCTCCCGCCCCTCCAAGAGGGAAGATTTCTGCCTCTGTTCCCTGTGGCGATGCAGCTCGTACCGGGGGCACGGCGAGGCTGCAGGGAGGGATGCGCAAGCCATGTCCCTGCCATCAGGCAGCGTCCTCCTGCGCGTTTGAAGCCCCAGCTCCGGGGCTGGCTTACCCGGCCGTCTCGCGGAGTCTTTTTGTGGTGGCTTTGCTCTGGCCACCAAAGAGGCGTGCGGTTCCTCTCCAGGCCAGCCAGTGCTGCCTGCCGCCTCCACCGAGGAGCGGGTGGAAAAGTAGTTTTGGTACCGATGCCTGCCTACCCCAGCGAGCTCCACGCCAGGGGCACCGGCCGAGTATCGTGTCTCCCAGCCCTCCGCACCTCTTGTACGGCAGCTCTTTCTCTTTGGCCTTGGGGATGGGCATCTGTTGTCAGTAGTATCTTTTAATTTTTTTTTTTTTTTTTAAACCAAAGACCCTTAACTCTGCACTAACAGCACACATGTTGTTAGGCGAAGACACCCTCGGTCCTAACCATTCTTTTGGTCTAAATCCAATAGTTGGGTTTGTTTTAAGAGAACAGCCAAGACTCCCTTGACTACTGCAGTCCGAATGGGGACGGTGCCCCCCAGCCCCCCCAGCAGCGAGCGCTGCCCGGGCCGGGGCCGGGAGGGTTGGGTCACTGTTCAGTTCATAGCACTTTACTCACTTGCAGCTATCGGATCCTTTGCAGTTCTTGGCAACCAGCACGTACTCACCAGTACTGTATATTGGGCTCTTAGCATCGGTTCCCCATTCATTTTGCACTGGACCCTGCCATATAAATATCTTCTCTTCCTTTTTTTGTTTTGTTTTTAATACGCATTTCAGTCACTCTTTCATTGCTGCCTTTGTGCTACTTTGAACCTCTAAAGGTCAGGCCATGATTCAGCTCTGTACACTGTCATTTACTTACTTAGGGAAAGAAAAACCTACACAAAAAAAACTTTTTAAGCCATATACTTCATAACCATCATGTTTTCCAAGTAATTCATTTGCAACCATGTCATATTCTGAAAGTGCACAACGGCACTGCGAGGGTGTTAAAATGCATTGGGATCGGTCTTTTCATGAAACTTTTTTGTAACACAATACAGATTGTGGTTGTTTTTGGGTTTGTTTTTTTTAAAGTGTTTTGCACATGTGTAGCTAAGGAAGAACTGTGTGTGTCCAAACCTTGAGTGCAATTGCCAGGATTAGTTTTCCAGGTTGTTTTGGGGGTGGGGAGGGAGGGCAGGAATATCTGTAATTATAGATATTTGAAGACAGCCAGCTGAGAGTTTACAAAACACTTTGGGTAGCATGAATGTGGGAATTTCAGTTTAGGCTGTGGCTTTTGTGTGTGACCAGTGATCTGGGGTGGCTGATCTGAGCTGCCAAGGAAGAGCCTGATTTTGAGAGCCCAGCCCTGTGCTGAAAATCAGGTGCCTTTGAAGGGTCTCAGGTGGGACACCCAAGGGTTGCTTGTCACCTGCAAAAACTCGGGGCCTCTCTCTGCAACTTCTGAACTAGATGTAACTCAACACAAATGTCTTTTGGTTTTTTTTTTTTCTAAATTTTATTGTATTATTGCAATAAATCTTTAACAGTAATTTTTTAAAGTTGTATAATTGTTACTTCTGTGTGGTTTGTTTTTAACCGTGCTGGGGAAGTACACAACACTTTCCAGCCTTCAAAGCATCACAGGGACCAGACCTGTTACAGTGCAATCATACAGCGGTGGAATAAGCAATACTGATTCTAAAAAAATACTCTTACATAAAATAACTGCATCTCTATTTGGAGCAGGTAGAGGAGTCCTGCAAAACACACACACACGCATACACATCCCTATATGTACGTGTAAACAGATAAATCTCTTGTGTAAACCTCGCTTTGAACCGCTCCTTTGATGGGTGACCTTTTTTTCTGCAGGGGCTGAGCCTGAATTACTTCTGCATGCAAGGGAAGACGCTCTTCTTTACACAGTCATTGCAGAAGGACGCAAGCGTGTGTCTTGTGAAGGAGGCAACTATGGAAGTGAACTGCTGTGTGTGTCTGAGCAATGGCGCTGGGAAAGGGCCACGTTTGTCAGCGAGGAGCAAGCTCTGCCTGCGGAACTTGGTGGCCTGGCGGGCTGTGGTTTACTGGCTGCTGAATGATGGAGGAGAAACGACCTGACGGGGAGGACCGATGCCCTGTGATTCCTCTCTGCTGCGCCCTCAAGAGCAGGAGCAGAGGCTCCTGCACACGTTGCTGCGGCAGTTGGCTGCCTCTGTCGCAGCGTGGTCAGTCGTGGCTGTGCAGGAAAGCAGCCTGTGCCCAAAGCCAAGCCTGGCTCCCAGCTCAGCTCGTGCCTACCGCTTGCTTAGGTCACTTTTGCTTAAGCAGCGCTGTCAGCAGCAGCTTTCGTCCTCTGCCAACGCTGATTTGTGGCAGGACAGCAGCCCCGTAAGGCTCCCGTGTCCTGTCCCTACTCCGGGCGAGAAACAGCCCAGCGTGAGGTTTCAGCACCATGCCCACCTTGCAAGAAGTGGGACTCAAGACAGAGTGCATCAGCGCAGTTTTGTGCAGGTGTGAAATGATGGTTCTGGGGGCGGGGGGGCAGATGCTGCAGAAAGCGAATTGGGGCCAGTGCGAGGAGCTGAACTCTGATAAAAGCACTGCAGAGCCTCGTTACAGGCAGCAGAGACACAGCAAAGGAGAAAAGCTGCTGTAGCAACAGGCAGGATGGAGCAAGAGCTCAACCACAGGCTTCAGCCTCGGGTGGCTTTTGCAGTGGTGTCCATGCCAGGAGACCTCCAGAGCTTGATGAAAACTGGAAGCTTACAAACAATGGAAATGTTAGTACAATTTCTTCACAGGCATATCTGGAAATTCAGACCAGACGCTCCAACTGCTCCTAAGCAGGGAAGTCAAGCACACAGCACAGTCTTTAGTCCGCAGTTCTTCTGAACACTGAATTTTGTAAATCCAACACTGGACTTTTTTTTTTTTTTTCATTGTCTCTTAGGAAAAAAAAAGAAAGTTCATCAGACCTTGGGTTCTCCCTGAACTGGCCCTTAAGGAAACAGAAATCTGTGCTTTACAACTTTATGGGAAAAAAACAACTTGCAGGCAGCTCAGCATGGCTGCATGGAGAACCAACCCACTTCTGGATGCAAAAGTTTGTTCTGTAAAACAATTTTTAACAGCAGTGCTATGCAACAGGGCTCGTTCCGGCAAACAACGTAATAAATAATGTATAAAACAGCCCGCGTTCCTCAGCCAGCTTGCGGGGGGGGGGGTGGGGATGGGGTAGGGTAGAGAGCAAATTGTCCTCCGTATTTAACTGCTCCAAGGAACAAAACAGCCCAGTGCTATTATTTTATTCTCATTTTTTCCCCTTGTTCAACGAAGGTGACCAAAATCTCACACCCTGTTCCAAAAAAAATGACCTCACTGGCCCCTTATCTAGTTACAAAATATTTTCCTCCGCTGCTTCTATTTCAGCCTCGCAGGGACTTTCCTCGCTGCTGTCAGCCTGGCGTGGGTTATCTCAAGTTTTCCAGAGGAGTCTTGAGGGGCAGGAAAGCAGTTTCTTCCCCCTCTTCCTTAATTGAAATTAAGCTGAAGATGCTGATGGCTTTGGCAAGACAACTCCTTCCAGAAAGTTGTTTTGCTGCTCATCCCAGTGCAGCCCGCAGAGCAGATCGAAGCTTGGGTGAAGCCTGCGCCCCGTTAGAGAATGAAGTCACGAATTAACAAGGGATCCTGCTTTTCCTCTCCCTTTTCACAGCTGATTACAAGGCAGCCGCACCCTTCTTTTAGCTTTCTAATTTCATTCCTCCCGGTTGTCATAATGTCTGCTGCATTGCAGAGATGGCTGAGCAGCACCGGGGAGGGGTGCCTGACGCCCAGGGTGTCAGGCAGCAGGTACAGCAGCGACTGGGAAAAAAACCCAGCATCTCTTTTAAATCTACCGTGAACATCCTGAGCTTCCCAAACCCGCATTTCAGGCTGTAAGGGCTCAGTTTTCTTTCTCTCGCTGTTAATGGAGAGAATAAAAACATCTGCCTTCAAAGCTCTCTGTCCTGACGTGCCAAAACAACACGAGTCACTGCGCGCGATCCCACCGCGGGTTTCGGCGCGCAGCCCGGCCGCCCCAGCCTTCCGCAGCACCCATCCGCACCTTGCTGATCTTGCGTTGAAGGTTACAGAACAGGACGAGCCGGGTGCACGGCCGCCCCATCCAGACGCTGCTCCCACGGAGAGCCCTCGCCCTTTCCCAGGTGTTCCCCTGCGGTTTGCAGGGTAGAGGACCCTGGGTGAGCCCCCGGGAAGGCGGCACCAGCTCTTCTTGCACCCGATCAGAGATTTCATCCGCTCCAGCTACCAGCGCGACTGCCAGGAGTCCATCCTTGTCCCAAGAAGGGGCAGAGAAACAGCCACGGCACAAAGTGCGGGGAGAGAAGGGACTCAGACAACGCAAAGGCACAACTGCCGCTCTCCGTTTGGCTCCCAGGAACTGAACGAGGCTGCTGCGTTATCCGAGGTACATTCCCAGACTTCCACACTGTTCCCCCTCAGGCAGGGAGCTGGGCGAGAGGAGGGCTGTAACTGGAGGCTGGAATCTGGAACGCAGCACTGCAGGAGAGGAATGTATTTGAGGAAATACTCAAAAGAGATGCCATGTTCAGCTCCCAGTAAGAGTTCGAGGAATCACCCATTCATCTGCATTTCTGACACAAACGTTCACAACTCTCCTTTGAAAGCACCAACTCGCACCTCAGAAACACGATGCCAGAAGCTGTAGCAGAGCTGAGCGAAGCACTGCAAGGATTCCACTTACAAGGGAAAAATTCCATATACAGCAGACGGCAAAGCTTCCAGCACATCACCGAGCCAAGGCAACTCCACTTTCATCCTGCTGGACCCACGCTCCGTCCTCCAGCATCTGGGGCACAGGCGAGGGGCGGACACAAGAGTTGAGAAGCAGGACTTAAACCGGAGAGTCCCTGTTTTTCCAAGTTTTACACACCTAGCACCAGCTTTCTGGACACCAGGAGCCTCTCTCGAGCCTCTGCTGCGCACACAGCTGATGGGAGGGAAAGGAAAAGCTGAAATTTGTGAATGTTACAGCAGGGAGTTCTCCAAGTAATATAGAGGGGTTGGTTTGTTTCTTTTTTAGTAGGAGGACTAGCTTTCTACAGGAAGCACACTGCACATCTGAGCAACATCACAGTACCAAGTTTCTGCTACGTGTTTTACAGTGGTTTTAGTTTGGGGCAAAAGTCTTACAAGAGAAAGGCTGATAAGGCAGATCTAGAATGCATGTTTTATTTAAGTAAAAAAAAAAAAAAACCAAACAAACAAAAAAAACCAAAAAAACCAAACAGACAACATGGGTAGGGTAGACAAGAACTTTTTTTATATTCTGACTATACAATAATATTCCTCTCTTTTTATCCACTGCCACACTACTATAATGGATCTGTTCTAGTCTAATTTTAAGGTTGTCCAGTTAAGTTGTCTGAAGATTCTTTAAACAAGTTGACCTTTACCTATTTAGAGTTTCTTCTCAGAAACATTCATATATTATACAGGATATACAGATTTTTGAAACAAGACACTTAAAAACACACACAACTATAGCCGCAACACTATCATAGCTGCATTGTAGTGATTACGTTGTTCAGCCAGCTGTAGACTCTGTATGTACAATTAGTTTTTATAGTGTTATTTACATAGATGGACTAAAAGCTATCTTTAATCTAAAAGGTAAAGGCTCTTGTGTTTAAGTATGTGCAGTTTCATAGCCCTGTGAAAAAAAAACCACGACAATTATTTACACTGTAAACAGCACAAGGCATGAGAATCTCCTCCTACCCCAAACAATCTCGCAGGAAAGTGTATGTGCACTAATATTCTTCTTCCACTTCGGCTCCCGCTCCTCTGGTTTTCTTATGAATAGCACGGTTAAAGCTGTGGCAGGCAGGAACCCAATGATTGTCATGAAGACCTAACTTACAGCCCGGGATGCCCTTCTGAGACCGGTGACAGCACATCCAGTACCCAGGCCCGTACGGTAAAGCTTGACAGTATGGTTTGGGATGCCACCGGCACAGCGATACGTCCCCTTTCACGTATTTCTTCTTGCACTGCTTGCAAGGGTCTTCTCTGTAGCGGGGATCGCGGACCCAGCGGGAGTCTGCTGGCCTGATGTTGTAATATTCAATGATGAATTTGAAGTAGTAGCAAGTGCATTTTAGGGCAACCAGACTCCTGGTAGGAAGCAATCCAAAGATCTTCACTATGATGTGGTGAGGCAAGAAGGCCATATACTGCTGAGGCTCCAAAAGCTGCTGAATTTTAAACCTGGTCTCCAAAAAGTCATGTGAAACCTGCCTTTTTAAGCAGGAAGCATCAAGTACTTGCAAAGCCCCTTCTGTCGGAGGAACAGAAAGGGCAGATGGCTCTGTAGGGACACTATTTCTGACGCATGATCTCTCAGATGCCAAAGCATCCTCATCCTCATTTTGGGCTACTTCTCCTGGCTTTTCTTGGGTACTTTCCCGTAGCGGCTGTTGCTCGTGAGCAGCAGGCTGGTCAGCCTGGAGGAAAAACAGCCTCCCTGGGAGTGGATCTTCACTACCACTGGCGTTAGAGAGCTTCTCTTTCCTGCATCCTTTCTCAGTCTTGGTGACCGATATACTGATGCATAAGGGCTCCTTCCTAGCAGGATGCAGACTCTGCTTTGGCAAAATTACAGGCTCTTTCGACGTACAATCAACAGTCGCATTCTTGCTCTGCAAGGAGTCCGGTGGCAACCTGGCAGCAGCCGGACACGCAGACGGCAGAGGTCTGGGAGGCTCAATTCGCGTTTCACTATCGCTCCTGCCAGCGGTTATTGCCAACACTGCATGAGCAAGTCCCGAGTTCACATTCCCCATCCGAGTATCCAGCCCAGAAGGAAACGGCTGCCGAGCAGAGGCAGCACCATCCCACAACTCTGCGTCACCCAGAGGACCGCACCGTCCTCCGCAGCCGGCCTCTGCTACACCTGCCTCCTCCAAGCCATCCCCCGGAGCCAGGACCCCCGAGGAGACCTTCCCCGCCTCTCCCTCAGGCTGGGTGCCGTTCGCCAGGAGCACCCTCCCGACATTTCTGCGGAAGCTGTTGTTCCGCGAGAGGCTCCCGGCCTCCCGCTCGCTCTGGCGTCTCAGGCACTCCGACTCCAGCTTGGCCACCATGTCCAGCACACGCACAGGCTCGCTCTGCTGCTGCTCGCTATTGCCGCAAGGTCCCCTCTCCGCGTGTACCTCGCACGCCCCGGCGGAGGAGAAAGGGTCTGAGCTGGGAAGCGCACCTTTAGGCTGAGCGTTCAGCCTCGTAGTAGAAGCATGCGTGCAGGTTTTCGCACAGTCTACCAGTAAAGCACTTGCTCGTTGCTCCAGAAAGGCTACCATCTCTATCACCGAGAGGGACCGGCCCGGGAACACACCCTCACCGTTGTCGTTCACGTAATGCACCGAACAGTGCTCGATGCCACAGGCAAAAGGCTCCGGCTGGGAGCACCTGACATTCGCCTCCCTCATTCTTTCCAGTTGAATTTTGGCTTTTTTAAGATCTACCGATTTTTTCCTGCGTTTAGCTGTTCTTCCGTCGATATCCCACGTGCTTTTAATTTTCATGGAGCCTAGCCGGTTGTTACTGCTGCATTGCTGGGCTGCAAAGAACGCAATCTTCTCCTTTGTATTGCCAGGTTTCACTACAGCCCAGACATCCAGAGGCCCTTCCCCTTCTTCTCCCTGGTGGATCGTTGCAGACAGGGCGTTCTTCTTTTCCCTTGCACTCGGACCATCCGCTGGACCTTTCCCATTCATATTGCACATAGTATTTGGATAAATAATCCCCAGAAGCTTTTGGGATGGAGTCACAAGGGAGGGTTTTGGGAAAACGCTCAGTTTGGTGCAGTTGTTCGTGTATTTTTCTTCTTGTGCTGATCTCTGATGGCTCATAGGTGGGCCTCTCAGGGAATCCTGGCTTATTTCTGGAGATCGCTCTTTTTTCTGTAACTTGAGATATGGCTTTAAGTGCATACCAGAAACCCTAGAAAAACAGAAAGGGAAGAAGTTATAGTTGCAAAATATGCCTGCCTGGAATTAGAGAAGGTGGCCCAGAGTAGGCACCAGCATGCCTCCTATTAGAATAGCAGCCCACACCTCAAACGGAACCACACAAGAAAGGAAAAAGCAGCAACCAGGCTACAAGATCCACCCTTGGAGAACTTCTTGCAATAGGATTATAATCTTAAGGATAGCAGAGATCTTCCTGTTAGAGAAATCTGTTTCCAGGGAGATGCAAGGAGAAATCCTAACATTTAAGTTCTATCTGTTGTGCAAACATAGCTAGAGGTTCATTCTAGAGTTAGAGCCATCCTTCTGTCCGTTCATTTCTTAATCCTGTTGTAAGGCACATGTGGGTCAAAGGGTTTGTCTTGATATTAGCTACCAGATATATTTTTTATATTTTTTTTTTCTTTTCAGTAGATATAGTACAGTTAAAGTTGAAAAGGGAAATTAGCAAGTGTACTTACATTCATCAGGGATCCCAGCAGATATCTAATCTCCTAATACCACCCAAAATGCAATCTATCCCTTGGTATATCAATAGTACCAAATTTAGTGTACTGTCCCATAAGGGTTTTTATGCTATACATCAGATGCCCCCCCCCCAAAAGTGACAAAGCATCACGTACAGCTGAAGAGAACCGCTTTCAAGTATGTGTTTTTATGGTTAAGAATTTAAGAGCTGTGAAGGAGACACTTGGATGCTGCTGACATTACAGCAGCAGCAGCACCACTCCTGCAACGGTCCCAGGCACTCAACTCCTCTCTTCTGTTTCACCTTTGCAGTAATCTTCAATTCAAAGCTCAAAAACACAAAAGCCCAGGGCACTGCCACATAGGATGCAATTATCAGGAGACTTCAGGCTCTTCTCCCAGGAGTATCACATAAGCATATTACAGAACTAAGTATAGATTATGTTTCCATGGTAATCTTTGAATTGTTACACTAAAAGGCCTCCTTTTTGAAACGGGGATAATCCATGCTTGCTAGTTTAAGAACAGCAGGTTCAATGCCACATTTATCACGAGCTGATACGGACACATTCAGACACTGAACGTTTCCCTTGACAGCCACCACCAAACCAGTTGCTTTGGTATTGCATTTCTAGCCTAAAACCAGCTTTTAATTAAAAACCTCAAGCCGTAACATCTGCAAAGGCGGATGGATTTATAGTTTTAACACCTGCAGTTCACACACGGTAGGTTTGTATCAGACACAGCCAGGCTCTGCCCTGCCACGCCGCAGTGCGATCAGGACACACACCTACCTCGAGACATCCCTGTGGATGCTACGCAGGGCGCCCGTGGGGTCAGCACACGAGGAGGAAGGAACCCGGCTCACCCACCCCTCGAGCAGACCCGCCAGAGCGCGCAGGATGGCTGTAAGAGGCAAGTCAGAACAGCAGACGCTGACCAAGAACGCACACGGACGTGCCGTACGAGCGACCCGGAGCGCAGCTTGGGGACCTTCCAGGCCCCACAGATTAGCCAGGGCTACGGACCCTCCGGAGTTACCGATGGCAGAAGGGAGAGCTGAGCCAGACAGCAGCGGAGCCAGCCAAGGGAAGGCTTTCAAAGCAAGGCGCTCCGCTTCCAGCTGCTAACACAACACACCTGAGAGCACCAGGGCAGCAACTCCGCCAGGCACCGCCTGCACCTCTCCAAGCAGAGGAAACCTCCTGCGCTAGAAGCAGCCGTGCTGCTTAACCATTGCTTTCCCCTCAGGTTTTGATTCTTCCTTCTGGCCCTAGTGATAAACAGCGCGGGGATGGATGACAAGTGCGGGCAGAGAGGTTTTGGGGAGGTACATCAAGAGGAAGGGCTTAGTTCACCTTCCTACGAGTGTGCACAAAACCTAGGGGAACCCTCTGGTCCTGTGCAGTGCTTTGAAGGCCAGGAGGCAGACACGGGAAAGGATGCTGTTACGTTCTCTCCCCTCCCGGTTTTATAGAAAGATCATCACCTCACTCTAGCAACCAGACAGTGCCAAACCCATCTGCAGTTCACCTACAGACTGGCGGGGTAAGAGAGCTCCCGTTACTGCAGATACACCTACCTAGTCCCTGGGTTAATTCTCTCCCCATGCCTTCTGCGTGCTAATTCCAGCTCTTGTTGGAGTTGGGTCACCTCCCAGTTTAGTCTCCTCTGCAAAATGCAAACGAGCTATTTTGTTTGCCTTCTCAGTTGGATGCTAAAAACTAAAATAATCTGATAAAAATAGAACTTCAGGGTGCTGAAATAGATGAATAGAAGAGAATGGGAAATCAAGGCTGCTGTAGTTTACTTCAGCCCCATTTTCCATAGCGTCTGCCTTAGCTCGGTGGCACTTTATAGCTAAACAGGATCAGGCCACCACGTGCTCAGGCCAGTGCCCAGCCCAGAAGGGCAGCAGGTGAACCACTGCAGCAAGCTGCTGCAGAGAACAGTGCCTGCAGCCCTCCCTCCCCCATCCAGAAGGGCATTTTGGAGCTGTGCTTTTTCAGAGTAGAGAGAGAGAAGCTCCGATGGCTGGCCGCCACCGTACCCTGGGGAGAAGAGGTGAATACAATTAAATACACGACTTTGCACGTTGAAATCTCATGAGCTAGGAGCAGATCAAATTTCATTCATGAGTTTTCATGCCAGGGTGTCTGAAAGATGAGCTGAATGTGTTTTTAAAAGGCTTTCTTCAAGCAGTTTTCAGGAATCCAGCGAGCCAATTGGTTCAACACCCTTCATTAAGTGAAGCTGCAAACGAAGGTGAGACCAGGTATTATACGAATGAAAACAGGACCAAACTGGTTACCCCAACATGCTTAGAGGACATGTTTAGCCAGCAAAGTTCGTTCAGCTGCTCCCAGCTATTTCTGGTCTATGGAGAAAGACAAAGGGTAGAGTTATGCCTCACCTATTACAGATTTCTCATTTAAGGTTATATTTCCTCCTATGTTTCAGTTAGCCTCTGGCTCAGCCAACAATACCATTTAAGGTTGAAAAGTTATAATTTACATAACAAAATTATGCCTTAGTCAGAAGTTTTACTGCCAGAATAATTGCCTCATTTGAATTCAGCATTCAGTTCACTGCACTGTTTTAATGGATCCAGATTTAAAGAAAACCTTCATTTAATAACTTCAGACAGCTATAAAGAATACTGCTAACTTCATCTGACCAGCTCAATCGCAGTGCCACCTGCCTCCCAGTTTTTGGGCAGCGGGGAAGAGAACTTCCATTTTGAAAGGGATGTTAGTAATGCACCTTACCCGAAAGTGTCACTTGGAAAAAACAGGCCCCCACCCCACGCACACTTTGCTGTGAACATTAAGAACAACAAACTTTTAGGCAAACATAGCTTCTTCCCTGCACGTCAGCAGCACATTTCATTTCTAGCTCCTAGAATTAGAACAAGGCTTCCCAGCAGAAATTGCTTTGAAGATGAACCAGAGCCCAGTCCCCACCCACAGACTACCTTATTTCTGCAACATTTCAGCACTGGCAAGCTGAGAAACGTGGCAGCGGCAGGTAAGTTTTTAAATATTTAAAAACGCCAAAAATAGTTGTTAAAAGGTGAAGTCACTGACAATTCCCTATGATACTTAATTCCAGAATAATTCTGTTTGCTTTCCTCCACCCTTTAAGTTATCGAGTTTCTAATTTTATCTTTAGAGACAACGACTCTTCAGAAGTTCATGGAGTAAGCATAAAAGGTTTT
This sequence comes from Aquila chrysaetos chrysaetos, assembly GCF_900496995.4. Taxonomy (NCBI): domain Eukaryota; kingdom Metazoa; phylum Chordata; class Aves; order Accipitriformes; family Accipitridae; genus Aquila; species Aquila chrysaetos. Next base: position 4,933,321 of record NC_044005.1, on the reverse strand, counting down.
CAATCCCAAATGTGCAGTTTTGAATTGCTGATAAGAGATAATTCTGCCAGGAATGATCAGCATTGAAACAACTAGCAGTGCTGCCTTTATACTGCTATTCCATCCTTAAGCTGATGAAATAAAAAGGCCAGTTTTTCTATTTCTAATCAGCCGTGTCTGAAAAACAGGATACTTAAAACTTCTGGAATGACACTGCTGTTTTTACAAGTAGTAACTACAGCTTGTTTCCACTACAGTTTTATCAAGTTAGTTACTACACAGGATTGATATAGAAATATAAGCCTTTATACACGTGCAGACACGCACGCACCCCTCCTCTCCCTACTGAAGGGAAGGCCCATCAGCTACTGTGCCAAGCCGGCCAGAATCTTTCTGTATCCTTTTGTATTTATGTATCTTCTAAATCATAGCAGCCTAAAAAAAAAATAACAGTCGCTTTAGTAGAAGCTCCAAAGTTGGAGGAAAAACTGGTAGGAAAGGCTAAATTTTCACAACTACCTTCCAAGGTCCACAGAGAATCTAGATGCCCCTCACTGCACCTGGGTCAGGGACTCTCACGATGCCCTGTGAAGCCAAAAGATTTCCTCTGGCCAGCAAGAACAACAAGAAAAAAAAGTGTAGTCTGCTCAAACAGCATATTCACACTGCAAGTTTTCTGCACAAAGCACGGAAGGTTTTATTAAGGCGAAAATTTCAATCAAAACTCCAAAGTTTCCTGTGGATTTCTTTTTGTAAACACTAACTCCAGTCGACAAAAGTTCCTAGCGTTGCTGACTACACACGCAGTGCCAACTACAACTCTGAAAAAACCCTCAGGACATACTAACACAAGGCAGAAGCCAAAAAAAAAAAAAAAAAACCCAAACCCCAACAACAATAAAAACCCACACCAAGCATAACCTCTGGCAAGGCATTTCTCTTCCCTGGCATCCCATTTCTCTGTCGATAGAGCTTAGTTCCTCTGTAAAGGACACTGACAATTATGAAGGACTGAGTACTGAATGCAAGTTAAACTATGGTCAGCCACTTGTTATTTCTGGAAGGACTTGGTAGGTCCTTTGGGCTCAATCTCCAGTACCATTTCCATCCCCTTTGCACTGCCGGGGCAAGGCAAAGCAGACAGAGAGCTGCTTCAAAGGCATTCCACGGATTCTGCCGGGGCGGGAAAGTCCCAGCCGAGCAGCCGGGATGGAAGACGCTCTGCTACTCACTGGAGCTTGTTCTGGCGTGTGGCAAGTGTCCAAGCTCAGAGAAAGGCGGGCTGGGAGGCACGATGCTCCAGACCAGGGGCGGGTTCGACTTCAGCAGCTGCGGAGGCATCCGATTTCTAGAAAACCCACTCCCTTGCAGCAGTAACTTCAAATTAAAGCAACTGCTCCTGACCCACCTTCTAACGCCTGTGAAACCGCCTCCTGCATCAACTGGAGAGCAAGCGAGGATTATCACAGGCTTTGAAGGTAAACAGAAGGTATCTGACTGCTGAAGCAGCACTCTCCACTTGAGCGGCCAGCCTGGGGGAAGCGGGAGCAAGCCAAATGTGAGGCAGAGCTGGCCCAAAAAAGCTGAGGAGCTACATGCAAAGTAGGCGCCTAACTTAACGTTGGATCCCCCACTGCTTGTTCACCCACGTCAGGTGGTCAAATAACCTGACTTTGGGGGAGACGACACCCAAATATAGCTGCACACAGGAGCAGCTATAAAATCCATCATGCGTAAAATCCACCATCTACAACAAGCAGAGGTTTCAGGTGACAGATTGCACATCCAAGCCCAACACACAGACTACTCCAGTTTGAGGGCTCCCACCCATTAATAAGTTTTGAACACATTTTGAAGTAAATGCACACACATATACACCCTTCACCACGAAGCACAGCAGCCTCAGCTACTGTCTAAATTTTACACAGGAAGACGTGCCATTGCTTTGCCAGTCTTTTGTATAAAAGCACTTACCGTGAAGTGAGTGACGTAGAAGCAATTCTTTGTTGAGCCTGAGGAAGCTCAAACCCATGCTCCCTGCTTCCCAACCATACTACAGATGACACAGAGATGATGTAAAGCAGACAGGAACAAAATAAACTTAAAAGATTTGGTATTCAAGGTTATAAGCTGCTCCAGAAACCTGTAGCTCAAAGATGATGGGATAGCACACATGCCTGTGGTGGAAGAGGCCAAGATGAGAAGAAATCACAAAAGGACAGTAAGAAAAAAAAATGGTGGTTTTATAGGTCTTCTGCTGAAAGCTGCCCAGAGCAGCAAAGGTAAGTGACAGATAAAACATTTCTGGAAGGAAATATATCTTGATTTTCTAATTTATTAACTGCAAGAGGACCAAGACCTTTCTTAACATCATGGCACAACAAATTTCTTCAAACAGTTAACGAACCAACACAAAAGTGATGCTGTTTAGTCTTCATTTTTGTGCATACATAATAAGAACACATGAAAGGTTGTAGAAATTAGCCTTGGACCACACTATCATTAGAATTCAAAAGAAAGAATAAGCAAAAGTAGATCTGAAGGCAAGTCATCAGGTTGTTCTTTTGAAACTCAAGGCCAAAAGGAACTGCTTCATGAAGTCAGCTGCACTGCGGTGCAGAGGATTTCACTGCAGACAGCACAACCCAGCAGGCATTCTCCAGGAATCAAAAGGTGTTTTAATTACCAAGAACACATCCCAAACAAGAGCAGAAGAAACTCCAACTGAACACATTCCTTCTTCGGGAAGGATACAAGAAGCAGACACAGGTTTCAAGTCACTAGGTGACATCACTTGGAAACTTGTATCTTAGAGATCAAAAAGTCTAGGAATAAACACGAGAACTGGTGCAGTGTTAAGCCACTGAAAAGATATTTAAAGAAATAGTAAAAGGTTCTTCAGTTTGTTAGATAGGACAGGGAGAGAAACAGGGCTGCAAGCAAGGTCAAGGCAGAGATTAAGAGTACTCTAGGTACAACACAAAATACTAAATTTGCCTTTGCATCATTTTTAAAGAGGGGTGATAAGGGTGATCACGAGGGCAAAAGCTCAGGGGTTAATTTGAACAAGAACATTGGCAGGGGGAAGATTAAAAAGCTTCATGAAAATTGCAAGGAGTGGCTCATCTCAGTTTTAGAATCCAAAATAGACAGACTTATGAACTGCAGGCCAAGAAGCAAGATTTATAAACCTCTTGAAAGGCAACAATATGAGTTAATAAAACATATGGCACATTGGAGGTGGCACTGCAGGGGAGAAAGAGCAGGGAGAGAAATTGCAGCCTCTCCAGGCCTGGTACTCTGACTTCAATATAAAGGTGTTTTGCAAGCGAGGATTAAGGCAACACAGAGTAAAAGGGGGAAGAGGGAATAGTTCGACACGCCAGACTAACCTGAAGGTTCTCAAAACAGTGATCTTTTTAGAGAAGTGTACTATGTCTTATTCACATGGACTTCAGAAGGCACACGAGATTTACTGGTTAAGACAGATTGCCAGAGGAATGGGAAAACAGACCAAGGAGCTGGCTTGCAGCAGACAGCCCCAGGTGGTGCTGGATAAGAAAATACCAGCCTGGAAACCAAAGACATGCCTCAAGAATCAGCCTTGGGAACACACTGATTTTGTTAGCAATGACCTCAGCACAACTACTACAGGTGCACCCACAGAAATGAAAGGCACTACCAATACAGCAGAGGCACAAAGCACCAAGTAACAAAAATGGAGGAGAGTTTTGAAATCCAGCTGGTGATGCACCAGAAAGCTAAACACCAAGAAGTTTTGGAGGTAACTGAGAAAGGTGCATTGGCCACCATAGACATATCTATGAAACAGAGGCAAGTGGAGGTGATGATGTGATATATTCAAGGCAGCAGTGAAAAGCCCTCCCACCAGATCTGCTCTGGAGTACAGCATACGCTTTTTGACATGACTCAGAGGAGATTCATCCACACCGAGAACAACGACGACAGCTGTTGTTCAAGAAGCTACTAGATAACACTTGGGTCATTCAGCACAGCAAAACCACAGGTGAAGGTATACCACCACATTTTACAGAATACAGCAAAAGAGGTAAACCACTGAAAAGAAGAAGCAGGCCTTATGCAAAAGAAAAAAAAAGCAACACAAGCTCAAATGAGTATATAAGCTGGCATGAATGTTCAGTCTGGGAATCAAATGAAGGCTCCTAATCGCACAGCTAGATCTGTCATCTTCAGTAATGGCTTAATCTACAGGAGGAGAGAAGAAAAGATGTAATTGTTTTTAAGGCTAGACTTCTAAATTTACAAAAGGGATTATGAGATGCTCTCCCAAGCAGTAAGGAGCTGGGTGACCCAGGAAGTCTTTTGCAGCACTAAATTACCAAGAGACTAACATAGCAAGTATATGCTGTGTACACAACCACAAAGAACAAAGGCTAAAGTTTGCTTTAAACCCACATGGCTTTTGGAAACCAGAAAGCTGGCTCTCTTCCTCCAGATTGAGGAAGTTTAAGAGTCTTGATTTCAGAAAAAGAAAAAAAATAAATGATACATATATTTTCAAGTAGCTTGAACTCAAACTGGCATGTTCTTGCATTTGCATAAGGACAAGTTGTTCTGTATGGTGTTCCTATAACGAGACACAGTGAGAGGCGTTCACTTAATTGTCACATAAGCACAAGTGTTTGAAATCAATCGTGCATTTCTTCTTAATAAGAGACACAGGAGAGTGAGCAATACAAAATCTGAGCTTAAACTAATCTAATTACTTACTCCATAGTAAGACAAACTGCAACGATTGCCAGTATTTCCACTTGCTTTAAGCTGACTGCATGTTTTAAAGCCTACTATGACAAGCCGTTCTCCAATTAACTTCTACTTCAAAGCCATGTTCCCAAATTGATTTACAGCCATTGCTAGAAAACCCAAAGATTTCTCCAAGTACAGTACCAGCTGTAGTGAATCTGCAGCTGTCATTATCAAATAAAAATGTCAAAGAACATTTCTGCCCTTAAGCCATTACAACATTTCACTTAAACAGTACCCAAAAGTAAGAATTTAGACCAAACATTTGAGTGACATGCAAGACAATAGGAAAGTAAGGAGAAGGCTAACTAAATGGGTGCTAAATACTTAACTATAGGCAGACCAGCCGGTCTGTTCATACCGTTTGACCTGATGGAAGGTGGAGGATGTGGAATTCAGCGGTTCCCTGTGGAGGCCAGCTCTGCAGGAACTCTTCATCGTAACTACCTCTCCAGCTAAGGCACGTCACAGCCAGTCCATCCTGGGTTACGCGCAAGGCTCCCCCATCAGCTTTCCTTGCTCCACAGAGAGCTTCACCGTGTCTCTGCCACCTAGAAACTGAACAAACAAGAGGTATATAGGATCACATTCCAGTACAGCAGCGATTGAAGCACAGATGATCAGGACAAGGACTCTTTCCCAAGAGAGAGAAAATACATACGCACACACATACATGCATACACATACATATATATAAAACACATATATAAAAATATAAAAGAACTTAACATCGTCATGCCATTATTGCAGCTGGAGTTTCTGAACACCATTAAAATACAAATTAACGCCCCCCACAACAGCCTGTCTGCACGAACAATGCTGCTTCACCTTATATACGACTGCAGCACCACCTTGGCACCTCCCATGGAACACGCTGTCTTCCGAGCTCCACGAAAACAGGACGCACAAGATCTTTCTGCTTGTTAACACTGAATCAAGCTTTGGAGGGAAATCAGTGCTAGCAGTTAAGATTTTACGCTGCCAGGAGTTACGTTAGCGTTCTAATCAAAATAACGTGGCAGTTTTCATAAAGGACAAAAAACATGCCACCATGCAGCCTCCAAGCCTTGTGAAAACTGCCCCGTCTTTGCATCACACACAGATAAGACAGCAGATTTCACCAAAACAAAACTGTTCTGCAGTATCTCTCGTTCGCACTAGGTTGCTGCCTTCTACGTCTTGTCCTTGGAGTAGACACCATTACCGGCACTTTAACGTACTTTGACAGTGAAAGAACAACAACCTTCGAGCTGGAACACAAAAGGAAAAAGTGACACAGCAAAAGAGCCCTGGAAAAACTCAAATACTCAAGCCTGAGTTGCCAGCAGATTGTTTTAAAGATCATTTGCTTCCTCTCTAGAGGACCATGCACAATGATGCCGTAATAAAGGAATGCCATTTGAAAATGCTAACTATAGAGCTGTGTCCCCAGGGGATTTGTGATTTAGTGCAGCAGGTTGCTCTCTCCTTTTCAGCAGCTTTTCCCAGTGCTCCTACTGCTGCCCTATTCCTACAGTGGCATTTCCACAGTACAGCACTCGCTGGAGGTTTGTGCTTGCCTGCAGCAGAGCTCTCGCAGAGATGGAGCCTCTCACATCACCCCTTTCCCAACACCTGCCAGAGAGAAAAAACTCCCACGCAGAAGAGCACCTACCTATGCATGGCTCAGTTAATCAGTGCTTGACCAATTTGGTTTACAACTCAATGCTGCCACTAAACACTCCTGGCCTGGAAAGCCTGCTCTAACTTGGCAGCCACACTCACCAAGAAAGTGATGAAGGATGACTGTCCAGACAGGGAAAACAGAAACTGGTTTAGATCCATCTGATTTGATGTCTGCTATAGCAATTTCACGATTCCTCTAGTGATGGTGAATGAGAGGTTAATCATTTGCCTACATTTGAGTAAGCAGGAGCCTAAAATAATATATAAAATATTATATAAACACATTTCAGTCTCCATGAAGAAACCTCTGCTGAGCTCTACACAAGGCAAAGAAACATGTCAGATGGAGAAGTCGGAGGCATTGCACTGGCAGAGCAGGAGGATGAGAATATGCCCTCTACTCCATAAATTCAGAAAGACAAGGAGTTAGGCTGCTGCGGTTAACAGCAGCATAAATTGAAGCTTGGTAGTTAAACACCATTTTCATTAGACTACCCAGAGCCTCTAACAAGGACTACCTGCAAGAGTGAAACCTAGGCACAAAAAATCAGCCACTTCTGATGTTTTGTGGGCTGCAAAATATATATATACAAACAGTAATTCACAGAGAAAAAAGCATATGCCTAGCGCCTTATGAAAATCAAAAGTTAAACACAAAATCATTACTTTCCCATGAACCATCAGTAAGAGGCACTGAAATTCTGACTTTTATCCAAGCTTTTGTCTGGCTTTCCTTCTGGCTTTACTGACACTAGCATTTCAGACTCAGCAGGAACTGTATCACAGAAACATGATTATATCCACACCCAAATAAATGCAACCATACCATTTCAAGAATGCCAGTCACTTTTTCAATAGCTAAAACTCTCTCCATGTATTCCTAGTTAGGAATACCAGATGTTTTGTCCCAGCCCTACTCCTTTGCAGATCAATTGAGAAGTAAGCGATAAAAAGCCAGACAAAGAAACCGAAACCAAAAGGTATCTTGTTTGCAGTAAAAAGCTGGAGAAGCAAAACCAGCAAGCAAACTGGTTCAGGTCAGGGGCAGTCACAACCCTGATCCAAGCACAGGCATTGTATGGTGGGATGTCATGCATTTTAAGAAGGTACTAGCACCTACTAGAGGGAAGCAAAAGCTGACAAAATAGACACAGACAAGTTCAGATGGGCACTGCAGCACAGATCCAAACACAACTCCATACAAAGCATGCTTTTTCCCCTCCTCTAGCTGCTGGGCTATAGAAAAGAGCTGAAATAGACTATTAATGCCAGCAAGCTACTGACAAATTCCTACTGTGTAAGTAGTAAAAAGCTGTGCTTGTGAATTAAAAAAAAAAAAAAAAGAAAAAAATCAGCATCCAAGCTAGCACAGAGATACTTACTGCCTTTTAACTACCACAGTGTGTTTCTTTACCAAGGCTGATCCTTATCAGTAGGTGCTTCAGCTGATTTGTTAGTTTTGCACACAGTTGGGTACAGCCCCAAAACTGAAATACAGATGCACAGAGAAACAAAACAGAAGAGGAAGTTAAAAACCTAGTCGTGTTGTTCTCCCTTTCTGAAACCACCCCCAAACATATGCCTTTATGCATAAGATGTGGGAAGGACTCAGATTTTGGCAGCAGTAAGCATCACGTCCTCCCAGCAACGGACAGCAATTCGCTGAATGGTCCCACAGAACTCCCCATCTTATCATCAGTTTTGAACACTGCTGCAGTTTAGGAAAACTAAGGTATTAACTCAACTAGCGTGGATGGGGGGGTCAAGGTCTCTTCCTCTGTGCAGCAATACACTAAAGCTTTTGATATCTTGATAGCTAAAGCTTTACTGCAAGAGCAAGTGTATTTTAAACAGTAGCAACAGTAACTGATCAACAAATGAGTTCAAAGGATGGGCATATCCTTTCAGAAAATTTGCTTTCTAGGAAGGAGGCCCTGGGCTCAGGACTGGTTGTCAGCAACAATCACACTATTGGCAAAAACAGACTTGACCACCCCACCTCCACGCAGGGCTAGCTTTAGGATGCTCCGCATCGCCCTGGATCAGTTGGGCAAAGAGCATCAGCACACTCAGGATGCAGAAGAAAGCAATGGCAAATATTTCAGAGGGGAACTCAGAAGAGTTAACACCAAAAAAGTCATTATGAGGGACAGGTAATCCTTTGGGAAAAAAAAAAAACAAAAAAGCCAGCGCCGAGGCCTTATAATAGAGATCTCCACAAGGGTTTTTGTTTTCTTGCAAGAACAGGGTTGCATGTTCATTCCCCCACCACTCAGCTCAAGTTTAGGTTGTTACGTGATACTGGTCTCTAAAAGCAGATTTCACCAGACGTGCAATTCTGCCATTTCCCAGCCTAGCCATGTCTCCAGCCCACCCTCCCTCCCTCCCCAAACAGAAAGCCTTCCCTAGTCCCAACGTTCACACTCCATGGTAACAACCAGCGATCCGCAGCAGCTCCCGGACTAGTTCAGACAGCAAGATGATACACCAGGTCCTCATAGTCAGCCTCTTAGACATCCATAGGAATGCAACCCCCTCTTTTTAACTGTCCTTTGTGTAGTATCTACCTATTTTAAACACCTTAAAGAACTACCTTTTAACACTAAGTTCACTAGCTAGGTTTCACTTCTTTACTGGAACAGCCTCAGGCAAAATAAGAGAAAACAAGCACGGTTTAACTAAAGCTATCTTGCAAAGAGTTTCAGAGTGACCTCACCTTTGTGCTTCCATCCACCTGCAGCTGGCAACAAACACTCGCATGAAACTAGGTATTTAGTAAAGACACTGTATCCAACTTACAAGCATTAAGAGATGCAAAGATTAACAACTACAATCAGATGAGATTCTCTGAGTCCTGCTGAACTGCACTTTGGCCTCTTCACCTGCAGCACGAAGCTACAGAAGCCATCATAAACACCGTTTGCCTTGTGAAACCTTGTGCGCTCAGCTTCCTCTCCGTTTGATAGTCGAAAGTTGTAACTTTACATAGATCTGATGTTATCTAATCTAAAAGCAATAAAGCTGCCACAGAGGCTCCAGCTGCAATAAACGGGGAGAGCTTCCCCTGTCTACTTACACACCAAAACCTGCCGATACCAATTCTTCTAGGTACCGGCAATCGGAGCTGGCCAAGCAACAGGACCTCCTTACCATTGCTCTTGGCTCATTTCCCCACCAAATTCACTCCAGCCCTTCTCAAAGCTCCACCAAGCTCCCATCCATACTCTGTACCCTGGATAAGACCAGATGGGGCAGTTATTTAACTGAAATCTGAAGATTCCCACATAAATTTGAGCTTGGGCATCCATGTCAGCGGAGAGCACACGGATGCTCCAAAACACTGTGCAGCCCCGCAGCCCTTTCCATCACTGTAATTCCTGCCATGCTGGGGTCTCACCCCTCTCTTCCTCCCAGCTGTTTCACACCTTCCCTGTTATCAGCACTGGTTCCCATCTGATTTCTCACCTGAAGCAGCTCAAGGAGCTGAACTAGGAGAAAATTAACCCAGGAGAAGTAAGCTCCCTGAACCCACTTACCGCCAGACCTAGCAGGCACTAGCAAAGCCCAGCAGGATGAGGTTCTCAGCAACTCAGACTGGACTCGGGTGTCTCAAATCCATGCTTTGAATCATGCCAGGAAAGGTGTCTGCCACAAAGTGGTTTTTTAGCTTCTTTCATGTCAGTGGAAAAGAACACTTTTGAATGCACAGTGTGCAAAATACAGAGTGTTTTGGAAGCAGGGAAATGAGCGTGTAGGGCTTCAAGACAACATTTGACTCTTCACTGCTGTCAAACAGGGCTACTTGCTGCACCAATAAGCATATGAAATGCTTATTCTAATGAAGCACTACAGGGAGAACCTGTCTTCCTTCCAAGATCATGTCAATAAAGAATGAAAGGCTTCAAATTTGTAGTGCTCATGCTTTCTTCTCCTCCAGGTATGGCTGGCATCGGAAGGACTAAGTCAGCCCCTCTCTCCTCAAAAGGAAAATAGAAAATAAAATAAAGATAAGCTCTGCTGCACCTTGTTAACCCTGTATTTTAATGGGGCAGGGAGGTGGGGTGGAGAATCTATCACAAGTGTTTCCCTTGTTCAACTATTCCTGAAAGGTTTTAGCTGCATTGCACAATTTGGGTAAGGACATCATCCGTTGCTCAACTGGGAAGAAGTTAAGAACTGGCTCATTAGATTTGTTCTGCTTGATCCAAGAGGAAGACAAAACCAGTAAATCCCTTACTTGCCAATGCTGCTGCAGCACTGGCAACAAACGCACCCAGATCACACATTACTCTGCTTTCTAGAAAGCTACCACCTACTTTGGCACTCCTTGTCACCACATAACCTATGGTGTGCCCTGAATGATAAACGGGGGGTAGCTAAACACCCCTGAGCAGGGTTACAGCTGCTGCGTCCTCAGGTTATGGGGTATGGGTAAAGATACTCACTGTAACGCTGTGCATTTGAGGCCATGTGATCCATGAGCCACGTCTGAATTATTTAGCGTATAAAACTAGATTTGTTTTGCCATGCAGATTCTGAATTAATGAAAGCTCAGCTGAAAGGCTACTTTCTTGGGGCGAGGGGAAGGAGAAAGCTTCCAGAAGCCTTCCTATTATAGAAGCAATAGAGCTGGTTCCAAAAATAGTAAAGAAGCACTCCCAGAGCTCTGGAGACGTTGTGCCCTCGTTTTGTAAAGCTGAGGTCTCGCTGGATTGCTCCTGTACATGCAAAGAATGGTAGGAACGACTGCAAGATGCAGAATTGACATTAAAGGAGTTTTAGGACAAACACCAGAGACAGAAATCCAGACACCCTACATGAAAGAGATCAGCTTGAATGCCAACAGAGATCCAACCTGTCCCCCTTTAGAGAAAGCCAGTTAAAACCAGCAAGAAGAAGAATCCCATCTTTTTCAAGAATGCAACGTTAGTTTGCTAAAGAAGATCCTGATTACTATTACAACACTGACGTGGCAGATTAGGATTGTCAACAATAATTTCATCACCCTGTTTCGCCTGTGGGTCTTAGGGATCCTGGCTGGAGAGGTCCACTTGACTCATTTTGGCACACATTTGGTAGATTCCTTTTTGCTGCAACAGCTAATAAATTGACCATCACATGGCCTGCCTGACAGTAATTACTCACTAGTTAGCCGGTAATAGTTTGTTAGTGATCCAATAGCACAGCATAACGACCCACTCTAATGCTTAAAATTAAAGTTTCCTTTGCCTGTTTTGTGGCAGCTCTCAGAACACAGTGAAAATAAACCCATTTGCGATACTCATCTGATTACAAGCATATCTTTAAATCTATGTACTCCAGCATAGGACTGGCCATTTTACTGGCATATATTGACAAAGTAAAACGTCAGTAGGAAACCAAAAACCTCATACTTGACACTATATAGGCAAGAAGTCCCCCTGCACCACGGCACAAAATGCACAGTAATAATTGCTTCTGTACATCTCTCCGTGGGGTGTTATATGGCTTCTAAAGTAGAGGAACAAGCCTACAGCTAACTTCTAAATATCCAGTAAATAAATACAGTTCCTTCTTTAGAACTTTGCTAATAAGGAAAACCCTACAGCAGGTGACCCCATGTTAAACACTAAATTTATCAGCTTTGAAACTTCATTCACTGAATTAAATATGGCTTTAACTGGTTTATATGGCTCTAACCGGTTTGGACCAGCCTTTGGGATGACAGTTCTCCTTTCACACAGACAGCACTATATATGCTGATCACAGGTCCAGCCCTAAATAGTTTAGCAGAATAACGGGCAATTAATTTTTGTTTATTTTTGTGGCATCTTACCCTTTAACCAAAAGGTTATACTGTGGAATTCTCTGTCCTATACCACTGTGGATACCTTCCCAACAAAACCCAGGCACCAAAAAATCCAAGACTCAAAGCAGAAAAACCTAATTTTGTCCACATGGATTCATTCCACCAATCCATTGCAGAGTTGAGAGGTTGCAACATTCACTAGGCGTCTCTAAAGCATTCAAATTTTTCCTGAGGGTCTCCAAACACAAATTCAACAACCAGAAGCCTTGCTCAGCAACACAAACACTAAATATAACAGTACTCAAAAAAAAAAAGTTTAGGAAGTAACTGGGCCATCAGTTGCAAGTATTTCTGTAATTCAAAATGCCCAAATTTTTCTATCATACTCCTGAATCCACCCTGTTTTCACATACTAGCATCTTCCACAATTTCTTGCATCCATGTCTCATGACTTGTCATGAAATCTTAAATCCTTTCAAATTTTTGTTTAAACTAGGACACTGCTGATGTCCCAACTTCATGCTTTCAGAGAAAACCATCTTTCATCTTGCGAGGATAACATAAAAATGCTGAACTCTGAAATTTGAAATTTATACATCAGCAGTTTACAAAAAAATTCTGTTCTGCAAACTTAAGAAAACAGTTAGACTAAGTATACACAACTTCAGGACAAATTTCATGTAAAAAGGAAGCTCAAACTATTTTTCACAGAACATTTTGTAACAAAGTGCATCATTACATCTGCTGAGGACAGAAAACTTCCAACAGAACAGATTCATTAGGAGCATCTAAAAACAACCCACTCACCCACAAACAAGACACACCACCACCCACACCCTCTCAACAAGCTTTGGATTCACTGGTCTTTCCAGTGGTATCTTATAAAACAAAACAAAAAGCTCCCAAAGAACAGGCTACAATCTAAGACAAAAAAAAAAAAAAAAAAAAAAAAATCACTAATTAGTGTCAGGTTGTAACATGGCCTCTGCAGGAGGAGGTCATGGCTGCCCCAGGCCCTTTCCAGCTGGCTCCACCATGACCCACCACAGGACACAGCTGAGCCCATCAGCCAAGCAACTGGCACCGCTGCAGAAACATATTTAAGAAACGGCAAAAAATACCTGAGAGAGAGAGGAGGGGGAAAAAACTCACCAAGGTCAGAGAAGGATAGAGAGGAGGTGCTCTGTGGCACGGCAGGTAATCCCCTGCAGCAAAATGGGAGAGGAAAGGTGGTGGTTTAATGCTTACCTTTGTTTCTCACTACTCAAATCTATTTTAACTAGCAATAAATTATTTTTTCTTGTGTTGTCCACAACAGTAATCAGTAATCTCCCTGACTTCACCTCGACCTTTAAGCTCTCTAAGCCTAGTCTCCCCAGTGCTGCTAGGCAGGGGGAGCAAGCGAGCAGCTGGGTGGGAGTTTGGCTGTTGGCCAAGGCTAACTCACCACACAACTTTTCAACAAAATCTAAAGAAATTAAAGTTATTCTGACTCTGCTGTTAAGTGCTGGTGCTGTTTAACTGACACCACACACAAGAATCATACATTTTCAATTAGGCTGCACATCAAAGGCTGCCAATCTTCACTCTTCATTAGAAGATTAATCTGTCATGGTGCCGGAGACATTTGCTCACTACAGGCAGGATGAGGCCCCATCATTTCAATCCAGCAGCGTATTTTTTGCCTACCGTCGTGCATTGTGCTAGCGTCTCTCCAGCAGCTCTAGGCCTGCAGCATGAAGTCATACACGTGCATGGCAAGGAAACGGGACAGCAGGGTGTCAAAGCCAGCAAAATAAAGATGTAATCCAAACCAGTGACAGAAGGACTAACATAGCAATGCAGATGAGACTCACAACAGCACTTGGCAACGCCGCAATCAAAGCAGACCCCCTAGTTATCTGTCATACGAAACTAGGCACTTGCAGCCATCACACGGCAAAGCTCGTCCAAGCTCAGCAGGAGCAGGCACAGGGAAGAAACAGTGCATCAGTGAGCGGAGCTAGGGCCACACAAATGCAGGTGAATGATCCAGGAAACAGCATCTGGATGCAGAGGACGTTTCTCACCACTAAACTGCTTTGCAGCTTGCAAACCACAGAACCTGCTCAAAGAGACCAGAGGGACTTTGGAACACTCAAAAGCACTGGCGTGTGACTAGTGACACACTATGGCTAAATTGCTTAAGATGGAGACAGAAGGCAGGCAAGGCTACACACTAAAAATACTTCTCAGCCAAAGTATCTGCTTGGTTTTATACAGATGCTTAAAAGAAGAATATACACACAACATCTTCTGCTGAACTAACTCAGCTACAGATAAACTTGGGGGTTTGGCAAGTAAACTGCAGTAGAGACCAGCATTAAATACAGTATCTTTTTGCATGACTGTTTTAAAAGACTGTTTAAAATCTAAGCTAATTTTGAAACCTACCAATTCTGTGGATCTTTAATCTTTTTTTGGCTACATTTTTGAAGATTTTTTTCCATTAATAACTCAAGAGTTACTTGAATTAAAAAATAGTTTTATATTTTCAGAGCTTTGTAGTTGATATGCCTAGCAACTAACACAAATTTTCAGAAATTCCAAGCATAGCACAAATTCTACCATAATTCATTTTTTAAAGAAGAAAAGAAAGGCCCCAAAAATAGCATCTAAATTTCAGTAAAGGATAGCTTCTGCACACTCAAGTGCCTTGTTAACTGTGAGAATTTTTGCTGCAAATCTTTCCCCTTTCATGTCTCATCTTCAAAATTCAGTAACACAGACCTACAACAGGACACCAGAAATAACTGTGGTGCAATTCTTTCCAGGTTAACAACCATTTTAGAAGTATGAACTTTTAGAAAAGTTCACCTGAAAACATCAGATTCTGGTTTGTTTCAGAAGACTTTTAGACTTAGTATTGCAAAAATAGCTTTATAAGCAAGACAGAAAAGGAAAAAATACATGTATTGCTATCTAAGTCAGTATTCCCTACTACTCCCCTCCAGTACAATCGATATTTATTTTTTTTTTTTAGGGTTTCCTCCTCTTGGGCAAAACAGCAAATATGAATAAGAACCACCAAATCACCAAGACACTAAGCAGAAAATAAGATACCCACAACTGTGTTTTAAAAAGGATGGTTTAAGTGAACCAGATTTTGAGTTGGGGATTGTTACTTTACTGTAAAAATACTCAGCACATTTTCAGGCTCCCCAGTGGAGCAGCTGGTGTGAGCACACCATAGAGCAGAAGACCATAACCTTACAAATCAAACATGCCAGCTCCAGAGCTCCTACTCACCACACTGGCTTTCGTCAACAAATTGCTACCAAATCCCTCTCCCAAAAGCCAGCTGAAGCTTGCTAGCCTGAAAACTAAATTACTGAAGTAATCACCAAGCCTCATCAGCTTGATCTCTCACCATTTAACATCTCGTACTAATTCTCTATGACCTTGCAGGAAATAGTTTCAAACAGCTCCCTCAAGAAAGTGAGTTTCAAGCCTTAGTTTTTCCATTCTGAGCCATCCCTGCACTATTTCATAGCTCTGATAATTGTACCACTGACTAACCTCCAACTGGGAATAACTGTTTTTATCATCACTATTAAAAACAGTCCCTCACACTGTTAGGAATCTGGAAACTCATTGTAGCTGCATCCCACCCTTCGGCCTCTCAAAACACTACACAGCGATGAAACTATGTGCTGAAACCAGAGGATCCCTGTGCTGAACAACTCCTGTAATTTCTGGGTAATTACAACTGCTTCCTAAGCAAAGGCAGCCATGGAGGTTTGGTTATTGATTTTAGAGGGGCAAGTGGCATGAGATCTTAAAAAGTCAAAGTGAACTTAGAGTTTTTCCATACTGGACTGGGAAAGTTAAATTATCTTTAGAAATGCAGCAGCATGTTAAAAAGCCTCACGCGTTCACCTAGTTTTGCGGTATTTGTGGTTTGTTTTTTTTAAAAAGTAAAAAGATTCATCTCCAGTTTTCCTTTCCTAAAAGCACATTATCTTGGTTTTTACACCTTAGCCAGAAGAGTGACTGATGGCTCACAGAGAAGTACCAAGGTGCAAAAAAATAAGAGTTGAAAGAAGAATGGATTTAAAAAACAGCTTTTAATTATCTGAAGGTACAGTTGCCAAGTAGACAGCAAAGAGGCTGTGCATCACATGCAGATGGGAAAATTCCCCCAGGTTTATTTCACAGTCAATTACAGTGGATTAACCTATTAGAGCAAAAATATATATATATTTTTTTGAATGCAAGTTTCAACAACTTGAAAAATCATTGCTGATCCTGTGTATCAAAGTACAAGTGGCAATCTGTTTTATCACATTTCCAGTCATCACAGTCCATAAACACACCCTACAAGCAACCTCTCCCTCTTTTTTAATGCATCTTCTGTCATTATTTCCTTCTCAGGGAACGGCAGCCCTCTTGGCTTCCTGCTTTGAGTATCGTTTTATACATCTATTAAATTTTTTTTTATTGTTGTTAGAGAAGCATCAAACACCTCCAAATTCTCACACACACCTTTGCACAAACTCACAGGTGTTTGTATTATCCACTTCTGCCTCTGCGAGATGTGACTGTACAAGGTATTTGTCAAACAGAAAGGCATCGCAGCACTGAAGAGCAGCTTTCCAGGATCCCTGTGCTAAATACTGGGTGTGCCTACTTTTGTTTGGTATCAAGTTCCTTCTGCTGGCTCCACTGCAAGAGCAAACTACATGGATACTTAAGTTTTTCCCCACCTCCAAAAACATTTGTTCCTTTTCTAAGTTCTCCAGACTTCCTTCCCCTTTACCGTATCACAAAGCCTCTCTTTTTAGCAAGGCTGCCTATTTGATAGTCCATCACTATTATCTTCTTGTTCGCTGCAGAGCAGCATGAATCACTGAATCTTGCAGAGCTTCCAGTCCTTTTAGCTCAAGGCCAGGCACCGAATTCAAGCATCCTGATTTAGAGAGAGGGCTGTTAAAACTCCTTCCCTGCCTCTTTTTTTAACACTCCACAGCTTCCTGTCCTGGGAGGCAACAAAACTGCTATAAGAAATGCCAGTTTCTGTTAAATATCCTCAATTCGTGACACTGAACATTTAAAACAATTACGTTGCTCCCAAATCTTGCACTATAACAGCTTTTATTCCACAAAGTGTAGAGATGAGCAAAATTACTTCAGCATGAAGGAGTTTTAGTTGGTTGTTTGCTGAATCCCACAGCATTTCAAGTTAACATTCAGGCTTGGCACGACCAACCATCCGCTCAAACACACAGCACAATGTCACCCCTCAAAACCCCACTGTTCAACCTAAAGGCACTTTTTTTATTTTAAGGGTGCGTCAGCTGCTAACTGAAAGTGGGAATGCTTCATTTAGCACACACACTTGTTAAACTGCTCACAGCATGCAAATAAAATACCGCATTGTGCAAAAGTCATTCAGTCTCCCCATCCGTAGATATGAGCAATGGAACCGCGTCCAGGAAGGAGAAACTTGGAACAACATGCAAATATTTCAGTCCCTTATTCCCAATATTCACATACTACACTAAAGCCCACATCCCTGTCATGCCGAGGGGTGACCATGTTGAGAATCTGCTGTACATAATGGGTGGGAAAACGACCATTATCTGTCTTGCCCCAGTACTGCACCCTTTTATTTGTAGTTATTACTGCAAACTGCTTTTTTTTCCAGACAATGGTTGTGTTATTATAGGTACCTTCATGCTGTGCCAAAGCACATACACACAGCAATTCAGAACAATCAGCCTTGTTTTCATGGGAGCAAAGGTTGCAGCCAAATGAAATGGGTGGAGATCACATTAAACAATCTTGGAATCTGCTAATAGGATATAGGAAAATGTGACCATAATGCAGATGCAGAGTTCCCCTTTCACCTTCCAATGTTATGGATAAAATAAAAGCTTTGGAAAACCAATTAAACTCTTTGAACAACATTAAGCAAGTCGAAGTGTTCTCAGTGTGCTTGCAACACCACTGAGAAGTTCTTTAAAATTAAAACAAAAAAGTGCCCTTTCAAAGCTCTGAAACCACAGAGCAAGGTTCCCCACCCCAGAACACCACCTGTTTAAAAGATATAGGATACCTGCAAGATGTCTGCTTATCCACGGTAAAGAGAAGCTCATCAAGACGACTGTTCCTGTCTTAAAGACATGATCAGCCCCTCCTCTGCCTAAGAGGGGAATTTTCATACTGAAGCACCTTGCTTGGTCAGCTGTAACCTGCATTCCCCTTGTTTGCTTTTGAGATGTGCATTAGTCAGCTTTCTCCTTCACAAATCTGATTGTGCCTCTGCATGATCATACACTGAAGTCATGTCCTTGAGTCTGTGACATCAGTCTGTTGCCATGGTAACGTACAGGGCAGTCCAAAATTCAGTATTATGGCATCACTGCAGGATCAGACAGCAGAGCAAGCCAACGCCTGAGAGCTGGTTAATGCAGCACAAACAGCTAAGACATTTACATCTAAATGTTAAAGTGTAACTGCACTTTATCATTATATTCTTCATAAATAGGGCTAGAAGCCTCTCGTCAAGAAAGACGATCCAGAAGGTCATTAAGTTGAAGACAAACAGGCAAGCCATCATGCGTCACTAAAAAGAAGGGCAATATGTTTCCAAGGATGGCCATCAAGTATGAAGAAAGCTTAGTTCAGCTCTCTGAATAGAAACCACCATCTGTTCCTAAGGCAACACCAGACCTGCCTAAAGAGATTGTTCACAGAGAAACAGGGATGGCCCCTTGGCACCCCGGAACAAGTGCTGGGTTGCACACAGTTTTTCTGGAAATCATACCAGAGCGTCACAGCACTGTTACCTCTTTGGAAGAGATAGCATTACATAAGACATGGTTCTTCAATTTCAAGTTTTGAAGCAAAGATCAGTGCATCATTAACCCAACCTGTAACAAAGCCATGTAGTTAAAAAAGGGTGGTACCTTCAAAGAGTTGCTATTCCATGTAGGGTTAGACATTACAGTTCTGTGGGTTCCTTGCACACTCATGAGAATGGCATTTCTGAAGAGCAAAAGGGAAGGAAAAAGGAAATTAGTGACACGGTAATGGTGTTACAACTACTATCCAGCTCTTAAAACCCGAAAGATCCAGTTTGCCCAGTGCAAAGGGCATGCGGGAACAACAATCAATGCATTGCTGACATGTGGAGCACCACCAGTTCGAGCAGGTCTTCAGTGCCAACTGACTGAGTACACCCCAAAAAGAGTTCAAGTTCAGCAACTACAGTCAAAGGCAGCGGCCCTGCCACAAGGAGAAGTCCCACTGGGTGGCAGGGCAGAAGCTGCTTTGGCATCATGGGAGCCCAGGCTGCAAGGACAGCAAAGAGAACACAAAGCTCTCAGTAGCTCTCACGGCGGACGCCTTTCTTTACATGTTCCTCCATTCTCTTCATGCACACGTGTTTAGAGGTCTGGGCGTGGATTCCCAGTCACTGCTTTAACACCCAAATTCCTCAAGACCCTTGAGTACCACTGCTT
Source organism: Aquila chrysaetos chrysaetos (assembly GCF_900496995.4). Lineage (NCBI taxonomy): Eukaryota > Metazoa > Chordata > Aves > Accipitriformes > Accipitridae > Aquila > Aquila chrysaetos. The sequence continues at coordinate 4,913,599 of NC_044005.1, read as the reverse complement.
TTGCATGTTCAGCCTCCGTGTAAACCCAGCCACTCCCCATATACTCGACTGGTTTCAGTTCACCTCCTTCCGCTTTCTCTTATTAATCCACGCGTCTCTTGTAACTCACTCAATATTTCCTTCTGCAAAGCTGACCTCCATCCTTCCTATAACCTCAGACGCACCCACAATTTCTTAACAGTGCCATTAACAAGCTGCAGGCGCAACAAGGAACATTTCATGCTCTCTACACGGATGTAACCCTCACCCTCTCCTAACCCCTCCTCCCAGGTCCCTGACTATAATTACCCCATGCCTCATTATCTAATACTGAACACATGCCTCGGGGCTGGGAACCATTGTTTATTTGTCTCTGCAATGCCACACACCCCAGTGGTGTTGTATAAATAAATTCCACAACCTGTTTGAGCCTGAACTTGATTCAGGCCTGAATTACACCAGTTTCTAAATGACTGGTGCAAATACCTTCACTTGCTCCCTGCTCGCTTACGCAACCAGCCAGCATAGGCAGTTCCCGTGCCAAACATCACGATAGCTAATTGCGCCTATAGACCACAACTGCAGAGAAAACAAAATTTAAATCCCTCTACTTTTAAATACAAATTGCAAATTATAAAGGGAAGAAGAGACAGGCAGGAGGCACACTGCTCTCAGCATGAAGACACCTGAATGACAAGTTCCACATGCCAATGTCACCGCTCAGCCACCAAAGCATCCAGGCTTTGCCCCAGCCTCAGTCCTTAAACACCTGGCAGGTTACCCAGTTGCAAGTCTGAAGTACCATGCAGGCTGAGATTCTGAAGGCAACTTTAAACCAAATGGATTTCAGAGGAAAATAAAGCCAGCAGGCTTCATCTCCATGGTGCTCCTGCAACATAACATAGGCTGAACAAGTTACTCAGGGCAGAGATCTTTCTTATTAACTACCTAGTAAATTCACATTAAAGTTGGACAGCGTTTTCCCCTCCCTCGCATAAAGATCAGATGCTATCCGAATCAATCCAGCTTCTGTAAGAAGGAAAACTTGCTCACAGCTACATGACACCACACACAATCTACAGGACTGCAGCCCTTCAGGTACTCATTAAACTTTTCCCCCAGAAAAGTCTCCAGTACTGGATAATTTGCCTCCAATTGATTTTCTGCAGTCAAGATGGATCATAACTAAATAGTGGATATTGAAGCACACGAGTAGCCCCAGTGCACCCATCCCAGCTCATGAACAGACAAATGCAAAAACCTGTGGACACTCATCACCTACCCTCCCAGTCACATGTGTTGATGCAAGCAACCATACATTGCTTCAGAGGAGCGACCAAACCCCCAAGCCAAACACAAGAAAGAGAGGAAGGAAGTACCGAGGCACACTTCAACCATTCAGAGGTAAACAAAGGCCGGAGAAGAGCCAAGGCTGGGTGGCTGCCGTGGAAGCTTCGTTAGCAAACTTCAAGAAAAGCGGAGCATGGGGAAGGCGACTCACCATCCAAATGGTCACAAGAGCCTTGTCAACTTGCACAGACCCAAGGGCAGTGCCAGAAATACTAAGCGCAGCGCTGGGTAGGCAAACAGACCATTTTGAGACGCAGAATTAACTTTTTTACTAGAGAAAGGGAACACAACTGCACACAACCGTTCAACAGCAAAGCAGAATCCAGCACTGTGGGTTTGAGACATCTGTGAGAGACACCATTTCACCAGCCAGCAGTCCACCTCAGCACAAAAGATGCCAAGCTCTTGCTCGAAGCAATGGTGTTTACCCTCATTATAAGCATACAGGTGGAGGACCTTCACCCACTCACAGGAAGGAGCTGTGCTTTGTAGACCCTTCCTCACTACCCAGCCAAACCTCCTGTCCATAGGTGAGTCCCTTTCCACCTATATTACCCTCAGAGCAGGTTGGCCAGCATGAGAGAAAGTTATCGCAGCGCATCCTTTAGCTTCTTTTCCCTACAAAAGCAAGGTCCCTGACCTCTTTTTAAAAGGCAGCTGGGCACCCGGGTTACCACACAAGACTCACATGGCCTACAACCTTCTCCCGAGGAAACTGTGGCAAAGAACATGCTGGGTCAACTTGCCCAGCGGGCTGGGGTTCAGGCAGCCCTGCTGCCAGATAACACTCCAGGCTTGAACCTAGTTTTTACTTAGGCAATACCCAATCCAGCCTGCCAGCCTCCTGTCCCTGCTGTATCAGTGGATAAAAACAGATGCAGGAATCTGATCGGCTACAGATTTTCACAGGAAAAAAAAAAAATTTTCCCCCTATACAAATAAATAAATACCTCCTTAAAAAAAAGGTGATGCAGTTCATCTCATTAGAAGAACCCATATTGTTCTTATCAAAGAATGGATCCATTCCAGGACACGATGCACAGGCCAGTCTGCAAAGCATGTTTGGGTCTTTCCCTCTGAAAGCCACTCTATAAATGCAAGATCCAGCTAAGGGGCCTTGTACTTAATTCTTTGAAATTCACCATCACTTCACCTTAAGTTATTCCCAGAGCTTAATACTGCAGTTGGATCCATACTGAGTCACTCTACATGATCAACCCCATCAGCACAGTTACAACCAAGCCCAAATTTACAAAAACTATCAACATTAAAAAAGCATATTGTATTTTCTTTCCCCAAGACATTTTACCTGTCAACAAGTATCTGCCTTAGTGGGTTACCATCCTCCCATCACCCTGACTTGAGTTACCCTGCTTACAGCAAAAAGCAGCGAGAGCCAAAAGCACTCTGCCTGGAGTCCAAGCAGAGCTTGCAAGAACAGACCCCCTTTGGGGCAGCGGCAGTTGAGTTCCATTTAATGCGAAAACAAACTACTTTTCCATTCAAGTCAAAAGCAGAGACAAAGAATTGTATGTAGCTCAGACTGCACAGTCAGCTGTCTTTTTAGGAATAGATCAGATTTAACAGTTCTATGGCAGTCCAGAAAAAGTCAGCCTGACAAGAGTTTAAGCTTTGCCGAGTACTACACTATGCAAAATCCAGGCTCTCGTCTGCGGCGCTCTCACGGCCTTAAGCCAGTACCTCAAAAATCATTATCATGATCAACATCAGTTCCAAGAAGGTATTTTGTCAGGATTCAGCCTGATGCACGAATGCACTTTTATCCCATTTCAAAGAAAGACAAAAACCCTCTCCGAAGCTCTGCCCAATAATTCTCTTTTGCATCATACAGGTTGCATACAACGCCACTTCTACACTGGGGAACCGAAACGACACAATTCTGCTACAGCCTCATCAACGTGACCACTCTCACCACAGGGACTCATATTCTGAAGCAGCAAGCTTGGTAGCAGAGGATGCTCAGGCTGTTTTACTTGACTATTCAGGGCCTAATGCAGACAGAGAAACTAATTAACACGTATCACTATGGGAAGGAAATATAATCTAAACGTTCATTGGTTTATATCTAAACCCTTTGAGACTTCTAACGTCAAAGCTAAACAGATCTTCACCTGGCAAACTACTTGGAGAGCCTTCAGCTGAAGCTGCCAGGTAAGGGAATGCAGTATTTTAGGATATTTTTGCTACATACACTGGGGACACACCTCTAACATGCACAAAGCCCAGAGAAGCATCATGACAGCTGCAAAAACAACTTTGTCCTGGCTAACATTCACATAATGAAATTACAGTTTCACTCCAGGGAAAAAGGAAAAAGCACTTAAGTTTTGTTTAGATTAAAGTGCTGCAAGCCATGCCACTTATCTGCTATCAGAACAGATTGCAGGGCTGCTCCAATGATTATCCAGTAATGAAGTAACTGGAATTGGAAGGTATGCAATTAGTCCCATCTCCTCCTCCTCCCCCCCCCCAAAAAGAAAAAAAAAAAAAAAAAAAAAACAAAGAAAAAACCCACACAGCACAGACGTTATCACCTCTATCTCTAGCTCTGCTGCCCTCATCACTTAAAATACCTACAAAGCAAAGTAGGGCTGTCACTTACAAGCTGCTAACAAGCCTGGCTTGGCCCTGACTGGCAGCGAAGGTGATATTCTCAGCATTTCCCGAGAAGAAAGTTACTGGTTTACTTAATGGGATGTTTTCTCAGGTACCCACACACGCATATATTAAGCTTAACATGCCTGCATTTAGCTATCCCAGTAAAAGCACACCACTTTTCAGAGGAAAAAAGCACTGCTGTTCCTACTAGCTTTCAGTTAAAGCATCTCTCACTAATCCTCCAATCCTCCTGGGCACGACCACTGTTAAGTGAATATATTAAACTCAGGACACAGGTATCACTTGCTGGCACTCTGTCTAGCTTTACTGACTCCAGCCTGAAAACGCTGGCTCATTTTACCTTAACAATTTGCACCCTACCTTCCCTTAAAGAGTTGTGCTTTATGTTTGTAAAGTGGTATATACACAGCTCCTTCCATAACTGCGGCTAATGTATGGAAGACGCAGAAAGGCCCCAGACACCCCAAAGCCAAAGGGCAACTCACAGTACATCCCTGCTTCCAAACTGCAATTCTGATAAAATACATGTTGACATTTATTCATGCTCAAAAGCTCACTCATCCTCACTCATCCTCCCCTCCACCCCAGCGATACCAGTTGGTCTAATTAAAGACATGCCTTCTCCCAACAGCCTCTGCTTCACGTACACCCCAGTAAAGTTTCTCTATCTGTGATCACCAACTTCTACATTTACCTTCCCCCCCCCCCCCCCCCCCCCCCCCAAGATCTCTGGGCTTCTTCATGTGGAAAGCAACCTGACAGACTCCTCAGTCCTTAACTACCTTCGTTCAGCCTGGACAGCCACCTGATGAAAAATAATTCCTTGCTGGTCTGCTGTGACCCAAGTAACACAAGGGAGGAGGGCTGGGGGCGAGGGGGGATTCCTCCAGCCCTAAAAAAAGGCATTTTAAAAAAAAAAAACCTTACAACCATTATTAATGGAACTAGCAACATCAATGAACTTGCTCTGTATAGCTCCATTACGGATGCTGCAATTTTACACTCAGATTAAGTTCCTTGACTTTTTTCCAAGTTAAGTTCTTCCCAACCTCTTAAAAATGTTTTCCCAAAGACGACTGGGCCAACCCTGCAGGACACTCCGGTGCATTCACTTCCTTGGATTCAGTGAGGCCAGGGATGAAGCTGTGTTAACTTCACAAAATCCATACACAACCCTTTCCTTGCTGGCTTCATCTACTGATCCAAAAGAGGAAAAAAGGGGAAAAAAAAAAAAAAAACCCAAACTTTTACGGTGAGAAGAGTATGCAGAATGCTGCAGAAACATTTGCTACAAAGGTATGCAAACTACTACTATTTACCCTACAATTTACCCTAAACCCTACAGCTGACACATCAGCGGACACCATTTTAACAATCCCATAAACTGTTAAAGCCTAACAAAGCAATCATTAGGAAAACTGGTTTAGTCCACTGTTGGTGGCATCCCATGCACCATCCGTGGAGGGAGCGTGACTCAAACTGCTCTGAGCTCCCGTTTGCAGCACAGGCTATAAAGCTGCATTAAAAGAGAATTCTCAGTAACTTGTACCAAAGTGATGTCTCCAACTGCTTCTGCTGCAAGACCTATTCAAAGCAAGTTATTATACATTTTAAGATGACTACATCTGCAGTCCTACTGCATCTAAAAAAATCCATAAGCATTCTAAGAGAAACACAGGGATTTTTTCCAACACCATGGAAGATGGATTCATTGCTATCAGTAATCCTCCCACAGCCCAAATCTCAGAAGTGGTAGCAGATTTACTTAGATTTCAGACGCATAAACAAGCACTCTGCATCACTTCATTCATGTGTTTATCAATATAAAGTTACCTCATTTAAAAAAAGACAGTAGAGTGCTATCCCTCTTTAGAAAGGAAATTAAAAGGGAAAAAAAAAAAAGGCAAGAAACCAACAGTCTGTCCCACACTCAATAGCAAGCTCTGGTGAACTGATGGTTAAATCGAGGTCTAGAAACCCATTTCCAGAGGACAGGCGTTCCTTAAAGTTTTTTGGTTTTTTTTTTAGAGTTCACGTACCAAGTTCCTGACATTCGTCTCAAGCTACCATGCCTTGCACGCCCTGACTGTTCAGCAGTGGATTGCCCAGGGTGCAAACATCCTGTGCAGGGACAGCCCTCCTCTCCCCAGGACGGGGACATGTGCAGGCAGTCAGGCAGGCAAATGAATGAGAACATCGCAGTCAGAGTGACAGGCAGCACGATACCAAACCAAGAGCAGCCTAACGGCAGGAGAATAAGGGGCAGTTTTGCATATATGTTTACAGAGAGCTTCTCTCAACCTCAGGAGTCAGGACAGGCAGAAGCACAAAAGGTTTGAAAACATAAATACATTAAGACCGCAGTTCCACACTCCCACAGTGGAGGCTTCGTGGTGGAAAGGCTTTTTATGCTTTGCAATAAAGACTTAGGTAAGGCAAAGTTCAGAACAAAAACCTCAATGAAGAGCTTTATAAATCAAAAGGGAACTGGGTTGCCTCTGGAAGCACGTGAGCTGGTGAACACAAACCCCAATTCAACACTAGCTTCTATCACTCGATACACAGCAAGTCCTGTTTGAACTCAATGTCCAAACTCTTCTTTAAAATATAGCCTCCAGTATGACACATTGCAGAAAGCCAAACCACAGGCACAAGCCATGAGTTAGTCTTTGAAGTTTAGATACAACAGAAAATTATTTCACCTACCTAGATGCAGAGGGATAGCTGCTGCCTTTGATGCTACAAGAAATTTTGGTCTTTAACTGCCCAAACACTTCAAATTGCTTGCTGGGCTACAGAGTGGCAACACCCAAGCCTACACATACACATGAACATAATTATGCCTGGTCTAGACTTGGGGGGGGGGGGGGGGGAATCTTTTCAGTGATGTTAGCATGCAAAGAAAATAATAGCATGTACAAAGAAATCTCTAGAGTGACTTATGAACAAGATTTTATGCTTGGCTTTCTGCCAATTAGAGAGGAATTAAAGAGCCTAGCAATATAACCCTGTTCATCCCAAGGAAGAAACTGCATTCTTAAGTGATCAACGGAATAAGAGGGAGGGGGAAAGAGGGACAAAGACACAGGACTGCAATTGCACATACCAAGATAGGAAGTTTCTGATGGTACAGAGACAGAAAGCGGGCTAAGACTGTAACGCAGAAAGAACAGTTCAGATTTTAAAATTAATCCAGTCTATTGCATCCAAAAGAAAATTATCCAGTAAATAACAGCATTCCAATAAAGCAGACAGTATTTTTTTTACTGTAAAATTCCAACTATTACAATATTTTACAGATTATACGCCTTCACTGACTGCCAACCAGCAAAATCAGTAAAAGGAGGAGGTCACAAGAACAAAAGCAAACCAAGTGGAAAAGACATTGCTAGACACCTCAAGAAGCTGAAAATGTGTCAAAACCCAGCCTTTTAGTAAGGGAGAACATTTAGCAGCTATCTGCAATGATGATTTTATATCCAAACTCTTTGGAGCTTATGAATTCACATCATGAGACCAGCTTTTAGCAGAACTAGGACCAGACTTGACATGCCCCAGTTTCCCCAAGGTTACTTTCTGAAAACCATCTACACTTAAAATATTTCAAGTGCTCTTCTCACACTGCAGAAGAGCAACCAAAAGCTAACTTCTTCTAACTTTCCTGTTTTAGCATTCATTTTACCAGAAGTCAATTTCAACACTTTTTTTATTTGAATGACAGAAGGAATTTTCTGTTAGATTGCAGGTTGAAAGTTACTGGAAATGGCAGCAAGCTCCTGTTTATATATATAAAGTCATTTCAAGGTGGAAAAAAAAAATGTTACTGCAGCTTACTAAATCAAAGCTTGTAAAAGACAAAAACAACAAAATTAACTAGAAGTAGCTTAGGAGTTGCTAGGGATGTTTAAAGTTAATAAAATCCCAAATTAAATGGCTGCTGCTTAGGTTTGCCAAAAAATTATGCAAATTTCCAAAGTTCATACATAGTAATTAGCACAGCAAAAAGCAGGTCCCAAGTAAGTGATGAAGTTAGTCTCGCTCTTATTTTTCCAGCAGATGGAACTAGCTGTGTGTGAAGTTATTTTTTGCAATCAGAGATTAAACATATTATCCTGAATTATCAATTCTGCAAATACAGCATATTGGATACATGCATACAGGGTATCAGGAATATGCAAAACCCAATCCGAATCCTTCTTTTCCATCATTCTAAATAGGACACTAACGAGGCTGGGGGAGGGGTACACATTTAAGACTTCATTTTTCAAACCTATCGACTATCTGCCGACAATTTAGCTGAAACAAGTTCTCTCAAAATACATTAGTGTTAATAGTCCAAGCAGGTTTTTCCACAGAAAAATGTCTGCCTTGACTAAAAATACATCCTCTTGATGTGCTAATTGACAAGATTACAAAAAGTCATCCAAATTGCAAGTTCAAACAATGTGCATAAACTGAAAGTCTCCAGTTTTTGCCCATTACTTCTCCAAACCCTAGTTTACAGGCATATACATCATACATTGTGTATTGCATACTGTAATGCACAAATCCACCCTTTCCATTCCTATTACTGATTTAACACTAACTTCATGCTTAAAAAGATACAGTCTTCTCCCAAGCCCTGCAATTCTCAAGCTACCTGCAGCAATGCGCTGAGCAATGGCTGAACCTCACATGTGCCCTTGACCAAAATACTCCACCTGCGTTCCACATTCTGAATTTAGTTTCTCTGAAGCACTCGAGCCAAGAGCTGCCCCAGTATAGCAAGTTACTCTCAAAGACACTGAAAGACCCAGCAGCTTTTCTCAGTTGTTTGCCTGCCTTAACCTTGATATTTATATTGTGCTTATAGAAGAAGCGTGATCCATAAAGATGTATGTCAACGCATGCATCCAGTTGAGGGGGCACCCACCTAGGACCATTCACTCTCCTACTGCGAGCATCCGCAGATAAGTCTTGAGAAGGTGCAGGGAGGTCAACCAAAAGCACAGTTACTGCACTGATTGTGAAGAGGAAGGATAGGCTGCTTCTTGTGCAGTACGGGCACCAGCTTCCAAACAGAAAAGTGGTGAAAGAAGTGAAAACAAGCTACAACTCTCACTACACAAACACTGCTTTGTAGCTCCAGGTAGCCCAGGAAAGGTTTCTAGAACCTGTGTGTGCTACAAAAAGAACCCAAAACTTACATAATTAAAGGAACATAGGGAAGGGAAAGTAAAGTTTAACTCTAATTTAAAAGTCAAGTAAATGACACACTTGATTGAATACTATTAATGAAAATTGTGCAAATTAAAAGTAGATATACTGAAAGCAGTAGAAACCCTGCCCAAAACAAAACGAGGATTCTCATACAAAAATATTTCTATGGCCAAATGAAATACTGAGTTTAAGTAAGAAAGCAAGCACTTACACCTATTGTGCTCTTCCCTGCCCCCCCCCCCTTCTCAACTAGGGAGTCTCATTTATCTCAAAGCAATCAAAAGAAAACACTTCGATTTTTAAAGTGAGAAAAGCTGCAGAAATGAAAGCCCTGTCTGGCACGAACAAGTAATATTTGAGAAATCAAAAAGAGATTCTCCAAGTTAAGGGAAGAATGAAAACAGTTCTGAATAATTTACTTTGCATAGCCCAGTTCCTGCCAAAACAGTTCCGTAAATCCCATGGTAGTTCAGATAATTTCCATTCTTAGAACAAAAAAAAGCTAGATTGAACATTAGCAACATTAATTGTGTGATATGACCTGAATGATGCAAGAACAAGTAGTTAAGTGAACCACAACATCTGCTGAATTTTTAATCACTAGTTGTTTTGCTGCAAGGCAGAAGAACATTGTATATTAGCTTCCAAGCACTGTACAGAATGGCACATTAGGACAGCAAGATTTTAACTGGCAGAAATTCAGCCTCTGTGCTACCTAAATGCCATTACTTTGCTATGAACTGCAAACATAGCAGCTTCTAAAGCAGCTTTTTTTTTTTTAATCACATGGAAAAGAGCACTATTTTCTGCACCCCAAGATACCAGTCAGCCATTTCTGAATAATTTTTTTTTTTAAAAGCTGACAGACATTTTCTTAACAGCCATTTATGCATCCCTCTGTAGTGTATTTTTACTCTCAAAACAGCATTATGTAGTCATGTGGCTGCCCAGCAGCAACTCACTACAAAAGAGGTAGTTCAACCTCCAATGTGTAGGAAGGTGATCTATGTAAACATTCATATTACCTCTGTACTGCAGCAAGACATGCAACTGCAACATGTTTAGGCATACCTGAGATATACTTAATCTATCTGCCTCTGATACCCATTGCAATGACACTGCAGACACCTAGCTTTTACCCTGAACTGGCTGTCCAAGTGAGTACCATTAATGTGAGTTGCACAAGCCCACCCCATACCTATACCAGCCAGTCCTGCTGTGATTTCTCTGTGTTTGATACCCAAAATAGCTAGATTAAAACCATCCACCATGCCTACAGTGGTAAATACATCTCAAGTTATGCTCTAGACATGAGACCACAACAGCAGGATTAGCAAATGATACAGTAGATACTCCCCTTCCACAACAAGACAAAAAGGAAACATTATTTGGGGAATCAACACAAATTCCAAATAAAAATCCAACAACTATACCCAGAATCTGCACTATAAACAGTTATCCCGATTCATACAAGTGGGGAAAAAAATGACATTAAAAAAAAAAGTTTGTCACACTGGCTTTAACAGATTCTACTTTAATAAGTTAATAGAATCAAAATAGCTTAGGAAACAAAACCAGTAAAATATGGTACAAATAAAAACCAAGCAGCCACACATACCAAAGCAGCATTCCTGTGCCCTCCTTACTGCAGAGCTTACAAAGCTGAGAAGTTGATCTCTAACCAGCAACTTTCACTAAACTAAGACCTCCTTCAAAAGCTTATATGGATGGATAGGAACATCTAGTAATACATCCAATGACCCAATAATCCACAAAAGCCAAAAAAAAGCAGCAGACAGGGATGACAGACATGCATGCTTCCAAAGCTACATTACCTTTAATCATAGGCTTAGGACCAGTCCTATGTTTTCCTTACAGACTCAACTACCGGGTACAAGATAAGCTGCTATCTTCTCTGAAACCAGGTATCAAACCTGCAATGGGAATAGTGAAATATACCATATCTGCTGGTAATAAAGCAACCGGTGTTTGAGGATTATATTGAATTGCTTGTTTTGTTATGCTACAGGGCAGCAAGAAGTGAAAATAACACGTTATGATGAATGTGTTAACACCTGGAACCTCAGGGACAGTTAGTACCTAGGCAGCATTGTGCATCTACGACACAGTATTCAACTTCACAGCACCAGAAATCAACCTTGGCACCTCTGTGCCCCAAAACCACAGCCCTTCCTGGCATGGGAACTGCAGGCCAGTCTCTATGAGCACACGCTCTCGCTGCTAGCTGCTATTCAGGCTGGCAGAGAGCTCACCAATGCCGTGGTGCACGTCCACAGCACACTACAAGACGAGCTTCCAATTTTAAGGGACACAGAAAGATGTTTTATATGCCTATAAGAAAATTAGTTGCAGCTTAGCATTTGACAAGTCATTCATGCTTCTTCACGATCCTTACCTAAATGGAGAAAAGATTCGAGAGAGCATTTAGTGCAAGTGAAATGTACAGAGCTTCCTCCTCAACCTCTGCTCATTCACCAATTAAGTACGAAACGGACAACTTAGTCATACGGAGCGTGCAAGACGATTTTAAGACACTGGTATTAAATCAAATCCCACAACTTTTCACACCTATTAAAATGGAACTTTGTCATTAGAAGGGGGGATTTTGATAAGCGCAATGCAATTAACAGACACCGCCTTTGTTACCAGGCTGCTCGTGATGAAGCCCAGGCTCCTTGACATTCCATTTCTTTCCCTCAAAGGGTCTGTGCTACAGCAAATTTATGGTTTTCAGCATGTAAGAGGAGAATTGGGCATGTTACCTTCAAAACCAGTCAATAAGGCTCTTTCACTCAGGCCCAGGGAAGGAGGGTGGCTGCTGGAAAGCAATACAAGGCACTCCCTTCCCCCTCCCCTCAGGACCCAAAAACACTGCATTCAAAACACTCCCATCCCCTGCAGCAAGGGATTAGCCATTTATTAAAAAGGAATCAAAACACTGTAAAAAGCTTCCAGTTAAGATTTCAAGGAAAAAAAAAAAAAAACCAAACAAAAAAAATGCAACGCTGGTGCAACTGGAGTCGCATTAGAAATTCTTCTGGGCACTGAAGAACAAGTAGCTCAAACGTAAGCAGGATGTCATTTGTCCCGACGATGCTGATGAAATGGCTCAAAAGGAGAACAGAACTAGATTATTTTTTTTAGTCAGTCATTTTGCTGCCTCCGCATTAAGCAATAACAACATTAACAACCTACAGGCATCTACAGATTTAGACTTTGGACTTCCAAAACAACTGCCTACCTCCACGCTTTTTTTTTTTTTGGCTCTTCTCTAGGGGTGACAGACAATTATAATGGCCAATTATGTAAAACCTTTCATCCGAGAAAACACGAAGCACTACGCAAACACTCATTAAGACTCGCGACTCGAGTCTGCGCTGGGCGCTTAGCCGGTTCAAAGCTAGCCTGGATATCTCGAGCTACCAAAACTGGATACCGAGAGCTATGGCATAGCCAAGATAGCATGCAGCGCAGCAGGGTTAACCACTTGAGTATTTACACAGCTTCGCAGGCGGGTTTTACAGCCCACAACGAACCCTGAGCCGCTGCGGCTGTGCTTTACAGCCCCATCCAAGCCGGTTATTTAAAAGCAGAGCAAAGAGACGTACACTGCTGTTGGGCGTTGTACAAAGCACCTCGCAGGACAAGCATTAGACCCACTTCTCTGGCTGATACAGGGTGATTTTTTCCAACTGGAAGCCACACGGCGCAACTCAATAACCTCAGTTTACTGAAGAAATTAAAAGCTACTCTTATTGTTTCAAATAAGGCCTTGGAGGAAGTAATTTTGAGAAGAAATCACTTCCACTGTAATTGTACTTTTAACCTTTCCTTAGGTTCTTACACCATCCCCACGTGAACGCTTTATTAGAAGTGTTATCTACAATATCTCAAAACAATTAAGGCTTTCTTTTCGGATCACTGTTTATGTTTACTGAGCTTCACAATCCTTCCCCCTAAAAGGCTGATAGATGTATGAAGCACGGGGTAAGCCGTACAGAAAAACACTATCAGAAAGTGACAGTACTCAGAAGATCAAAATTTGGGGAAAAACACACGGATTTTTTTGGTTTGCTGGTTTTTTGTTTGTTTGGGTTTTTTAATAAATAAAAACCCCGCATGCTTGCCTGCGGGACGGCGAAGAGACCGCGACCTGCAAGAAAGCAGGGAAGCTCTGGACAACCCCCGCGACCCCGTCGCGCTGCCCGCAGCCACGCGTGGGTCGGCCGCGTTATGCAACCGCTGGGAAGGAGAGATGCTCCGCGACCCCCACGCCTCACCCGGGCCGTGCGGAGGAGACGGGACCCGGCACCCACGGAGGGATCTTTTCCCCCGGGCCCCCCCCCTCCGTCCCTCCCTCCCACCGCCGCCGCGGGCTCACGCTGTCAGGCGGGAAGGCCACGGGAGCGCTGCCAGCGGAGCCGGGGAAGGGGCACAACGGGGAAACCGTAATAAACCCCCCCCTCCCAGGGAGGCGGCCGCCTCCGACAGCGCGGTGCCCCGGCACTGCAGAAGGGTGCCGGCGCTGAGGGGAGCACCGGGAATCAAACCAAATCAAATCAAATAAACCCGAGAAGGGGCGGCCGTCTCGCCGCACTGGGGGAACGAGGAGGCCCGGTGCCCTCTTCCACGGGGCCCGGCGCCGCGCAGCCCCGTCCGGCGAGCGGCCAGCGGCCCCTCGGCGGCCCCCGGAGCCGCCATGGCCGGCCGGGAGAACGGGCGGTGCGTGCGGGGCCTGCTCGCCGCCCACCTGCCCGCCCCGGCCCGCGGCCCCGAACCGAGCCGAGCCGCCGTCCCTCGCCCCGGCCCCGCCGCACCGCACCCCGCCGCCAGAAACCTACCCGGAGCGGGGAAGAAGGGACGTCCCGGCGGCGGCGAGCGGCGCGGAAACCGCCAGGCTGGGCTCTCGGCGCGGTCGCGGGTTCCCCCTGCTCCCAGCCGCGGCGGCGGGAGGGGCCGCGCACGGCCGCGCCAATCCGCGCCCGGGGCGGGGCGGGACCGGGACGGGCCCGGACCCGCCGGGGAGGGCCGCGGCACCGCCGACCGCCCCCGCGTCGTGCCAGGCACCGGCCGTCCCGCCGCGCCAGGCACCCGTCGGGCGGGCAGCGCCGACCGCGGGGGTCGGGGGGCCCGACTCGGGGCCTCTCGGGTCTCCCTCAGGTTCTCCTCACGGCGCCGAGGCTCTCCGCCGCGGCCCTTTGGCGGGCCCGGAGCTCTCCTCAGGGCCGCAGCGGTCTCCTCGGAGCGGGGCCGGGCCCGTGGGGTCCCGGCCAGAGGGTTCAAGGGCCGGGGACGTTTTCAGGGCAGACCCCGGTGCTGGGGACCGGCAGGGTCGAGGCCTTGCCGGAGTCCCCAGCGCTGGCGGGCGTGGGGCCCCCGCGGGCGTGGGGCCCCCGCAGCCTTGCTCGCCCTGGCGTCTCCTGGCTTGGACCTCACTGCCCGTGTGCCGTGAGGTTTAGCGACCAACGTGGCACTGAAGGCAACGGGGGTGCCAGCTCCCACCCCCCCTGCGTGGCACCGGCAGCCTATGAGTGGGTTTAGTATGGTGATAACAGGCTAAAAGTCGGTATAGTCGTCTGCAAGAGGCCAAAGAAACTCATTTGATAGGCCTTTTCGGCTCTAAAATCTACTTAACTCCTGACTGCAGGGCTAAAAGAGCTGCTAAGAGGTCACTGGGAGCGTGAAGCGTTAGTCCTTCAGCATACTGGAACCCCACCAGCATCTTGCCAGCTAGCATATTTCGCCAACGTTGCCTCCCTGGCACAATCACTAAATACCCTTTGCCGTCATTTGTGCGGTTGCTGCCCTCAGCAGAGGAAAAACATGAGCTGCTCCGCTTGGTGTAGATGTATCCTAGGAGGCATGGCTGCGCAGACTCCGGGCAGCGGTTCTTCACGCAAGCATCACTCCAGCCATCTTCTCTATGCCGTCCTCGCAAAGCCCTCAGCCTGCAGGGAGAAAGAGACAGGCACCAGAGAAATCCTCCAAAACCAAAGGTATTGAGAACAAGAGTGAAATGCAAAGGGAAGGCATTGGGAAAAGGGGAATTAAGCGGTGGCACCAGATGGTAGCTTGAGCCTAAAGGGGTTCCTGCAAGAAGGAGCCTTCCCCCTCCTCAAAAGAAGATTGCAGCGGTTCGTTTCTGCTTAGAGGGAAGCGGGGAGGGAGGCAGGTCCCCGCGGAGGACCACAGATGACCCAGGGTGAGAGCAGGGCTAAGCAAACCTAAAAGGCCTGGCTTCTCTGACCTGCAGGAGAGCAGCAGTGGAGACAATACTTATTCTGTGTAATGCAATACTGTGAAAAGATCCTTGAGACCATTCTTAAGCTAAAAAGCAGTGTAAGTGTGTCAGCACAGCACTGTGCCGCAGTAGTCCTGACGAGGGGCAGAGCTAATTAGCCAAGGCACAGGATCACATTAACGTGGCATCTCAGATGGCTGAGATGAATCTCCCAAAGTCTCTGGAGTCCCTGTTGACTACGGCCGCTATATACAAAGTGAGGACGGGAGGGAAGATAGAGGTAAAATGAGTTGCTGAAGGTCAAATATTAGATCAGTGACAGTACGGAAAACAGAACCTACAGTTCCTCATCCCTCCAGTACTTTCTCCTCTGAACTGTAACAAAACCCCAGAACAACAACGGGATTTAGCTGCTGCTGACACAGTAGCTTCATGTGTTCCGGGGGAAGATTCTGTATTTTGGTATAGGACCATGGTGATTTGTTTGTGCACGTGGAAAAAAACCTATTTACTAGCACGGTACCACAGTTCAGTGACATAGACTGACACACAAGATATTGCCAGATGACTTAAAGGGGAATGAAATATGTGCCCTGTCATATTAGAAAAAGGCCCCCCAACGGTACAGAGCCAATCTTTTGTTGTAAGTTGATAAAGACAGCTAAATGCCATTTGCTGCTAAATGACTTCTAATGATTAAATAAACTTTCTCCCCCCCTCCCCCCTGGGGCATTTAGTGATAATATAAGAAAGATTTTGCACATTGTTTAGCTTACATGGCCATCTGGCACTTTTGCATTTCAGTAGCCTTGAACATTAAAAAAACAATAGATAAAGAAAACCAGTCCTATCTTATCAGAGACCTGGAGAAGTTTAACTGTCAGAGTACATAGGACTAACCAAGTCGTTACAGCTCTTTTATTGTTTCCATCTTAATTAACAGTCATATTCCTCAAAGCTTTGTGTTGTTGTACTCTCTAAACCAAGCTGTTCCTTACCGCCTTTGTAACTCCAGCAGTCGCATCCAGCTTCCATACGAGATGTTCTGTTTCTGGGCAATGGAGACACAAAGGAGGCGCGTGCTGAGAAAAAATACATACAGGTTTTAAGCCAAAATAAAAAAAAATACTAGAAGTCTTGTCTAAGCTAGGGAAAAAGATGCTCTTTTCAAATGAAAACTCAATGGTCTTGGCCTAACTCAATTAGAAACGTACTTCACGCTGCTGAAACATCGTCTAATACCACCGCACTAAGCGGTTTCTTTATCTGCCTTTGCTAAAGGGGATAAAAGTACAATTCACCCAAAGTAACCCACTCCAAGGACCCTGGAAATGACAAAAAGTTTGGTCTCAACTCAGCAGTGGCCCATGGTTGAATCCAGCATTTTTTCTTTGGTTAATTCCAGCTCCCCTCCTCCCCATGGAAGAATACCAAGAAGGTTCAAGTCTGTTTGGAAAGAAATGTGATTTCCTTAAGAATGTGGCTTTAGGCCTCGGAGGATGAAACCATCTGCAGGATGCTTTCACCTGTAGTGCTAGAGTGGGTTTTTGACCAAAACCTGTAACAGCAGGGAACATTCGGTGTAAACACACCATAAATTAACAGAGGATGTAAAGATATGCTGAGATAAAAAACTACCCAGGCTTTGTTTCCAACTCTACTTTGCATTGTAAGATTGCTAGTTTGCATTTTAGGCTAGCTCCAGTGAAAGCTGGGAGCTTATAAATGTGCTACAACATCTAGCTATTAGGTATCAGGCTGCCAGAGTGCAATATAATACCCAGAGTTGGGTACCTCGTCTTTCTATTTATAGCCTGGAGAGTGTTAGACACCTCCCAAGGGCGAGTGGAAACTCCCACCTCCCAAGCAGAGACCTGGTTGCAGGAAAGATCAAACCAGGGATGTATTAGACTTGCTTTGCATAGCCAGCACGTAGGCGTTTCCATCAGCTCGGGATCCTGGGCCCACACATCTGGGGTTCAGGAGTCTGCAAGTGCTCTTTGAAGGAACAGAGCAAGGTTACCGGTTTCTTTTTAACACTGTGGGCTGTAGGGGTTGCATTTGATGTCGTTTGTTTTATGTGCTAATCTAGGTGATAGAGCAAATACCCAGGAAAGGCAAGACGCTCTCCAAGCTCATCCTGGCGAGAGTCCAAATGTCTCTCTCTCCTACCTGCTTGGACCATACCCTCCTCCCAGGCTACAGGCTGAGGCATTAGGGGTTTGGTGGGTAGCTATCTCACACTCCTGTTGAAAATGTGCTACTTTGCAAAATGAAACCCAAAGAACAGAGCAAGAAAATGCAGCAGAAGGCTTAACTGTGTTTCCTACTTGTTGTAAGACAGGAATTTAGCTTCTGTTTGCTGCTCCTAGAATTTGTTCTGGTTTTTAAACTAGCGACCACTCCAGATGAAAAGCATAAGCAGAAATGGGAACAACAGCCAATGCACCGTAATGGTTTTGCTGCACAACACTTGATTAAGAGGTTATCAATTAAATTTGGCAGGAGGACTACTCTGTGCCCTCTGCAGCATCGTGCTGTGCTCCACATACAGTAGTTTGCCTACAGAGGCTTTTCTTTGACTCTACGCAAGTGACAAGTATGTGGCGCTGTGGGCTACGGCTTTATAACTCCATTTGCCTGAACTTTCACCAAAAATATGTTTAGAAATTGGAATTATTTCAGGGCTAAATTTGGAGATGGGTTTCCCTACATGCTCCATATTGCTCTTCAGTAAGGTGCATTTATGCAAGGCTGGGAAGAATTACCCTCACAAAGAACAATATCCCATGTGAATGAATGAAGAGTAGAAAGAGCAAGTTAGCAGATTTCCACATAATGATCTCCTCAGTACAATATGTATCTAATAATGACAGTTATATTGTCAAGAAATAGATAAATTCAAATTGGTTCTCAAAGCTTCAATGGCTAAAATGTAGGCACATTGTCGTAAAATCATCAGGACTGTATGAGAATGGCAGGTTTAACTTTTCAGGCATGTATAATATCTGTACAGTATAATGAGTTTATATATTCATATTGCTTATCTCTATTAAATGGTAATATGTTTATTGCTCTTAACACAATAAAATCAGTAGCAATCAGGAATTTGGTTGAAAAACACGCGATTACCGTGTTTTGTCTTAAAGTGACACTGCAATACTTCAAAATCATGGCATTATTCAAATACATCAAGACCCTTGCGGTGACCTAGATACTGTCAGTGGAAGGCGTCACTGCAGCGTGTTAAAGAAACCCATTCTGGCTTTAACCTAGCTAGCTCAGGTAACAACCAGCGAAGCTGCACGGCAGAGCCTGAGCCTGCCAAGGACCCGAGTTAGGTACTTGGGTTACCAGTCTGCCTTGAAGTGTGTACCACTGCGTTATCGCTGATGTTGTTTGAGTTAGTGAGATTAAAGCCCTGGCTGTAGTGCAGCCACGCTTCCTAAATTCAGTATCAACATCCACGAGTGGAAATTAGCAAATGTGCCAGTTTAGGTGCTCCAAGGAGCAAACAAGTATTGTTTCAGCATGAAGGAATCCTTCAGATGCAGGTATGCAGTGAGAAAAAATGATTTTTGGTTGGAAGGAAGACACTCCTAATTCATTTTTTCCCTAAAACTTGTGGTTCAGCATGGCTCACATCATTGGACTATATCCCGATATCATAAGGTGGAACTGCTGAATGCCCTCAAATTCCACTATTTGGGAGAAAAAGGGGAGTAACAAAAATCAGCAAACACCGAGGACTGCATTGGATTGGAGTCTGTGGGCAGAGTCTACAAATATGAACTCCTGTAGTTCTGTTGTTTAATTGGATCTTTTTCATACCATTGGGGAACCTGGCAGCAGTCAATAACCTTCATACTAATCTTTTTTTTTCCTATAGTAAATCAATGATTGTAGGATTAAGTCCAGATGTTTTAAGTTTGCAAATCTTTGCTGTAACCCCTGGCAGTCCATAGAGGGAACCGGGGGTGACACTTCTCTGACTACTCCAACCCAACGCTCCAGTGACGCCCAGACTGATCGCTACTGTGGTGAACAGCTCTGCGCTGAGACCAAATGGTCTTTAATCCACTTACTGCTGTCTTTTTTCACTGTAATCGCGTTGCTATAAAAATTTACTGACGTTTTACTGTCATGCCGTATGGAGGTCCTGCATTTTTAGGCCGTTTGCAAGGTATGGTTGTCCTCCGCCGTTTACCCTCACGCCTGCTGCTCAGCGGTTTCCTCGTTAGCAACGCTCTTTTCTCAAATGCCGTCCACATTTTTGCAGTGCCACCAAGTGGCTGGTCCCTTCATTAGCATTTCTGCATTTCGGTTTTTGCTGATTTTTATGAACGAACCCAGAACAAATTGCCTTGCAGGTGCGAATCGCATTAAACACAGCCCACCCCAGGAGGGCCGGTACGATGCAAATACAGGAGAGGACACAGGGGCAGCAAAGGCTCGGCACGGCCCCAGGCCCTTTCAAGCCTGTGTAAACCCGGCTTCGGTTCCTCAGGAGGCAGCACTGAGGTACGGACATAGGCCTGCCTGGCCGCCGGGAGGGCGGTGCGAGGCCCGCGGGCCCCTCACCCTGCCTCCGCGTCCCCGTGGGGCGGGAGGGCACCGTAGCCCGGGCCGCGGCCTCAGCTGCTGCTGGCGCTGCTCGCTGGGCCGCCGCGCTACCACCTCCGCCATCTTAGAGCGGCGCCCCCGCGGCGGGCGGGACGCCAGGGGAAGGGCTCGCCCCCTCACGGCCCTCCGCGCCCGGCAAGCCTCGCCTCCCGCACCGCGCCGGCCAATGAGCGGCAAGGGCGGGGGGGAAATGCTCAGCGCAACCAATGAGGATCAAGCATAGCGACCAATAAGCAGCCCGCTCCGGGAGTTCGGCTCAGCCCGTCAACGGGCGGCCGCGAGCGGGCCAATGAGAGCCTGCGGGCGGGCCGGGACCGGCCAATGAGCGTTGTCAGGTGAGATTTGAAAGTGAGCCGAGGCGGGCCGCGCTGTGGGGAGCGCAGCGTCGGGGGTCGGCACAGGTATGGCGGCGCCGGGCCGGTGGGAGCGGGCCTTGTAACGGGTCCTGGGGCAGCCGTGCCTCCTCTCTGAGGCGGTGACGGAGCAGGGGCTGAGGGGAAAATCCTGCGGCGACCCCTCAGAGCCGCGATGGGAAGCAGGGGACTGGAAGATGGCGTTCAGTTCATCGTGACCCCCGGGCCCCGTCTCGCAACCATCGAGTCTAGACCTTATTCGGTCCCTAAACTTGCCGGGTTCCCGCTTTAAAAGTAGCGATGTTTGCTGTTCCTGTTCTCCTTTGTCGCGACTCAGGCTAAAACTGCTAACTGTGCACCGAAATGTTTTTCTTGTCCGTATTGCTCCTTTAGTTCTTGTGGTGTTGCAGGTCAAAAGTGGTTCTTTTCCATCAGTTTTTTTTTTTATAAAAGTCAATCCTCTAAATTTTCAACTTTAATTTTGGCAGTATATGTTGCCAGTCACAAATCTTTTCTTTTATATAAGCCCTTTGTCCCTTTCCTGCTACTAGTTTTTAATTTATGCCAATTTAAATTCCAATTAATCTTCTAGACTCCTGTTTGGGCAAGATACTACTCAGAAGCTGTAATCTGGAAAGAAAAGGAGACAGGTATTTTTGTCCTAAAGATATGTTTTGGACATTGAGCATGCAACATGTTTCTTTATGAGCCCAAAAAGATCACGGGTAATCTCTTGTAGTGCTTTTGCTGACCTGGGATGTGAGTTGATAATACGTTTGTGGGAAGCTCTCTCTGTATCTCTGCTTCTATTGTATTTGCCGCCTTCAAGTTTCAGATGAATTGTTCTGCAGGGTTACTTACTGAAACATAGATCACTTGCTTTTGAGGCTTATTCATGGGAGAAGGCCTTAAGTGGACTTATACTACAATAACTAGGAAAATATTGTTCAAAGTAGAAGGTAGAACATAAAAATCCTTTAAATGTGTTAACTATTTATCAGTGTTTAAGGCATATGCAGCTTTCTGTAAGCTTGCCTGATACATAACAGTGTATATATTCTGTGGATATAGGTTATGTTACCTTCCATCAAGGCACCGAATTTAAAATTGTGCATGCACTTTGGGGAACTGTTGTTGTACTTAAAGAACATGTTTAAGGTAAATTTAGGGAATTTGTCCTGAAAGCCCACAAAAGATGGGTGTAGAGACTTGATGCTAGCTGCTGCTTTTAGGAGTGATTTTCATCCACTGGACTCAAAAAGCCTGCTTCTTCTACGAGGTAGGTAGTAGAGATATATTCCCACTGTTTTCTTCATGGCTTTCTGTAATACCGTGGGAATTACTAACAAGATCAGTTCAGAGACAATTATTGGAGATGCTCATGAATTAACCTTCCTTAATCACTTAAATGTAAAGCAAGGCAAATGCAACCTATCAACTACAGTAGAGTTAGTCTGATCATTTGCAATCATTATTAATTAACTAGCATCTTTAATCAATTTCTGAAAGTTGGAATGTAAAAGGCAGGATAAAACATATGATATTCACAAATCAGGTGGCACTGACATGCACCAGCCCTTCCAGGATTATGTGGAAGAAATCCAGTCTCTGATTTGAGTGCTTTAAGCTGAGTTTTGATTTTTATTCCCCTTTGCTCATTTAACTTCCATTGACCGTTTTGCTGTCCTACAGCACTGAACATATTGGGGGAAAAAAAGAAGCAAAATATACCCATTTAGATTTCTGACTCCTACGTTATCTCCAGTATCTATTCCAAGCACTTCCAGATGGTTGTGCAGGTACTGTTGGTGCTATGCAAGTTGCTCAGTATGTGAATATTGCCATGAAGTGGAGCACAAGGAGCTGCCACTGCCAACAGTGATGGTATCTGAACAGGTTTTGTCTGTGTTCCTTCTTACAATAGCTCAGATTCTCTCCTTGCTTGCTTTTTCCATAAGTATATGCAGTTTATTTCTGTACTCTTTCTGTTTATTTTGGTACTCTTTTTCTTTTGACATTTGGGTTTTTCGGTTAGGCTGCTTGTGGTTTTTTTGCCTTTTGGTAGCAAGTGGAGGGGGAGGGGAGTAAATTTAAGAAATCCTGTACACCCATAGTCAAGGCTGACCTTTTCAGTCCAGTTCACTGATGATTCCTTTAGCTTGATCAAAGCTTGCTGTCTTGAAATGAAGAACCTCAGTAAATGACCAATTTACTGGTAAATGAATAACTGTTGGCTATTTAGTTTAGCTGTTATCACCTGCCTTACTGTAAAGCTGTTTTCTATAAGTAATAGAAGATGAGATTTCTAAAAGACCCTGGTTGAGGTGGCAGAGTAAGGCCAATTGTGAGAACTGATCCTGACCTCTCTCCAGGAAGAAAGCATGAAAACCCTCAACAAGACGGGCTTCAGCGGGATGTAGGGGATGGAGCTTTTCACATTGTTGTTAGCACAGCATGTACAGACCAAGTGATGTTTGCGTTAAGTCTTCCTCAGGTTAAAGTAGGGAGGAATCCTGCTTGAAATAAACGCTATTGTATTGCAGTTGCATCCTGGAAACTCAGTTGGGAAATGGTGCCAAGTACTCTGATGCATGACAAAAATGCCTTGCCATCAGATAGGGTATAATCTAAATGCTCAGTGGCAACGTTGCTTCCAAGTATTGTCCTACAACCTTGTCATTTACTTGCTTGTCTCCTTAACATGAAAAACATCTGTGTTGAAAACAGACCGGCAGGCCAACCCCTGGCAGTGATGCAGTGTCCCCTACTGATTCTGTGTCAGACTTGTTGACCGCTTCACAAACAAACTGTCCCCTTGAATGCATAAAATAAAGAGAAATAATGAGGAGTCATTACTGAAATTGTCCTTTGCCTTTTCTCTGGTACACATACAGAGATGAAGAACCTAGGGCTTTGTTCCTAACATGCAAACTCTAATGAAAAGGGCAAAACAAAACATGACAGCTTTTACCCTAATCATTATGATTTTTGTCTAGGGTCATCAAGATGGCTGCTACCTCCCGGTTTGCCAGTCAATACAAGAGGGATTTGAGTACAGAAACGCTCAGAACAAAAGTTGCACGCAGAAAATCAATGCTTCAAAAGGAGAACAGACACAAGTTGTTTGAAAAGGGCCGACAGTTTGGATTGGCAGATGTCAATGTTCAGCTCTCAAAAGAGAGGGGAATTTCTCAACTAAATGAAACAAGTGAAACATGCTCTCAAGAGAACCGCAGTGTAAAACAGAGTAAGTAAGGACTTGTTTTAAAGCTTTTTTTAAATTGTAAAATGTCTTTAAGTAGATTTAGTAACATTATCACAGGAACCTAGTTGTGGTCAACATTTTAATTTGAAGAAAAGGTTTAAGATTTTAAAACTGACAACTACCAGTTCTTCTAACTGTTAAGAAAATTAAGAAAATGAAGCCTTAATACAGCTTTATTCTCCTGACTGCTCTGGTTGTATGAATGGAGCTTTGCTCTGATTTGTCTGCAGCAACTAAAGGAAGAATGCATTTTGCTATTAATATTCAGTGGGAAGTCTCTTAATGATTGCTTTGTCATTCAGGAAGTGAAAATCCTGATCTAAAATCTCATCTAAGAGATGTCTGTCTGTGCTTAAAGTATGCTTAGAAATGGGTAATTGTATATTATAATTGGGTATATATAATTATAAATGGGTAAATGTGTAGTATAATTTTATTTTAAAATTTGCTAGTTTTTGATGACTTCTCTTTCCTCCGAGAAAATAGGGCCTGCATATATACTGAATTCTGCCTCCCTGGCTCTCCTGGATGCTTATGGTCTAAGGAATTAAGTTAATCTTTAAAAATGTTAACAGATCTCTTTAGAAATATTTTCACTTTCAGTATTTTGATAGCAGAAGTTTATTGGAGGAAAGAGTGCAGTCCCTGTGTAATCATGTCAAATATGAAATTTAAGAAATTTGTATCCTGATTATCTTCAATAAATTTTAACTTTAAGTAGATATTAATTTTTCAGATAGACATGTATTTCAAGTTTGGCATCATCTCAAATAATAAATAATGTATTTATTCTTTCTTATAACATCTGCCTCATTTATTCTCAGCCTGAGGCAGACTTTGGTATCTAAAGCTGACCTAAACTTCAGCTTTCAATGACATTACAAGTGTTTGAATAGAGAAACTGATACAAATAAACTAAACAAGTAGTTAAAGTGTTAACTTTAATACTATAACCTTGCAGGAGCAGCCTGTACACTGTAAAATGGATATGAATTTACAGTATTCCTCAGGTGCAGATTTGGGGAGGTGTATTTGTAACCTGAAATTCAATGTAATATTCAATTACATTGAATACTCTTTTAGTGGGAAGGGTTAAAACAATTAAGAGAATTTAAGTTTTTAGCGAGCTAATAGATCACAAGTATTTGCATTTTAAGACTTTAATTGAAACTTGCAGGCACAGATTCCAGACAGTCTTCTGGTCTTTGACTTAGTATGTTCCTCTTCTAGCTTGGAAAAGTTTTTTGAAATTTTCCGACTTGCTTATTGTTGGCTTAAAAATGTCTTCAAGATTTTGTAACATGTCCATCTTCCATCTTTGCTTCAGAACAATCTACAAATGCAGCCACCAAGAAGATTAATGAACGTAAGGAAATGCTCCAGCGCTATAAAGAAGAAAAGGAACTTCGAAAACTGAAAGAGCAGAGAGAGAAAGCAAAAAAGGGTGTGTTTAAAGTTGGGTTATATAGACCACCTGCACCTGGATTTCTTTCACTTGTACCTGAAGATCAAGTGATAGTGAAGCCAAGAGAGAAGGTAGTAAGAGTACTATTAAATATCTAAATGAAGTATATGTAGTATACTATACTAAAATTTCTATTTGTATACAAAATTATGTGTATGTTATGCCAAATAAACAGTTTATTTTGTGAATACTTTATAAATACTTATTTTATAATAAGGAACAATAAGGGAGTAATTTGGCTCATGTTTTTTAAAACAAAGCTGGAAATAGTACTAGTGATATGTTGATTTTTGTATTTATGCCTACGTTCTCAGTTCAAAAACTGGAATGATTCATCCACAAGTGAAACAGCTAAGTTATTTAGAACTGATAACTTGTTGCTATTTAGTCCACTTGACTTTGAAAGTTTTTCAAATTACACACTTGACCCATTTTGCATGGGCATGTTGCTTTTCACGCTTAGGCTTCTTGTCCACTTTAACAGTGACGGGGGCAGGAAAGGAGTATGTTAACTCTTGTTTCCTTGGGGATGTTTCTAGGCAGCTCCTGCTTTCTCCGGGAGGATTACTCGATCAAAGGCCAAGAACCAGGAGGAAAAAACTGTGATACCAGCTGCATCTAAGCACTCTACGGTTTGTTTTTTATATAAACTTCAGTGAATAAATTTAGAGAAAAGGATGCAATTGTCCTTCAGACCATAACTCAGGGTTGTATGCTTACAAGTTGAGTGCTGTCTCTAAGGAGGTTTTCCTGGCGAGAAAGACAAATTAGATCAGAAAAGCTTTCAGCGAGCTGGTATGCAGCATTGTGCTGAACTGAACTACAGAGAGTTTGATTAGGTCAGTACGAACAGAGAAAAGCGCACAGATCTTCTGGATCAGTTTTTCAATACAAAATATTGTAGTCAGCAAGGACTGCAAATATCTGTAGAGGTAGTAGTGAGACTGAAGTTACATACTTTGGTTTTGGCTTGGAAAACCAGTGCATCTCCCTTGAATGCAGAAAGACTGTCATGAATACAGATTATAAAGAGTCAGTTCATTCTTCACTCAAAAATCACTTCAGTGTTGGCATATTATTACTGTGAATCTTGGCAGTCCCTTCTGCTGTTACTTGTACAAAAAAGTAGGTTTCGTTGAGGAATTTCACCAGCAGTAATCTGTAAAAAAAAAAAAAAAAAAAAATTAATCTAGCAACCTTGTCTTATAAAACTTGAATGCATTTGAAGAATTTCCAGTCATAACTTTGCAAAGGGACAACTGAGTTAATATTGGGGTTTGGTTTTTTTTCTGAAAACTGGTTTTGAAAACACGTAATGTGTATAAGATGTGGCACTAACTGGCACCTAGCTTCATAGTAAATTGAAACTGTTTCTTAAATATTTTTCTTCATTCTTTTCTGGCAAATTCTTGATTAGTTCAATAATGCATGTTAACCCATGTCTAAACCGAGCTATTTTAGTTATCCTTAATTTCTCTTTACTTTTTAAAGCCCTTTGTGCCAAATTATTTGACCATTTGTTTTACTGGAGCCTATGATAGAAAGCTGAGAAAAAACATTAGGTTGCTTAACTTCTGGAAATCTGATACTTCACAAAAAATTATCTTCTCTTGTAGGTCTGTGCCAGCGGGCATAGTGCGCGCCCTACACAATCAGGACGTAAACAGATAAGTACAGACAAAGCAGCTGAAAAAGAGAAAGGTATGAAAGTAGTATGATCCCTACATCTGAATCTGAAAGGATGCTGCTGTTTTGTTTGGGTTTTTTTTTTCCTGAGTTAGTAGTTGTGTCATTATGGGAGGGAGGCCAGGAACATCTTTGGGAGAGATCCGTGGCACATTTTTGGGTAGGAAACAAGGAGAAGTTTTTAGGACAGCCGTTCCTACCAACTGTGACAAGCAGCTGGCAGACTATCAAGCGTGTAGCTCTAGGTATCCCATGTACTTGTTGCCTCTGTAGGCTGGGGGAAATGGAATGCAGGATACTAGCTGTCCTGGTTACTGATTATTCACCCTAGGAGAGGGAAAAGAAAAAGGTCAGTAGGCAGAATTGCATGACTGCTAGCTGCTGTAGCATCTGGAGTTGTGCAGAGCTTTCTGTTTGTCTCTCAGAATATCACATGTAGTAGCTGCTGCTATTACAGAAGAGCAAGCAACTTCACCTGGAAAGATGAAGGATAACTGACATAAGTAAAATATGAATTTTCCTTGGTATTGTGGGTAGCCTGAAAAATAGCTGATTGAATGAGCTGTAAATATTTTCAGCGAAGTCTTTCTTCTGTCTATACAGCAGATAATTTGTTGTCTGTGGTCTCTAAATTAAACTGCTTGTGTAACTCAGCATTGAAAAAGGTTTGGAAAAGGATAGTGTACTGGTAAAGCACATGAGCATATGTCATGGTTTAAACCCAGCCAGCAAATAAGCACCACGCAGCTGCTCACTCACTTCCCCCCCAGCCAGTGGGATGGGGGAGAGAATCAGGGAGGAAACAAAAAAAAAAGTTAAAACTCATGGGTTGAGGTAAGAACAGTTTAATAGAACAGAAAGGAAGAAACTAATAATGATGATAACAATAATAAAATGACAAAAATAATAAAAGGATTGGAATATACAAAACAAGTGATGCACAGTGCAATTGCTCACCACTCGCTGACTGATGCCCAGTCAGTTCCCGAGCAGTGGTCTGCCCGTCCTGGCCAGCTCCCCCCAGTTTATATACTGGTCATGACGTCACACAGTATGGAATATCCCTTTGGCCAGTTGGGGTCAGCTGTCCTGGCTGTGTCCCCTCCCAACATCTCGTGCCCCTCCAGCCTTCTTGCTGGCTGGGCATGAGAAGCTGAAAAATCCTTGACTTAGTGTGAACATTACTTAGCAACAACTGAAAACATCAGTGTGTTATCAAGATTATTCTCATGCTGAACCCAAAACATAACACTATACCAGCTACTGGAAAGAAAATTAACTCTATCCCAGATGAAACTGGGACAGCATATAATGTTGGAGACAGGAGCCCAAACTTCTGATACACACTAGTGCAACTGAGTAAATGTGCGATTGTCTTTTTCAATAAAAGACAAGTACAATCTTACGTTTTCATATTTTACAGCAGCCCCTTCTGTACCTGTCACTTTCTATGTGACAATTACATACATTTGTTAAGAAAACAATAACAAAAACCATCCCATGCCACCTTTAAGGAAGTAGAATACTTTTGACTAGAAATTTTTCTTGATAGCACAGTGATGTCCGTGCCTTAAGTAGATAAGGCTAAGTCATGTGGAATATTGACGTTAATGGAAGCTATTCAGTAATTCAGAGTGAAATGGCT
Organism: Aquila chrysaetos chrysaetos; assembly: GCF_900496995.4. NCBI lineage: Eukaryota > Metazoa > Chordata > Aves > Accipitriformes > Accipitridae > Aquila > Aquila chrysaetos. The sequence goes on along the minus strand of NC_044005.1, from coordinate 4,885,132 downwards.
TTCGCATCACTAATTTAATTAAATCAGAAAGCAGCAGACCTTTATTGAAATAAGTTTCTGTATTGCCTTCAGTGAATACTGAAAAGATCTATTATCAGTGTTTGATATAACAATTAAAACATGTAAATTTTGAAAAATTGTCATCCACTAGACTTGATTATTCCTTTTGTGCTGAATCAAGAGTAAGCATTATATGTATTTAAACACTAGTATAAAAATGTTAGGGTAGGGAATGTTTGGATAAATCAAATGTTATAGTTATTTATCTAGTAATTTTTTTCCCAACTTGTCATTCTAGCTTCCACAGAACTGCAGCTTGACATTAAAAACACAAATAGCATTAATAGTAACCAAGTGGGGCTACTAGATTTCAGGCAGATGTGGAAAGGGAGGATAAGAAATAAAGAGCTCCTTTTTTTCTGTGCAGGAGAATGCTGTCATTTTTGAAGGATATTAGAAACAGTAGTAAAATACAAAGATGAAAATTATTAAGATGGGTAATACAGTGCATGAATTTGTCATATTTTATAAAATATTTCAGGGGCAATTAGTCTTAAGAATACTTTGTTAGATTACATTAAATTCAGACCTTAGAATACTTTCATATAAGGACCAGGGCATCACTTTGTTACACAGATGGTTTGCTTAAGCTTCCAGCTGCGCAAATAACCATGGCAAGTTATTACTCTAGAAGGCTTAATCTGTAAAATGGGGATGATGTTGACTCTGATTGCAGGGAACATTGAGAAGGGTTCCTTAAGCTTTGTACGTGGCATCTAGCACACTGGTACCTTGATGGTCCTGGAGGTACTACTGTACAACAAAAACATTTTCAGTCAAGTTCCCTCAGAGCATTGCCTTGATGCCAAGGCTGAGCTGTGCTCTCCATGTTTAGCGCTGCTCGCACTGAACTGAAAAACCACCCCAACCCTGTTGATTCTGGCAAACTAATGCAACTGATAATTGCTAGTGCACTTTTCTGATTTCTACAAAACATAAACTTTCATTTATATTACTTGAGTGCAGCTCCTTATTAAGCTTGAAATCTCTGGAATTAATGTTTCTTACAGTGTTGCAGACTGCAGTCCAGACAGCCTTAAATGTGAGAATCACCAGAGCAGCTGCCTCTGCAGCTAGGCAGGTGCTGAAAACAACCGCTACTGCTGCTACTACTGGTAAGTGAGGCAGCAAATCTAGTCCTGCTTGTGTAGCTCAAGCCTGGTATGTAAGTATTTGGAATAGTGTGCTCTAAAAAGATACCATCTAGTACTGTATAAGTGAGCACTGGAAACAACATAAGTACATTTATATGCTGCTGTTAGACTCATTGTCAAATGATACGCTAAGACAGCTCTGTTGTCTTTAGGATCTTGCTCATATCTTAGGCACTCTGTGCTGTAGAGATATGTGTCAGCTTGTTCTGAACTGTCTTAGCACACTACATTCTGCTGTGTAACCATCTCCTTTGAATAGACAGACTGTATGTAAATCATGCCAAATTGTCATGTAAGAAAAGGACCAAATACTGTATCGCTTAGACTTTCATCTGGAACTCTATTGCAATATTTAAATCAAGATGTTGAAGCCAACATTGGACAGTTTCCCATAAAATCCATCAGTGTGGAGGATCAATATCATATGGTAATTACAAACTGAAAGAACCAAACCAGAACTGGTAGAAATTTGCCAGTTTGGTGTATCACTGTTTAAAGGACATATGATTAGTAAGTCTGTGATCAGGAGCAGATACCTCTGGAAGAGATGAGGCCTGTGTTCTTCAGGTCAGGAATTTCTCTTTGTCCATGTTTGTCTTTTTACTAGAATAGGGGAACATAATGGTTACTGAAGGGGAAATTTTTAGTATATATTCTTGTTCTCAGGATATTCTCTAAAATGTTTTGTGGTGTCCCTTGTATTATGACACGAGTTAATCCCTAGGCTGAAAGCACAGCTTTGATAGTATCAGTTTCAATTCACCAACAGAAATCATATGCCATATAGAAATTAAAAATCTGAACTCAAATTGGCTTGACACTATCTCTTCAGCCTTTAAGGAAATAAGGTGACTTTTATTTTTAGTATATGACAACATCGAAAGACTAAACTTAATGGATCTGTTTTCCTTTCTAGGTGACACATCTCTTAATAGGCTGTTAAATCCTAGGCCAGGTTTTCTTTTGAATGAACTTTTGCAGTTAGGTGTCTGCCCTCTAGCCACCTCCCACTCAAGAAACAAAACACTCCCTGTCTTTAGCCACTGGACTTTTATGGCATTCTTTTGGTGAAGGGTTATCTTAATCAGATGCCTTTTTGACCTTTGGGAATTTCTCTCATTCTAGGTAGCCAGTCACAGAGAAAGACAGCAAACGTAGGAAAGCAGAAGAAAGCAGTCAAACCTGACATCACAGAGGTAGGACATTTAATATCTGAAATGGAAACCCAGTAAAACTGATTTAAGAGCCAATAACAGTGTAATTGTAGCTCAAATATACTTGTGCTCAAGTATAGAAGTAATAACTTCAATAATAAGCTAGATTTTGGGAAGAAGCTGTATTTATGTTGTCATATTTATAAAATTAAGGTCAAATTTAGTGCTTATATGGATGACTATCACTAATCAAGATCTGGACAATGATTTAAGTTAGAAAAGAAGTTCTTACATGACATATCTCATGTCTGATGTTTTAACTAGTAAAAAAAAAAAAGGCCTGCTTTGCTGGTTTATATTTAGCATTTGTAAATTTTGTGCAGTTCATTACTTTTTGAAACATACTCTGAATGTATCCTTTTCCTGCTCAGGTAATAATATGAGACTCTAGAAGCTAAGAAATAAATGCATTTTTAGGTTTTGAACCACCAAAAAATAAAGCTGGAAATGTTATTGTCTGCAAGATAGACGTGATTTATCATAATTAAAGGCAGTCATTGTGGTCCTTAGTGTCACTGCTATAACAAAATTTTTCTGCCTCTACAGAGAGACAGCAGTATATGAATTCATCGTAGCCATCCAGCCCAGGTCCTCAAACAATTTGCATACGCATTCATGCGCTGACAGTCCTGTGTGAGATTTTTCTCCTTCTTTGCACTCCACTATTCCCTCTCACCTCGTGTCTCCCTCATGCCTCCCACCTCCACTCCTGTTTTCATAACTGCAGCTGTGCTCTAGTATTGCCTTGAAACTGGTTCAATCACGCACAAACACTGACAGGAGGTAAGAGGCACTTATATCTTCACTTAGATAAGTACCTCTTCATAGGCAGGAGTTGCTTTGTGCTGCCAGTTGGTAAACTCTTGCTGTAACCTCAGTCATCTCGTTACAAGAAGTGTGTTAAAAGTTGAATTCAAGGCTTACATTCCGAGCAGGGCTATCTAAAGTATAACAAGACTTTCAGTGGATTGAAGATGCATATTTTCTTGAAAAACAATCTAAGCTCTTTTGGCTGGTTTGAGCTAATAATATCTCAATATAGGTATCTCAGAAATGCATTCTGTATGACTATCTGGTCACTCATCTCATAGGAATGTGGATTCAACTTATTGATTAACTTTTTCTCCTCTTTAAATGACATTCTGTGGTCCTAACTGCACTTGTCTTGGGCTGCATTCCTCAGCTACCAGCTTATTTTAGCACATTCTTCAGTCTTTGAATTAGAGTATGTGTATAAATTGTGATTATTCAACAGGCCTAGTTGGATTTGGAGCCAGTAATTCTGCTCTTGAGGAGCTTATCACCTTAAATAAAGCTTTTTTTTTTTTTTTTTCCTAGCAGTGGGAGCAAGCATTTGCTGATTTTAATTACTGTTTTGGTAGGTGAGGTGTTCTGCTGCTTTAGCCCCTTCAGTGGATTGTCGCATTCCTCATAGGGAAGTGCTACCCCTGTTGCTAGAATGATTTGCAGGTGTCAAAACCACTTGGGCCTATTGGTAAATCATGACTTCTGTACGTGTATGCTACTGTAGAAAGCAACTTACCCGAAACTGTTCCCCTCCCGATGGCTTTCAGACAGCCATGTTATGATTCAGCCCATGCCTATAGTAAACACTTCATTGATTTGATAATGTAGCATTCGCTTTGTCTGTTTGTGCTGTTATAGGTAATTCCTTCTAAACATGAAGTGGATAAAAATGCTCAGCTGGATCCAGCGATTAAAGGTTCTGCAGCTGATTCTAAACATTCAGTGTCAGTAGAACTTCAACAGGAACAAACCTCAGCGGAAAACAAAAACAGTTCTGCTCCAGGGAGACCCAGGACACGCTCTTTTGCACCTCAAAACTTTGTGTTTCAGCCATTAAATGGATTAGCGACCTACAAAGTTACGCCCATGACTCCTTCTAGGGCAAATGCATTTTTGACACCTAATGCCTTCTGGGATTTTTCCAAATCTCCAGTGTAAGATTCTTTCTTCTAATGGCCTAAAATGCAAGTGAACTTCTTTGTGATGATAGAGACAACATCACCTTTCTATAGAGAGATTGCCTGTGTAACAAACTGTTGTGATGTTGAAACACCTGATCATTGTGGTTGCTATCATTGCTTAAATGTGGACTTAATACAACAGCAAAGAAAGCAATATAATCCATAATTCTGCCTATGCTTTAGAAGTAGAGCAGCTCCGTATATCGGGGGACTGTGCTGTATATCTCTCTGCACAGATTTATTCATTTTAATAGGATTTGCTTGAGTTCTCTAGGGCTGTGTGTAGGATTGCCTTCTAAATTATGCATTTCTGTGTATTTGGCCATATTTAATGTCAGTTCCTCAATGTGTCTTAACTCTAAATGTACTTTTTGTTTGTTTCCAGTAATATAATTGAAAAATCCAGTGAAACTAAGGCACAAGAGCCTGATTTAAAAAGTCAAGTTTCACCTGCTGGTAAAGGCATTCAAGAACAGCAAACCGCTACAAGTTTGAAAGAAAAAAAAGGTAGGAAGTTCACATTTAGTTTATTGTTCTAATGTTTTTAGTTTTCACCAGATTCTGAACACATGCCTTTCCTATTTTTCAGCAAGTGAATCAGATGAGAAAACTTCCATTCAAAGGTCAAATGAAACAATTCCTGTCTCTACAGATGTAACAGCGCTTGAAATGAAGTCAGATGATATAAGAGAGCAAGAGCATGATGTGCCCTATTTCAGGTTTGTGTTCATTTGTTTCACTTCCCTGTTGTCTGTTCAGAGGTCCCTTGCATGAGTAACGAGACATCTTGTAAAGATTAGCTTATGGTGGTTGGTATCTGTCAGCAGTGACCTGAGTAGGCACACAGTCCTATCTTCCCTTTTGTATTGTTAGTGCTAGTAAAGAATATAAAATTCTGGAGACCTTGTCCTAAGGAGCACCAGCTTGAAAAGCAGTAGAAAGGAAATTGCATCTCAGCCAGTCAGCAGACTAAAACGATCTAATGGCTCCTGCTCAAAGGCAGCGTAGCTTCTCTGGAAGCAAAAGGATAGTAACCATTGACAGTCACAAGTAGTGACAGCAGTTAGACAATTCTCCAAAACCTTATTTTTTCACTGTCCCTTTATTTTTAGAAACATTCTTCGGTCTGAGGCAGAGAGGCTGATGTCTCAGTGCCTCCAGTGGGATGGAAAACTTGAGTTGGATATTCCAGAGGATGGTAAGACTAAACTGTAATAGGCACTAGAAGGGTTGTTATGGTAACTGAAGGGGCAGAGGGAAGTACATGTATCCGAATATATTCGCAAAATAGCACTGTCTACAGCATTTAGTAAAAGTTGTCTTAGATAAAGTTTAGAGTTGTATCTGCCTCAAAATAAAAAGGCATGCTTTATCTCCCAATACTAAAACTTAAGTGTAGTACTTGACGCGACAGTGGTTGACACTAAAGTGAACAAAGTGCATATTGAAATAGTTTTTCTCTTGTCAGTTTTAAGTGTATTTAAATGTATGAACTTTAACCAAGCTGATTTTTTAAAATAAAATTAGGTTTTAATGTAGAACAAGTGTTCTTGTCTGGGAAAATGAAGATGGCTTGTCAATGCTAATCTTGAAGATTTAAAGAGATAGTAACATTTTTTTTGAAAGAAGCAAGTTTAGAGCAGTTCAATGGATAGGTATGCTCCATCTGAATTGTATTGCAGGTCTGAAATAGATGAACATAGTTCAAACAATAAACAAATTCCAGACTCTTCAAATACTTATTTAAATCAGTTGTGAAATGATGGATTATTCCAAGCTGTACTTTCCTTGTTTTCTTGTTGCTATCAGCTAAAGATCTTATTCGCACCACAGTTGGTCAGACAAGACTGCTCATAGCAGAAAGGTTTAAACAGTTTGAAGGACTGGTGGATAATTGTGAATTTAAACGAGGTGAAAAAGAAACAACGTGTACAGACTTAGATGGATTTTGGGATATGGTTAATTTTCAGGTATGTACTTGCATGTTAACCTACTAGAGTAAAGTTGATGGGGTTATTTACAAACAATGGATTGAAACGATATTTTTGGTTTTTGAATATTCAGATTCTGATTTTTTTTTTTTAATGTAAAAAATGCAGGTCCTTGTTTAACACTTTCTGATAGTGAATAGTACCAATTGGTATACTATGATTTGTAATTCATGGACCAGTTCATCTGTTGTGTCTTCTTGTGGCCCGTGTATCTTGTTTTTCTCTGGAATGAAGGTGTGTAGCCAAGTCTTATTCTGGTTTGGAGTGAGGATACAGTCACGATGTCTACCTGGACCAAAAGCTGGGAGCTTTTGGAAAATTCCTGGAGCTCACCTGAAAAGTAGGGTTCCATGCTTCAGTATGAGAATAATGCAGAAACTACAATAACCTTATTTAGGAGTGAGCTTAGGTGGTAGAAAACATTCATCTCTCTCTCTATGTTGTTGCTTCCCTTAGTTTCAGGATGAAATATAATATTCTAAATTATCAAAAGGGCTCTCAACAGTATTTGTAAATCAGGATTCAACAAAGGAACTTGTAACTAGTTAAATTAAATGCAAAATGGATTTATTGTTAAGGTCCTAATCATAGGTCTTGAAATCCATCCAGAAAGCGTAACGGTTTGATCTGCTGCTTCAGAGATATTTGAGGGGAACTTTGCTAGAACCGGTAACTTGAAAAACAACATTTTACCTATGCTTACTATGTATCTGGGAGCAGCTCAAGTTTCTCCTGAGCCTCCTCACCTTTTCCCGTAGATAAACTTGGAGTAACAGAATTGCTAGCTCTGTCCCTTTTTGCATTCTTTTTTTGTTTGTGTCTTCTGAGTTTCAGGGAGGATGTCAAGGACTCGTCACCTCAGTGACTGGTCTGCTGACATAAACAAGCCTTGTATGGCTTTTCTAGCAAATGAGGCAAGTGTCTCCATTACAAAGCCTAAGGAGAACAAGGCGGTCGCATTGACTATCAGTCAGGGAGGAGGTAATGCTGCAGAGCTAGTTTGTCATGAACAGGCACAGATTGCATCAGGAAGATGTTCAGGCCAGCAGTTTAAAAGAGCTAACAAGCTTGCATGGCGTGTTTCCTACATAATGGAAGACTCCTGCTTGTTTGGATAAAGACTATTATGCAATGTGTTCTTTTGCATTCCTTAAATGCGACCATTGTCAAAGAGCTTAAGTTCAGTAGGAGAACAGGTTGTAAACCAGCTCCTTCATTTTGGATGTTAGATCTTATTGAACAATTCTATACTTCCCCCACTAACCTTTAAACTACAGAAATGAGACCGGTCTTGTCATCTAACCTGAAGTTTGTGTATGTTAGTGTAACCTTCATGTCAACGGTATGAGAACATTTAATACTTTCTTATAATCGGTTGGTGGTTTAATTTGCTTCTCCATTTAAAGCAAAAGTACTTAAATGCATAACTGTGCTTAAATTTATTATCTGATTTTATGAAGCACTGTTCTATTGTGAATCTGATAATCTTGAAAATTAAACCTGGACTTTTCTGGGCTTTCCAATAGATCAAAGATGTGAATAAAAAATTTGATGATCTGAAGAAGCTTCAAGACAATGAGTGGCAACCACTTGATGTCCCAAGCAAAGTAATTGTTAAGGTATGAATAGCCCCTAAAGCATGTCTCCTAAGGCATGAAGATGCATCTGTGTTATCTAAAATAACTAGTAAGCTGCTATTGCAGTAATGAATACTCTTCTTAAATGGAAGTTCCTTCTAAAGCCCTACTCATCTGGCTTCTTTAGATGTTAACGTTTAAAAATTCAGTGAAATTCGTCTCAAGATGCACCCTTCTTCCTTGCATCTCCCAAGTGCACTTGTATCAGTTGGTGTTCGTAATGCTAGTTGCCTCTTGTGGCTGGGAAGATTAGAACTAAGAATTAACAGTGACTCTTTAGGAGTCATTGGACTCTTCACTAGTAAGACAAATCTATTAAATTTAGAATAGAAATTTACCCTTCAGATGTAGAACACTTTATCTGGGCCACTGGCATTGGCACGGACTTAACTGAAGAGGAAACCACACAGGAATTTGGCAGTGACTGCCAGTTTTGAGCAGTGAGTGCTAAATTATAATGGTTTCCCATTAAGAGAGCACCATGGGTAGCATTAAACTACTAGTTCTCTAAGCACAAATGGATCTGACACTATCCAAAATAAGTTATTGCTTATTGCAAAATAAGCTTTAATGTAAGCTATTTTATCTGCTCTTCCGTTTGGAATACATAATTGCTTCTAATGACTGAACATCAAGTCATATTCACACTGCCTGAACTCCATCCAGTTCCTTGAGACTGCTCAACTAATCATAAAAATGATATGAAGGTTGATAAGAAACTCCAGGCACAGGAGACTGGAGGGAATGTAGTCTGCGTGAGCTGCCCATAAATGTCAGAACCCTACAGATTGTACAAGACGCACAACTTCCTTTGAAAAATTGAATGCCAGGAGAGACTTCACTGGCTTGACTGGTGTCTGCCCTGCGGTCACTTTATCTCCTTGCCACTAGGAGTCCCTGTATCCCACTGTGATCAAAAATGTTAACTGGAGTTGTTAAACAGTTGTACTGAGTATTTCTGAACCTCAGACTCAATATGAAAAATCCTTAATATGGTCATCGCAAACTAACCTTAATAGCTGAATGGCAGTCGAAGACATTTTGGAGGTGAATGGAGACCTTGTCTCCAGCACGTCTCTTGCTTATTGCCGTCTCTGTGTGGCCAGCAGCTACGTAAATGTTCACGTGCAATTGCTTCTGTCCGAAGCTTCCAGATGTGACCTAGACTTTCTTACCATTTCAGAAGAAGACTATTCCAAATAGAGTGTCTAAACCAAAGCTGGGAGCAGCTGCAAGAACTGCTGCCCAAAACCGGCTTGCTGCTATAAAAGCAGCTATGAGGGATAAAATGAGGCATGATGGAGCTGTTGATCATATGCATCAGGAGAAACTATCAGAAGTAGAAAAAGTGGTTTTTGAAGCAGGATTTTTCAGAATTGAAAGCCCTGTGAAAACCTTTCCAGGTGGGTGAAGCTTAATTATGATTTCTGTGACCTGAAAGTACTGAAGAGAGTTTAACCAATCTCATTGGGAAGAGGAATTATGCTGTTTATAATGGATACAACTCCAGTGCTGGACACGGTTAATATTTCAGCTAGTGGTTAATTACATCAGGGATCCAAAGTAAACTGTTCTACATGAATGTACTGATTTGAGTGATTATGGCAACATGAAATCTCTGCTTAGACAGAGAGGTAAAAGCGGCTGGTTCATGTTTTTTCAGCATGTATTTAACAATGAAGTTTTAATGTGAGTGTTCCCAGACTTAGCTGACAAACCTGTTCATCAAAGTCAATGCAGGCTAATGTCCTCTATTTGTAAGACAAGAATTGGATTTTTTTTTTAACTAAATCTCTTGCAGTGCTGTCTTCAAAGCTGCAAATAAATTATAGCCATAATCTGTATTCATGTTCAACAAGATTGTAACATATTCCAGTCTGTTATAAAACCTGTTTAATAGGGGTTTTTTGAGCAGATGCTCAAAATATAACTTTATTTTCAGTATCTATCTTATTGATACTGTGTGAAGCCAGTATTTTCAGTAATCCTTGATTCTTCAGGAGTCATTCTGCTTCTCCCCCATTTCTAGTTCATAAGTCGGCTTGGAATTTCACAGTTTATTTTTTGTGTACATCTTTTTCCTCATCACAAGACTAGCAATTTTTTCATATGCCTCTTGTTAGGACATTTTGAAAAGCTTGGAGCAACACTGGGCTTAAGCAAGCTCTAGCAGAGAATCTGTTATAAGAATCAATTCTGAATCTGTGTCTCTTTAATTCTATTAAAATTATCTAATGTGAAAGGTGGAAATTGATGACAGCTTTCACCAGATGGACTTTTTAATAAGAACAGCAAGACTCGTTATTTTAGGTTCTTTGTGAAGAAGCTTAGCTTAGCTGGTTGCTTAGCTGGTGTTAAGGTAGTTTTGTAACTTATTGACCTACTCTTGTCACCTTTTTTCAATTTCTCCTTGCAGTGTATATAAGATTTCAATATAATATTTGTATAAGACAATTCAGCAAGCAGAAAACAATAGTGTTCCTAGCTAGAATCGAAAGAAACAGTTAATTTCATCTTCTCAAACTGCTGTAGTAATGAAACATTAAACACACTTTTTCAGGCTTGCTTTCAAAGACACCTTGCAGATCTTCCCATCGGACTTCTGAAGAACTGGCAACTCCAAGATCACCCAGTGAAGCTTTGCTTCAGAGCATTCCTTCTGTTCTTGGTAACCCTGAGGATATAACTACAAAACAAACACCACCAGCGCTCAAAGGCTTCCACCCAGCACAAAATTTGAAAGTGCATGAATTTCCCACTGGAAAAACTTCCCCACTGGAAAAACTCCCTGGTGGTGTTCTTGAACAAAGGTAGACATGTTAAAGCAGCTTTTAATTAACTTTCTACAAATAATTTTATAGTTTTAACAGAAAGAATTAATACCCATTGGAGGTTACCTTTCAATTTGGCAGTGATAAAGGTTGCAAAGTCCTTGTCTTTTCCTTCCCTCAAGCAAATATTAAGAGCTTTGTCCAAATGTAATTTCGCTGCTGGGGTAGAAGTTTGTTTTTTGCCCAGAAAATTTGATATAGCTGACCAGTGCCAAACAAGCAAGCATAATTGCAGAGCAAATTGTAAGATCAGTTGGGTAAGTCAAAAGATGACTGAAGGTGATTGATGAAGACGATTGGTAAGAATGAAAACATTTTGGTTTCTCTTTTAGCATTTCCATAGTTGCGGAAGATCTCTGTCCTGTTGCTGGCACAGCAGAGACAACTAAGGTAAGTCATGCATAGTTCAGGTAAGTGGTTTAAATATTTTATTATTTTTAGCAAAAAAAAAAAAAGGTTTTTTTAATAGCCCCAGACACTTGGATTTCTGATCAAATCCTCATCAAGATATCTTCTGTATTCCTCAGGCTCGTGCTTTTTCCTTCTCAGTGTGGACATAGATAGGAAGTGCTGCAGTTTGGGGACCTTGTCTAGCTCCTTGGGAGCTATCTTTTGTTGGCTGCTGTATGATGACACTTGTTGCTTGGGCAAGCAATGTTCCTTGAAGTCCACTACCTGTTTTCTGGTGTGAATTTTTTTAAATGCTTTTGCATTTGGGGATCATGACTACAGGCAACAGTAGTATTTAGCTCTCTGGGTCCTCATGCTGCCATAGCAGAGCATTGGACTGTTAACGCTATTTAAAGGTATAGCAAGAGCAGTGTTACTAACACAAGTATCAGAGTTCAGAAATCCATGCCCTGAAATGTCTGAAGACTTGGTGACTTGCCTACGTTTGAGTAGCCTTAAAAAAACAGGAATATGGCTTCCATAGTTTAGACGATACTGTTATTTGTTACTGCTTGGATCTGTTCATGACTACAGCAGTTGTTACCCTCCCGTATATATAATATATACTTTAAAAAAAGAAGCGCCAACAACTCAAAACTTGGTTACTAATTTGTTCTTAGGCCTTTTACTTCATCCTTTCCCTGTCAAATGAGAAATTGCTTGTTGGTGATGTCGCTTTTGGGGGAAAACTGTAGTAATCTTTAACTTTCAGTATTGCTGATAGGTTTTTCTTGAAGTAAAGTCTCATGAGAGAACATCCTGAGAATGTTTTTGGCAGTTGAAGGTCAAAATCTTCTTTCATGTGGAAGAACTTCCTTTATACTCTCTAAGAGATTATCAAGCTTACAAAGGTGTTTGGGAAATAGTTCATGTGAAATGGATCACAGCGTTAAGCTGTGAGCCTTGTCCTGCCTGTGCTTTGTACAGTGTCTGGAGTTAAAACCCAGTCTCTCCTGAATTGTCCTTAAAAACTGCAGATTAGATGTATGGACTTGGTTTGACATAACAGGGACATGCTGGTTTCTGTAAATGCGCCTCTTGTGAATGTCCTAGCTACCTTTTCACCTTGTGCTTTCGGCATCAAAAGCTGACAAACTTCCTTTTATTGCAGACAAAACAGAAAATAAGAAAGCTTCCTAGTGTCATAGGTGCTGCCTCTTGTCTGCCTGATTTCACTGATGCTTTCCTTTCAGCTCTCTGGGAAGCAAATATAGCTACTGCAGACATCTTAGCCTCTTAGAGGGTGAGGAACAGTTAAAATTCTGCTTTCAGGTGCTGGAAAATTCTAGCAGTGAATTAAAAGTAATGGATGACACGGAAGAGATGGAACTGTCTGCTGCAGAACAACAAGGACAAGATATTGTCATGTGCAGTCCGGAAAAGGAGACCTGCAGAGATACTAACTTTGCTCAGTCTGGAGAACCAAAACCACATCAAACAGGTGTATATCTTAAAGCTGCTTAGTATAGTTTGTGTGCCATTTCTGGGGCCTTAGGCTTATTCTAAAGTTTTATGATAGTCTAAATATTACTCTTTGAAATCACCATCACTGTAGCTTGGTTAATCTATGCATGCTGTTAGCAAAACCTCCTTTAGCTAGTATGACTTACACACGCATTGTACGTGAGCAAACAGTGCCGCTCAGATTTTTGTGTATAGTTTCCATGTGATATGTGAAGGAGAAAGCTAATATAAGAGGCTTGAAGTAGATGTCAATACAGGCTGTTTATGGTTTGCTTTGGGTTTTGGGGGGTTTTTTTTGTTTTTTTCAGTAAATGCAGAAAACAATACTGTTTTTTTCAGCCTTGGCAGCATCAGACTAATGTTAAAAAAAAAAATGAAATATTCTTATTTTTCAGATGTTTCATGTAGTGATTTGACTTTCATTGGCAGAAATCCTTTTGATATGGTAAGTTGACCTTCAGGTTTATTTGACTAAGACAATCTGCATGTTACAGTACTGTTAGCCTTTCCTACGGAATCAGTTACAGCACAAAGTAAATTAAACTCTGTAAGATGTTGTCAACCCAGTTCATATAACTTACTCTAAATACAAGCCACGATTCCTGTCTCTCTGCTCGGACTCACGCTGTTATTCCTTATTGCACATGATGAGTGTAGGATGAATTGAGACATTTGTCACAGAAGAATGTCTGATTCTTATCACATTGATCCTTTAAATTATATTTCTGTGGATTTCCTTGTAAATATTTACTAACATAATGAATGGCCTGGCCTTTTCCTTCTAGTTTCTTCTTGGAGTTTTCCAGGTCTGTCCCATCCCTTTTTTCTTGTAGCTTTATCTTTTAGAGCTGGAAGTAAGATTCAACAGGGGAAAAAAGAGGTGTGCCAAAACTTTCAAATTGTTAGAAGAAATTGGCTGTACAGTTTCCTTGGTCTCATGTGAAAAGTCCTCTTTAAAATATGGATTACTGCTTGAAGTGGACCACATTCACTTCTTATTTTATGTTTGGAAGTAAGCTTGCAAAATTTCTCTTAGGAAAGTCACGGTACTTACAGCGGTACCTGATTTTTGAACTGTGGCTGTTGCTTTGAAACAGTATCATAGATAAGCAAGCACATTTTAGTATACTTAGTACATCTACTGAATCCCTGCAAGTTTCAGCTCTGCCTGACAGATCGGTACTTTGCTTATTCTAAAGCTGCAATGTGTCCATAGTGCTGAGTGAGGGGCAAGAGAACTGCATGCTTCTCCTGTCCCCTTGTGTCGTGGTTTAACCCCAGCCAGCAAATAAGCACCACACAGCCGCTCGCTCACTCACTCACCCGCCAGCCGGCGGGATGGGGGAGAGAATCGGAAGGAAGAAGGTAAAACTCATGGGCTGAGATAAGAACAGTTTAATAGAACAGAAAGGAAGAAACTAATAATCATAATAATGACAATAATAAAAGATTTGGAATATACAAAACGAGTGATGCACAATGCAATTGCTCACCACTTGCCAACTCGGTTCCCAAGCAGTGATCCCCCCCAGGCCAACTCCCCCCAGTTTATATACTGGACATGACATCACACGGTATGGAATACCCCTTTGGCCAGTTGGGCTCAGCTGTCCTGGCTGTGTCCCCTCCCAACTCCTCGTGCCCCTCCAGCCTTCTTGCTGGCTGGGCAGGAGAAGCTGAGAAATCCTTGACTTGGTATGAACACTGCTTAGCAACAACAGAAAACATCAGTGTGTTATCAAGATTATTCTCATGCTGAACCCAAAACATAACACCGTACCAGCTACTAGAAAGAAAATTAACTCTATCCCAGATGAAACTGGGACACCTTGTCAAAAGTGTTTTCTGCTAGTTTTTGTCCCACGAGGTTTAAGTGGCCTCTGAAGTAGGCAGGTACCTAACATAGATAAGCAGTTGCCTGACTAATTACGGTTGGTCTGGTGTTTATACAGATGTCATTAGAGAAAGGGGAATTTGCTATTGGCTTATTTTGTGTGTCATTGCAGTGCTGTTTTGCACAGCAGATAACTAACTGTTCCTCAAACACTTACTTCACACTGATTTCTCCCACAGCCAATGCTGGATGCTGAGCTTCCCTTCACTCCAGTCAAGATCAAAGCCCAGAAGTCTGCAGCAGCCGAAGCACTCAGTGACCTTATTGTATTTTCTCCCCTTTCTCCCTCTGGGGAGAAATGAAGAGTGACTTGAAATTCAAAATATGTAAATTATATTAATAAAAAAACCCACAGAAGATACCTGGAATACAGTCTGCTACCCTTGAACTATATTTGGAGGGAATGGATGCGTGTTGTATTCTGTGGTGGAACTTACTAAAATATTTTGTAATATTTTATGGTGCAGTCATTATGCACTGTAAGTACTGCTGTGTATTAGTAGCGGGGCATTTGCTGGTTATGCCTACTGTATCCAATGATTGCATATTCTAACTACAATCTAAAATACTTTTATTTTTGTGTAATTTCATGTATTTCCTGTCTACCCTAAGTTGTAAAACTGTTCATCTTTAAGCTTTTCTGTCCTGACCTTACTTACCTCATGAATTATTTTTATAAGACGCCTACCAGACTAGCTGTACCTGTGCCCTGTTTCTGATGCGAGGGCATCTTCTGGGGGTAAGACTCAGCCTGTTGCCTCCCCCAAAGCATTGTTTGTTTCATACTCAGTCGCTGTTGTGAGGCTGCTGTTGCACCCTTAGGCTCTGGTATTCTGAGCATTAACAGCTCTGCCTGATCAGCAGCTGTGGCAGGGTTTGATGCATGTAACTCTTTCCTGTGGGAGTCTTCCTGGTGGTTAACAACCACTTGCTTTGTAATAGTAGAAACTATGTCAGAGCAAGGATTTCAGAATCAGACACTATCTTTTCCTGGCGATGTATTAAAATAGGCATTGATTATTATTTCTTTTAAGGACACAGTTATCTATTGAGTAGCTGAAGTACCTTCAAGCCAAACTGTATTCTGTCTTTACTTTTTCATGTGACAATCTCTTAACCTCTTTCTCTGAACACTTGACATGTTAACCTCAGCCTCTTCTCGCCTCTTGTTCCTTATGTATTCTGTTATCTGGACTGTAATGTATTTATGCATAAGGAGCATGCCGGTTTAATGCTACTACTCAAATATACAGTATAGATAAGTACCTCCAGTTACTCTATTTTTAACAAATACCTGACTGGGCTTCTTCTTGTAATGGTGACCTTAGTGTAATACATGCATTCTTTGTTATTATAAAACAATCCCTCAGCAGAAAGCATTGCCAGTACAGCAGTACAGCTGGGGGAGCTTGTCTGATTTAAGTTTTACCTGAAGCTGTATACTGATTACACTGAAATAAATAGAGGAAGCTAGCATGACTTGGTGTTACTGTGCTGGCATCGACTTTCATCGTTACTAAACTCCAGTTATACGGATAGTTTCGAACAGATAGCTCTTCATGATTTGCCTGCTCTGTTCAGTCATCAACACTGTGCAATGAATAGTGGTGACAGGGGATTTCTGACATCTGACGTATACCCATAAGCTGATGTTAGCAGTGTGCTGGTCTAGGCTACTGCATCTGCTGGAAATTTCAACACTGTGCTTGTAACTTGGCATCTCCCAAGTACAAATGAAGCAACTGTTATAAAAGAGTCTGAGACGTGTCAAAGAGATCCTTGAAAACTTCCATAGTGGCTATTGCGCTGTTCTTGTTTTGCAGACAAGACCAGGAGAATGACTCACAGCAAAGGGAACATACTTTTTTTTTTTTTTACCAGCCTGACTCATGAGGTGAATTTGCAAATAAACCTCCCCACCCTTAAAACCGGCCCTGACTCACCCGCAAGTGATGAGGGGAGAGAAGCACAAGGCTCGTGACCCATTCCATGGAGTGTGTAACGCTTGCATAAACCGGATCTCCCCTGGGAGGGACGTGTGTTCAGGACGCGATGATTTGGGCCACAGAACGGGCCTTTGAAATGGAAAGGGGTAACTTTTCTAGCCACGGTCTAGGGGAGAGATTTTGCCTCCTCCAGCTCTGAACCCCCTCCTGAAATACCTCGTTCTAGTCAGGATCAGAGGCTTATGAGTTCTCCGCGTTTTCCAGTGTTTCCTAGCGGAAAACCTCAGTGAGGCAACACTTCTGTGAATTACGCACAACCCATTCGCAGCCCGATCATGCACCTCGTCCTCCCCTGGGGGGTGGAACTTAAATCCTTCGCTGGGCTGTTTTGATTCCTTTAGTGGAAAAGGAGTAACTGCTCTACCTAGCAGAGAAACTCAGGCTCAAAATACCAAGTTACTGACTGGCGTCTGGTACTTGGAGAAGATGGGGTTGAAGACTGCTGCCCTCGTTCACAGGACCAGGGGCAGTACGCCACGGGCTGCTCTCCCAAGTACTCCTCTCCATACAAATCAAACTGCTCCTAGTCGTCACCCTTTGCCAAAGAGATTCTCTGTCTCTACAGCAAGAATTCAGATACTTCCACATTTGAACTCCGCTTGCTGGAGGGTGTCATGTCATCTGAGATCTTAGTGAAAACAAATTTTACTTGTGAAAGTATGTTTTATTCCCTCAAAATTTTCATGTAAGAAGGCATTTCTGTTACAGCCGTATTAAGAGCACTAAGTCTGCATTGAAATTACACCACTGTACTTATATCATGGTCGGCGTGACGCTCGTGAGGGTGATGTCCCCAGCGATGCAGAGCTTGGTGATCTCGTTCAGCTGCTTCTCACGGAAGCTGTACTGCAGCAAGTGAGCATCGTTGACCGCCACCTTGAAGTGATCCACCTCGCAAAGGATCTGGAGCTGAAATAAAACCCCCAAATCAGCCAAAAGATAACCATCGGATTTGTTCTAGGAAGAACTTTTAAGCCACGGACTCGAGCAGGCTGGCACCGGCTAAAGGCTGCTGCCAGCTGAGTCCAGCCCGGTGGCATGTGGATGAGCTGGTGCAGCAACTCTCGGCTGCAAAAACACCGCTGACCTTTGCCTTCCCCAAAACCCGGCTGTACTCTTCCTCCTCCGTGTTTTAGCCCACGGTTTCTGTCTCCTCATGACTATAACAGCGTTTTCAAGAAGCACTACCCTACGATTCGTGCAGTGAGAGCTGCCTTCTCGCCAAATGTGAACTTATTTTGCAGGAGAGAAAAGCTCGTGAAGAGAGCTTGGTTGCTAGCGGGGAAAACGCTTTATAGAAACCTGCCCAACAACTGCTGCAGAACGACAGTGTAATTAAGGAGGATTTAATAATTAATAGGAATAACAGAAGTGGGGAGAAGTTATACCCTGGGCACCTGGACCTGCAGGAGGGGGTAAGAAGTGGGGGGACAGCCAGGGAAGAACACCGGCGGCTGCCCCAAAAGCACCTCTGAGAGCTGATTCCTCTGCAAAAGCATCAAGATCCTGGCAGCGAGTCTCATTACACAGCCCTGACGAAACCCTCCCATGCCGTCGGCACACTGAAACTGAGTTTTGGGGTTGTTTTTTGTTACCTTGAAGGGTTTTCCAGCTTCAAATGGAAACCTAGGTGCTGTTCTATCTTCCTTTCCCCAGTTATTCTGGAACATTGAATTACAGACGATGACTTTGCTGTTGTCTTCCTTGAAGCGGGGATTAAAGTGGAAGGCAATGTCATTCCCTCTCTTGAAATCCAGTGAAAACCTGCAAAGACAATAACAGATTTGCTACTTTTTCTACGAAAGCCCTGGGCTCTGTTCTAGGGATTGCCAAAAGCAGCAGCAAGCGGAAAAAAAAAAAAAAAAAACCAAAACGAAACAACAAAAAAACCCACCCCACAGACCCTGTTAGGCAATGAGGGGGCATTTACACATTTATTTTGTGTAATATTTGATTTTACACCAGGCAGGTGTTATTCAGGAACGGAAAGCAAATTCCAGCCCCCCCTGCTCTGTCCAGTAGCACCCCATGGAAACGCCCCCCCGGTACCTGTTTGGGTTGGGGTTGACGGTCCCCGTGATGGTTATGAGCATCCGAGGGACGAGTCCTGTCTGCAGGGCCAGCTCAAAGGGGACTTTCTGGGAGAAAACGGGGATTTGGTGTTAGCAGAAAACCGGGTCCAAAGCCAAATGCTCGGGCACGGGCTGGCTCTCGGTGTGACAACACACCAGGGCAGCCCTGTGGCACAGTGACAACCCATGCCACCCCTCCCGCGGCCGAGCAAAATCAGGCAGCGAAGACACAGAAACCCTTATAATATGACGGAACCGTTACCATCGGAGGAGCCGGTCCCCCCTGCGGAGGAGGGGACCCGAATCCGGGGCCACTGGGCGGTTGTCCTGGGGCAGGATACGACCCTGGTCCTGCTGGCGCTCCAGGGAATGCTCCAGGTGCTCCTGGATATGGTCCTGGTCCTCCTGGATACGGCCCCGGTGCTCCAGGATACGGCCCCGGTGCTCCAGGATACGGTCCCGGTGCTCCAGGATAGGTCCCGGGAGAGCCGGGGTACGCCGGGAACCCCCCAGGAGCCGGCGGCTGGTTCCCCCAGGAGGGCCAGCCTTGGGGTGGGGGGGGCACTGGGGGCCGGGTTGTTGCCGGTGGACAAAGCGTCGGATAACTGGGGACAGAGGGGAGAGGAGGAGGGTTAGGTGGGTGGCGTTAATCCTGGGGTCGGGTTGACCAGCTTTGGTAGCCTACAGCGTGCGCCGAGGGTAAGCGCTCAACTGCTCCCAAAAAGTGCGGGGCTGGGGGGGGGGAATTGAGTGTCTGGGCTGAGGTTTCCAGAAAACCGGTAAATGCCGATGTAACGGGGGCGGATTTGGGGAGTTACGTGGGTCAGCAAAGCCGCGCTCCCACCCCTGCTGAAGGTCCCCACTTCAAGGCAATTAAACAATATCACAGCCCCTGCTTTTTTTGCCTTTTTTTTAAAGCAAGCCATACTTACAGAGAAACCGTCTGACATTTTTCCTAAAACAAAAAGACAAAGGACGCTTAAGTCATTTTTAACATACACCATCCGAAAAATAGAGATTTTTGAGGAGAGTTACGGTTTACATTGGTAAGTCCCCGGCGCATACCTGCCAGGCAGAGCCCACAGCTCCGGTACCGCAGAACAAACCTTCGTCTGATACCTGCGGGAAAAATCGAGGGTCACCACCATGAGCAGCCTGAACAACGGCTCCGGGGATGAATCCAGCCCAAACACCCTCCAGCTGAAATCGGCCGCTGCGGGGTCGATGTTAACGCAACACCATCGTTGACCTTAGAACGCTGCCGGTGCCAAGCGGAGAGGGGACACCGGACCACGGGGACCTGGTGCTGCTCTGCCCCGAGAGCTCTCGGCTCCTTCCAGCCTCTCGACGGGTTTTCGCCGGCTTTTTTTGCTCTTCGCTCACCGCGCAGCATCGCGAACCACGAGCACCCTCCTCCTCCCAAAACTGCGGGTCAACGCGGAGCTCTGCATTTTGTTCTACCCAAAAAAATACCCGTGCCGGATCTGCTGTGCTCGGAGGGCGGGAAGATTTATTCCAGCCTCAAAACACTTTATAAAGGGGGAAAAAAAAAAAAAAAAAAAAAAAAAAACAACCCAAAAAAAACCCAGAAGGGCAGTGCGGTGAGCTGCTCTTTCTGCTTCCAGCAAACCCCTTCTGCAGCCAGCCCTCCGCTGTCACCCCGGCTAGTTCGGCAGCACCGGAGGCAGGCAGGGCCCTGCCAGCAAAGACCTTTTTCTGGGGGGGTGACGGCAGCACGGGGGGGACACGGTTGTCTGTGCGGGGACTCTGGGTGACACTTACACCCACGCAGGCTCGGCACGAGGGGAAGGTGCCCGGTGACAACTCTCTGCCCCCGGCAAAGGCACCTGCACGCCGGCTGCAGCCAGCGTTACTCGCTTCCCCGTCCCCGAGGCATCATCCCAGAGAAGATTTAAATTTAAAAAAAAAAATAAAAAAAAAATATCCCTGAGGCGGGGGGGGGCTGCAGCAGCAAACATGAGCTGCACGGTTGGGGGGGGGGGGCTACAAAACCAGCACAGGGTGTCGGGGGACACGCAGCCACCCCACGACACGTGGGACGGACGCTTGCGGCAAGCCTGGAAAGGCGAGAGGAGAGCAGGCACCCATGGGTGGGGGTCCCCTTTCTCCCCCCCCCCCCACCTCCACGCATCCCCGTGCCGACCGCGGGAGGGACACACGTGCCACCGGCCGCTCCGGGCCAGCGGATAAAAGCTGCTTTACAAGTTTTATGAATCCGTGCCGAGCCGCTCTGCCGTGGCAGGGCCAAACGCGTACCTGCCTGCGTGCAGGAATAGCCGTGGCCTGAGCTGGATTCCGCCCGTCAAAGAGCGCGTTCATAAAAGAAGAGGGAGGGGAGGGGGGAGGAAAGGGAGAGGAGGAAATGGGGAAAGAAAAGGAAAATTCCAGATTGAAAACAGAGAAGGAAAATTCTCTTTGAAAGAAGGTCGCAGCAAATTTGGCTGGCCCGCTTTAGGAATAACACCCCCCCCCCCCCCCCCAAGCTTTCACAACCGACAAATAACCCCTTTCCCTGCAAAACATTCATACTCCCGAGCCCGTGTGATTTTTAAGCCAGCCTTTCAACCGGCGTCCAGAAGACTGGACCGTTTGACCGGTTCATACGTTGCAAAGCTTTTGTTTGCCTTCTGGCTTTTGTTTTTAAGCCCTTGGGTTTGCCGTTTGTTTGCAGGGTGAAGCCGAGGTTGCGCACACAGCTCCTGCAGACCCCCCCGGGGCCGCATCCAGCCGGGTCGGGTTCGGTCGAGCCGCAGGTACGTGGCTGCCGATGGTTTGGGCTGCTCCGGCGAGGGGTCCTGCCTGCTCCCCCCCCCCCTTTTTTTCTCCCTCCAATACTTCGGGGAGAAGCAATTTTGCTCCCTTGCACTGATTTCTTATCGCTTCGGCCCCAGTGGGACGGCGTAGCGGGAATCTCGTGGCTCCCCACCGGGACTGGGATGGCTGATTTGCGATTTGGAAGCAAAATCTTGAAAACCCCACTATTCCCCTGCCACCGAACGGTGCTGCCGAGCTCGGAGCCTGGCAGTCCCCCGCTTCTCTCTGTCACTGCAGCGTTGTAGCTCTTGGACACATCTCTCTCTGGAAATGCTCCAGTGGGTTATTTGCCCGCTGCCGGGCTGTCACAGGCGTGGGAAGGGGTTTTTCTTCCACCCACAGCACCGGGCAGTGCCTCAAAGGTGCATTTCCAACACTATTTATTTGGGCTGCTGAGCTTGAACTCACTCCATTTCTCCCCAGCAGCTCTCTGAGCTCTCACCGACCCGACGGAGGTTCGGCTGCGGGGAACACCCCAGGGCACACATCTATAAAGCACCCCAAGTACCTCCTATATTCATGCGAAGCGGAAAAAACCTTCTATTTGGGAAAGAAATAGAAGTTTTCTCCCCTTCAGTGCTATTTCTACAGGGATTTTTCTGGGGTGTCTTTCTGGGATCTCTCCAGCCTCTCCCGCACTGCCGCTCGCTCCCACCCCTCCGTGTGTTTTTTGGGATACGGCCAGGGTTGCAAACAGCTTTACAGCCCCTTAATATTCACCACCCCACAGTTATCCCAAGCATCCCCTAAAGCCAACAAGCGCTTTCTATACGCTCCGGCTGCTGTTATTAACCGCAGAACCGCACCCGGGGCAGCGTGTCCCCACTCCCACGGGGGCGAGAACACCCTTAACCCTTTCTTTGCAAGGCAATAGGTGCCTCCCCCCCCCCCGTCCCGTCCCGCTCCCACTCGGGACCCCCGTGGGCGGTTGCGTCCCCTCACCTGCGGCGCGATGGGTCTCGGTGGCGGCTCCCAGACTGGGAATCCCTGGGGTAACTGGGTGGGACCCCGCCTGGTCGGGGCGGGGACGGGGCGGGGACCCCGGGGACTCGCCCACGGGGCTCCCGGAGCATCGCCCGGGTGTCCCCTCCCCACGCTGGGAAAGTCACGGGCAGCAGCAGAACAGCTTTGTATTTCCCTTTATTAAGCGGGGATACCGCCAAGGGGCGAAACTATACGGGGCAAAATTCGGGTTTTTCTCAGGTTTTATGTCTCGAGCGGGTCTATTTCCACGCCTCCGAGGTTTTCGTTTTCCTCCAAAGCTCAGTAAAACACAAATTTGCTCTTAAATTATGAACGTTTGCTGCTTCTTTCCGGAGATGGCCAAGAAAAAAAGCCGAAAAAGCCTCAGTTGTCAGCCGCTGCGGCAAGACCGGCAGAGGATGGGCGCTGGAAAGCTGCCAGCGGCAGCTACGATTTGAGCAAACGCAATTTTACTGCACGTTGAGGGTGAATCATCTCGGGTTTGTTCAACGGGCTTCACAGCTGAAAGCAATAGAAGAGAAAAGGGCACATTTTCATGCTGAAATTCTGATCTGCTGCACGGGACTGCTGGGAGAAAGAGGGAAGGGAAGGGTGGGGAAAAGGAAGGGAAAGGGAGAAGAGAAGATTTTAGTTGGAAGGGACCTACAGTGATCATCTAGTCCAACTGCCTGACCACTTCAGGGCTGACCAAAGGTTATTAAGGGACACACACTTTAATTGGTGTCATTAACGACACAGAAACTACTTTGTTAAGGCAGTGGCTGAACTAAACGGCTTAGCTGATACTGCAGCTGACGCCAAAAAAAAAGGCAAAAGCCTGTTGCATTTGGCATTAATGAATTTTAGTATAACTTCTTCTAGTTCACCTCGACTTCTCTAAAAGGTTGGGCTTTAAAAGAGGGCAGCCTCCTCTCTACTGGGGCACCAGCCTGGATTTTAGCATCCTTCAGCTTTGTATAATACTTGTCACGGGGATTCAGACCGGACTTAAGCGTGCAAAAATGCTGTAGGCTGACGAGAGATGCCAGGGATGCCCATGGGAATGGGACGCTCTACTCGGGGAAATATTAAACAGGGAGTGCTGCTTCACTTGCACCCAAACCTCAGGGCAGTAAACAGACACTGCGATATCTTTGGGGATGTTTTAGGGCAAAGGGACCTGGAGAGGAGTTAAGCCAGGAATGTTGAAGGATCCCGGATACGTTGCATGAGTACCTGGAGCTTCCTGAACCTGTAACACAAGCAGAAGGAGATCACTGCTGTTCAGAAGAACTCTTCAAGTCCTTGCTCCAGCATCTGTCTAAAACACAGCCTTTCTGAGAGTACATTAATCAAGAGTTGCACATGTGCAGAGCACATGTTCATAAAGATGATTAAAGTGACATGCACCAAGTGTTTTTAAGCACGTACTAGTGACTTTTGCCTTCCTTAGCCGGATAAGGCTGTATTAACTCGTTAGTGCACCGCTTTTTTCCCTTCCTCCCTAAGACCACCTCAAATGTCTTTGGCAAGAAATATTTTCATGAAAAATTCGTATTCCTATTTTCAGGATTTCACTCAAAGGCTCCAAACATTTACCAAAAAGGTTTGCCTGTTTTTTTCCAGTTCCAATGCCATAAGCTTTGTGCTTCCAGTTATGCAACAGATACACGGTGTTAAAAATACGTTTGACCAAAAGTGAAAACACAAATCATAATCTGAAGCTAATTTCTTCGCTTAAATAAACCAAGCAGCAGCGAGGACAAGCGAGCATCCCTTCACCATTCACGGGGTGGGTGCCGAGAGCTCTTTGCGTGCCAAGCTGCAAAACATCCACATTTCGCTTCGCTCCCCGTCATCTGAGTCACCCCGTTGTGACTCACGTGGTCGGACACGGAGGTATGGCGACTGCGGTTTTCAAGCTTTGCCTCCCGGGATGGAGAAAAGAGAGGAGCTGGGTTTATTGCCAGAGCACTAAGCAGGCAAGGCAGCGCACGAACGCACCGGCTCCGCAGGAGACGTAAGTCAGAGCGATCGCGTCTCTCGCTCGCAGCGTCGCAACGCCTTGTGATACGTGGCCTCGCAACCCAGGGCTGGCTGCTTTGCAAAAGTGGATAAAAAAAATAGCCGTTTCTCAAAAGTAGGCATATACTTGCTTTTTTTTTTTATTATTTTTTATTAAAGCGTGGATAAGTATCCTTTTTGCTTTAGAGACTCTTAATGTAAAATGTAACCCTGCTTGGTACCACGTACAATTTAAAGTCCCGAATTGCAAACCCAAGGGGTGGGAGAGACGAGGGACCCAGGCAGGCGGCTCGGCCGTCAGATCACACCATTTCTCAGGGATGTACTCTCTGACGTGCCCTTCGCTGCGGCCAAACATATTCTCTAAACACAATTTACTTTCCCCATTTTAAAATGCTCAGCATTTATCTGATCGCATGCAAGAGCCAAGTGATATTTAATTGCCGTCCAGCAATCAGGCTAGAGATGAGCTAATTAGCTCAATGGACAACGGGCTCAGGGTCAGTGCAGGACTGGGAGTAACTCACCCACCAACTCTGGGTTCCCAAGACACTCAGGAACCATCACACTATACAGCAACATACATTATTAGACCTTTTTCTCTAGCAATAACCTTTCACAGGCTGCTCTGCAATAGTTGCAAAGTGCCACCGCCTATTGAGTGCTGTTTACTGATGGGCTTGCCTGTCATCTCGTCACAGCGGTTTACCATTGGGTTAAT
Source organism: Aquila chrysaetos chrysaetos (assembly GCF_900496995.4). NCBI lineage: Eukaryota > Metazoa > Chordata > Aves > Accipitriformes > Accipitridae > Aquila > Aquila chrysaetos. Next base: position 4,859,827 of record NC_044005.1, on the reverse strand, counting down.
TAACTACATACTATGGTAGTTTACAAGAAGCCATTTAAGCTGAAGAACTGCACGAGACTGAGTAGATGATAGACAAAAAAAAAAAAAAAAATATAATGAATGGAGACTGGACGCTAGAAGCCAGGAGCAGAGGCGGTCGGTGAGCGGGGGGCTGGAGCAGCAGCCACTTCGTGCCACCGCAGGGGCAGGGACCGGAGGAGGCAGCCGGCTTGGCCATGCCAGCGGCGCAGGCAGCCCCTCTCCTCTGCAGGGAAGGGGCAGGAGGATGCTGAGTTTGGTTGCTTAAGGCTTGAGGGTTGGTTTGTTTTGAAGAACCTTGTGAAAAAAAAAAAAAAAAAATCCATAATTTTTATACATAAAATGCATATATACACACATAAAAAAATATATATATGACAAATTGCAATTACAACTCAGAATTATCAAGCCTTAACTTGGTCACAGTACCCTTTACACTGACTCATGTCAGGAGTTACTGTCTTCTGCATCTTCTCTTCTTGTGGACACCAAGGCTCCCAGAGGCAAAAGATCTCACCCCAGTGGATGATCTATCTCTATAAAGTTAAATAGCTTTAAAGCAGGAATTTCAAACTGCTTATCAGAAATTAACAAACAGACAGCTGCTTCTCTTTTGTCTTCTTGATGGCAAATTAAGGGGCAGGAAATCAATCTAAAGGGCAAGAAGCTCGATGGCACCAGAGATCCGCTCCCCTTTACGGAGCAGAACAACGCACATCCACGCGACTGATAAAATCTCGTGATTTCTGTGGCCCGACTCGCGCGCGGGGTCGGCAGCGACCGTCACGCGCAGCGTTTGGGCTGCGGATCTACCGCCGAGGCCGCGCTCGGCGCAATCCCAAGGTACTAAATTCGACCCTCATCTCTCCTTCCTCCCCGTGCGCAACCTCCCAGGCCGGGGAACGGGACGACGGCGACAACGTCACCTCCTTTCTCAGGCACAGCAATGAGGTTCTGAGCCCCACGCCGCACCCCCCCCGAGGCGTCACTTCGGTTTCAGCCCTGCATGCCAGCCTCGATAAAAAAAAAAAAGGACATCGCAGCAAAAGCAGGCAACGGAACTCTCCTCCGTGGCTTGCCACGCTTATGCGAGATCCTCCCAGGAATTCCGAAAACAGCCTCCTGCAGAGAATCGAACAGCCCCGGTCCTCCTCATACAGCCCTTTTTTGGGGAGCCGGCTCATTCGAGAGCTTCTCCGGCTGCATTACTCACCCCCCCCGCCCCAAACTTTGCCTTGCTCTAGTGCTAGTGAAAAATTCAGCGCAGACGAAGGTTGAGAACTTCAGTAACTCAAGTCTGATGGTCAAGAAAGCAAAAGCAGCTGATAAAGAGCATCGATGCTCGCAGCACCATCCCTGCCGCTCACATGTACGAGCAAGTCTGGACTTGCTCTCTTTCCTGTAGCAGCTCCCTCTTTTTTTCTCTCTTTATAAAGCACAAAGCAAAACTCCTGCCTTTGCAGCTTCCTTCTCCTAGAAAACAGTACCGGTGCAAAACTGCAGCTCATCCAGTTCCCTCTTGCTCTGACAGCGCCAGGAGAATGGCAAGTCCACCCCCAGAAAGCTTCGCACGGCTTCTAACGCGGATGCTGTCGATGAGCAAAACAGTTTGAAGCTTCTATATTATTAAAGATGAATAAATGAGAAGCATTTTGCACTTGACATGCCGATCTGAGCATTAAGTTGCTTTCCAAGTGTTAAACGAGTCTTGTAGCAATTTACGTCAACAGAGATTTACAAAAGTCCTCAAACCCCCCGCCGGGTTCAAACTTAATAGTAACTACCAACTCCTCTGCTGCACCAAGCTCTGCTGGCCCTTAAGGAAGGTCCTTCGTCCTAACGTTATTAAATAACCGGATGAGAAATCCCTACAGCGATCCCAAATGCCTGTGCAGATGGGGTGAAAGACCCCTATGGCTTGTTGCCACCAAAAAGACCAGGTCCTGGTGCTTTTCTTAGCCATGCTCTGTGCTTGCCCAAACATGCTGCCAACTCATTCAACCTTACAGAAAACCAATCCGGCCTAAAATACCGAAAGGAATAGTGCTGTGATGCAAGAGGGGGTCGAATCGGTTCAAGCCTACCCCCACCAAAGCCAGGGTGAGCCCTGGTGTCTCCTCGGGGGGTAGAAGCTGGAGATCCAGGAGGCAGGTGGAAGGCTCACACAGTCAGCCTGGTCCCAGGGACTTCTTGCCTCCAGCTGGCCCAGACACAGCTTTGCCATGGGCAAGATGCTCGATAAGGAGAGTAAAAGCCCCGTGTGATACCCCACTGAACATAAGGGGTTGGAAAGAAAACGTGAAGGCCAAGGAAAGACGAGAGAGTTCAGCCTGAGCCAGCAGAAAGGCAGCTGCAACACCAACCACGCTGAAGAGTTTCTCTCAAAATAACTTTATTACAACAGCAATCATAGAATCATTTAGGTTGGAAAAGACCTTGAAGATCGAGACCAACCGCTATGGGTGGCTTTTACCATAGCTCGGGAAACCAGAAGAGATGGGAAAGGGAAGAGCTTTGCAAGAGTCCCTGGCAGGCTAGCAGGCTTTCCTTCTGCGCTGCACTCCTTCCGATACTAGATTTTTGCAGAGCACAGAAGTTCATTCTCCTGTGAAACCTTGCACTAAACAGGGCTCAGATTTAAATCTCGCATACAGCGTGTCTGTGCTCTTCCTGGAGAAGTCAAACCTAACGCAGTGCCATACAAATCTGCGCAAAGATGCAAGTTACGACGACATCTCCCAACCAGCACTATAAGTCACTAGGATGTTGTTGGGTTTTCCCCATTTTTTATCAAGTTCAACGTTAAAAATAATCGATACCAGGTACAGCCTTCTCTGCCAGGGAGGATTTGCCAAGGACAGGCCAGCACTGCCATCTGCTGATGGCAGCAGCACGGTGGATGCGCAGCTACCAGCTCCGAGAGGAAAAAAAAAAAAAAAAAAAAAAATCATGACCTCATTTTTCCAGCATCTGATTTTGCTCCGAACCACTCAGAGCGGTTTTGGCTCGGTGTCGCTCTCTTTTTAGCGACTACTTACTCTGACAGCCAGTACAGACCAAGAGGAGAGCATCCAGACGAGGAGGGGTGCCATCATCCCCGTGTCCCAGGTGAACGCGGTGTTGCTCACGCTCGGCTTTCCCAGCAGGAAAACGGGGACAGCCTCAAGGTTGAAACGCAAACATGAAAGCGTGAAGTGGAAGCTGCTAAGACTTCGAAGCGCCTGTATTAAAAAGCTTTCAAGATAATCAACTCCGATGGTGTCTCCTTGAGGAGCGCCAACGAACTCCAGCTTTACACAGCCCAACAGGCCGTGAGAACAAGCTCCAGGGTATTAAAGCATTAATTCTTCCCACTTCTAAGCAAGCTTAAAAATAGGATATTCTGCCACCTTCTCTGTGCTGGAGGGTGTTGCCCTATACCTGAAGGGAATACAGGCAAATTCAAAAGCACAGGATTCAAAACCCCTTTGAACAATTTCTATCGTACAAAGCGCTATATAAAGCTTTTCACATCATGCAAATTAAGTACATTCTTGTGAAAAGGCACCATAATACAGTTTTACTTTTCATTATCCTTTAACAACTTAGGAAAATGGAGTATCCTGACAGATCACCCCTTGTTAGCACACACTGGCTCCCCACCAGAAGCCATAGATCTACCCGAGAACAACACTGCGCTAATTAGCCAGAGTAAGCCCAAGAAGTCACAAATAAAATCTGCAGTCATTTGTCACCGTCCGAGTTTGGTTTGGGAACGGATAAATTCCATGTTTGCTTTTAATCCGACATGGAACAGTGTGAATTTCTTAAGAGTCATGGGGTGATTCTGGTGGGAAGGGACATCGGGAGGTTCCTAATCCCCACTCGGAGCCGGGCGAGCTCCGAGGTCAGCCTGGGCTGCTCAGGGCTTTACCCAGGCCAGCCTTCAAAACCTCCAAGGATGGAGACTGCACAACCTCTTTGCGCAACCCTCTCCAATGCCTAACTGCTGTCCACACGGTAAAAGTTTCTCCTCGTTGCTGGTCTGACCCTCTTACTTAAACTCACGCCATCATCCAGTTTTGCAGCAATACAAGCTGGTGCCAGCAGGAAGTTTTCCTCTTCAAACCTAAACTATAAATAATTCCCCCCCATTTCACACCGAGGATGCCAGCTCCAGCCTAAACATCACTCGGAAACAGCTAGTAACAGGATAAGGCACAGCAGGGTATCCAACTTCTACCCAACCTCCCCTCCAGGATCGAACCTTTAATAATTTAAACATCTCATCCTCCCCAGGATCCCTCTTGAGCTCAGAGAAACGAGTTCCTCTGCAGAGCATGAAATGAAACGCTTACGGTAGCCACGTGCTCCAGCTCCTCTTCTGGCTGAGCTTCCTCCCACGGACAAACAGCCCAAGACAAGCGTGTCTCCTCACCAAGGCCACGGTCCCATTTCCACCGCTCTCTGCAGCGGCGCCGGCTTTTTACTCTGCCCCATTCAGCAGAACGCTTCGTGGGACGTACACGGGGCTGCACCAGAGAAATTAGCTGGGTTAAAGATAACGGGGGGGTGGCGGAGGGGGAAGAGATAGGGAGATGTATGTTAAGCCATCATTACTGCCAAGCGAAATAAATTCAGTGATCGATGGCACAGCTTGTTGCAAGAGTTTAAGGGTTAATTGCTACAAGAATTCCCTCCCCTAATCACAAGAATATGAATCTGCAAGAGCAGGTAAGATCTTGTGCAGACAACAGAACCAGGACCTGAAATTAAACCCAAAGGCGTGCCAAGCGACTTCTCAGCACAGCCCTTCCCTGCCATGAGAAAGTTGGAAAGATGACAGAAACAGAAGTATTGCTATTTTATCTCTCCCTCTCTCATTTAACAGGGAGGGTACCCTTCGGAAAGTGATACTACAGAACCGAAGTGCTTGTACTCTTACGCTGACTATCCCTTTTTACTTAGCTAGGTGTAACTTGTAACTTAACTTTACCCTACTCTCTGATCTGCTGCACAGGGGATACAAAGTCCCCATTCTTCTGTCTTCACTGCCATCAAATGGGTCAACTTGAACAGAGGTACCTGCTTTCAACAGCATACTGCCTTGGTGCACACAGCTTTTAACGTTGGATTTCCCACATACCTGAGAAATTCTGCAGGCAAGAGTGACCAAAAAAAAAAATTTTGTTATCTTGCCATTATCAGCTTAATGGGTGTGTGCGTGCACGCACATTTTTACATCAAGTTAACTCAAATTCTGCTGAATTGTGAGAGCAGAGGAAAAGTTATAGTTGATCCTCCCACTATGACTACCTTGAAAACGTATTTGGGCAAACCGGGCCAATACGAAGTGAAGTACGCGAACGTCACGTCTACGCAGCCCTTATCCCTCTTCAGACCACGACCTTCGGTCCCGCGAGCCCTGCCCGTGCCACCCACGCGCCCAGGTATCAGTGACTCCCGGGTGCAGCCCAGAGCTCACGACCCCCAGCGTCGCAAATTGCAATATCCAGCCACAGAGCCCGGCCGGATCCAAGTCCACTCGAGACCTTTCCCCAGATGTCTCGGGACAAGCACACTACACTGTGCAATGCAGTGACAGTTAATCTTGCAGCGTGTACTAGTGGATTAGAAGCTTGTAGTAAAAGTTGAAACTTGTATTTCTTGATTTGCCAGATGACACTTAATGTGCTAATCTATTATGTGCCCAGTGAGTAACGGCTCTTTGAAGTGTATAGAACTGCACTCTAGTAACTGGAATTTTGCTCTTAACTTCAGAAATTCTTCTATTAAGAAAAATATGTATGCAAAGTTTTGTCCTTACTTAGGTGCCTAAGGGCTCTTACTACGCAGAGGTTAAGGACAACCTTCCTATCAACGTCCCACCCTTTGGACAGTGTGGAGGCAGTTTCCAACAGGCTGGTCAGTGGATCAATGCCTGGAGAGAGTTCAGGGGGTCTGCCTTCACAACCCCAGACCAGAACTAACACATCCTACGCTGTGGATCTAACTGTGCACAAACTCACCGCTTTGCAAGACCCCTGGAACAGTTTTTTCGAACCTAACTACTCCCCTAAGAATTATGTAGATAAGTATCACTTGTCAGATGCTCCCCAAAACTTTGATTAAATTTTTTGGGGCCTGCAGGGCAGTAAGCAATTAACATAATTGGATCACCATGCCCATGTCTTCATCTCTACCAGTGCAAGAGAGTTGCAAGAGACAATTCATTTGAGGAATCCAGAGCAGCAGACAATCCCACAGCTAAACACTCTTAAGATGAAGCATTGGCCACGCATTGTGTTGTTCTCTTAACAGATGTAAGGATTACATTCGGTGCACGGTCTAAGAAGAGCTTGTTTTCTAAGCCTTAAAGTGGATAAATATTTTTATTTCCACTCTTTACTGCTCACTGCTGCCATTTTTACCTTCCTGAAAGGGTGAAGGTGTGGACAAAGGTAGCAGCATTGGCCAGCTCAGCGTGAACCGTTCTGCGGGCCACCATATACGAAAAATGTAAACCATAGTGATGCCCAGACTTTGTAGTTCACACCACTGCCAAGCCCTGGAGTTTCTCAAACATTATTATCCACCCTATCCTACCAAACTCCTGAGAAGCATATAAAAACATTGGTTTGCAGGCCACTTACCACATCCACATCTGTCAATCTAGCACAGGAACTGTTCAGAGCCAGGAAAAAATCCACACCACACTCTCTTCACAGGTAAAAAATAAGTCCCATTCCTCCTCTAGAACAAGATCAGATCTTTTTTCTCTTGATTAACAAGGCAGTTTGTGAACAAGGGATAACTGAGGCTGACATGCTACAATAGAGCAATGGTCACATCCACATTTAATATGCCTTATGCACAGGCTGCAAAAAAATCACAAAAGGAAGAGGAAAAACACTCACAGAAGTCAAGTAATTCTGATTTTATATTCAGTCTTTGCAAATCAAGGATGTCCTATTTTTACTATTCATTCAAGGCAAAAGTCTACACAAGCATGTCAAAAGCAGTAATTGAAAAACAGTAAACACAACAGTCTTGAAAATACGTTTAATGTCTAATCTTATACAAAAGTGACAGCATTTTCAAAAAAATATCAAATCCTGTATTTATAGCTTCTCACTATCATACAGCAATATTTGTTTCATCTAAAGAAAATACAGCAGCAGGTGATAATCTATACTTTAAAGATGTGATTGCTTATATTTCATATTGTAAACAAATGCAGTATGTCAATCTCAAAGCACAAGTCAAAACGAACTTCTCAGCAATTTAACTCAAATGATGCATAGAAATGTACAAATTCCATTGCAAAAGCTTCAGGCCAGAAGTTGCTCACACTTGACATAACATGTGATAAAGTTACTACACGGTATATAGTGACAACTTGAGTTTTTACACAATAGATTAACAGGTATACCCTTTTCACTGCTATGCAAAGAACTTTGCTCACAAAAACAAAGGGGTTATGAAACAGTTTTCATGACCTCAAGAAATACGAATATACATTGAAAAACATCCCATATATACTGAATTTTAGCCTAAATGTTCCAGTAATAAATCCTGCCTATTTCAGGAAGAACCTAGAAGTCTAGTTACTTTTACAAATCCCCTTTCCAAAAATCATTACTCGCTACGTTTGCTTCATCCTTTCCTACCTCTTCCCATTCCCTGCAAAGACATATGGCCAGTGCAATTTCAAACTGGAGTGCTGCTACTGCATGATCCATTCATTTGGAATAAATGTTTTTTCATTACATTGATTTATAATCTAAGGCTGCAGGTATCAAAAAAAGCACTTGAGCAAATGTAGTCAGTGTTCTCTTACGTTTTTAATGAGTCTTGCCAAGATCTAAGCCAAGTCGGTTTGGGGGACAACTGGGGCTTGTTTAAGGTTAGTGAAGACTTGTACTTTTGGTTCCTATTTCTAGGGTTACAGATGCTAGGTTTTAAGCTGAAATGTTAAGTATTTTCGTTCAGCTCCAGTATTGTCTTCCTAAAACAAAAAAGACACATACCTTTGCTATTAGCTTTCATGACATTAGATTAAAACAGCCACGGCCGAGCTGACTGCTTTCTTCTGCAAAAACATTGCAGGATTTTGCCATAAAGGCTAAGACTACTAACAAGCATCACCACCAGGTCACCCCATTTGTTTTTTTAAGTAGTCCATCACATGCATGCAGGAAGCCACGATAAGGTACTGGAAGAGAATTAACTTGCTTTCACAGTTCCGTGATACAAAGACTCCCTAATGAGCTACCATGTTAAGAAAAATTTGTTCCTAATTCTACCTACAGAGGCTAAGTTAGGATATCCCCAGCTGGGGATGAAACAAACTGTCCATGGTCAAAGTCTAGGCTATGAAGTACCACGAAGAGTGCCAGAACTCCTCACTGACACATGGCTGTGTGTCTTGGTAATGCTAAACTAGCATTGCAGCAAACCCCTTGCATGCTCTTTGCACAGATATGGCAGGAATATGAAAACTTAACTGCAGTGCCCCTTCAGAGGGGAGACAGCTACGCAGCAGTGCACAGGCTTCTAGACATTCAATTACTCCCAAATTACACTTACTCAGTGAGGTATGCAGACACCGAGCTGAGAACAGAGGACTTCTCCGCATTACAATATTCAGCAGAGGCCCGATGAGACCTCCTCGTTCTCAACTGTGGCAATAAGGATCTTTGTAGCTGACAGAACTAAACGCCAAGCCAAGAACTGCCGGGAAGGGAATTGTCAGGTTGGGTTTTTTGATCTTTTAAGCTCAAGTTCAGTTTCAGGGACTCTGAAAAAGTCTGCCGAGTTTACACAACCCAGCAGCAAGGTCAAATTTTATATGACTAGAACCCAGGTTAGAAATAGGGAAGTACCTTACCTAAGTGGGAATCAGTTTCTCTTTACATAGACCAAGCCAAACTTCCAACCACCACAGAATGAGAACTGGCAAAATGATGTCCTCATTTGCATGCATAAAACTCACATTTGTTGATTCAAAGTTAACTGCACATCCAGGTTATTTAATTTGCACATAAATGCCTGTTTGTGAACACGAACAGTGTGCTGACAAGTCAGACCAAGTATTTCAAATGCGCATCTTCTCTTCCGTAGTCCCAGACTGAGCAATTGTTTTGAGTATATACAAAATGCTGAGAAAACCTTCAAGTTCACATGCTCTGTCTCTTTAGTTTGAATTACTGTAGCATGTTCAAAAATTTGATTTCTTGACAAAAATCTTGAAACACTTTTTATTGACATTTTAGAATAACCTGAAAAGCGACAAAATATGACTATCCATCCGTTCAGTGACCAGCACAAGTCTGGCAACAAGACTTAAAGCATTCATGGAAATTTAAGAATTAACTTTTTTTTTTTTTTTTTTTTTTTTTTTTTTTTTTTTTAAGTCCTTGGGCCTGATTCTTTATAATCCTTACTTGGCAACTCCCATTTTTTCCAAGGAATACTTGCCAACATAAGAACCACAGATGTTAGTTTTATTTCTGCTCTTCGTAATTCATTAAATCAAACAATTATGCCAGCATACGAGCAAGGTAAATTTATGCAAACGGCTCCTTCATACCTCAAATGCACGTACAAGAGGCAAGTATTCTTCATAGCCCCAAACATTACTGAAACAAAAACCGTAAAAATCTCTGTAAGTAGTGGATGAAGGTGGAAAGCTACAGTATTTTGTTGCCCAGAACGTATTCAACGGTAAGGCTGCAAGAGACAATAATTCATGGTCAATACAGGCTTTTCACAAAGCAGTTAATTCACAGTTACAAAAATTCTTAATTAAAAACAAATTCATCCTTACAATTTGTTATTCCCTCCCTCTGTGCCCTAGAAGCAATCTCTCTAGATTACAGAGACTAGAATATTTTCTCTTTCAGAAATTATTACAAGGCTTTCCCTCCTTTTTTGCCTTTTAGAGAAGGCTTTCCAAGTAGTGGAAGACCACTGTAATGTGATGCTTAGATGCACTCCAACTTGATATAATTTCACTGTCCTAGCATATTTAGTTAAGTGTTTAAGAAGTTGGCTATTATTCCACTGACTACAGAAATAAGACAGATGTGCTGAAATTCCTTACCTGCACTAACAGGTCTTACGCAACACAATTTCCATGCTTAAAAGTGTAACATTTTAGAGTAATTCAAGACCAAAATTAAATACTCACATGGGGACCACCAGGCATTGATGGAGCACCAGCAGGACCAGATGGCACTTGAAAAGGATTAGGGGGCGTAGGATATAGTCCTGGAGCTGGATATGATCCTGTGGGTGGAGGAAATGGACCTGGCGGTGAAGGTCCCCATGTTCCAGGCGGGACCGTACCCCATGGTACTGTTGGCGCAGCCCCTGGAGTCTGGGTAGGAGCGGAATATGGCCCTGGGGGTGGATATGGCATGCTAGGTGCAGGATACTGCCCTCCCATTGTTGGTCCCCATGCTCCAGAGGGCATGGATCCCCATGGCCCAACGGGAGCAGGAGGTGCAGCTGGCTCTGTTGGACCACCGTAAGGTCTTGGAAGCTCTGGAAAGGGCATATTTGGTGGAGGATATTGCCCTGGTGGGACAGGACCTGGCACAGTTGGGGGTGGATATGGACCACCAGGAGGAGGGCAAGAGGGTCCAGTAGGAGGAGGAGGAAATGGAGCAGGCGGTCCAGGGGGCATTGAAGGATACATTCCTGTTGGTGGAGGTCCGAATGGCACGCTGGAAGCGGACGTATTTGGTGGCAGTCCGGCTGGCGCCGTAGGGGGAGCGCTTGGGTTGTTCCAAGGATTCGAAGCTGGCCAACCCTGCGGTGGCTGACCAGGCTGTTGACCAGGTTTTGTACTGCTCACTTTGGAGGTTTTAGCAGGCGACTGATCTGGTAAAGCATCTGCCAACTAAAAGATAAAGCATCAGTGAGAACATAAAATGCCTACTGGACTTACTAGTTGCAGACATTCACCCACTATGTGCATACGTTTCAGTTGCCAAAACAGGAGAAGAGCTCTTTGTTGCTGCACAGAGAGGATTACATTCATTTTTGTGCAGCTTCTACCGTTAAGGGAGAAGAGGCATTCTGACATGCTGCAGTTAGAAAACCAAAGATAAAAGGTGACCTACCACACATAGCAATAAGCAATTTCAGCGCAAATCCGAAAAGAAAAGATTTTCATAGGTTTCCATTACAGCTATTCTGACACTATTAAAGCACAACTCCCTTGTTAATATCACAGCAGAAGAGAACCCACAAGGCACCTAGCAGCTTCATATGTTTAGTCCACAGATTGCTACATCTACCCAAAAGGAAAACACCACAACTGCAATACAGAGGAAATCGCCTCTCAACTGTAAGCTCCCCTTCTTCTTGAAAAAGTATGTCAACTTTTAGAATGAAGTAACACAACTGGCTGATCTTCAGGAAAGAAAAACTGTTACTTACCGAAAAATCATCAGTTCCAGACATTTTGCTGAAAAGTAAGGTAAGATAAAGTGAAATTTGTTGAAAATAATAAAAGTATTTCAAGCAAGAGTTCATGAGACAAACTCTACATTTGTCTCATTCAAACCACAGTAAGTGTTGAACTGGCAGCACCTCTTAGCAGTGGCTTTGTTTTAATGACTCTGGCACACACAGATATGCGCTACCCAAATACTTTCCTCTTGAGAAAGTTCTCATGAAAGGAAAGTCTTCAGCCTCTACCTGTCTCATCTCAGACAGGACTGACACATAAGGTAAATGTGTCACATTACACTAAGAAAAAAAATATTTCAAGTATTCATACCAAGCAGGCAGCCTACCCAGACAGCGATGCCTGTAAAGTATTCAAGGCCTTTTCTAAACCAGGACTCAGAAAAGGTATGGCAGGCTGCTTGCAGGTAAAGATAATGCATCTAAACCAAAACATGATTAAATCCCCACACAAATCTTACTGTCAGAAATACAGGAACTGCAGTTTGCTGATGCTTTATCCTCCAATTATTTCAAAACACACTAAAGGTAGTGGATGATCTTATTTATGTTCACTGACTCTAGCTAGCTAGCCTTAACTGAACGTAGACATGGCAAAGGTGTCATTAATGCATACTTAACTTCTAACCTCTCAACACTTACAAGAAGCACTGAAAACAGGGACCAATGAGTCATGTGCTATCTTTTCATGAAGGCAACTACTGCACTTAAAGCTTTCCAGAGCTTCACCACAATGAACACTGACTGGCTTTGTCAATCTTTATTAGCCATGCAAAAGGGCAGCTGAGTTACACTCAGTTTGACTAACTGACAACAAATACTGACTAGAGGTGAATAACTGTTAAAAACATGACCAAAAGCTGGTGAAATAGGTAGATGTGCCCCAGGACAGCCAGAAGGTTTTAGGGGAGAGTGTAGGAGATAGAGAGGAACATAAGAGGAGGAAAAATGCAAAATATAAGTCAAGAGCACAAATACTACTGCCAAGTTGACCCCCAGGAAAAACAATCCTTGTTTTTCCTTGTTGATGGTGAAGACCTGACTTTTAACACAGAGACTGGTCTCAGGGACGGAGGTCTGTACAGAGAGCCTGTAACAAATAGCATTATATGCTCCATTAGATTATAAATTACATAATGTGCATATAAACTAGAGTAATCTCTGAAACTGTATTGTAAGTTTATTACTATCTATTCCTAATCTGAGGACAGTACTGGATCAGAACAAGGGGCCATTCAGCTCAGCATCCCATTTTATCTTCAACAATGACCAGCAGGGAAGAACAAGAACAGGGATGACACTCACCCCAATACTTCAATGATACCAAGCTCAGAGACTTCCTAAGTTGTAGGCAATTTCTATGGAATAACAGCCCTCAAATAACTTCTTTTCCACAAACACATCTGGTTTCCCCGCTTGCACCTACAACATCCATTGGCAAGGAACTCCACAGGGCTGCTATTTGTTACACAAAAAGGCCCCTTCTTTTTTGTTCTAAACCTGGATCTTACTAGTTTCAGTTGTTGCTCCTTCATTCTCGCAGCTGAGGAAAACAGCAAGTCTATTCTTATCCACCCTGCCCATGCTGATCATTATTCTACAGATTTTTACCATTTTCTTTTAGCTGTTCCTTCTCCAGGCTGTGAGCTCTAGCTTATTTCATTGACCCTTGTGCAGCAGCTATTCCATACCTTTGATTATGCTCTCTGCTTCTCTTTGAGGCTTTTCCAATTCTTTTGTATCTTTTGAGATGAATGACAAGAAAGAACCACACAGAATTCAAGATGTGAGATAACCATTGATTTATACAGTTTCATAATTATGTTCTGGTTTGTCTTCTATTTCCTTCCTAATACTTCTTAATGTTTCATCTGCTTTTTGATCACTACGGAACTGACACTATTGTGGCAATATTTCATTCCTCAGTGTTAAGGGTCAGCCCATCATTTTATATATGAAATTATGTGCACCAGTCTACATTTATCTACTCTGAATTACATCAGATTTATCAACATTGAATTATATCTGCCATTTTATTACCTAATCCTTTCTTTCCTGAATGGCTTCATATCAACAAGACACTGCTCATCTCATTTCCCAAGTTATTTATGACCACACTGAGCAACCCAGACCCCTGTGGAAACACAGTGAACTTCTCAGGTTACACCTAATAATTTAAATAAACCTTGCAAGAAATACCTCGTAATTTAAATAAACCTTTTAAGAAATACCTACCTACAAAGTTAGCACCCTGGTGGAAGTCAGTGCCTAATTGCATGAATCCAAAAGTTTGTTAAAGCTCCAACATTAGCTTATAACAGCATGTGGTGGGTTATCCCTGGCTGAACGCCAGGTGCCCACCAAAGCTGTTCTATCACCCCCCAACACACACCTGAACAGGGGAGAGAAAAATATAACAAAGGGCTCGTGGGTCAAGATAAGGATAGGGAGAGATCACTCAACCAATTACCATCCCAGGCAAAACAGACTCAACTTGGGGAAAATTAAATTAATTTATTACCAATCAACCAGAGTAGGGTAACGAGAAATAAAACCAAATCTCAGAACACCTTCCCTCCACCCCTCCCTTCTTCCCGGGCACAGCTTCACTCCCAGATTCTCTACCTACCCGCCCCGCGGCACAGGGGGACAGGGAATGGGGGTTACGGTCAGTTCATCGCACATTGTCTCTGCTGCTTCATCCTCTTCAGGGGCAGGACTCCTCACACTCATCCCCTGGTCCAGCGTGGGGTCCCTCCCACAGGAGACAGTCCTCCACGAACTTCTCCAATGTGGGTCCTTCCCATGGGCTGCAGTTCTTCAGGAAATGCTCCAGCGTGGGTCCCTTCCACAGGGTGCAGTCCTTCAGGCACAGACTGCTCCAGCGTGGGTCCCCCACGGGGTCACAAGTCCTGCCAGAAAACCTGCTCCAGCGTGGGCTCCTCTCTCCACAGATCCGCAGGTCCTGCCAGGAGCCTGCTCCAGCGCGGGATTCCCACAGGGTCCCAGCCTCCTTCGGGCATCCCCCTGCTCCGGCGTGGGGTCCTCCACAGGCTGCAGGTGGAGATCTGCTCCACCATGGACCTCCCTGGGCTGCAGGGGGACAGCCTGCCTCACCATGGTCTTCCTCACGGGCTGCAGGGGAATCCCTGCTCTGGCACCTGGAGCATCTCCTCCCCCTCCTTCTTCACTGACCTGGGGGTCTGCACCGAGCGTTGTTTCTCTCACTCCTCTCTCTCTGGCTGCAGTTGCTGTTGCACAGCAACTTTTCCCCTTTCTTAAAATCTGTTATCTTAGAGGCGCTACCACTATCGCTGATGAGCTTGGCCTCGAGCCGCCGGTGGTCCACCTTAGAGCCAGCTGGCATTGGCTCTGTTGGACATAGGGGAAGCTTCCAGCAGCTTCTCACAGAAGCCACCCCTGTAGCCCCCCTGCTACCAAAACCTTGCCATGCAAACCCAACACACAGCAGTAGTTCATTCAAGTAAGTACAAATACCTGTATCAGATGAGGTAGACTGTTCAGATAGATGACTATTTGTTTAAACTTGAGAAACCGACTGAATTACATCAGGAAAGTGGTTTCTGCTCCCATTAGTAACAGCTCAGCTGTTCAAGAGACATCTACCAGAAAAAGCTCAATTTCTCTTCAATAAATACCTCTAATGTTAAAAGAGTTCATTAGTTTTTGCAATGTACCGTGCTCAATAATAATCAGAAGTTGATATGTGCTTTTTACTGGCATTGTAGTTCAATTTACCTATATAGACATAGAAACTATTTAATATAACCCATAAAATATAGGAAATCAATCATTAATATACAGACAAGTACAAAAATAACTTTTTACGTAAGTGCACATGTAAATGTATTCATAAGCAAAAAACCCCCAAACAAAACCAGGTTAACAAAAAGCAACACCAAAACAGGCCAAGAGAATCATCCTTTCTTTAGGCAGATGGAGAGATGGAATAAGACCAACTGAAAAACAGATCTACAAGAGACTGAAAAAAAGCTCACAGAAGAAGTTAGAACATATGCCGCAAGGGAGAGAAGGAAGAAAGGAAACAAACCTGAAGGAGAACTCAGAAGAAAATCCCATGATCTGTCACAAAAGTGACAGAGTAGTAAATTCAAGTCAAAGCAGTGGATGAATACAGTTGTAACAGGCCTGCTTACAAAATATCAACAAATAGCCCCAATATTTGTCAGTAGGTAATTTCAAAATACTTCTGTGACATGAAAATTAAGGAAACAATTCTACTGCATGACTTATAAAAAAAAGTGCAGTTAAGCATAGCTTATAATGAGATTTAGTGGCTTTTTTACTTTGGCAAGCAGACAAGAGCAACATTTGTTGGCAACATTTAGCATAACTGAGTCAATGCCAAGCATGTCAAGGATCCTCTCGCAGACAGGATGGCCTACTTCAGGGACATTTTTTAAACATACATTTAATCTGGGTACTGCCACCTTCATTTAATAAAAAAGAAACTGAAATTACCATTAGATGCATTCAGAGAACATATGAACTAATTTGTACTTAAACCTAGAACCCATATTCCATTCAAGTCATTCAACACTAGCATAAAGCATTTCAATCAAAACTTTACAGAAATATCAATTATATTTGTAAGAGCATTGCCCAAGGCATTCACATGCTCACAAATTGGACTCAGAGACACTGTCAGACAGAAGACCTCCACGTAACGCCATTTTAAAGTCCCCACTGGTCACACGTGGGCTCAAGATTTTAGAAGAATGTACTGCATGGTACCTTCACTATATTTCTAGAGTCAGTAGAGTTAACAAATGGACTCTCATTTTCTCTTGAAGCTTTCCTAGAAGAGCACTGCGCAAGCACTGACATGAGCAGAGAAAAGCCAATTCATGTAATAGCCGTCCGTTTGCCACATTTAAACTCTACTTCCAACTACTCTTTCCTGGACTTGGGGGGAAGAAAGAGTGAGTGGAAAGAGCGTTCAGGAGTTTAAGTAATTTGGCAGGGAGTAGAAAGACTACAGAACTGGCAGCATTCAAACTGAAGGCCTGATCGCATCCAGTGTGCTGTAAGATAAGATTTCCTTTGTTTTCTGAAGGCCGCCGCCCCTGGAAACATCCCCTGCTTTCCAGAAGCGCAGAGCCTGCCAGCTCCAGATCGGCTGGTCAGGGCACCGTTTCTCAGCCACCTCTGAGAACACATTTGGCCAGAAGTGCAAAACTGAAGCGAGGGAAAGAGAGAGATGACTGATGCCTGCAAAAAAGGCATCTAGGAGCAGAATCTCTCTCATCCTTTACCCTGAAGAGCGATGAGACGGCATGAAGGACTTCCACTGCACCTACCCAGAAACCATACACAGCCAAATCTTCAGACCACAGTCCAAGCCCTCCTGGACACCCACGAGCTGCTCCCAAAAATTAACAGCAGGTAGGCAAGACAAGCAAGCCTGCTGGGCTCTGTGCTGCAGGCTGGAGAAAGGTTGGGAAGCACTCCTCCGACACGGCACTGGCAGGCTAGGTCTACCAACAGCGTTCAAGACCAGCTGGCAATTTTCAGAGAGGTCTGTGAAAACCCCATTTCTGGAAGCGTGATGCTACATGTGGCATACTAAATCTGTCCTACTAAACAGCTTCCACAGTGTTTTTTAAGCTCTAAACCCTCTCTGATCACATCCAGCCCAACTGAAACTGATGGATGCAGCAGCATTTTTTCCCATGCTCTTGCCTTTCCTGGCTTTTATCCATCATCAGTCCTCAGGGACCCTCATTAGAAAGAGCTGTCCAAAACAGTTTTTCTCTCTTTTACTAAAGCTATCCAAAACTAAGCATCAACTGCTTGCCTTTTTTTTTTTTTTTTTTTTTTTTTTTTTGAGTTGTATGACATTTTTCGAACACTTGATGTGCCTGATTTAGTTCTTGTCTCCAAGATTATCTTTCAAACACAGAAAAATGCTTTCTAGACGCAACAGGCTCTGCTGCATTTCCACTGGGTGGCATGGCTCTCTCAGCAAAGAAGTTCTTTTGTCACTGTAACATGACTAATACCTACCAGCATAACCTCATCTACAACAAGATTTCTGCCCACATAAGTATAACTACCCAACATAGCTATACAGATAAAATGGAAGAGAGACCAAATCTTTGACAGCTTCTAAATGTTTTCTAAAATATGCAAATTTCTGCAGCTTCTACCTTCAGGCATTAAGCATCAACATTTTATAGCTGGCCTTTCCCCATCTTTAATGCCTTCTCAGCAGCTGCACTGATGCACTTGCGTACCATGCAATCATTTAGTCTGACCTGCATGTTTATTCATTGGGAGAACAAAGACAATTGGTAAACAGACTGAAGGGAAAAAACCAACAGTTACATCATTAGTAGCTACGTGAGATTTGGTAATCTTTCTGCCCCTTCCCACATCCATTTTGACTGACAAAAAGGAGAGAAGTCAGATTTTTAGTTTTCAGATTTTCCGGACAGATTGAATTAAGAGTGACAACCAAAATGTTGCATTTGCTATAAATTATCAACTACCAGAAAAAAAAAAATTCTTCAAAATAGAGGTCTTACCAGTTTCCAAAACCTGTAAAATATAAAGCCATAAGGAACTGTAATCTGTTCCAGTCTTCCACCCATGACAGGCCATTCAGTTTCACAGCTGCCTCCCCACCAAGACCAGACCTAATCACTTCAGATGGTAACCACATCACAGGCAGATGGTTCCAAACTCAGCAGACATCCATCACTTCCAAGGTGGCTTGTTTGTGTCCCAGCTGTGATACAAAATCAGTGGAGAACAGCGAGTCTCCACTGCCAAAGATTACTCCTGTCCACACCATCCTACCCTGTGAATCTTGCAAAAGATGTATTAGTCCAGCAGCTCCGAATAATTAAAACATATCTTCCACAGTTGCCTCTCAACTTTCTTGAGAGCTGTGGAGCCCATTCTCAGCATGTTATCCTCATTTTTTAAAGTGTGCTTTACTTCTCATTTATAGCTTTAGCTTCCAATTATCAATTCTTCAGAAATCTTCCCAAACTAGCTGTAAAAGCTATTTAAAGAGTACCTGTGTTCTCCTCCTACCAAAGCTATATACTCAGGAATTATCAGCTTAATTATTTTTATCTGTTTTGGATGAAATAAACATACTCACCCCGAGTGTGAGTGATTATCAAATCTCTTCACTGCAGGGTTTTTGGTGTGTTGTCCCCATCGTCCCCTCCCAAAACATCAAAACTGTGTGTCATATTCCAGTTCTAGCCTCAACAGTAACAAACCACACACCCTTCTGCTCCTTAACATAGGCTCTTTTCCAGGACAACTGCTTTTCAGGATACAATCTCACTGCATGGATACAGCTGGCATCTTTCACATCTTGATTTGGCACTGTTAAAAAGTACTTGAATGAACTCGAGTTTCAGGAATATCAAAAGTGCTTTCCAGGACTGGCTTGATATTTACCATAAATTTTTGCATCAGCCACTGGCCTCCACAGGTCTTGGGAAGGGTAGTTTCAGGGCGTGTCATTTTTGCTTAAAAAAAAAAAGCTACCTTTGTTCTAACATCCACTGACAATGAACAGCATCAGATCAACGCTGTTTTCCATAGAAATCACCTAGAAGCAAGTTCTCTCTCAGAGATGAAACCTGTCGGATAAGTAGCTCTCTCTCCAAGCAATGTGCCCTTTGATACCACACAGTGCTAGCTTTCCCAGTAAGTCAGCTACCTTGTTAACATTTGATAAAATGAATCAATTTCTCATAAACTCTAAGAAATTGACTTGCCCGAGCCCTTCTTTGGCGAAGAACCTTTGAGTTAAAGAGTCACTGACACGCGATCCACAATCATTTATATAGTCATTTACAGATTACGACCATATAGCATAAACACGAGCCGAGAGAGCATTTTACCCGGCCAAGACACAAACAGCTACCACCGTTACACAAAGTAAACTGGGATCCGCTACAAACGAACCTCCTTCGCTGTGCCGACATCAGCAAAGCCGGCCCCACGTAACCGAAAGCGGCAGCAGCCATTAGGCCGCCACCGGCACCCCCAAGCGATACGCCCTCCCCCGGCGGCGGGTCTCCGGGCGGGGTGGGGGGGGTGGGGAGGCCGGTTTCTGCCACTCACTCGAGGCCAGCGACCCCCGGTACCACCCCTCCGCAGCTCGCCGGGGCTGAGCGAGTCGGCGGCACCTCCCCGCCCACCTCTCCCGGGGGTTTGAAGGGGGAAGAGCCAGCTGCGGCCCGGCGCTCCCCGGGGGCGGTGTGGGGTGGAACCCCCCTCCCTTCCCTCCCCACCCCGGTCAGGCCCACCCTCCCTCCCTCCCGCTGGCTGGCTAACGGGCCGGCCAGGCGGCAGAGCGCCGTTCCGGCCCGCCGGCCGCCCTACAGGCGGCGGGTACCTGGGCGGGAGGAGCGGAGCAGGAGCGGGAACGGGAGCGCGGCGCAGGCCAGGAGCCAGGCAGCAGGCGGCGGCCCGCAGCACCACCGCCACCCCCGACGCCCAGGCGGAAGCGGAACTGCGTCACGCACCCCGCCTCCCCAACGCCCGGAAGGTCACGCGCTTAGCCCCACCCACCCACCCCCCGAGGAGCGTCGCGCCCACTCCCCGCCCACTCCACTGCGGGGCACGTGACAATCCCCCCCCCCCCCCCGCCGCCGCCGCCGTTGCCGCCGCGCGGTCACGTGGTCCCTTCCCGCCCGCTGCCTCCCGCGCGCCCCGGGGCGGCTGAGGCGCTGACAGGATTCGGCCGGCGGCTCCCGCCCGCCGCGGGTCGGGGTCCCCACCGGGACGGGCGGCTTTTCTCCCCGGCCTCGGAGCACCCAGAGGCGGCACTACTCGGCGACGTTCGTTCCGCCGCCCGCCGAAGGGTGTTTTCAGCGGTGCGGAGGGTGATCTGTAGCCCTTTGCCGTCTCGGCTGACGGGTTTCCCCTCAGCTAGCACAAAATCCCACCAGATTGTACCTAAACTTAGACAAAACGTCTGCTTTTCACGTTTCGGACCTAAAGGATGGACGGCGCACCTGAACGCTTGGCAGGTTTTCTCACACGAGATAATGACCTCTCCCTGCCTACCTCCATACCCTCAGAGCCTCGTGGTGAGGAGGACTAAATACATCGCATCGTTTGCCTGCCCTGCCCCTCCGAGCTATGACACTAATCCTGCAAGCGTTTGCATACACAGATAATTCCGTTAAACTCAGCAGAAACGCGGGCATGGCCGATGCCGAGCACATGCCGATGGTCCTCTCCCGTGCGCTGGTGCCCTTCCCTTTGCCAGCACGCATCTATTTGTACTTTTCAAGGTCATTATTCGGCCGTTTCTGAAGCAACTGGGAAAAAGCAGCAGGACGAGCAGGCCCCAGGCATGAAACTGCAATATTTTTACTGCTTTATTTGCAGAAATCATTACTATAAAAACTAAATGGGTAGTCGCTACAGACCCAGTCCCGCAATGGCATGATATCCCATTAATCTGCTCCCTCCAAATTTAAACTCTGTGGAAAATTTAGGCTGACTTCACAGTTCCTTTGCAATTGCCTTTCCGAGTAGGACGATCACTGGAAGTTTGTGTAGAAACAGCACTGCTGGCATGGCCTCGTTGGGAGAAGTGAGCAAATAAGAGTGAAACCAATCTGCCTTCCAGCTGTGTGCCGGGCACAGCGGTTCAGCTCACCTTCGCTTTTCCACGCTCGAAAGACCTCGCCGTGGGCGGTTGCTTCTGTGTCCTGGACTGCCAGCAGTGACAGCAGGAGTCCCCAGAGCATGACGTTTCTTCCCAAGTAATCTGGTAGTTAGAAACCTTAATTAATGAGCAAACATGTGGCTGATGATGGTGATGATGTGTCACTTCAAATAACAAACTGGGAATGCAATAGTACTTTTAATGAATAACCTTACCAGCCAACCTTGCCAACCTTGACGTTAGGATTGCCCAATGTGTAATAAGTGTATCCCCCTCTTTGCAGAAGCAGAAGATGATGAATTTTTGCACAAATATTTATTTGTATACACAGCTTTCCCCTCCTTCAGGCAAACATAGCTCTTCATCTGTGTGTATGTATTTGCTGAAGGTTGTAAAAAGACCTGCAGACGCGACTTTGCACAATTTGTGGGCAATTGATCCATCTTAGTGCCAGGAATGGGACTCGGGGGGCCTAACGCTGAGCCCTGGCCACATCCTATTGGAAGACATTACTTTGCACTCTAGATTATGTAATGGAAAACAAGTTGGGATGAAATTGCAAATTTAGAACTTGCGTGCAGCTCTTAAGGAAGACAATGGAAGCTGTGTGAAAGAAATTTGGCTCCCAATTAGTAAGAGGCATTATTTTCCATGCCTCTGTTGTAGGACCTGCGATGGTATTATTTAAATTATTCAGAAAGGCTGTTTGGTGTGATAACGTAAGGGTGGGTCTTCATTACAGGTCCACGTTGCAGGGCCTGTGCTGTTGCCTCTATGTTATAAGTATAGGCCACTTTGTTTTTTCTTCAGCATCATATAAATATTTGTGTTGGAAAGAAGCTCTGGTCTAACCTCCATCTCAAAACAGGGCTAGCTTCGAACCTTGTCCGGCTGAGTTTTGAGTGTCTCCAAAGACGGAGATTGCCCAACCTCTCTGGACGTTCAGTCCAGTCCCTAAATACCGTCACTGTGAACACTACCGTTATTCCTTGCAGCTCGTCAGACAGTCCCTTGCTGCAACTCATTACTATTGCTGCTTGTTCTTTTGCCATGTACCTCAGCGAAGCTTCTGCCTGCTCTGTAACCCCTCTCTGGGTGGCTTCAGACTGCAGTGAGATCCCTCCTCCCCTCTCTCCTAGCTCAAAAATACAATTTCCACAGCCTCTCTTCATATGCCGTATGCTCCCACCCCCCCAGCCCTGCCAGTGGCCCCCCTCTGAACGCCCTCCAGTTTGTCAATATCCCTCTTGTCTTTCAGTGGCAAAATTGGGCATAATTGCCTGCCTTGGCCTTTATTTTAGGGTAAAAGACCAACAGACAATACTTAAATTGTCTGATTTAGTACTTTTCAGAGACAGTAACACAGATCTTGAAATGTGACAAGCATCAGAGTCAGGAAACTTTACCGCACCCAGAGGGCTGTGCATGCCACAAACAATAAATTCAGAGGAACAATAACAGTATCTTTTTTGTACCTCCTGCTTTTACATCAGCTAGTCAGGAGGAGGAACTGAGACTCAGCGGAGGCATCCCTTTTCTATCCAACCAGAAAATAAAAGGATTAGTTTTTATTTTTTTTAATGAGTTTAAAATTATGGAATGTAATGTCAGTTTTAGTTAAGAAAATGCCAGTCTCTGATGATGGGCTAGAACAGTGAGATACAACATGTTAAGCTTCAGTTACGGTGTTGATTCTTACTGGGCGATGTCACTCAGCTTTTATATTCATGCTTCACTGTGCCCTGTGAACATCATGCGCTCTGAAGAATTAGCTGAGCCACCCTGAAGCTAGATTTTAAAGGATACCAGATGGTATGTTCAATGCATGTGGTAAGCTTTTATATGCTTTTCCCCTATGGCCAATCACTGACTGATCATTTATTTCAAAACCCTCATAAAATAAATCACTTTGAAAATGACGCCGTCTCTAGTTAATAAGTGCTCTTTCTCAAAGCAGAGGCTTGTTGCCATGAAGATAAAATCATAAAACTGGTTCAAAGTGCATTGGGATGGCAAATGCACCCTATTGAGGAGATGAGAGAAACTGGATTGAACTGGAAAGGAAGCATTGCTGTCTGCTTGTTGTGAAATTATGAGCAGGTGAACTGTCATTAAAGACACTTCGACAGTCACTTAGGTACTAACACAAGCGTTTTCTGTGACAAGGAGTGAATTTTTTGGGTACATTTTCTTTCCACAGTGATGGATATGTGAAGCCTTGATCATGTGTCAAGCTACTGCGCGAGTTTCTTTTCAGATTTTGGAGCTAGTGATTATGTCTGGCAGCAGAAGACAGAGCTCTCTCCACTTTTTCTTGGTCTTTTGTGAATAAGAAGTAGAAAATTCCTCTCTGTGTGACACCAGTGAAACCCACCTCATCATCTGTCCTCTCAGAGAGGCGCCCACCTCCTCTGCATCCCCAAAGAGAGAACCAGGGTTCCCCTGAGGAATGCAAACCTTTGTCAGTCCCTTTTCTGTCCTCCCCTTCCCCCTTCCTCTGCATGCCCAATCCCAAACCGTGGTTCCTGGTGCGGTGTTGCAATCCTCGCAGTCTCTCAATGAGTTTTGTGACATTTGCTGTTTGGCTTACAGCCACGGCTCTGACAGGCAGATGATAATATGAAATTATGGCCCTTCGTTCTCTGAAGGATCATGTTTTCAAGTGCCCGCTGCTGTGGAGACAAACTGGAAAATTTCTTTTTTCAAAAGCTCAAAAAGCAAATAAAAGGCCCCCTTACTTTATTTTGCTTTTATTTTGCAATTGGAAATGAAGCTTTTTTTTTGGAGAGGGAGAAGGAGGTGAGGAGTAGCTGGCTTGTGGAGACTTTGGCCTGGCAATGAGGGCAGAGTTGATTTTTCCTGTAGTCCAGACTCTCTGACAGATAGAAACATGGAGGCGCACACACACACACATCCCTGGTGGAGAAACTTAAGAACAGTCACAGTGGGACAGACCAAAGGTCCAGCTGGCCTCGAGTCCCACGTGACTGCGGGCAATGCCAGATCCTTAGGAAAAGGAGAAAGACAAGAAATGTGCAAACCCCCAAAGCCTCCGAGCCCCTGGCACTCGGCAGCCTGGGGTTCCATCTGCACCAGCAGCAGCTGGAGACCCACTGAAGGCAACGCCAGCACTGTGTGAAGGTATCGTTCGTGCCATGGGGTGCCTGCTGGTTATCTCCGTGATTGCGTGAGCAGCTCCCAGCAGGAAGAATGTGCCCCGGATTGCTAAATCTCAGTCCCTCAAGTTTTTCATCACTTCCCTACGATGCCGTTTGTGGCCCTGTCTTTGTGCCTTGTTTGATCTTTCTGTGCAAAGCAGTTGGGATCTGTTTATTCATCGAGAGACGCTTCTGTGCTCAGGCACTTCTGCTCTCTGCCTGGCACGCCACGCTTCCTCTGCAAACCCTCCCAGATCTCCAGTTTTGCCCAGCCACTGACTGCACTTCTATATGTGAAATTAATTGTTCAATACCAAGTTGCTAGTGTCTCTACTACAGATGTATATTGATGGTGTAGCCATACTGCTAAGGTCAATGATCCACTGATTGGTGCCAAAGAACACATTTACAGTCAAATGGCTTGTAGTAATTCAGGGAATGATGCACAGAAGGATCATTTGAGCTCGTGAAGGATCTGTAAGTCACTGATATGACAAAGGTGCTACTGAAGGGCGTGTGATGAATTATTGACATGAGTATTCAGTATAAAACACTGTGTGGAAAGTGTTACATCCAGAGGTGATCCAGGGGTGCGTGGCAGCGTGGGCCAAGCTGCCTTTTCTGCTTGTATGAGGTTTGGTGGAGAGCCTGGCTCCAGGGGACTCTTGTTTTACTCACACATCCAGGAGGTTCATAGCAGCTGAACAGAAGCTGACTGTCTGACCCAAAATCCTCCAGATGAAGACCAAGTCGATGCTCACCTGTTAATTTCAGTGGTTTTAGGAATCTCTCAGAGTGGGGGT
Organism: Aquila chrysaetos chrysaetos; assembly: GCF_900496995.4. Lineage (NCBI taxonomy): Eukaryota > Metazoa > Chordata > Aves > Accipitriformes > Accipitridae > Aquila > Aquila chrysaetos. Next base: position 4,834,700 of record NC_044005.1, on the reverse strand, counting down.
ATTTTCCCCCAACACTTCTATGCTGAACCGGGATGGACATTTACCAGGTACCTGGTGCAGCTGAGGGAATTTACTCCATTCCAGGACTAAGGTTTTGTATCTTACCTTTATGCTCCCTGCTCCAGGCAGGGACTTGATGGCTGCAATTGCCTTGTCAGTCTCAGGCTACCCGATCAAAAAAGCACGAATTTCATCCACTGCAACTTTAATACAGTAAAATCTTGTCACATCAGCTAATAGTCATTTGATGCCCTGAGAAAATCTGTGGAAATAACACCCATGTCATTCCTCCTCCTTCTCTTCAGCTTTCAGGCCCTGATTCAGCAAATAGCTTAAGTGCCGTGCTGAAGCGGTGCCTTTTAGTTGCTAATGCCATGCAAAAATGCCCTGAGAATAAAGCAGTTTTCATGACCACTGTTAAAAATCCGCTTCCTTCTTTGGGTCTTATTTTTCCATCAGCCTGCTGGAAGAGTACAGCTGGAAAACAGATTAGCTCAGGAAAGACTTCTTCTCAACTAATAAACATACCGCAAATACACTTCTTAGTCGTATTTTAGGTCAAATGGATTTGTCAAGTCAATAGTCACCCAAGTATGAAGGATTCCTATAAATAAATGAGACTTAAATATTTTTAATATCTGTCTGACAGAGCTCCTTTAAAGTGCAAATGTAGCTGGAATTAACTGAAGTCAAGATCATTTCAAGCAAGAGTCATTAAAAAAAGAAAAGAAAACAAACATTTGAACTTTTTAACCTTGGGGTGTTTCCAGCCACAGCCTTAGCAAAGATAATAAATTCAGAAAATTCCGTGAAAATCTCTATTCTTTGGACTCTTGAGGCATTTAGCATAATGTTCTCAGTTCCTCTTCTCTCTTATGAAAACAGGAAGAAATTATGCAGGGTAGTAGCTGTTTAAATACTAGAAAGTCTCCCTGGGGAGAATTACAGACATTTCGGTGATAAATTGGAAGTGAGATAACGGAAGGTTTGGAATGAGCCTGCTCCAACGTTCATTTCAAAGCTTCCTCATTTATTTCGGGGCTTTTTGTATGGGGTTTGAGATGAGAAAGTCTCAGCCCCGCTGAGTTTGGGTGACAGGTTTGTCTTTGTGCAGGTTTACCCTGGGGAAATCCCACTGAAGCAAGGCAAAAAAACCCCGGTAATCCAGCACTGGATGTTTTTCATGGAAGTCCTACATCCAAACTTCATTCTGAGGCTTCCCAGCAGCCAGGCTGCTCTTCTCCCCTGCCAGACCAGAGTCTTACAGCTCCAGGCTGTATGAGCGAGCACTATATGTTATCTCAGCTCTCCCTGCCCGGGGGCAAGCGCTGCTCCTCCCTGTAAATGTTTGTAATATTGTCTGAAGAAACAGATTTCAAATCCCCACTGTAAGCTCTTTCCCCCCCTCTGCCCAGGGGTGAATGCATCCTAATTAATTAGCAGAAATACAGCCATTTAGAAAGAAAAGGAACTGACTATTGTGATAAAGTACATTGCAAAACATGCTGGGCTCCACTCTAACAATATCACAGGGAGCTGAGGACATAATTGCCTTGTTATTTCGTGCTCCCCAGGGCTGTGCTGGAGGCAGTTTAGCAGAATGGGCATTTAAAAACTGCCTCCAGCAAACTCCGCTCCCTGCTGCCGCTGCCTGCTTTCCCAAGTCGTGTCCCCCCCCAGCTCGTTGCCTTTACTCGGCTTGGCAGGAGCTCCTTCTCCTCCTCCTCCTCCTCCTCCATGAAATTCCTGTCCTTTGATTCCCCATCCCACGACTGCTGCCCCGGACTTGGTTAATACCACTGCTGCAGAGCCCACTCCCTTCCACCACTTCTATATTCATATAGTATTTCCCATTCTATGCTTAGACTTGAAATTCTCTGGGACATGGAGCATCTCCTTGTTTTAGTTTTGAGGTTAGCAGTATCGAGCTACTGTTGCAATACAAATAACGAACATGAATAACACTTCCTCGGTAATATTTCAGCCCAGCGTCACAGGGTCCAGGCCGGTTGGTGACCTGAGAAAACCAGTCTTGTTCTGGACCGTGTCACACTCCTTCCTCAGCGCTACTTTAGCTAAACACATTCTGGGAAAACAAGAAGATATGCTGCCAAAATAGCAGAAAGAACCAACTCCCCAAACAGGAGGCCTTCCCCCAGCTCCACTATTTGAACTACCGGTTTAGCGAAGTAACAGGAGGTAAAACCAACAAGCATGATATTATTTAAACTTATGAATAGCTCCTAATCACACAAATTGTTCCTAAGGAACAAGTAGGTAGCAAGGATTGCAGGATCAGACTCCAAAACGATTATGCTGAAGTGCAGTAAAAAATGAATGGACTCTTTCCTTTCCCTCTCAGCAAAGATTTAATAGCCAGCACTGTAGTTAGGTCTGATACTGCTAGAAATTACTTTTCTTTTAGACAAAGTATATATTACATGCCTGCTGAAATGTATTTTCATAATTAAAAATGAACTGTAATTGGCAAATGAATTAAGAATACTTCTGTGGAGATCTACTCTCATTCATTCACTGATTTGCAGTCAGTTGTTTGCAATGAATCTCCTGACTGTTAGAAATTAAGACACACTATCAGATTTAGACTGTAAAAGCACCAGCGTACAGCCATTTAGCTTCTCATTCAAAATAACTTAATATAGTAATGCTTATTTTGATTTTGAGACAAGTAAAGCACACATTGCTGAACTGAGCCGGCCACTGTCTGAGCTACTCTTCCTTGAGCCTTCACTTGTGGCCACTGTTGGGGACGGGGTACGTGGCCAGATGGACTTTTGGCCCAGCCTGGCATGGCCATTCACATGTTCTGCTTTTATATAAAACTAGATAAGTCAGTGTAAAAGTCTTATATTAGAGTACAAATATGACAAAGCCAAAGCTGGCAGAGGCAGCGAAAGAAAGAATTTTGAATGCTCGCGACAGTACTCCAGCCAACATGAGATGGTGGGAGGTGTACATCTTTTTGTTTTACTTCCTACCACTGTGCATTTCAGGTTAAGGTGGACAAGCTACACTTGTGATTTCAGCTGCTACAACATTAAATTTCATTTGCTAATGCCATATGTTATTTGTGTGATAACAAATGTGCCATTTTTAGCTCATAAAGCATTGAATGAATTTATCTGGAATAATTTCTACCCTAACATGGCCAAACATTTGACAAACAGGTTCCAAAATGTGCTTTCGGGAGTGCTATTTGATTACAGTGTGTGGGTATCAAAGCAGTTAAGAGTACAATCTGGGGGGAAGAAGGACAGGAGATCAAAAAGCAGGGGCACAACGCTTGGCTTGGGAAGCCCTTGGAAAGAGGCGACTCCAGTTCCCCAGTTTCCCTTCCTCCCCTTTCCTTCCCTTTAGGTCTTCTCCATCCTCCCCCATCCCTTTCTCCTCAATAATCCTGTCTGCCTGCAAGCACAATAAAGGAGGGCATCAGATAAAGCAAGGGATTATTTACTTGCGCTTTTGCTATTAAATGAAGCGCAATCTCAAAGTATTCAGTGCATCCCCCTGGCTCATGGGAAAGAAAGGATCCTTTTATTCCTTGGCTAGTCTTTTGTCTAGCCAAGAATCTGCCGCCCACTCAGGTAATTTGTACCAACAGATCGTACCTGTGGTAGCAGAAGATCCTGTCAGGATGGAATATCTAGCAGAAACCAAGTATTGCTCATGCATGAGAAAGGCTGGCTGGGAAGGGGTGAGAGCTGATTTTTTTTTTGTCTCACTTGGAGGAGAGGAGGACTCGGGAAGAGGCATCTGCTCAAACAGGGAACTTTTTTTTTTTTTTTGGCTTATCTTAATAAATGTGTGTGTTCTTAGTGAATCAACGTAAAAGAGACAAAGGGAAGTGCCTCATCTGCCTAGCGTACTCAAACTCGCACCCTCCTACGCAGTGCCACCTTTGAATATATCTTCCCTAATAAAATGTTCTCCTAGTTCCCCTTCACATTTGCCCTCTCTTTGGGCACGGGACCAAGATTCCTTGTGTACAAGGAAGGATACCAGAGCCAGCAGCATCACACCAAGATACAATTTGGCTCGGAGAGTATAAAAATGACAGGAGTATAAAAATGACAGGATGTCCCCCTCGCCAACCCTGTGTTACCTTGGCGGCAGCGAGATCTCAGCCATCTTCTAGTCTAATGCCAGTGTTTTTGCTGTAAAGAGATGGACAAGAAAAGCCTTCAGCTTGCCCTCAGCTTCCAGCTTGCCAGGTCAAAGATGTCCTGAAAAATGAGGAATTTCTGAGGAGGCTGAAGATCGCACTGAGATATTCCTTGCCAAAAACACGAGGGTGGAGATTTCCCATTCCTGCTGACGAGAGGTCATAGCCAGCCGCACAGAGAAAAGTCTCTATTGCACCCCGGCACTGGCTTCCTTCCTCGGTTCAGCTGTCACCCCAAATTTCCCCTTTCTTGCTGCACTTTCCCACTCCGGTTATCCTTCATGCTCCTGCAGACACCCTTCCCTCGGGCTGACGGCACCCTTTGCCTGTTTGAAACATTAGATGCCTCTGGAATAACACTAAGGTGCTGATAAACTAAAGAAATTAAGTCTTGGGGGCTGTTCATTTCTAATGCATTAAAATAATGAGAAAAATATCCACAAGCCTGAAATTATCTAATTTTGCAACTGTGCTGGTGGAGAAAAACACTATGTCAGATTTAGTAGAGCTATTCCCTTCCCCCTGCCCTCTCTCCCCCAGTATTTTCTAGAGACCTTTCCTCCTTCCCCTAGGTTGGAGGACACGACGTTTCAGATGGCTCCGAACAAGTTGTACAGCAACACAGCCAGTGCTCAGATTGATTTTTCTTGACTAAATTTGCTTGATCTTTTTTTTTCAGGCTTTGGATATCAATTAAAAGAACACTACTCTTTTGTCTTGTGTGTTGCTCCCCTACAAAATAATGAACTGTTTAATACACTAGAGGCAATTTCAAATTATCTAGTTTAATGAGGAAGGTTGTGACGGAAGATTTATTACCCTTTCTGATCTGCTAATGTATTTTCCCAACCACCCCAGCAGAACCAATCACCGTATTTTCATTATACACTCTATTTTCAGGGGTTCATTAGTTGTAGACTAAAAATAACAGCGAAGGTCTCAGTCTGAGAGCTAATCCAATTTTTTTAATTGGAAACGAAATTTGATTAGACAACTTTCTAATCATAACAGCATCAAGCATCAAGACCCTTACTGGGTGTTTTGTCCAAATTGAAACTTCATGTGACTACACATAAAGACCTGACCTAGAAATACAATCATGTAACAGCTACGAAGGACGAACCCAGCCCTTTCCTTAAACAAAAATCCCATGTTAGCACAAGCAATGGACTGTAGTCTATTCCAATTGATGCGCATCAAAAAAAAAAGGTCTGGCAATGACCCTGTCCGGCTGAGACAAACTCAGAGACGCTCTTAGCTAGTGGCTGAGTATGAGACTTAAGAAATAACTAAGTTGGGTTTTTTTTCCCCCCAAAGAATTAAAAAGAAAAATAAGGAAAATAAGATGGAAGAGCTCCCATATAGCCAACAGGGCCTCCTACCTCAAAGCTGGATTCGAATCTTTCTTAAGTTGGTACTTTCCAGCAATGGCTTTGTGCTGGTGGATTACAGCACACAACATGAGCTCAGTGTTTTTCCCGCTGCATCATTTTGATACGCAAGAGCCACAAGTGCAACGAGGAAGACAGGGAGACAAACATTTTTGGACTTTACAGGGCATGGCCTTTCCAAAAAGGTGTCACCACCGTGGTGGGAATGTGGACATGCGCTGCCTCCGTGGCAGCTGCCCTGCAAGGCTCTTGTCCTCGTATCTCGCAAGACAGTCGTCCTCGTATCTCTGCACTGGCGAGGGGAAGAGGGATCCGTATTCACAAGGGCCAGCTTTAGCAGAGGGATGCTGGCTTTGGCCCTCTACAGTGGCCAGACATCCGTAATGGGCTAATGAGCCTGCTATGACTTTTAATTATGCCGTGGCCACCACCGGGAGCTATGCTGTCTGATCCAGACATCCCACTGACTGGTCCCAAACACACACTGTTCAAGGGATTCTCCCCAGCAATAAAATAACTGGAGTAGCCACGCGAGGACATCCTTGGGGCACTTGGCAGTCTTTTCTAACCCTGCAAGGATCCCCGCAGGAAAGTGTTCGTAATGACCTGCCTGTGGGGAGGCTGGGCTGAGGACGCGTTTTGGCCAGATAACGCATCACTCCGACACCCCGGGGATTTTTAAAATGGATGTAGGAAAGAGGGAAGTTATTGCAACTCACGTCAGCCCCATGCTATAGATTTTAGATGCATAAATTATATATTTACATTCAAAACTCTATTATTCATAGAGTTGAGTAAACAAATATTGATTTTTACACTGTAGCACAGATGAGTATTTCTAATGATGCAGACAGAGGCTCTTCTTCCATCCTCGGTAACTCTGACCTCATCAGTGCTTCCTGAGAGTAGTATTTAACAAGGACGATCAAGTTTAAAACCAGTTAGCTGCTGCTGTTTGGAATGGAAATCAATGTGCATTTCTTTCTGAATGGACAAGCTGTCCACCCACACCACCACGTCACAGTGCGGCTCGTCCTACAACTGTTTTAGATGCTGAACCAGACAGACACAGACGGAAAGCAAGCAAAGAAAGGATGCGTGAAACCATCTCAGCTTGTACAGAGTGACCTTAGCTCTCCCACTGTATGGGAAGAGGCAAAGATATACTGGCTGTGTGAATATAGCAGAAGTAGTAAGCTTAAATGTATTAAAAAAAGTGATACTACTGCACAGCTCATATTAAACCTTTGGAGAAAGGTCTAATCATCAGTATGTGAGCTTGTGTCAAGATTTCTCTCTATTAAATATTTCTCTCTATTAAATGTATGATACTACTGTGTACATTTAGGGGTTGCAGAAAAAAATCCTTTAACGTCGTTTTCCAGTACTGCGTTATTTCAGAGGTTAACCAAAATCACTTACTTCATAGCTAACTTTGCTATATTGAATCAATGTACAAGTTCCTTATTGGATTTTTATTGCAGATAAAATTGACAGAGAAAATCACTAGGATATACTTAAAAATGGGAAGGAAATGTACGTTTACAATAAAAAGGTCTCTGAAGGTCTCTTGTTTCATAGGAAGGAAGCTGTCTTTATATTGCATGAACTATAAAAAATGATTAAAACTGAAGAGAGACAGGAAGCTGATAATTTGATTTATCATCTTAATGGCTATGATTCATGAATAAATAATATAATGGTTTATGTCTCTCTTGTAAAAGAAGTAGAGAAGAGCAATTTGTCTAATAAATGACTTCAAAAATTACAGCTGAGTCTTGTTTGCCACATTTGTTCTATTTAAAAAGAATGAGCGAGTATCTTATTTCTTATTACTTACTAGGACATTTGTTGTATTATTTATAAGAGTCAAAAACCTTAACTAAAAGCCACTCATCTCTGACCACAGTCTCCCATTAGCTTTAAATTCAGGAAAGAGAAAGGGATTGATCACTAGATCAATAAATCCAACCTTAGAGCTGACTAAAAGCTTCCTTTAACCTCCTTCCTCCAGCATCCTTTTTCAAAATTAAAGTATCCCCCTTTTTAATTATTTAAGAGCATGTCAATTTTACAGTAAGGCCATGTATGACTGCATCATACAAGGATTTCTTCTTTATATTGGAAACACACCAGCATCTTTAAAAGGAAAGCATTTAAATTACGATCACTTGTTTATTTTTTTTTTTTAATTGGATATGCTACTACAGATACACATATCCTGTTCCAAATGTGCCCTGGATTTCATCAAGACCAGTGCTGAGAATAGGAAAATTGAGAAGAAATGTGTACTCCCAATTACTGGACACACAAACTACCCCAAATCCATCAATGATTCTGATGGGAGCTGAAGTTCCTCTGTCCTGACGGCACTGGGCCAACAACTGACATTGCTACACAGCTGCAAAAAGTCACTTCAGGCAAAAGCAAACTCCAGAGAACATAATTAATGGAAAGAGTATTTAATTTTTTTTAAACTATCCTGTAAAAATAGCTTGTATATGTTGTTTGCCCAGTGTGCATCAAAAGCCTGACCTTTTTTTTCCCCCTTACATCAAAATAATTTATCAAAATCAGATCTTTTTTCTTACCAGAAGCTGTTCACACCGATTCAATACGCTGTGTTTCTACTGTCCTCCTACGGAACCGCCTTCAAAAAAATACAAACCACGTTATGCCAACACAATTCCTGATGCAAAGCTGGCTGGGTGCCCCAAAACAGGGGGGCTGTGGCCAGGGTCACCTCTGGATTACGTCCTCGCTTGGCCACTGACCTGCTGCGTAGCCTTGAGCATGTGTTTTTCTGCACACCTCCGTACCTTTCCTTGTTCCACATTTAATCTTCATCCTGAAGAACTTGGGATCTCTGTCTTGCAAGAGCTTGGGCTTAGAAAATGGAAGTTCTTACCCTGTTTCTGAGGCTAATTTTTTAGAGGGCTTCAACACTGAACTTCAAGACTTGATTGTCTTTGGATTGTACTTCAGATACAAGGTGTTATAAAGTATTATTGGAGTGAGCAGCACTGGTAAGACTGTTAATGACAGCAGCGGGAGGAAAACTTCAGGATGACAATTCTTGGCATATTGTAAAACCAGTTAATTTCTAGAAGGCTTATTAAGAAAAAAAAAGAGGAAAAAAGGTACATGGATTTAAGCAAAATAGACATTTTGAGTTCTCATGTTTCTGTACTGGGTTTGCATGGCAAAGTTTTGGTAGAAGGGGGGCCACAGAGGTGGCTTCTGTGAGAAGCTGCTGGAAGCTTCCCCCATGTCCGACAGAGCCAATGCCCGCTGGCTCCAGGACGGACCCGCCGCCGGCCAAGGCTGAGCCCATCAGCGATAGTGGTAGCACCTCTAAGAAAGGGGGAAAAGTTGCTGTGCAACAGCAACTGCAGCCGGAGAGAGGAGTGAGAACATGTGAGAGCAACAACCCTTGGTGCAGACCCCCAGGTCAGTGCAGAAGGAGGGGAGGAGGTGCTCCAGGCACCGGAGCAGAGATTCCCCTGCAGCCCGTGAGGAAGACCATGGTGAGGCAGGCTGTCCCCCTGCAGCCCAGGGAGGTCCATGGTGGAGCAGATCTCCACCTGCAGCCTGTGGAGGACCCCACGCCGGAGCAGGGGGATGCCCGAAGGAGGCTGTGACCCCGTGGGAATCCCGCGCTGGATCAGGCTCCTGGCAGGACCTGTGGCCCCGTGGAGAGAGGAGCCCACGCTGGAGCAGGTTTTCTGGCAGGACTTGTGACCCCGCGGGGGACCCACGCTGGAGCAGTCTGTGCCTGAAGGACTGCACCCTGTGGAAGGGACTGCTGGAGCAGTTCGTGAAGAACTGCAGCCCGTGCGAAGGACCCACGTTGGAGAAGTTCGTGGAGGACTGTCTCCTGTGGGAGGGACCCCACGGTGGACCAGGGGAAGAGTGAGGAGTCCTGTCCCTGAGGAGGAAGGAGCAGCAGAGACAAGGTATGACAGACTGACCCCAAGCCCCATTCCCCGTCCCCCTTTGCTGCTGGAGGGGAGGAGGTAGAGAAAATCAGGAGTGAAGCTGTGCCTGGGAAGACGGGAGGGGTGGGAGGAAGGTGTTTTAAGAATTGATTTTATTTCTCGTTACCCTACTCTGGTTGATTGGTAATAAATTAATTTTCCCCAAGTCAAGTCTGTTTTGCCCGTGATGGTAATTGGTGAGTGATCTTTCCCTGTCCTTATCTCGACTCATGAGCCTTTTGTTATATTTTCTCTCCCTTGTCCAGCTGAAGGAGGGGAGTGATGGAGTGGCTTTGGAGTGCACCTGGCTTCCAGCTAGGGACAACCTACCACAGTTTCATAAAAAAATGTACACTTGATGAAATGGATCTTTCTCTCACAGACTGCACATGTACACACAACTCAGTCGTTAGGTACAAATGTCACACAGGTATGAATGATCTGGACAAATAAACCAAGAAAAAAATAAGGTGAACTTCCACAAAAACCCATTCGTCGATATTTTCTACATACACTTTCTCTAAACAAATGCAATTAACTGTCCCACAGTCCAAAGGCACTATTTTTATGTGCCACACCTTCTTCCCCCAACTGCTACATTATATAGGTCTCCTAAAATTGGAGTGCTCAAGACATTTTTGGGTTAAGTGATGCATCAACAAATGTCAAAACAATGTAGGCTGCATAGAGAATGACACTGAAAACACAGTGCGTTGGGGAACTATACCCCAAAAAAGGTTCTTTCGTGGCCTTTCATCTTGAAGGGACAAAATCTTTGCTGATTTTGAAAGAGACAGTGGCCTTCACTAACTTCCAAAGCAAGTACAACTTCTGGTCAAAATCTACTTTTTGTGGTCTTGCAATAAAAATAATAATAAGAATGCTAATCTCTATCTAAAATTATGAGCTTTTTGCCCTAATTAAGAGTTTCTGAAAGAGAATTTTAATCAAGCAGACCGCAAATATCTCTGACGTCGCTCTGTGAAGTCAGATTTTGAACCAGATACTATTACTTTGTACTGTAGCCACACAAGTCACAGGCCACCCTTCCACCATGACAGGCACAGCGTAAAAGAGCAGAGCAAAGATGATCCCTGCTGCTCACTCACTTTGTATTTGGAAAATGGCAATGATAGGTAAGAGGGAAAAATAGATTTACTAGTATGAAGCTGTCCTTGATAAAATACAGTTTATGCAAAAGGCAATGTCAGCTGAATGGAAGCAGCACAAGGAAAAGATTACCAAAAAAAGTGTAATTTTTCTGGCATCAGTCATACAATTATCATTTGCATATGGAGGAGGGAGAATCTCAGCTGGTATAAGCTCTTATAAGTGTATCAATAAAGCCACGCTGATTTATAGCAGCTGAGAGTTTGTCCTGTAGCGTATTCATCCATGTGCGATGTGATAGATTGATGTGTTAGCATTTTCTCCCTGGAGACTTTGGTTCAAAACCTATTTAAAACACAGTGAAAACAAACGGTCCGGTCTCTAAGCAGATGTCCCTGGAAATCTGTTTACATCATCACAGTGACAGCAGTTTAGTGGAAAGGGTTTTCTCTGCTCGGGGCAGGGGGCAAGGGCAGGCTAGCAGATCCCCGGTGGAGTTGCATGGCAAAGCTTCCTTGGTAACTCCTGAGTACCCAGCTTGCAGGATGGATTTGATGTCCACAAATCCATAGGATTCTGTACATGGTGAAATTAAATGATTCAAACAGAAATATTGCTTAGTCTTAGTCTACAGTCTCGGAGCGAGACTCTACAGCACTGTCCTCTGCTGCTCCTAGCCTGCACACAAACATAACCTCAAGCACAGAGGTAATAGCTGATTTTTGCTAAGATATTTTGCATGCATGAAATTAAACACATTTGTAATTCTACAGGCTTGGGGTCTCAGTTTCAAAAGCATTTCAAGAAGACACAAAAGCTCCCTGTGATCAAAGGAGAGGAAACAGTGCGGTTGTTGTAGTTAAATTACATCATCTCACATACTTTTGGCAGAGCAGTTCTGGGTCCAGTTTTGGGAGAGGAGATAAAGCACACACAAGTGAAGACAACAGCACTGCAGGTCACTCCTGCAGCTCCTGGAGCTGTGCCCCCAGGCCAGCCTGGAAAGCAACGGAGTTTTTTGCCTGAACCCAGATCCACTGAGCCTCATTGGGATTTCACTAATAATTCAGCAGCAGATCTGCCTATCCATGTAATGTAAGTAATGCTTTTAGGAGCATTATCCATGCGTGGTTTTCCCGTACATGGAGTTTGGCAGGAGGCCACTCGAGCAAATGCTTCACATTGCAAGAAAAATCTGCAGACTTTTTTTTTTTTTTTAAACTATATTCATTTAAAAAATAACCCTCCTACTAACAAAGTAAGAAAGTTATTATCACCTCAGGATCAACCATGCAAGATCACATAGTTTAATATGCAGATTTTTAAGGAAATATCTTCCTTCTCACCCTTCCATTCCATGCCTTATCATTTCAGAAGCAGCAGCTCCCATAGTGAAAACTGGATATTTCATATAATGAAATAGTAACATAGAAATAGAGTTACCAAGTCCAAGTCCCATCTATCATAAGTAACTATACCATTATCCCTTCCAGACACTGATCAAATCCCAGTTTATGAGCAGTTTGCTTTTTACTGCTATTATACAAAATGAAAAGCTGTTCCAGAACACCGCTGCTCTGACGGTGACGAGCCCTCCTCTTTTCCAACCAAAATCTTTTCACGACCAGTTTATACGTGTTTGTTCCTGTACTGAGTGTTATCCTTAACTTGAATTGTTTTTCCCCTCCTTGGTGTTTAGTCCCCTGATGTATTTATAGAAAGATCATATCCTCTTTCAAACTTCATTTTGCTAGGAATAGTCATGTTAGAAATAGACTGATGAATTTAGTACATTAGATTTGAACAGGCATACATACACGCACACAGAGGCTAGAGCACTCATTTTAAAAGAAATGCAGAAAATACAGATGAGTCAATCTTTAGTTAACGGTGCATTATTTCAAACATGTCAGCAACATATGTAAATACAATATAAAAGACAGATCAAGTTCAAAACTGATTTTTTAGGGTTTTTAGATCTAAAGACTATCCATCTATAGAAATACCAGAAAGTCTACCTGTAATTCCATAAAACTCTAGTCTGGGAACAGTACCAAAAGCCCACAATGAATATAATTTCTAAAAAAGAGAGCTGGGAGACTCAAAGTACATTTGGATAAAAAAGCCTTAGACAGAGGCTAGTTTGGGTGGTAAATAATCTGCAGAAAAAGAAAAAAAAAAATCAAATTGCTATTAAAAAAAGAACCCTAGAAGGAAGAAAGACTGAACACACTATCTGTCTGTTTAGAGACAATTTCATTCTTTCATAAAAATATTTTCTAGCTTTGCTGCTCTGGTACATCAATCCTGAGTACTCTAACTTTCGACTTATAATGATATTCCTTCAGATACAGCTTCACCGATGGAGGAATGGGAAGTGCATCAATACCATCATAAGTTGTACAGTTACAAATAACCGTTCTACATATATGTTGAAGAGAAAAAGGAAAAGTCCTGTTTAGCGGAGTGGATAAAAGTGGTTCAAAGAACATACAGGAACTTGGATCTTTGTAGTGCTCTAGGAGTCCCGTGATGTCAGGAGAATGGAAGACGCAAGGATCATGGGCATCAAAGCTGAAGTTGTGATTCCACTGCTCTATTCGCGCGTGGAGGGAACGACTGTAGCGCCTGAAGCTCACAGAAAACAAATAGTCTTCTTGGGCAGAATCTCGTAACAAAAATGTTCCCTCTGGCTTTCCTTCTAGCAGCGCCTCAGCTGCATATTTATCCATGACTCCCCAGTAGCAGGGATTGTTATTGATCTGGAGGAGGTCTGGGACTAGGCAGTGGACATAATCAATCTGCGTATGGTATTTCGGAGGTGTTTCCATCCGTAGCAGCTCATCATCCGTTTCCCATTTGGGCTTGTTTCTTTTTCTAGAACTTGTGCACAGTGTTATAACTTCATCGTCAGAGTCCATATCGCTCTCATCTTTACTGCTCCTTACCACCTTACCTGTAACCAACTCAGACCTCGAATCACCCCTAGAGGAACCGCTGTCAGTGAAGTCGCAGGACTGGGAGGGAGAGTCCATTCCCCCGTTGGCAATCTCATCGTCTCGCAGCTGATCCTCCCTTTCCTCATGCTGGGATAAGTCAGCAATTATCCAGTCCTCCGCTTTTGGGCTTATAGGGGCTGTGTGTCTTTTGATCAAGTGCCACCGAAAAGCTAGCTCCGAGCGTGGAGGGAAAGGACACTTATCTAGCATTAACTCACTGATATGAATTTTTCTTTTTGATGGCAGTCCTGAGGTGTGCCGGCTGCTACAATTCTTTATGGGAAAGCACTGACCCACAGCATCTTGCAGCTTCTGTTTGAGAGAGCGGCCTAAAAACCTGTGACCGCACGAATGGTCTAGATCCAGCTCGATAGACGAACAGCTATACTTCCTCTCTTGGCTCCTTAAATTAGTCCCTGATCTTCCTGCAGCACTTGCTGTTTCAGTGTCAGAACAATGCTCACTCTTTTTTGACCAGGAGAGCTTCTTTCCACTCCAGACGTAACCATCCTTTCTGTCTGCGCTTCTGCTCCGGCTGCTTTTGGGTCTCACATCTGCGTTTTTAATATTACTGTCCTTATTTTCCGCCATTTTGACAGCTTAGCTTCACAAGTTGCCAGAAACCACACTGTCTTTCTTGTAGGGTTTTTCTACATAAGGAAGATTCCTTGAGGCACTTTCTGGAAATATCTAAGGAAAAAGAAAACACAGCTAAGTTAATAGTTATGCATGCACACAACACAAGACCAATGGAGCTATATACAGGACAACAGCGACAATTAATTGCTAACCGTATAAAAATAGTATGATCAAGCTGAATTCACTAGAACACTCCAGAAATACCGGTCTCATCCCAGACAAGGCACTCTTAACACTTCCTTGGGAAAAGCATCCTCCAGAATAAACCATCTTACATGTTTTGAGCATCCATTCTGACTATGCAGCACAGCAGACAGTTTCAGGTGTTGGCAGTCCTGTTGTGCTAGGGTCCATTTTAAACAGAAGCACTTCACATGGCAGGTGATACTGCTTTAGCTGTTTGTTGAGCAAATTCTGCATCTCTTCCAAATAACCTTTCAAGAAGGAACACGCCAGAACAGAAACAACTAGGTCAGAGTACAAAGAGCTACTGTACCTAGATGATACGCCTGTTTGCTGCTAATCCACAGGGTGGGATGCCAGAGATCTTATTCTTAACTGACACTTTTGGGTCACTTTCTGGATAAAAAAAAATTTAAATTATATCAGTCACAGATTCCGTCAATTTCTGAAAGCTGTTTTCCTCTGCCTTTTCAAACAGAGCTAGAAAATACTGAGCCCCTAAGGGATTGAAATATCTGGGGCTTTACATACTGAAAAGGATTAAAACAAATCCAGTCCCTTACTAAAAGCAATTTTAAAAGGCCGTGAAAGATGGAACTGCTTATTACTCATTAGAGAAGAAAGTTTACATTATTAAAATCAGTGTTGCTCTGAGACCTACAGTTGCTGATTTCATTCTCTTTTGTTTCTGAAAGTGTATTGAATTCTCAAATAGATAAGAGGTTTCCTTTTGAATGCTGAGCTTTGAAAAAGAAAAAAAAAATCCTCTTTTGATTACTCAGTTGAAAGTAGAGCAGAATTTTTTCAAGGTACATAGATAGCAATATGTTATGTATGCTATATTCTCCCGAGGCAGGGAGAATGTAGAAATATTTCCCATCACATACCGTGATGCTTTTGCACCAAAACGATGTACAGCTCCTCTATTGCACTGGGTTTTTTTGGCTGTGGGTTTTTTTTTGGTGGGGTTTTTTGTTTGTTTTGTTTTGTTTTGTTTTTAAACTAATTGACGTGGTAAATACTAAGCAGGAAAAGAAAAGGGCATCCACTTCCTCTCTCCATTCAATCCATTCTCATCATCAGGATTAGCCAGCATGACACAACCTCTCTGCCGTCCCCCGGGGCTGCGCAGGCTGAGTTCTAGCCTCTGCTTTCAGTAAAAGAATAAGACTGCCGTGCCAAAAGGCTTACATGCAATCTGTGGGCCAAATGAATCCCAGATGTAACTTTCACCCAGGAATTTTTGACATTGCATTCCTTATTTACAACCCACAGACCTGAGAGCTGTGGGGGAAAGGAAAAGGGAGGGAAAGGGAGGAGATGCAGAAATGTAGAATGAGGGTAAGATAGGTAAAATACTGCAAATATGTTGAAAAAAACCTGGCATTAGAGCAATCTAGATGAATAGTACCTCACTTGTACCAAGTGGGATCACAGAACAGGGTCCATATTCCAGCAATTACAAATCAAAGATTAAAATAAAGATTTCACCTTCCTCTCTCAGGATTTTGCAAACCACTTTTCAATGAAACAATGAAAACATTGCAGGATGCAATGCAGAGAGGAGAAAGGCAACATTTGTGTATGAGACCTGAAACACCTTTATTTAGATCAAGATTCATTGATTGCTTTTGTAACATTGATATTTTTCATCCAGAAACAACCGGAGTGGAGCACTGAATTTTCTCCACAACTGAAGAAGAGAAAAAAAGCAATCTCATTTACCCTGGTGATAATCTGAAGTAACTGAAGACAAAAAGTTATGCTAGATTCAACTTGTGGTAAAATATGTTAACTCTCTATATATGGGATTTTTAATTGGACCAAGAGATATCACTGAAGTTGCAAAGTCAAGTACTTAAAAATTAGGATACGACAGTTTGTAATTGCTTTTGAAACCTTCAATTATCTCATTCTGCACATCCAGCCCATATAAGGAATAAGAATATGGGCTTTTAATTAAAAACTGCAAAACATACAAAATCCAGAAGTGCTGAAAAGGCCCATTATCTCCTAACTTCAGCCTTGCAACTGAAATAAGCTCAGTGTTTTATGTCATTTCTGGGTTGCTGTTGTATTTAACTGTAAAGCCACCTTCTACTTTGTACCTTTCTTCTATCGCAGATCATTTGTGGTACCTGAACCCTGAAACTAACTGGAGAAATAGCACGTGATGCTGTAAGACATGCACCATTAGCCAGTAACACAGAGAGCTGTTTCCCTGGGGTTTAAAGGCTGCTGGAACCGAGGCACCAATTCTGCCACATCAGAGCAGTAATTGCTAATCAGACGTAACACTAGACCTGTGAAAAGAGCATGGAATGAATGAAGAAAAACGGATGTCATCCTCCTAAAGCCAGGTTTGAACTTGACCTTGCGAAGGAAGAGTAAAGGATGGTTCAATGGTCAGCTTGTGATTCAGGAGACAAAACCTCGGTTTCCAAAGTGTGTTACAAATGTCCACGTGCTCGCAGGCAAGCTGCCTTCTGAAACACGCATCAGCCACAGCATATTTAGGTGCCCAAATCCCACCGTTTGGCATTACAGTAAGGGGTCACACCTTCATACCCTTCCAAATCTGTGATTCACAGTCCCACCAATAAAACGGGGACCAAAAATAACTTGGGTGTCAGAAGGAAAAAGGCATAAAGGGCAGCTTTCCGTGCTGTATTACTACTTAAGGCTATCCACCTAAACCAGCTGTTCCTTGTGCTGCAAACGTCCAGGGGAAATGCCGGGTATCGTACATCCATTAATGGCTGAAGCGCACAGAAACAACAGGAGAGGAGGGCAAGGATAAAAGAGAGGGAACGCAGAGTGTACTTTTCCCTACAGGGCAAGGTTAAATGGAGGAGTCCAGCACTGTGCAGCTCACACGCGTCAGTTCTGAGATCCCTTTTGGTAGATATAATTAGTCTCCTGCTTACAAAAGCCTTCTTCTGCGCGGGGATACCTTAGGCATCTCAGAAGCAGGCAGATCTGACAAAACCCTTACGCTTGAAACTCTTCTGCTCAAGCAACGGCAAAGATAAAGCAACATGCAGGGATAGGCAGAGTTCACTTCGGGCCACGGGATCCAGCTTGTAGTTCAAGGTTATCGAACACTGTCACAGCTTACAGTCCCCGAGGACAAGCGGAGAGCTGGGTGGGTTTTGTTGTTGTTTTTACAATGTGCACAGCTCCCTCCTTCAGAGGTATGTCTTGCCAGGATGCGGGGGGGTGGGGGGGCACAGACGGCTGCACAAGATGCTTTTTCTTTCAAGCGCTGATGCCTCAACATTAAAACTTCAAGCCCAAACTAAAAGCAGTATCTAGTAGCTATTTGGAGGCAGTAACAATATTACCTCCTAGCTAGAGGTAGGCTGCAATCAACAACTGTGATAAGACAGTTACAGCCTCACCATACGTCTAATTAAATCAGCAGCAAGTACTCAATAACTCCAGCAGGAGAATCAAAACCATAACCGTAGACAGACCTTTTTTAATTTATTTGATAAATACTGAATTGCTTTAACTAGATATTTACGTCCTGAGCCGCTGGATCCTTCCCTCTAGCCCAGTACCTCCAAGTCCTCTTCATCAAGCTGCTTCCCTTTCGGTATGACAAAGCAGCAGATGGTGGGGGGGTCTCCAGCCCACCCTCCCTCTCGCAGCGGGACTGCTGCCAGCGTGAGCTCAGGGGAGCCATGGCATGGTCTGGTCACGTCTTGAAAACCTCTGAGGATGGAGATACCACCACCTCTTTGGTGCTCCCACGCTGCACAACCCTTCTAGTGAAGGAAGTACTTGGAAAGGTTTCTGTCCAAGTACACAAAAGCCAAAGTGTCACTGTATTATGCCTCTAATTAAACAAGAGACTCACACACAACACAACAAATCAGGTTTGGAATTGTTATAGAAGTTGATATTCTTCCAGAGCTGATAAAATTCTGAGAGAAAAGAGCAAGCCGCAAAAAACTGGAGTACCTTTTCTTTTTTCTTTCAACTTACATAAAAGTTATTTTAAAAAAAAATCTCACCGGTCACATGCTGTTTTAATTAATTTTGCCCAATTAGATTTTGGCCACAAGACCGCATTTTAAAACCTGACCTTCCACTGAAGTTGAGCTGTTATTGACTTATTTTGGAAAAAAGCCCAACCTATTAAGGATAACATTAAGTCCTAATTCCTCTGTCTTAACTTATTTTTCTTCAGTTTTGACTATGTTTATCTTGACTTATGATACTGTCCAAAAATACCTAAGCTAGACTCCAGAGGCCTTTCCAGCAAATTAAAGCAATAATCACACACACACAAAACAGACTGACTATGTAAAGATACCGATCATAACCTACAATGCTTCTCATTTGGAAATATCCTTGATTTGTCCTGGGTCTGTATACCCGCAGAACTGTAGGAGGAGGGGTGGCCGTGCCCACCTAACCCCAGCGCTGGGGCTATTTTATTCACACCCAGGAGGTAGAAGTGATCTGGAAGCAGGTGCCAAAGGTGAGGGCTGCTCGTATCTACTGCTTTAATGAAACTCAGCTCATGTGCTGAAGGAGAGACGCACGCAGCACTTGGCAGACCGCAGCGGCACTAAATCAGTAAAAGCTTTATGGTCCATGACCAACATTTGGTGCTCCACCCAGAAACCGAACCGGAGAGCAGCGCGATTCCCGGCTCCCGCCCTGCTGCTCCGCTCACAGCCACTTACACCTATTAATCAAGTCAGCAGCAGGTTGAGTTCCTGACCGGATTTAAAGCATAACTTTGCATTTGATGCCGTGCCACTTCGGACGTGACAAAGCCACAGGGCCTGCAGTCCCTTGGCCAAGTGACCTTGGGATCCCCCCACCCCTTGAAAAACCTTCCCCCTGGTTCTCCCATGCCATTCAAAGAGTTATCCCAGCAGGTAGCACAATAAATTTATATGTTACATAGAACTCAACTTAAAACGGCTTTTATATTGTAAAATATTTTAGGTGCAGTTGGTACGAGAGTTTCTGCAAATTAAAATAATAAAGAAAAATAAATACAGTTGGCATGCATTTGTCTCCGTCCCAGGCAGCAGCTTGCAGTAAGACTGCTGTAAGAATAGCGTGGTCTTCCCACTCATCTGATAAGCAGTTCAGCTCGAATCGTTTTGCTAGAACACGTTATCCTCACCAGAAATCACGATTTACTGAAATATGTCAGGGTACACCCATGGAAAACATGTCTCTACACAGCTTCCACAAGGTTTAATAATGAAATCTGGGCTTTTTTTTTTTTTTTTTTTTAAAAGAAGCGTGCCTGCTTTGTAATCCTGTCACTTACTCATTCATGAAAGTACCAACAATGTGACGGTTATAGAGAGCCCGACCACATTTCCAATATAAATAAATCACTCTGCTCACTCCAACCACCGATAACTCCGCTGCAGAGCAAAACTGGAGATAAAAGGGGTTTGCCTGGAAGCAATTTTTCTTAGAAGCAGGAATAAAGTGGGCCAGATAATTAAAGCTACATAAAGGGAAAATAGAGAACTCTGTATTTTTCTCCTTATTTCAGGTACGTCCAGCTCTAACATTTTTTGTCCTTCAAGAAATAAACCACGCCGCTTTCTTCCTATTATTCAGCACAGGAAAGCTTAACGATTTTTTGCAGTGCAACCGCTACCTGCCCAACTACAACCGCTGTCACCTCTTATCTAGCACACGCATCGGGACAGCGATAATTAGGGAGTAATTCCGTAACTACCATCACGATCTCCAGACGGGTTTGATCCTGCAGCCTTTTTACTCGGGCGAGAGCGCTCCCTTACACTTTGCTGTGAGGGGGATTTTGGCTGAGCGGGGTGAAGGGCACTGCCCCTCATTTGGGCTTTCCTCGCCATTCCTCTTGAGGGCTGCCATTAAATGGATATACCTAAGTATGTACAGTACATACAGACGCACTCTATACGTTAAGATACGTGCAGGGGGCATGCCTCCCCCCCCCCCAGTTTTTCCACGGGAAAAAGGGAGCACCCACGGAGGACCGAGCCCGCCCCGGGGAGAGGGACGCGAACCCCGGCTTGACGCCGCCTCAGCCGTGGCCCCCCGGCCCGTCTCCTCCCCGACCCCGACTTACGATCGTCCGGAGGGAGCTGCCCTCCCCGGGGAAGCCGCTCTGCCGCCCAAAGTCTCTCCCTCAAGCCGGGCAGGGCGGCCCTTGACCCGCGGCGGGCGG
Organism: Aquila chrysaetos chrysaetos; assembly: GCF_900496995.4. Lineage (NCBI taxonomy): Eukaryota > Metazoa > Chordata > Aves > Accipitriformes > Accipitridae > Aquila > Aquila chrysaetos. The sequence continues at coordinate 4,814,025 of NC_044005.1, read as the reverse complement.
TGACGGCAGGAGGAGGAGGAGGAGGAGGAAGGGGAGGAAGAGGAAGGTCTCCGGCACCTCCGCGGCCGCCGGTGCGCGGGCTCCCGCAGGCGGCGGCAGCCGAGCTGAAGCGCCGGGGTCCCCTCAGCCGCCGGAGCGGAGTCGCTGTGAGGCGACCCCGGCCTCGCCTGCCGCCGCCATCCCCGCTCTCCGGGCCGGCCGGGACCGGCCCCAAGCCCAGCCCCGCCTGCGCGCAGCTCCGCCCCGGGCTCTGACGGGACAGGCCCGGCCCTCGGGGCGGGCTGAGCGGCGGGGCCCAGCGCGGGAAGGCTCGAAGCGGGCGGCGGGGCCGGCGCGGTGAACGGGCGGGAAGGAAGGTAAGACGGTGGCGCGGTCCCCGGCCTCCCCCTCGCCCCGGCGGAGCGGTGCGGGTCCCTTGCCCGGCGCGGGGGGAGCCGCGGCCTCTGACGGGGTTGGGAGCGGGAGACCCGTCCAGGGCCCGGCGGGCGGCCTGGCCTGGCTCGGCTCGGCCCGGCCCGGCCCAGGCGCTGAGGTGCCTGAGGGACAGGCCCCCGGCACCCCACGCCCCTCCGACCCCCGGTAACCCGATTTTCCCCCCCCCCCTTTTCTTTCTCGGTTCGCTTCCACGGCCAGGCTCCTTCGACATCTGCCGGGCTGTAATCCGCTTAGGCCGAGCGGGGGACGTCTGGTGGCTGAGCCCCGTGTCCCCAGCCCTGCGGGTGGGTGTCCCAGCAGCTCTGACCTTGCCCTGCCGCCTGAGGCTCTTGACGAAGCTTTTTTCTTCTAAAATTTATTTTACTTCTCCCCCGTAAAGGAACAGGTGAGAGCGGAGATGCCATCCGCCCAGAAGCCGATGCGGTACGGCCACACCGAGGGCCACACGGACGTCTGCTTCGATGACACCGGGAGGTAACCGCCTAATTCCGAGAGACCAGGGTGAAGCGCGCTCTGGGGTAGGGATGGTCTTCTGCCAGTCTGTTGCTTTCCCAGGAGTTTCTGTACCAGCCACTGCTGCGCGAGACACTGGGACGGATTTATGGCCTGGCTTGGTCTGGCTCAATCCTTCGGTTTTTGCCTGTGTTGAGAGCTGGCTGTAAGACTGATGCTCTGAATTTTGAAGTGATTGACGCGTAACTTGATTGTAAGCCTAGATATATACACACACACATAGAGAGAGAGGATATGTGTGTGTCCATATATAAACTCTATATGCACTTTTTAGAAGAGTGACTTCATAGAATCTAGCAGAAATCAATGTAGTGTGGGAGTAAATATGTTCGCATAAGCACTAAGAAATTAAAAATATACTTGAAGAAATCCAGTATTGGGCTTGCTATCTTGTTATTCTTGCGGTAGTTCTTGAATGTCTAAATATAAACCAAATATTTGCCATTTCCTTTTTATTGATTAAAAATAAATGGTAAGCCAGAAAACAAGCCCTCTGAAAATGAACTCGAGGGGTGAGTCTTATATATTGAGTGTGGCTTAAGTCCATATTTTCTTATTCCTTTCTTTAGTTCATTAGCCTTCGTACAAAGACTACTCTTATGACTTAGTCTAATAACAGTCCCTCGAAACCACAAAACCCCTTGTTTGCCATTACAATGCAAATATTTAAAAAAGGATGCAGACATCTGTGCCAAATACCACTGGTCTACTACTGCCGGACTCCCCAGCATCAATATATTCAATACCAACACAGTGTTGTGTTGCTGTCAAAGTACAGACCTTACAGAACCAAGAAGAGCAATGCCACAGCTTCACCACTGGCTTTGTAACATTTTGCTGTTTAATTAGAATTTTTTTGAGACTGCAAACTTTAGAAAAAAAGAATGCAAAGCTCAATTCTAGATTCACAATGTCTTTAATTAAAAATCCTGTGCAAACTTCTGTATGTTTGCTCTGTGACTTCAGATTATTGTTTACTGCATTAAAATTGTGAAAGGTAACTCCAACAAACTTGAATTCCGTATTAACTATTTTTTAAGGGTTCTGTAGGCCTGGAACATGTTAAGCTTGTTAAACTTCAGTCAAGTATGCGTTAACACTCTTAGTTTTGCCCTCAACTTTCTAATCAGCTGTAAGGTAAGTTTTCAAAGTCTTAAGAAGCAATTAAATGCCCAGTTCTTACAGAAATCAGTCCTAATTAAGTCCTTTGAAAAAGTCGCTCTACGTCCTGGAAAAAAAGGATTGACCGATAGTATCTAAGGGTCAGTTCAGATGAGTTATCAGAGACTTGAGGTTTCGAGGTACTGTGTTATGCCACCAGACGTGATTTCCCCCCTGTCCCCACATTTAATAAGTTACTTAAACATAAATGTAGGTATTCGCTGTGTTGCATAGTATGTATTGTGTTTCAATTTTAAAAGAACCTAACATTTTAGTAACATTTTTATTGTGGGATTGCAAGTCACAGTGGCTGTCCTTTCCATTCCCGAATGTTAACAAATCCCGTGTCTTTCCACAGCTGCATTGTAACTTGTGGCAGTGATGGAGATGTTAGGATTTGGGAAAACCTGGATGATGATGATCCGAAATCCATTAATGTGGGAGAAAAGGCCTATTCATGTGCTCTAAAGGTATCATCGTTAACAGAACTCCTCTAAGTTGTGTGATGCTGGTGTTGATATACAGCGTGACTGTACAGATGCTGGATTTTCAAGCTCAGGGATGCTGCTCGTGTGGGTAACATTAAACATGTACTAGGGTAATATACAGAAAAAGGCAAGGATAATATTGTGCATAGCACATTGCGGTTTGATCTGTGTTAAATATGTAGATCTTTGTCTTCAGATTAATGTATGGAAAAAATAAATTGAATGCTGTTTAATGAGCGGCAGGTATTTAAATTTGAGCATATGAATGTATTCTACCTTTATGTCTAAGTGAAAATATTAAAGCAGAATTGAAAACACAATTTTATGAAATACGCAGAAATTTAAGTGATTAAATGTGCCTATAGACTTTTTGAATATTTTAACTCAATTAAGTATTTTATATAAATCAAGAAGACTTCTGACAATTCATTTTACCCCATACAAGATTGTAGAGGAATTATTCCTTATACTAAACTTCTGTAATTTTTTTTTCTTTTTTCCTCCTCTTGCTTCATATTCAATTATACTCATTTCTGACTTTGATCTCCTTTCTGAGAAATAAACTCAGCAGATTAAGCTAATTATGCAGTGAACTTTCTAGGCTGTTTCAGTGTTTTCTCACAATATAAGAAAAGTTGCAGAAAGTTTCCCAGCGTAAGGTGTGATCATCAAGTATTAGGAAAAAGAGCCAAGAGGTTGTTTTATGTGGGCCTGTTTTAAGGTCCAAGGAATTATAATCTATATTAATAAAAAATTAATTTCACAAAGTCAGTGCCTTTGGTAATACTTTTTAATAATTGGTTGATATTTTGCTTTCAAAATTGTCGATTGGCCCAAACATGCCTCTGACCCACTATCCCCAAAGTCAGAAGAGAACAGGATTCTCGCTTGTACAAGTTGTAAGTAATTGTGAGAATGCTGACTAGAGGCAGGTCTGTAGTCTGACTGACTGGCATTTGAAGCATAACCTGCTCTGTTTGTTTTAATGTTAAGGCAGTTCCCTTTAGCATATCTTGCAGGAGTCATTATTTGTAAGTAACAAGGTAAATAAGTTACCTATGTCAATGTATATAATAGAAAATAATTCTTTTTACCATGCATGCTCATGTATTTTGCTTGAGAATTCTCACAGTATTTCCTTTATGTGCAATTATTAGTATATTACATTAGTAATAGAAGGCCTAAATTGTTGTCTTTGTGGCGATTATAGAAGAAGAGAGGAATTCCAGAAGTCTACATCAGTTCTTTGGATATCATGTAGTTAACTTTGCAGTGATAAAGGAAAATTTAAAAATTGTTTTTCAACTATTTTTGATCTCGGAGAGGAGTATGAAAGAGGAAATAAATGAGAATTAACATATATGTATTGTATTTTAAAAATAATAATTTGAAACCTTATTCAGAACTACTGCCTTATGTGAAACCTCTTTCTTATGTCCCTTTTAACATACGTCATGTATCTATTCCTCCATACCTGTATAATCTTTTTTCATCATTGATTTTTAGAGTATTTTGCTGTTGATTTTCATTGCATTACCTACCTTTTCACAAATCAAGTGAGGTGACTTGAATGAGTTCTCTTAGCAAATCAGTGGCAGAGCCAGAAATTGCCGAAACTATTAATGAATAGAGGAGGGAGAATGCTGGCTTTAATTTCTGACACCAGTAGGAAAAATTCCGTGCTCTTAAGTTTATTGTGAAGTGCTTTTAGTTTTGAGGGATTTTTTATTTTTAAACAGTGAGATTAAAGAATGCTTTCTGAGACTTAACTTCAGGAAATCTTATTTCAAAAATTATTCTTCATTAATGAAGATATCATGAGGAACTGATCTGAGATGTCAATGTAATCTAGGTAATAAATCTCATCTATTTAGTTAGGTTATTTAGTACCAGCTGCTGCTTTGTTTATCTTCAGGATTTTTACTATGACTTTAGGCAACTTAAAAAAAAAACAAACAAGGCAACACCCTCCCCAACCCAAACCCAAACAAACAAAAAAACCCTCAAGGAAATAAGGCATTTCTTTACTTACATATTTCAAAAACTTACTGCTGTGTACAACTGAGGAATAGTATTGTCACTTGAAGAAGAGGTATTACTTTTCCAAGTATAGGATAATTATTTCTTTTGTTTTGCACTTCTTTAAATCCAGATACATTTTTAGTAAACATCTGCCTTCTGTTTTCTGAAAAGAACTAAGCTATAGTTCATGAACTTCTCATCTTTCCCTGGTGGCATTTAGCTGAGAAGTTCGGTCCAAGGGTGCCCTCTCCTGATACTGCAGCATATTCATCTGAATAGGATGCAAGATTCTTCCTGTTAGAAGAGCTTTCTTGTTTGTGTAAAAGGAGTGAATTTTCTATCCGCCCGAAGAAGATCAGACAGTTCTCTTTGAAATTCATTAGTGGCTTTGAGTATTCATTATTTTAGTAAAGATACGAGTTGGGAAGGTCTTGATGCAGCAAATTGCCATATAGTTAGCATAATGAATTTTAAGTCTACTGAAGCAACTGGAGTTTCAGTATTAAATCTAGCCTTGTGTTTCTACAAGACTGAAAGTAAGAGCATAATCTTCCTAGTTTTCAATAGTTTGGTTAAAGTGATAAAGTATTGAAGTTAGTGTGCTTGTCTGTATTTTGGGGGGAAGAAATAAAAGTTAAAGAATATTTCCTCTCCAATTTTTGCTCTCAGACCTCTTTTGGAACTACTAAAGTTAATCTGCCCAAATATTTGGAATATTGGAGCAATTTTTTTGGCTCCATGGGCATAAATGTGTTATAACTAACAAGTTTTATGATGAATTTTGTTTTTAGAATGGAAAACTGATCACAGCAGTATTGAACAATACTGTTCAGATACATACATTTCCTGAAGGAGCTCCAGACGGCATCCTTACTCGTTTCACCATGAATGCAAACCACGTCGTCTTTAACAGTGATGGTACCAAAATTGCCGCTGGATCTAGGTAATCTGTGCATGATAAGGAAAAGCATTGCTATCGTTCAAAGTCTGGTAACTTCCACACATGCTGATTTTTACCAATGAGATTGTTAATCCACATACCTCTGAGGGTTTTAAAGTATTGCAAAATGCCTTCTGGGGGTGCAGGGGAAGAAAGGAATGAAAAAGACTTTAGGAAACAATGCTCTGAGAGATACTTGATCCACCAAATAATTTTAAATGGAAATCTGGTGTTGTGAAATAATTCCTTTTCTTTAGGAGACTTGAGTGTTTTCAGCTTTCAGTCCTATAATGCATAAGCATAAGTGTTCGTCCATATGGATCTCATTAGCACACAGTAACAAAATCCTTGATGCTACAAAGATAATCTCAGGATCATGGTCCTGGAGATGTATATACACGTGCAAAAGTTAGATGGGTTCTCATTTGTGCGAGAGCTTTTGAGTCATTCTCTGGCAAATGACCGTTCTGCCAAATGATAACAGATGATAGTTGCAGGACTTGCCTGAGGGGAATTAAATGCATAGTTTAGTTAATTTCTTAGGGCAGCATATTTGCTTTTACATAATATATGCTAATCATTTAACAGAGATGGCAAAATAGCAAGCAGGCAATTTTGGTGTTGGGTTTGTTTTTGTTTTGGTTTGGTTTTTATCCATTTAAGGCTCAGGTGATTCTTAATTGGATTTGGTGAACTCTTTGGGCAGCTGTAGATAACTCAGGCTGTCTGCTTGCCTCTCTACTGGAATTTTTTCTCCGCAGTAGAGATGGCAGAGCGTTGCATCTCCTCCCTGGCTCCTCTAAGTGTGAACTGAAGTAGAAGGCAATTTGGATGAGTGTGCTGGACTGTGAACTCTGGCAGCTGTGGAACAGACACACCAGCTCCACCAAAACTGGGAGGCTGGACAGCTGGGGCAGTAACCACTCTAATCTCTAAATCTGACAGGGGTCATGAGTTTGGGCCCTTTGCCAGTGCTTGTTTCTGAGGGATCGGCTCTGTCCCAGGATCTGACTTTGATTAGAGAGATTAGGCAGACGGTGAACTCTTTTCTCTTTCTAAAACTTTTACAAAAACCCGGTACTTCTGCAGCCTGGCCAGGGCTGTCACATTAGGAAAAAGGGCTCTTAAGACTCTGAGGCCACCCCTCGATGAGGTCTGCTGTAACATATTGAAGGAGAAGGTGACAGCCATGAAATGAAGGAAAGCAGCCAAGAAGAATTGCTTTTAGTTGTCCCAGATTTCTCCATTTTTTACGTGAAGTCTGCAAACTTCAATTTTATGTGAGTTTAACATCCAACTGGCTGCCAAAGCTCACATGAACTATTTGAAAAATGGTTGTGTGGCTTTTTAAATAAGCAAAAAATATCCTATTGCCGGTTGTTTTTTTTTTTTTTTTCTTTAAAGTTGTCTTGCATTCTTTAAGAGTGCTAACATAATTTTACTTGTCTTGCAATATAGCTTAGAGACTTCCTTTTATGACTGTTTGGTTAGCGTTAGATAGTGGATAAAACTGAGGTTGTGTTTCTGAATATAGTTAAAGTAATGGTTAACCCTATAGAATTACATCCTAAAATTAAATTCCTTTCTGAGGGTGTTGCAATGAAGCATGAGAGGGAGTGCTAATGAAAGATTGTCACAGGAGCTCTTTGGCTTAGAAGTTAGCATTGATACTTTGAGTTAAACTGCAGTAGTGTCTGTAATTTTGGAGGCGGGGATAAAGTTGTAAAAAATCTGTTAATGTATCTGATACACTAAATGGTCTTTAAAATGCTGTTAAAAATGTTGCAAAATAAACTACTTGCTCTATCTTTTTTTAAAAACCACACGACCAAATAATTATAGTAATGAATATCGGTCCCATTTAACAGATGGTTCTTGTTAAGTCAGCTCTCTGGTATCTAAGCAGAGGTTTTCAAACAGGTATATGGTCTGTGTGTACATAATATCCTCTCCAAAGAGCAATCATATTTTATGAGCTTTGACATGAACAAAAATTTTCTGATAAAAATAGTCTGGCCTTGCTCCTATTATCATAAGCCTCAAGATTCTCATTTTCCCCTAGATCATGCAGTGTTGAGAGCCATAACTTCCCCAAAAGATAGTTAGGGCCCAATTTTTATTGCTGCAAATACATAGGTTGTCGTTGTTAATACCAATGTTAATACTTTTATGTCTGTGCTATTGTGATCTACAGTGACTTTATGGTCAAAGTTGTGGAGGTGACTGATAGCAGCAAACAGAAAACATTCCGAGGACACGATGCTCCTGTTTTAAGCCTGTCTTTTGACCCCAGGGATGTTTACCTGGTAAAAACACTTTCTTGCTTACTTTCTACTTTGAATCTCCTTTTCCGTGGGAAAGAAAATAAATATATACTTTTTACAAAAAAAACCAGTGACTGGGCATATGAGACTACTTCATTTCAGCTGACCTTACCGATGATGGAGTGTGTCACAACTTGCTGCCTCCCAGGAAAACTCAAGTCTTTGCTTTACTACTCAATTACTGTCTATGTTCTTCTGGAATCTAATGCAGATCTGATTTTAGAGGGGAAAAGATGGCTCAGTAAAGAAATTTAATGTTAACTTTTGAGCCTCTTTTGTCAATAAGCAGCTCACTTGAAGTATAAGGGTTAGTAATTACAGTAGCTTGGAGTCAAGTACAGTTATCAAGATGACAGTATTAGAAAGTTTTAAGTCTTAAAATGGTTTAAACAGGGAGGCTTTCTTTTTAAAACTGCCTATATATTACATGTCTGTAGCATTGTTTATAGGGATTTTTTCAATTTTGTAGCATTAATTTCTCTATGTCTTTAATTATTAATTTATTTACAAAAATCTCTTACATAGGCATCGGCAAGCTGTGATGGCTCTATCAGAGTATGGAAAATCGGAGATCAGGTAAAAGGCCTGCCTTTCAAAGTTAAGTGTTTCATAAGAAATCCAGGATTTCACAGACAGTAAGAAGAGCTGGACTGAAATAACCGTACTGGAATAGGGTTTTCTTTTGGGGGAAGAAATCTAACTACACTTTACAGAATACTTTTATCTACTTCTGGGAGGAATTCCAAAGCCTGATTATGAAATGTTGCCTGGGTAGCTGTGGATTGTTCTTCCTGCCTGTGGAATCCCTGATTTCTTCCGTTCATCTTTCTTCATTGGCCAACTGTGTATTTTGTCCTCAGCACATTCAGAAATAATGCTTCTGTGTAAAGATAGCAATTGACATCAGATGCCTTATTTCAGAATTTCAGCTCATTGCTTTCAGGGTTAAGGAAGGATTTTTATTCTAATAAAGAACTGTCTAGTTATATTTTGTTTTTATTTATTTTTACCAAGCTTCCTATGAAATAAAAATTTTCAGGGTTGTAGACTGACTGGTGAAGGTGGAATAATGCTCTGAGATGCCACACAGTATCTTCTTTTATAAGTGGTCTGGTTGGTTGGTCTTGATGATAGGAACACGATTACTTTGACCTGAGATTAGGAAGAGGTATGGGTTTCACGTGCCGGGATCACTGAGATGATGCCCATGATGGTAACATTTTTCTTCGATAGGGGACTTTGGACACAGCGTTGCTTCAGTGTCTCCTGCTCTCTGCCTGTGGCACACATACTTAGTTTTCTAAGGACTGGAGGTTCAGCTCAGTGCATTTTAACCTTTTAGATTTGAATGAGTTTAAGGCTATTGACAAGGGGCTTGCTATTCCACTTTGTTTGTTTGTTACAAACTTCACAACAATTTCTCCGAAGGACGTAAATCACAGTTTGAAGAACAAAATTTATTAGAAATAGAGTCTTTGGGCTCAGCTTGGCAATATTTGGCTGAAATAGTTCAGGACCTGTATGAAATCATATTTAGTGAGAGAATCAGATTCAGTCTCTGCTCTTGGAACTCTAAGGAACTTGAAAAGAGGGTTTCAAGTGAACATTTTAATAAGGCAATTCTGCATATGTATGTGGGATTATTTTTGCTAAATGCCATTGACTGGAATAAGAATCCATGTGGAATTATTCCTGTAAGTACAGTTGAAAATGCACTCCTGCACTTGTGGATTGCTATTTTTTTAAAACAAAAGCATACTTCTAATGAGAAATCTCTTGTTCCAGGCTGACATTGGGTGCCTTTTGGGGCAATTACACTAACAGTGGTCTGGGATTGTGACAGTATAATGTATGTATCTGTGCTGTAATTTCAGAATATAGCCATTCATTCTTTATACCACTGTGGCGAGATTCAGGCTGGTTGTCACCTTGCTGCAGTTGATCTGGGTTTGACAAATGCATTGTGGCCAGATTTCTCTGTAACCTAAAAATATGTGAAATATGTGAGCTCATTTGTTCTCTACTTGATTCAAAACACTGGTTCTGTGATCTTATTTTTGTTACAAGTAGTTGTATTGTCATTAAAATAGTTTCAGGTCTATATTGGCAAGGTATTTTTTTCAGGTTTGGGTTTTTTTTTAAGTCAGTATGTAGCTTTGTATTTGAATGAAAGAGATTATTTCAGGTCCAAAAATGGTATATCTTTTTTTCTTTTAGTTTTTTTTCCACACTTTTCCTTTAAGAATTTGTACTATACAGTAGATTTTCACAGAGCTAGAAAACTCATTTTTTAATATTTTGTTTTCAGACATGCACGACAAGCTGGCCGCTGCTGCAGAAATGTAATGATGTGATAAACGCTAAATCAATATGCAGGCTTGGCTGGCAACCTGGCAGTGGGAAGGTAAGTGACATTGTTTTAGCCACATCTTAATCCTTCTTTTCTCTTTGGGAGTCCAACAGTAGAATTCAATCTGAGCGAGCCCAAATTGCAGCTCCTGGGACTAAGGAAAATATTTGGGGTGAAGTTCACTTTTAGGAAAAATAAAAACCTGGAAATCGTTACTTGCTTAAGCTCCAGGCTGTGTTTGGCAGTAGTCCAGCTGTCAGCCCAAAACAACGTTCAACAGTCATGTTGTGCTGAAGAGGAAGGAACATTGTCCACTAAGGGAAATAATCCAATTGCTCACAACAGAGCATCAAAGGAGTTCAGTCTTTCTCTACTTTAAGTAAATTTTGCCCTATCAGTAATCTTGCTCTGTAAATATTTCCTTAGTAAGTTGTTCCCTTTCTTTTCACATGAAGAATGAAGTTGATTCTCTTGTGACTAAAGGTGGTGCTGATGCATACTACGGGTCTAGTGCATTGTGTACTGCTGCAAGAGTACTATGTATGAATCACTAACCACAATGGGTTGGGGAGTTAGTATGGCTATATAGATGTCTCTGTAGCATGTAACCTAGATCACTTCGGCAGCATCTGATAATGCAAAGGGGAGAGGAGGAAGGAGCAGATAAATGCGAACCTGTATGAAACGAGGCATGCCCTGCCATACTTGAAGTAAAGGACAGGGAATTGAGCGAAAGTTAGCCATTTGGAAAAATTGTTTTATGGCTTCTGTTCTTGCCCGTGATAATAGTGTGGCAGAACCTATTCATCCTTTATTGACATTCCAGTATACTGGATCTAAAGAGCATTTTCCAGTGTTTTCTCACAGTTCTTACCTGAATAATCATGTTTCCCCACCTTAACCTTTGCGTCTATCTACCTGTGTCCACTCTTCAAAATACCTGGCTCCTATGATAGCATTATGTATAACTTTTCTGTGGAAGAGAGAATGTCACCTACAGTACGAATTGTTTCAGTATCCATATTGCAAAAAACCAAATACTTTTAATTTTTAGGCTAATTCACACACACAAAATGTAAGTAGTTGCCTTGCTTCTCTTACAAAGCGAATTGTTAGAAGCCTTTAAAAAACCCAAATCCTAAAAAAATAAACAGGCAGTAACATTTTTGTAGTTTTGTGAAAGATTAAATGAGCTATTTCAGGAATCAGCTATTCAAATAAGATTTATTGAGCAATTGTAACCTGGTCGAAACAGATTTGGGGAGGGAGGGAAAAGGAGAAAGTAAGCCTTGCGCTCAGAGCATTGGAAACTATTTATATGTGTGAGTGTGTGTCTTAGCTGTTTCATAAATAAGAACTTCTAACCTTATGGTGCAGCTGTCATTATCTTCAATTTTCTGCCAGAAAGAAATGAAGATTAAAATGAAAACAGGCATGCTTTGCTATGTTGTGTGTGAAAAGCATTAAAGAACCTTGTCATTCAAGTTACTTCAGCTTTCTTTACTTTCTTAGTTGGCATTGCTAGGATGCTAGAGAACTGTTAAATACTGAGGCAGTCACAACTGTAATACTTCTGAATGAGGGAGGTATGCTATTTGAATGTTCTGTTTGAAAGGTAACTTGTTCTAAATTGTCTGATTCTTGTTTCCTTTGAACAGTTGCTGGCAATTCCTGTAGATAAAGTTGTTAAACTATACAGAAGAGAAACCTGGGATAGTCAATTTGATCTATCAGATACATTCATCACACAGGTAGGTACATAAACCAGGTGCTTGCAAAATCTTCCATAATTTAAGTGTTACTCTGCTAGAAATTATCTTCTGGACAGTATCTCTTCCCACCCCACCCTCCCCGCCCCCACCTTGGTAATGATTGTTCACATTTTCTGTTCCATTTCTGATCCTGTTACTTTATGTTGGAAAACAAGGCAAGAGAAACTAGATGAGCGTCAAACATGTCTTTATGTGGCTCTGGTTCCCCTCTTTCATTTATAGTAACCTGCTAGATCTCTGAAGTCTACTGGTGAGTCACCAACTGCAGCTGAAGAACATCTGTTTTCACAGATTGCTCTAAATACATAGCTTTTTAGGGAGAATGTCAAGAGTATTATTTCTGTACAGAACAGAGATATCAGTTGTTCACTTTATATTTTATTGAGCTGAAATTTAGCTAAGTGGTAGCTGTAACTGTGCCATCTTCTTTCTTTTGACCTCATATACTTGGAAACCTTTGGGTTATAGAGGACTGCTTTCCTAGTGTTATTAAGATACAGAACACAGAGTCTTGGATTTTAATTTATGGAACTGTATTAAGTTCAAAATAAAGCAAGCTATGTCTAGTGCTGTGTTTGCAAAATATACTATGCTTCTGTCTACATGTCTAGAATCAGGTTTTTTCAACCTCATGGCAGCATTTAATGACAGAAGATGGATATCCTCAAAATAAAATAAGTGTGCTGTCTTTAAAGAATGGTTCTTGCAGGGAACTACCTAAAGCCAGCTCTAGTACAGGAGGCTGGATATGATTTGCTAAAGATCATTATTATTATTTTTTTATTCCACAATACCTGTCTGTTTTAAGCTCCGGAATGTGAATGCTGTGCGTGCATTGGTAATTTTTCTTTTTTTTTTTCTATTTCTTATTTTTTCCTTAGACCTTGAATGTTGTGGCCTGGTCTCCTTGTGGGCAGTATCTGGCAGCTGGAAGTGTGGATGGGAGTATAGTGGTGTGGAATGTGGAAAACCAGGAGTGCATAGAGAGGTATTCAGTGTTGCTCCATAAATCCCAAGTACATGTTTTTTCTTGAAATAGAATTTTGTTATCTTTTCTGTAAAACTTATTTGTGCAAATGTAGAACTCTGCCTCTTGAAAAGCCTTAATAAGATTTACAGGGCAGATCTGTAAGTTTTCTGCCAATGTTCCACTGAAAGCAAGCACTCCAGGAGACAGCGTATGAAAGCTCAGACAGCGTATGAAAGCACTCCAGGAGACAGCATATGAAAGCTCAGATTGAAGAATACCATTTTACCTGGCCTCGTAGATGGTTTCCCAGCTGGTGGCGGGGCTGGGAGCACATCCACAGAGACAGAGCCAAAGCACACAGGTCAAAAGAACCGTGTCAGGTCTGAGTGACGCTGGCAGGCAGGGCCACCGCTCAGTGTAGACTTGAGCAAAGGGAGCAAGAGGAGGGCTATTCTTTTGTGCAACCCGAGTGAGGTGCACTAATACTGCAGTTCATACGCTGAAGGGAATTCAAGGGCTGCCACATTTCCGTGTGCTACAAGGAAGCAGCTTCCACAAGAGTGTAACTCTTGGTGGTAGGTAGAAATGTGGTGGTGTTTTGCCTTCCCCCACCATATCCAGTATGCACAGAAGTATGTTCTGATTCATGTGATCTACTGTTTTCCTTTCTGCATAGCTAGAAGGATCTGGAAACATCACATTCTTAGAAATAGAACAGGGAAGGGATATGAATGTGGATTCTGTTGAAATTCCATAGTCTAGTTTTCTGTGTGCAAATATCTTTTATTACTTTTTCATTTAATAGTTGATTAAAGGACAGTTTTGATGGAAGCAAATTTTCCTCACATCCCCAAGATCATTGGCAGTAAGATGTATTTTCTGAAGGGAGAGGGAAATACAGATACATCAGTCAGCTATCCTTACCTGTAGGCAAAAAAGGACAAACTGACAAATTGCACTTTATCACTTAAAGCATCTCTCATTCAAAAAAAGAAAAAAAGGTATGATTAAGTGAGGTATAGAAGAGAAGGGATGATTTATTTTTCTGTCTGAATATTTGGGGTAAGAAACATGATTGTTACTGTAATGCTTATGTTAAGAATTAAAGACAGATTATGTAAATAATTAATGGAAGGATTTTTTTTGTGTGAGTAAAGGGTGAAAAAGATAGAGGATTAACTCATCAGTTTGGTACAAGAGAAACAGCTGAATGTTCCTTTTATAATGGTATGGTTCTGGAATGTATGACTACTGGGGAATTACTTTGTCTTTTTTACATGTATCAGGAAGCTGTTGTTTTAAGAATATGATCCTGTTTGATTTTTTTTTTTTAAAGCTTAAATGATTTTCTCCATAGAAAAGGAAGACCTGCTGTATTTTTTTTTTTTTATAGTAGCTGTTTATTCTAAAGGTGACCTATTAATTATTTTATTATGTGTCACATCACTGTAACATCACTTTCTAATACTAGTAAATATTACCGCTTTTTACAATAACTCTTTGGGAGGCTTCCTCCCTGAGAAGGTTACTAAAAATCCATTATTTTTACATTCTTTTTAGGATGAAGCATGAGAAAAATTACTCAGTTTGTGGACTGGCATGGCACCCCAAATATAGGCAAATCGCGTATACAGATACTGAAGGAAATCTGGGGTTGTTGGAAAATATCGGCGATGGAAAGAAACCAAATGACAAGGTGATCAGTACCAATTATGTCTTAAATTAACATGATTATTTAGGTTACCAAATTATACTGAAGGTTCTGTTTTGTGTGTTGAAAGTTCCCTCTTGTATGTTAATTCATTTCTTGAATTCCATGTCCAAAAGGAGTTTTATGATGATTGCTAATCGGGTTTTAGGTTGCCAGTACAGTGACGAAGGACTACAATGACCTCTTCGATGGAGAAGATGACGACTACTTAGATGGAGATATGATTGAACCACAGTCTTCCCCAAAGGCTGGAGATAATGAAGATGATGCTGATGACCTTATGCCAACTTCAGGCCGTCTGAGACGGGCACTAATTGATGATGATGATAACTCACTAGGTACAGAATGAACTAATTTTTCAGAGCTCTTTAGTGCTGTTATTGGGACAATCTCTTAGCTTCTTCAACTCAGATATATTCTGCCTTATTTTTCCAGAGAAATCTTGACTGTTGTAAATGTTTTACCTATATTCTGTCCTAATAATGTGTGTAAGATGTAATTTTTTTTTTTTTTTTTTAACTTCTAGATATTGGGATGATAAAAGCTAATTCCAATGTTCTTGAAAAGGAAGATGACGATGACGATCAGACTGGTGGCTTTTCAGCTTTACCACCATCATCTACACAACAGCCTTTCTATGATGGGCCAATGCCAACCCCCAAGCAAAAGCCGTTCCAGTCTGGCTCCACTCCTGCACATCTCATGCATCGTTTCATGGTAAATCTCGCTGCTGTGTGGTTTTGTTGATCTAGTTGCTTTGTTAATATTGAACATTTTCCAGTTCTTGCTGTGTCTTAATCTAATCTTTTCCAAGATTTTTTTTTTTTTTTTAAATACTTCACAGTGTGAAGTTAAATAGTGGAAAGTAGCTTTGTGTTAATACAAAGACTGCATAAGGTTATGCTTTACATATCAGTTGCTTTTGATGTAGAAATAAGCACTTGGCTTTAAGACAAAAGCAAGCTGTACAGTTTGTATCTGTGCTATTGAATTCTAGCAAATCTTTTTTAAAATTCTCTTTTAGCCAGAACTTGTGGATACTTTTGTGCTGTTAAGACTTGTACGTTAATCATCCACTATTTCTTTCTGACTGCGAGTTCTTCACACTTAATTTTGTAAGGAGAAAGACAGCTAAGCAATGAGAATGAAACTAGTTTCTGCCTAATTCAGCTGTTTTAGAAACTACAAGTCCTGACTACGTCTTCAGTCTTCCACTAGCCTCCCACCTACTGTTGTTTCAGATGAGAAAGTTATAGCAGGCTGGTTTAGGGCAGTATGCTTGATTTGTTGGGGGTTTTTTTTGGTGGGGTTCTTTTTAATAGGTATGGAATTCTGTTGGTATCATTCGCTGTTACAATGATGAGCAAGACAATGCTATAGATGTAGAATTTCATGATACCTCCATACATCATGCAACACACCTGCCGAACTCTCTGAATCACACAATGGCTGACCTCTCTACTGAAGCTATTTTACTAGCCTGTGAGAGTACAGAGGAACTTGCAAGGTAAGTCATGGCCTTGCTCTGCAAAAACTGTAGTGTGGAATTACACTTAACTTGTTTCAAATATTTCAGCTTTTAATTTCAGCTTCTATCACTTTTTTGAGATTTTTGGCTTTTGATTGTGCTTTTTATTTATGGGACCACTTTCGAGGAGGATTTTCACATCCGCCCACTTGAAGACTTCAAGAATATTGAAAGATGTAATTTGTTTCCTGAGGATTTTTTTTAATCCCCTTTTCAAATATGTATATACTGGAAACTTTATGCATTGCTAGCTCAAAGGAAATTGTACACATGAACAGTAGTTTTTCAGTTTGCTCAGATCAAAGATAAATCATAGGGGCTGTGCTATTTCCTTTCACACTGTTGCTAAGGAGACATGTTTGGAAATACCTGAAGAACTGTAAGTGTGAAGAACACAAGTTTATGAAAACCATAGAAAGATTTAAGCAGCTGGGCCACCTAGACTCTGTTCTTGCATTTAAGAACAATAGCAACTATATTTTATTGCCAGTTGCTGTGGAAATACCTTGAAGAAAGAACTTATTTTCACACATACGGCATTGTGATAAGTTGAAAAGTACCCTTTACCTTTAAAAGTATTATTTGTGTGTATTGGTTGTCTGACTCTGAACACTTCAATTTTTTTTTCTCAGTGGAAGTGGGTAACCTCTCAAAACCCACGGTGTCTATGAATTGGTCACAAGCAGTTTTCGGTTATTAAGATGGCAGAACTGAAGTTCCTAATTTTTTTTTCCATTTGAAACAGAATAATATGACAGACTTGTAATGAGGGCTGATATTCAGGGGTACCAGGCACCTTCGTTTCTTATTAATGTTAATTAAGCAGGACACTTACCTGTTTCCATCTAAAAAAATCTCCCCTCAGACCTTTGAACTGTCTCTGCTTCAGGCTTTAGAAGCTCTAAGTCTACGGTGCTGTAGGTCGAGCTGGCTCCAGTTCTTGAATGGTAGGAGTAACACCTTTGCAGATGACCACTTGTAATTTGTAGTTCCTTTCTATGACCATCACAGCTTCTAGGTCTCTGGTAAAAGTGTAATGTATTGGTGTATTTTCAGATATTGTATTTTTCTTCACGTTGAGATATTTGACTATTGTTCTTTGTCTCTGCTTTAGCAAGCTCCACTGCATTCATTTTAGCTCATGGGATGCAAACAAGGAGTGGACAGTAGATATGCCAAAGGATGAAGACATTGAGGCTATCTGTTTAGGTCAAGGCTGGGCTGCTTGTGCCACTAGTGCCTTGCTGGTTCGTGTGTTTACAGTTGGAGGAGTTCAGAAAGAGATCTTCAGTCTCCCAGGTCCAGTGGTGTCTATGGCAGGACATGGAGAGCAGTTGATGATTATTTATCACAGAGGTAGTTTCCTCCTTTGTGTCTTTTTTGAACTGGGGTTATGTTTTCAATCCTTGTCTGTTACTGGCTTCAAGCACTGGTTAATTTGTACGTAATCACTGGAAGTGTTTTCTTCTTCTCTTCCTTATGATGCTTTTACTGTCACAACCCACTGATCTTTGACTTCTGACAGCAAAGCCTACATTTTATTTTCGGATGCCTAGATTAACCTGTGGGGAAGGGGAGAATTTTGTAACAGTGACATTAATAGATTAAACGTGTGTTTCAGGTAGGCCACAATGAATTACTATGGGAAATTAAGGAAGTAGTTGTTATGCATGCTTTGTATGTCCAAAATGACAAATAGTCACTTGTCTGACAGTGGTATTCATGGATAACCCTGCATTAGAATTAGTTTTTGATTCAAAACTTAAATTTAGCTAAGAGACAAGACAATTCTTTTGTTTTCTAACATCGTCACTGAACAACTTCTTCCTAGGTACTGGGTTTGATGGGGACCAGTGCCTTGGAGTACAGCTGATGGAGCTAGGAAAAAAGAAAAAACAAATTTTGCATGGAGACCCTCTTTCTCTTACAAAGAAATCCTATTTGGCGTGGGTTGGATTCTCCGCAGAAGGTATGAAATACCTGCATGAGTGACACTGAGAAATCTTGACACTATTGGGGGAATGTTGGAGGAGATTTTGACTAATTAATGCCCTTTTAGTAATGGTGATCTTGGGACCTAGACTCTTTTTTAATATCAATGCTAAACAAAATTCTATTTTTCTATTCTTTCAATATATTTATTGGAAATCTTTAATATGTTTCCACTATGAATAGAATGCACTTGAACATTATCAGAACTTGTTCTCCCGATTCATTGCCCTGCTCAGTAAAAAGAAATAAACTGCATTAGTACACCATAATAGGCATGTTCAACTATCTCAGCAAAAGCCCCCTCTCCCAAAAGTTGGTAGCTTGGGAAGAGTTTTTATGATAACCAGAAAAAGTAATTGTAAAATAGCTAATTTTCTTTGGGAATCTACCTAAGTAGTATGAATTTGATTTCTTCATAAAATGTTTTACTTTTGAACTTGTCAGTTGACTAGCAGTAGCGTTGACTGTCAGAAGGTGGCGCATCTTTCTAAGGAAAGAAGTTTTTCCCAGCTAGGTTGTACTGTTTGGGTGAGAGGATTTCGTATTTGAGATATGTAAACCATCGTTTCCCAGCAGTATCCACCAGTTCAAACTTGCTTGCGTAGTAATTAGTTGCCTCTCAGAATAATTGTTTTCATTTGTAACAAACAGGTACCCCTTGTTATGTGGATTCTGAGGGAATTGTGCGGATGTTGAACCGAGGACTTGGGAATACTTGGATTCCAGTGTGTAACACGAGAGAGCATTGCAAAGGAAAATCTGATCATTATTGGGTAGTTGGCATCCATGAAAATCTCCAGCAGCTCAGGTCAGATATTTCACAAGGAAATGCTTTGGTTGTCTTGGTTTTAATTTACAGAGCACTTCTTACTATGAGAAACTGGAAACAACTTTTACTAAAACAGATGGCTGGTAAATATGCACACTTAATGATCTAGTTCATAAATTTAGTTCTGCATGGATGTTTCATTACTAAATTGGTTTTGAATAAATTCATTAGAGTTTTATAATGTGTAATTCACTAATTTTGGCTTTTTGCCTTGGCTAACAGGTGTGTGCACTTCGATGTGAAATCACATCTCTGATGCAGACACGTTCATAAGACTGCATTTTGTTAGAGAAACCTACTAAAAAGTTGCTGTTAGGAATCTGCTTCTGCTGTTGATGGTTTTGGGGGGTTTGGGTTTGTTTCGTTTGGGTTTTTTGGGTTGCTTTTTTTTTTTTTGCTTTTTTTCCTTAGCTATGTTTTCCCCTTTTATCCCTTTCAGAAGAATCCAATCCTGTAACTAGTCTACATCATTAGGCATAGATAAATCAGAACTGTCTGTTATTACATTAATATTTAAACTGTGGCCATGAAGAACAATTTTGTATGTAAAATTGCTCAAATATTTAGCTGAGAGTTAGACATTACTTTATAAAACGTGATACTCGTGATGTCTAAATAACTGTTTCTCTTTATTGTAACACACATCCTGGACATTTAGTTGCTAAGCTTTGTTTGTATTCCTCTTTATTCAGTGATCTGTGTCCTTTTTCTATGAGGGCAGAATCCATCAGTTCACATATTTTACTGAAATTTAGACTCTTTGCTAGTCACGCACCATTGTAGAGTTTGGTGGGAGAGTGCATTTTATTTAAATTTATGTGAAATTCTTTGTCATCCTCTGTTTTTTTATAAAAAGGGAAATAATTTGGTATCACTGGTAAATGTCAGTTCTCTGTTTCTTCCTTCAAAATCAGTAAGTAATGTTGGCCTCCAGAAAATTCACCAAAAAATGTGCAGGACGCATCACGTTGATGGGATGGTCAACTGTGAGTCTGTCATGATGAGTTTTTTACCTTCTACTCCAAGAAAGAGAGTGCCTCTGAGTTGCAAAGAACATTTTATTCAACGCCACTAGCATATTAAAGATAAGAAGGGGGGAGGGTTGTTGTAGAAACACCATATGCCTTAATTAACACAGATAGCCAGAACACTAATGCTTCCTGTTCCTTTTTTTTCCTCGTGTCTGAAACAGTAGCTTATAAAACCAGACACTTTGTCAATGCTGCATTGGTGCTGCTGGAAATACAGCTCTTCCTCAATCAATGTTTTGCTTAAGTGATTGTTACCAGAAAGTACCAGTTAAAATATAATGAAACAATAAGCCTACCCTTTTAGTATATGCTTATCTGTTTCACCCCTCTCCTCCCCACCCCCAACCAAGTGTGTCTAAACACAGCATTCTCCTCATGAAGTCCAAAACCCCTCATCAAAATAAATCATAGATGTGCCTGCTCTTGTTCCAGTGGCCTTCAGTTTTTCAGTAGTTTCTGATTTTAATAAATTGCATTTACATTTTGTAATAGCTGTTAAATCGTGCACTGTGTGAGATGGAGATCTGTGTCTGTTATGTGCCACATTTGGAGTTTCTAGTGTGAACAAGAGCAGCATGTGCCTTGCTGGTTTTAAACTCTTTTACCAGTTGCAGTGTAAAAATAACCCTTTATAATGCAATCTTACATATTGCTATATTTATGTCAGTAATTTAATTACTACTTTTTAAAGAACAAATCCTCTTAAAGTGTCTTGCTTCGTAGGAGACATGATTTAGACGTAGAACAACTGGTGACTGTAGGTGTTGAGGATTGTATGTGTTTTTTGTTTCCCTTGCACAGGTGTATTCCTTGTAAAGGAGCCCGATTCCCTCCTACGCTACCACGGCCTGCTGTAGCAATATTACCTTTTAAACTTCCTTACTGTCAAGTTACAACAGAAAAGGGACAGATGGAGGTATGGAATGGTGTTGAGTTCACAGCTGATAGTCTCAGATGTCCCCATAGTAGGGATTATACAAGATTCCTATTAATCATCTCTACTGTGAAAGAGGGTAGTACAAACTCTGAGTAAGACACGTGGCTAAGGAGGTTATTTGGGTTCAGTGTTTTGTATAGCTTTTCTGGTTTGGTTTGGTTCACAACTGTTTCTAGAAGAATATAAGATAAAGCTGCTAGAGCTGATTGATGCAAGGTTATATTTACACATAATCTATTTCTGACCAATGAAGTCTTTCTTACCCTCTCTCTTATTTTTTTAGTGGGTAGTGGCTAATGTTCTAGTAAGCACCAGATTTTGGGATCCAAATCAAGACCCCCTTGAAGGTGTCTGTTTTTTAATATTTTAGGCATAACAAAATTTCTGGAAGATGTGTTTTTGAAAGGTGTACTAAGTACTCAAATTCATATAATCACTCTGAAAACGTAGGCCTTCCGGCTTGACTTACTCTCTCAAGGTAGAGGCTGGTTGAAGCAAGATGTACCTGTGGAGACTTCTAGAAGAATATCTGTATTTATTCTTCAATTTTTTATAGGTTTAAATATTTCAATCTTGCTGTGTTCAGCTGTACTGCACAAAATAAAAATGAACATAAAATTCTAACCTCAATCTTAGAGACAGTTTAATGCTATTTGAAATTTATTCTCTTTGATAGAAGTGTAGGTAAAAAGTTTCAATAATAAACACTTTGTCATTTTTGATGAATTCTGATTCCTTTGGCTCAAGTCTTTTTGTTCTTTATCTGATGGAGTATGTCTTCCATTCCACACCCACCCTGTCAACCCTCCCAAGATAATAGAAGGAAAACACCCTGGGAGCTGTTAATTTAGCTTGAGGGAATATGTACTTCTGTGTAGGTAAAGAAACAGATTATTCCAATATATAACTGATGAAAACATACTGGTTTTGAATAAGTTTATAATTATTTTGTAACAGAGCTAGCCTGGTCTAATAGCCATAGTAGTATTTCACTGAACAACAAGAGTTATATTTTCTGTTTGCCTGTCTCACAGATGATGATTACTCCTACAGTTACTGAGTTATTCTGGCATACTTCCAATTTGCTGTGGGACAGAAGTTGTAAGCTAATCAACTTGTTCTAGAATTATCTGTCCTTGTAGCATACTGGTGAACATGTAGGTCTCGTCCTGCTGAAAGTCTGTAAGATATTTGGAATTTAACATGTATGGCGACTGTTTGGATCAGTTTGTATACAGATGGTTGTTAGTGTGGTCTATTTTTTCCTCAGTAGGCATTGGCTTTTAAAGAGAATTGTCTACACCTCACCCTCATTATAAGATGAAAGGAACATTTAAGAACAAGTTGATAAAATACATTGTAAATCGTTAGGCATTATGTCATGGGCTGTTTTTCCCCCCCTGACCTCCAGCATGCATCTTCCTCCCTTTTTCAGGAACAGTACTGGCGTTCTGTTGTATTTCACAACCATGTGGATTACTTATCAAAAAATGGCTATGAACTTGATGAAAATGCTAAAAGCCAGTTAGTGAAAGAACAGCAAGAACTTTTAATGAAGCTGTTTGCCGTAAGTACAAATAAATAAAAAATAGAATGAATCCCTGAGACTTTATTTTGAATAGGTGGCCTTTGATGTAAACGTTGATGTGATTCCTCTGATTAGAAGTCTGGCTAATGACTGGCAATCCAGCTAGTTCACAGACTACGATAAGAGGTGGAATGGTTAATATTGCTATTGCTTATCAGTATGAAGGGTTGGAGGAAGAAAAAAAAGAAATTTTTTTCTTTGCTATGCAGCTCATGATTGTTGGTGGTTTGTCTATTCATTCACTCCACCAAGACCGTAATATTCTGGTGCTAGAGTCTTGAGAGAGCTGTGTAACTGAAGTGTGTCACTCTCAAGGCTTCTTTTCTTTCAGCTGTCTTGTAAACTGGAACGTGAATTTCGTTGTATGGAACTTGCTGACCTCATGACACAAAACGTTGTGAATTTAGCTATCAAGTATGCTTCTCGATCTCGAAGACTAAATTTAGCTCAGCGACTTAGTGAAATGGCTGTAGAAAAAGCAAGTGAGTTGGCAACAGCACCGGAAGATGAAGAGGAGGAAGAAGATTTCCGAAAGCACTTGAATGCTGGGTAACACAAATTTCTGTGATTAAAAACCTGGGAACATTTTTACTGACCAATTAACATTTTGGTCCAGTTGATGCACTTTTCTGGACCATAGTTTGCAATATATTTCTTATGAAGTATGAAGTAACAGTTTGTGTTGCTCCATTTATAAATTATACATATAAAATGGTACATTCTTCCTGATCTCTTGTGAGGACTCGTTAGTACCAGGATACTAACACAGAGGGGAAATATCTCCACTCCTTGCTTACTGTATGTGTGTGTTCAACAGCTTCAGAGGCAAAGCAGACTCAATACCAAGTGCTCTGATTTAAATTTTTTTTTCTCCCCACCCTCTCACTCCCCCAGCTTGTACTGGTTTGGTTATTTGACTCCAACCTATTTTTTTCTCTTTGTCTCGGTCTCTCTATCTCACTTCATTCCACACCTATCTTAAAATCCTTCTATCTTTCTCCAGCCCTCCCCTCTTTCAGTATCCCACCTCAGTGTATCCTATTTAATCTTAACATCCTCCTAACTAATCCCAGCTCTTCAAAGCTATGAAAATACTACAGGTTTGCTTTGCATTTTTTCCCCCTCTGTTATCTGTGCTGTCTACCTTTCCTCTCCTACCTGCATCTGCTTTGTAAAGCACAATGAGGCAAAAGATGTGTGTGGTATTTTTAAAAATATAGACCATACAGAGGAGCTGTGTTCGTGCTTGGCCTCTGGATGGTACAGCTATAAGGAAAGTAGTTGCTAACCACCAGTCTGATAGCGCAGAAAAAACGTCGTAACGTTTTGTCAGAAACAATGTCTTCCTATAGCAATTTTATGTATGAAGTTTGGAACTTACTTAAGCAAGAGGAAGTGGTAAGTTCCTGAACTTATCTGTAGCCTTTCCCTTATTCTTCTGTGTGAAACTGCACATTCAAAACTCCTTTCTAAATGCTCTACCTTGTTCTTTTGGATCATGCGTAGAAGCTGTAATCCCATGTCTGCGACTTCAGCCACTCTGAGGGTTAAAATTCATCACAAACGCTGTATTGTTCTTAGTGCCAGAGTAGTCTAATACTGACATTCTGGTTGAAAGAAATGAACCTTTTGTTTATGTATACACAGATTTTAGTAATTGGCAAAGATTAGAAGGGGAAATGCAAGAAATGTACATACTACTATACTGGGAGTTTAGAGAATAATCAGATTAAACATTAAAACTTGCTGCCTAAGCTTCACACTGAAAATATGTATCCACGTTACCACCTGTATTTGTTCATGTATGCAGAAAAGTAATCTGGTATTATTTATGATATTGGAGGTATATGTATTTAAATGGAGATAACAGAAGATTGTTTTATGTTTGCATTTATGTTTGTGGCAAAGTGTTCTGGCAACAATAGCAATGCACTCTGAAGGTGGGAAAAGGTTGCTGTTTCTGTTTGGGTGCTCGCTCTGTTTGTGTACGGAGCTGTTTGAAGGCCAGTGCATGTACTTTTAGCCGAGCGTGAACTTCAAGCAGTTTCATAGCCACATGTGATCTTTCTTAAAACTACATGAGTACCACTTCAGGCGACTGCACTTGGTGTTTCAGGGTGAGCTGAAGTGGTTAATGAATCTTTATTTTATTTTTAGCAATCATCAGAGTTTAATCAGAGGTATAATGCAAATAAATGTCAAATGTTACTGTTCTTATTTCCTAAATTAGGTAAGTAAGTTAGCCTTCCATTGTTCCAGTTTTCCTTCTGAATGTGGTGACCGCTTCCTTTCTGATGAATGCCTTCCATTTAGTTACAGCAACACTGCCACGGAGTGGAGTCGGCTGCCGGTCAGAAATGTTCAGCAGGACCAAGAAATGGAAGATGCGGAGGAAACTGATGCCTATGAGGAAGTAGAAGAAACACCAGAAGTGCATAAACAGAGTAAGAAAAATATATTCTCTGAATAGGCTGGAAGTTATCTAGATGTGTCTTTCACAGACTTAATAAGGAATTCTGGAAAATTCCCAGATTATTTGGTGTTTGGATAACTTGGCAGCCTATAGGACTATGCAAACAACAGCATTTTCTGTCTGTGGTTTTGTTTTGTTCTTTCGACATAAAATTTAGGAAAGATAGGCACACCACCTGTCACGGGGCACCACAAGTGAGGTACAGGAGGTTTGATTTAGAAGCCATTTACATAAATAGAAAATAATCCCATTTGTTTCAGTGAGTTTTGAAACTGCAGCTGCAGCAGGGACTAGGTTTTCTGCTACCTAGTTAGAAGAGATCTGGTAGTTTCTGATCTGTCTTATTTGGGTGTTGATGTGAAAAAATGCACAGGAATAACAGGGTGACATGCAGCAACTCCTGCCTGTGGGCTTCTTGTTACCTGGAATTCCCTGTGGGAGATGCATGGCAGTGCCTACCTGAGTGAGCAGGTCCATATTCCAGACTGTGCCTGCAGTTGCTGCAGAGTAACAAGTTTAGTGTGTGTCATCTGCTCTGTCGCAGCTTGCTTTTGCGTTGTACTTAGTAACCATTTGAGGCACCCTTGGGGAGTTTTTCTGTTGTCTGATACTATTTCTAATGGACTGGGTCACTTTGTGAAACGGTTACTTTGGTTTCAGCTCAAATCTTGCAGGAGTTGAATTGATAGACAAGTAGTTTGCTGGGCACGGTTTAAGGAATAAGTATACAACTCTAAGTTAAATCCAGGTAGAGATAACAGGTGGTTTTGTAAAAGTGTATGTACAATTTGAAAATGAAAAGTCATGCTTTAAAATATAGATTGCTTGACTATAACTTGTCTGTTTGGGGATTTGTTTTTAAAGAAGTTATGCTATTACATTTTATTGTACGTAAATATGTACCTCTTTCTTTTTTCTGAAGGGCCAAACCCTTTCTGCAAAGGTGTCACTTCAGCAGAGGTGACTACTCCGAAGTCTGGTGAGTAAATTCCCATTTATTCCAGCATGAGAGCTTTGTTATGCTTCCTGATACCTGCTCCTGCTTTTACCCTCCGTTCTCCCATTACTACTAAAATTTAGTGCATAACAGTGTTGTCAGGTGGTAACTTGCACTGATTGTTGTTCTCATGTTTTTAAGAAGTTCCTTATTCCTGTTGATGTCATCGTTACCTAAAGATAACATATGTGCATAACACTATTCTGATTGCCTTAGCTGTGCCAAATACTGAAGCAGTTGTCTGCCTGGTTGTGTTATGAAGGCATTCTTTGGGACAGGGATAAAATGAGAACAATGATCAGTTGATTTGTTTTACTAATCACAGGCACATTTATTGGTTGCACTTACAAAGCAGAGTTAGTAACCCTGCTGTAGAACTGTGAGTCTGAGCAGGCAGGGGCAGAGTGTGACCTTTTGCTGTTTCTTGCTTCTTACCTCCTCCCAACCCTCTAGCAAGAATAATAGGAGTGGAAACGGATTTGGGAGTGGAGGAAATACTGGGTCTTCCTTTGGATTTATATTTTAAACTGTTGGTCCTGTGTGGCATTTCTGATGGCTAATAATAGCTGAGCATGTATAGTATAACCTTTGTGGGTTTATTAAAGCATCTTTCTCTTTATCCGACCGCTTTCAAGCCTGGTGGGAACTTCTTTTCTTTGGTGTGGAGTAGTTGATGCCTTTGATTTAGTTCTTCTCTTCAATTTTCAATGAACAGAGGCTGAAACACACACAATGAGTGTTAGCCTTGGTCTTTGGAAATAAGGCTAATGTTTTGTTTACCCACCTAAAATGTGCACATTGCTTTGTAGATTTTTATATATGTGTGTGTGTACACACATATGCATATTTTCACATTCTTTTTTCTTTCTTATTAAATAGTTGTAATTGTATCAAGCAGCCAAGGACGAGTGAATCCCTTTAAGGTAAGAATTTTGCAGCTGGTTTGATTGCGGTGTTCTGAAAATCACTACAGATGATTATATCTAACATTTACAGTATAACTGTGGCAGATATCTTGGAGCGAAAGAGAAGGGGAACATGACAGAAAATAAATAAAATGTCTATTTATTTGTTTTGCTAGGTGTCTTCTAACAAAAAGGACCCAGTGGTCCCCTCAGCAAATGTTCTAGACACTATGAGCAAACACTCAAAGAAAACTTCTTTGTCTAGCAGTCGAGCTGTAAACAAGCAGAACCCTCCAGTTATAAAGCCTCTGATTCCCAAACCCAAGTCCAAGCAGGTAATGTTTCGAGTCTTTTTACATTGTTTCAGTCGGCAAAGAACAGTAAATTGAATTTTACCAGCTTTTATCAAGTACGAAACCCTGTTGATTAAGTAAAGTATCTTAGATGGCAAAGTTCATTTAAGCATACTGCAGAAACTATAAAAGCACATAAAACAGCAAAAAAACCCTTTCAGTTGTAGAAATTACATTCTGCACTGAATCTTGTGCTTTTATTTTAAATAGTGTTAAATAAACATCTGCTGTGCTGAAATTGGGTGGATTAGATGCTATATTAATGCAAGTGATTACTGTGTCTTTAGGAAAGACTTGGTTTTTGTTAGGCTACATGCTAGGTGTTGTTTGAGAGTGAGGTGTTCTTACTTTTTCTTTTTTTTTTTTTTTTTTTTTAACCTCAATTTCTATAGGCTTTAGCAGCCTCCTTCTTCCAGGCTCGTACACCTAACTCTAGTGCAAAAACAGTGGAAGAGAGAGAAGAAAAAGCAGGAAACGAGTCCCATGAAGTCAAAGTCACTGCACAGGAGAACACTGAAAACAAAAGGTGAGTGGACACTTGTATCTCAATGCCATATTCCAATTTTGATAGAATAGCAAGTCCAAAAACTGTTTTGTTTCTGAAGACGTTGGGCTGGCCGAAGTAGCGTAACATCAAGATTAAAGTGTTAGCTCACAAGTTGTCATGTTTGTGAACCCACTTCAGAAATTTAGTAAACTGCTACTTATACTGTGCGTATTATCAAACCTGCATAAAACACATTGGTTGGATTTCCAATTGCCGCATTACAATCACAGTGAAAGAACAGAGAAAAACATTCTGTTCATTAAATCTTTCCCAGTGTGCATGGCAATGTAATTCAAAGTAGAAGTTTTGCATCAGCCTGAGACAAATAAATGTGTGTGTGAATAATAAATGAACAATGCAGAATGTAATTTTGGGGCTCTAAGCAACGATTTTTGCCTTGATACTACTTATGCATCTGAAAATGACCTTTGAATGATAAATGAAAGCATGCTGCTGTGCCAGTTCCAAGTATAGGAAATACTTAAAAGTTTATACATCTCTAGCAAATCTCCAAGGAAGTCTAAAAGCTGAGGGTTTTACGTGAAAGTGTAAAGCTTTATTTTAGCATGTTTTTTTAAAAAAGAAAACAAACAAAAAACTTAGATCACCTAAGGAGCACGTCTCTTCCTAGCTAAGACTCGTAATCTGTCTCTTTCCTCTGGAGCAGATGTATTTCCTAACAATCCCAGTCCTCATGAAACTTGCATTATTATAATCATGTTTCATTTAGACTTCATTTAACTGAGGAAGATGAAGGTAATTATTATTCATTTGGACTAGCATTCTTTTCATTAACCTTTACAGATAATGTTCTAAAACAAGTGGTAAGGAGAATTGTGAAAAGGATTAGCTGAAACATGTTAATATATGTGCTCTATTTTTAGGTTGATGGGACCCTGTCAGAAAGGAAGAGAACCATTATGCTTTGTCATTCTAAAACTGAAATGTTAATCTCCATATATATCACAGTTTTAATAAAAATGCTTGACTTAGTCTTGCCTTGTCAGCATGTTCTTTAAGCACACTGCAATAAGAGAAAGCAGACTGCTGACTATATATGCCTTTTCCTTAAAGAACAAAAAAATCCAGTTAGGTGTTGTTTAGAAATGTTGGTTTGGGGGACATGGTTTTCCTATAACCTTCTTAAACAGACAATTTTTGTATGCTTGTTTTAGACCAAAGACAGGATTCCAGATGTGGCTAGAAGAGAACAGAGCAAACATTTTGACAGATAATCCTGATCTGAATGAAGCAGAAGTAATAAAAGAAGGCATGAGTCGATTTAGAATGCTGTCATCAGAAGAAAGAGTGGTAAGAAAACATTCTCTAATTCTGGTTTTTTTTGAGAATTTTTTCCCCCACTGAATCGCTTGGTTATTTTCAGTTAGGAAGTTTTTCTTTAAATTCTACTGTTCTCCATCTTCATGGACTTCAGTTTTGAATTGGGCCATGATCTATGACATATACTGTATGAAAATATAAACTGTCTGAATAGTAAGTAATAGCAGAAAGCAGCTTTTCCAAAGTGGGGCGTGTGAGAGAAACGTAATCAATGAAGGAGTAACAAAAGAGACAGGAAGGAGTTAAAAGTGACATAGCCAGGCTTAATTCATTGGGGCTTAAATTTGTTCTAAGGCCTTTTGG
Source organism: Aquila chrysaetos chrysaetos (assembly GCF_900496995.4). Taxonomy (NCBI): domain Eukaryota; kingdom Metazoa; phylum Chordata; class Aves; order Accipitriformes; family Accipitridae; genus Aquila; species Aquila chrysaetos. Next base: position 4,784,515 of record NC_044005.1, on the reverse strand, counting down.
GTTTCTTGTTTGTCCAGAAAGACAATTAAGAGCTTCAATTTCATATACAGGCTCAAATGAAGTATAGTTTTGAAGGAGATTTTTAGAAAAAAGGAAAGTGAGGAAATTGTTCCTAACTTGATCCTTATTAGTTCTTAACAGGAATTATTTCAGTGCTTCCTTAGAATCAGAGAAATAAGGTGTATAAAATAAAGTGGTGAGTTTTGTGGCCTAGTTTGTAGTTTTCTGTTTAATGATGTACTTTATTCAAAGGTGTGGACTGAGAAAGCAAAAGGAGGAACAGTTAATGATTTAGCAGAAGATAAAAAGCGAAAGCGTCCCACAGCTGATGAAGATGAAGTGAAAAAGAACCAGGAGCAAAAATCAGAGGACTCAAATGTATCCAAAAAACCAAAGCCTTTAGATCAATCTACAAATGTCAGATTGTCAGCTTTTGCATTCAAGCAAAGCTAAACAATGTGGTACCTTCTCAGCGTCTGTTTTCTGAAAACATTAGGTAGCTCTGTATTGAGAAATTTGCTGCCGTGCTCAAAGAGCACTAGCAAAAAGAGTGCCTTGCTCCAAATAGTCTTTTAGAAAGTATTTTATTATCAGTTCTTGAGAGATGTTGAATCCACTCTTCCAGCCCTTGGCAAGTTACTGCTATAAAGCTTGATAGCAAAACTAATACTAATGGACCTGTTACCTAGAAGCAGAGTTCCACACAGTGTTGTGTAGCTGTGTGCCTCAATATTTGTAATATTTGATGCTAAATACAGATTAATCATTCTGGGGAGAATAAACTACGTCCAAAAGCTGTCCTGTGGTTTTAGAGAGGGAAAGTAATGGCTTCTATACCATTCCTTCTGCCTGCTGCAAGTATTTGTAAGAGAAAGACACTCAAGGAAATGGGAGTGAGGGGGAGATAGCTTAACATGGTGCTGGTGTTCAGCTGCATTTTCAACATCTGTGGCTGTGACAGTGGCAGAGAGCAGCCCGATATGGGCAGGGACAGAAAACCAGGGCAGAAGCTGAATTAGGAAGGTCAGGTGTGCAAAAATGAGCCATTCCAGACTGTGCAAATGTACTTTCCCAGTCTGTGCCTCAGCAGGGTCCAGAAAGTGTTCAGAACTTGAAAATCTCTGTATTGTTTTATGTAACGTTTGTTTTTAAAATAAAGTGTGAATGTTTCTTTGTTTTAAGGTGGTGGTCTCCTTTGCAATGTTTGTAATTAAACAGACTTCACCTACAAGACATAAGGCAGTTGTATTTACCCTTCTCTGGAGAAAAGGCAGTATGTCTAATAAATGTACTTGAAGCAAACTCAAAGTTTGAAACTTTTTTTTAAGGATAAGGTAACATAACTCTTTAGCATAACAACTGTGACTGAAGAGTCCTAATTTAGGGTTTTTTCTCTGGGTTTGCTCATCCTTTCATCGTTCATTCTTCATTTGTCTTTATGTTATTACTGAAAAGACAAGTGACTGTCCATTTAGAACACACGGAAATCTGTAGATTGAAGATTCAGTGAGATTTCTGTGAAAGCCATTAAATCTTAGTGCAAGAGGTGATTTGCTAGAATTTTTTAGCAATTGCTGCAGGTCATTTTGGAGAAAACGGCTCCTGTTTTCACTGTATGTAAAAAAACAGGGGTCCTGATATCAACCAGGGATGGTAAATACAAATAGAGAAAACTTGAAGACCTGTCACTTTAAATGTTTTTTTTTCATCCACAGTTCTTATATATTGTTACACATTTTATTTGTTTAATGCTGGTAGTAGACAGCAAGTAATAATTAATGTAAGTAATAATTAATTTTCTGTATTGACATAATGTGGGAAGTTCAGGAGAGCAGTGGCATATTACAGTGATTTTTCTACACTCTTTGGAAAGAAATTACTGTATCAGAGACTGGAATTTCTTTTTAGGCAGTAAAGCATGTTTCCATATTTGGGTGTATTGGAGAAAAATGGAATTGCATTGGTAAGAAAAACATCCTGATAGAAAAATCACTATGAGCTTGGTGAACTGTCTAATGGTTTTTTTTCTGCTAGACTAGGTGTTTCTGATGACGACTTGAGCATCTTGACTGTGGTGGTGGGAGATGGGCTGGGTGTGAACGGATGGCCTTTCTTTTTATCTGTATACATGTAATCCATACTCAAACCACTGCTGCAAACAGCTGGTCCCACAAAGCATCCAAAGTCCTTCTGGCTCCTGTAGGAGGGAGGAAACATCCAAAGTAAACTTCCGAAGTGAGAGTTTTCTGGGCGCTGGACGTTTGCAATCATGTCGCCCTTCTGAACAAGCATGCCAAAGGTCTGTTTTAAAGGGAGGCTCCTGGATTTGGTGGACAATTTCCTGGAAATCACTGGGGATATCAGGCACCATCCTGCATGTCCCTGGTTCCTGTTTGCTTTTCTCTTGGCTTCGTTTTTGCGGTATAATGCTTGTGGGTTTCATCAGACCCCGTGTCTGCAGCCTTGAGGTCACAGTCTGGATCTCACTGCTACCCCTGTAGCTGGTTAGAGGCTGCAAAACTGTTTCCAACATCAGATTTGAAATTTTGCATCGGAGCTGTGTGGCTGTGATGGTGATTGCAGCAGTGATTTTTAATTATGACAGTTGCTGCTGTCCACAGCAATAAAATAAACAGCCAAGAGGCGCTATTGAGATCATGGAAGCGAGTACTTGGCTGCTTTTACCCTGGGAGGATCGTCTCCCAGCTAGGCTGCTGTTAAGTTTCTTTCATCAAAGATGGGTTTTGCTCTATTACACAGCTTCGGGCAGAGCTACAAATACACCCTCCATCACCTGGAGCCTTCCAGGGAGCTGCGCCAAGCCAGCCGGGAACGGGGCGCGCTCATCCGGCAAAAGCACTGGCAGGACAGTGCTAAGTATAACTTTCAATTTGGGTGGAAATGAAATGCCAAGCCAAAAATGAACAGAAAACGTGGAACGGATTTTCAAGTGAAAACAGTTAAATCTCTAGTAGCTTTTTTTTTTTTTTTTAAAGATGCTCCCTAAAGAATTTAAAAGAATTTCACTGAAGTCTTCAGAAATGCTTGTTTGTCCTGAATTTGCCATCTTTCTGCTGGAAAACCAGGTATTTTAGAAAAACCAACCTGGAAACTGTGTCCAGGAACCTGCCTGATGTTAGTTGTTCCTACGGTGCTCAGAAAACCAGAGAGGGAGAATTGCACTGCAGAAATATCCACTCTTTGAATTGGATTTGAAAAGCTCCAGCTATTGACCTGCTGCCAGGGCTCTGCTGTGACTGTGCCCTCCGTGTTGCTGTGCCGAAAAGCTTTGCTGTGTCTAAACCCAACCCCAACTCCCCTGTCTGATTATTGCTGTTCCTCTTCAAATTTCGGGAACACAAAGCACTTTCTTTTCCTTGCTCTCTCAGTCTGAGTCTGTCATCCTCTTCCATTTCATTGCATCATTTGACTTTAAAAAAATCCCTTTCTCATGCACTTTTTCTGAAGAAGAAAGTCATGTTAAAAAAGTAGCATGTGAAAACAGGTAGCAGGTGATGGAGTCTGCAAAAAGAGAATATTGCTGACTAGTTGTGCGTGTGGCATTTTGTTCAGTTACCTCTGCTGCTGCTCCGTGCCTAACCCAGAGCTGCTCCTTGCTGGAAAGATGCAGCTACTGAAACCCAACAAAAAGTCTCAAAATGATGGGCAGAGTCTGACAGCTTTTCAGGGGGGATATAATCCAAAGTAGCAAACACCCACCTGCCTTGTTCTGCAGCTGACAGAGCGTTTCAAGCCCTTTATCTTCTGGAAAGATATATAAACGACCTACTAGGTGTGCTGGAGCGTTGCCAACATGTTGGACTTCAGAAGGAGTGCCGGATCCTCAGGAAGCTCAGCATTTATTCAGAGAAAGAATATTTGTACTATAAATAAATAAAATACCTGCTCATGTTCTAAAGAATATTTCCTTTGGCTTTCCCAGCACTTGCTCTGTAATGTAGTTTTGCTATGAAAGAAAACAACAACACCGCGACACTGCTAAGCTGAGCTGATAAAACCAATGCAAAAAGTCTTGTTCGCCTTCGGAGCATCGTGTTGCTGTATGTGGCAGGAGCTGAGCTTGGAGGAGGATGATGGGTACGTTGGGGGAGGAAAGCACTCTTCCCATGGTGTTTTGTTTTCTACCTGAGCTGCTTGCTGCTGCCTGTCCCTTGCTGCCGGGCTCAGGCCCGCGGGCTGGCAGCCGAAGGGCGGGCAATGCTGCAACTGGGCTCCAACAACTTCGCTGAAATCATATTTTGCATACTTTTTTTTTTTTTTTAAGGGTGTGTAATGCCAAATCCTGACAAAGAAATCTCTCTGCCCTTTACATGTCATGAATCTGTGTCAACTTGTGTTATTTTGGATTTGGAGAGTTTTCTTTAGCTGTGCTTTCAATCCCAGCGACATGCAGCCTCTTGCGAGGATGCCGAGTACGTGTGGTACGCAGCACAGAGCGGTAGCTGTTTTCAGGTAAATGGTGTAAAGCTGTAATAGTAGGAGTTTTAACTTTTTGTTGTTGTTTTCAGTGTAGGTAGTGTGTCAGATCAGAAGGTCTCTTTGCAGTACAGTGTTCGACAACTTTATCGGAAGTATTTGGTACTGGAGTGTGATAGCAAATATTTTGTGGCAGTGCATCTCTTATTAACATACTCATCTCCATCAGGGAAGAAAGATGTCTCCTCTTGGCTTCTGGGGATGTCCTGTGCCTCCAGTTCTTGTGGCAAACCTGATCCATCCTCAGGTTAGCTCCACCGGTGTTGGTTAGGGTTCTCCAGGGCTTCTGCTGTGTCCCTCCCTGAGGATTTGCATCCACCTAAAGTGAAGTTCCCATGGCTTGTTTGGAATTGCATTCCCTGATTAGAAAATTAATAACTGTTGGTTATCACTTCTCCCTTTGTTGCTGCAGGAACGAGCAATGCCATCAGACTCAAACAAAGATCTGCTTTACAGACCCGGTGTAAGTCTCCTTCTTGGACATAGTGCTCTGTCCCTGGCCTCTGCGGTTGTCACCAGCTCCAACGGTGCGCACAGCCGGGGCAGCTTGGTTACTCCAGCTGGGAGAGTTTCTTACCTTTGTAGGCAGTAAAAGAAAGCTGATACCAATGAGGAATGGTTTTGGGGTGGGAAAGTCAAGAAAACTCAAGCAGCTTGGATGCCTGAGTGGAGCTGGGCAAAGGAGACCCTGTGTTTGGACAAGCTTTCCCCTCAAACATCTGGCTACAAAACGCACCTCAACTTCTTTCCAAAGAACTTAACTGTGATGGTCGTGGAGTGACTCAGGTTGGTGGTCTTGGCTGGCTAGTCCAAGGAGAAGACAACAGCGGTGAGAACTGCCTATGAGAAAGTTAGGCATCTCATGCAGTAGAGCTCTTTGATGGAGAACAGCAGACCTGGCTGCTTCTCTCTCCTCCCAGTTGATGCACTAAATGTGCTCAGCTGAATGCTGCCATCTAAATTTAATAGTAATTCATTTACTTAAAGGCAGGCAAAACACAAATACCTACCCGGGCTGCGAAAAGAGCCACTTGATGCTGGACTCAATTGCACACGAATGGCAGAGGAAATTTGCAGGAATAGTTTCAAGCCGCGTGTTGCCAGGGAACAGTCCAGTCTACAAATCACATTATCGATCTTGGGGTAATAACGGTGAGAAGCAACCGACGGGAGCGATGCTGGGACACAGCTGCTATACCTGTCTGCCCTGCGCGTGAATCAAAAGCCGTCCGTGGTTTAGGTATGGGCTGGAGGGACCTAGAGATCGCCCTGGCTGATGTCAGATAGCTCCCGTCGGAAACAGGGTACAGGTCCACAGGAGCCTGGAGACTTGTATTATACAGCTATTTTCACCTTCTTAAAAGCATAAATATGAATTTGCCTCCTACAGCCTGCCCGGGCCATCCCTCTGAAGTTTTCCAAATTTCAGGGAGCAAAGGCTGGAGCAGTCCATCGGTGTGAGATCCTGTGACCTTGCTCTGTGAAGGCATGAAAGGAAAGCTGGGGCAGGGCAAAACTGCTGCTTTCACTTCCAGTTTCAGCTCTAAAATGTGAGACCTCACTAGGGAAGTTAAAATGCAGATCGCGTCTGCAGAAGACCCCTCAGACTGTGGGGATCCTCTGTCCTTACAGACCAACAAATGCCCCTGTAAGAAATTAGTATTTTAGGAGCCTGTAATCAATTTTGCTTGTTATTCTGGGTAATAGAATTAAATTGCTCATGATTCACTCTTTAAACTGACACACTGTGATTCCAGGGGCTGATAATCCCAAGCTGTATTTCCAGGGCATGGGAAGGATGTCAGTAGGCTGCGACGTTGCCATCCATCGCTGCCGTGGGCACAGCTATTATTTGAAGATCACGTTTGGGTCTCGTTCTGGCTTGATGTTAATAGCAGGATCGATCTGCATTGCTCTTTTCTTGCTTGAGCCGTTAATGATACGCTGGGTTGACGCAGATGGTTTGAGAAGGTGGAATTCATCATCTCTAACTTTAAGCTCTGAGCCCAGTCCTGAACGCTCCCACTTTATAGTCAATGGAGGAAAAATGAGTGTCTTTTGTGCGTGATTTATCTCAGCCTTTTAGCAGCTGTCAGTGCAGAAATTGCCCTTGAGATACCTTTTAGATGTCTTCATCTGACCCAGTGAAGACTGCCTAGGGTCTCTTCATCCTTAGCCAGCTTGGCTTGGAGAGTTTTCTTTCAAGAGCCCACTCTTCAAACCCCGAGGAGCATCTCAGGCACGCAGGGAGTGATGCTCCGGCCCTTCCCCGCCAGGTTCCACTCAATGCCACAGAAACTGCAGGGAAGCTCAACTGACTAAAACAGGTCAAGGAGCTGGAGCCTGAATGCGAACCCACTCCATCGTGTCCCTATTTTGTATTTTCCCTACTTTCAAAGACAAGAGAGGGCTCTGATGGGCTTTACCATGGACCACGCACCTGCGTGTGCCCACCTTGGCACCCAGCAGCATCCCTGGGTCTCACGGGGACCCCCCAGGTACCCTCCAGCAGATGCGCTGGGCTTTTACCTGCTCTAGACCTTATTCTAGATTTGCAAATAATTCAACTTAGAGCCTCAGGGTGTTTTGCACTCCCTGTTTCATTGCTTTTTAAGAATCTCTCTTCAATCTTTGAACAGCGAAAATAACCCCCAAGCTCTGAGCGAGCCCAGGAAAGTGAAACGGCAGATTCCCTCTAGGAAATTCAGAATATTTTTTAACACAACGTTGCATGGTACCGTCTGCCACTCTTTTATCGCCTGTGTTTTTCTTTTTTTGGGTGTAATGAGAAATAGCAAAGAAAAATTTCTTGGGAAGGCTACATGAGAACATGGGGTGTAATTAATACGGAACAACCAATAAAATATTATCATAAGTTACTTAAAAAAAAAAAAAGGGCCAAGCATCAGTGCTTCTGCTTAGCCAGCTGATGTGGGTTTGTGTTTCAGAGGGAGAGGACTTTGCCATGGCTGGAAATCAGGCTGTGTTGTAACACATCCTGACACATGCCTGAATTCCCTAAACCTAATAATTCTGTGTTTGCAAATTCTGTTAGCAGAACTGCCAGCATCGGCTCCCGCGTGTGCAACCTCTGCTCAAACACGCCCAGAAAAAGTGGTTTTCTGCACATCCACGCAGTGCTCACGCTAGCGAATAAGCTGGTAACTGCCCTCTCACCCCATAAATTGGAGAAAAATTACAACCAACTCCCACAGCTGCTGAGTTCAGACCATTATAAAGTCCGGGGTGACTCCGGAGGGAGCTTATCTTCTTTTCCAAGAAAATAAAGGTAGCAAAGACTAGGGAGTGGCATTGTACTTAGATGCCCTTTACTAACGCCTTTTTCCTATGGATGATTAGGTCTCAGTGGTTCATAGCTCCTAAGAAATGCTACCCAGCCTTTGAACCGTGTCAGCTTGGTCTGCATCGAAATGAAAGTGGTAGTCGTGCTGCCGAGTCCCATGAACAGTTTTTGCGTGTTTCTAGTAAGGGAACCCATAGTTTATATGGAGGATTTGGACATCCTCAGAGGGTTGTGAAATGATGGGAGGTACCCAGCTCCACATCAGTGGGTGTCTGGGGAGGAGCGGGCATGGAGTTCAGGGCTTCAAATCCTCCGGTAGGGCAGTTTCTGTTCCCAATCGGAGCCTGGGGCAATAAAACCGCAGTAAAGCCTGACTGGCTGCAGGCCAGCGCCGGCCCCTTGATTTCACCTGAGTCATCCTGGCTGTCTTCTGGTAAAACCTGTGATCGGAAACCAAATGATAAATGTGGAGCATGTTACTGCTGCCGTTTTGGCTTTTTTTTTTTTTTCTTTTTTTTTTTTGCTTGTCTTGGTTAAATGTAGCTCTTGTGCCTGGAGACGGAGGAAAGCCAGTGAGTCATGCTCTGCGCCCCATCCTGCCGACAGCTCCTTCCCCTCCTTATCTCCCCGACAATTTACCATTTCCTAGGAACAGGGGCAGGGGGAGAATTTGTCCCTGCTGCCTTACAGACAGATCAGGTGTGAAAAGAGAGGGCTTTGCTGTGTCCCTTAGCATCTCAGCCATTTATTTTGATGGCAATCCATAAGATATTAGTTACCCTGCTTGCCCTTGGGGTGACGGAGCATACACCCTACGCTCAGCTGAACCTTAAGAGTCAGTTTCTAGCTCATAAAATCCCAGAAGAGCTTCGGCTGGAGGGGACCTCCCTCCCAAACCGCCTGCCCCGACATTTATTTGTTCGCCAACATTTGAACCCTATGTGGGGCTGGGGCAGAACGGGCTGCCAGCTGCTGTTGGCAAAGATGAGCAGTGCTCTGTCAGTCACATTTGCCCCCAAAGCGTTTGGAGCCACTGGCAGGGGTGACATCCCAGCCGGATCCCTGCGGAAACGCCAAAATATTTGGCGTCGGTCACCAGAGACGGCGCATTTCCTGAGCCACGGGCGGGAAAATGAAAACGTCGGGGCACGTCGGCCCTTCAGCAGGAAGATGTCTGCAGAGCTCACGGGTTGGAAGGGACCGAAACCCAGCCGTGACGAAGCGGCAGGGATTGTGTCACGAAGGAGGGTCAATCCGCACCCGGGATCTTTCTGGCGGACGCATCCCGCCGACTCGAACGGTTATGACGGCGTTCCAGCAGCACCGGCGAGCTACCGAGCGGGGTTCGCCACCATCACCCCGGCGGGAGAAGGACCGGCTCTGGAAGTTGAAGACAAAATGGAGAACGACGTTGGGACCCGCTGCGCAGGACAAGGCCCCGCATCCCGGCGGGACCCTTCTCATCCATCCCCCGCCGCAGCAGCCCTCCCCACGGACGTTCCCCGCAACAGAAGCGATGGAAGGGGGTTCCCCTAAAGCGTTTCGGGGCCCGGTTTTCCCCCCCCCCCCCCCGCCACACGGTTCTCTCAGCCCACCGCCTCAGCCGGCGGCTCCCCTCACGCACCCGCCGCGGCGGGCTGAGACCGGCCGGCTCATGACACAGCGGGTGACGTGGCGGGGGGCGCCGGCCAATGGCAGCGGCGCGGGCGGTATAAAGCTGAGCGGCTGAGGCGGCGGGCGGGAGCGCTGAGGTAACGCCGGGCGGGAGGGCTGAGGCGGCGGGAGGAGGGAGGGCGACGGGCTCCGCCGCAGCGCGTTGCCCGGACGGCGAGGCGGGGGGCCGGCCGGGCCCTGCCGGCTGCCCATGGAGGCGGCGCGGAGCTGTAACGGGTACGCGCGGCAGGAAAGGCCGCCGCCGCCGCCGCCCTCCGCCGCCTCGCCGTCGGCGGGCGCCGAGAAGCCGCGCGTCCCCTCCGCTGGCGGCAGCGGGGATGGCTGGCGGGGCGAGCGGCCCCGCAGCGAGGAGGACAACGAGCTGAGCCTGCCCAGCCTGGCGGCCGCCTACACCACCATCCTGCGCTCGCTGGGCGAGGACCCCGAGAGGCAGGGGCTGCTGAAGACGCCCTGGAGGGCGGCCACCGCCATGCAGTTCTTTACCAAGGGCTACCAGGAGACCATCTCGGGTAGGGAGCGCTCCCCCCGGGTGGGTGGGTGTCAGCCCGGGGAGGGATGCGGGCCGGGGGCGGCGGAGCTGGAGCCTGCTGCTTTGACACCAGCCGTGGTGCTGGCTTTCCTACTTTCTTTCTTAAAATGGGCTTCGGCACTGCCCTGCCGCCGTGCCGTCTGTCTGATGCCCCGTGTCAGTAAGTCATCAGCCATGTGCGCTAGGAACACCGGCACCTTGGGGTCTCTCTGTCCCCTCCTTCCCCCGGTTTCTTTTTTTTAAATGCCGTGCTGGTAAAGTTCACGATCTGTCATGAACTTCTGCGCTTCTGGTTTTGGTGAACAAGTTGCTTTCCCTCTTCTGGTGTGAACTTTTCAAGTTCTGGCATAGGAACTTGTTGATTGTACCTTCCTCCATCCCCAGCTGAGCTAGGCTGTGCTCAGAAGGGGTAGGAACATTGGCTTCTGTGAGCAGACATAGGTGGTTTGAATTTTCTCAGAAAAGGCCCCGTTCTGCTGATAAAAGCATCAGGTGAGGTTTTCCAAAGGTGGGAATGAAACTTGAGGAAGTGAGGTAAGAAGGGAGGAGGTCGGGGAGATCCCTGCCCCATCTCGGGGTCCCAGCAGTGCATGCAGATGTAGAGAGGTACCCCAGGTTCACATCCCTGCCCCAGATGAGTGTCTTAGCTGCTTGCTGGCAGCGGGCCCTCCCTGAGGGCAGGAGGAGAGGAACTGGGTGGGATTTGTTCACTTCATCACCAGCAACTCCGAAGTTGTCTCTTGGCTCCAGTGCAGGGTAAATCCTGCTTGAAAATTTAGGTTTTTACATCAGTTTTTCCTCTTCTTAGCCTTTCTGGTAAGGACTGTACCCAGTATAAACAGTAAAAAAGGACTTCCCCCTTCTGGTCCCTCTTACAGTAAAAGACAAGTTCCTGTTAGTGCATAAGGGATGCAAATACTGTCAGCAAGGATCTTTGAATGTCAGTCAGGAAGGAGCTGAGTGTTCTGCTCTCTGGAGTACAGCACTGGTGTATTGAGCCTGCCCCAGAACTGCATCAGGGTGTTAACAGCTGAATGAAAAGGCTGAACCATGCTGGTCGCTGGCATCAGGGAGCTTCTGCTAATGTGTCAGAGTCCTCTTCCATAAGCATACTGTGCTTCAACTTAAAGGCTGACTTTTGTGTTTTGAGAGGTGAAAAAGAAACTACTGTTGGCTCTTCTGAAATTGGATTGCGTGTAACTTCCAGCATTAACTTACTCATGGCCAGCTTACACTCATGTGCCCATGTTGTGTCCTAGCTTCCCCCAGGAAGAGCATTTCTGCCTTGTCATTTGTTTTGCCTTTTAGATCAAACCAGGTTTTCAGGTTCACATCTGGAAATAGGCTCTGGGCTGCAGTGGCCATCCTCTTTCCTCTCTTCCTTTAGTCCTGCTGCACGGTGTGTTTGAGATGAGGTTTCATCAGGGTCTCGCAAAATGATCCTTTGTCTACTGGGAATAACTTTCTTGTTTGGGGATTGCATGTGTCTCTTTACTGCTGTAAAACACAGGAGGTCTCTCAGTCATCCTGTCAGTCTCTAGCAGAAGGATTTTTTTAGTGATAGTTTCTGAGCATGAATTTGTGTGCTGAACCTGGATGAGGTTGCTGCCCATCTTAAGTCCTCACTTGTCTTGCTGCCAGTTTTGTGTGCAGAGCTGCACATGCCCTTAAGTTTTTTTAATAGCTTTTTTCTGCTCCAGTGTGGATTCTCTGGGACCTGAATAGTCTGTCCTAATCTCTCACATACATTTCATTAGGCAGAGTAGTTCTGGATAGTCCACTCCTCTAAATATCCATACCTGGGAGAGGGCTTTATTATATCCAAGAGTAGAAAGTGTCACTGCTAGGTGCTGTACTTTTTAACTGCTCTGCTCTTTTCTTTCTAGGAAATAAAATGAAGCTGTGATACTAACATTCCTTCCTGTGTCAGGTGGGAGATCTTTTTACTTTCCAGCTACTCATCTCTTCTTACACAATGCCCAGGTTTCAATCTTCCCACCCTTACTAGCCAAACAGAAGAAAGAAGTGTAGCTGAAGGACAAGTCCACAGGTTGATATGGAAGTAACTTCCACTTGGGAGAGTTTTAAATACATTGTGAATCATAGAGCCAACAACTACAAAGTCTTTGGGAAAAAGGCTAGCTGTGGGACTGCAGCTCCTGCTGTTTGTCTCTGTTGCGGCATCCTGATGTACTGTTCACTTGGTTATGTTAATATAACTGTCTGCCTAGCCAGGCGGTGAACTAGACCAGGAAATGGCTTGTGAAAGAAAGGATGGGAGTTGGGGAGGGAACACAACAACAAAAAAACCCCCACCCCAAAAAGCAAATAAAACGCCCAAACAACCACAACCCAAACCCCAACAAAAAGCAGCCCTGACCTCTTGTTTTCTCAGGTTTATTCTGCAGCTTATTCAGCTCCTTATGTGGAACTGTCTGAAGAGGCAGAGGTTAAAGCAGTGATTTGTGGGATATGTGTTGAGGAGTGTGTTCAAGTTTAATCCCCAACAGGCAGAAGAAAACAGACAGTTATAATAGCTGTAAGTCCCATCTTTTCGTAAAAGGTTTCTCAAGTAAAAGCTCTGGGGTGGTGATTGTAGAAACACAGGGCTAGAAGCAAGGTGTGTTGCAACAGGCACCCGTCTTCAGCTGGCTCCAGCTGAGCTCACAACCCTTTCCAGTATGTGGAAATGCTGCCAGACTGTACAGTCAGAAAAGCGACAAAGACGAACCAAGATACTGAACGTTAGTACAGCTACAGGCTTTAAAATCAGCCTTCTGCGTTTGTCTGCTTGAGTACCTGCCTTAGGTAGGCAGGAGAAAAGTAATTCATTTCTGATGGCATTTTAATTTTCCATATGGGAACACAAAATATGATATAATAGATATATTCCCAAACTATGAAATATAGTGAAGACTGGAGAATGTAAAGTTGCAAGTACACTGCAGGAGGTCTTGAGTGTTTAATGTGCTGGACTTGAGCCTCACTTGCTGTGATTGAGTACATGGGGGTTGTTCACAAAACTAAGCTACCTGACTGCCTTGAATGCTGCCCACTGCTCTCAGAGGCTGGTGATTTGAGCGGTGCCTTGCTCTTACTTGTCAGTGAACACTTTTGAGTGCAGTCAGGTGGCTGGAAGCTTTTGGGTATGGTGAGGGATGATGGCCTTACCTGCCATGCAGCAATCTGTCCTCTGTGGTGGCATTGGAGGAGAAGGCGACCAAGTGGTGTGAGTAGGGAATTTGGCTTAAGGAACCCATAAAGCTTTTGGAAGCTGCTGAGCTGATGTGTGGTTTCAACAGAGTCGGCAAATGGGTATTGTTTTTCTTTTTGAGCCTTGATTTGATAATTCACCCTTAAGAACAAACTATTTTCTTGATCTTTTTGTTACCATGTGTCTGAGAACATAATGCATTTGGGGCATGGTTAAATGTGCTGGACATTTGATCTCCTTTCCTGGGTGTTGTCACTTTGCTTCCATGACACCTGATTGGATTTGTATTTTTGTACTTTCCATAGCTTAACTTTGTAGTGTTGTAGGGAAGATTACATCTAAATTCTGTCCCTTCTCTCCATTCAGATTTATGTGAGTAGCAGAGAAGCTGATTCTGCTTTCTAGCTTCCACTATGCGTGTGTTTCCTAGCTTGTTTTCAACAGTGCAGACTAACAGTGTTCCTGCTTTACCCCTTATTCATCTTTGCTATCTGTGTTCTGCAGCTGGTCAGTATTGTATTTCAGAGCCATTAGCAAAGTTTGCTTGCTAAATGTCTAAATCTGGCTCTTTGTTTTTTCTAGATTATGTCTTTTCCCTTATTAATGCTGGCTTTATAAAGGCCTCAACCTCTTTCTTTGACAAAATGTATTGGGATGTATTGATCTCACTTCTATAGTACTAGTCATCAAACTTTCATTGGAGTAGCAAGAATGCCTCCAGTGATTTTTAAAATAAAATCCTCCTGGAGACCAGATTAAAAAAATACTAGCAGCTCATACTTGGTCATCAGTGTAGACTAACAGCTGTTACAACAGAAACCTCTTAATGTATTGGTAAGGATGGCAGAGCAGACAAGGTACCAAAAGTCCTACTTCTCAATTTCATGCCATGCTTCTGCATGAGCATCCAAGAACATGTTTTCTTTTCCAGGGTCAGATCTATCAGCTTCATACTCCTGGGAGTAAATTACACTGCAAAATAGTAACCTGTCCTCTTAGTTAATAAAGGTGAGCAGGACTGTTGATAGGCAGTTGCCTTTAGCTTTGTTATGGTTGGTTCAGGCAATTGCCTGCCACACAAAGACTGTATCTTGAGAGATCTGTCCCTCCTTTTACTAAAGGCTTAATGTCATACTCGGAGATGCTGTCTGTGAGTCTATATATAAATACTACAAAGCACAAGTGTGTGCAAATGTGGTAAATGAGTGAATAAATGGAAATACAAGATTGCAGGCAGTACTAACTTGTAACTGAAGCTGAAGACTTCAGAATCAATCTCACTAAGCAGAGCTAACTGGTAAGTTACAGAAACAGTGTCAGTTACAGTGACTGTCAACAATGCTAGCTTCAAAAGGTAAATCATAAAGGAGTTGGTTCTGATTGTGTAATCCTGTAGGAAACATTAGGCACAGGGCTGAACAAGCTACCTGCATCTGCAGTAGGAATTTAACTTGTTTTCATCATCCGCAAGCACTCTAGGCAAAACAGCATGTTCATTAAACACTGTACTTGCTGGTAATGGCGATAGTTGTTACATGAATAAAGGCTGGGAGACTTTTCTGGTAGGTATGTTAGCTTTCAAGCATGTTGGCAGGTTCAGCTGTCCTTTCAGCATGTTTAATAGGGAAATGAAAATTGGAAATACCGGGAGAGGGTAACTTTGCTTCCTGAACCTCTGTGGTTTTGAAAGGCTGCATGTATGCTTTATTTGCCTGGAAGCTAAGTGACTGTACTGTGCAGCTCTTACTTTAAAGCAAATAACAACTAGTTAGGTCTCATACAGTAGATTAACACCTGTGTGTACATTGCTTATATTGCTTTTCCTCTCTCATTAGTTTATGTGCTTTTCCTATGGTGAAGGGTGGAAAAAATGCAACCTTAATACTCTTTTTCTTCATCTTCTTGTCTGTGTGGATTTGGTATTTTGACAGATGACAACACTGGTGTAAGCTCATAAATTTTTCCGAGCCTACTCAGTTTGCTGTGGATGAGAGGTGCTAAGCATTGCTATGTAAGAATAAGCAGTGCCTTAAACAAACAAGGCTGTTTGATCAGCAGCGCTGCCCTTTGCTAAGAGCTGGTGAGTTATTCATTCTTTCCTGGAAACAAGGTACTGCTAGTTCTCTTCCTTCTCATAGATGCAACAGTCTAACCTATTGATAACTTAAACATCAGCATTATTGTGGTATGGCCATGGCTTGTTTCTTGTAAACCAGAGGGTGGGAGAGACAGGTTTGTTCAGCGTAAGGTTCCTGGGGGTTTCTATCCTCAACCTCTACCCCACATGAGTGAAGCCTACTGTACTGAAACAGGTACTCAATGCAGCGAAACTTCTGTTGGGAAGTAGGACTGTAGGACTTCCCAGTATGATCTCCCCTCCCCATTAATGCTCAAGTAACACCAAGCTTGTTCGGGGTTTTGTCAGGAATTTATTAAATGTCTTAACTTCTTGGATCTTAAAGGCTTCTGATCTCTTGATGTTGTGTTTCCAAAGTGTTGTTTCATCTTCTCTGATTTTTTTTTTTTCCCTTGTTTCAATTTCAGAAAGAAGTGTGGATGAGGGGACTTCCAGCACCTTCTATGACATGAGACATTGAAATGGTTATTGAAATCCTGATACATTTTAATGAGCATCTCCATAACCCCGCTTTCCCTCATATTAATAAACCTCCTGGCAGAGGACAACTTCTAGAACCTAATCTTAGCTTCATCTGAAAGTCTGCAATAACTGATCTCTTATGAATAGACCTGAGTCTCTCACTGCAACATGGAAAGTGTCTTGTAAGGAAAATAAACAAATCTGTACAAGTGATGGCCCGAATTAGTTGAATAGCAATAATGCTTTTCTTCCATCTTTGCTTCTATGAAATGTGCCTTAAATTACACATCTGGTTCACCTCTTTTCTGGTAACTGAGGAATTAAGCTTTGCTTCTGAAGCAGATGTTCATGTCTGAAGTTGAATGCCTGTTTCTAGTCCTTTGGTGTGGCAGTGATGAAATCTGAAATATTAGTCAAACTTGTAAATTCTTTTGTGTCTGAGGTTTCTCTTTGTTCCTATTAGGTTTGTTATGGCAAGGAAGCCACATAGTGCTCAATTAATTTTCTCTGCAGCTTTTGAACTCTAATGCCTATTTAAATAGTAATGTAGCATCTTAGGCTGTGTCTTTCTAGAGCTCTTCAAGACTTCTTGAAGCAAATGGCACACTCAGACCACCCCCTTTCTTAGCAACCCAAAGTCATTAACTTTCTGTGGCAGTACAAACTCTCTCTCTATGAATGTTTTTGTAGCCTGCTTCTCTTCTCTGTATGCATAATAAATTCCTGGTACCTTTTTACTACTGAAAGGCTGCAATAATTTTCTTGTTTCTTGTCTGGAATATTTTCTCTAACTACAGTTACCTGTAGTGTCATCACATGAATAAATAAAAAAAAATTCAGTTTTGACTCTACATCGTATTGCTTACCCAGCAGCAACTGACAGGTTTTTACAGCAATTTTCTTCCAGATGCAATTCTGACCCTGTAGTCTCTTAGCTTCAGCTGTTAGCTTGTGTTTCCTGCTCTCTCAATTACATCTGTCTTCAGATGAAGAGGAACTTCTTGAGTAAGACAGTCAAAGGTATCTGCCAACATACCTCAGTTGATTCTACCTTAATGAATGGTTAGCCTTTGGTGTCTGGCTCATGGCACTGCTGTTCTGGAGTATCCTCCAAACCATGACCTGTTCCTATTTTGTGCAAGGTCCCCTGCCATTGCTTTTGGTGTAACTCAGCCTGTGTTCCCAGGAGAGCAGAAGGTACCAGACCTCAGCCTGCACTTCAGTTTGTTCAAACTAATGGGCATTGGTATGGTGTGACTTGCCCCACCACCCTCATAGGACGCCTGCCCCCCCCCCTTGGCCTGAACCCATTCCTACAATGGCCTTGGCTGCCTGCTGTGACTTATGGGTTGCTGTGGAGAGCACAGGGCCTGTTGGTGAGGACAGTCTGGAGCCGTGTAATGGGTATCAGCAGAACCTTTTGCCTTATGTCTCTGCCAGGATGGATGAGCTCAGGGAACAGTACCAGGGAATCTCTGGGGCTGCCTTCATCCTGTTGACGCTGAACAATCCTCAGTCCTACTCCTCTCTAAAGTGGAGTGGTGAGGCAACTTAACACCCCGGGGAAGTACTTTAACACATAGTGAGAACAACCTACATCAGTCTTCTGTCTCCCAGGCATAGTAAAAATGGGACAGCTGAAGTGCTGTGAAGCTGATGCAGTGCTGCTCTGCAGAGTGCTGCTATCCTTCATTCCCTTTACCTACTGAGCCAGCTGCTGGGCGGGCTCTAGCTTCTTTGGTTGCCAGAGGTGCTTTTGCTTTCCTGTGTCACATTAAAGCCATGCAAATAGTTTCTATAGCAACAGGTCTTTTTGCTCAGCTCTGACGCAAAATCCTGAAAGGTCTTTCTCATTCTGTCTTCATCCAATTCTGATTTTTGCTTTTATCAACTCTTTTTGAAGATAAAGGGGGAAAAAAATAATTCTGCTCTGTTTCAGGAGTTAACTTGCAGCAGAGGTGACTGTTCAGTTTTAAGAGCCCACTGAAGTTTCTACACCAGGACTTGAACTCTGGGATGAAGGAAAAATTGGCTGGAATAATCTAGAGAGCGCCCTGACTGTACATATAATGTTTGTTCTTGTTCGTCTCCTCCCAGCCGTATATTTTAATTCAAATCTTAGCTTTTCATTAACATGATGTGTCTAGGCTTAAGGACTTCAGCAGTAAATTCCATTAGCTTTTCTGGGGTGGTAGAGAATGAAAACGGTGTTATTTGCTGTCTCCTTTGGCTTATAGACAGGGCTTTGTGGCAGCACTTGAGCACAGCTGTAACTAAGAAAAGAGTGAGGGGAGGTATGACTGAGAGGCCAAGGGATGATGTATGAACATGCCCATCTTCTTGCTAGCAGAGGGGATGCTAGTCCTATCTTCCTGATACGGATGAGTACGTAGGTGGTACTTGGAGGGAGTAGAAGTGTTGCTTCATTTGAGAGGAAGAATTTCCTTCTTGTATTAAGGAAAAGTAGCCTGTTGAGGAGGAGCCCATCTGAGCTGCATGTGCCTTACCTTGTCAGGAAACCAAGCTAGCAATATTTACTTCTAGCCGTCCTTCCCTCTAAAAGCCCTGTTGACTTCTATGCTTTTCCTTTGAAGATTCTGGTGCCACAGGAGGAAGGGATGGAGAAGATGCAGTTGCATTAGAAGGGTAGGTGGGTATTTTAGGGCTGAGAGACGCAGCCAGTGTAACACCCACATTGCTCTGTGTGAACTGGGACAGGCCTGGGCAGGGACAACATGTCTTTTAGACCTTGCCCTGAGTGGCAAGAGTAAATGTTTTGGAGCCTCCAAATGAGGAAACTGAAATCAAGTTAGTGAAGCAGGCAGCGTGGCCTAGTAGGTAGAATGAAAGAATGGGAAAAGAGGCATGAATTTGTCCCCAGCTTTGCTTCTGGCCTGGCTAATCTGAGGCCCTGTTTCCCCTTCTGTCCTTTCAGCTCCGTTAAGTTCTCCAGAACACGTGCTGCAGGCTGAGCTTGTCGGGGCCCTCTTTGATGCTGTTGTAAATTGAATGACTAAAAAAAATTAAAAAATGAAAGGCAGACAAAGTTAGATAAAATGGTATTGCCTCCCTGCACAAAGCGTTTGAGTCTCTGCCAAACAAGTCTCTCCTGTGTAATTACTGAAAACAAGTGCCGCGGTGGGACATAGCACAGCATCTTGTCGCAGCTACTCTTACCTAACTCTTCTTTTGTCAACACAAGGCTTGGATTTCAAAGAGGGAGGTATAGGGATGTATAGACAGGCTTTAAGCTATGCTTATTTTCAGGAGAACAGGCTTGTGAAGCATGAGCAGGAGGGACTGGAGCAGGATAGGGGTGACTGGGGCTCTCAACACCATGGCCATTTACACAGGTAGTGGCCTTCAGTCTCACATTTTGTTTTACCTTGTCTCCCTGAATCATCTAGCGGTTGTGAAGGGGTTATTGGAGGGGCTAGCACTAAGCTGGTGTCTTCCTTTATGGGCTCTGGCCCTCCTTCTCAAGGAGTAACTGGTGCTGACTTAAAATCAACACACCTTGCTGCAGGCACAACTGCAGAGGTTATGCAGCTGAGCAGGTTTTGTCTGTGATCTGGCTGCAACTTGCTGCTAATATTAAATAAATCTAAGGTGAAAAATTGGTGAGACCTGTATAAATGAGAAGGACCAAGCATCCCACAGCTCTGCGGTTATATTCTTGGTGCGTGGATCTGTTTGTTTACACACCTGTACAGCTTGGCTGTGAGGGGGCATTGTCCAAACTGCTGTGACTCTGGGCTGTAGCCTAAGAGAGTATATGCAAGAAGGATGGATGACCTTTGTGTTCCTGTTTGATTGCTTTAGCTGTGAGAAGGATGCATTTTGTTCTTGAAGTTGGCTGTGTGGGTACTTTATAGGTCACTTAACCTTCTTTTCCCCCCAGCTTTAAAACAGGGCTAACAGCTGTCTCCATGATACAACATGGCTCTTCAGCATTCCAGTAATAGAGTTAGGTTCCTTAGCTAAAGTTTGTACGATCTATTAATATATGTTTTATACATGAATAAGTGTGTATATGCATATATATACATATATATGAGACTTCACGGTGAAGTAGCTTCTGTTGTAGCTTTGGCCTTATGCTGTGTCACACATTACCATGACTCTTAATGAGAACATGGCCATTTTTGATTGTTCTGAACAGTCTGCTTTGCGAATGTGCTGACGTAAATCCATATCTAACATCAGGCTCTGATACGCTTCTGGCAAGGCTGGTGGTCTAATAACAGCAGCAGTCACTCTGGAGATGCTTTGTGGATCCGTTTGGATTTTGTTTTAATAATGCTGGGCATAGTAGCAGGTTTTGTGAAACCACTGTTTGCCTTTCTGCTGTAGAAATGGCATGTCTGCACAGTGCTGCGGGAGGGAGCTAAGAACCCAGACGGCTGCTCTGTCTCCCCTTCCCTCTCCTCTGAGCCTGCTCTGTTTTGGGTTCTGGCTATTCCTGATTGAATTCGTAGTTATACAACTGCACGATGCTCCCCATGTAATCAAAATACTCTCCAGCAGTGTTTGATGTAAACTAGACTCTGAAATTGGAAGAACAAAATCATGTGCCTTTACAGAGTTGTTTCTTGGCCTCTTTTGTGCCCCCCTACTCCTGCTCTCTGACCTGATCAAAAGCCTTCTGGGGTTCAGCCTCGCTGTCTTGCAGGTTGCCATTCGTTCTCAGGAAAGAACATGCGTCGCAGGCAGAACATCTTGCGCACAGTTTCCAGGGTTACCTGTGTAGTGCTGATAGCAAGCAGGAAATTAAAATGCTCCATGATGATGATACGTTATCGACAACAGATGGTGGCCATTAGGTGTACGTGCATGTCAGGGGAAGGCATAAAGGCAAGTAGAGCAGACACAACTATTAGATTTGTGTAATCATCACTGCAGGTGCTAAGCTCCACTATGGATGAAGCAGGGCAGTCCCTAAGCACCCTGGTTCCCCTTCTGGCCAAGGTGTATGTGACTCTGGTTCCTGGAAGTAACTCCAAGTAGTTACTTGGTGTGGCTTCAAGCTAACTTGTTTGCAGAGTTCCTTGTTCTGATTATTAGCCCTTTTGTACAGCTAGTTCTCTCTTGCTATTTTCTCTGTCTTTCTCATCTCTCTTTTCTAGACAGCTTTTCTCTCTTGTCTTTCAAAAGGCTCGGTCTCTTAACTTGAGACCGTTCTACTTTTAACCTCTCCAAGGATGGTCCAGCTGCCTGTAGTCTTTGTGGAGGCTGTAGTGATCTGCTGTAACCTGTGTCAGGATTGCTTGGGGACTTGTCAGGGGACTGCTAAGTCTAGAAAATCAACTGAGGATCTGTTCTACTGAGCTCGGAGCCTAGCAAAGTGTCACGTTATATGTTCCTTTTCTTACTGAGCTGTCTCTTCTTCCTTCTGTCTTCATGGGTCTCTCCACCTCAGTGCTCTGTTAACTCTGAGGTGCAGAATTACGCCGGAATATACACATGCATGCCTGCTTTCGGTTCAGGATAGCAAATCTCTCCCAATCTGTGGATACAGACGTATCTTTTCGACTTCTGTGTACGTCTAAACAGCTGCTGGCTGGGGGGCTTCAGGATGAAATAAAAGAGTATCTTATTTGCGTGCAAAGCCTCCTTGAAGACAGTGATGCTGGTGTAGAAGTGTTTGGAGAAACCACTGTGATGGCTTAGCTTTTCTCAAACCTCAGGCTCAGCTTTGCTTGCGGTATGTGGAAGCACTAATGGAAGCCCACTTTGAGATGTGCTCTTCTCCTCAGCATGGGCTTTATCAGCTGTGGTCTTAATTGCTCTTAAGATGTCAGTAATTCTGCAAAGACTAGACTTGTTCTAGTCTGGGCTCAAACTATTACTTAAAACATTATATAGGCTGACTTCTGGGGTAGCACGTAGGTAGTCCGACCGCACTGTGGCAATTGTGTGATCGTATGCAAACCAAAGCATACTTGTGATGTTACTCCTTACTTGCCTCCCATATCTTAACCCTAAAATCTGTAGTTCTGAGAGAGCTATGCTCTTGCTACAAGCTTTCTCAGATGCTGGCTGGAAGAACCTTCCATGCTTGTGCATATATATTTTTTTTAATGCGAATGTTTAATTTCAGATGTTCTGAATGACGCCATCTTTGATGAAGATCATGATGAGATGGTAATTGTGAAGGACATAGACATGTTCTCATTGTGTGAGCATCACCTCGTTCCATTTGTTGGAAAGGTAACTCTTCCTCACAAAACAAATGTGGGAATACATGATAAAAGACCTAAAGTACATGTAAAAGACTTTGTAGCTGTAACTACAAAGCTTTTAAAGCTATAAGTATTTACTGCTTACGGCTATGATTCTAGAAGTTAATCTTCAGAATACAAATAAGGAAGACCTCCTTAATGTGAGTTTTATTTGGATTTAAGCTCCTAAAATATAACGCTCAACCTTTCCTAGTCTAAGTAATCTAATGGTTTCTGACATTTCATATCAAAGCTCTTCTTCGTGAAGCAGCAGCAAGCCTTGAGGGCAGACATCTTGATATTAAACCAGCTCACCCTGCACGCTGGCTCTGTCACGGATTTAGCTTCTGGCTCAGAGCTATCTAGTGTGCATTCACCTTGGGACACCTCCCACCCCCCCCCCGCCGTGAGTGGAACAAACTTCTGATTAGCAGCCCGGCCTTAAATAAGCAAGCCCAGTCAGGGAGGAGGTAGTCAAAATCGGCTAGCAGGAGGCTGCTGAGGTTGGGACTTCCATGGAAGGGGCTGGTGTTTCAGAGGGTGGTGAAATTGTGATGCCAACAACTTTAAAAAGAAAAAAAAAATTCTCAAGTTAACCACTGTAAACATGATGAAGAGTTCAGAGTGGGTAGTCCCTTCTGCAGATCTCAGCCTCTTCACTTGCATATCAGCACAGAAGGATGGAGCTTATTCTGATTCATCTGTTCTACCATAAAGTACTCCCAGGCCAGAGAGTAACAAGTGCTTTTGTTGTCTGTAAAATTCGATCAGTACCACATATGTTCCAAGTAAACTGTCTCCCAAAAATAAAATACCCGAACACAAACCAGCTGTTTATTTAGTTGAGTCAACTCAATTTCATCTGCTTTCTTTTCTTACTGTTAGTATTTTATACTGGAAAACACAGTAACCTCTTTTTCTGTGCAAGCTTTCTATTTTGCCTGTTATTCTTGGTTACACGTACTGTGTATATTCTCTTCGTTACTCCTGTGGCAATATATGCATTCTTTTTACATCTAGCTGTTTAGGCTGTGTGGTTTGGAGAAATCTCCTCGCAAACACCGAATCGGTCCTGCTCGTATAATGGTCTGCTAAATGACTTGGTATGCCTCTAAATATTCTCAGACTAACCATTCTCCTGTTGGGTACATCAAACAGGCTGCAAACACTGACCAGTAGGTCTTGTATTTGCAGTTCTATCTTAAATGATATTAAGACATTCGCAAAAATACTCTATGGGGAACAGGATTCAGCGCTTATTTCTAAGTTATGTCTCTCACTTTGTCTGAAATGTTTCATGTCTTTTCAGGTGTCAGTGGGTTGATTACCCAACAGAAGTGATAGCAATGAGCAAGTTAGCCAGGTAATTAGGTGCACTGTGGTACCTCTAACTGCAGGTACAGCAATACAGGATTCTGAGATGGGGCCTTTAGGCAAAGCGCTAAGACGGAATCCTACACTGACACTCCCCTACTGTATCTTGGCTAATTTTTCAAGTCTCTGGTACAGTGAACACAAATGCTGGTTTATAATCTGTTATAACTGTAAACCCACTTGAATTCAGTAGCCTATGTTGCTTTCTAAAAACAAGAAGCTAAATGGCTTTCCCCCTACCTTTGTATCTGAGCACATTTCTACTAAAGAACTTATTCCAACTTAGCGCAACTACGTGTTCAGTATGAATGTTCAGCAAATCCGTATTCGAGCAGGATGGAAGTTGACTTCATCATACAGTGGTCTATGGTACTACCAAAGCAAGGGAAAAAAAAAAAAATCAGTAAGTGCAGCCTGATTTTGGTGGCTAAGTACTTCTGGCCATCAGAACTTTCACTGGAAGTAAAGTACAGTCCCTCTGCCTCCTACTCCCTAAATCTGTTTTAGGTCTTGAAAGAAAATCATGTTTATTTTAGACGAACAGTGCTGTGCTGAGTAATAGGCTGCTTTTTGTACCCAAACGTAGTAGTACCCTGTAGCATTCCTGAGACTTGGAACATAAGCCTTGGCTCTTGAAGAGTTGTGATTTTTCTCCCCCCCCTCAGAAAACTGACCTATTCTTCACCAGGACACTGACCTCACCAGGCATTTACAGTCTCAGTTAGCTCCACAATTTTTCAGGCTTGCATGGTGGCATGTTCCTCCCACATGCTAAGACTTCGGGACTGTTCCAGAGTTAGTTCTGGGGCAAATACACATCTCATTCTCTATGCATGAGTTTCATATGTATTTGGAAGTGTGGGTTTGATTCTGTTAATGGTTTGTTCTCCTCTGTCTAGGTACATATTGGCTATCTTCCTAACAAACAAGTACTTGGCCTCAGCAAGCTTGCTAGGTAAGTGTTAATGTAATGAAAGTGATGCTAATTTGTAAAAAGGATTCCAAGCTGTGCTAACTGTGCTAATCTTTCTAATCTGGTTCCCCTCTAAAGCTCAGCCCACTTTGTGTCCTGGATTTGGATTTAGACCAATCCTCGGCATTATGTTTTTTTGTGGAGAGGACAGATAAGTCTTAGAGCTCTGTGTTAATTCACATCAGTCAACTGTAGTAGAGCCGTAACGCTTTTGTACGTTCATGCAAAGCATTGGTGTCTGCAGGGGAGCACAGAAGGAAGAACAACAGAGAATTTGGTCATGTTCTAAGGCAGGCCACAAAAACCAGTGGGTGTCTCTAGCTATTTACTACTTGCACGTATATTGACCGATAAGAACAAAAATCCCAAACTTCCAAACTGTAAATGAACACGTTCTATGGATAGAAATTGAATCTAAAGCTTTCATCTGTTATCTGACTCTTCAGATAAATTTGGCATTTCTTTCTTTCACTGGAGACCTGCTGAGAGAGCCATGGGGTACATTTTATAGATAAGGTTCAGCCTAAGAAACAAAGCAATTATGATACACTTGAGAAATCCATTTGTTATGTAAAATAGCTTTTTCCTCAGCAAGTGCCCTTGGATCCGTTGTTGCACTGAATCTTGTTATAAAGTGGCACTTCCTAGTTCTGGTGAGGAAGGGGATGGTAGATCCCTTCAACAAGCAGATTACTGGGGACCAGAGGGGAAGGGTCTCTTTTGAGAAACGAATCTGAAAAATTGGCTGTAGTTCAGAAAGACCACATAGGTTTTGCTTATACTTTCCCTGATATGTCCATTAGTCTTGGTGTAGTTCCAATAATACTAATAAGAATTAGCCTTGTAAATCTGCATGCCTGCTGGGTTTTCTTAGCAGGTAAGACGTGTAGGGTATGACACTAAAATGCTTTAAAGTCAGTCAGCTCTGTTCTGTGCGCTGCTTGCACAACAGTGAAATTGGTTTGGAAGTGGAAGGGCCCTCGGAGCTCACATCTTTGTTAACGTAACTTCATGTTACAGGGCGGTCATCTTTAAGTCTTCTAGCAGTGCTTATAGGAGGGGACTTTGCTCTGATTAAAAGGCTGAAACACGCAATTGAACATTTAAATTTTTTTCCTACATGTTTTTTGTGGCTGTACCTAACTGCTGAAATTGTAGGATGAGGTTCCGAGCTGTCAGCACTGCAGTTGCTGGGCGAAAGGCTTTGCCTTCTGTAGCTGCTTATGCTTGGGGATGTCTGTGTGGCAGTTCATGGCTTGTGTCATGTGTTGGCTGGCACTCGTGTAGCTGGATCTTTTTAGTTGGTGCGGGGTTTTTTTTGAGTTGGATTTCTAAAGGCGAACATCCTTCCTGAAGAGACTGTCTTTAGTCCTTGGTTTCATTTCTGCAGGGCTTGAATGCAAGATTAAGGATCACATTTGAAATATGCATCAGTTGATTTGTGCTTGCTCTGGTCTTTAGTTACCTCTGAATCGCAGATGTAAAAAGGAGCTCAAAACTGTCTTTGGTGATTTTTAATGCAAGTGGCAACATGGTGCTAGAAGTGTACAATTTTCCTACTACTTAGTATAGAAGCATGCAGGAATATGTGCAAGGCTTCCTGCGCTGTGCTTGAGAGGTTAAATCTTGCCTCTTTTCAAGTTAGGGTAAAACTCCCATATACTGCAATACTGAAAAGATTAGATTCTTGTATAACAAAATGTTCTCAGTCCTGACTTGCTTTTGAGTGCTTACCGTGAAGAGATTGGTGGGCCAAATAGTGCTTCCTTTCGTGCCCTATATAATGCAACCAGTGTTGAAACAAAGATTTGTGAGGCTATTGGTACCGTAGGCCTAATCTTTTGTAATAGGATTAGTCTAATGTGGTGGGTTTCTGTAGTTGGGGATGACCTGTATTCAGTAAACAAACATCGTTCTTTGGATTTTAAGCTCAGGCTTGAAAATGCTAATGCAAGTAACTGTTTTTACATAAACATGCTTATAGAACTTCTTATATGCAACACCAGTGTAAAAGTATCTGAGCATCAGCTCGTTTCCTACCCATGTATTTAAATATTATGTGGCTTTGTTTAGAATAGCTGTAACACAGCCATTTCATTTCTGGAGGGGAGTTTCTGCATATAATTCTCTCTCCAAAACAGCAGGCAAGTCTCATTGTCAGAAATGTTTCTTGTAACTAATGCCTCAGGCTGCCAGCCAGTGTCTGTTTTCTGTCTAGTCTGACCAGATGGGTATTGAAGCTTTCTATAGCAACTTCTTTACATGTCCACTTGACGTGTGATTAAGCATTTGAAGTTGGCATGAATAATCCATTGAGGGACAGAGCATTTATAAGACTTTTCTTGAAGGTGTGGATTTTAGTACTGTGGCGATAAATGATGGTAGTATCACTTGCATTGCCCCACAAATGGCTTAAATTTGAAGTCATGTTCAAGGGGAGCATTAAGGTCATCCCTGCATTGAAATGTGAAGGATGGTGTGGTATATGGGTGGAGAGTGTCTGTTTTAAATGAAAACAATTCTGTCTCATTGTTGTTAGTTAAATTTGTGGTTAAATGCAAGAGTCCAAACCATCTCTTGCTTAATTTCAGTAGCCTTCTGGGAATCCCAATATCTGAATTGTCCTTAAAACAGCATTTGGTTTAAATTGAAGCAGAAGGAGGTAGTCAGACCTCAGTTCAAGGATTAGCGTTCAGAGAGTCTTTGGGCATGGATTACCTTGCAACTCTGTGATGCAGGTGGGTGGTGGTACAGATAATTCAAAAGTAACAGCCAACAGAAGAAGCTCTAAGGAGAAGTGACAGGTTTGCCCCTGAAATAGTCTCTGGGGTTGCAGGTAGGGGGAACCTGTGGCGAAACACAGTGATGGGCTAAGAGAAGTCCTTGAGCAATGCCAGCCAGGGGCTGAGCAGCAGCATGATGTTGCATGGGTTTCCAGGAAGGACACGGATCAGTACAGTGGTCTTGTTTTGATAGTGTCAAGTTAATTGTGAAGATCAGACAATGATCAGATGGGAATAACTATAACATTGTCTTTTTCCTTTCTCTTTTAGGATTGTGGAAATATACAGTAGAAGATTACAAGGTAAACAGATGGATTTTTTGGTTTTGTTGTGTGCACTCCTTTGCTAGCCAGCTCAGGGTACTGGTAATTGTAGGTGGGCTATAGGGCTGTAGCTGTGTGAATTTTAGTGTGAAGAAAAACACTGTTCTTGAGCAGGTGTTTCACATCTGTCATCTTACTTAGCTTCTACGTTTCCAGTGAAGGGTAAAATCTGGCTATGAAAATAGATGTAGGCAGTAACTGATTCAGAGGATAAATGTGCTACAAGATACAGCTGCCAGGAATAACTAAACTAGTTGGATGCTGCTGGAGATGAACTCTCCTACAGATAATTTGGGAGATATCTTCAAGAATTGTCTGAAGAGATGAAGCGAGAGCTGCCATGTTTATGGGCTGCTTGCCTGCTGCTCCCAAGAAGTGGAGGAAGCTGCAGGGTCTGAGGCCTTGGGTTGGGCTCAGCCTGCTCTCATTGTCCTGCAGTTAAATTTGGCCTGTTTTGGTCATCAGAAATCTTAGTGACCATTAGATGTCAGACTGGTGAATAGAGGGTGCTAGAGCTGCAGGAAGTAAAGCTTTGCAGGACAATAGACTCTCTTAATTTGCTCATTTTTAATCTTCATTTCCTTTCCTTAAAAAGAGAAATTGTGTGTAGGGAATGAATAGTGCAGCAGTAAAGCCAGTGAGCAAATACATAAAAACTGAAAGAAAAGAGAGAAGTGAGAAAATCTAACTGCATAATAGGAAATGTAAGAGCTGTTATAATGAATCATGGTAATGCAATTCCTGCAAAGGTGTAAAGCAAAATGACTCCCAATATAAACAAGCACATAAAAGGTCTGTTCCAGGATACAAAACATAAGATAGGATTTGGTACCAATAAAATTTATTTAGGAAGAGCAGTACTTGTGTGTGTGTGTTGTGGTGGTGGGGAAGAGGCACACCTGGCAGCGAGGATGCAATGTTGCTATCTAGATAGTGGCGGTGCATTGATGCTAGTCAGATTTAACACCGTGTCTGAACTCCCTGTTGTTCTTTCAGTCCAGGAACGCCTTACCAAACAAATTGCAATAGCTATCACAGAAGCCTTACAGCCCGCTGGAGTTGGAGTGGTTATTGAAGCTACGTAAGTTACTCTGAGCTGTTCTGTAGTAACGTATGGGCTGTATGTGATTTCAGCTGCCTGCTGCAGGGCTGTTGTGTGTTGCCTCTTTGGCTGCGGTAGCTGTGTGCCACGCTTGTTTATGAGACAGAGCGCAGGCAGGAGTGATCCTTGCCTGTTCAGTGAAATGGCATGGTGGGTTGGAGCCATTTAAAGTGGGGGACTACCTTACCCACTGCAGAGATGTGGCAACTGGCAGTGTGGTCAGCTCTACCAGTTGCCCTGGGTCCGTGCTCAGCCTCAGTGCACCTTCTACTTCCACAAGTAGAGCAAAGTGTGGGACTAGCAACAGGCATGTCCCTGTGATCAGAATGCACCTTGGAAAGGTGGGATTTTCCTAGGATCAGAGGAGAGAAGGCAGCGCTTAGGAGCTGAGAATTTGACTTTCTGTTCCGTCGAGGACAGCTGAGGTACTACTGACAGATATCCATTCTGGATATGGAGGTTTTGTCACTTCCCCAGAATTTAACGTGACCGTGTAAGAAACATCTCTCTCTTGGGTGGGTTTACTTCTTTTGTATGAGTATGCCTGACTTATTGACTCCCCTCTTATTTCTTTTAGGCATATGTGTATGGTAATGCGTGGGGTACAGAAAATGAACAGTAAAACAGTAACCAGCACAATGTTGGGGGTATTCCGGGAGGATCCAAAGACCCGTGAAGAATTCTTGACACTCATCAGGAGCTGAAACTGTGTTATTCTCTAAATGCACTCTGGAGATTGTTCTGTCTGGTGTCACTGTCTGTTCTTAGTTGTTCCTACATCTCACTTTTAAACTAAATCGTTGTGAATTGTTGTCATAGTCTTTGTGCAGTAAAAGACTTCTGATGGCAAATGAAAAATGTAACGATGAGATAGGCTCCTCCTGGGCTTCCAATGATGCTGATGTCACAGAATTACAAGCTACAAATAGGGTTTTAGAAATGTTTGTCCATCCACAATGCAGAATATACTGCTGTTGGGAGAAAAGTGGGGCTTGGGAGTGAAATGGATATTTATGAAATAGTTATGTTTATTAGAATAAATATGGAGCAGCACAGGAAACAGCTGAAAGGCTGTGGATCCTTGTAGGACCACTTATGCTGCAAATAGTGTACCTCTGCTGAAAAAGGTGGTCCTGAATTATCTCTGACTATATTTTATTACAAGACCTGCAGTGGCTGTTTCAGTATCTGGATATGTATGTTATACCTCTTTGAGATGTTACCTCTGGTGGTGTTTTATATTCTTGCTAGTATTAACCCTCCTTTTTTGCGTGGGTTTTTTTTGTTTGTTTGTTTGAGAAATTTAAAACACATTTTCCCTAGCCTCTTAACATGCAGGGCATTAACTTCTAAATTATTTGGGGCACAGTCTTATCTCAATATAAAGGGGTTTATGCACCTTTTTCTCTGTGCCTCAGAATCTCTGACCACTTTAACTGTCAGTTTCTTACTATTTTTAAGCAAACTTTAACAGAGGGGAGGAAAAAACCCCAGAGTCTGTCTGCAAAGTGCTAAGATATCCAAAGAGGTTTTTAATGATATTTATATCTTGGGCTTTCCTTCTTGGTTTCCGTGGGTTAGACTGAGAAGCTAAAACTAGTCTGATAATCTGTAAATGAAGATTTCTTTTCAAGCATTTCAAGATTTTCATCTCATAAATGTTGGACCAAAGGTGAGCACTGAAATCCTGAACACAGCACATTGTACCTCTCCTGCCTGACGGCAGGTCATTTCAGGGCAAAGAACCTGAAATGACAACAACTTATTTCGTAAGAGGAATTGGGAAAAGCATTTCCAGGGCCATCAAAATGAATTAAACTACATTTTTCTGTGTATGTGGCAACCTCTCTATGTGGCAGTATTGGTACAGAAAGTTACGGTCAGCTGGACTTGGCTGAACTTCTTATACTTTGTTACAATTTTAATGGGTGTTTTGTAACTCTTAATTGGGAAAATATGAGGCGCAAAGGAAAACCACCCTTCTCAAACTAAACACAGGAGGCAAAACTTAAAAAATAAAATGTCAGACAGAGTGTCAGATGCCCACAATGCAGGTTCCCATAGTCATATCTGCTTTGCCGAATATGAATCCAAGATGTTCTGTACACTAACCTAAAAGGCAGTTCCTCGTCTGGCAAGCTCGATCTTACCAACATTCCTGTCTCTTGCTTCAACCCGTGTTAGAAATGAAATGAAAATCATGTCTGGTCAAATTTCCATTGGGTCTAAAGAGCTTTCAAGAACAACAACGTCACGCATTTAATTACTCAATTTTACCTTGATGACCTTCACAGCATTATTGGAAAAATCTTTTATAATACCCTCTGTCCTGGATTCTGTAGAGTTAGGTGCTATGAAAGTGTTTGTCTGCTAGTGTAAACAAGCTGTGTGTTGCACATTTATAAAATACACTAACTCTATGGCATTTGTTTTCCTCAAGTGATTGAGAGCAGATACTGCCATTTTTCAGTTCAGTGTACGTTTCAAATATCTAGCTGAAAAGCCTTAAATCTTTCTTGCCTGAAGTTCAGAGTAAAACTCTTTCTCTTTTTAGCTGAACAACTGGAAGGAGAATTTGAGGACTGAAGGGGCACACACTAGTACATTTGTTTCTCTTTGCTTGCTTTAGTTTGGAAATTCAGTCTCGGTAAAGCACTGTCTTGCTCCTGAGGTAATGAAAAGGTTGCGTTTTAACCACTTATCTATTCAGGATAAAGTTCGCATTGCACCACCGCTGTTTTTTATTTCCATGTGACCTGTAGTCCTTAAAACATACCTCTCTATACTTGTGGCCTTGGATTTTGTTCACATTTTTGTTGTTGTAAGACTTGGTGCATTTTTTGGAACACTAGTATTGTTCAAATACACAAGCTTTAACTACAACCAGTGTGTATGTATGTGTAGGACGTACAGCCTGCTGTTGTACCACGTAGAAGTCCGTTGTCTCTCAAACATTAAAGCACAATATTATCCTTTGGAGTGGCAGCATCCTTGGTGACTTGGAGGTGATGGCATCACGAGGAAGCAGCACAAGCTCGGTCTCCTTGGGTGGGGGTTGTTTCTGCACTAGCAGGTGCTCCAAGCCTGGGGTGAGATGTTGGGTTGCTCTTCTGGGACAGTAGTTGCTCTTGTCCCCAGATGAGTCTCCGTTTGTTGACTGGGCACCAAAAAACCCCCAAGATTTGGTGTCACCTTTTTCTTACTGGTCCTTGGTGCTAGAGGAATCGACACTGGGGCAGGGAAGGTGGGAGGCAGTGGCTGCTCTGGAGCGGCAGTTGCACGCATCGAGGCTCATGTGGGCTTATAGTCCTCTTGTGCACTTCTTAAGCCATTCTGGACGCCTCATCACACTTTACTGAGGAAGTACCTGGTTCCTGGCCAAACGTTCAAATTACCTGAACAAATCTATCCTAACGGCAGAGACGATGCAGATGCGATGAGACCTTGAAGCTGAAGTCTTGGTTGGGTCACCCCACCGTGTACCATGCATAGCAATGAGCTCAGCCTGTGCCAGCAGAAGCTGTACTGCTCCTTCAGGGTGGGAAGGCTGTCTTAAAGACACTCCTGTCCTCCCGGGATGCAGATACTGCTGAGATTCAGGGAAAAAAAAAGAAATAAAATTTACAGATCCCAGACTCCCCAGGAGCGTTGCAGCCAAAGCTTTGCCAATGGGTGGTATAGAGGGAAGGGAGGACTGCGTGGGCTGTGTGTGGCCGTGCTTGCACACCCATGGACAGCATGCAGCTGCTCTGTGACTTCTCAGCGTCACCAGAAGGAAAGCGGGCTATGCCTGTGTGCTCCGGGGAAGTCCCTTTGTAGCCCTTTCACACTTAACGTTTGCTCTTCTATATTGCCAGGCAGTTTCAAGGGGCGGACGGTGTCTGTGCTGCGGTTGGAGCCGTGACTGCACCGACAGATGAGCGTGACCTTCTGCAAGCTGCCAAACTGGCAGGAGCCCTCCTCAGGCTGCACTGGCCCAGGTTTTTCTGCTGCCTGGATGAGAAAAGGAGAGAAAACAAGAAGAGGTTAAATGCCTGTATGAAAATTAACTCTGTCCCAGCCAAAACCAGCACAGCTTCTTTAATCTCTTAGCTACTTCTCTGTGCTGAAGCACAAGATAAATGGGGCAACCAGTGAAGTTTTTGGGCTGCAGGCAGGGATGGGGAATCTGCTGGTACAGTGCGGCTTTGTGGGCGAATGCTGTGGCAGTCAGAAATGGAGAAGGAATAATGAATGAAAGCCCCCTCCAGCCCTTTGTGTTGGTTTTTTTTTTTTCCCAAATGGTCTGTCCTGTTTGGAAATAACTCTCCTGGGAAGCCCCAGGAGCATTGTCAAGAATTGTCTTTGTTGTGAAGCTCAGTTACTTCTGTGTTTCCCACGGTTGTATATTAAAGCTGCTGATTGTGGTGGGAAACAGCCTGTTTGACAAAGCAGGCGCTTCTGCAAGAAATGTTCTATTCCCTGCCTCTATTTTGTTTTAGGTGTGGGATTGGGAAGGAGCTGCCCTGGTTTTGTGATCATGGGAAAAACTGTTTTCATCGGGGTGAACAAATACTCAGCTTGAAAGTGTTTACAGCTCAAAAAAAACCCAGAAGAAAGCGGTAACCAAATGTGTAAAAGAATAAAAATCTGTTATTAAGGTGACATCCTCCCATCCCCAACCTACCACATCTCCCAAGATCCCACCTGCTTTATCACGTGCTCTATTCATTTCCTGATACCTTCCAGCGGTACATGTTGCCTCCATTTTTTTTTCTCAAGAGCCCCCCATATAAGCAGCTTCTTTGTATTTTTTCTGTCACTCCGGTTTACTTTTGGGTGTCTCCCATCATCTCCTGCACACATGCTGCGGAGTGACGGGTGAGCGAGTCCCTGCGCCATGCCTAACCCGGTCCTTGGCGCAGGCTCTTTGGTCCTCTCCCCTTGCATTCCACCTCTAGATGCAGGTTTATGCTTTGCTTCAGGCAACTTTTCCCAGCTAGGAACCCCGGGAGGTGGTTAGTTCTGCTTATCTCGCTGCGCAAAGAAGTGCCCTTGGTTCCCTTGTGCTGTGGTGTGAATTCCCTACAGGGACCTGGCCGGTGGGTCACTTGCTCTGCCACCACGTCCCAGCTGTCCCTGATGCGGGAGCTTGCTGGAAATGAGGATGCCTCTCCTGGAAACCCTGGGCAGATATCTCCTTCCCAGCTGTATTGCCTGTGACCGGACCCCATGCTGTCTTCACGCTCCCAAGGCCACTGCAGATTTTTATCTTCTCTGCTACAAAAGCGCACGTCCCAAAACTTCTTCCTCAAAGCACCCTCTCGCGTACCAGATCCTGCTGCTGGTCATCAAGCTCCGTCAGGTAGGTGGTGGATAAGGAATGCTGCTTCCCAAAGACGTGACAGCTGCCAGCCCAACCCAACCTTTCCCCACGGGAGCTCACGGAAACGCGGCCGGCCTTACGGTTAGGTCTTTGGGACCGATGTATGAGGAACCTGGGCAGTACGTGCTAGCTGAGAAACCCTGACAGATGGCTAGCCTGCAGCTCTGAGTGTTCAGCGGGGGGGGGGGAGCTGAAAACCAGAGTAGGACTGGGGTGTCCACCAGTGCAGTATGGGTTCCTGAGTGGGTGGCTGCTGTCCACGTCTCGCCCACGTGCTGAGGACCCGTCAGCTCTTATGGGGGGGGAGCATCTGAAGAGGTCTGCCTTTCCTTGGGCATTTTACCCAAAGGATCCCAAAATAGGGCTCTTTCTAGCCAGAAATCTGCCTTCCAGGTGACTCAGTGGCTGCAGTCATGGGCTCTGCTCATCCTGCAGGCTTTAATGCAGCCATCGCAACCTTCCAGCAGCTCATAGTTGCTTAATAAGCTCAAATTGCTCATTACCTGGCCTCTGGTTTCTGCCCCCGCTCGCTCAAGTGAGTCGTCGGCGTTGGGAAAGAGCCCTCAATCAGCCGTGCCCTTTGAGCTTTGGCTGAGCCCTTCTGCCAAACTCCTGGAAATAACCTTTATGAAAAGCTTTGCCTTCCAGTTGTATTTAAAGTTGCAGTCATGATTTAGTAGTCGAGAGGATGTAAAACATTAAACCTCTTTTTAATAAGTCTTGGGCTGGGCTGTTAACAGGGACAGCAAATAAATCACAGTATTCTAAGAAATTTTGCTAAAATACCTGAAGAATATAATCATGAGGAAATTTTTTTTTTCTTAAAACAACTTTTTATTGTGGTTTTGGTGTGGAGGCTTTGCAAGGACAGTTTTGGCAGAGTGGACCGTACCACGTTACCTCTCTATTTGCTCTGCTGCTCCATACCGAGACCGCGACAGTAAAGCAAAGGTTAAAAATCCACCAGGAGAGCAGCTAACTGAGCTACACAAGCCTGTAAACTATTTTAAAAGCGCCAAGGCAAACTACAACGGTGCTTCTTCTGTCTGGGATGTACGAATGCTGCCAAGGGAGCAATTCCCGGGTGGATGCCCACCACCCAACCTGCACCTGGGGAACCCTTTACTGGGTGCTCCAGGAGGGATTTCATGCCTCGGCTCCATCCTGCCCTGGCCGTGAGTGCTCATACACCCTCTCAGCATCCCGCTGCTCCCCCAGAGAAGCTGTATCTCACCGTACTGGCATTTCTTTAGCTCCCTTGCCCTGCAATGCCCACGGCAGCCGTGCACCGACCTGCCGGAGAGCTGCGGGAGCGGGCGGAGGAGGTGAATGCCGCCGCTCCGGCCGGGACGTGCTGCAGCGTATCCATGCGTAGGAAAAAGGCAAAAATTCTGTTTCCTGTATAAATAATGTTGTCGGCATCCAGCATTAGTGACGTTATCACAAGCAGATTAGCCAACGAATGACTGGCATGGTAAAACAAATGGTAAATTTGTTTTTACTTGTTATTTTTACCTACTGCAGGGGGGAAGGGATCATCCTTCGCATGCGTTTTCTGCTCTAGCCAGAAATATCGCAAGTCGTATAGACGTTAATTATTGGAAAACATAAACACCTGCCCCATTGGCATCACCTTCAGAATGTACCTGGGGGATACGTTTTGTTAGGATCTCCATTTGTTTTTTAAAGTCGTGCTAAGTGTGTAAATGCTTCCTATGGGGAGCTGACTCTGCGCAGCCACGGGGCCGCAGGCTTCGGGTCTGTGCTCATCTTCTCCAACATCTTCTCCGTTGCTCATCACCTGGAGAGGCAAACTGGGAGGGAAATGGTTATTACCATAAAGAGGCCAAGAGAGAAAGAGAAGGAAGGGAAAGGTTTTGGTAGGGAAGCAGCAGCAGCAGGAGGGAGAGCTGGCGGGGGGGTTTGCAAAGGTCCTGGCTCCAGCTGGGTGATGCTGAAGGTCAGTGATGGGGAGAGAGGTCCGGGCTGCGTCCCAGCCCGGGGACGCGCAGTCTGTGGCTCCCTCTGCTGAGCCCGGCCCTGAGCTCTGCTTGTCGTGGGAGAGGAGCAAGAGTTTTCGTGGAGGGCTGGAAATGCTTTTTGGGGAGACCTGGGGGTCACCCTGATGCCAGGCTGGGGGCATGGGAGGTAGGAGAGGAGCGCTCAGCCCCTCCGCTGCCCCGAGGAGCAAATGCCCACCCAGCCGTGCTGCCTCTTCGCAGGGATGGAGATGCTGCTGCTTTGTCAAAAAGCAGGGGCTAACCTGCCAGGTTGGTTTTTTATTATTATTTTAAGTTGGCCAAAAATCTATTTTCTGTTAGAAAAGTGGGAGTCTAGGTGAGCTGGGCAATTTCTTCTCTGACCAGGCTCGGTCAGCAGGGCATTTTCTTCG
Organism: Aquila chrysaetos chrysaetos; assembly: GCF_900496995.4. NCBI lineage: Eukaryota > Metazoa > Chordata > Aves > Accipitriformes > Accipitridae > Aquila > Aquila chrysaetos. Next base: position 4,748,165 of record NC_044005.1, on the reverse strand, counting down.
AGAAAAGAGGGAAAACACTGTTTTGCTCTTCCAGGCACCAGCAGGCTGTAAGCACCGCTCTGCTGCCTGCCCAGAGCACGGCTGCTGGCCCTGGCTTTGTGCGAAACCACGGTCCGTTCTGCTCCGACGGCTCCTTTCGTGGGTGCCGAAGGATCCACGGCAGCCAGAGCAGCTCTGGGACCCAAATTGCACAGGGACTGGTGCTATTGTTAGACTAATTGAAGCATCCATCACCGGGCACCTTGCTGGGAGATGCAGAGAGGTGGCCTCATCTTCATAAGGCTGCAAACTCTGCCCATGTGGACATATAGAGATACATAAATATATGGCATCCGTTCTGATCCCGTGCCAGGACCACTCAGCCCCGCCGCTTCCACCGCCCCATGCGAGCGATGCTGCAGCCCCAAGGTGCCCGTGCCAGGTGTATGTTGCTGAGCTATTTGCAGATCCCAATTAAAAATAGCTCCCCGGAGCGCTCAGCGATGCTGCTGAGCCCCACGGTGAATTCACTCTCTGAAAGTGCTGTCAAGCATCTGCCTCTGCTGCAGCTGAACAGCATCAGGCCGCTTACAACAACCACCGGCCCCTTGCAGCCTCGGGTTCAGATGCACCAGCTCTAGGAATATTTTGGTCCCTGGGGGCCACGGGACATCGCTCGCCACTCACGAGGGGGTGACAGAGCAAAACAGTCGTGCTGCTGGCATGGGCTGCCAGCCCGGGGCTCCGAAAAGCAGCACGGTGGTGGCGATTTGGTATATTCTGGGAGCGGGTCCCTGGCTGGCAGACAGCCCACCGTTATTATCCAGCCTCTCCCGTGCATCCTCAGCCAACAGACTTGGGGAATTAATTATTCCTTGAACTTGAGAAGCTCTTCTGGTAAAGCCCTCTCCATCTTGATTAAAAACTTCCCTGTAATGGGAAATCCCTGCCTACCGCCGCTGATAAATTATTCCCCCGGCTATTCCCCTCGCTGTTAAATACGAGGCATTTGTACCCGCAGCGGGAGCCCGGGGTTAGGGACGAGAGCATCCCTCGGGCAGTGGCCGGGGAGGGTGCTCCCGGGTGGCTGCACCAGCTCCCGGGGCTGGGGCTGCTTCTCCATCACCCTTTGGGGTAGATGTAGAAAAAGACCCCGTTACCAAGATATCGTGGGGTTTTTCCACGCCTGCAGAGACGGAGACAGCCCAGCAGCTGCTAAAACGGTGGCCACCGGCTCCTGTCTTTGCTCCCAGTTGGATGTGGGCTGCAGCCTCCGCAGGGCAGGAGAACCGGAGCCCGACTCTCCCGGGCTGGATGGGGCTCAGGCATGGCGTAATCCAGGAGCACAGGTTGGTAAAGCCTTTAGTCTCCGGTACAGATTCATCCAACAGCTCCTGACAGCATGGAAATGTTTTTTTTTTTTTTTTTTTTGCTTTTGCTTTTCCTTTTTTAAGCCTCTTTCCAGTTCGCCCATCGGCGGGACCCACAGACTCTCCCTAACCGCACGGCTGCCGCGGACTTTCCTTGGAGCCTTTTCAGCCCCTCCAGCTCCAATTTTCCATCCCAGGGCTTTTTGCTTTTTCCTTTCCCTTTTCATTCTCTATTAGTGCAACAAACCTGCGCTTTGAGACCCAGACAGCAGGCACACGTACGAGGAAAGGCAAACTGTTTATGGAAGGAAACGGCATTTCGCTGGGGTTTAGGTAATGCTTGTTTTAGCTGCGTTGGGAGGGCTGATGCAGGGTGGGCGCAGGGAGCCGGTGCCCGTAGGCTGTGGATGCGGGTGCTCTCCTGGGCAGGGTAATTGGGGTGGGATGGAACGCCGCAGTGAATCTTTCCCTCCTGGGATGGCCCTGCCGGCGATGCTCGGGAGCATCTTTAAATAGAGGACACGCTTTTGGGGTGCTTGGCCTCATCGGCATTTGGGGAACTTGCTAGCAACCTCTTCCAAGGAGAAGCGGTGGATGAGGCTTTCAAGCAACCCAGAGAAATCCCGCGTTTGCAAGTTCTGCTCCTCATGGGGGACGTTAGGCACCCCGATGCCTGCTGGAGGGACACCACAGCGGGGTCCGGGCCACCCCGGAGGTCTCTGTGATGTTGTCCTGACACAGGCAAGCGATGGGAGACGATCTGCTGCACCTTGTGCTTGCAATCCAGTAAGGACTGGTGGGGGACATGGAGGTCAGGGGCAGCGTTGGCTGCCCAAGGAGCTCCCGACACAACTCAGACATTAAAAGGAACCATAGGAGAGGTGGAAGTGGGGAGGGGGGGTGCCCGGGAGAAGCATAGGGACACTGTGTGGGCATCCAGGGATGGGGTTTGGGAAGCCAAAGCTCACCTGGCGTTGGATCTGGTGAGGGATGTGGACCTGCCCAAGTCCACGGGGCCTGATGGGGCTGCACCCACGGGCGCTGCGGGAGCCATCGCAAGACCACCGTTAGTGATCTTGGAAAGGGCACAGCGATCAGGGAAGTTTTTGAGAAGTGGAAGAGAGGAGAAGTCCTTCCTTCCCTCAAGAAGGACAAAAAGGAGGCTCTGGGGAACTGCGGGCCAGCCAGCTTCACCTCCACACCTGCGAAGGTGGTGGAGCAACTAAGCCTGGACACCATTTCGAGACACCTGAAGGAAAAGAAGGTGCTGGGGAGCCGTCAACGTGGCTTCACAAAGGGAACGTGTGCCCATCCAGCCTTCTGCGGCGCGGTGACTGGGCCGGTGGATGAAGGCAGAGCAGTGGGTGCTTTATCTTGACTTCAGTGAGGCTTTTGGCACTGTGTCCCACAACACCTTCACGGATACGCTGATGAAGTACAGGCTGGGTAAGCTGCCGTCATTGATGTGGGTTGAAAACTGGCTGACCGGCCGGGCTCAGAGGGCTGGGTTCACTGGCACAAAGTCCAGCTGGAGACCAGTCGCTAGTGGTGTAACCCAGGGGTCAATAACGGGGCCAGCTACTCTTTAACCTCGTAATTAATGACCTGGACACCGGGATGCTGTCAACATGTCCGCAACTAATGCAAAACTGGGAGGAGTGGCTGATGTACCAGAAAGTCATGCTGCCCTTCAGCAGGAGCTGGACAGGCTGGAGAAACGGGCTGAGGAACCTCACGAAGTTCAGCAAGGGGCCAAGTCCTGCCGCTGGGGTGGGACAACCCCATGCCCCGGTGCACGCTAAGGGCCCACCGGGTGGAAAGCGGCTTTTCAGAGAAGAACCTGGGTGTCCAGGTGGACACCAAGCTGCCCACGAGGCAGCAATCCATCCTCACCGCGAAGGTGGCCACCAGCATCCTGGGCTGCATTGAGACGTCCATCTCCAGCAGGTCAAGGAGGGGATGAGACACAACTGGTGTGCTGGGCTCCCCAGTATGGGAGGGAGCGAACGGCCAAGCGGATGATTTAGAGCTTGGACTGGTTGAGAAGAGCCTGCAGGAGCTGGGCTTGGTCAGCCTGGAGAAGTGGAGGCTCAGGGGCATCTTACTGATGTGTCTGATGGAGGGGGAAAAAAAAAAAAAAAAAGAGCTACAAAAGGCAAAGGCCACAAGCTGAACTACAGGAAATTCCATTTAAACGTCAGAAAAAGCCTTTTTTTTAACCATAAGCATGGTCTAACCCTGCACCAGGCCACCCGGCGAGGTGGTGCAGCCACCACCCCCGGAGGAAACCAACCCTTCCCCGAGCACCCGAGGCACGGGGTGAGCTGGGGGGGGTCCCTGCCACCCTCAGCGAGACGGTGATGCCGCAAACGGCACCAGCTTGTGCAGAGCCCAAAGCTGAGAAAATACGGAAAAACCTGGGCCAGAAGTCACGGTCCTCCAAGCGCCCGCGGCAAGCGGCAGATCCAGCTCAGAGCATCCTTCCCCGCCCGCCCTGGCCCAAGGCGGGTCCGAAATTTGCAGGTTTTAAGCCCAGAATCGGCCCAGCCTTAAAAACCCGACCCAAATGTCTCCACGCGCACGCTGAGGCTCTCGGCCAAGCCGGTTCCTCCGTGTGCCTCCGCAGCCTCCGAGCTGCTCCAGCCCCAATTCCTGCCGATTTCAAAAGAAAATCCTGTATCCGAACAGCTCCCGCAGGGTGGGCATCCCAAAGGGACGGAGAGGCGGCTGCATGGGGAATGCTGGGGATTTGTAAGCCCTGCCACGGGCTTTATAATATATATAATAAAGATAATAAACCCTCCCGCAGAACTACGCAACTCCTCCTCCCCTCTCTTACCCCACAGGGCTGGCCATTTATTTTATGCTATTTTTTCTTTTGAAATTATGAGGCCATCTGGCAAAAAGAGCGTAAATAAGGAGGCGCCACACCCCAGTGTTACAAAACCTTGTATTAATCATCTCCCTTCACTTTCAATATAACGTTGATATGAAATATAGCCATGATTCCTAGTTACATGGGAGGAAATGAGTAATAAATACATCGGAGCAAGTTGAAATCACGAGGGTGTTTCACTGGGAACAACATTTGAAAACTGTACACTTGCAAAGACCGGCATCTCCAAACATTAGTATTTCTTTATATCGGGAAGCTTTTACATGTAACAAACATGCTATTTCCATATATGACCAAAAAAAAAAAATTTAAAAAATATGCATTGCTCGGCAACATTAACTAGGCAAAAATAGTTCTTTGTGCACTAACTTTGTACAGAAAAACCAGGACTAAAGGCATGCATGTACAATAAAAGGCTGCCCGGGAACGGCATGCAACAGAAGAGAGTTCAAAGCTTTTTAAAGTGAGCTTACAATATGCATAAATACATAAGGGTTATATATATATATTAATAAGGGAGGAAGTATTCTGTTTAACATTATTAACATTCCTGTTTTTTTTTTTTTTTCTTCCTATTCCTCCCAGAGGAATACACATTCACCTTTAAGTAAAGATAAAGGAATACAAAAAATAAAACTCACTTTGCAAACTCTGATGACTCGTATAAAATCAACTTTAGTGTTATCGTCGCTGTGTGCAAATTATAGACGTCTGCAGGACCCACTTTCCATCAGGCACATTCAGAAAGCCAAACCTGGGGCACGGCCGCACCCCGACATGGAGAAAGGTGATAACAGAAATAATTTCCCTAAGTGCTGACCAAACTCGAGCTTCGCTCCGCGCCGCTTGCGGGCGTAAAAATCACAGTTTTGGATTTTTCCTGCTGGATGCTGGCTGGCCTTGACCGCCCCCCCCCCCCCAAAAAAAAAAAAGAATTTTTTTTTTTTTTTTTTTAAATGAGCTGAGCAAGCAAAGGCAAAACCCAGCTCAAGTCCAGCCGAGCTCAGGGCTTGTCCCTGGGGAGGGGGAAGACACCTCGAAAGAAAAGGTTGGTTTTTGTGGTTTTTTTTTTTTTTTTTTTTCCCTTTTTCCCTGGGTGTCGCAGCCGCGGGGAGCATCCGCCGGACCCAAGGACACTTGGGCGCTGAGCTGGCCGGCCTCCCCCGCTGCAGCCGGGGACGGCTCAGGGGAACAGCACCAGTAAAAGGTCCCCGGTGGGTGCTGGGGCAAGGCGGGGGGCCAAGGGCTGTTTCTGGGAGAGCAGGGAAGAGGGGGGATGAGATGCCCACCCGACGCCGAGGGCCCCCGCCGCGGCGACGGCTCCCTCGCCACGGCGCGCGCGTGGTACAAAACAGTTGCACGTGGGGTGAACGGGTGAATACAAAAAAGAAAGGCACTGCCGCTTTATTACTAAAGATTTGACTTCACAGCCTCACTCATGCAACTGTTTGTTTTTTTTTTTTTTTTTCTTTTTTCTTTTTATAAATAATTTTTATTTTCTTTTAGGATTCGAGCTTTTTTTTTTTTTTTTTTTTTTTTTTTTTTTTTTTTTTTTTTTTTTTTTAAACTTCTTTCACTGGAGCTCTGCTGCCTGCACTCAGCACAGGCACCCCAGAGCCAGGCAGGACTTCCCGAACGCAACTGAAGCCACTTGTTTTTTGTACTTAAAAAAAAAAAAAAAAAACAAACAAGAAACAGCAAACACAACTAAGTCGTTATTAACCTATACACTGTCAATGGAAAATAAGCTTTTTTTTTTTTTTAAAACAAAAGGTAAAAACAATTGAATTATTTGGTGGTTGTTAATAACAGACATTATGATGGTTACCAGCCATAGCAAGTTAATAGGTAATATATCCAAAATAATATCTCTTAACAATCAGATAACCTCTGTTTCTATAGTCAGCAAAGGAATAAATAGAATTTCAGCTCCGTAAATACATCTGAGCCTGGGGAAGGCTCCTGCTACGGTGGTTGTGTTCACACCTCAGTTTCGTACAACCTGGGGGTGCTCGGGGGGGGGGGGATAACCCAGGTCCCCAGCGCCGGCCGGCGCCTGCGGCTCAGCCCCCCCCGGCCCCCCGCTTCGCCTTCACCTCCTCACACCTCTTCCCAACCTCCCTCGCTTTCGGGTTTTCCCTTCTCCGCTCCCCCCACCCTGCGCACCCCCCCCCCACCCCCAAATCTCATGCCTGCCGGGAAGCAGGACACCAAGGAACAGCAAACATAAAACATTGCATATAGCACTTTTTTTTTTGGTTGGTTTTGGTTTTTTGTTTTTTGTTTTTTTTGTGTTTTTTTTTTTTAAGAAAAACAACTTAAAAATGCTGCATGGCAAATGGATTCACACATCTCCCATCCCAGCCGATGCTCTGGTTCCCCCCCAGCCCTGCTCCGGCCGATCCCGGCACACGCCGCTACCCATCGGTGCTCACGGCCGAGCCCATTTTTTGGGAATATCGCTGCGACCCCCGTGGCTGCCGCCTCCACCCGTCACCTCCCTTCATTAATTAATTTTAAATTTATTCTTATTCCATCAGAGGACTCGGAGCGGCATCAGGACCGGCGGGAGCGAAGCCGCTGCTCCGCCGAGCATCGCTGCGAAACATCCGATGGTTTTTCTGGCCCCGACCTCGCTTTGAGCACAGGCTTGAGCAGCGCCGTGTGGGATTTATCTATTTAATGCCCTCGGACCAAATTTAGCTCCCCGTTATAAAAAGCGACACAGCGGCGGGGGAGCGGGCAGCCGAGCCACTGCCATCATCCACGTCTCCTCTCCGGCACACGTATAATGCCAAGAAAATGGGGCTGTGAAGCTGCATTTTGGTGCCCTTCGGTTTTTTATTTGGCTAAATAAAACTGCACGCTCCCTCCCAAAAAGCCTTCATCCCTCATCGGCCGTCCCGGGGCTGGAAAAGCCCGTTATCGCTGGGTTTTTGGCAGGCTGGGCGGGGGGTAGATGTGTAAAGCCACGGATGCAACACCTTCCCGGTACCCGCAAAGGCAAGGCAAGAGACACGGAAACTCAGCCAGCATCCCCCCCCCCCCCCCGCTCCGACCCCCGCTTTACCGACATCCCCCGGGACCCCCGGCCGGGCGAGATGCCCCCCCGCCGCGTCCCCGTACCCCGACCCTCCGGCTCCGCTGCCCCGTGCACAACGCTGGCCTCGAAACTGCGGATGCTCTTGGCTAAACTGAAAGGAAATTTTGGGTTTGGTTGGTTTTTTTTTGTTTGTTTTTTTTTTTTTTTTAAAATCTGGGCTTTCCAGGCCAGTCCGTGCCTGAACGCAGCGAAACTCAAGGGATGGGACCACCGGCCCCGAAGCTCCCGGCAGGACAGGCAAATCCTTCCCAAAGGGTTTTTGGTCACACACACACACCCCCGCGTGATATTCACTATTCATTCGTATCCTCGTCCAGAAACAGGGTTTGCCCTCGATGCTCCGGTGAACCCTCCGTTGTCAGCACTCTCCTGCCGCGTCCCCCCCCCCGCCCCACCCTCCCCATGCTTTTTCATCGTCGTCGTTGACTTTTTGCCACTATTTTTTTTTTTTTTTTTTTTTTGCTTTTTTTCCCCCCTAGCATGGATGTAATAAATGACAACACAAATTCCAAGTCTAATGATATGTTCACAAGGACAATCTACACATTCACAAAATTAAAACAGGAGAGAGAGAGAGAGAAAGAGAGAGGAGAGGAGAGAGAGGAGAAAGGATGCAAGCTATCGCTGAGGCTCCCTGCAAGCCCCGACCTCGCCGCTGGACCCGCAGCAGTTGTTCTCCCGGCCAGCGTCCCCGTCGCGACGCCTTCTAGATCGTGGAAGTTCGGTCAACGCCATCTGCAAGCGGGAAGGCAGAGTTAGGAGCAGCCCCGGGTGAGCGGCCGCTCACGTTGCACCCGTATCCCACCCACCCCGGAGCCGAGGAAGGGGGGATGGACCCCCCCCCCCCAAAAGCACCCCCAACCCACGGCCCTTGCAGCGAAGGTGGAACCAAGGGGGCACCCCCCCCCCCCATCCCATCTCCTCAAGGGGGTACAGAAGGGTTTTGGGGTGTCAGCACTCCGCCGGTGCCTCCGTCCGTCCCCACGGCAGCCCCCCCCCCCAACCCCAACCCCGGAGTCGCAGTCCCAACACCGGTCCAGGGTTCTGCTCCGTCCCCACGGCACCTTTCCCGGGAGCAGAGGGGGTTTCTGGGCAGCCCGGACTCTCCGCAAAGGTGGGTGCGAGGCTGGGACCCCCAATACAGCGGGACAAGTTCAGGACCCCACTGCCCAGGAGTGGGGGGGACGGGAACGGAGCCGGTCCTGGGCGGGGGGAGCAGCTAACCCAGCCCTGCAATACCTGCGCCCGCAGAGGATGCAAAATTTTCCTCCCTCTGAGGATCGTGGCAGGGCAAAAAAAGAAACAAAACCCCCCAGGGGTTGTTTTTGTCTCCCCGGAGCCCCCGTCCCCAGCGTCCCACGACAGCAGGGACGCATCCAGCCGCAGCCCCGAGCCCAGGAGTGAGGGTCCACGGTCCATCCCAAAGCCGCAGAAAGGACCCTGCTGCCAGCAGCCCCCTCTCCTCCACCTCCCGGGCACCAGCAGCTCTTATGGGGCCAGAAATCAACACCCAACAGCATTTCCAACCCTCCTCCGGCCCCGACCACCCCACGTCCCCCATCCCAAACCCCCGTCCCCGGGATGGAGAGCGGCGGGGGGGGGGGACTCCTGGGGTAGCCCCCGAACAGAGCGCTCCCTGTTATGCTACCCAAGGCATCACGGCCGCCTCCCTCCTTAAGACTAAAAACAAACAGGTTTGTTACGCCTTTTTTTTTTTTTTTTTTTTTTTTTTTCTCCCCCGAAAGGTTTATTTTTTTAAGAGCTATTTATAGCACGACCGGTTTCGAGAGGCTCGGGGTATGCGACCTGGAAAAAATAACTCGGAGGAACAGTACCCTGCAGAGGAACGAGACAGCTAAGCCTCTCCTGGGCACACGCCGGAGAAATGCTTTGGGTGACAGAAGTGTCCTTGTTTTTCCCGGCCGAGGATGCTGCCGTGGCACTGCCAGGGCCCTGCTGCTTCTTCCAGTCCTCGCTCTCGCGTCCCGGGCTGTTGCATCGCTGCAGGGAGCCCGGCGGCTCTCGTCCTCCCCGAGCGTTCCTGTCCTCAGCCGTACGACGCAGTCCGGGGATTGCCGGGGGGACGAGACCCGAGCTGGTTATTCGGGAGGGTCTGGGCGATGCCGGCGGCCGTGCTCGTCCCATTGCCGGGGGTCGGGGGGTGTGGGGGGGGGGTCATCCTTCGTGCTTGGGGGGGGTCCAGCGCATCGGCGAGGGGCACCAGGCGCCGCTGGTGCCGGTGCTTTTTGCCGCACCGGGGCTCTCCATCACGCTCCCGCTGCCTTTTCCACCTTTTCTGTCTGTTTTTCTGCCTGGTCCTCCTCCCTCCCCGTGCCCGTTATCCGCCCGCCCGGGGTTGGCATCCGCAGCCGCCCCAGGCACGGGCGAGGAAGCCGGCACAGCGCCCGGCACAGCACCCTGCAGCCCGCGGCAGGGATTTAGCCCCGTGCCTTGGGGCTCCCGCGCCCCTCGGCCGAACGAGGGATGCCGGTGGCAGAAGGGTAAAATACTCCGAAGCCCGCGAACCATTCGAGCACGCCGGTGGCAAGGGCTTTATCGAGAACTAATAACAGCCTAGCGAGCTAATACTCATTATTATTAGCAAGCTTACTCGCGGCTAATAAGCACAGACTTCACTAGCGCCGGGCGCGAGCCCTGCGTTCGGTTTTTACCCCCTGCCCCGGCTACCTCGCCGAGAGAAGCCGCCGTCCCCGTCCGACCCCCCCGGTCCCCGGGAGCATCCCTGGGAGCATCTCCGCATCCAGCCCCGCCGCCGTCCCGTCCCCTCACAGCCACAGCCTGTCCCAGCTTTTGGGGGCCGCGGGGCAGGTGCCGGGGGGCTTGGCGGAGGCGGCGTGGACGTGCTGGAAAAGCCCGAGGAGGAGGGAGTGCTCACCGCTGAGCGCGTGCTCCGTCATGCTCAGGCACAGCGACTCCAGCCTGTTGTTGATGTCAGGTTCAGTCACCGGCACCTGGAACTCTGCGGGGAGAAAGGGACAGGGGACCTCGGTCAAGGGGGACCTCGGTCAAGGGGGACCTGGCAGGGACCCTTGCTTGCCCGTCCCCGTACCCCGCTGCCCGCTCTGCCGCTGCCGGCGTGGGAGCACGTGGGGTAGGAAACCACCCAAAAGATGGCCCGGGAGGGTCCGACCGCACGGCCGGACTCTGGCAACGCTTCGCTTCCCGGTGCAATCACCTCCGGCAAGAGATATTTGCAAAAACAGTCATCGCTCCCCTGTTTCTTATCGGTAAGGGGTAAATCTGGGGAGAATCAGCGGCGCTGCAGAAGAGGGTAGATGGAAATGAGGGGTTCAGGCGCTGGGTGGAGATGCTGGGGAGGGGGGAGCAGGACCTGGGAGGGGGCAGCGCCAGGCTCTCCCCTTGCTCAGGCCCTGCAAAAATCCTCGATAGACGGAAAATGTTCGAGCGGGGCCGGGAGCCGCCCGTGCAGGCAGCAGGCAGGCAGGGTTAGCGCTCGGACGTGGGATGGCAGCACAGACCGGTAGAGCCGCCATCCGTCCGGCTTTTCCACGGCCGGCTCGGCCACGGCTCGGTCACCCACGCCACGTCCCCGGTGGGGTGAGCACAAAAAAAGGGAGCTGGAATGAAGTCTGGTGCGCTGCAACACCCCGGCCTGATCCCTACAGCACCAAAATGCCCTTCCCCTCTGCAGCAAAGAGCTTTGCAAATACAGCTTTTGCTCCCGATGGCCGGCATCTCCGGCTTGCCACCAGCTTGCGGGAACGTGGGACGAGGTCCAGGAGGGTTGAGGTCCCCGCAGCCTGATGAAAAGTGTTTCGGGAGCCCAGCCCCGCGTTATTGCTTATTTTCCTCGCGACTCGGTCCGCACCTTTGGCTCTCTAATCCTCCTACGCCCTCATTCACCGCAGGCTAACACGCAAAGAGAAACCTATTTATTCTCCTGCAGAAATGTGCCCTTGTCTTGGTGTTTAATCAATACCCGAGAACAGACGCTGCTTTTGCTGTACAGGACGTTTGCCGCTTAAATTATGCAGTTAAAACACCGCAGGCGTGTGATGTGAGGGGAGCTGCCAAGCTGAAACCACGGCAGAAGCTTACGGATGAGGTTGAGTATACTGGGGGGGGGGGGGTGTAACTCCCTGTCCTGCGGTATAAATTGTTATGGTAAGTGTGTTGGTAAGAAAAGGCAGGCTTAAAGGCTAATGGATACACAGAGAAAAAGGCATGCACGTCCCTAATGGGAAGGATGCTCCAGGTTCAGGCTCCAAGTTCAGCAGGAACCCCCCCGAATCAGAGTTTGCTCCTATATACAGGAGCGTTTTTTTGCGGCGTTTGGGCAGGAAGCACCAACGCGGCACCGTTTCCCTTCACGTACATTGAGAAAAGAATTTCCCCCGAGCGCACGAAGGCAGTCCCCCCGCACCGCGTCTCCGTGTCCACGCATGAGCAAAAAAGGCGACGGATGAGCTACCGCCTTCCCTGCCTGACACGAAGCCCCTCAGAAGCAAGCTAGGTAAGGCACCAGCGTTATTATATACAGGGCCAAGATGTTATATATAGGGTCAAAATCCCTCCGGTGATGTCTCCGGTTCAATCAATCCCGTAATCCGACTAGTGTCAAAGATACCCGGCTCGGCTCCTTTCGGAGCCTCCCCTCGTCTCGCTGAGCTGTGGGTAAGCGAAAAAGCAAATGTCTGCTACCTACCTGGCTGCTGAAACATCAGCATGGTCTGCGGAGAGGTGTGGACCGGCAGCGAGCGCGTCCTTTGCACCGAGCTGTGGCTCCGGCTGGGCATACTGTTGCTGCCCCCGGGGTTGGCAAACCAGAGGTTCTGTGGGAAGCAAACGAAAAAGGGGTGCGGGATGTAAAACGGAGGCCTCTGCGCCATATATTTATAAAGCCCTTGGGCTCGTCCCTCCCCGCATCCCCCTCTCTCCGCCCCACGTGCTCTCGGTTTGCCCCTCTCCCGCCGGTCCCTCTTCTGCGTCCCACCGCGGGGAGGAGAGCGCGACCCGGACGCTCGCTTGAAAAGGGGGATCCGGACAAGTTAAGAGGAGGAAAAGCAAAGGAAGCTTATGGGGAAGGGATGAAAAAGCTGGAGGTGACGTCGACCAACCTGTCTGCCTTGCTTGAGGATGGCGGGGCTGGCGGCGGGGCTGCGCTGGGGGGTGCCCAGCAGCCCGCTGGGACCCAGCAGCCCCAGCCGGGCGGTGGGGAGGTTGCGGGAGGGGATCTGGAACTGGCGGGGGTTTCGCCGGCCCAGTCCTGCCCCTGCGGATCCGGCTGTCGGTAAGGAGTTCGACTGGCCAAAGCCTCGGCTGCGGAGAGAAAAATCGCCGCGGGTGAGAAATCGGTCCCGTGCAATGGGACGGCGCTGCGGGGGCGAGCGGCTGGTGTGGTGCGCTCAGACCAACAGCCAAACGTCCCGAGGGTGCCCGGCGTTATCGCGAAGTGCCGGCCCGATGCTCGTCCCCCCATACCCATCCCACGGCCACGGGTTCACCGCGACCTCTGCTCCTGCCCCGACCCTCCCACCCTGCTGCTGCTGGTCCTCCATCCTGCACGTGCAGCGGGAAGGAGGAGGTTTGGGCATACCACAGCAGCATCTTTTCTTCTTCCCTCCTGCCAGTCGCCCTCCCTCCCTCCCTTCTGCAGTTCTCAGATTCACTGTTTAAAAATTCTTTTTATTTTACTCCTGCAAAACGGGCCTGTTCTTAAACGCAAGCTAAAATAACGCTGGTAATTCCCTAGGCACTGGAGCTAGCGGCGCCTGATTTCTTGGGTTTTGACTTAAACTCTTCATGCCTTTGAGCTGTAGAGGAGAGAGCTCTTGCGTGTGGATTCTCTAGGGTCTGATAAAGGTTCAGCTCGTGCAGTTGGGTTTTCTTTACTGGGGATGCTTAAAGGGCTCAAAGTTCTCCCCTTCCAGGAGGTTCGTTTTTACAAACACGGTCCTCTCTGAGACTTCTCAAGCTCTGTAAAATTTGGTTAAAACGACCTAACAAGTCCAAGATTTCCTAGGGAAGGGTTGAGCGAAAGGCACATGCCCGCGGAGGTGGGACTGGCTCTGCACCCGCTCCCGTCTCTGCACTGCAAACCCTCACCCAGCTCCCTGTGGTCAAAGCAAAACCATCCCGACCCAAGACCACTTAGCCCAAACGTCCCGAGACACCGATCTCAGGACACAAAATCATCTTTACTCCTTGGAAGATCGGGTCGGACACGCTGGCGTCCCTCCCCATGTGGGTTTTTTGCATTTAAAATCAGAGGAACGACACAAAAATAATCAGGTAACCCACAGAAACACAGGCAGCGTGGGTCTCCTCGCCGCGCAACGTTGGCTTGGTGACTCTGCCCCATTAGCTGGGCAGCGGGACTGCGACGTCGTTAGCCGGTTTAAGCACAGCCAAGGGTAGGAGCACTCTGCAAACCCACCGCTGCGGTTGCGTTGACGCTCCCTGTTCTCCCCTGCCCTTCCCCAGCACTTAATCACCCTCGCAGATGTTTCAGCTCACCTTCCTCCCAGCCCTCATCTCTCCTGCTTGTGCAGGCAGCTGCAAACATGCTTCAGACAACGTGAGCACGCTGGGATCCCAAAACTGGATAAATTTACTAGGCAGAACTACGACGGGGTTTCTTTAAACCTCGTCCAAAAACCGCTCTTGCCATTAAATCCCCATGAGAAAAACAAGACTGGCCACGTGCTCCTTCCTCTCCCGCAGCTCCCCAGGAGCAGAAGAAACGCAAAATGCAAACAACTCAAAAGCAGCAAGGAAAACTGGAGAGCATCCTGGGCTGCCCTGGGAAAGGGACTGGGATCATTTCAAGCCGCCAGCTTTAGCTTGTGCTTGGGGTCAGCCTGGATGCGCAGCTAAACCGCCGCGCTGGTGACGGCCCAGACCAAATGGGTCCAGCAAAACCCTTTGCTCTTGTCTATTCTGCTTCTGATCCTGCCATGAACACTGAAATTGCTTGTTTTTGCATTCCAAAATATTTCATTTAATTCCACTGGGGAACACTCCAGTTCTGCGCTCGTTCCTTCTGACCTCACATCCCGGCTGTCCCAAAGCTCCCAGTTATCTCCAAACCCCTTTCTTTTTCAGAAAAAAGAACTTGCACAAGACTGCAATAATATAGACTTAGCAAAATGAAACAAAAGGCTGATGCTGTTGTTAAAACTGATCTAAAAATATCTGCTCTTGCCATAACCCCAACGCTTTCTGGGATCACCCGAAATCCAGCATCACCGTGGAAGTGAGCAAACACGGTGTTTGCAACACATCCCCACCCAGGCTTTCTGACCGCAGCCCCCTGGCTCTGCACCCTCCGCAGGCTTCAAGCTTTTTTTTTTTGCCAGTTGACGGCTTTCTGGTGAAATTCCAGCACTGATGTAATTAGCAAAGGGCAACAGGCAGGGACAAAGCCGGCCACCCAGTGCCGGGGATACGCCGTACAGCTGGGAAGCTCCGGGTTCGGAGCCGGAGGGACACGGTGGGAATCGGTGGGGTAAGCGCCAACCGCACACTCAAGCAAACTTACTGCTGCTTTCCCTTCCCAGCCGACGCCTGGGGTTTTATTGCCGAAGCTTTTCCAACCCTCCTCCCTCCCGAAATGCGGCTCTGAACCCGGCAGGATCCATCCCTCCCTATTGGGAGACACCGGTCCCACTTGAGACGCCCTTGTCGGCCCCTCCGGCTGCTGCGTCCATCCCTCCCCAAAAACCAGCGTACCTCCTCTGCTGCCGATAGCCTGACAGCTCCAGGAGGGATTTCCGAGGGAAAGACCGAAAGAGTTTCTGCACCTGCTGTTTCCATGACAGCAGCCGCTTCTTCTGGATCTCTGTAAACGCCTGCCCCCCCAACCAAAAAAAAAAAGAGAGAAAAATAGGAAACATATAAATATTTTTCTGGACAAAGCGAGCAAGGATGTGCATGTGGGTGTGCGTGTGAAGAAAAGCAGGCGGTGGCGTGAGCTGAGCCCCATCGGCCAAGTCCAAAGGGAAACCCTGGTCTCTCTCAAGGATTTACTCGTCTTGGGTGGAGCGAACGCTCCGGCAGCGTCCCCTGCGCCCCGGAGCGACGGCCCCAAGGCTGCCAAAGCCCCCGGGCAGAGCAGGGCTCTAGAAAATGCTGCCGGAGTGGGAAAAAGCTGGGATTTGGAAAGCGGAGCTGCTCCGTGGCGTCGTGCATCCCACCCTCCTTCTCGGGGCTGGGCAGAGCTCGGCTCTGTTGCGGGCACCGACAGCCTCCGCGGGAGGTCACCCGGGGTGAAGCCCCATCACCCACCCGAGCTCCTGGTGAAGGTCACCCACGCAAGGGACGGACCTCCTCCCGAAACGCCCCAGACCTCCAGGCAGGCGGTGTGGGTTACGGGGACACCCACGTGCCCGCCACGGCTAACTTTAGACACCCAACGTCTCCGCGCCGGCGGCGGAGAGGAGCGGAGGTCTCCGGAGGACAATTTGGAGGCTAATTAGCGTCTGACTTGATTGCTCCGAACCGCCCTCGGGAGGAGATGCTCTCTCCCGGCGCTGATTACGCCGGAGCCGACGCAGACGGTGATCCTGGGACACAGGCTGGCACCGGTGGGGTGATGCTGCGTCACCACGTCCATCCCGGGCGCTCCTGGAAAACGAGCTCCTCCGCAGCGATGCGTCTTCCTGGCTTCGCGGAGCCCCGGGCCTCTGCTCCCACCACCTTTGTTCCTTTCTTTGGCATCCCTCTTCCCACAGCGATGCCCTGCTCGGCCGTCCAGAAAGTCCAGGCACCTTTCCAGGCTCCCGATGCTCTCCACGAGGGGAGCAAGCGGGAGCACAACGTGCTCTCCCCTCCAGCTATTTTCCACCGCCCGCGTCTGTGTAAAGCACCAGGAAGACCATACCCACGGCTCCGAACCTGTTTTGCAGCAAACCCGAACAGCGGGTGCCACCGTCCCGTGTCGCACGGGGCCAAACGTCG
The DNA here is from genome assembly GCF_900496995.4 of Aquila chrysaetos chrysaetos. Taxonomy (NCBI): domain Eukaryota; kingdom Metazoa; phylum Chordata; class Aves; order Accipitriformes; family Accipitridae; genus Aquila; species Aquila chrysaetos. Next base: position 4,731,877 of record NC_044005.1, on the reverse strand, counting down.
GCTGAGACAGCAAGCGCTGCCAGCAAAATGCACCGAAACCCCCACCGCCATCGACAGAGGCGTCCGGGAGCACAGTTCAGAAAATAGGGTGAAGCGCTCGCATTTTGCCCGGTATCCAACTATTTCACCCCGATTCAAGATGCCCCGTGCTCGGCCCTGCAGAGGTGCACGGATCAAACCTTTGCGCAAACGCGGCTCGGGCACCGGCTTCAGCTGCAGAGCAAGGGGCTGCAAATCGCCTCTCTCCTCTGCCACGCAGCGTGCAGCACATTTTGGGGTTTGCAGCCACTAGCCCTCTCCAGAGGAGATTCTTCCGTGCTTTAACGGCGTTATTTTTTTCGAAACAAAGAACCGAGAAAGCCTGCAGCTCCTACGAGAGGGCGCACAAACCTCCCCCTGACCCCTGCCATATGGGCAGGCGATGAGGAGCAGCTTGTTCTGCCAGGTGCAGCCAGCATGGGTACGAAATGCTGCAGGACACCGGAGCCATCGGCCGTCCCTCCCCGCCACCGGGCGGGAGCGTGCCGGAGCCCTGCGGCACGGCCTCGGCCATCCCAAGCCATCACGCGGCAAAGGCGGATCTGCCGGGAGCAGAAACACATGCCCCCGTTGCAAAATCCCAAGACCACGTGCCGCGAAACAGGAGGCGGCGACGCCAAGGGATCGCCGGGTCTGTCTGATAGAAACCGCCTGGGATTTTTTTCTTTCATCCAGCTGCTGATCGGACTGTCAAGAGCCAGATGAATTTCCCAGCTCCAGGTCTTGGCAATTAAGCGAGCGTGGGGTGGGGAGGCAACGTTTCCATGCACCACGTTGGAGCTACCGCCCGCTCCAGCCCTGTTCTGTCAGAATTACTATTAATACCCCCCAAAAATATTTGTGTTAGAAACCAAAAGGTTTACATAAACAGACACTTTGGAAACAGTTTCTAAGTGATGAGAACAACAGTTTTAGATGATCCGTCACGACTCACCTCGTGGATTAGACATTTGTCTATGAGCTGTAAATAGGAACTTATATTCTCTTCATCGGGTCGGGAAACTAAAAGTTGTGTGCATACTGGAAAAAAAAAGAGAAGAGAAATGGGCATGGGGACACCGAGCTGGGGTCCAGGGGGGTCCAACGAACGCCTTGGACATCCCACAGGCAGGTCTTCTCATCAGCGAGAAAAAACTCCCTTCCCCAATTCCTGCCGTGCCATCCTATATTTAGGACCAGATTTTGTTCTCCGTTATGATGGTGTAAATCCAGAGTAACACCACTGGCGTCACCAAAATTAGACCTGAGCAAATGAGGGGCACAGGATTATTCCCTATTCCTAGGCAAGAGCCGGCGCTGGGAGAGCTCCTGCTCCTACAGCCAAAATCTGCTCCCGCTGCGAACGGATTCCCACCTTTCCCGATGGATTTTAACCTCTTTGGGAATTAACGCCATAAAAGCAAGTGGAAATGAGTTCACAGAGAAGCGAGTCTCTCCCGTCGCAGCCCCCGGGCAGGGATGCCTTGCGGTCCAGAAGGACACTTCGTCCTGCAAGGCTTGTGCCATACATACAGCTTCGTGCGTGACGGAGGCATTTGTCACGGGCTGAATTCATCAGCGGGTTTAAAATGGGGCCAGAAACCCACGTTTGTGCATGCAGTCCATTAGCTGGTGAGACATTTTGCAGCAAGTTTTTATATAGAAAACCCCTCATCTATTTTTTTGCAAAAAAGGTCTGAAATAGGGACAGGGCTGATATTTCTTTGTGGCATCCCAAGGAGTTTCTTTCTGTTTCTGGTCTCCTGTGTGAGCCTGCGGACCAGACTCCCCTCCCCTCTTCCCCAGGGAGATCTCCCTCCACCGACACCTCAGATCCCATCGAGGGGAGTTGGGACACGTCCAAGCTCATAAAAATTTGCTCAAAAAGAGCCCTGTATATGGCACAGGGTGTCGGTCCTTACCTCACATCGCTCCTGCGCACCTCCCGGTGTGTTAATCCTGATGCAAAGCTGCGCGCCCCGCACCAGCCATGGAAAGGCACCCAAGTATTTTGGACGTCCTCTATTTAAATCGGGACTTAAGAGGCTTGGACCCAGCTGATTTGCACTCAGGACAGCTCACGCTGAGCCCACGCACCAGTGCTACCCCCACACAAGCAGAGAAAGCCTAAGGGATGCTGCTGAAAACACCTCCGGACCGGTGGGATGCCCCCAGGGCTCTGAATGGGAAGGGAGAGGATGCTACCTGCTCCTGATCTGGGGCAGGGAGAGGATGCTATCCACTTCTGACCTGGGCCAGGCAGCCCGTCCCGTCGCTGCCCCTTCCAAAAATCACTGCCCACCTCCCCACCCACGCTCTTACCTCTTACCACGGCACGACGGGACCTCAAAAAATCATCCCCCCCCTAGGACCGCGGCTTGCAGGGGCTCGGGAAAAAAGGCTGCTGCCAGCACCGTCACCGCACGCAGCCTGCCCCGAAGCAGCTCTCCCTAGCGAGGACGCCAAAAATAAGTGAGAGCCGCTCACCTTTCCCCATCACTCTGGTGAACTGCCCGGGCAGGTCGCCTTCAGGTAAAGGGGCCCCCCCCGACTCGCCCTCGCATCCCGCCAACTGGTGCTGCTGCATCCCCCCCGCGGCAGAGTCCTTGCAGTCGGAGCCTTGGCTGTCTGAGCCGATCAGGGAGGAGGGGTGATGCGAATCCGCGTCCCGGCTGTGCTCCTCCGTGCTCGAGTTTTGGGAAGAGTAGGCTTTGATGGGGGTGAGGATCATTTGGTGTAGTTCCTGCAGCGGGACACGCAAGTTGCCACCTTCCAGGATGTCCTGAGGATTCAAGTGGAGAGAAGAGGGTTTGTCTCTGCAGGGATGACGGGACATCAGCTACGAACCAGATCCCTACCGTTACCCCCCCCCAGCAAAGCTGACGGCCTCGCTCCTGCCCCAGGACCTTGCCGCAGTCCATAGTCAACGGCCGCGTTTCATTCACCCGGTCTTTTGCTCAGACCAGGAGAGTGTGGAGCTGCTGCAAGGATGGTGTCTGATTATCCACGGATGTGTTCAGACCTGAATCCCCAGAGATAAACGTGCCCTGTCAACCACTGGGACCCAAACCCAGTGACAATCCAGCTTCAGCCTTTCCAAATTTCCACCAGGAAGATGGCAACTCTGTGAGAGCGACTGAGCCTGTGAGATTTCAACGCTGGACCAGCAAGTATCTTGCTCCTTCCCCAGACAATCCCACGATCACGACATTTCAGCTCTATTTAATTAGAACTGTATTTTTAAATGTGGGCTTGTCTCCAGTTTCCAGCACTGCCTTCAAGCCTGGCTCTCCATTAATCCCGAAGAGCTTGCCGTAGCATCCTTACGCCCTGGGACCACCACAGGGTCCAGGACCACGCTGGGATGCAGGAGCCCACACTGGGATGGGCTGGGGGAGCGGATGCAGAGGGGAAAGGGTGGGTTTCAAGGGGAGCGGGGTGGGTTGTGGTCAGACACGGAAGGGGAGAACACGAGGCTGCAGGTGAACTTATATCCCCATAGCAAAAACATTCCGCTTGGAGATCCTGGGGGAGGTCCACGCAGGAGGGAGAGAATTTGGGTACGCTCCCAGCCTTGCTCTCGGTTACAGTGTGGATCAAGAAACCCCTTTCTATGGTCAGATCCTCATCCCACTGATGGGAAATAATTGCATTTTGTTTTTTAATGTAGCCTGGACCAGAAGAGCTCATTGCAGGCTCCTGCACGGTCTGGCTCGTGGGACGCTGCTTGGAAAGAGGCAGCTTTTGGAGCGAGTCCTGGCTGTGCCTAGGGAAGAGACACAAAGCGGGCACGCAGGCTGCGCGTGAGCCAGCTGAAATGGTTGTTCACCCAAATTCCTGCTGCTCCCCCCCAGCTCGCTCTTGGACGTCTCAGCCCCACTTCTCTTGAAGACCTGGTGTCAGTCTGCTGGGGACTATTTTTTGGGGAAAAAAATCCTGCTCTGCTAACTGGGGGAGAAGGGTGGAGCAGCTCTTTCCAAGAAAGCAGCAATCTTTAGCAGTGAGACACTGCCCAAAAAAATTAAGTCCCACACATGCTCTTGTTTAGCAAAAAGAAATTGGATGGGAAGCCTGGAAAACCAGAGATGTCTCCTCCCAAGTAAGGCAGCTCACAGGCAGCTCTGAGCCCCAGCGAAGTGGGACACGGTCACAGCCCCACAGCTCAAACCCACCCCAGGAGGGCTCAAAAGCAGTCCCTGCCACTTATTGCCTGTATTTTACAGCGTGCGTGGCTGGTTGTGTCAGCTGAACTGGGCTTAAGCTCTCGCACCATGCCAGTCAATCAATACCATATTTCAAAACCCAGGCGGAAAAGCGGGGGAAGAGGCTGTGTAATCATCTGGAAAACACATCGCCAAAGCAAGCTCAATCCAGCCGGCTGTCTCTTGGATTTAATAGTTATTATCGATATACGGAGGTAAATATGGCTTTATTAGCTCCTGCCATACTCTGAGTACCAGCCCATATTATAAATAAATAGTGAAGCAGTGAGCTAACGAAAACACCAATAAACAGCAACACACCACACGAGTATTTAAAAGCCCCTAGTGGGAGGCTCTGCAAGTTGCTGTTTGAAGATGGTGCAATTAAATATAATATAATATTGCGATAATAAATAGTGAGAGGTTGGGTGAGCTGCTCCCAGCAAGTCTGTGGTGCTGCTGCTTCTCCGACAGCCATTTCTGCAGAGATTAAGCTTTTATTGAAGTGACAAAGAAGTTTCTGTTTGTTCTCCTTGGAAATTCAAGATGTTGTTCAGGCACTGACGTGGGTGTCTGCCTTTTTATCTGGGGACAGGTTACCCATCTGATGCTCCAGAGAAGCGCAGTGGCCCTCGACCTGACGGACACCGGGAAATCCCATCTCTTTTTGGGGACGGAGAGGTAGGGGCAGGGCTCGGGGGTCCACGCGCTGACCCCGCGCACAGAAGGGTCTCATGAGAGGGACAGTGGCATCAAGAAGGCAGAGATAAGCGAGTGGGCGAGGGATAACCAGGGGTTAAAGGCTCTGCCCAGCTGGTTCTCCAGCGGCAGAGAGGACCACGACGGCTGTTGCACCACGGTTCAGCAGATGGGTGACCACCTTCCACCAGTGTCGCTGGGATGGTGCCCTCCATCACTCAAAGCTCAGGTGTTTCTGAGCACCCTGGAGCTGGCCAGGGCTTGTACCAGTCCTGCAGGGCATATCCATCCCAGCTGCCCGAGTGCCGGAGACGGATCAGGACTCACTCTGCAAAATATAGCCCCAAATAAAACCTTGCAGCTGGTGCAGAAGTGTTTGAGACATCATTCAGATGCAGCCAAGCCAACAACAGATTTCTCTGCAAAGGATCCCAACAACATGTGTAACTGAAGGGTGCTTCACCCCAAAATTAATTCCTCGCTTCTTGAAAAACAAGAAATACAAAAGTGGTTGTGATTACTTACTCTTTCTAAAGATTTGAGCAGGTTTTGTCTTTCTTTTAGCTTTTGGATACTGATGACTATTTTGTGTCTTGCGCCTTTGGTAACGTTCTGCAAAAACAGCACGAAACCTGACATTAACATTTCCACAGGACAGCCAGGTCAACCCAAATCCTTCCTCCCCTAAACAAAAAGGGCTGCTATAAATTAATCAAATTTCTGAGTGCATGCAGGGATTAGCGGGGGACATCATAGAAAATCACTTAGAGGCTTGCTGAATATAGAGATTTCTAGCTAGTCTGTCCCTCCCCGGTACATCTCACACAGTGAAAGCAAAGGTGCTGACCGGCCCTCTTCATCCCGAGGATAACGCTGAGGTAAATCTCAAAGCGGGAACCTTTTCAAAGGTTAACAAGGCACTTGGCCACCAAAGCCCCACTGACCTTAAAGGAGTTGGGTACGGCAGACTGCGTCCCTGAAACTCCAGAACTTAATCCCAACTGGAAAAAAACCCAAGCGCAGCTCCCAGTGATGGGACTTTCATGCTGGGACTCCAGCAAGAAATCTGGGACAAGGCCTTTTTCAGGTACAATGTGGGTTTTTTTTCACTCCCCGAGACCCAGTTTTCCTTTCTCTGTTTGCTTCCCAACCACCTGCGGGCAAAACGCCTTCCACGTGAAGACACGAAAAGGCCTTGGAGGCATCTCATCGACCGACTGCCCAAGCGTCGGGACCGCGGCTGGTTTGCTTTACGACTGATGTGGGACGTACTTGTGCCTCGAGCTGGCATTCGGTGAGGGCCATCATCTCCTCGTACGTCATCTGCGAGAAGAGAGCGGCGTACTTGTGCAGCCGGAGGCTCTTCAGCCAGGCTGGGACATCTGCAGCACAAAGGTAAGGAGGTAAGAGCTCCCGTTGAGTTCACGACACCGCTTAACCGCGCGCAACAGCATCAACAGCAACACGAGGAGTTGATTAGGTGCCGTCCACCACCCCACCGGTGCTTCAGACACCTTACTGAACTTCACGGACCTTTCGGAGGACATAGTGCTATGGATATGGATGGTGGGAGGAACCAGCCCCTGGATGAGGACACATCCTCAGAGGTTTGGTTTCTGTGGCTGAGACGCTGGGGATTAGCCCACGGGGAGCTGGTGTCGTACCACTGCACGCCAAGCTCCTCGCTGCCCTTTTCCCAGGAACGTGGGAACCGCCGAAGCTAATGGTGTGGTTGAGCTTAGGACGAGCAAATGGCTGTTCTGCAGATGGCAGACACTGATTTATGGTGTGAGGGAAGATGGTATGTGCTGAAAATTTGAATGATGCTTAAAGAGAAATAAAGAGATCTTTTTTTTGAGCATGGAAAAATGATGTGCCATCAAAGATGGTCCCACAACCTCTTTCAGAAGCGTGACTTGGGACCTCAAAATGCACTAACTGAAATGACTTCTTCCTTCCCAGTCGTCATCTGCAGCGTAGCACCTCTGTGCCTGGCTGGATGGGTACCCAAAAATACTTTTATTCTCCTGACACCAATGTGGTTTCACAGGGAGGGACCCAGGAGGGGAATCCTTCCTCTGCAACATGCAACTCGGGGGTTCGCAGGTTTGGGGGGGCCTGTGGTGACACCCCACAAGGCGGGGGGGGGGCCCTGCAGATATCCATGCTGCAGCACAACACCATGCCCGTGATGACGCTTTTGCTTTGCATCCTAAAGGCTTCAAATGCTGTGCCAAATCGGGACCTGCTTTATTTAGCACCTACAACCCGACAATAGCTCTGCCTTAGCCTACCGAGCTCACGCGCTCCGCTCCCAGCAATACCCTCGTCCATTAGTCCTTGTCCCCTTCCCCACCACCCGGGAACCCCGTCTCAACCCACGCGGGGTGCAGTAACAACGAAAACCCAGTGTTTCAGCCCCAAACCCCACACCTTGAATGGAGAGAGCAGGTGGGGGCTCACGAAATGTCTCTTTTGGGGCTAAATACAAATTAACGGCAACACCTCCCCTCTCTTTGATCATTCCCGATCTCATCATCGGTGTACGGGGTACGTGTGGAGTGGGTGGTGGACCCCACGTCCCAGAGCAGGCAGGGGCTGACGGCGCAGGAGAGCCCGAGGGGAAGGAGCGATGGCTGGCGGTGAGGCTACCCCGATGGTTCCTCTGCCCAACCTCCCTCCGCCGAGGGAGGAGGAGGAGGAATGGGGGCTCGCACCGTTTTCGGGAGGGATTTCTACCCGCTGTGTGCTTCTGCTGCCGGGCTGGGGCTTGCTGGCGCTCTGCTCACCATCCCCAAGGCCAGCGTGAGGACAACCTCCACGGCCACATCCAATAACCTTCGCTGACGTAGCCAACCTCAAAGGTTTTCTAGGCCGATCCGACCGCAAAGTGTGAGGCCAGACTTGCTTTGGAACGTGATGAGATGATGCGAGGAGGACAGTCCCACTGCTGGGGACATCCCCTGGTGCATCCAGAAAGCCCCATGTTGCTGAGTGGCAGATGCAAGTCAAGGATCGTCACAGAGCTCTTCCCAAACTAACACCTCGTCGCTGGAGGGGACAGGGCAAGCTGGACCTCTGGTTTGGTCCCCTAAGGCAATTCTTACATCTGCCACAAGTCTCCTGCTGCCCACTGCCCGGGCTGACCCCAAACCCCGCTCGCATCCAAGCAGAGGATGCAAACGGCCCCAAAATGCTGCGTTTTGCTCACACTCCCCGTCCTCTGACACACATCAGGATTCGTGTTTCAATGAAATTCCTCAAATGCTGCACAGAAGGAGATCAACCCCACACCAAACATGGGGGCAAAGCAGTTACTGAGCATGGACCAGCTGAACTCTGCCGTTTTCCAGAAGTCCCAACATACAACAGTCCTAAAAACCGCTACCAGAGGCCTCTCAAACCAATCTTCTGTTTAAAAAAATTAAAAGCTGTTAGCAGAAAGCCCTCTGTTTCCAGCACGGGACTGGCAGGCTCAAATCTCAACTTCATTTTAACACACCACCATGCCATTTTAGTGACGACAGAATAAAAGTCTACCTGATTACCTGATCCCGCGTCCCCTGGGGACACGTCTTTGGCACACGTCTGTGCCGATGGCGAAGCCCATGGAGATATTTTCAGAAGAGAGCTGCGACTTCATTAGACATTAAACCCTGCAGAAAACCCATCTCCAACCTTTGCAGAGGGTCAGAGTGCAGAAGCAGCTCTTCCTTCCCTTTGCCTCAAGCCTCCCTGGACCACCTCCTAATTTTGGGGAGCTACGATGGTCCCAGAGCCCCTTTGCCAGCGGGATGGCAATCCTGGGAGCGGGCTGGGGAGAAGGAACCACCCCAGCACACAGAGGAACGGTGGTGGGGCTTTCCCCCTTCCCTCGGGGAAGAGGCAACCGGGAGGTGCAAGGTCATCTAAGGCGATTTCGTAGTCCTTGGAAAGTCAAATTTCCTAACGCTCCCCACGGAGCAGTGAGCTGCCTGCCCGCGGAGCTACGCTTTAATCACCGATTACCGGGAGCTAATTGCGAAGTCATGGCACGGCTGTCAGAAACGCCATGCCTGACGTGAGCAGCAAAGCGAGGACTTCCACGCTGCTCACTGACATTGTCACCTACAGGCTTTAAACGCCGGAGTTGGGCTGGCACGTGTATATCTGGGTACCGGCATGGAAATTTAGAAGGAAAACAATTCACTCTGCCATATATATATATATATATATATATATATATAAAAAGGCCAATATATACACAGGACATCTTCAGAAGTGCCCTTATGGCACACCATGCTAAGCCATGGACGTACTCGCAGCAGAAACCCTCAGCTCTACCCAAACCCGGTGCACCCCGAGCTGTGCCCCGAGAAGAGATGGACGGACAGATGGACGGGCTCTGCAGGGAACAAAGTGTCCGTGTTTCCCCCTGGAGAACCCAGGGGTCAGGAAAAAGGCAAAGGGCACTTTCCCTTTAGCATGAAGATAGATGGAAAAGAGAGAAATAGGGGACATTGGGGGAGATGAACTGCTAAGCCACGTTGGATGGGGGTCTGTTGTGGTTCTGTTTTGCCCTCTATCCTCCTGGATGCCCCGGAGGGTGTTAAAGAAGGAGCAAGCTGACCAGAGGCACGGGCGACATCGAGCCACAAGAGCCTGCAGGCGCTCGGGGAGACGTGGCTGCAATTCAGAGAAGGGACTTGGCAAACGGAGCAACCGGTCTGGATGAAATAAGATGCAACCCAATAAAAATGCACAAAGTTGTGCGTTTCTGTAGGAACAAGAAACGGCACGAAGCGAGGGCAGGGAACGGGCAGTACATTTTTTTTTTGCAGGAAAGCTGTGGGGATACAATGGGTCACAGGCAGCCCTCAGCGGTGTGTTATTTGAGGACGATGAGCTATACAGCCACAGGAACGCTGGCTGTACGGCAAGCAAGTCTCTGCTCTGCTCCCGAGTCCGGTTTCGGGCAACACACCTTCAATAAAATATGGACTTTCTGGAAAAAAGCCGGCGGGGAGAAGCGACAACAACCCCAAGTTTAGAAAACACCATCTGGGAAGAAACTGGATTGCTTCAGTCTGAAGAAAATACAGCGGAGGGGGGGGAAGGACACGACAGTCGTAGAGACCGGAGGCTGCAGACATCTGTTTCGCACGTCCCCGGACAGCGGGACAAAAGCAAACTGGCTGACTCAGCAATGGAGGGAATCAGGTTTAGATGTTTGCAAACCTGCTTCCAGAGAAGGAGGACGCCCGGGAAGGGACGGCCCGAGGAAGGGCAGCCACCTCCCCCCGGGGGGGCTGCACGCAGCTCCGACGGGCCGTCGTAATATGTGGAGTTTATTTAATTGATTATCGACAGCCTGGGCAACAGCGCCTTTGGGTTTTGCGGATTCGGCCGTACGGATCGATTGCGTTGCACGGGGAAGTTTCTACCCACGCGGGTCCCGGAGCTGCGGCTGTGGATGACGGGGAGCCGAGCTCCCCACGGTCTCCCTGCCAGCTCCACGGCAGAAACCCGGAGAAACATTTAAGTGTTAAACAGACCCCTCTGCACCGCTTGCTCCCAACGAGGGTCTCCCTGGCCTGACAGACTGCAGGATGCGGCCCCAGGCATGGAAAGCCTTGGGGACCCTTCACGCTGATCGCAGCTTAGTCTTCGACGTGCTCGTGGTGACCCTTCCGAGCCTGCCCGCCCGCCCGCCGGCTTGTTTCACGCACATCTAAGTCATACAGTGCCAAGTCAAACGCGGTTCCACATTACAGAGATTTATACGTATCTAGATTTGTCTGTAATCAGAATAAAATCAGACCTTGTGACTATTTCAAAAATACGATTATTCCCTTATTCTGATACATCTTTGGTCTTTACCCAGTTCAGTTGCTTTGCATTACTGAAAACTGCAGTTGTTTAAATCAGTCTCTGATAGCTGCGGGTTCATTTTCAGTCATCTTGTCTGTTCACAGGAATATACAGCCTGTGTGTTTGCCCAGTTTTTACCTATTTATTCCGCTACAGCCTGAAGTTTGCGCTCCATCTTTGACTGCAGCAATAGGGTTTCGTTTCTGCCTTGTTTACCAACAGGATCACATACATTTATTGCTTAGAGTCTCTGTGAAATGCAGGCGTAATGGGAAAAACAACTGAAATACACAGGATAAATTCGCTGCAAACAAGTATCCTAAGCCGAAACTTCCCCAAACACTTGGTGGGTACCAAACACCGCAACGGTAAATCAGACGTGGCTTGCTAAACTTACGCTAAGCTACTTTTCACCGTAATAAAAAAGAGAGAGAAAAGAGCACAACTTGCAGCCAAAAGCCCCAGGCTATGGAAAAAATCCAGCTTTTTGGAAAGCTGGCAGCTTGCAGGATTTTGGGGCAAAACCAGCCCACCGGCACCCAACTGTAAGATGTCAGATCAGGACCAGCCGCTGCTTCAAAGAAAACCTAACTTATCCCCCTAAACCTAAATTCCTAAGCCGGGAAGAAACGCCGTAAGGCCCCGTTTGGTTACGAGGACTCTCGCCCAAAACCGCCGACCGAGCCCCGCGCTGCCGGGAAAAAGGCTTTTCCCCTCCTGCCTCTGGGTGCTGGGGATGGGGAGGGGGAGGCATCTGGTTTTTCACTCACCTTTCATCCCACTCCCTTCCTCCTGGAATGTGTTACGAGCGGAAGGCTGATCTTCTAAATGTTCACTCCCACCACTTCCCGAAGAGGCTACACTGCTTTGTGGAGACAGGGGGGCATGATCGGAAGGGATGCACTGGGGTCCTCTAGCTCGTAAGTCCTCATGAGACATCCATCCATGTCCTAGAGGTTGGTTTGGCACATTCATGGGTGGGGTAAGGGACACAGAGCGTTTCAAAGGGCTGTGGTGTGTCTGGCCTGAGAGAACTGAAAAAAAAAAAATAAAATCAAAGAGGTTATTCCCCCCTCGCGGCCCGGGATGCAGCAGAGTCCCCCGAAAAAAAAATTAAATGAAATTATAAAATGCGTGGTGGTCGGCCACAGTGCCTTGCTGATGGCTTTGCAGTGCCCGCGGCTAGCTGGACCCTACCCTGAGCTCTTCGCTTTGCCTCCCGGGAAGCAAAGGGGATGGGAGTACCTGCAAGGAGATGGGGGTTACATGAGCTATGTCGGGTTGCTTAAGGAAAGGCGTTGCGTGGATTGCACCTCTAGGAAAAAAAAAAAAAAATCAAAAAAAAATCGAGCAGCTCTGGAGGTTTTCCCCGCGCAGAGTCACGTACCGACAGCAAACCTGAGCGCGCGACCGCGCCGGGTGCTTGGCTGCTGCCTCTCGCCATGAAACTTGCCCCGCTAGAATCATCCGGACCCGTATCTTTCTGGGAAAGGCATAAAAATCCCCAGGATGGGAATGTCCTCACACAGACCCAGGGGCAGCTTCTCTGTCTCTCCCTTTGGGTTAGGACTTGGCTTGTGCCCCGAAGCACGAGCGTTTACACATCTGCCTAACGTCATCGCGGAGGTACTTGTCACCCATAGAAATGTCTAAGCCCCGTTGAGTCCTACTAAGATCTTGCATTTAGTTGAGCTATCAACAGCAACGAGAGCATCCCAGCTCAGCTGCCCATCGGGGGCGCTTCCAAGCACGTGCCTTTTAACCCTCCACAAAAGCAAACACCCAAAGCAACGGTGAAAATACACCTATGACAAAGAGGTGAGGCTGAATCCCCCCAAAAATGATCTTTGGAAAGGTTTGGATTTGTTTTTCCTTCCCAGTTGTAGATGGGTTTGTATTTCCTGGCTGAAATGTTGATACCACCAAGTTCAATTTGTTTTTAACAAATAACTTTTAACACCGCTAGGAAAAGAGCGATGCACCAACTCCTGTGATTTGGAGTTATTTCTCCAGAAAGGCTTTACAGGGGGTAGGTATTTACTTGCCTTTCAGTCAAGTACAGAAATATGCCTTATGTAGGCTAAAGTATTAAAAAACCCCAAATCATAGATTTTCTGACACTTTTTGGTAGAAGTGTTGTAACTTGAATAGATTTTTAAATAAAATTTTTACTGAATAGTCTCCATTTTTCACTGCTCTTCTTCCATACCATCTCATTCATTTTTAGTTATCTCCTTAAAGATTTAGGTATCTTTTTCTCGGGTCTGTTAGTTAGTAGGGGTAATACAAGGTATTTAGAGGAAAAGATGGATATGGACGAACTATCTTTGTTTCCTGTAATGAAAAATATATGAAAAGATTGGTCTGTTGGCTTAACAAAATTCAAATTCCATCACTCACAAAGTCACTGAACTGCTGGTTAAACCCCAAATGCAGCTAATGTATTTTAATCTACGGACTTAGGATGTAAAACACTTGTTTAATGTTTTATTGCAGTTACTCTCAATGAAATTAGTTGAACTTCATGGGGGCTGTTTCCTGATAACTGAGACCAAAAAAATCTCTGGATTCAGCCGTCGCTCAGCCGAGCCGTGTCTCATCACCTGCTGGGATAACCGGGACAAGTTCTGGATCCAGCGCTACGGGAAGGTCCTTTTTGGTTTGCAGCAAACCCAAGCCAACGCTGCTATTTTCAGTGTGCCCTTGGGTACAGGTGTGGGGTTCACATCGTGACGGCTAACAAAACATCTGCACTGGTCTGTTAACAAAGGATTCATTTCTAGAGACAAGAGCAAATTCTGCAGAAAGACACTAATTTCTCAAAATTAGTGGCTGTAAGCTTCATTGCGGGGTAGATGATATGAAAAGCAGTTTTTCTGCTCCAGGGAAACCTGCGGGCAGAGGGGTTAAGATGACCTTTCAGCCCATATGAAACTAAAGCAAAAACTTTTCAATTTTTCTTTCAAAATCAAATTTCTTAACTCTGTACAAAACCCGGGGGAAATTCATCGCTCTCGCTGCTTTTCCTCCTAAAGCACCAAATCTCCCTAACCCCCTTTTTCCACTGGCAGGAATTCATCAAAACCACTCCTCCGGCTCATCATTTGTTATTTCCAAAAATAAATGAGTCTTGGTGGAAAACCCCCAGCCAGTTGTACTGTGCTGTAAAAGTTTAATTCCCAGCTAAAGCCCGGAGGAAAACCCACCATCAAAGCCATCCCTGCTGACCAGAAGTGGAATGAAAATGAGCAAGTAGTGGGGTTATAAAAGGAGGGGAGAGAAAAACACCAGACCTTGTTTGCTTTTATTAAGCACCTGTAAAAAGCAGCTGGTGCCACACGCAGCTGATGGATGAGGCCAAAAACCTGCGGATTTCTGCAACGTCTAAATTGTTCCCATTTCTGAAAGCATTTTCTTCTACCAGCACATAGTACAAACACCGCGCAGGGAAGCAAGGGGATGGCTTATGGTGAAGAATTTGTTCCCCTCCCATTAAATAGCTGTAGAAACATCTTCCAGAAGTCTCCTGCCAGAAAAGGATGTCAATGAGGACCCGGGATTGTTTTCAGAGCAGTCTTATATTTCCTAAAGTTGTGATGCATCCTGATGGGGAAATAGATGGATTTAAGAAGGTCTTGGCCAAGCTATTCCAGCTCTTGGCTTTGTGATTGCACCCCAAAAGCAGCACCATAAGGGGGCTCTGTAGATGTCACATCACCCTCCCAGGAGAAAAGAAATAATATTTAGCATTAAAAAAAAAATAATTACGGGGGGAAATATGGGAAAAAACCTGATGAATCCGTTGAAATGCATCACCAGGGCTCAGCATCACAGCGGCACTGCCCAGAGCCCCTCCTGTGCCCGCTGCCCCCAGCCGCGGTCGCACGGCCGGGGTGACAGAAGCCACCCCGAATTTGTTGTGGGAAAAACTCTGGTTTAGGAAATATTTGCGCCCCTTGAATGAACGAGAGATGGAGGGGAACAGGCAAGGAAGACGGGAGCTAATTGCCCCTTTTTAGGAGGCGAAGGGCTGCTCTGTTAGTCCTCCCTCTTACAGGGTGTAGGCAGCAGCTGGTACCCTGCAGCGTTTAAGCCATCCTCTGCCCACCAAAATCTTGCAAATGAGAGGCTATTTTTGGCTTAAATCCAGCCCAGCTTCCTTCCTGAGCAGCAATACCCTTGCAAACTGCTGCTCTTCCATCTTAATTTTATGTCCCCTAATTAGAAGCCGGTGTCGGCTGGAGGAGAAATAATGAACTCCACAGGATGGCCAGGAACAATTAGAAATCATCCAGTGCAACATATAAAAATTAGTTCCACTTCTTTCCCTGAGATAACGCAACGCTGGAGTCCAACAGACCATGTTTTACTAAACCACAAGCATTTTTACTGAACTGTGAGTCAATTCACACAACTTCACAAGATGGGGTAGGGTTAATTCCTCTGCAAAGGATGCTACAAGCAGAAAAACTCACCAGCTCTTTGAAACCAGCCCAGCTAAACCTGGTACCAGATAGAGATTATTTAAGAGCTCTTAGCACTTGCCTAGCTAGGCTCTGCTTAAGCCCTTCTGGCTGTCACAGACACCGGTGAGCAACACGGTTTCTTGCAAACCCTCTTACCAGTTTCCATCAGCACTCAGGCTCAAAAATGCTGAGAACCCCGGGATGGCACCTGCCTGGCGTGCACACACCTCTCCCTCTTTTAATTTGTAACCCTCAGAAAGGGGATTAATAAATGTGCATATTTATTAATGCTGCCGCTTGTGTTCTTGTCCTCAGTTTCTTGAAATAGAGGATGTAGCTCATGATTTTCAAAGTGTCGGTTTACTGTAGGTCCTTCCCTGCTTTTGACAATCCTGTGTGCTTTTCGGATGGTCCAAGGTGAACCCAGGGCTGCCGACGGCCGAGCTGGGACAAGCCACTCATTCAGTCTCTTGCTAAAATAAATGGTCCACGCGTGCTTTAACTTCAGCCGAAGAAAACCGAGTGTGAGTTTATAACCTTGCACTCAAGCCTCTTTTTTTTTTTTTTTATTACAAAAATATTAAGCTTTAATTTAAAAAGGAAATCTAATATATTCTTCTAGGGTAAGATAAGATTCCAGGAGGTGGCCAGAGGCACGCCTGCCTTTCTGAGCGCCGCGGCGGTGCGAGCCGGATGAACAAAGAGAGGAAACCACCGCTCCGAAATGCAAGCCACGCTGGCACACGGATCCCCTACAACTTGTAAGCGTGACCCACTTCTGGTTTAGAAGTGTTTTCCTGCCAGGCGCAGGCTCTTTTAGGCGATGCAAGAGCCATCCGCTCCCCAGGGACCCACCAGTCACTCTGCAAAGGCACCGCCTGCTCCGGCTCCTTCCACGTGGGTATCCGATGGGATGGGGACCAGAGAAGATGACGGTCTTCCCAGCGATAAGCAGGCTGGAATCGCCTCTTTGCTCGGCCACCGCGGCTCTGAACGGCCGTAGGGCTTGTGCTCAGCCCACGCCAGACGTGTTTCCTTGCAAGAAAGCTCCTCGTGGCCTCCAGATCGGGGTCAGCTGCAACCCAGCAGATGCTGGTAAATATAAGGCCTTTGAGATGAGCTTGGGATGTTTTGCATCCTAGGGAAAAAATGTGATAAATAACCTGGAGCTAACGGCGCTGAGGCGTATGAAGTGTTGCCGAAGCGCTCTCAGGCTTCAAACCAAGCTCGGCTTAATGTTCCCCACGGGGGAAAAAAAAAAAAAAAAGAGGATGGAGAAGGAGTGATGGTGACGATGCAACCATCCCGGTGTGCTGGGCTCCCCATCGCAGGAGGCGGCTGCAGACCACGCTGCCGCAGGGACGGAGCAGCGAGGAGCATCCCTGCGGGACCACCACCTCCCCGGGCAAAACTGGCTTTACCACGGACCAAACGCTGGCTGGGCTGGCAGGCACGACAACGTGCTTATAGAAACTCTGAGGCTGCAAGCGCTTTCCCCGTGAAGCCCTGGGTTTAGTTTTGTTTTGGTTTTTTTTTTTTTTTTCCTCTTCCTTTCTGAAGTGGTGTTGCCTATTTTGGTAGGCAAGGGCTAATTTCAAGAGGGTTTTTGTTCGCTGAAGACCATGTGGAACAGCGTCAGACATTTGTGTTGTGGTTTCTCAGGGTTTCGGGCCAATTTTTCAGCCTGAGAAGGGAAAAGCCACCCATTCCTGTAATTAGAGCTGAGGAATTGGGCTCTGCAGGCAGACCTTCCTCCACACGGCGTGCGACGGCTGACGAGGCGCTCGCCCCTCCCTCTGCCCCAACGCACCCTTCATTAAATCTGGCTTAAAGCGCTGCAAAAGTCCTCGACGAGATGCACGTGGGGCTGATGTGAGCATTCCCACCGACGGCCAGATCCATTGCTGGGTACAGAGGAGCGTTCCCGGTCCCGGCATGCCCTCCACGCTGCACCGTCCCCGCCGTGTCCCTAACACCCAGAGGACCTTCACAACAACCTCACAACCCCTTATCCCAGCGCATCGTCCACACAGCAGATTACAATTCAGAACAACGTCCTCCCCGCGGCTGGGGAAAGGAAAAGGTGCTGCAAGGTGCATGCTGAACTCTTTGGGAGATGGGTTTTTTTTTTTTTAGTCTAAAAATGGCACTTCTTGGCTGCAGAGCTGGTTATGGTGCATCCTCAGGCAGCGTCCGATCGTGTACAATTCCTTTTCTGGTCTGTAGGTAGCTGGAGCAGCAGCTTGACCCCAATTTGCTATAGAAAGCGGGGACGTTTTTTAATCCACCGAGGCCACACGGTCTCTCGCGCAGCCCGGAGGCGAAATACCGAGCAGCTCCCGCAATTCCCCTTGCACAGCAACCGCCAAGTTCAGCTCGGTCCTCTCCTCCGCCTCCCCTTTGCTACCCCGCTCACGAAGCATCGTCCCCTCCAGGAAGGCTCCCCCACGCTGGCAGACCAACGCTCGCGGCTTTTCCAGCGTTTTTGTCCCGAGGACCCTTGGAAACAGCCGCCGGTGGGTCACGCTGCCCGGCTGGCACCCAGCCTCCTTCCTGGGCACCTCATTCACCCGCTCTCCACGCCGCCGCAGGCAGCTCCAGCGTGGCCGAAGCAGAACCTGATGGAACATTTTTCGGCTCAACATCCCCTAACCCTTGGAGCCTTTTCTTTGTGCCTTTATTTTTTTTTTTTTTTTTTTTTTCCTCCCTGGGTTTTGTGGCTGTGACTTTAACTGTGTTCGTACGGTGCCGGATAAACCATGTCCTCGCTTCTGAATCAGGCGCTGATATAAGCCAAGGAGGGGGGTGAAACCAAGGGTCCTAAATTCAAGCAGCCACCGGGTAGTTGTGTATGTTAGAAAGAAAAAAAAAAAAGATACAAGCAGAGTGCTGCCTCAAGCAGAGAAATTAGGAAGAAGCACAGACTGCAGAAAAGCCTCTCAAGCAAACTTTTTTTAAAAAAATGACGTTTTTAGACACAGTTTCCTGTTCAAGAAACTGGACAGAGAAACAATAACCCGTTTGTTGCTGCTTTCTCCGAGCAGCACATGCGAGGCCCCATCCAGGCTCAGCCGGGGAAGGGGACGTCTCTGCTGACCGCAGGGGATTTCGTGAGCCCCTGCACGGCACGAGCACGCGTGGATCCACTGTTTGGCTCCGGCAGGAATTGCTGTTCTTGTTATTTACTCATTTGCGTGGCAGAAGGAGCGGGGCTGCATCTAAAGACGTGTAAACGCAGCTCTCGGTGGCTTCAGCAATCCGACGGGATGCGTTTCGGGAAGGAAGCCCAGCTCGTCTCACCGAGGAGCAGGAGCTGGGGAGCTGCTTTCGAGGTCCTTGCGTGGGGCTTCCCACCAAAGCATCCAGCAAGGTGGGAGCAAGAGAGACCAGGAGTGCATCCCGACCGCGATTTAACTCGCAGACAAAAGGATGCACGAAATGACGGCTGGGGGAGGTGGGAATCGGGGTTGAGGGTGGAGGATTAGAGGCGCGTTGCAAGAAGGCGCTGCCCTAAACGATGCTGCTTTCTGGGTAAACGAAACACCCTGACCTCCAGGCCAATAAATGTGGTTCCTCTCAATACATTTATACACAAACCACAAAAAACCCAGTGTTCGCCCCTGGGGAATCCCAGTCCGTTAAGAACAACGCTGCTGTGCTGAACCGAGCCTCCATAATTATCCCAGAATTCACTGATTTTTTGCTAGGGGCTCCCGGGGGAAATTCCTCCCCTGCTCGCGAATCAAGCCAGATAAATGGCACTGGGATGCAGAAACTCTCCTTCCTACGGTCCTTTTCCACCCAGAAGAGATGTCCAAAAGCATCTGCTCGGCTGAAGCAGCAGCCAGCGCTCCCCACTGCCTCCATCAGCTGCTAATAAGATCCCTGGTCTGAGGAGCATCTGCCTGCTGAGACCGCTGACAGCGTCAGCTTCTACCACACGTTCCACTTCAGATGGAGAAACCCCTCCATCAGTTACAGTCACTTCTGGAGGCCAAGCTGGAAGACGTACATCCTTTACATAGCAATATGCAACCTGTGGGAAACTGGGAGTAAGAAAAGGGTCTTAAGCCAGTCGAGTGGAAGGGCTGAATGCGAAACCCCTGGAATTGCCCCACGAGATTGGGATCTAATAATCCCTAAAGAGTCATTAAGAATCTGTGGAGTGAGGGCAGGGAGACAGAGCGCCTTTAGGAGTGACAAAATACAGGAGGACAACGTGCGTCTTGCATGATGTACGCCCCGCGGTCATCACCCCACCATCGTCGGGGAAGTTTCGCCCAGAAAGAAACAGGACTTTGCTACAGCACTGTAGCCTCTTCTATCCTCACCGACTTATCTGGGATTTTTCTCTTCCCTTGTCTCTTTTTACCCACTTTCACTCATTCAAAAAAGCCATTTAGTCCTCCTCTCTCGTAGGCACCATGGCCCGGATTTCGCAAGACAAATTCCTCTGCATTTCAGCCTTACCGGCTTCCTCTGGCCTCCGGCTCTCGGGAATCCCAAGCACCCTCTGTCTGGGCTGGCCATGTCTTATTCCTTCTCCCCTATCTTTTCCTTCCAAGAGCATAAAATCTTACCCGCTCCAGGAGAGAAGAAAAGCCTGTTGGGTCTCCGAGGGTACTGAGGGGCAAATGCAGTATCCAGTTCCCCACATGAGAAGATGCAAAAGGCACTGCTCAGCAGGGACACCTCATGACTCCCCGTATTGCACAAGTACCAAGCTCTGCGATGCTCCCCAAAAGTCCCCAGCAGCAATGGGATAGCCACAGCTGCCATCATAAAACACGTATTAATTCTTTCCCATTATTGCCCCAAATTAACACAGCTCAGCTTTCTACCTCCTCTACATACCGACAGCATATGCATCCTAAAAATCTGCCCTCATCATCCTCTTGATTGCTCAGATGTTGCCTTGCATTCGAGTTATGACACAGATCTCTGCGCCGGCTAACACGAGACTATATTGCTCAGCAAACAGGGGGGGGACTATGGTTACAAGAAAACATCAAATGCAGAGCAACCAGCCTCGAATAAAATTGCATAACGAATGGGAACAGCAAACTTGAGGGGAAAATAAAGTGAAAAAAAAAAAAAAAATTCAGCTTCAAGGCTGCCAAAACTGAGCCATTGATTACAGCGCATTTGATCCATTTGCATGCAGAGAGCTTTGCTTTGGAGCCGAGATGGAAACAGAGTCTTAATATAGCTGGAGAGAAAATATCCTTCTTGCACTCTCCTAACTGCACTTTGATAGGAAGCAGCCACAGAGCAGATGGTGCCTATATATAATCACCAGACCTATTATCCCAGCCTCTTTTAGTAATTTGAAGGATGTGATAACCACAAGGAGAGCGGCAAATATTCCCCCTCCATCCCTCCCTTCCCCCTGCTAAGAAAAATATCCAAAAAAAAAAAAAAAAAAAAAAAGACGAGGAAGCTATAATTATGGTAACGATTAAAAGAATTTCCAAATGAAGTAAATAACTATTTTGTGCACTGCTCCTTTAAACCAGAAGTCAAAAGTTAATTAAATAGCAGCATGTTACTGAGTCAGGAGAACACAGCAAGCCCCCGTGCAGTCGGGAAGGAGACTGGAGTTGCTTCGGATAAATCCAAACCCCAGCCCTCCCTTCCCTCCTCGGTGCCCTCCTGCCATTTCTCTGCAGCTGCTGTTTGACGGCCAGGGGAAGGAGAGCTCATCTGTCTCCATTTCTTTACTTGCCAAAGCCTAGAGCTGCATGGTTTCAAAGGATGAGCGACGGAAAGGCGATCCTTTCCGGGGGTTTCTCGCCCCACGAAGATGCTCAGAAAAACATCACAAATCTGATTTTCGTGACGTTGCGAGGGAAGGCTGGGGAAAGGTGGCATCGGGAGGCTGTCGTGGAGGAGCAAAAAGGGTTTTAGGGGGGTATGCATGCCTCTGCCAGCATGGACCCTTCCTCCCCTTCTGCAGCTGCCTGCTGGGCACCCCAAAAGTGCCTGCTGGCAACTAGGAGCCCAGGGGCGAGTTGGTGAAAGCATTCCCTAGCTGTAGGCAGCTGGAAGCATTACTTGTCAGGCATTTTACAGACGTAAGTTAATAGCGGAGATGCTGAGGAGCATCCCTGGGTACCACCCGGCTCCCAGCCGGAGCCCCCGGCCCCACGCCGATGGTGGCTCCGGCGGTGATGCAAACTGCAGACGGGGACCCACGGGCGCTCCCGCGGCGATGGGAAAAGCAAAGCTTCCCTCGGGAGAGCAAGAAGCTCCTGTGCAATGAGTAACCACAGCTCACTGTCGTCTGTGCTGGTATCCGACAGGCACCAGGGCGGCTGGTAAAATACAGTCGGGACTAGGAGGGTCCATCCATCAACAAAACCTCCCGGTCAACCGATATGGGAGACTGCTGAGGGGTCTGAGAGAATTACTGGGGATGTCTGACTTTGCTCCACAGCCTGGAGAGCATCAATCAGCTGCGCTGGCGGCTCCAGCGGCGCTTCCAGGTCAGAAGCGTGATTCATTGGCGACAGAAATCCCAAGGACCGTAGGATAACGCACAAAACCACCGCTGCTCTGTCTTAATGCCCCTCCCCGAGACACCCAGGCGGCTGTAAGGAAAGCAGAGGCGGCACTGGAGCCGCAAGCTTCAAATTCCCCCCACCCCAACTTGCAGCTCAAGGATGGTGTCCTACCCCCCATTGCCAATGGACAAGCCACGCGCTAACGGCCATGCAAAACCAGGGCACGCAGTCCCTGCCCCGAGCGCTTACGGCTGGTGATTGCGCCGGGAATTCACGAGCCGACAGGGTGGGAGCGTCCCCGGGTGCTGCTGGAATAGAGGTTCCCAAATTAGGTGGCCTCGTTCCAGCCAGGAAGCTGCGGAGCCGTCGCTCTGTGAGTAGGGTACGTGAATTTGGGAGCGGTGCCCTGTAAAGGGGATGCGTGGGTACCCACAAGGATCAAACCCCGCATATACCGGGTTTGGAAGAAGTAACGGTGCGGTCCCAGGGGATGCATGGGTGACATGCCCTCTTCAGGGACAGCCACGTGTCACCCGCTGGCACCCGGTGGTCCCCCTCCTCTTCACCGGCCACGCAGACAGACCACCCCCCCATCGCCGCTTCCCTGCCAACAGGGCTGTTTCCTAGGGCTACGGCAGGCCAGGTTACACGGATTATTTAAGTGCCTAGAGGCATCGTTCGGTGTCGCGAGGGCTGGTTTAGGAGCACCCGCGCGGGTCCGTACCTACCAGCAGCCAAAAGCAACCGGTGACATCCACGCGTGCTTATGTGCCACCCGCGGCATCCCCCCGGTACAAGTCACCGCTGAGCCCAGCGTCGAGGTCCCCTCCCCTCTTTCCCTTTGGGACCCCAGTAGAACCCCTCCGCCTTTCGGTGACGTCTCTGTCTCGGAGCATCACGGCTGACGAGGGGCCGAGCAGAGGCAGGACCGCAAGAGCCATCCCGCTGCCCATGCGAAAACCCGCTCGCTGCAGCGTGCTCGCGGGAAACGCGTTCCCCCTTCCCTGCCTACTCCCTCCGCTTGGCAAGCAGGTATCCATCACTCGCTCGACACCCTGCCTACAGCAGGATCGGCGCGCAGACCACAAGCAACGCCTGCTGCAGGCTGCGCACATGCCCCCCCCGTCGTCACTTGCTCCCACCTGAGAGCAGAGCGGGCACGGCGGGGAGGACCTCATCCCCATCTCTGTGCTCTCCGATGCCTGGGGTAACATCAGCTCTGCTTTGCTGACCTCATCCCCCCAGAGTCATCCACATCCCCCCAAAGTCAACCGCTGCTGGCAAGAAACTTCTTTCTTCTGCCCCGAAAGCTGCATGGCTGTGCATCCCCACGAGCGATGCTACCTGTGAAGACCAAGTCCCAGCTGAACGGGAACAGGAGAGGCACCCTCCCGGACGTTAGCCTGGGGACAACGTCCAAAGCCAAGTGTTCGGCAAGGGATGACGGGTTGCTCTGTGTCACCTTGTAAATCCCACCCCCCCTTTTTTTCCTTCCAGTGCAGAGCGTGGTCTTTGGGAAGACAAGGGGTAGGCTGATGGGCTTCGATGACAGTCTAAAACCCCCATGGAGATGCACTGCAGGTGGGACCTCAGCATCTTGTTGCCCTTTGTCGTTCACCCCCCCTTTTGGCCAAAGACACGGAGAGAAGAGAGACCCTCTGGGAGCAAAGAGGTGAAGGGAACGTGGCAAAACAGGCTCAAAGCACAAACGGTAAGCGCCGGGGCGGCTAAACTGTAGTCTCAAGGGTAGAACACGTTCTGACCATTGCTCAAGTACAAGAGTCCATCAAGACGCTTCGATACACCGGGTTAGGAAACACTGAACACAGCAACACGGATGCTGAAAGGTGACAGACCAGAAGTTTCCTGCCCAAAATGTCTTCAAGCACCTTCACCTTGAGCCCTTGCGAGCAAGTGCACAGCAGAGATCGCAGAATCATACAGTCATAGAATCATTTAGGTTGGAAAACACCCTTAAGATCATTGAGTCCAACCGTAAACCTAGTACTGCCAAGTCCACCACTAAACCATGTCCCTAAGCACCACGTCTACATGTGTTTTAAATCCTTCCAGGGATGGTGACTGTCAAGGTTTAATCCCAGCCGGCAACTAAGCCCCATGCAGCTGCTCACTCACCTCCCTCACAGTGGGATGGGGGGGAGAATCAGAAAGGTAAAAGTGAGAAAACTCATGGGTTGAGATAAAGCCAGTTTACTAGGTAAAGCAAAAGCCGAGTGCACAAGCAAAGCGAAACAAGGAATTCATTCACCACTTCCCATGGGCAGGCAGGTGTTCAGCCATCTCGAGGAAAGCAGGGCTCCATCACGCGTAACGGTGACTTGGGAAGACAAATGCCGTAACTCCGAACATCCTCCCTTTCCTTCTTCTTCCCCCAGCTTTATATACTGAGCACAATGTCGTATGGTCTGGAATATCCCCTTGGTCAGTTGGGGTCAGCTGTCCCGGCTGTGTCCCCTCCCAAATTCTTGTGCCCCCCCAGCCTACTCATTGGTGGGGTGGTGAGAGAAGCAGAAAAGGCCTTGACTCCTTAAGCACTGCTCAGCAGTAACAAAAACATCCCTGTGTTATCAACACTGTTCCCAGCACAAATCCAAACCATAGCCCCATACCAGCTACTATGAAGAAAATTAACTCTACCCCAGTCAAACCAGCACAGTGACTCAACCACTTCCCTGGGCAGCCTGTTCCAGTGCTCGATAACCCTTTTGGTGAAGATATTTTTCCTAATACCCCATCTAAACCTCCCCTGGCACAACCTGCGACCATTTCCTCTCATCCCAGCACTAGTTACTTGGACCGTATGATGGGGCTGCCCTGATGTCTTCCATTTAGACAAACCCATTCTTCCAGCCCGTATCTTGCTGCTGCACGCCTGGATCCCACAGACCCCGTGGGGTGCAGTCTCCCTCCCTGCACCCGACCAGCCAACGACCACCGTGGTGGCTGCAGTGGTCCCAGGGTGGGATGGTTCACCTGGCTGCCCCGCTTGAAGACCATGTCTGGGCAGCGTGGGAGCTGGGCTGATGGTGAGATGAGCACACGTAGCTGGCCCATCAACTAAAAACATCCTGGCCAGCAGACCAGCTCACGGAGAATGGGCACCGCTTGCTCTGTTTTGATTTTGGACGCCTGCCTGCTAACCAGAGGGTGAGGGACACGGCAAATGGAGCGGCCTCAACAGCAGGAAGGGATGTTGGCCATAAAACAGCTCTGCAGTGACCACTCAAGAGCAGTAGCAGGTCTTCCCCAGCATTGCTGACACCCCAAAAAGGCCTTCGCTCTTGTCCTCCACCACCGCTACCATCTCCAAGGCTTCCAGGCTGAGGGCAGGTGACCCTTCATCTCCTTGCTTGCTGAGTGATGGTCTGCAGAGCCTGGTCCGTATCACCTGGGTCCTTGGACCGTATCTCCCAGGGACCAAGTGCTTTGAATTTATAGAGGGGCCAGGAAATCTGTATCTGCTGTTCAGAGCTGGAGTAGAAGATTACGGTTGGACTTGATGATCTTAAAGGTCTTTTCCAACCTAAATGATGCTACGATTCTATGCTGTCCTCACTCTCAGTTCCGTTTGCTGTTGTATTGGTGTGTATTCTACACGGACTCGAGAACTTTGCTCACGTTATCTTTTTGTACAACAGCTCTGTTTTTAAGCTACAGAATTAGCAAGACACTGTAGCGATGGGACCCTGGCAAAGCAGGTGACTCCTAGAAATGTTCTCCAACAGTTACGTGCAACACTAGAGGGCATGAGCAAGACAACAAATGCCCCTGTCTACCACCTCCAAAAAGCTCAAGTGTAATAAAGGCCAATGAGCTTTTCTCAGCCCACCAGTAAACAAGACAAAAAGCAAACATTAGAAGTATCCCCACCTGGCAGGATGAGTGCCAGGGTGCCAAGTCTCAGTAGACAGCACGGCCAACTGAGGAACAAGTTTCTGAAGGCAATTCCCGAGTACAAAGCTAATCCCCCCCAGCAAGAACAGTACATTTGTTTGCTTCACTATTTTAAACTTATGAAGACTTTTGCATTCTTTATTTTTCAGCTAGCAAAATGGCATGTTTTGCTAACTTTGCATGGGAGGAAACGTGTCGCCCTGCGTAAATCAAACATAGGCTGAGGACACACAATCCCCTTCAGGTGTCGTTGCAAATCTACACAGAGGAGAGCGTTGTACTTGCAAGCTGCCCATCAACCTAACGCAAATCAGGGTGGTCCTGCGTGTTAAAACATGCCGTTATTCCGTTATCAAGCTCAGTTTGGATACTGGGTACGATGACAGGGTCACCTCCGGTGGTAGGCAGTGAGCTGTTGCACAACAGTGTAGGGGAGGAAGAGTTAGGAAACCCACACTCCATTCATGACAAGTGCTTTCTTGCTGCCGTTTCTTCCACCTCATCAGTTCCCTGATGACCCGGGGAAGAGCTCCACCATCTTGTTCATCTGCTCTCCCACTAGGGACTCCAGAACTGGGGCAAATGTAGGCAAAATCCAGCAAGCCACGTCATGCACACACACGCCGACATACGGTTTAGTAGCTGCAGATCTGCCTGTAGGGCAATAGCTGGGATTGAGTCTCTTCTGAGAAAGAGCAACATGACCGAAAGCCCTCCCAGAATGGCAGGATCTTCATGTAAGAGTCCACGGGACCGTCCTTCCTTCTGCAGGGTGCCCTGCTGCCACCAGTATCTCTACATTTCTTGTGGTACGGGGAGTGTGATCACCAGTACGTCTTGCTGGTGCCACCTGAGCATGACTCTGAAACGTAAGCATTTCTCGAGAGCTGGCAGGTGCAGGGGAGAGAGCTGTGAATCCAGACTGGCATGCATGGAAGGAAGTATGCTGATTTATTCCTTCTCTTCAGCTCTAGGACAAGATCAGAGATTTTTCTTTTTCAGGACAAGGAGGTTATACCGGAGAGTATTTCTCTTGCATTGCCCTGCTCTCTCTCCTTCTCTCTCTTCTCGTAGACAAACAACATCAGTTTTCTGGCAGAGAGTCCCATGGGAAGGGTATAGCAGGCCTGAGCACCCGGCATCTTTCCCATTCGTGCAGAAGCGGAAGGGTGGCTGCAGACTGGCAAACAGTTTTGCTGGTCCAAGGACCTCTCTGTTCACTCACAGGGGAATCCAGGCAGCGCAGCGACACGGAAATACCAAAGAGTTTGCGACGTCTCTCCTATATGAACACGGCCGCCGCGCCTGGGATTTCTGCTCTGCGAGGTCTCTGACCCTATCTATCCATCACTGATCTGTGATGCACACCATCACCTCGTCCCCTGGTGCCACCCGCACCGTAATTCCAGGCACTGGTGCCGCTCCGAGCGACCCAGGGCGCGCACACCAGGGACGCACTGGGTGCTCACCCGAGGACAGGACTGCGGGGCACCACCGGTCATGCACTCAGATACCACCATTACCAGCCCGGGGACCTCCTCCTCTTTTCAGAAGCACAGACAGGAGATAGTCTCCTAGACACGCAAGGTTCCAGTAAGACCAAGCTCTGCTTACTTTCTCCGGGGCCATCCCCCACCGGGGAACCTGACGTGCCGTTGCGTTACGGCAGCACTAGAGCCCATCCGGAGGCTGGGCAGAGCTCCTGTCCCCCAGGCAAGGTGACCACTGGAGACACTCGCCCTGGCTGAAGTGCTGCCTGCGCTTGGCACTGAGCTGCCTCTTCTTCTGGGCAGGTATTGGCATAAGGAGGTCTTCGTTCCTCTGCCAGAAAGAGCCTGCAACATCTGGCTCTTAATTTGAATGTTTGGGGCAAGTTACTGTTGCCCCCCGCAGTAAAACCAAGACCTTCTGGCCCTGTGCAGAGACTTGCCCCTGGGAACCTGCTCTCCACGGGGAGTTTAAGTGCCCTGGCACCACACCAGAGGTGAGAGCACAGGAAAATCTCACCATACATTGATAAAAAAAGTAATACTGTCATCCCCAGGTTATATACTGGGAGCAGAGGACCAAGACACTCGTCCAGCAGATGCATGTCAGAGCCAGGAACCAAATCCTTACCTCTTTAGCTGTGGTTCAACAGGTTCGCTATTGCCAACTGGAGTTGCTATCGCTCCTGCCGAACCTTGTGCTTTTCTTTCTCTTTTCTCGCTCGCAGACCTTACGGTCCAGTTCAGACCGGTGTACCTGCACCCCACCTTCACAGCACTGGACAAGCGTATTTAACAGCAGACCCTCCTTCTCCTCTGCACATATTCCCTTCTGAGAGGGTGGAAAACAGAGGGTTAAGCTACACTCTACTTCCATTTGACAACCAAAGGCATGCAGTCAGATCGTACTCAGGTGGAACCAATTACACAGGGGAAAGGAAGGAGCTGGGGCTCTCATGCAAGAAGCTCTTGGTCTGCAGCTTTGAAAGCCAGCTGCTGTTTTCTGTCCTTTCAGAGTTGCCAGGTCCCGTCTCCGCTGCAAAGGCGTTGTGCAATCCCGGCGTTTTGCAACCGCCGCCTGACCCGGCCGCAGAGCTCTGGGCTTCACCCCGTCCCACCGCGCCTGGAGCAGCTCTGGCCTCCTGCCCACCTGCGCTCCCAAGCCCACGCCAAGGCTACCTTTACTCCCGGCACGCTAAAGCTTGGTTTAAAGTTGCAGCTCAAGGTCTGCAGGACGGGCTGAGAAAGCAGTTACGGTGATGCAGCGGATGGGAAGGAGCACATGAACTTCCATCGCTTTGGGTGAGTCCGTACCCTCAGATCGCTCCGGACCCAAACCCATCACTTACAACGCTGGTCCCGCTCCTGGATCACCATCACTGGTGTAAATCCAGAGCGACTCCCTCAGAGCTCTCCAGTCTTGCCCTGCAAAGGCTGGAGGACTCAGCAACATCTCCTCAAGCCTTGGCTAACACCGGCCAGCACCGTTAAGAGAGAGCTGGAGATGAACCAAGCCTGAACCAAGTCTCAAAGCCTGGGTCTAGGTCGAGTCAAAGACAAGGACAGCGCAAAGCAAATTGTCACGTGAGCTCCAGCCACCCATATTTAAACCCTATGCCGTAATAGCTTTACACCTAATTATGCCACAATACCAGAAGAAAGTACCTCGGGCAAGATCACCACATTACTCCTCCGGGAAAGACTTTGCCCCATTTCAGCATGAGGAACAGACTGTGCCTTTGCGGGGACGGGCTGGGGAAGGCTGTGCCCTGCAGGGTGTTGCTGGATTAAGCCCCTGCCCAGATAAACACCTCCAAGTAAGAGGGAGAATTTAAAAATAATAACACTAAAACCTAACCAAACAGTAACGGTTTGAGGGCTTTGCTTTGGAATAAAAGATTAATAGACATATTGATTGACTCAAGGGGCTGGGACAAAGGCTGACAGCCGTGTTTATTTTTTAGCATCTGTCTGTGGACTTACTGTGCTTGTGTCCGAGCAAATATTGCGTTAAGGAAGCTTATGAACTAACACATGAAGTGTGGTCGGGTCGTCTCCAGCTCAGCGCGCAGGTCGTCTGAACATGCTGCCACCAAAATACGTTAGCAGGAGTTACAACAGCTTAACATTTAGGACTAGACCGGGCTGAAGATGTGTTCAGATGCCTCTGCAAAGCTACTCAGCCTCAGAAATACGTGTTGGCCATGGTGTGATGCTTGGGGAAAAGCTTCCCCGAATATGGACTCTATAAATCTTGCAGCTCGGAGCAAGACGGTGCGAGCGAGCTGCCCTGGTGCCACGAAAAGCAGATACTGCAGGATGCCGCAAAGGACCGGACCGGGCAAGGGCTCCCGCGCCGGGGCTTACGGCAGGGGATGCCGTGGCAAAGCGAGTGACAGAGATGGAGGAGGGACGTGGTCTTCCAGCAAAAGACCAGGGTAAAGTACAGGGCTGTACAGCCCCTGCTGACAGACCCACAAACGCTCCTGTTCCAGTGCTGTGCACACCTAATTCTGGAGAATTTAGGAAAAACCTCAGCAGTGCGGCAGCTCGGGCACTGCTGAGAAATTCAGCTGTTGCCTGGGTTTCGGCACCTTCTGCTAATACTTGGGGACCCTGCTGGGCAAGAGGTGGGTCGCTACTTCTGCTAAGAGATAAGTCTGAGTGCAAAAAGGCTCAAAGAAACACAAAAGGGTTTTTGAAAAGCGTCCTTCAAGACCTAACGCATCTTGCGGAGCTCCAGCCGCTGTCAATGATTAACGTGCTGCACCCATCAGACCTCCCTGCTTCCAGATCTCGACGTGAGGAACCAGATCCCTTCCGAAGTCATCTCTTCCCACTGCCTCCCCGGTGTACAAAGCCTCTAAACCGCCTGGCATGCAAAAACCACAAGGAAGAACCCTCCCCCGAACAATCTCTGGAGAGGTTTAACAGATCCATTGCAAATACATTCACCGTTCTTCTCACCCTGCCTCCTTGTTAAGCCTTTCCCATGCAGCTTGGTCACCCTGAAACAGCTCTCCTCCGCAGCGCAGGGACCCGGCTCTCGGAGAAGCCGAATATCACACAGTCCCATGGCAGCAGCAGCCGGGGCTTCACAGACAGGGGACAGGACGGGCATGATGTTCAGAGTCGGTGGAGAAGCTCAGACCCTTCTGCTAAAACCCTATGCGGCAGGGCAGGCAGCGCTGCCTGCAAGGATGGACGCCGGAGAGGCAGGGACCAGGGTGCTACAGCAATAAACCCAGAGCTGCGTTTCATACCGTTGTCGATTTGAAACACCACCTAAAAAAAGCACTTATTACAGGAGAGAGAAAAGCCCAGAAGCCTTGAGTGACCATTTTAAAGCTTTCAGCTATTTAACTGTGGCTTTCTGCATGCTGATAAGAGAAGCCACCGCCCTCGCCGCAAGAAGCCTCTCCTCCCCGAAGCGCTCTCTGCATCCCTTCTATATAGGGAGATGCCAACCATCTCCTGAACGCCCCAAAGCGAAGGAGGACGTCCAGCCTTGCAGGTGAGACAGCGGCAGTCACCCAAGGTGACAGCAAGGCAGGCGCGACAGCCCTCCACAGAGGGAACGGGTGGGCAGAGGAGCTCTTGAACCCCGCTGAGAAGATGCTTTGCTCCTCCTCGCCCAAGGATGGCTCGCAGGCATCAACGGCCGCTTTAAAAGAGCAGTTATAGCTGCACTACATCTTCACACAAAACCAGTGATAAATCTCCAGCCACGGTGCTCCGCAGCGTCTCGGAGCGTCCAAGCCTTGGGTTGGGCTTTGCACCATCCACCGCATCCATCAAAGCCCGGCAGGGCCTCCGTGGGGAAGGAGCTACCCAATGCTCCCGGAAAACACTGAGGACCGTGCATCTAAACCCCCCGATCACCATCAGCTCCACACCTCTAAGCGCTGCAGATACAAGGGAACGTTTTCAGATACGCCCTGAAGACCGTGGATCCCAGCCCTGCTTCCAAAAACGATGCCTGCGCTTCGGGGCCCCAATCCCATTTCCTCCCAGTAAGTCCCCAGGTGATTTTTGGACTTGCCTCAAGTTCCCCAGCTCACTTTTGGACACGAAGCATCAGCTCCCTGCCTGCTTTAGGAACACTTGAAACATGAACTGCAAATCTACATGGAGCTACATCAAATAAAAAGGGCTCCCTTTGATAACGCACATTTTTTGCTCTTACAGCTTGGCTGTTTTTCCCTCCTCTCCAGCTGCCAGGTCTTTAAAATCCCACAGGACTAGAGAGAAAAAATATAAAAAGACAGGCAGGAAATAAAAAAGCAGGTAGGGGAAAGAAAAAAAAAAAAAGGAGTTTTCTATGGCCCAGATGAACCTAGCCCCTCTGCTAACCACGGCAAAGCAATATTTTCTAGCGGGATAGGGGGGGACCGTGCTGTGAAGAGCGGCCGTGGGTGGCCGTCCCCAGAGCTTCCCGTGGGTACTTACTGGTGCTTGTGCTAGTGCCGATGGTGTTGATGGTTGTGGGGACGGAGGAGGAGGAGTAGAGGGGTAGATGGCCATTCTCGCACGCCAGGTTTTTGTCCTGCCAGCTGGAAGCGCTGACGCTTATGCCCGAGTCTCGAGAGTTTTGCCATCCGTTGAGTTTGTCGTCGGAGTTTTGTCTTTGGTGATAGTAATGCGTCTGCCCGTAGTCCACCGAATCCGACCGACCTCTGCTCTGGCTGCCGAAGCCACCCGACGTGCGGTCCTCCAGGTGGTTGAGCCACATGGCCAGGGCGCTCCTGTCCTCTAAGGAGGTGGCGGGGTGTATCAAGGCGTAGGACAGCAGTTGCCTGCTCTCCTCAATGTGTTGGTTGTGTTCGATCGAGTGGGCCAGGATTTTAGGCAAGAGTTTCATGTACTCGACTTTTGCCTCGATGTTTCCGGGCTTCAGTAAAGGCAGGTGGGTTAACAATAGAGAAATCACTTTATCCTTGGATTCCTGTTGCCATTGGTTAATGATTCCTGTTGAAGGAATAGAAAAAAAAAAAAAAAAAAAAAGAAGAGAATTGAGAAATCGGCAAACAGAGCTAATAAAGAAATAAACAGACCCTGGCAAGGTAAATACAACATGCCAAAGGGATGCCTGCATGAGTGATGCCACTGCGTGAGCATCTCCCAGGCAGGGGGGTCACCGCTCTCTGAAAAGCAAGGTCACGGCAAGGTGTGCCGAACTGGGCACTGAGAGTTACCAGATGCTCCTGAGAATCACTAAAAAAGCCAAATTACACCCACCTTTACGGCCACACAGCTCCACTGCTGTTGTCCTAATGTTAATCAAAGTCACGATTTGGCCCAAATTTTCTCTATCGTTGCAGATTACACAAAAGCACTGGATGGGTAAACCTAACCTTTTAAAAGCCTTGGTTGGAAAATGGAAAAGGTCAAGATTCAAATGAGCTAACACAGGCAAGAGCCACAGAGGGTGAAGGGAAGAAGCATCCCAGCAGGAGGGCAATAACCAAACCAGGGCGTTGGTCCATCCGCCAGCCTGGTGCGATAAGCTGCCCCAAAGGTATTGAGGGAAGGGCTCAGCTGAAGCAGCCGCAGAACTACTCATTGTTCCTCTGTTAGCTCAGGGCAGACAGGAGAGGTTTTAGAAGACCAGAAAAAAAGCAAACATAGGGTTTAGCTTTAAAAATATGCAAAAGGAAAAGCCAAGGAATTACAAACTGGTCGCTTAACTCGAACTCCTAGAAAACTGATGGAACAAATAATGAAACAAGCTCTTTGTAAGCACTTAGAAGATAAGAAGATGATAAGTGACTGCCGACACCAATTTGTCAAGAATAATTTAATTTCCTTCTGCGACAGAGTAACTGGGCTGTGAATAGCTGGAGAAGCAGTCAGCGCCGTATATCTTGATATTCATTAGGTGCTGCCGCACATGGCTTCCTCAGCAGCATACCACAGAAACACGCTCAGGCGAAACTACTCTAATGTGGGCACACAACTCATCAGAAAACCATATGGAGAGAGATGTTACTGGTGATTCACCGTCAGACTGGGAGGATGTGCTGAGCAAGGAGACTTGTCCTGGCCGTGACACTACCCAGTATGTCATCGGTGATACGGGTGATGTGATAAATGTATTCAACGTGCAGGTATCACGCTAGGAGAAATGAAAACACTCCAGAAAACTGGATTAGAAGTCAAACAATGTTGAGACCTGGAGAAAAGTCAGAAAAAAACAGCTGCATCAAGTAGGTGCAAACATCTGCATGCAGGTAGGAACAAATCACTGTGCAGTACCAGGCGGGGAAGAGTCTGGGTCAGGAAGCATCAGAGGCTGAACATCAGTCAAAATGCCATGCTGCACATAAAAACTGCACCAGCCACCCTGTCATCTGTCTGAGAGGTGAAGACCGGTGAGGACAAGCTGCTCTCCATGTCTCCTGGGGACTGTAGGTTTGAATTGCAGCAAAGGTGAATGAGGTTGGCTGGGAAGAAACTACCTCCTACAGGTGATGTGCAGGGAGAGATTGCCTACAGATGTTGTGAAATGTCCATCACTGGAAGTTTTTCTGAACAGCTTATACAAACACCAGCCAAGGATAGCTGAGGATCTACCTAAACCACCCGACTGACGCTTCCCAGCCCCAGGTCAGTCTCTCCTCCAGCGTTTACCAAATCCCTCTATGAAGCCTTCAAACTTTCAGTCCCTGTAGCAGGCTGTGCCTAAGGGTGCCACAACTGAACCATCTGGTGAAAAAGGACTTTACACCCCACTGCCCAAAACTTCACCAAATAAGATGCCCTGAGCTCTCATGTTATTAAAAAAAACCCCAAAACTTTACGTTCTCCCTCCCTATCTGCTGTCTCCTGTCCACACTGGAGAGGAAGCTGCTCTAAATCATTGATTATCCCTACACCCTTCACGTGTTTTTGAGCTAGGGTAACCGAACCCACACCAGTGAAATGAAGATCTGGATGTCCACCTGGAGGATCACCCATCACATTTGCTCTTGTGAAGACCCACGCAGCTAACCCAACCCTCCCACCACCCAAAAGAGGGCTCTTACAGTAGGGCCTTTTCCCAGTTAGGACCAAACCCCGCGCATCAGGTGAGCAGCGCTCATCCCTCCGGCTTCGCCTTCCCAGTTTCAAGGCGTGCAACCGTTTTAATAGGAAGCCACTAGATGGCTTGCTGGAAACGCCGACGGCTCTCGCTGGAACTTTCTGCAGCGGTATTTACTTCTCTGCAGACCCACCCCTCCTCCAGAGCCGCTTCCCGACGGCATGCCCGAGCAATCTCGTGCCGCTGTGCCGAGAGGCGCAAGGGACACGGCGTGGCACAGCTTTGGGTGGAGAAGGAACCGCTTCGTTTGCAGCAGAAGCGAGTTTTGGTACTGCGGGTGCGCTCCTGTGCCCGCGGAGATGCTGTGAGGTTGTTTTGGTGCTAAAAAACGGGATTTGGAAAAGCAACGCTCAACCTCAGTGAAGCTGTAATAAATACACGAGCGTAGTGGGAGTCAAGGTCCACCAGAGCATCTCTGTATTTTCCATATGCAGATGTAACTGCGACAGGCAAAGCTTCCTGTCGTGCTTAATCTGATTTCTTTGTCCCCTCTCTCTCCCCCTCCTCTTGCAGGGGGATGTCATCCATTCCCTTATCACCCCCACATTTTACCATTGCCGTTGGGACGATTCGGCAGCGCTTTCAGGCTGGCCCAGCCAAACCCCAGCCCGGCAC
This sequence comes from Aquila chrysaetos chrysaetos, assembly GCF_900496995.4. Taxonomy (NCBI): domain Eukaryota; kingdom Metazoa; phylum Chordata; class Aves; order Accipitriformes; family Accipitridae; genus Aquila; species Aquila chrysaetos. The sequence continues at coordinate 4,697,041 of NC_044005.1, read as the reverse complement.
CACCTGTGGGGAGAGGCTGTGGGACTTTGCAGCAGCTCAGACGATACACTCAGAAAGCAAAAGATCATTAAAAAAGAGGCATGCGATGCACCGCTAAAAGAAGTTGGTGCCACTTGTACATAGGAACTAGGTAGCAAAACACATGCAGAAAAAGCAGAGCCCGGTGCAAACTGGGTGCAGGGGAGGAGGAGGAGGATGGGGAAGGCAGATGGCCATGGCCGGACTCCTCTTCCTCGCACAGGGGCAGGCTGAGTGTGAAGGTCACCACCGGAGAAACACAGGATGGTGCCAGAGCCGCTTCTTGGGAAACTTGCCTCGGACCTCCAAGAGATTTGGGGGGTTTGAAATCACAAGCCCAAAAGATGGAGTGTTGATCCAAAAGCCCGTGGCTGGCGAGGGGCCGGGCGTCCTTCCCTGCCCCGGCACGGGCAGGAGCCTCTCTCCTTCTCAGCCAGCAGCAGGATGTGCACAATTAAACAAAAATGGAAAATAATTAGATCCGAAAGAGGTTTGGCTCTCTCCGAGGCAGGGCGGAAGGTCAGGCTTAATCCTATCTGCCAGAAAACAAAGGGATCTGGAGAGGGCGGTGTGGGAGAAGGAAAGCTGGAGCTGCTTCTGGGCAGGGGAAGAGGGGTCGGAGACCCCCCCAAAGCCCCTCTCCACCCTCTCCCCGAATGCAGGAGCCTCCGCTTCAGCTCCCCATCATTTGGGATGTCTCACCCTTCATTGCCGGACCAAGCCCCCCCAGGTCAGCCGCGGTTAGGATGTGGCCCCGTTTTGGGCTCCCACATCTCAGGGTCCCGGGACACTATCTGCGGTGGTGTATGGGGTCACAGGCACTAATGACATTACAGCCTCATTAGTTCCCCCGGGTGCTGCTTCAAGGATGCCTGATGCTTTCGGTCACAAGGCTTTCGCTGCTCTACGGGATGGCAAAACTATTGATATGTGCAGCAGGCAAATCTGAGCGTAGAGAAAGCCCCCGAGTTAGAAACTCCACCTCGCTGCTTTGAAAGTCCCCCAAATCCCTGTCCTGCCTGTTGCTGTCATTGCACCGACATCTCCTTTTGGCGATAAGCTAAAATAACAACTGACCGTGAGCACCCTAAGGAGCCAGCTCCCATCCCAGCCCAGTGACCCCTGTACTGGGAACGGATGGGAGCTGCCGGCATCCCCGAAGCAGAAAATTCCAATTTTTATTATGGGACTCTTTTTCTTGGGTGAGAGGCTGAATGAAGGTGGGATGTGAAACTACCTTCTAACGTAGGATTTCTTAACCTGTATGATTTTGCTGCCATACAGCACAGCTGATGCATGTGCCAAGTGCCTGCGGATAAATATAGCACCAAATATAGCCGGGTCCTGCTTCCAAGGCTGAAACCCGTGCTGTGCTATGAATAGGTCCAATACTACCCCCGAACCTGGGGTTTTCTGGCTTGAGAAAGAGGTGATGTTTGTCAATTTAATAAGTGCTCATCGAATTTCTTTGTCACAAATCTGCTCAATGGCTTCTGGATCCCTGCAAACTGTTAAACCCTTCATGTCTGGTGGCAACAGATCCACCCGTAACACGGCACCGCGTGAAGGACCTCCTTGCCTTTACTTTGAACCTGCCTCCTGATAGACGGCTGGGTTATTTCAACCACTAGCGAGGCACGTGGAGCTCCTGAAGCTGTTGATGATGTACTGGGAACAGTTGCAGTTTTCCAAAGGTAAAGCCAGCCTGGATGGACAAAGGCAAGGATACACACAGTCCCTGTGGGTGCCTGCAAAACCCAATGCAGGCGGCACACTGGTGCCTGCATTTAGAAACCCTGAGGTAGCTAACTGCCTGTTTTTTTCTTCTATTTTTGATTTTTGCAAACAGACCTCTGGCCCCTACCTCGAAAACGCCGACCCTGCCCAGAGGGATGGCCAAAAGGAGCTGTCAGCACAGGCACATGAACGCGTGTGTCTCATCAGGTGAGATGTCTCCAAGGAACAACGGCAATGCCGGATACCTCTCAAGTGCTTAAAAAGACCCCCAAAACCAACCAACCCCAACCGAGATAAACCTTTTCGTTTTGAAGGCAGAAATTGGGTTATCCTCCTGTTGTCATATACGACTTAGCACATTTCACAAGTGAAGCAGACAAATATGTTGACGGGGGTTTTTGACGAAGCAGGCGAGATGAATGATGTGTAATTTATGAGCTAGACAACAGCTTATCATGAGTAACAAGGACAACAATTAAAGACTGGAAGTGTTTTAAAAGCTGCCCAAGGATTTTCCGAGTGACAGAGAGTACGTTCAAATAGCAGGCTTGGTATCATTGCTCCACAATGATAAGTCAGTGCATTTAAGGGCTCCAGTTGTCAGTAAATTGCTCTTAAATTACTGTTTTATTATGCCCTTGTTTTCAGTTTAACAACTTTTTCCATAAAAAGTTCTCAAAAGCCCATTCAGATAATTTGTCCAAGCAAGAAACGACTAAGAGTTAGATGTGCACATCTGAAGGGCACCCACCAAACAGAGTACCTTCACAGCAGGGCTGAATGGACCGACACTCTCAGATGTACTTCGGGAGAAAAAAATGGGAGTTTGGACCAAAAATTTAGGCTGGGATCCCTGATCTTGCAAAGTGACATGCTGCAGCATTAGGGATTGGACAGAGAAACTTGGTGCTCCTGGACGGTAACCAAGCCCTCCTAAGGATGGATGACACCAAGGTTTTCACGTCTTGCCAACAGCAAACCAGAAATCCAATCCATGCTTAGGCAGCTTGCAACTGCTTCAAAGTGAGCCTGAAATCAGCGGCCCTGGTGCAAGCGATGGCTATTTCTGGGCTTGCAGGAAGGTTTTGCAGGAGGCAGCTCCCAGAAGAGGTTCCCATTGTTTGCCGTTTCCTGGATTACGGATGCAGCACTGGCTCTGGGCGATGGGCTGAGCTACGTGGAGGCACCCCTTTTTCGGCAGAGGCAGAAAAATCAGTGCCGGGACTCCTCCTGCCGCACAAAGACCCAGCAGCACATCACTATCTGCCAGCTCCTCCACACATGCATGCAAGATGCTCTGCTTCCATCAAAATCACCCAAATGTGCGGTAACCGAGGTCATCGCCAGAGTCAGCCCTGCTATCTAACACCTATTACAGCTGCACGGGTGTCTTCACCAGGGCAAAAGGGGTCAAGAAACCTGACCCGGCATATGAACGCAGCCCAACAACCTCTGTTTGGCCAAAATGTCATCTCCCAGTGAATGGCCACCAAGAGACAAACCCCAACCCTACATCTACTGGCTATTTGTTCCAATGTCTCCCAAGCACTTCAGTTTGCCTTCATTTCCAATTTAATTTATCAGGTTTAAGCTTGAATTTATGTGGCTTCAGCTTCCAGATAAATTCCAGTCTGAATTAAAGAGTTCCTTGATGTCCTGCATTTTCTCAAGTGAAGGTACTCAGGACTCAGCACTCAAGTAACCTTCCACTCTTGTTTTTGGTTAAGCTCAGCAGAAGCTAAATGTCCTGTCTCTTAACAGGTCGTGGCTCTATGCTCACTAATCTTGAGCCCACACCAACACTTCTGATGGCTCTATGACTTCCAGCACCCGTGTGAGTCAGGTCTTATCTGGCTTGGTAAGAAGCATGAGTGGGGTGGAGGGACCATACTCCATCTCACACAGGGTGGTTTGCAGCTAGGTTAAAGCAGAAGAGCAAAAAATGAAGAGATTTCAACCGCAACTCTGAATTTGCAGTGAGTGTATCGACCAAGGGTAGGTCGCTGCCAGTCGCAGCCTTCCTGCAACTGGGTTTACTGGTCTGTGAGATGGTCCAACTCCCCACCACCTATCAGACGAATCTTCCCTCCAGTGGTGCTGTGGATGCGAACCTCTGCCCTGGCTCCCACCGCAGCAGCTCGACTAAAGGTGAACTACAGCGTGTTTCCAGATGAAGGGATTTAAATTATTATTTGCAGTAATTAGCACCTACACGCTGACCCATTCACAATACTTCGTTTGGGTGAATTTGCATCATTCTCTTCCTAAATCAGCCTCACTCAAAAGACCAACATTAAAGAAAACAAAGTGAGAACCCTGTTGGAAACCCTCTCTGTACCCCATCCAAAGCACATCAATACCCTCGCTGTTAAACCTGGCAGCCTTCTCCCCTCCACGAGAGGCCAAATAATAAGAATTTCAGCATGTGCCTTTTCATTATTGCAACCGATGCTAATTAAAGGAAAAAAATCTCAACGATAAACGTTATTGCAGACCTGCCAATTGCACAAAGACAGAGATGCAAGCTGACGCTGAAATGCCGGTGAACCTGAATCCCACTCCTCGTCTCACCCAAATCAACGCAAAACCACAGCTAACACGGCCAAGAAGACACCGGTGATGTCTCTAAGCACGTCTACGGGCCGGCAGGCTGCAGTGCGGTGTGTAAACCCCATCAACCTCCCCCCGCTGCACTCAAACGGGTTTGAATTTATGCCTGCGCTAGAGCTGACCTCAGCACGGAGCGGGAGGACCTAATCCTGTATGTCTGAAGGCAACAGGAGCCGTGCCAAACAGCATCAGCGCCTGCTGAATCCGGCACCCGTGGCTTCCTGGCATCCCCCGTGTCTCCGTGCTGCAGCGGGAGGGAGAGGCCAGCTCTGCAACCTGGGGACCGCTTCTTCCCAGGTCCCTGAAACCACTCGTCCCAGTGGATAATGCAGGATTTGGCAGAGGAAAAGCAAAGAAAACCTCTCAGCTGGCTTTTTGCTTTCGCTCCCTCCTGTGCAGGTCTAGCAGCCCAACTTGGAGAGAAGTTTGGGAAGTAGTGGCCAAGCTCTTTCCCTGTAACAAGCCTTGGCTAGGAGCTGGGAAAAGCCAAAAGTTCTGCAAACAAGCCCTGGACACCACCAGGAGGGCTTGGGGACTGCTATTTGTGGTAAGTGGGGCTCTGCACTTTCCCTCCCAGAGCACCCACCCCGACAGCTATGAACCTCCAGGCCCAAGGTGGCTGCACGGCTCAGCGCAACCCCAGCATCTTTGATCTATAATGAGATATAAAAAGGCAATTACTGAATTCCACCTTTCCCTAGCCGGTCAGCTTCTGTGCAGATTTAAGTGTAGACGACCTCTTTGAAGGACAGAAGGACGTTTTGGTCATCGGCACCCATGAGGAGAGGACACGGAGATGGCAATCTGCGCCTCGTATCACGCAAGGCACGTGCGCGATCTCCCTTCTCCAGCGCCCACGACCCACCTTGCACACCGGCTCCGTCACGGTGCCAAGGAGCACCAGCGCTCGACGGAAAATTTGCCGGTGATGAGCTGCAACCTATCGGTTCACATGGTGCTGGCTCTCCTCTGTGTTTCCAGCAGCTACAGCCCATTCTTAGAGACTAAAAATACATTAAGTACTTCCCTAATGTTTCTTTTCCACCCGAGCGGTTGCTGCGGAGAAACTCCAAGCAGGAGGGAAGGTGAACAGACCAGCGTGGATGCAGGGAAGAGATGCCATAAAAATGGAGCAATAGGCACAGCATGTCCTGCAAAAGGAGGTGGCCGGGGAAGTCCCCGCTGCAGGCAATACTGGTTCCTTGGAAAAACAAAGGCAAGAGTCATACACCCATCAAAAGCAAAGTGTTTCTCATTATACCACAGGATTCAGCACTGACAGGAGCACAGAGGATTTCACAAAGGAGCGTCTTCTCCATCTTTAATGACCGAGATTAAGAAGCTCCACGTAGATTAACTACGCAATACCCCTTTGACTTGTTAAAGGTAACAATGCGAATTTAACCACTCAATACAATTCTGTCCAAAAGACACAACCGTCTTGCAACTGCCCCCAGCATCCCCTCCACGTGCAACGGGAAAGTTCTTCAACACCCACTGCCAAGGCAGCATGGATGGGTTTGCCCGCACAGCTGGGTTGCAAGAGGCACGTTGGCCATCGTTGGCCTTATTTTCTGTGCTTCATAAAAGGTGCGTCCCTGCGGGGCAGTGCTCTGAAACAAAGGTAGCCTGATGCAGAGGTGAGGTGGACATGGATGAGCACCGGGGAGCTGGCTGCTGCATCTTGAATGCACTTTGCTGTTGAAGAACAGCCAATTTCTTGCAACTCTACTTGGGAAGCCAGGCTAAGGAGCAGGTGACGACGATATGACATGTGGCTTCTGGGAAAAAAAAAAAAAAAACCCAAACAAAAAAACTCCCCAAAACCCCTGTGGGGGATAAGACATGAGCCCTTACTTGACTCCTTGCCCTTTTAAAGGCAGTTCTCCTTGGGCAGCAAGTTCAGCTGTTTATTACTGGCAGTTCCCCGCTCCGTCCAAAGCAACGGCAGCCCTGTCAAGTGTCCGTTTTGTAGCATCAGTCCCTTCCTTGTGTGGAAGAAAATGGCTGGAAAGGATGTCTCCAGGCTGAGCATCTCAAGCTGGGACTGCACTTCTTGATGTCACAGCAGGAACAGCGCTAGCAAGAGCTGGGAATTTCGGCACTGAAGCCAGCCTCAAAGACAACCCTTGATCAGATCGCCTCATCCCATCACCCCAAATAGGCTGATGAAACCCTGCCAGCAGATAGAGCAGCAAGGCAGAGAGCTCAGCGCTCTCCATCCAAGTTGTAAACTCAAAAGGGAGCAAAATGCCCATTATTTTGGTCAGAAGCAGAACAAACTGGGAGGTCCCTCAACAAAACATCCCTTAATTCATGCTGAGAGCCGCAAGGATGGAACAGCCCGGCTCTACTGTGCTGCGGAGTGAGTAGAAAGAAAAAAGATTTTCACATTTTTGACACTATTTTCCCCCTCTACCTCGTGAGCTTGCCAGAGCTCCAGTTATTAAGAGGCTGTTTGTACAAACCCAGAAGCAATATATTTTTAGCACTGGAGAATCGCATGGCACGATCATTAAGCATGCTTCTGCAGACAGCAACAAGAGCAGGGATTTTTCCTTCTCTAAATTGGCTGCAGCCACTATGGTTTTCAGCCCAAAGCAGACTTTCAGGAAATTCAGAAGGAGCGGGAGTCTTTTTCCATGACATATTTAATACCAAGCTGAAGTACACTCAATTTTCATACTGTGCATCTGATGGGCGTTTTTATGGATTTGTTTTCTAGGCTGGATCTGTTGCACACTTTTTCTACGGAGCGTAATACCATATATTATCACAACACTCCCTAGCAACATGACTTTTAATTTAGTGCAGAGCTTTGGAACATTGAGAGCATCTCACTGACTCAGAGCAAAGATGATACGCTGGGAAACCTTATCAAAAGCCCCATAGGTGCCAAGGGAACCTATACTGTATGTACGACAGCATTTGAGCTCCTCAACGCGATGTGCCTGGCACTGGCATGGAGAACACCTTGGGGAAGATGGATTTGTTTCACTGATTTCACAAGCCACGGTCCAGCCGGCATGGTCTCGTGGACTGATGACTACATCGATGACAGCGGTGCCAACGGGTGTGAAACAAGAGTGAAAAATCCCACAAACGTGGGAAAAACGTGGGAAATGGTTCAGCATCAGAAATAAGAGCTCAGAGCCAGATGGGGCATCAGCAAGGATGAGGTACCATCTCCTTGCTTCTCACCCAAAGGCCAGGAGGAAGACAGATGCTTGGTAGACAAACCAACCAACCTCCTACGAAGCTGTCCTGAAGGGCAAAGCCAGCCTGACACCCAACAAGGACTCACAGCACCGGTTTCTCTTTACTTGGTGGAGCACACAGGCTTCTGGGCATCAGGGGCATCGTGCTCCCAAGACTCAGATGGGGAGGATGGTCTTTTGAAACTGCAGGAAAATAGTGCCTGGGTCGCACCTGACAACAGAGAGCGTGCAGAACTGCAAAAGCACCATCAACGGTGTGGACACCATCGGGTGAGGGGTTTCTCCACCTCTACCCACTGGTGCAGGAGAGCAGCAGAAAGCAGGAGCACCATCCATACAGGGTGGGTGGAAGAAAGCTATCGCAGTGGAAATGACACCAAAATGCTGTCCCGTTTGGACAGTGGAGCGGAGCGGAGGGGAATCCATCAGCCCTTGTGCATGCATCAAGGAGACAGAAATATCACAGCAGCCGTGCCAGGTCTGATGGACAAAGATATCCCGATGAGATCCTGGGTCAAGTGGCTTTTGTCGGCTGCCATGCAATGTTAGCTGAGCTTAGCCGGCCCGCAGAGGCAGCTTGGCCCACGGCAACGGGATGGGTCAACGAGGATTAAAAGTATAATTAAACAGGGGGCTGCAGATTGCTTCCAGAAGTCCCGTCACTTCTTGGAGCTCGTGAGCTGAGCAACGGCAAAACGCTGCTGGTTTTGCTGCTTCTGGGACGTGGGGGCACAGGTGGGAAATGCCTGCTTTCACTTACGTTGGGGTTATATTGCTCATATGCCGCCGCACACCCTCAAATCCAGATTTTTAGTGGAATTTCCTACGACGCAGGAAGCCAGAGAAATAAAACGAGCGATTTCTGTATCTCTTCTTTGAGCCTAATCCACAAAAACGTCCAAATCTTCCTGGCTTTAAGCAACGAGACTACAGGCACAACCACAGGCACAGAGAAAATACTCCCCTGACTTCTTAATTTCAATTGCAAAAAGCCTTTTAGCAAAAGCTCAACTGAAATGCAGATAAGTTTCTTCAAAGGCTAAAAAAAAAAATGGTAAAAAATTATCTGAGTGTCATAACTGTGTTGCCTAACATGGATAAAGGATTTAGAAGGGGGAAAAAAAATACTAAAAATAAGTTATGAAGGGTATGTAAGGTATTGATATACAGCACATGGTTTAAACTGTTAATCATTGAACAGATTCCAGTATAAAAATAAAGAGACTGAAGCTGCACATAATGGAGGAGTTGCTCTATTTATAAACTTCTCTGTGCAAAGGGCAGGCGAGGGCTGGGACTAGCAGGCAGCGGAGGCAGAGGGCCACTGCTACGGAGCCTATATTTTGAGGGAAAATAAACAGATTTTTTTTTTAATTATTTTTTTTTAAGCGTTGTCAACAAAATCAAACCGAGTTGTCCAAGAGCCTGTGTGCCCCAGCCATGTGAGCAGCATTTACAGCTCCTGCATGTGACAGCTCTCCCAATTTAGCCAGTAACTGACTCCCTCTGACCTGTAATAACACCGCTCCCAAATTAGAGCCCTCAATTTGACTTGGCTTCGGTCCTTCCCTCCCAGCGACATAAAGCATCCTTTTTCCCCCGCCTCCCCGAACATTCATAATCCTATCCTTTCACACTGCCAACTCAAACTCACATTTAGCCTTTTCCTATTTTTTGGGGGGGGGGTTGTGGAGGGACAGGGCTTGGAGGCAGCGAGGGGTAGGGAAAAAGCCCGGTGGAAAAACACCAAGAGACAAAAACAACAACAAAATCAGACAAAAATTCCAAGTTGGTGACATTCAGCTGGAAAAGCTCAATGACTCACATGCAAATAAAATCTGCCTAAATTCACTGCTGCATGACGCAGGCCACTGGCTTCAACATAAAAAGGCCAGGATGAAATCATCCACAATTAAATCGGAGCTTGGAAGGCTGCAAAAGCAGCCGCATCAGCGCGGTTCCCTCGGCTTAATAGGAAACACAAAGGAAGGAAGTTCAGCGGAGTGAGAACATCCCCCTTTTCCCCTCCTTTCCACCGACACCTCGCGCCATCAGTCATCCCCAACCGTCGGCGCGGCTCCTCCGGCATCACACGTCGGCGCTCAGCTCCGGCAAGCTGCTCGCTAGCAGGCGGCTGCCAGCTTTTAATGGGCTTTCCTGGAATACTAGCTCAAAAGTAAAATAAAAATAAATGTGGCTACGTAGGAAGGCAAAGCCCCACCAGCCAGCGACTTCTTCCAGAGATTTCTGCCCTGTCCTTTGCAGAACGGTATGATATATCGTACAATTAACATTTACAAACCCTGGACCAAATCCAGTCCCTCCCCAAATCCCCCATATACGCGAGGAGGGGGAGAGAGACATCTTGGTTCTTAGGTTTTCTCGTGCGTTGCAACAGTGCTTTTAAGCCTTGCGAGTTTTCGAATACTTTCCGAAGCCACGCTATAGAAACGCACTCGCAGAGACCCGCGGCGCAGGGTTGGGGCAGGGAACGGGGTGCAGGGGGTTCCCCTTACGCCAGCACGTGCACCGACCTCCACCTCCCCACCCCTCCGACGCAAACGTTTGTGGGCTTGTGCCACGAACCAGGTCATCGGCCTCCTCCAGGCTAAAAATAACACTGGGACGGGGAGGGGAATAAACTAAAAAAGGTCATTTTAACCTAGATTGGGCTGCTGATGGGATTCACAGCACGGCTCTACAAAAGGTTTTTGGCGCTCCGGCTGAGAAGGGAAAACAATCCTTTTAAACAAGCGTCGGTCCCTCTGCAGCCCGAAACGCTGCTCCGGGGAACGGCTGGCGAGCATCCGTCCGGGATGCAGGAGGACAGTGCCCCAGGCAGCCGGAGCGGCCGCAGGCAGCGGCTCATTGCACCTAATTTCAGCTAGGATAACGCAAGGAGTCCACAGAAATTAGGCGATCGGCCGCACCTTTATGGAGAAACCAAGTGCTTAAAACCTTTACGGGCTTTCCCCTCGCCGGGGCTGGCGTGCCAATCCCTGGGATTAACCACGGTGCTGTGCCGCCGAAAGGTCCCAGCCCAAGCCGAAGGCGCTCGCTCATTCTGGCTTGCAGCGGCTGCAGAAGCAGGGTGTTAACAGGTCCATAAAAGGTAACTGGGAGACACCAGCCTCCCGCCAGCGAGCCTACATTTGCTCCGGAGGAATCTGCACCTCCCCGGGAAAAAAAAAAAAAAAAAAAAAAATTTAATATATAGAGGTCTGCAAGCGGGGAAAGGTTGAAACCGCCTGTAGGAGGACATCCGACAGAGCCCGGGCCATCTGGTCACCCACCCTGCGCAGTGACGCTGCCCTCCCTTCGCCACCAGACGCTAATTCCTTTCATCCTGCCTGGCCCTCCACTGGTGTAATTTTAGGTCTGTGAATAGGACCATCTGCCTTTGAGATGCTCGTTTATTTTTGGCTAAGCCCTCCCTTTCACCGCTCCCTTCTTAAAGGAAGTCCAAATCGGGCACCGTTGGAAACGGTGTTTCTTGTCTGGTCCTCTAATCACCGAGCGTTAATGAGCTATCTAGAGCATGCTCTGTAACGCTGCCACTCATAAAATCGGGGGGTGTCATTATCTTCAAAGCGTTTTGCAAACACTTTTTTCGTTCCTCCCCGCGTTACCACCGCAAAGTAGTAATTATTCACTTCTCTCTGAATATGGTGGGCTTGGTCCAGCATCCTGGAGCTCGGCCAAGATGTGCTCAGCAAAATTTAACACGGTCAAAGTAAAGATAAAACAAACTGGTTCCTATCTTTGGATGCTAGGGACTGCTACCGTTGCTTCCTGTCCCACAGCAGACATGGAAATGTTAAAAATAAAAATAAATGCTGGAACCGCACTGGCCGATAATGTAATTTCCACGTATTAAGAGGAAACGCAATGTCTGGAGGAAAAGGAGTTTTAAGGAAGTTTTGCTTTTATACACATCTAAGTGCTATGAATGAAAGTCACCGTCACGATCTGCTGCTCCTCTTAGCAAAACGCTGCATAAAAATGCTGCAAAACCCCCTTGTGCTCGAGCTGCCTCCGCTCCTGCCGGGCACCGCCGAGCCCCTGCAGAACGAGGAGCTGGAAGGAGAAGGTTGTGCGCAATGTCACGTCCACGGCTGCTGGCACTGGTGTTCCAAAACTCGGCATCTTGAACCCGAAGCAGTTGAATGCAACCCTCAGCAACGCTTGTCCCTGGAGCGGACGGGAGCCAGGAGTGGAGAACCTCCTTGGTGGCCCCAGGTTGGCTTCTTCAGGCGGGTCTGAGCGTGCAACAACGCGTTCCTGGTTGGGGTGGCTGTACGGACCCCCCCCCCCCCCGCCGCAGGACAAGCCCCGAGATCGCAGCAAGGCCACGGGGGACCCCCACCGTGCGAGGGGCTCAGCCCACCTCTTGGGATGAACGTTGGATCCTCCTCCATGTCCTAGCCACAGGCATCCAGGACCGCTCAGGAGGACTGCGGGCACTGCGGGATAACGGGCTGAATCTGTGCGCATCTGCCAGCCACAAGATTATTATTTTCCCTTCTTTGTTAAGATTTTCACAAGTGTCTGGGGCAGGTGGGAAGAGAGCTCCTGTCCCCCCAGGTAACCCCTTCCATGACAAATTGGCTTCTTGCACAAATCCAGGTTGTGCAAAGCTTGTGCAGCTCTCCCAAGACTTTTTTTTTAAAAGATGAGAAAGGTTGTGGTTCGGTCAGAGGTTTGGCCCAGTTCTCAGCTCTTTTATGAACCTCAGGAGCTACAGGGACATGGATTCTATTGCTGCAAATCAGCGTTAGACAACAGAGAACGTCTGTACAGGGGAGCCCCTCTTGCTGCATGCACACCACACGCTGAAAGAGCAAGAGCCTGTTAGTCTGCCAAGCTCCTCACAGGGAAAACATACCCAGGACTTAAAAAAATAAAATTTCTGTGCAATGCTTGAGGTGTAAAAATCAAGCCCTGGCTTTGGCTGGCCACAACTCTCTGCCCTGCGGGAGCCTGGGGAAACACCTGGCTGCTCATCACTTCAAACTGTCTGCAGCAAATAATAGAAGAAAAAACAATTTAATTGATCTGATCAGATCTCAGATTTGATGAGATTTCCTCCCTGAGTAAAAATCGACATATTTTTGCTTTGGCTTTAAATTACGATGAACAGAAAACTACAATAGCTTGGGTGCAAAGTGAGGATGAGCGGACACCTCGCACACCCTGCATGCTCTGGGTGCAGAAGCCCCGGGAGGAATTAGGCAATGCAGACATCCATCCCTTCCCCTTTCTGCTATTCACATCACCCAGCGCAAAGCACTTGACCAAAGCCAGCGATGAGTCACCGTAAGGAGGAGACTTTCTAATTTCACCCACTGCGATCCTGCCCTGAAGTGCCAACGTCAAAGAGGAGGGAGAGGAGAGACGCGGGCTGAGTCAGGGAGGATGGGAAAAATCTGTGCATCTCTAACAGAGACATTCAAAGCAAAGTGAAACTCCTCTTTTTTTACAAACCAAACTAAAAAAGTGGACTGGAAGAGCTGACTCTCACCAGTTAACAGCTTGTACCAGAGCAGTACCAGAGCAGCGGTACCAGCGCTCGACTGACTCCCTGTATCTTTGCCAGCTGTAACAAGCACTCACAAGGCAGAAACACCAGCTTAAAATGCACCTTTCACTGGGGAATTCACCGCGTTTCAGTGCTGCCCGCGGCTGGCACGTAAAGGCAGCCGGCTTGTCTTTCCTTTATAACCAGCTTCACATTTTGCTTCTCATGTACCCATGAATTGCTGCAGGACCTCAAAACAAAGAGCGACATTGTTCCTTCAGAATAAAACTGCTGTTCACCCAATTTTTATTTATATTTCACGAAAACATCCCAGGAGCCGCAAGGCTTTGTTGGGGGGCAGGGCAGGAGTAAAACGATCCGACAGTGCCGCAGTCACAGCTATTTCACCAGAAAGGTTTCCATGATGCTTTTTCCACAGTGAACACAACATGACACAGGTCAACACGGACATTTAACTTAAAGAACAAAGAACGCCGGTCCTTGCAATTACACGTTCCTGCTGCTCGGCCAGTTGGTTTGGCCATGCACAGTGCTGAAGGCACTGGTTCCTCTCCCATCACTGCTGCTGCCCATGAAAGTCCCCCAAATTACGTTGAGGAGCCCCCAAAAGTCGTACGGCTCCATTTTGCCACTTTTTATATACTAACGGGTGTTGGGGATGTTTGGCAGCAGCCGATGTAGCTCCAACAGCTAATGGTCGTCCAAGCGTTGGTGTTATCAACGTTGGCCACCAGCATTAGGGCAGACACCAAAGGAGGGAAAGTGAAGATCATCCTTCAACACCTAGGGAAATATCGCAAGGCTCTGGTGGGACAGCATTTTCTGTTTGATTGTAAAATCTCCATTTAACACTATGCTTTTGAGCCTTAAGACTGATATAGAAAAACAACTGCTCTCCCAGCTCCGAGCAATGATGATTTCGACACTTCTTAGTGCCTGAAACCTGAAAAGCTTTTACCAGTTCAAACAAGTTTTCAGTCAAACCAAAATCCTTCCTCCCCCTTCCCCTGCCTGGCTAAAACGTCCATTTTCAACTACCAAAAAAACACAAGAAGGATTTGAGATTTCATTTTCTCGACCAAGTTCCATAATATTTGGGAAGAAATTTCCAACAAAAATGGAAAACAAGTATTTTTGTGGAGGGAGAGGAACAGATTTTCCTGCAGAGGAAAATCCCCTTCCGTGCATCTCGTTGTTTTCCTCCGAAGAGCAGCAACACGTTGCAATAACCCACACGGAAAGATTCAACCTACACTACTCAGAAGTGACGAACACGAGAAGCGACAGGATTTCTGGAAGCCGCTGACCCCTCTCTTACCCTCCAGGCTATTGATTACAGTTGATCAGCAACCGCGCTCCTCAAGTGGCTCCAAGATGATCTACAGCGACGCAATGGTAAATGTGCAGAAATCTAGTAAATTAGGAAAGCTACGCAACACTCTCTGGGATTTTGCAGTGGGTAAATCCTGCCTCACCACTCCTGGCAGTCACTCTAAGTTGTCCCTGCGATGCCTCAAGCCCTAATCGCATCCCTGCAAAGAGCGTGCAGAAATGAGCGGAGAGAAAAGCGTACAGCTGGATCCTCAGAAATGGTGCTAGAAGCTTTTCTTGGCTAAGAAGCAAAGTTGGAAAAACACAGTAAGACGATGAGCAACCAAAAATACAGGTGCAATTGGTGGGAGTAGTAGCTTATATCCTGCAGGGTACCATGGGGAACGTCAAGGTGCCACAACCTGGTTCAAAGCTGTGCCAGGGGAGGTTTAGACTGGATATTAGGAAGCATTTCTTTACTGAGAGGGTGGTCAAACACCGGAACGGGCTTCCTAAGGAGGTGGTCAATGTCCCAGGCCTGTCAGTGTTTAAGAGGCATTCGGACAATGCCCTTAATAACATGCTTTAACTTTTGGTCAGCCCTGAAGTGGTCAGGCAGTAGGACTGGATGATCGTTGTAGGTCCCTTCCAGCTGATATATTCTCCTTCTCTTCTCCTCTCCTCTCCTCTCCTCTTCTCTTTTCTCTTCTCTCTTCTCTTCTCATCTCTTCTTTCCTCATGCAATCCCATGCAGCTGGGCTCTGCTGCAGGCAAATCTACCCTGCAGAAAGACCTGATTGCTGAGTACCTCCAGCAATCCTGACTCTGGCTGGAGAGATGCAGACTGTACCCACCCGGCATGGAAGAGCCAGAGAAAGGCTTTGCTGTGTTGCGATATGGCGATAGCATCGTCCCGCTCAGCGCTGTTTCTGCAACCTCCATCTCGGGGGGAGATCTGGTCTACAACCTGGTTCCCCACAGGGAGAGCGGAGCTCCGGCGCTTCCCAGCTCAAAGGGATTCCTACAACTACTCAGGTCCTCCAGGTCTCCAACTCTCCTTGTGTGGTGTGAAGGGAAACTTCAGGATGGGTTTTATACAACTCTGAGTTATCATGAGTCTCCTCTGCCCTTCCACAGTGTCTGCTCCTGGTATTAGGAGGAGATGGCACTGCTTAGCTAATGTAAACCCAGTACAATATTTCATGTTGAGGGCTGTTTTTGCAGTCAGTAGCCTTTCACTAAAGCCTGTGGAGAACTCTCTTCCACCAGCTACCTCAGGTTCGCTCCTTGAGGAGAAATGTCTTAAGTAGAGGGGAATTGGAGGCTGCAGCTCTCCCGCATGCTGGCAATCCCATAAAGAAAAGCACTCACACAAGTAATGCTTGCAAAGCCTCTGCTCCTCTTCTGGGCTTTATGAACAGCAACACAGCAAGAGACTTGTTAAGGGCAGAAAATTGGACACCAGGAACAAATTCCCTGACCTGCCACTTTCCACGGTCCCTTTGCTGCTGTGGAATAGGCACATACAGTCACCGGACAACAAACTGCAATTCTCAACGTGAAACAGCATGACAAGAAAAGCTGCAAAATAAACAGTGAGAAGTTTTATATGGAAACACAGCAGGAGGGAATGTTATTCCCAGAGATGCTTCTCCATCAGACGCTGACAATCGGTTCGGAGCATGAAACCGCACCAGCTACAGCAGAATGAGCCTGCAGCAGCACAGGGAGGAGGTGGGGAAGGTGGTGAGAAGCCCTGGTTCCCCAGTCCCACCAAATACCACAGGGGGGGTGGAAAAACTGGTAAACAGTTTTTGGGGAGAGATGATAGATGCAATAAATTTCTGGCTTGATAAAGCAACCAATGCGAGGCCACGCTCAGGTTTCAGACCTTATAACGGCCACCACTGTTTGCAGAAGAAAGTTATTTCGGGGTGAAACCCGATCGGCTCTTGGGGCAGCCAGCGCAAAGGCTGGGAGAAGTGCCTCGCTGCTCTCCCTGGGACGCAGCTGCCGCGGAGCTGCCCGAACCGCGGTGCCGGCACTACCTGCTGCTCCTCTCCTGCGCCCGCCGTGCCGCGCGGCGCCTGCCCGTGCCACCGGCGCCGACCCAGACGGGATCAGGCTGCTGAACGCGAGACAGAATAGAACGGAACGGAACGGAATGATTTCTTTTCTCCTAGGATCCCAGAGGACTTTCACCCCCTGCGTGACTCCCTAACGTCCTTTCCCCTCCGCCGTGCTGAGAGCCCGGCACGAGCAGCGAGGAGCAGCAGGAGCTGACGCGAGCAGACTGATCTCGCTGCTTCGTTAGTGTTCGGTGAACTACTTGCAAAAGCTGCGGAGCTGCAAGGCTGGAGCTCGCCAGCATCTCCTTCACCTTCAGCCCGGCCTTTCCTCTCTTTCGAGTACTTTGACAGGAGTTTAAAGCTTCCTGCGCCTTTGAGCGGTGGCACAGGCGACGTGGCAGGACACCTTGTCAATGCAAGATGAGTGGCAAAGTCAGAGCTCTCCAAGCCCTGCTGTGCTCCTCGACATCGAGGTTGCCATTTCTGTATCACAATGATTTTCCACTACACCAAACGAATGCAGAATTGGGTTAAAAAACCACTGCCCCATCCTCAGCCATCCCATTCACCGGTGCAAGTAACAGCCCTTACAAGGCGGCGGAGAATCATCTCCCTGTGACTCAGATCTGCCTCTGGGCAGGTGATGTCCAGGATGACCTCTGCATCGCTGGTCGTGGCGTCACCCACCGCTGGTATTTCACAGGGTTCTGCGTTGCTGGTGGGATTGGGAACCAGCCCCTCTGCTAGGTTAACGTGGGCGCCCGTTAGCCAAAACTGCTCCTGCTGCAACTCACCCCTTCCAGCCGGGGACCTAAAACCGCCCGCCCGCCCGCCGGAGGAGAGGAACTGCCAGCATGGGAAGGGTATGTGGGAGGTTTGGGCTTTGAGAGAGGAAAACAACATTCAAATGCTGGGGGGAAAAAACCAGCAACCCGACTTCTGAGAACATTTCTACCATTTTCCTTTGTTTGAGGCATTTTCTGGGTAAACCCATAAAATCAGAGGTACCCAAAAGCCCCACCAGCTGCTGTGTCCTGGGCAAAGCTTGCATTAAATGGCTTTTTCTAGCCCCGCTCTTGAAAGGCAAAGTCAGTTTCTCCAGCCTGACTAAACAGCTTTGCCGCACTGAAATGCAACCACTTCCAGCTCTCCCGGCATCGGGGATTACTGGGTTACAGATACGTGGCCTTCCCATCCGAAACCAGTTTCCTGGATACTTGCACCACGGCCTCTAAATTCTGTTGTGGTCTGGACTGCACGGGCTGCTGGTTTTAATATTTTTGGATGCTGAAAACAAGACAAGCTCACTGCAAGTCCCAGCGATTTTCTTTAACCCTTTTTTTTTTTTTTTGGAAGGTGCATTTTCCATGATGCTGCAGAACAGACGCAAGCCGCGGTGTGGGAAGACACAAAGACGGCTCTGGGGCGCAGCTGGGTCCTTCCATCGCCTGACCTCTCCGCACACTATTTCTAACGGACTGATGGGGTTGCCTGAAAATACAGTTGTTTCTAATCTCTATTCATGTAAAGACCAAGTGAAGTTACTTTTCATTATGTAAATACATCTAATATGAATATAATTTATGGCTTGGCGTTATTCAGTAAGATTAATGAAGCATGCTTGCTTCTAAAAATAAAACATCTTTCCAAGTACTTCCTATACACATATTGCTTGTTCAGAGTTTCTGCATTCTTCATCTGTAACATTAGGGCAGAATTGTAATGGCTTTCCCTTAGCAGCGGCCTCCACAGTAGGCTGCTCCAGGCTGGGACAAGGAGACCTGGACCCACCTTCTTCTCCTGAACAGGACAGTTTAATTCCTCTGGGATTCTCCAGACGAATGAGGCTGGGATGCCTCTACACCATTTCTCCCCAGAAGCCTCCTAGCCTTTCACAGCAGGAGGTTACCTTCCAGCCTCCTTCTGAAGGATTTTTCGGAGCAAAACCATGAAGGAGGTCAAGCTGACGCTGGTGATGACAAACACGCCTGACAGATGCAATTCAGCTTTGCGACCCGGTCGTCCACTGGGTTGCAACACCGCAGGCTGGCTCCTGGTCCTTTTCTGACCATGGATCGATGCGACCCAGAAAGCCCTGAATGATTTGTACCTTCCAGCGCAAAACACCGCTCCACCTCACATATTGAAGACCCACTATAGCTCTTGAGATCCAAGTGCCACGGGTGCCGGGCTGTCCTTGGGAGCTCTCGGTCCTGTGGCACCTTCTTTGCTACAGTCTGACACTGGGGACTCTCCAGGTATCTTGCTGGGCAAGTTTCCCAAACTTCTACGAGAAGCCAAGGCTGCTGGCATAAGAAGTAGCATCTGATCAGTCAATGCATGACTTTGAGTAAGGACATGTTTGTCATTTCTTCCTGGCCTATTTCACAAGCTTTGTGGCTACTGTTACGCCCCGGGCACCTTCACAGCACATGGGGTGAGGCCTGAAAGGAACAACAACAAAAAAAGCTCTCTGGCAACGTGATGGCAGCCATTGACAGAGATGAAAGCTGTGGGCACCAACCCCCTTGAAACTTCAACACCAACAGGCAAGAAGACCTCACCCAAGAGCCAACAGCAGGAAAGTCAACCTTGCTGCAGACTTGAAGCAGAGTCCCAGTGCTGTAGACTCCTGAAAAACGTTGCTCTTCTGACAGTGCTGTGCCCCATGAGACAATGTGGGGAGACGGGACCCATGGGATAGACTACTATTTTAGGAACGTCCAAGCCAAGCCCACCGGGTAGTCAATGTTACCCTTTCAGTGCAGAACACACGGTCCCCAACCTTGGTCACAGCCCTACAGAGCACTGGAGATGTGGACCTGGGCAACGCCGTCTTGCATTGCCCAAAACCAGACTCTGGTGCAATGCTGGCCGCACGCATCACACCAAGAGAAACCTGCCACCAACCTCACTCCATCTCAGAGAATCACTTCTCCTGCACGTTCAGAGCTGAAGAAAACCCTCGGTGCCGGCAGAGGAACAGGCAGGGAAGAAGGCAGCAAACACCTCCATCACTGGATGAATTCACATAAATCCTCAGCAACCAGCATTCAGAAACCTGCTTTTGATCTCAGGTTATGCCTGTAGCACCTCTTTGATGAAGCCTGTCTTTCATAAACAAAATCTAGCCCAGAGGATGAAGAGGGTAACCAAACATCTCAGCTTGCTATTGAACTTGCCAAAATAAACAGCACGTTCACAGTATCAACCCAAACTTTGCTCATCCTCCCTAGCTAGCACCACCTCAGCCATCTGAATGCTGGTGTCCTCCTGCAAAGTGTGTCATGCCATCTTCATCATCCTCACTGCATTACTGTAGCAAACCAAAATCTTTCCTTTGGCCAAGACCCCCCTTGCTAAGCGTGTTATCACACAGGATAGAAAGATAACTCCAGCCCCAAAGATGTACACTTCATGGAAGAGCTCTTCATGACCCTGAGGAGCAGCACCGGAAAACATCATCCCTATTCACCAGCACCTACGGTAGTGAAATTCACAGCTCCCACAGAATTATTTCCAGTTAAGACAGAGAAGTCCGACTCCCTCAGTCTCCCACCCACAGCCCCAGGTGTCCCACAGAAAGCACGGCGCCCAGAGACTTGCCCCCATCTTGTAATGAAAGGCTACCTTCCAGAAAACAAAGAGGACTCGGTGCAATGTGGTGGAAGGAGCATTAGTTTATGCATTAGGGAAAATTTATTTGCAGTACGGGCACCAAAGCACTGGACCAAGGAGCTAGGTCCAATCTTCTTCATAGGAAGAGTTTAATAGCAGAGAAGACAAGTGTGTCCAAAACGGCCCAACACTACTAGTGCGGAAAGACAGATAAGTCATCTCGATGCTTTTTCCAGTAGTCTGTATAGGAGTTACTTTCAGTAACTTTATATACAATAAAAAGATAAAAACATTCATTGAGATAATTGGAAGTTAACCAGTTCAAGGGGCAGCTGCTCTGCTTGTTCTTCTTGAGGATCCTACACACATCCACCGATGCTCCCCCCACAAAGCAAGGGAGGACTGTACATCTTCCCATGCATCTTCTGCAAAGGTGAAGTTAAACTCCACTCCACGCAGAGGTGCTGAGATCTTCCCTGGCTGAGCCAGACTGTCGGCTCCGTATCATTCAACAGAAACAGGGTAATTTACACCTGCCGAGACAGTTTCTCACCTCTGGCAGTTGAAACCATGTAAGCAGTCGGATGCTTACAATCAACAAGTTTCTCCACCTCCTTTGCAGTTCAGCAAAATTGCTTTAGAGATCCTTTGCCTAGAATGACAGCTATGTTTACTCAAAAATAAATATGTAGGACAAAAAGTGCTTTTCCTGAGCTTCCTGAGGCACGCGGGTTTGATTAGAAGGCGTAGGGCTGGTGGGGAGGGGAGTCTTGCTAAACAGCTACAGTAGGTGATACGACTGAACATCTGAAAGGCTGGAAAAATAGCTTTAGAAAGCATTAGCTCCCACACTTTCATGTAATCAGATACAATGCTAGCCAACAAAATCCTAGTTTTAATAGCCAATCCAAGTTTTACTTGGCTGGCAGACAAAATTTGCTTTCTGTTTTTTAACTCCAGCATAAGTCACTCTTGAGAAACAGATTTTGCCTGCATCCTATTTTAAACAAGTCAATAAAAATGTGATTTAGAGGAGTTAGCATTAAAAGGTTGGGGTGAGGTTTTTCCATTTCTTGTTCCTGAGCAAACGTTATACTCCCATCTATCTGTCTGGCATGTACGAAGCCCGTCTAGAGCAGCTCCTCTGGAGTATGTGTGATCCCCCAGTGATTTATGAACGATTTTCCATCACTCCGAGTGTATATATTCTGGTTTATAGCTATCTTATTGACATGCTCTTTGTATCACGCTGCCCTTTCCCTTATGATTTTCATGTCTGCACAGGTAAGACAGCAGCTTGCAGGTAAGACTCTACATGGAGAAAAAAGGGTGTCCATCCGAGTGGATTTCATGTATTCAGCACGAAAGGAATCAGAGCTCCCATCATTAGCATCCTTCAAAAAGAAAACACCTCTTTCCAGGGCACAAGGAGAAAAAGGATACCAACAACTTGACAATTTTATTTTTATCAGATAAACAGTTTTCAGGCAGGCAGTTATCTGCCAATAGCTAGAATTAATATGTAAGACCACCATGATTAAAGGACGTTAAACAAAAAGGCTTGATATGTGCAGTCTCAACAAATACAGATAAAATATATGTATGTATTTGGACAATTAGGCAAATTTCCCAAGAAAAGATCATTCTAAACATCTAAAGACAGAGCACATTCATGTTGCAATGTATTCTTACAATACATCAGTACAGGATGCATTATTACAAATGGGATTTTTTTGTCTTCACAGGTCAATTAAAAAACTCAACAGGTTGCTAGGAGCCCTTTAAGGCTTTCTTTTTTTATGTTTTTTTTTAAACAGCCATCCGTGATCAGCAAAAGGACCCCCAAGACTGGCAACCTGACAGGGAAGCCCGCATCCCTGTGACCGGCTGGGCAGGAGGCACGGCAGCACATTAGATACAGCAAACACATGACCGCAGATCTAAAAATACCCTTGCGGTATCGCGGCAGACCAAGAATAGACCCGGGGAAGGGGGGATGGATGAAGCCATCGCAACGGGATTTTCTTTGTTTTATCTTTTCTTACCTTTCGAAGGCTGCAACTGCGAAAGACCAGCCCTGCAAGATGAAATCTGCACGCTCGGTTCCCTGCAACATCCATCCCTAGGGAATGACTAGGCGATGCCAGCAGCGCCAGCAAGCTTCGCTGCTTCCCCCAGCTGCACCGGTACCTGGGAAACCAGCAGTAGGACAGGCTTCTTGGGCATCACCGCCTTGGGCTCATTTTGACACCTTTTGCAAGAAAAAGGAGCGCGGTGGCTGCAGCTGGAAGGCTTCCTCCCCCACGGGGAGAGGAGCACGCCTGCAAGAAGAGCACGAGCAAGCGCCTTCCCCGGCTGAAGGGATCAAAAACCCCGTTGAAAGCAAAGAGTTATTGATCTGCTTGTCACAGCATAGGGAGGGAAAAAAAGTACGACCTGTCTAGAACATGCACATCTGAATGCAGAGTGTGAAGAAAGGTCCTGCCGGGTGCTGCATAAAGGTAACTTCATAGGGAAGAAGTAAAGAGAGATCACAGTCACTGCTGGGTAACCTAAGGCCCTGCCATGAGGTTATAACATCCCGTCTTCTCCCTGAAAAGTATTTTCAGAACATGCATTTTGAGACAAGCCTGGAGCCTAGGCAAGAAACGCAGCAGGTCTGGGGAAAGACGCATCCCATGCCAGCTAAAAAAAATAAACCCACCAAAAAACCACATTACGAGACTATTCACAGATTCACGAGCTGGTCGATGTGAGGGCCAGGAAGGGCTGTGCTGTGGTCATTTACTCTGATTTTCTGAATTAAGAAAGCAAAGAGAATTTTACAGCCGGGGAGCCCTGCACCCTGGCCCGCAGCATCTACACTAGGTACCCTGCGGGAACCTGACATCCCCGACTCGGACCCCAGGCAGAATCCACCCGAGTCCCTGGTAAGCTGCTGCAAAGGTTAATGACACGACGTGTTAAAAACCCAAACCCCATCTCCAGCCTGAATGTCTCCAGCACCCACTTCCAACCCTTCGTGTTTTTAAAACAGGCCACCAACCACCGCTGAAACCGCCCGCGTCGGTATTTATACATGGATGGATCAATTCTTCGTGTCCTCCTGGATAAACTAGATAGACTGAGTTTCCTTAATCATTCCCCTGAACGCAGGCTGCCACAAATACTTCTCCCAGGTGCACTATCTGCTGACACGGGACGAACACAGAGATTTATCCCCCAGGCAGCGTATCTTTTATTCATTGCTTTATCTCTGGCCGAAGAGGCTCCGACCTCCCACATCGTTGGTAACAACTGCATTCAACAGCTTCTTCGAAAGAACCGCTGCTTAATATGCAAACCGGACAAATCAACTTTCCGTTCATCAGCATTTAAACGAGGGCAGGTCGCTGCCGGTGCACAGCGAGGCTCTGACTCGCCAGGTCTAAGGACAAGGGGCGGAATTCCAATAAATACACCCGTTGTATTGATCACAAACCCAGCGGGTCCATCACCTCGACACGCATCCGACTCCGGATTAGTGTCTCCAGCAGCCGGTCCGTCTTCTAGCCTGCAGCCAACGCACCTTCCCAAAGCCTGGTTTTGCTGCAAGGGAATTTATGACGAGACTCGGAGGGAAAACCTTTCCCATCCTTCCCTCCTCAAGGCGTGCAACCCCCGTGCAACCCCGGCCCTCGGCATCCCAGGGGCGACGCGACCCACAGCACCGCGGGGTCCATCGGCACGGAGAGGCGAAAACCTCGCTCCCACCTCCGCGCCCCCACGGCAAATTCAATTACGCTCTTCTCCTTGGGCGGAGGGTTTCGCGTCGCCCCTCGCCACCTCCGCGAGCACCCCCAGACCCTCATCCCAGTCTCCCCGCTTTCTCCAGCACGGTGGGCGATGGGAGCTGCACCCTTTCGCGCCCAGCTCCGAGCGAGCAAAGAGCCCCGTCTGCAGCACAACCGTGACACCGGGTGCCAGCGAGGGATGGACGCGGCACGGCAACGCAACGGCAAGTCCTGCCGGCAGCATCGCTGCCCCAGGGAATTAGGGGATTAGGGAGAAGTCCAAAGCAGCAGCTACGACCCGGCTGCGCAAGGATTTGCATTGTATCTGTGCAAATGGGTATGAAACAGGGTTGGGCTCCTTATTTCCCGTTTGCCCCCCCCCCCGCCGCCTTCTTCAAGGGCTGTAAAGTGCCTGAAAATAGAACATTTTGTGATGGGAAAAAAAAAAAAAAAAAAAAAAAAAAAAGGGAAAAAAAAGAACTAGGTCAATCAGCTAATAGGCATGATTTAAGAGAAAAATCGCAGCGTTCGTAATGGGCTAAAAACAGCGCTGATGCGTTGCCGAGAAAGAATATAATTAAGAGGCTTTTTAAAGCGGCGCTTCCCCACCCCGGCCGCAGAAATCACAGCTCACACTACCAGTATTGCTTCCACCTCATGGAGCAGGAATGCGCTGGCGTGCCGCAAGCTGGCCGAAGAATGCGGAGTTTCCGTGGGCTGGGAGAAGATCCCGAACGGCAGCGGTTCCCGGCATTCCTTCATGGGTACATCACTGCTATCCAGTTATAAGGCACAGCAACGGAAATCGGGCTGGGGGGTGGGGGGGGGGGGGGCATATATCTGACATTTTAATTCTTTTGGCGTTTAATGAAGGGGTCTGGGAAAGCAGGTGTAGCCCGGCGGATAAGCGAATGAAATAAAAATTTAAGAATTGGACGGGCGATGGGGCATCTCTTATTCGAGCCTCTTCCCACGGATGGCCCGGGAGGACCTACGACGAGTACTTATATAATGGACGCACCTTTCAACAGCGTTCATTCAAGAACGAGCTTCTTGGAAGAAAACTCTACCCTAATTAGGTGCAGATGGGCCAATTCGAACAGGCAGGGGACACGGCTCGGGAACTGCCGAGCGGAGATCTCCGGCCCTGCGTTACGCAAGGGCTCACGCCGGCAAACCCTCTGCCTCCCTTCGGACCCCAAACACCAAACCCGAACCGATGCCTGAAAGAGGACAGGGGACTTTCGTGGATTCTCCTGGGGCTGTACAACAGAATCATGGAATCACAGAACCATTTCGGTCGGACAAGACCTTTAAGATCATCGAGTCCAACCATAAACATGACCCGGCGTTAAGTCCTCTGCCCCTCAAAGTTTGCTGGAGCCAAAGGGTAGTGAGCTTGACTACAGGTCCCGTAGCTCCAGAGGTTGGACAAATAGCTCGGGTGAAGCCATCGGCCCCGCGTCCAAGGACACCGTCAGGCTTGGGAAGCATCTCTGGGGACATCCCCACCCACTCCGCTCTGCCAGAGAGGAGCAAAGTGGATGAGTCAGACCCAGAAAACTCATTCCCTCAACTTCTGCTCCTTGCTATAATTATCCTTTGGGGTAATCAGATAAGCAGCCTTTCCTTTAATCTTACCATAGCTAAATTGCATGTGGTACCATCCACCTTGGGGGCTGGGGGCTGTTACCCAGAGCTGGTGCACTCCTTCCCCATAAAAACCTCCTTCCCCATCCCACAGTGCCACCCCTTTCCATCTTCGCCCATCCCAAACACAAAGCCGTTTGGGACCAGGCAAAAACGCACGTCGGCTGGAGGCGATGGGGGGAGAGGGGGGTCAGAGGAAAAGGGCGAGAGGGAACAAAAGGGAGAGGCAGGGAGAGCTGCTCCTCTTGAGAAGCTGCTGTCCGTACAGCAGTAGGATAAAGCCCAATTCCCCCCAGTTTGAGTTATTCCACCTCCCTCTAAATATCCTAGCAAGGAGCTGGCACATCAGGCGTGCCAAGCCCCAGCAGCTCCCCGCTGGAAAATTTTGGCTGGTGCCTCCCCCTCCCTCTGCACAAACCCTCGCTCTCCCTCTCTCGCAGGCACGCACAGGGAAAGGGAGGGAGAGAAGAGAAAAAACCACAAGCAAATGTTCTGGTGCAGTATTTCCCCTCATCAGACTTTTGTACTTGAGACTCGAATCGTGTTTAGAGAATTAAAAAAAAAAAAAAGCCCTTCCCCTGCGCCGGAGGCAGCTCCAGCGGGACACGCTGCTCTCGCTCGGGCAATACCCCGCTGGTGCAAACATAAACCCTTCCGCAAGAGCATAAATGAATTGGAAAATAATTAAACATTACTGGCAAATTTAATTTTTTTTTTTATATGGAAAAAATAATCACGGTAGACGATATACACTGGGAAACCTCCAAGACTTTGACCTTTAAATTAGCAACTAGGACAGTCAGACAAGTATGCTGAGGATTGCATATACATGCAGAGGAGCTCCAGAGGTTTTTCCAAACCCTCCACAAACAAACCACACACCTCGTTTTTAAAAAAAGAAAGAAAATAAATCTGTTTTCTTCTCGATTTGCATGTTAGGGGAGGCAGATGCTCAAGTCAGCGTTACTCAACCCCACACCGCACTGTGGGAGATTTTATTTCACGTGGGGTCTCAGCTGAATAGGAGGAATGAGCCCTCTCCCCTAATTTTAAAAATAAAAAACAAAAGGAAAGCAAAGGGCTAGATTCCTAATTACTCTAAGGAGTCTTTACATTGCTCTGACGATGAAAAAGAGCAGGGGGAAAGCGTGCAGAAGAAATCCATTCATCTTCTGAGGGTCCTTTGCTGAGCCAAAATAAAATGATTTGGCTTAAAACTGAAAATCCTTATACCGAAGGACACAAACAAATCCACTTCATTGCAGAACGATGCAGGGGACTTAAACCTTATCTCTGGAAAACTGGTATCGGAGGTAACAAACCTGATGTGAACATTTCCATCCTGCCTCCCCTATGATAGCTGTAGCTGCACAATGTTTCCAGCGCTTTGGAAAAATAGTTTCAGGTTCTGCTGCCTCTATCTTGGCACCTAAACCAAGTTTCCATTAGTTAAAGGCTGAGGGATGATTTCACTTCAGAGCTGAAATGGGGAAACCAGCAAAATGAGTAAGATGCAGCTAAACATACGCTTGCGTCTTTTCTTAAGCCTGCACTGAAAAATGGTGTTTTATCAGCTTTTTTTGGGGGGACCGCCTTAGCCGATACGCCCAGGGAGATGCCTTTAAAGAGGATTTCTGAGCTGCGTGCCAGCAAACGCACTACTACCATCAGGGATCATCAGGGATGGTGTGGGACGGCCGGCATGGAGGGGACACCCCGGGATGGTGCCCAGGGGGGTGCAGGGATGCCCCAGGGTGGGCAGGGGGACGGGGAGGAAGGAATCCAGCCCAGGAGAACACCCCGGATCCAAGGGGGTCTCCCCAGGCACCAAAGGTGCAGTAACGCAGCAGACAGGGAAGCCGCTCCCCGACTCGCTGCCAACAAACGCCGAGGTTATTCACGTCCAAACAAATAATTCTTCTATAAATAACACAGCCGCTCCGACTTCCTGAGCGAAACCCATCTTTTCTGGAGCTCCCGGAGGTGGAAGGAAACGGCGTCGGCTCCAGGAGCTCGTCGCGGGCGGCTGCACTCCGCGACGCCCGGGCGAGGGGAACCGAGACCTGCTCCGCCGAACGCCGTCCCCCTTCCCCCCCCCGTGTGCACACGCGCGCCGGCTCGTGCACGTGTGACAACGCGCAGGGCAGCTCGGGTCCTGCGAACGCAGCACAGGGACAAGAACACTTGTTTTTCCTTCTTTCTTGACTTTTTCCTTCTTTCTTGTCAAGTCTTTCTTGACTTTTTCCTTCTTTCTTGACTTTTTCCTTCTTTCTTAACTTTTTCCTTCTTTCTTGTCAAGTCTTTCTTGATTTTTTCCTTCTTTCTTGACTTTTTCTTTCTTTCTTGTCAAGTCTTTCTTGACTTTTTCCTTCTTTCTTAACTTTTTCCTTCTTTCTTGTCAAGTCTTTCTTGACTTTTTCCTTCTTTCTTGACTTTTTCTTTCTTTCTTGTCAAGTCTTTCTTGACTTCTTCCTTCTTTTTAGGCGACAATAACGAGCTTCGCGGTTCACGCCATTAAGTGGCAGCTCCTCACATACATTAATGATGTCCCTTTTAGACACCGCTTCTCTGACGGAGCATGACAAAGGCACCTTGGAGTCCATAAGCATCAAGATATATCCTCGCCGAGGAGCCAGAACATGCTGCCAGCTTCCCCAAGCAGTGGAGACCCAACGGGGACCCAGGTCAGGCGTGCCATGGAGGTGGGAAAGGTGCAGGTATTCCCCATGAAATGGTTCCCTCCTCCTGCACCCAGCACCGGCAAGCCCCGCCGGCTTGCAGGCTGCGGCCATTTAGCCTTTCTTCCTCCAACCAAGGCCACCATGGGGATGCTACAAGAGGAGACGGTTTGGTCCGAGCACCGGGGAGCATCCAGGGTCCGCTCGTCCTTGGAGCATCTTGCTCATCTTGCTGTTGGGCTGCCTGAATGAGCCACCAGCCTCCTCTCGCTCTCTCCACGGCTACAAAAATAGCAGCGGTTCGGTGCACCTGAGCCCTGCCCCGAGGGAGCCGGTGAGGCTGTTCCCAAAACCGCCCTCTCCCTGAGTCAGACCCATCCGTCTAGACGGAGGACATTCCTCGCCCCACCGCCAGCCCCACGGCCGGTCGGAGCCGTGTCCTCACTCGTCAAGGGCAAGATCCGCGGAGAAATCCCTCGGGGCAGCCAGGAGCAGCATCCCGATCTTCCCAGGAAAGTCAACGAAGCCCTGGGAAGAAGTTTTGGCACCTGCATGCCCCGGACTACGGAGGGCGTGATGGGGAAACGCTCAAGCATCTCCTCCGGCCCCGGGAGCTCTTTGCGGAGAGGCAGCGCCTGGCCAGACACCTTGGGACACCAGGGTTAACCGAAAAACTGTCTAGATGCCCAAGAGGACCCTTGCTAGATGGAAACCACGTCCCCAAGGGCAAAGGATGGATGCTGTACCATCGCCCAGCCTTAAGGTGCTGCTGCAGCGGGAGGTGTCGGGAAATGCAAGCCGTCGCACCGTCAGAGATCTAGTACTTTCAGAGAAAAACACGCAAGATCTTCGCTAAGAGGTCTGAACCATACCCCCTTCTCTCCAGCCAAGAGAAGAAAACCAGTACAGGTGATATTTCAAAGCAGAACAGCAAAACTGTTTGGGTTTTTTTTCCTTCTGCTTTCAAGGAAAACCTAAGACACACAAAGACCTGAATGCTTCTTCCCCTTTGCAGCTATTCTGTAACTACGACCGCACACAGGTTCCTAAACCTCTGAACATTTGAGACCCACTGACTTGCAACAGGTTGCAGACATGAAGTTATTTAAAGCACTTATAAAAAATTAATTGGCATTTGCCTTACAGAGGGGAAAAATAAAGGGAAGAGACAGAGGTAGGACCCCCAGGGATCCAGACGATCCAATTTCGGGCACCTAATTAAAATTAAATTTCAATTAATTTCCAATTACTTTATTTGAAACTTATTTTGTATTTATACTTTTTTGTTAGTTGCCTAAAAATGAGTATGTCCCTTTGGTTGCTTTTCAATTAAGTATCTCAACACTAAAATTAGTGCTTTTATTTGCTAACTCAGAGGTTATTCAAAATACCTACACATTTAATTCAAGGACTTAAGAGAACTTGACAGACATTCCCCACCTCCTTTTTTCACTACGGTAGGAATGATGAATCATTATATTTACTACATGCTCATTCTTTGCAGCGATGTGTTCAACTTCGCTCAAGTGGAAACCAAAGAGCAGAATGACAAGGTAGCTTCGGCACTACGAAATACATTTGGAGAAAGCAAGGGGATCGAAGCTTATTTCGCTTGTATTTCAGACTACCTGCTTTTTTATTGTTTCTAATTTTTTGTTATTATTTTTTAAATTCTTTTCTGGTCAGTCTCAAGAGTTTAGAAGTAACAGATCTCACCTTAACTTGCGGGTTGAAGGGGAAAACATCCCTGACCTCGTCTCAGCTCCTGATGACTTTGCTTTGAAGGGACCAGCCACTGAACAGAATGTGTCAATTCAACAGAAATGAGGAAAATTTAGCACTTCAATAACCTCCTTACAGGTACTTTGCTATCGACTCCTCACTCCCAACAGTTTGACTTTCTTTAACACCCTGGCAGCAAACAAGCAGCGCCTGAATATTTAATATGAAGCACAGCAACTCATCATGGTATGTTTTTATCTTAATGCAGATTGTCATCATTTGAAGTTTAATTTTCACTCTTTTCTTACAAAAAATATGCTTTAACCAAACAGGGCTTTCTTAATTTTTATTTATCTGCCCTTTTCTATATTTACATCCTGCACTTTGCCTCAATTCCCCAGCATTATACAAAGGCTGGGAGCTACTGCGGAGAAGCTGAACGGCTGATACTGTGATAAATACCTGTAGGCTCTCTGCCATCACTAATGAGCGAAAATATGTATAGAACTAGGAAAAAAAAAAAGCTTCCCAAAAGTCGAAATTACAGTGCTTATCTCTGGAAGGATTCCCGCTCGTTTTTGGAAGCATTCATGCTAGAAAAAAAAAAAGAATCCAACAAAAGCTGTGGGCGTCTGAAGCCACCTCATCTTTTGAGAGACTGAAGATCTGTTTTTAAATTGGCAAAAACATCCTTCTGCAGAAAGACAAATTGCAGACAGACGCAATTCGGTGTTGCTCGGGAGTAAACCTGTACGACGGATGCACCGCTGCTTGCAGGGAAATTAAAACAAAAGATGTGACAGCGGAGAGGGAGCGACTCGTGGTGTGCACCAGAAGCACCACAAAAAGCTCCGCACCAGATTCCTTGCGCTTTGCAATGTGGAATAATTTAATTTTTTTTTTTCTGAAGGCATTACCGACACATCGTGTATTTCTTCTTTGCCTCCTTTCCCCCCCCATGAAAAAACCCTACAGAACTCTGGTTTAAATCAGAGCTGCTTCTATTACGAACTGGGACTTCTCGGTCACTTCTTCAAGGTCTCTCCTCCCGTAGGATCTGACGTTCACCACTGCCCTTACTGCTTGAACGTAGCCACTCCGGAGCCACGGTGATAGATGCAGTTGTAGAAAAAAATTGAACATCCGTTAAACGGACTCGGTAAAGACCCCTTAAACGACTCGGTAAAGCGACTCTTCCGTCCCAGTCCCTTATAAATTTTTCTCAGGCTAAGCTCTACGCTGCTGCACCAGGTTGGAGTCCCGGGCGACGTGACCGGCTCCGGATGGAGCTGAGCCAGCTCCGCAGGGAGCAGCGGGAGCCGTGGCTGTGCCAGGTCGTCAGCCGCTCACCCGGGACCGCGCAGGAGCGCTCGCGGCTGACGACAGAAAATAAAACGCCCACGCCGAGCCCGAGACGGGCACGCCGGGAGCGCCGACCTCGGCAAGCGATGCCGAAGACGGCGAGCGGGCGTCACCGCCGTCGACGCTCGGACGTCCTCGGTGCCGCTCGTGCCCGGCGGTTCTTTTCGGATTGCAGACACGCCAGGCTGAAGCGGAGCCCCGCGGCTCCGGGGACGAGCCGGGATCCCCGGCAAGCGGGGCACAGCCTTGCGTCAGCCCCGAGCGATGCTCGGGGGGGGGGGGGGGGGGCTGGGGAAAGGGAAAAAAGGCAAGCTGCCAGCTCCCAAACGCCCCGCGTCCTTGTTCCGTGGGGTGACGGCCCGCCGCGAGGACGGTGACGCCCGCGCGGGGGGATCCGCGGTTCAGTTTGGCCAGGGGACGGGGACCCCGCTGCAGCCCTTCACGCTGCCTCCCCCAGACCCACTGCCATCCCCTCCGCAAAGCCACAGCAGGGACGAGCGCTACCAGCTCATGAAGTCTCATTTAAAAAAAAATAAAGGAGCAAAGATGCATCCCTCTGAGGTTTGTTTTGTTTGGTTTTTAATTTTTTATCTTCTCTGTGCTCACAGTTGAGTGACGCTATCAGGTCTAAAATCACTTACGCGTAGTTTCGAATTGCGTGTATCTTCAGCACACGAAGCTGAGAGATTCCTGGCACCAGCATATGCCACAAAGCACTGAAATTGTCCGTAGAGTGCAGGCAAGTTTACCCTTTTCCTACACTACTTGCTCCCAAAGGCTTGGGCATTGCACAACAGCTTGCAGCAGCCGAAACCGAGCTCCTGGTCCCGCTCTGTTAGGGGATCGCCATCTCCCCCCCATCAGCACAGAGCCACAGCGACCGCTCTGATGTAAATGGGGACAAAAAGGAAGAAAAACCAGCCACCCCGTCCAGCAAAAATGGGTTTAAAAACCAATGGAATAGTCAAGAAGTTATCACTACCTTCAAACCATTAATGCACAGCCTGAGAAATAATGTCAGCAAAACCGCAAAGCAAATGCAGTTTTTTGTTTTTTAGCTGTGCAAGCAGTAGTTCTTAAAAATTCAGCTTTTCCCCAGTTTTGTTTTCATTTTGAAATCTGTCAGTTTGAATCATTTCTCTGGTCCAGGAAAGTGCTTTATGATTCTCCATCCCCAAAACCGACGGCTTTGCTCGTAACGCCTTTAGAAAGAAAGAAAAACCTCTATGTTCTCTTACTGCATCCTCAAAGAGGCTGGTTTGATTCCTGATGCTCCAGCATATTTCTGTCTTTTACCATACTTCAAGGCTATTTTCTCCCTGCCAAAATATGCAAGGAAAAGCAACACAAGCCCTGCAGCTTTGGGGGAAGGGCTAGCCCTGCAGCTCTTATTATCTTTGGATGGGAAGAGGGAGAGAGACAGAGACACTGTTAATGCCTCGGCTATTTCTAGATCCTACTGTTGTCCTACCAAGGAAGTCTGAAACATAAAATGCCATTGGAAACGTCGCATGGGGCATTTGAAAAAACCACTGTTAAGAGTCTAATTGCCTTTATTATCAGCATCTAGAGTCTCTCGGACGCAGGCTGCTTGAAGATTATGCTGGTTATACAGCTCACGTGTTGCTCTTTACAAAGTCAAACCAGCACCAAACCTTCGCCTGGAGGGCCGCGTCTTCCTAAACGCGCTCCTGGTGTCAAACATTTTACGGACTTGAACGTTCCCTTGCGCTTGGGATGTAACATGATATGCAGCTGCACATCAAGCCAGGGGAAGAGCGAGCCAGGGCAAGACTCGAGGTCTGCCTCGCTCCCCTACGGTTCACAATTTGGTCCACAGTTTTGTGACCGAGCAGATAAAAGTTTGGCATTAACTAGTTCACAGCTAGTGAAGATACAAAGCGCCGAGTCTGCACGCGTCGTTATTTTGTAGGATTAGCCCCATCTCCTCCCTGCCGCAGCCCTGACCAGCAAGCGCAGAAGTGGCCAAGTACAGTCTGCATCATCCCCAAACTGCTATGGTCGTGACGATCCATCATCCCTAAATCTATGGTCCGACACCATGGATGCTCTTCTCTGAGGATACATTTAAAATGGGGGTTTATATTAATTGCTATGCTGAAAAGTCAGACAGAGAGTGAGCAAAGCTTCAAAGACTCATTTACTTCCCCCAGAACAAGAAACAAAAGTCCTTAAGTCTGTTTTCCATTAGAAAAGAAATAGCCTGAACAGCTTCCCATTGTTCTTCTGCTTATGGGGTCGGTTTCCCAAACTTCAGCCCAGTCGGTCTGGATGGAACCTAAGGAAGTCCCCAGAAACGCCGGGGTTTTGGAAAATGAGAGTTTATACTGGGAAAGCATCACTTTATAGGCCTTGCTACTGGAAGGATTTCCCACGCATCTGCTCGTCAGTCATCGCTACGGCTGGCCACACGTCCCGTCGGGATGTCCCCAGCCCAAATCCCCGATCAGGCTGAGGATGCGGCACCGTGCAGGTTGCAGGCTAAGGGATACAGCTAACCGAATGGGTACGGCAGGGGTTTGACGATGCACACACAGGCTACCTTTAACCTCCCCAATTTCAGCACCGAGGGTCCTGCCAGCATGGATTACAGAGCAGGTAAATAACCCCGGCTCGGTGCTTCTCACGAACCCGGGGCATCCCCAGCTGTTAGCCCCGTACGCTACAACCAAAGGAAAGCTCTCAGGTTTTCATCCACAGCTCCATAAAACAACGGGCATCTGTTCACCGACTCCGACGGGACACGAATCCAGACTTTACAGAGTTTATCCAAAGCAATTCTTTCCAACTTAGGAAAACCGAGGCTCGCCTGGCTGAAGGACAGGCCATGCTATTGCTGTGCACGTCGGTTGTCCTGCAAACCACCCTGAGCAGCAGGGCAGACTGCAGAAACACTGATTATTATTTTTTTTCCTTTTGAGTGAGGCAGCAGCATCTCGGTGAGACAGTCTCACAGGAGGAGTCTGGCTCAGCTCTGGAGACCAAGCACGGGTCCGACAGGAACAGAACTTGCCGTGCTGGTGGTACGGGAAATCTCTCCTACCCCTTCACAGATGTTCCTCCAAACACTTCTGCTAATTGAATCGATGCCTCCCTGTTCAGATGAACATATGGCTGCGCTTGTACCAGCACTGCTTTTACTTTAATAGTTCCTACAAGGTGCTTTAAGGACAGGCTGGACTGCTAAACTATCATTACAGACCTTTTGATGAAAAAAAAATAGTCTTTAGGGGTTTTCTTCCCCCCTGCAGAGCCTCCATCACTGCAGGGTCCAGGTGCGAGCCCTGCAACCGTGGTCCAGGTGCCTGGCTTGAGGACACAAGCCATCCCCTGCTTCCACCGGCATCCAGCTGGAAAAGGTCCAGAGAGCTCTAATTAACCAAACTGCTCATTTACCTTTCCAGAGCCGCTTTTCCCATGGGCTGCACTGGAGATGAGGGAGGGATGCTGTATTCCGGGGCCGGGGGGGGCAGATGGACACAGAGCTCTCAGCTCACACAGGTCCTAGTGTAAACCAGCCTCTCCCCTTCACTGGTTTTATGGCCGGGAGGACAAACAGGAGAGTTGGGAGGAGGTGGTGGGGAACACAAAAGCTCACCGAGACGAGAGCAGCTCCATAAAACCCCCCGCCACACCGGCAAGGAGTTTGCCAAGGGATGCGCCGGGACCATCTCCTCCCGACGGATCGCTCCTCCCTTCCCCAGGGACACCCAGGTCTCATTATACATAATCCCACCTCCTCTCGAAATAAGGTTTTACTGTACAAAAAAAGAAAAAAAACACTAGCAGGATTAAAGCAGAAAAAAGGACCCTCCAGGTGAGAGGGACCATGGGGAGCAGGGAGCCCAGGTAAGACTTTCCTCTGGAGGGGCACGACCCGGCCGCAGAGCCGCTAATGGTTTAAGGCAGCAGGAGCTGATGCCGATGCTAAAAAAGCAGCCCCGTGCTGTTCCTCCTTCCAGCAGCGAGGTTTGCTCGGCCATGTCCCGCAGCCAGCGGAGCTGAAAGCATGTGGGGTAAAGCCAGAAGGGGTGCAAAGGGGGCACAAATGCCGCCTTCTGTGGCAACATGGTTGGCTTGCGGAGTTTCGCAAAGTTTGGGGCAAGAACATGGATAATGGGGCACGTGGGGGCCAGAGGGAAGGGGGGCTATGGTTAAAAAAACATAAATTAAAAAATAAATAAACAAAGCAAAGGGCAGGAGCATGGGACCAAAAAAGAAGCCCCATTAGGAGTGATGCAGAGCTGGCTTTCAGTGCTCTGGACCTTGCGTTTTCTGGCCTTATTTATGAAACACAAATAATCCAGCCTTCTCCGTAAGCAGCCAGATCCGGTGGAATTACATGTCTGAATACTTTTGGTAAACAGACGGAAAGCTGTGGAAACACAGCTTAAGGCAATATGCATTAACAAGGGGGCCTTTATCGCTCAACCTGGCTCTTCCTGGCAGAAGAAAACCCGCTGGCCCCAGCCGAAGTCTGTACAACCGGTGCGTTCCATCAGCTGCAAACCTGCCGGTTGCTCCGAGTGGGGATACCCCCCCGGCTGCATTGACTTATTTATTTATTTGCCCCTCATGATGCCGACGGGACCCACTGGAACCAGGCAGCCAAGGGGCAAGGAGGAGGGATGCTGCTACCCATCACCGTCCCCTCCTGGGGCGGGAGAAGGGATGCCGAGAGCCAAACACTTAGGAACCACCTTCCCCCCCCACCTCCAGCACTGAGCATCTGCTTTCATCTCCCGATAAAAGCCCTACGCGCTGCTGACACGTACCATCGGCGAGGTTAGGCACAGGAGAGAGGATTTTCTGCCAGAGGAGCACATCATCCACTGGAGAGAGCAGCGGGCAAGAGCTGACCCCATTTCGCGGAGTTGATGGAAAATGCCGAAACAAAATCCAGCTCACCCAATAACCAGGAGCTCAGCTGCGGGGAATGACGGAGCACAACTGTCTGGCCAGACCGGAGGATCAGCATGCTCCCTTCTGGCCGGAGGATCTAAGGATCTGAAAGCATTTTCCAGACCAAAAACATACTTATTTATTTTCAAAGATCTTCTGTTAAGGGGAACCCTGTTCCTACAGGGGTAAACTCCCATCTCTGCCAAGAAACTGCACCAAGCCTTATGCAAGGAAATTTCAGTGCAAAGGCAGCAGAGGGGTCTGCGGAGCAATTTCCCCTTTACCCACGATCTGCATGGTGATGAGGCAAAGCAATGCTTCTTGCATGACTGGATGAATGGGGTGGGTCTCACATTTTTTGGCCAAGATGTAGATGACCACATCCAGGCACACCTCAAAGCAGAAATCCTCATCCCCGTCTCTCCTCCCTTCACCCGCACAAAGGATTGCAAAGCTGTTGCAGCCTCCTGCTTCCACAGTGTGCTCAAAATAAATTATTATACTCAGTTCAAATAAATGATAATATTCAGCTCAGACACCTCAGCTCTTATTTGTTTCTAGTGAAGAGCGTTCCAGGCTATTCTTGACAAAAAAAAAAACCAAACCCAAAAAAACCCCAGGAAATTCAGGTGGAGCCTTATTTATTTTTTCCTACCCAAAGAAACTTTCCTTTTATTTAAACCTCACTGCCTGATGATAGGAGGGGCGTGAGGCCTCCTGACAAAGAGCTGCAATCCTCCGTGACCGTCAGATAGGGAAAAATAGAGAGTCTTGCAAGCGCACGTCCTGAGCAGGGACCTGTAATGCAAGATGAGGACGCGGGTGCAGAAAGAAGGGAAAGACAAGGCTTCACTTTGGAAGCTGGAGGTTGCAGAGAGCACTGCTGGGCTGATTACTGTTCCTATATTTACACTTTCAATGGTACAGGCGACTTTTAAAGCCACGCTGAAAGATATCAGCACATTTCTACGTGTACGTTAACAGGCGCCATCCGAGCGCTATACAGCACCATGCCTACACCCACACTTTGTGCTTACTGCAGCGATTTCTAACCGAAGACCTCAGCGTGAATTAATTTAGCTTCCCAGCACCCTTGCCAGGTAGATTATCTTCCTCTTACAGGGGACCAAGAAACAAACAGGGGCTAAAGATGAAGCCATCCCACAGGGATCGCCTTTAGCGCAGCCCTTTACGTATTTTTAATTTTTTTTCCCCCCAAGTTTGCGAAAAAACTGTGTTTGCAATAGCGAGCACACAAAAGGTCAAGCTTCAAGACAGATGCTGATACTCTGACTTCAACCCATGCCTGCAGAGACAGGAGCTGCACGCTTGTGCGCTCTGCAAGTCCACGCCAACACGACTTCTCAAGCCAAAAAGAGCGCGTTCTATAGCCGAAACGCAATTGCAGGACGAGGTCGTGCACGGGGGACGCGGGTGCACAGACCTCGAGACCCCGCAAGAGCCGCTCTCGCCGCTGCTCCTCTTCCCCCAACATCAAAAGTTCCCCCCAAAACCCCTAATTCCCGATGACTTGACTCGGAAGCGGGAACGTCGCAGGTGAGGTGGAAATACAGAATTGGGCCGGGGAGCGCAGCGGATCCGGCAGGAGAAGGATGAGGATGAGGAGGAGCAGCTCCGGGCAGTGCAGACGCCCCGTCCCGCTCCTGCCCCACGGTGCAGCCGCTCGCAGCCTGCGCCTGCGTGAGCTGGCTCCTAAATTTAAAACAGCCAGACAGCAGCTTTGAAACAACAGCCGAGCCTCGGGGTTATGTGCGTGCCGGGGGAGGGAGGGCATCTCCACGCTCCATGCTTTCCCTCGGCTTACCTCGCGGTCTCGGGTGGGGGGAGTAGCTCTGGCACCCAGCAGACGGTGCCTTCATCCAAACCTTTCCCATTTGCCCACCGAAAGCAGGACAGCAGCAGCTTTAAGGGGTCTGGATTAGGGGCATCGCTCTCAAAGTCATCCCTCGGCGCACAGGGTGCAACAAGGGATCCTCCCTGGAGCCAAGGGGTCTCCTTGCTCCCACCCCTCAGCAAGCCTGGGTGGGCAGGTACCTCCTCGTCCCAACACACATGGAATTCCCATCCATCCCCCTCCCAGAGTGGAATCACAGATTGAATCATAGAATCATTTAGGTTGGAAAAGACCTTTAAGATCATCGAGTCCAACCGTCAACCCAACACCAACCACCACGCCCGCTAAACCATGTCCTGAAGTGCCTCGTCTACACGTTTTTTGAACACCTCCAGGGACGGTGACTCCACCACTTCCCTGGGCAGCCTGTTCCAATGCCTGACAACCCTTTCAGTAAAGCAATTTTTTCTAATATCCAATCTAAACCTCCCCTGGCACAACTTGAGGCCATTTCCTCTCGTCCTATCACTAGTTACTTGATAGTTACCTGAATCATGTAGGTTGGAAAAAACCTTTAAGATCATCGAGTCCAACCGTAAGCCTAACGCTGCCAACTCCACCACTAACCCATGTCCCCAAGCACCACGTCTACACGTCTTTTCAATATCTCCAGGGATGGAAGCTGGAATCCAACCATCCCCACCAGCTGCACAAGGTCCCCCCAGCTGATGCTCTCCTGGAGCATCTCCAAAGGACACCGGGGGAGAGACGGAGGGGACTCCCCCGCTGAGCGAGGGGAGATGGCACAAAACAGCATTTGCACAGGGATCCCTCAGCTCGGGGTTCCGCATGCCCCGCTCCGTGCCCTGCTGCGTCTGCACGCCTTCATCCCGCTCCTCTCGGGATGCCGACGGGGAAACTTCCCCGGGAATCGGCTCTCGGCTTGCGCTCGGACCAACGTGCACGGGGAGAAGGGAGCGTACAAAGCCAGCAGCGCATGTAAAACCACCAGTGAAAAAAGAAAAACGAAGCTAAACCTGTGTGTTTTGAGCAAGGTTCAGATACGCCGTAGCACACCATCATCATCCTCAGTGACATGAGAACTTGTATAGCTCAAAGTCTTTACTCCAAGGAGCCCCTGTGTCCTCAGCGCAGGTCAAAAGGGCTGCTTACCCCTCTGAACTACCCAAGAAATCCCTTACAGCTATTACTTCAGACAGAAAATGCTTCCTTTATCATAGCAATAATAAAAACCGAGATATTTGTGTGGCTTCTGCTTTCATAGGAAAATGGCCGAAGCTGAAACACGTGGCCGCGAGGAGTCCTGAGCGAGTCTTTCTCACGCTTCGCTGCCTGGCTCCGGCACTAGGGACCAATACACTTTTCTTTATCCCTAAGTAGGATTTCCCCTTCTTTTTTCTCCTCTTTACCACATATCACCAGCCAAAGCGACATCTGAGAGGAAGGATGAACAGTAACTGCAAACAAGCTGATTTTTCAAAAACAATTTAAATACTGCATGGCCCAATTCACCTTCTATATATAATATATAATGGGAAGCTGAAATCCTTTGGACAGGAGGAGTACCACCACAGCAGCCCCAGCTCCAGACCCAAGCGTCCAGTCCCATCCCACAACCCTGAAGGTTTTTTTTTCCTGCAATAACAAACCCTTTTTGCTCAGGAGTGGGGATGCACGGCCCGTGCCACCATGGCCCCCCTTCCCCTGAACGCATCCCTACTGCGATTTCAGTGTTTCGACCCTGCTGAAAACAGCTAATGCCAGCGAGGAGAGGGGCTGCGGCATCCCTGCTCCCTCCCCGGCAGCTACGGGCTCCCCCCGGGATGCAGGACACGACGAACCGCTCGCCCTCGAGTCCCCGCGTAGGCTGATAGGGAGGGAAAACAAAAACTCCACCCTAAACGAGCAGAAAGATGCAGGACAGAAGGAAGCTTGTGCCCAGGCTCGGTGCACAAGGACGAGCGCGGACGCCAAGGAGATGATTTAGCACCCTTGCGCGGGAAGCACTGGCAAGCTGGCCAGCCTCAGGAGAGCCCGGCGAGGAGCAGCAGGGATAAGAAAGGAGGGAAAACCACTGCATACATTCCCCAGTTTTACAAGCTTTTTCCAACTGTTAAAAAAAGACCCAACCAAATCCCCGGCACTGAAAAACCCTTAGCAAGTTAAGCAAAACACGTCAACAATTTTTGTGTTATAGCCCAGGCACACACTCTCTCCTTACTAAAAGGAGATGCAATTTTAGAAACCTTCTTTTGCAGAAACTGTTGGTGTTGGTGGGCCTTTTGTTTTCCCTTCTAGCGCTAAGTACTCACGAGCATCCTGGAAAGTTAAAAAAAAAAAAAAAAAAAAAGGCCATTTTTAGTCTTACACGCACAGAGGACTAAGAGTGTGTCACCACGTGTCTGAACTAGACGTTAAATTCTCCAAAAAACATTTGCTGAAGATTGTTATAACAAAAGAGACTGCAATGATAAAGGGAAGCCTGATGTTCAAGTACTGGTTAGTCGCGCAAGATTAGAAATTAGCTCACATATATTCTTATATAAAGGCTTTCAAAGGACAGGACTTCTCCTTAACATGAAAGCAATGAACTGATAGCTATTCGTTATTGAATTACTCATTCAAATTTAAAAGCAGCAGAAGTACAAAGCTTGTCGTCTTCTGTGTCATCAAGAAAAACTACAGGGGCAAGGGCTAGAGCATCGCATCCAGCATTGCGAATATATCCCGAGGGTTTCACACTTAAACCCCGCTCCCATGGGGACCTGAGCTGCCCTGCTGAATTTGAGGTCAGAGATTTACTGGCCGATCAATACAGCATATCCCCGGGGCATTAGAAGTTTAGTTATGGAAAAGACGGGCCGCTCATTAGAAGAAACGAGAAGAAAGAAAACAAGGTGTACGTCTGCAAGCAGGATGGGACTCCAGTTTGGATAAGAGGCTGCTTGGGATCCGACCCTCTGGGAAGACAGGATGAAATATAAAAACCCTTAAGGAAGGAGCAGGCACGCAACACAAAACACATGCAATGTTTAACACCTGCAGTGCGTGCAAGATGTACCCGCACACAGGCAGAACCCCGAAGGATGCCACAAAACCTACCAGACACCCCCAAACCACCAAGGCACCTACACCACCATCCTACATTTCTGCACCTCCCCGTGCGAGCCTGTCAAGAAACAGTCACGCGTTAAACTTCTCGTGTCAAAACCAGTGCTGGTCATCAGACACGAAGGAGGTGGACGGACACCTCCGTGTCCGAAACCGATGTGGCCAGGCAAGCCTTCCCCTGAAATAGCTCCTTCCCAGCCTCCTCCTCCCAAACCTGGCTTCGGTTTCAGCCGCAGTTGTTCCCTCCCGAATTGCTCCTCCTTAAATAGTCTCCTTTCCTCTTTCCTGGGGGAGGATTTGCCCCGCGGGATGACTGCAGGCTGTACAACCAGGAGAAAGCTAAAATAGACTTTCACTAAGATTAACATCCCACTAGCAGCTGTATTACAGTGCAATGCAACCACCTGGAGAATTAATATATAGACGGATTAATATTTAGACTGAAATTTATAAATAGACTGAATATTTAATTTCTGCAGTGTATTCCCCGGAAAGAAGAAAGGTGGAAGCAGCCACAAAATAAGGAATACACCGCTCAGGCAGAACAGCCGTGCACGCCATAAAGCAATCCCCCCTTCATCTACAGCATCAACGCGGGCTCCAGTCGGCGAGAATATAGAAATAGGAAGGAGCTAACGATATTCTTGACATTTACTACCCAACGCACAAAACTACAGCTAATAAAGCAAAGCAAATAAATCTGACATGCATTTTTGGGGGCAGAAAGCACTTGAAGCGACAGGAAGGCAGATGCTTCGATACCCTGAACGAGCGACATTGCACATACCCAAAGTCTTTCCAAGTGGTTTCTAGAGAGGTGGCCGTCCCAGTCTGGCCACCAACAGGCAGTCTGCAAGCAAGTGTTGCAGATTAAGCACTAAGCAACATCGCAAAAACAGCTGTAAACACTGCTGCCATCTGAACCTGGTAAGTGGGGAAGAAAACCGACCTGGATATCAGGGTTACCCTCGGCAAGACCGACCCTCCCTTCCCATCCATCCGAATTAACAGTCACGGCTTACTTGCTGCGGACGAGGAGTTATTTATCAAGCGGAGCTACGCGAATCAAACAGTTTGTGCTCAAGTTGCGGTTTACCACCGAAAAAGTCCATCTTAGGAAAACCAGAGCACTTGTTGCAGAATCAGATATAGTTATCTTCAAAAGTTGCACCGTTATCTGGTTTCAACACGCAGTTCCTCCATACGGTACGCTGTGGCGGGACGTGATAAATCATAAAGCCATCCTTAGCAACGTGAAGGCATCGCATCTATAAAATAGCCATCTTGTGTAAGAAAGCAAACACACAGCAGGAAAAGCAGTTGGCGATACGAAAAAAAACCCCAACACTTCCTTGACAGGATTTATTTTTAAACGATGGTTGCTCAAGCCTGCTCGGGGAATTGGTATGGCAGGAGTAGCTCCCGTGCAAGAGGATGAATGGTGACTCAGCAGGTAAAAGCTGTCAAAAACGTGTCCAAAATTGGAAGGATTAAAAAAAAAAAAAAAAAAAAATCAGAAGGAGAAACTATAAATACCTCAAGCAGTTTTGCTTTGTGCACCGGTTGGATGCCTGTCGCTGCAGAAGATGCTCTGCAAAGCAAGCGTGGGAACCCCAGCCCCAGCCCGAGCCCCCGCGGGGGGGTTCCTCCTCCAAAAACAGGAGCCACCGGAGGCAAGGGGAGCTCTGCCACCCGTGTCGGCAGGACCCCCGGCATCCTCGTGCCGTTAGGAACCGCTTCGGGCTCCGCGTCTGCCCCGAGCGCAACGTGCGAGGGGATCCCATCGCCGCTGGGTTTCAGCTGTGATGCTAAAGAGAGCCTTGCATCCCTCTCCAGCCTTCACCCCGCTTTGCACATCACTCTGGAGAGGACAGGAGCAAGACTTTTTAATGCACGTTCAGACAAAAAAATACCTCTTTTTGCACTGCCTTTTTTTTTTTTTTTTCCTCCTTAAAGAAAAGTCAAAAAGCCCAGCCAACATAAAAAGCTGGATAAACACTCCTCCTTTCCCCAACAGAAATTACAAAAATGCCTTTGAATTTGTTTTGGCAAGAAACAATGTTTTTTATGAAAGAGCTTCATTGAAAAGTCACAATTTGGAATGTACTCATCTATTCTACATTTTTTTTTAAAGTTTTAATTACCACCTTAACAGTATTTTGACACAGTTTATGGTTTGTTAGATTGTATTGTGCATTACAAATGCCAAACGCACCTTTTGGAAGCGCCTTATTATTGTATTAATGCTAACTGTGGGGTTTGCGGTGCTGAGTCTTGTGCTGGCAATTGAAAAATAATAAATTAATTCCATTTGGAGAAAACACTGCCATTTATAACCCAGCAATTAAGAACAGATTTAATTTTAGATATTACTGCATTCTTCAGCTTACTGAGTTATTCAGTACTGACACTGGTACTATCAGTATATGCCCAGTTCTTAAAAAACAAACCCAGGCCGCTTTCTCACCCCTTAAATTAGCTACGACAGAGATGAAAACTTAACGCTGCTTTCCTCTCTCCTGGGAGCTGCAACATACGGTCTTTGCTGAAAAAAAAAAAAAAAAAAAAAAGAGCACAAGCATGGAGCACACGCTGGGATTTCTACCACAACGGGCCAAATTATATCAGCCAGGGGCACATAAGGAGTTAACGAAAAAGAAAAAAAAAAAGAAAAAAAACCTCAACGGAGCCAGGCAGAGCTGACTGTATTTGCAAACCAGGGCGTGCAGACATTTCAAGGGAGATAAAAGCAGACCGAAGCATGGCTGGAGAGATGCCCACAGCCCCATCTCCCTCCCTGAGGCCGGGCAGTCACGCAGCAGGTAGGAGACGGAGAAAGAAAAATGCTTTTTACCCGGCCGCGGCTCTACCAGCGGGAAGGTGATGCCCAGGGACGTCTGGTGCTGCCGGCAAGGCTCCAGCTGGCACCGACGGGACGGGAGGTTGCTGGCTGCATCCCACGCGGGGAAGAGCCAGAGCGGTCCAGGGACCAGCACCTGCATCCCGGCGGCGATGGGGCGGCGATGGGGCTCCCCGCCGGGGGAAGGCTGGTGGGAAACGGGACTCGTCCTCGCCGTCTCCCCTTGGGCACGTGGCAGCAAACGCTCGCGGCGATCGCTAGCAACCTCCGCGTCGTGAAAATAAGTCTCTCCGGACGAGGGAAGGGAAGGTAAATAGGAGCGAGGGCACGGCAGCTCCCCTTTCCCCAGCCGCGCTCACGGTGTCACCACGCTGCCGGCCACCTCCGGCAGCAGAAGACCGCAACGTACGGAAGAAGGGGACGCGCACGGATTGTGACAGCAGTCCAGGCTTTGAAAGCAAAATCAATGCGTGCAGTAAGGGACAAGCTGGGAAACTGTTCTCTAATGATGGCAGCGGAGGACCCTGGGCATCACCTGAAGCACTAAGGTGACACGGTGACAGTTATTTGCTAATTAACACCATCCATCGGAGCAGCACCGCAGC
Source organism: Aquila chrysaetos chrysaetos (assembly GCF_900496995.4). Taxonomy (NCBI): domain Eukaryota; kingdom Metazoa; phylum Chordata; class Aves; order Accipitriformes; family Accipitridae; genus Aquila; species Aquila chrysaetos. The sequence continues at coordinate 4,652,361 of NC_044005.1, read as the reverse complement.
CGGGACAGGCTGCAGGATCCCCAAAGCTGACCTAACTAAAGCCAGATAAGCTTTGGCCACACGCACGCTGTGGGGCTTGCTGCAGGAGAAGCGGGATGATGCTTTGGGCTTCTTGTTACACGGGAGGCCAGAACGGGTAGCATACCAAGAGCTATGTGAAAACAGCCAGGGTTTTTTTCCCTGACATCAAGATGATGAAGCTAATATTCACAACAACAAGTCTTAATGGTGCAACAAAGAGATTTTGTAAAATAGCAAGGCGATTGCCCCCGAAAGCCCAGCGCCCGGCTGGGATGGAGCAGCAGGGCTCACGCAGCAGCACCAGACCAACTCGGATCCCAGGAGAAAAGTTCTCGGCATCCTTGGGACCCTGCCGTGGGTAAACCCGGACAAACCAAGTGATGAGAACTCAAAAGGCAGCACCCTCGGAGGGGTTTGCCAGCCCCCGAAGGATGCAAGGGCATCCTCCTGCTTGACCTCCTGCCACGAGTCCTCTCAGGCCAGAAGCACACGTGAAAGCAAGCAAAAGTAAACTAAACCTTGGCTTTTATAGGGTTCCCCCATCTCCTTGTACAAAAAAAGGGAAAAAAAAAGAATCCCCAAGCACATATTTTTATTTACCGAGATTCCAGCAGTCTCATTTCCTGCTACGTCCCTCTTGAAGGCAGGAGTATTGCTGCACTAATTGTAAGTCTATTGAGAAACAGGCTACCCTCTGCCTTCAAACTGGAATTAGTTACGCTCGGTCTGACCTTGCATTATTTTGAAGCACCGCAAAATTAAAAGAAAATTAGAGCAACTTGTTAAATCCTTTAAAAGGTGAAGCAACCCTATTGCTCCAGGTTCACGTACAGGAAAAAAAAAAAACCAAAACAAAACAAAAATCAAGCTCTTAAATCATGACTACTGCTTTAATGTGGTAGCATTTAGTTTTATATTTTAAATTCATTCATTTCTCGTTTACTTGAACAATCACACTAGCTCTAATGAGCTCTCCCTAAGAAAACTGCAACCACAAAGGATCACATTTGCTTACGTTACAGAGCTCCGCACACCTAGAAAGGAAATCCTAAAACATCGTGTGCTTCTTAACAGCCAGATTACTAGTTTTTAATCCTCTCTGCCAGATGCATTTTTAATCTCTCCGCATATAATAGCGCAAATTAGCGTAATTGTATGGGTAAACTGAACCAAAATAAGCACATCAGATTAAAAAAAACAAAAACAAAAAACAAACCAAACAAAACCACCGGCTACCGCGCAACTGCTGGTCCACAGCGAGCTCGTGTTGTCCCTCGGGGCACGGGAACTACTCGCCCCTCCAGATCTACACCAGCCTGGCTATCTCGAGCCGCCACCTAACCCATTAAGCGGGTTCTTTGCTACCCACCACCATCAGCAGATTTTATTGCCCTGGTAAATCAGACACCGCCACCCTCATACCGCAAGCTAAAACACGAGATTTCATGAGCTAACTTCCCCACCCATCAACCCAAAAAGCAAAATCTGCACATCGTACCCACGTCTACCACCTAAAAGCGGTGTGCCCAGGGGAAGAAGGGGCACGTGCCAAGCTTTTGCAGCCAGGCAGCTTTGCAGTGAGGAGCTCTGCCTCTCCAGAGCCACCAGCACCTATTTGTTAACTCAAGAACACCCTGATGCGCCTTCGTACAAAAAGAGAGTCAGTATCGCAAAGTGTTTTCTCCAGCCCGGGGAGACTGCTGCCAGATTCAGCGGCCCTAGCAGGATTAGGGAGGTCGTTCCCGTTTTCCAGCAGTGCCGGGGGCCCAAATTCAGCAGGATAAATTCAGCATAATTACACTCAAAACGCCAAGAAGCAATTTTTGATCCGTTTCATTGGTGAGCAGGACTCACCCACTGGAATTAAACCCAGCTAAAAGCATCACTGACTTCAGCAGGGTGGTTCATCAGGCAGCAGACCACATCCCTCTTCGTTCCCACCCTTGAGGTGGGACTCATTTGCATTGCAATTTGGAGAGGGCACAGGGGTCCAAGCCCGGCCAGTGCTGGGGGAGACCGAAGAGGAACCAGCGCCTCAGCATCAGCTGTGCGCAGAGACAGCCCTGCCTTCCCACGCAGGACGGGGACGAGAGCCCGGGAATGCAAGAAGTTACTCAGAAGTGCTGATTGTCTCCTGGGAAAAGCTTTAGCAACCTTTTTTTTTTTTTTTTTTTTTTTTTAATTAAAAAAATAAGCAAACAAAAGCCACCCCAGAGAAGGCACATTCTGCTGAGATGTTTTCTGCAGGGGATGCAAACGGTGAAAGGGCTGGGGTACACCGCACGTGGATATACAGCGATATAAACAGCTCTGCCAGGACTCAAGCTGCAGGATAGGAATAAATGAATGCATGGAGAAATACATTTTAAAAGGGCCCTGCACACAGGTAACCTAGGCACAAACATTTCAGAGCTGGGGGAGGGTTTCCTTCCCCACCTGCCGTATCTAAGCCATATGTGGGATGCTCGCTCTTCTACCAAATCCTCCTCCTTTCCAAGCACAACAGCCTATGCCCAGGAAAATGGATTTTCCAGCAAGTGAGTATTCTGTATTAGTTCACTCGGGACACAGGCTGGGAGTGCCAGCTGCAACCCACCGCAGCCCTCCGGGAGAGAAGGAACGGCCCAAGGAGCCTCCGCAGCAAGAAACTTGCCCTGCGGCAGCTCTCAGCATCTTCCCTCCGAGGGAGGGTACAGAAGTGGTCCGGGACAGGGATGGAGCCAAACGATCCGGGCCACCGGCTGCAAGGGGACGGGCGATGCTCCCCACAAGCTGCCACCCTGCAACCGAGCTGTGCGCCCCGAACCGGGCACAGAAAACGTGAACTATTTCTATTTTAAAAACAGAAAACAACTGAACATCAATGCTAACGTCCAGTTTGGCTTTAGGAGGGATTTAAAGAACTTGGGCTTCTTCGTTCCTTAATCCCGCACCACGCTTCCCCACTACCAACCAGTATCGGCTTCTAACAATGCAAAAGCATCTGCCCACATTTTTGCAATTATTTCAGACCCGGCAAAGAGCACCCTCCCCTTTCTGTAGGGTTAATCTAAAGAACAGTTGCCAAAATGCTGAGAACACAGTCAAACAATAGCTCCTCTGATGAAATTCCTCCACTCCATAGAGAAACCAGTATCCTCCAGCTGCTGTGGCTTGTCCAGAGAGATCTCCGAGTGTTTACCCGCTCCCATTAAAAAAAAAAAAAAAAAGGAAAAGAAAAAGATGACAAACTGAAAGATTCAAGCGTAGCTTGCAAAAAAATTAATGCAGAGCCCTGCAATCTAGCCGCAATGCAAAAGTTTTATTAATGCAACATTTGCTTTGTGTGAAATATAAACCCGGGACATCAGTGGAAGGAGGGCAACGCCGGCCACCTGTCCCGGGGATAGAGACTCGCTATACTTACCAGTACAGAGACCACTTTTAGCAGCTCCATCCCTTTAAATACTCATTCTCAGTGGAATCTCTGATCAGTCGTTTATAAAAGCCGGGTAGCCGAGCTGGACAGCTGAATTACAGCAGCTATTATCCACGTATGCCTGAATACAAGCAGACACCTTTATTTATAAAGGCTCTCCGGCTGACCGAGATTTGACATCGGCTACAAAAAGCATTCAGCATCCAACTGACTGCTTCAGAATAATGTGATGAAAGGTTAGCGAGTGCAGTCCGAGAAGACACCTTTACGCAGCGCTAAGAGCTATCGTTAAAAGAATTCATGCTGCTGCGATGATTCTTTTAACCGAGCAGGTTTAAGTAATTGATTTCCTGAACAGACAAACCGAGTTGCACACCTCTGCAGCTTCTGCTGGTATGTATTCAAATGGGTTTATTTTTTTCCCCCTAGACCTAATTCTAAAGTGTTTAGAGTATTTTTTGTTGTATCAGGCCTATCCCCTCTCCTTTTAGACCTCCTGGGTCTCTGAGCTTTCCAAGCTGCTGCTTCTTTCTTGTTCACCTTTTGGCTCACCCCCACCTGCGAGCCACGAGCGTGGACACACGCTTTCCACGAAACGTGGGAACCCGCGACACGCAGGTAATACGAGTGCAAAGGGACGGGGGAGGAAGAAGAAAAGCAGGTGGTAAGAAAAATCGATTGCTCACGGTTGGTTTTCTTTAGCTCTAATAATCTCAGTGGCAGCCCCTGATAACAGAAGGTAACGAAGTCCGTGGCAGAAGTGTGAATTCTGCTTTAAATTGACAGCATCCCCAGGAGCAGCATCTGCAAACACACCAAGCAGGGCTCGTCTGGGCGAAGGAAGGCTTTTAAGTACACGTATGTCCTCATCAGACTCCTCACACTGTTACAATAACCCGAAACGGGAGCTGGCACCTCTGCCGGGGTGCAGAGACGGGACCCAGCTCCCGACGGGGCTCCAAGGGCTGCGCTGTGCCTGCCCGTAGGGGAAGGTAATGGTAAGTAACGGTAAGGAAGAGCCTTCCTTGCCCGGTTCCTCATTTCTGAAGCAAGGACCATCAAAAAGCATCCTCCTTTGCTTTCCAAAAGCACCCCTCCTGCTTCCCAGCACCTCCTCCCCTTGCACCCACCCCTCCCGCAACACCCAAAACCCGCAGCACCCGACTCACCGGCGCGGCACCGAGCCCCGGCACAACTCTCCAGCTAAAATTCCCTGCAGATGATGAAAATTCAGGGGCTGACAGCAACCGGAGCAGCGTAAGTGACCTCGGGCATCCTTCGCAGCACCAACCTGAAGCTCCGGGGAGGTTTCCCAGGTCCCTCCGAGGGGCTGCGGGACGGGATCCCCGCGGCACTGCCGCCCTCGAGACCCCAGCACCAGCGCCAGCAAGGAGCTGTGTGCTGCCCGCGCGCTGCCGAGTAAGTTGTTATGGTTACTGGAGGGTTTGTCGGGTTTTTTTTTTTTTTTTCCCCTCCTCTTTTAAAAAAGAATTCTTATCAGTTTAACATAATACCGCCAGTCAATAACAATTCTTATCTTAAAAGGTCACTCAGGTAGTTGTAACTCAACATTTCATCTACGTTCGCATTATCTGGTGGGAAACAGCCTGGGGACTTTTTGGGGGTTTTTTTGTTTGTTTTTTGTTTTAAATAATCCACTTTTTTGGAACTGTAAGATATTTTTTTTTTAAAAACCTACCCAGAACCAAGCTGACCCCATGGGCACTTTGAGCACACTGGGGAACAGACACAAAAAAAGGTAGAAAAATCACATGGATTTTTGTTGGATGAGAAACAAGGGGAATATCCCAACAGGAAAACTATGAAAACCGGGGAAATGCATGAACGTAGACCACAGCTGCTGCAGAAACACTATGTTCTATTTGCAAAAGTCAGATCAGCCAAGTTTCTCCACAACAAGAGTTGTGAGTTTTTTCCTCTACATTTCTCTCCTGATTTTCCTCCTTCTTCACTCCCCGTTCCAGACGAAGGACAGAGAGAAGGGGACAATAAAACACAAGGACAAGAAGAACCAATCTGTGATGTTCAGGGTTTTTTCTTTGAAAACACAGACAACAAGAAAAATGCAGTGGCATGGAAAGTGAGTTTTAAAATGTTTCAAGCTAAACCTGGTCAAACCCTGTTTCATCCACCCACTCAATTTCTTCTGACAACAATTAAAACTCCAAACACAACACGTGCCCATACCCCACCAGGCAACAGTGTAGGCAAGGAGCAGGAGAACTAACTGGTTAAAAGCAAGGTAGGTTTGTCTGAAATAAGTTTTATCAAAAAAAAAAAAAAAAGAAAAAGAAAAAAGAAAAAAAAAGAGAAGAGAAATCTGGAACTAATTACTTGCGAGAATCAGTAACAGAAGAGAAGCTTTTTAAAGCGCCCTGTGCTTCCACTCCAGGGCTGCCTCGCTCAACAGCAAAGAGCAGAGCAAAGCTGCTGAATCCTGCAGATGACACTCACAATATTAACGTTACTTCAAGTAAAATAACATCTTCAGGCATGATGGCTCAACACGGGGCCACGTCCAGCTCCTGCAAATGTCAGGGAAGGCTTGCAGGGATTGCGGCAGAAGCTGGCTCAGCCCTTGGTGCAACAGAGCCATCATATCCATCTGTATCTTCCATAACGGAAAGTCCCACGCTCACAATACAAAATGACCCCGAGTTTGTTCAAGCACAGTAGCACGGGCAGGAGACAGTCTTTTTCTGCCCCGCGGATTATTTTTATATAAAACCAGAATTTTTTTGTGCTATAGCTCAAGCACTGCAAATGCCCTGAAAAGTCTGCAAAGGGTGGAAGCCAGAATTAATCGTAGCAAAATACACGGTTATCACCCCGTTTTTGACTCAGAGATCAGAAGCCTACAGGCTTCATCAGTGAGCGGAACCTTCGCTTGCTCCAGAAAGCGACAGAAGCCCCGAAAGCCTTAGACGAGGTGCTGTACCGCACACCCGCGCAGCTCTGCAAGCCCAGAGCCTGATCAGAAAAAACACGCTACAATTCAGACACCTCCGCCAAAATCTTTGACACAACCATACCACGCCGCGGAGTCACCACATGCGAATACACAGATAAAACTGCAAGCTGCGAACCAGGCTTATGGAAGGGTGAACCTGCGCTGATAAATCCTTCGCTTCCATCTCCTCTTGCCTTAGACAGATGCGTTTGCCTCGGGCATGGAAAAACTAGTAGAAGCCCATCCACCTGCCTCACACAGCTAACTCCTGCCAGGTACAAAGCAAACTGGGTTTCTGCTTCCAGAGCTGGTCCTCCCACCCCAACCGGGCTCGTTTTCTGCTCACGACCCAAAAACCAGAGCAGACCGAATTGCATGGCCATCACGCAACGGGTGAGACCGTCCCAAGCCCTCTGCTCCGGGAGCAGAAACCCAGCTTGCGATCCCCCCGCGCCAGAAACGCCAACCCCTTCCAAAGAAAAGCCAGCACCACGTTCTCCAACTGAGAAACAATCCCAACCTTGTTTTGATGAGATCCTGCCCCTCCACTTAACGCATCTGCTGCGGAAGAGGAAGCGGCGCGCAGGCGGAAAGCCGGGAACGGATCTGCTCGCTCCAACCTCAACTTTATTTGTAATTACTGAGGCCAAGATGGAAAAGCCACCGGCTTGGCTGTTTGCCATTGCCAAACCCAGGCTCAGCGGAGACCTCTGGGTCTCCTCCTTAAGGCTGCAAAGATAAACACATCGTTTTTTAAGAGAAAAGGGGTGAGCACGCAAGCCCGTACATCCCCTGCATCGGAGTCTGCAGCCTCTTTTAGACCCCTTAGCGGCTCTTGCGCAACTAAGAGTTAGTAAAAAAACTAACGCTCTTGTTTACTCAGTGAAAACAGAAAGAAAATACAAAGGGCACTTGCCCACTCAGAGGTACATATGCACGCACGCACGATTCACGTAAGGGGTCATCCCACTCACTTAGCACCACGCAAAAAGTGGGGAGAAGACTGGGGCGACCAGGTGGGACCCCAAAAACGCAGCCCAGCAGCCGCTGTAGTACACCAGCTTGTCCCCCCGCCCCGACGAACCCAACCCCGAGGGGCTGTCGGCTCTGAGCCCTGGGGTTTGGATGCAGCGGTTGTACACGGGGTGCCCTTTCTCCACACAGTTATCTGCGGTAACATTAGACAGAAGCACGAAGCTGGAGAGCTAAAGCACTGACGAACGCATCTTAAAATAAAGCAAGCGTTCACGCTAATTACTATTTCAGTTACTCACGCCGATTGCAAATGTAACTCGCAGCTCGGTAAAAAATGGCTTTCATTGGCCACAAATTAAATAAAGGTAGTTTTTGATGGAAGATGGAAAAGAAAGGCCGAAGCTTGAGAAACTGTAGGAAGATGGGAATTCGCACCGTGATCCACCTGGTCCACAGGAACCTTCACCAACCGCTTCGAGGAAACTTTGCAGGGAACTTTGGCTGACCAGAGCATCAACTGTTTTAAAAGCAACTGGCCCAAACGCAAACGTGGAAAATATAAATGGCGAGATGGGCGCGCGGCTTTGTTCAGGTACTGAGGTCTAACACGCCAAAGGACGTAACTATGCAGACGACCATCCACCCGCAACGGCCCAGGCTACGAGCAAAGCGCTTTCCCCATTCATCCATTTAATCTCATTTGAAGATAAGTGCATTCGCAAACTAGATTATTTTAATTGATGGCTCTACAGTTGGTTCTTATTCAGCTCCCGATCTAAAGTTTTCCTTGACCTCTCCCATCAATCCATATCTTGATGGATTGAAAACTGCCATACGCTGTCAGCGATGCTCCACGCGGTTCCTCCCCTTCATTTACAGCCTCCCTGCACCCACCGTTGTGGGGCAGAACTTAATCTCGACTCCTTTTCCAAGCACAAACATGAGATACCTACAGAGAAGGGTAGCATTTGCATAGAAATCAAGGGACAACAACAAGCTGGTCCAGGCAGAGAACTCCAGCTCAGGTCTGCGACGATGGGTGAAATGCTTCTCTGCATCTTTTTACACGCACTTCAACAGCGGGATTTTTCCCAACTGCAGCCAGTGGGGAAAGTAACCCTGACATCAGGCCCCTCGCTGAGGCACACAACTATATGACAAAATGGTTAAAAGGACGCTGCAAAGTACAGAAAAGTCTCTTTGGAAGAAAGCAGCCCACCCGTGGGCAGACCCTCTCGGACCACACGATGCTCCAGGCAGCAAACCACGCCGTTCTCATGAGTTCACTTTTTCTTCCCTCTCTCCTGTTTTAAGCATCGCTACCTAAAAAAAAGTTTCCCCCGGCAAGCCCTGCCGCGCAGAAGAGTCGCACCCGCCACCCAAACGACCCAGCCCTCGTTAGCTCTGCCCCGTGGAGGAGACCTCGCCATTTGTACTGCCGGCGCTTTGGGAGCGAGCCACAGGGAGCTTCTCCGACTGCAAGGGACGCGTGCCAGGAACCACGAAGGAAGGTGTTTTTAAGCAAATAGGAGAAAGTATAGAAGAGTTAAGCGTAAGCCCAGAGGCGTCTCCTCTAGGTCCCAGTAACAGGGCAAGGGGGAGAGCGAAGGGGAGAGCGAAGGGGAGCCTTCTTCTCGCCATGCCACAGACCTGCCTCCAGCCAGGGCTGGCGTGAGCCAAACGCTGGCCTGCGGTGCTTCCCACAGCTCCTCTGAAAAGCATCTTTCGAAAGAAAAAGTATCTTTGAATTGCAAGAGAATACTGGGTGTGTAGCCTTGCTCAAAGCCCCTGGCTAACATTGCTCTGTACCTCCATACCCCTCCCCTTGCTATTCTCCAAAAAAACCCAGCAGAGATAGCTTCCAGCCCTCAAGTTTGCAAACAAAACCTGGGCAAGATGCATGGCAGCAGCTCAAGCAACAGCATGCAGATTAAAAGAAGCCAGTGTCCAACAGCTCAGCAGATCTTTCCATTTAAGAGTCCCAGCTCATGATTTTTAATGAGCAGAGCTGGCAGGGCGGCTCACACCCCTCTCCCGGCAGAGGCAAGTATGCAGAGGCACCACGCGATGCCAACGTCCAGCGTTGCACTTAAAACTTCCTATCGCTCCCACCGAGCATGGGGCTTAGCTCCTCACCCCGTCCTCCTCCTCCAAGGACGCCTGCTCAGCCCCTCCGGTCCCCCCCGTGGGACAGCCCAGCGATGTTCTTGCACAGCCCAAGGGCGCTTAAACTAGAGTTCAGCATTGCAACGCAGTGGTAAGCCAAGAAAAAAAAAAAAAAAGAAAAAAAAACCCAAAAAACTGGGAACCATCTTCAAACTGGGCACTGGGATGATTTTCCATCAGTGGGGGGCACTGGGGGCAAACTGCAAAATTTGCACAGCGGAGGGGTAGCAGCTTCCCGATGAGCTGGGAGACTGTCTGCAGACGGGGTGGCAGCAACAGTCGTAGGGGCTGGAGCCACGACGACCTAAGGATATAAGAGGCGAGGTCTGCAGGAACATGTAATACCTTTTAATAGACCAGCTGGTACAGTTGATGGGGGGAAAAAAAAAAAAAACCAAACCAAAAAAAAAACCACCAACAAAAAAAACCCCACAACCACACAAGCCCTCCTTTGAGCTGGTGCACCTTCACGCTTGGCCATTTTTTCCAGCTGCATCACTTGGTCTAATTAAAGACATTACCGCTGCCTGCAACCCTTGTCTCTTCCTCCAGCCAGTCCTTCCCAGGACAAGAAATCTAGGTCATTTTGATGCTCTCACTGTGATACTTGACAGCCTGCCGAAATGAAATAAAGATTTTGGCCTTAACACGTGAAGTAGTTAATGTTCTGCGCGCAGGGCAAAGCAAGCTTGCTGTCCTTCAAGACCAAGAGCTTAAAGCTGTCGCTCTGCTGCCATCAGCGCAGACGGGTGCGTGGGTGCCTGGAGGACCCACAGGAGCCTTCGGGCATCTCTGTCGACCCGCAGAGACTGCGGGAGCTCCGAAGCTGGGGCCGGTGGGACGGGATTCAGGATTACTCCAGTCTTAAAAAAAAAAAACAAACCCCCGGTCACGCTTCTGGCCATCGGAGAGGGGACGCCCGAGCAGGTGAGAGCAGCAGCGCACCTCGCGCTCAATGCCAAAAGCCTACGGACCGCGTTTCGTGGATTCGGCAGCCTCCCACCTCCCCAGCGGGTCTGTATCCCGCGGAGCGGCCATCCCCGGCACCCCTCGGTGCCCGAGCCCCAGCTGGCGGGCGCGGGAGGACCGTGGGTCCCGTTCCCACCGCGGGGCACGTTAAGCTCCTGCCTGACCTTTACCGGCGGCTCGGAGGAGGTCGCCGCGTCCTGACGGCTCCGAGCAGCTGGGACCGAAGCCGCCCAGCGAGGCCGGGCTGGAAGGAAGGAAGGAAGTTATAGCAGGCTTTTAAATAGCGCTATGTAATACCTGAAACTTCTATTTCTGCGCGTGGATAATATGGTTTCTATATTCTTCTCCATGCACGGCAGGCCAAGCCATTTGCGCTCCAACTGAATTAGCAGCAACCCACGTTCTTCACCAGTTAAACCACTAACGCTCTGCGAGGCTACTCATAGCCACCACGAAGGACAACCGCAAGCCCTACGCTTCACCTAACGAAGAACCATACAGATTTCCTTCTCTGTTTGCTTCTCTCTTCTATTTTACCTTTATAATCAAGCAACGTTTGCAAATGCACCGCGGATTGCAGGTGGTCTCGCAGCCGTCTGCGCAGCCCCCGCGCCACACGCAGTCACCACGTCTCCGGTGCGCCCCGAGACACCGGTGTAGCTTTCTGCAAGATGTCTCTCATCCGAGGCGGGCGACGCGGTGACGTCCACCCCTCCGTGCCTGAGCGGGTATCCAAAGAGCCACAGAAGCAGGAGGCTCCTCAGGCCTTTCTGGGGGTCGTAGATGGCCGTACGCTGCAGAGCCACATCGGGTTTGCAGTCCTAACGAGAAGGGCTCGGCTGCCATTATCAAAAAATACCCTCACGCTTGGAAAAAATAAGCTAGAACTCCTTCAAAATAAATATGCTTGCTTCTCCATGTCAATTAACTAGTTAAAAAGAGTTATTTTTCTTCCTTGAGGTTTTTCCATCTCATCTGCCATACAGCAGACCTCTTATTTGGAGTCTACCAGGCAAGAAACAACCTGGACACCTTTGTTCAGAGGAGTTTTCCTCCACGCCTGATCCACACACCCAAAGGCTCATGAGCCCAGCTCCAGCAGCCACTGAGGATTTCATGCTCCCATCTCCCTTTGGGCCCGCTCCTGATCTCAGTTGTTGGTGATGATATTGCCAAGGATGGTGCCCATCCACCAAGGAACACGGCAGGGCTGCCGCCTCCTTCTAACGGCTGCGAACCGGGGGTAACGTTCAAGTTTTCCCACCTCCCCAACAGGGTTGGGACAAGCAACAGGTCCTGCACGTACGAAACAACTCGCTTCTCGCGAGGACCCACCGTTCAAGCCAATTCGGACACTTGCTCCAGCACGTTAGACCAGCCCGTTGCATTCAGACCAGCATTGCTTAACTCGCGGTGACGCCCCTTGCCAGACGGAGGATTTCACCCGTGCTTCGTTGAAGGTGACCACACCACGTCTTAGAGCCAGCTCCCGCGGCCCGTTCAGGCTGTGCAACCCCGTCACCCCGCGGTCCCTTGCGCACCACTGCTGCCACGTCCCCAACGTCAACACGGATGCTGGTGGGGCATCTACAAGCAGGGAGCCACCACTTCCAAGTCAGCAAACACCGGGAAAACATACCAGGAGCCACCTCAGACCTCAGCCTGGGAGGGAATCGAGCCCAAATTTAGTTCAGCAAACAACGGGATTCAACCAATAAAGAGTAACGCAAGGTTAGACGATGACACTGCTTTTCAGAAGAACTTGGTGCGATTCCATTGCCAGGCCAGTGACAAACGCCAGACTGCACAATGGGTGCTGAATAGGAGCGATTTAAGAAATACAGGTGGTTTTATGAAGAAGGCAGCGTTAACACCGGAGCCTAAGAGCTATTTCCTAACAGCGCTCGGTTGCAAATCTCAGCTACCCTTCCCTCCACCGCAACAGGACTGCGCGGCTCGGAGAAGCGCACGTCCTGCTCCGCAGGATGCATGGGTACGTCCATCCCGCGGGAAAGCCGTACGGAGAGGCGTCTGGTGAGAAAGAGGAACTCGACGGATGCGGGTTTTGCTATCGGAGTTACAAATGCCCTGGAGGAACAGCTCATTTTTCGGAAGGAACGTCAGGGAAAGCGCAGGCAGCTCCACAAACGCGCTAAGGGACGGGCAGGAGGCTGGATGCCAAGCTGAGCTCGCAGGAGAAATCCTCGCGCCAAGCAAGGTCAATGGGATTACAGGGGCGAGCAGGGATTGCTCGCACGAGTAGAGATGGGAAGGGTCCAACCCCTGGTTTCCACCCTGGCTTACACCAAGCAAATGCCACCACGCAGACGGCCGCAAGTGACTTTGTACCCGGGAAGGCTTCAAAACGCCGTTTTCCTTTCTAATTTGCCTTTTCTGCGGTCAGGAGGTTAAATCACCCCCCTCTAATTACCTGACCAGCTGAGGGGACGCGGCTACCTCCAAAACCACAATCCGAACGAAAAATTGCGAGGCTGATAAACAATTATGAAAAACACATCGCTCACGCCGCCTCGCCGCGGGAATCGCGGCAAGCTTGCGCTAAGGCCGGCACGGGAGGCTGCACATTTATCCCGGAGCAGCTGAGTTTAAAAAGCATGCTCCCTCCCTGCCCCCCCCAACCCCCCCAGGGGCCTCCCCACCCCAAATGGATGAGGTTCGGCCCTTCAGCTGTTTATAAAACCAGCAGTATCGCGCCCAGGCGCACTCGGCAGCATTCCTCCCTCTCATTCCCGCGAGCTATATAAGGGAACGGCCAATTCCAGCCTTGTTCCCCCCCATAGCCAGCCCTGGAGCAGCCCCGGGTTTGCGTTTCCTGCAGAAGGACTTAAATCCGTCCTCGGTCGAACACGACGTTGCGCTGGACCTTGTCATCAAATGGCAGCACAGGCAGCTGCCAAATCCTGCCGGCTCGGTGCTCTAATAGGGAACAGCTGGAGAAGGACCCTGCATTCCTCCGCCGTCCCGTCAACACCGGGGGCTCTGTTTGGGATCCGGCCGCCGTCAGCCCGCAAAATTTCCACCTATCGCAAAATTTCCACCTATCGCAAAATGCAACGGGGCTGCTCTCCGGCACCGCTTCGACATGCACAGCTCAAAAAGCAAGAGCTCCCGGGCAACCCCCCCCCGCCCGCCGCAACCCCCCGGGATTTTAAATAAAAGGGATGGCTTTGCAACAAGGGGGGGGGGAGTTTTTGCTTTGGTTTTTTGTTGGGTTTTTTTTGGAGGGGTTGAGGAAACAGAACTATGCAACTTAAAGACAGATTTCGCCCTCCCTGCTCATACTCTGTGTATCAGAAACTCTGCTTAAAGCGACTCGCATCCCTGCGTGTATCTGCACATATGCACTTAGGAACATACATGTTGGTAACGCACACACACCCATAAATAAATACGTTAACACACAGCGCAATTTGCACATCGCTTGTGCCATTTTCATCCTGCTCCAACTCCATTTACTTCTGCGGAGTTGAGTAACTTGTAACGGTGTATAAATAAAACCAAAATGTACTTTCGTAGCCATGCACGTTTGCTGTAATGCATCCTGAACGTTCAGTAACATAAAACAGCCTACTCGTATTTTCTTAGAGCTCCACTGAAACACAAGGGGGTATTCAGAGCCGCAGGAAAAAAACGCGTCCAAACAGGATCTGAATGATGAAATAGGAATTGCCACATTTAAAAAATAAAATAAAATAAAATAAAAGTAGGATAACCCAGCTGCTCAGACCTTTAGAAAATAACAGTTCGTCTAAGGCAGTGATGGGCTGCTTCTGCATGTTGCAGAAAGCAAAGCGAGCCACGTTGTCCAAAAGAAGCCTAGAAAATCCAGACTCTACGTGACCTGACTTACTTATTTCACAGGAAACTGCATGGAAGGAGGAAGGAGGGGGGGGAGGAAAAAAACCCCACCAATCATTCATGCTACCGTAGTTACACCACGCCATAGACTGGAGTAGTTTGCTGTGAAATAATCAAACTGAAATCAGCCATCACCCGTTTGAAAAATAAAACGTAAGAGAAGCTGTTGATGCAGTCGAGCCGGGGAGCCCTGGCTCCCCGACCTCCCTCTTCTCTTGGGTGTTTTATCATATTTTTTTTTTTTTTTTAATTTTGCCTGCATTAGAGCATCGTTCAAGAAGGGCTGCAGCAAAAACCAACTCACCGGGGTTGTTGGCTTCCCCTTCGAGGATGTGGAGCTCGGTGCAGTCTGCCAGGGAGTGCTCCAGGCAGAGCTGGAGGAAGCGGGCCTGGGTCCGGCTGACGCGTTTCAGCAGCGAGAGCAGGGCCACCGTCTGCTCGCACTCGTTCCAGCCCTTGAACCAACCGGCCAACACGCCGACCTGGTCTCGAAACATCATGGTGAGCCGGCGGCCGGAGGAGACACCTCTGCGGGGGGAGAAAATAAATATACCGGGAAAGCCTTCCTGCCCCGACTCCGCTTCCTCCCCTACGTTTCGGGTCAGGATTAAAAAATAATAATAAAAATTAAAAAGAAAAAAAAAAAAAAAAAAGGAAAAAAAAATCTCCTTTGCAATAAAAACGGTGGGTTTTGTTTTGGACGCAGCTTTCGGCCTGGGTTGGGTTTTTGCTCCCTCTCTTCTGGCTTCGGTGCAGCGCTGGATTCCCTGACGGCGACACGGGAGGGAGGGAAGGGAAGGAGGAGGGGAAAAAGGGATTGGGGGGGGCGACCAAAATAAAAAAGAAAAGGCCAAAAAAAAAAAAAAAAAGGAAAAGAAAAAAAAAAGGAAAACCCCAGCAGCAGCAGCAGCAGCAGCGTCAGGGCTGCCCCCAGCGAGGCTGCGGCGGGGGCTGCCTCCTCCCGGCGGGGGCCTCACACCTGGAAGAGAGAAGGGGGGGTGTCAGGCGGGGGGGGGGGGGGAGGAGGAGGAGGAGGAGGAGGAGGAAGGCTCGCCCTCGGCCCTGGCATGCAGCGGGGCCGGGCACCGCAGCCCGGCTGCTTTCCTCCTCCTCCTCCTCAAACGAGCAGATCTCTGACACCCCCAGCGCACCCAGCACCCCCCGGGGGGGGGGGGGATAAGCACCCACCCACTCACGCATCCAGCACCCCAATGGGGGGGGGGGGGCAGTAAGCAAGCCCCCCCCCCAATGCATCCAGCACCCCGGGATAAGCAACCCCCCCCCCCTCAATGCATCCAGCACCCTGGGGGTGTCCCCACTGCAGCTAAAGTGGGGGGGGGGGGAGTGAGTTCCCCCCCCCCCCCAAAAAAAAAGTTCCCCCCCCTCCCTCCGCACTAAAACACTCACCTGACTCATACCGGCGCCGGGAAGCGGGGGGGGTCGGCTCGGCGCTGGGGGGGGCCGTGCCATGGCGGGGAAAAGGGAAAAGGGGGGGGAAAAAAAAAGGGGTGGGAGAGGGAGAGGGGGGGGGGGGGCGCGGAGCGCGAGCGGCGGCGGCGGCGGCGGCTCCGCGGCGCGAGACTGAACCCAGCGGCGCGCCGAGCCCCCGCTCCCCCACATGCCGCTCATTTGCATAGCGGTGACGTCATGATGAGGGGAGGGGAGGAGGGGGAGCGCGGGGGCGGGGCGGGGCGGGGCGGGGCGGGGGGGGGGGGGGCGCGCCGGCGCGCCCGCGCGCGCCCCCCGCCGGTTGGCAAAACCCCGGATTTCCCGCTGGAGGAAACCGCCATCTAGTGGACTGCGGGGTAATGGCAAGGGTTTCTTTTTTATTTTTTTTGGGGGGGGGTGCTACTTTCGACGCATCGGCAAAAAAAAAAAAAAAAGGGCTTTTTAAAAATTATTTTAATTTTTTTCTTTTGGATGCTTTGCATATCGGCACGCTCAGTGGTAAATGCTGTCCCGGGGTTTTGGCGAGCAGTCGATGGATTTAACCCTGCGAGCGCTAACAGAGAGGGGCAGGATTTGGGGTTTTTTCGGGCTATCGGTTTCCCCCGCAGATTTTATTTCCCTGGTATTCGAGGGATGAGTGATGCAGGTATATCCAAGAAGGGAAATGGGGAAAAAAACCCCAAACCCAAGCACAAGCGTTTGAAGAAGACAGCAAATACCGAGCAGAATCTAATGCTTTATAAAACATAAATAAAGGTGTAAAGTGCGTTTATTTGTGGGGACAGCAAAAGGGTGTCAAATGTCTGATCTGCGCACGGCTTGTGCTTCGGGGAACAAGCGACACTGGTACCTTTGCAGCATTTCCCAGTCCCAGTCGCTTTGCGGACAGGGAAGCTCAGAGGTAAGAGACGTGCTCAGGTGTCGGGAGATGGCGAGGGAGGGAGACGTGATGGGAAAACCAGGAGCTGAACCCCTCCACCGGTGAATCCGCTCCTCAAAAGCGGCTGCGGTGCTCTGGTGTGTGCTGGAGAAAGGAAAACTCCAGGTGTGTGTTCCCCCTTCGGCTTAAAAAGCCGTGCACGTGGCTGAATCCATCCCTTTTGGGGGAAAAAAAAAACTAGCAGGGAGATAAAGGTTGCCTGAAGCCACCGGGAATGCCAGGTCCCGCGTGCAGGAGCATCGATCCCGCAGCAGGACCGCGAGATGAGGATCACCAAGTCGCTCCTGTACGTCAAACGCAAATGGTCCATCTCACCCCGCTTCCGAGTTTGCATGGAACATGCTTTAGCTTTCAGTATGTCTGGTGACTAATTAAACAAACAGGAGTGGAGTTCCCTGCCAAAAAAACCCAGCCATCTGTCTCATCCTCCGGCTCCGTCCTAATAAATGGTCAATCAAAGAGCCCCTTTCCCCTCACCTCGGTGCCGACGGTCCTTCCGCCGTCCCGGCGTGCCGAGGGACGGCCCGCGGAGCTGCGAGGATACACCGTCTGCCGCGCCGGTGTGCACGTCTTGCACGGGAACGGGGAGCGAGGCTCGTTAAACCGTCGGCGTTAACGGCACGAGGAGCTCCCCGGCAGAACGCCGCGCGCTTGCACGTTGCTAATTTAAGGGTTGCCAAGCTTGCTTTGGCAGTAACGCCTCTCAGGATTTGCATTTTGCACATCTAAAGCGGTAAGAGCAGCGATCGGAAGAATATTTAGGGCTGAAACATCAAATGCAGCCCTCTGCGAGGCCGGGCGGATCGGCGAGAGATGGTGTCCCCCCACACGCGGCAAGTCATCGATGAGCGAGAGTGAAAGGACTGAAGCCACAGAGTCTGTCCCGTGCTCCAGGAGACATCAAGAGCGTGCCGGATAATAAAACCAGAAATAGTCACCTGCCACCGCTCAGGAGATTACAAGCACCTATTCCCCATAGTGTCCCCAGGAAGCAGGTGCGGAGCAGTGAGATCCTGACATAAAAGCATATGCTGCGATGTTTGGAGGTTTCTATGGTAATTAAAAAATATATCTGCGGCCCGTGGAAGAAATACCCTGTGGCATCACTAGATACGTTGCGGGGCGGGTGCCCGTGCGGATCAGCGCGATAGAAGGCTCCCCAGGCTGGCTGGAAGCAAATCTCCTTTACCGGGGCTAATTGGCTGGGGTGAGGGGACTCATTAACACCTCAGCGGTCAACTCTCTTCCCCGCGGATGGAGCATCCAATGTGCAGACACCGTGTCCGGGGAGCAGAGGCACCCCAGCCAGCTCTGCGCAAACACAAGGCAGAGCGAGCGGAGAAGCAGGATAATTCTGTTTTATATGGCAAAACATGGGACCTCGGGATCTTCGCGGATCCAGCCGGAGGATTTCTGCAGGGCTGCAAGTCCCGGGGCAAAAAGCGGAGGCTGTTAGCGGAGCTTTGCGTTGTCCGTGCTGTCGTTATTTGGCCGGGGCAGAGCTGACGGCGTGGTCCGGCCGATCTCCGCCACCGGCACGCCGGGGCGGCTCGGTACGGCAACACTGAGGCACCTTCTACGTTTCTGTTTACCACTTCAGAGAGAAAACAAGAGGCCTCTGGTAATATTAGCCAAGCAGGTGGTCTAGGCAAATTAGCGAATCTTGATGGTTCGTGAGTTCAAAGGAAGCAGTTGCTCATCTCCGTGGAAGCCATCCGATAACATATTTAGCTGAAGGAAGGATGAGTATATCCACCAGCACACAGTGGCCCAGATTTCCTAGCTCGTTAAGCCCAAGTGAAAATATCATGGTAGGCAGGCTGAGATAACTGAACACAACATCTCCAACATCTCTTCCATTTGTGCCTGAACAAAGTGTGGGAATTGGCCAGTGGGACGCTAGCGTTTTCCTTACCTTGGGTGGTGAAACGGAGCTGTACAATTCCTACAAAGAAGCCCTGCCAAAAACAAACACAAAAAAAGAAATATAAGAAAAGTAAAAATAAAAAGTACATAATAAGACCTTCATGGGTGTATATTTCCAAACTGGATGGGGCAGCCGTGTATTTATACTCACGCTCCTGTGCCCAGTCTGGGGTTCGGAGATGACCTCGGGTCTGAATTCACTGTGAAAAAAGCAGCGATCTTCCTAGGTCTGTCCTACACATATCTACTTAAGGCTGAGGGAAGAGGACACAGATCTCTCTCGCACTGAAGAAAATAGAAGAAAGGATGATCCTGGCCCTGGAACACCTAATCCGGCTCTATGTACACCACATTTTGCTGGCATCGTTTTGGGGCAGGGTGTGAAATGCTCATCTTCCAGCCTTAACGCATGACCCCGCCACGCGGATCAGCTCTCAGTCTGGATGTACAACCGCTGCTCCTTAAGCCCCGTTAGCGGTAAATTAGGTGTTGCAGCCTAAATCCTCGTGAAAGCAGCATGGACTAGCTCGGATCGCCGGGCAATGGGGGACGAGGGCTGGGAGGAAGAAGCGCGTTTAACCCTCCGGCGTGAGCTGCACCAGGGGATCGGTGTACAGCTGGAGGGCAAAGAGAAGAAGTGGCAGCAGCTGGGTGCTAGTGAAAGCACTGGGAAATACTGGTTAGCATGGGAAGGGCTGCTCACGTTATATTTGTTGAGCCGTCGTCAAGGGGTCGCTTTGAGAAGACCCCGTTTCATCTCTGGAAGCACCGCCGTGCACTGGCATCTGCCTCTCCAGCAATGTCAGCTCTGCCCTCGGCACTTGATGAGTCGGCTCGCAGGGACCCCAGGGACACAGAGGCAACAAAATAAATCAGCTTAACTAATGGTTCTCAAAAAAGCACCCCTGGCAAATGTATCACAGGCTGCTCTCACGCCCAGTGATGCGCACAGAATTGGTGACGAAGAGGAGCTGAGGAAGAAGAGGATGCAAAGGATTTATTTAACCCGGCAGGCAGTAAGTTTCATGGGGCTCTTCCAGTTTCAAATACCCCCTTGAATATAAATGCAGGCTTTTGCATTGCAAAACCTTATCGTCCCATCACCAGCAAGTGAATATTTGCAGAACTTGCCTTTGCAAAACTGAGACCTCTGTGTGTGTTGAGGGCAAAGCCTTACTGGAGCTCCGCCGGGCCTTCGGGGCAGCCTGGTTTTTAGGCACGCTGGTTTGTGCGGCACACAAGAGATGTCCCATCCCACCCCCTCCGACCGGCCGTCGGCACAAGCGTGGAGCACAGATCCAGCTCACACCTCCGATGGGTCTGCAGCGAGATGCCTGAGCGGCTCCGGGCCCCTCTTCATGCACGCTAACACCCCGTAAATGCCTGCTGGCGAGATAACTCCCTGGATGGCTATATCCCATAGCCTCACGTCATGTTTACCTACAACACTCGGATTTTTCAAACCATTTCCAGCCAGCAATGAAAGCAGCTTGTTGTAGGACTTGGAGCTGGCTGAGGCTGTGTTGCAAGCAGATGGCCCTGATGAAACAAGACACTGATCCCCGAGGAGGCACCATTCGACGGAGCTGCTCGACTCCCCGGCTCCGGCAGCTCCAAGACAGGCTTGGAGATGTGCATTAGCACGCACCATCGAGGAAATTGCTTCCCTAACTACCCCTTTCAAGCAATTCTCTTCGGAAGCCTGGTTCCAACTCAAGACGTGTCGGCAGCACTGGTACTAAGACAGTTTTCCTACTTAATTATTAATAACAAAGCATGCCTGGTGCTGATGAAATGATGGTAATTTAAGGAGAATTTCCTTAAAGGAGAGTGGAAGAGTTGCCAGGCTGGGTGAGGTTTTAGACATAGCCAGGATGCTGGGGTGGAGGAAAACCTTCACGCTGTCACCTGATAAAATGGCAGGGGATCCAAGCATGAAAGGCAAACACGGCGGGAAACAGCTCACGTTGATCCTCCTGCTCCTGGCTCCAAACATGCAGCTTTCCACAAAAACCTATGTAAGTAACCTCTAGGGCTGCACAGACATAAGAAGCGCGTGTGCGCGCAGCTACAACAGATGTAAATAGAGATGAGCCGCTGAGGCCTCTAAGGGATATTCTGCATTTTGCCCGAGTCCTCTGAAGCCATTGCAAGAAGCAACACGAAGGGGACAAGACGTGGAAACCGAGTGAGCTGAGCAGAGAGGCACCATGTGCTTAGGAGGTAGGATGGATTTTGGCAAGGGGATCCAGTCTCAGCCGTACCCTGCACACCGTCCTCGCGTCTCTTTCCATCCCACCACATCTTAGGCCACTCGCTTGCCCAGGACACTGCCCGCTCACCCTGGTATGGATGTTGCTTCTCAAGAGTCCTCAGGAGAGCTCCATAAATGACGGCTGGCACATCTATGAAGGGCTAACAGCAAACTGGGTAATACCAGCCCCAGCTCCTTGATGAACCAGGTGGGTTGTACAACGCTCTGCCAGATGCTTAAATTGCTGCTCAGATGTTTTTACATGTTTCCTTGAAAACAGGGAATAAATAAATATGTAAAATTGTAAATGTTGATCTGTATATCCCAGCTGGTCTCTAGCCACCACCCAGCAGAGCACAGCGGGGGTCACCGCTTCCCCAAGGAGCCTGGCACAGGGAGCGGGGAACCCTGGTGGCTCTGCCAAAATGCCCCAAAACCGCCACTCCTGTCTTCGTAGGTATCAACAAGTTTCTCTGGAAGAGGTGGGAAAAGAAGAAAAGAAAAGGAGAAGATTCTCATGGAAATGAGCAGATGCAAAAAGGGGATAAAAACACCTTCTTAGATCAGATTTGTGCAGGTAGGGTCACTCAGCCGGACCAAGGTGCATCTCCAAATCCTGCTACAAAGGATTATGTTGCTCCAAGTAAGAGACATACAAAAGACTGAAAATCGTTCCTACTCTTGTGCTTTAACGAGCTCATTTGGAGAAACAAGGCTCTTCATCAAACCCCAGTGGATACATCTTTGGCTTTGCCTTGCCCACATAGTTAAAATACGAGATTATGCGTTATGTTCCAGTGTAGATGGCTGTGGTTAAAACTTGTTGCTGGCTCCAGGGCAAAGCTTTACAAGCCACCACATTTTCTGTGATTGCCCCCAACTTCACCAGCATCCAGCCACCTCTCTCCCCCCCCACCTCTTTCAGTAGCCTTCGGACTACATGGGAAATATTGGCTGTGCTGGAGGACATGGTTTTTATGGGAATCTTTGGAGAATGAACACTTAATGTGCAGCAACCGGGAACATTTAAGGACACTATTGAAAATGTGGCTTAATGGAGGTCCACCTATTCCAGTTAGCTACAGCAGATGTATCCAGAGGGGGATAGTGGAGCCCTGCATTGCCGAGGTCTCACCTGGCTGCAGTCATTGGAAGAAGGAGCAGGATGAATTGCAGAGAAACCTGCACATTGCCAACCTGCCTGTCAAACCCAGCAAAATAAAGCCCAGCAAAAGGAGTGGCAAAGTACTGCTGAGGGTACAACTCTGCAAAGCCTAGAAATTTCTGAGTGCATCAGGTGCAGTGAAATAAGCATCTAACGGGTTACTGCGAGTAGATCTAACACCAGGGTATAGGATGCTAAAATGACAGATATAAATGACTCCATCAAAATATGTCATAGCGTCAAGAGTCCTTTATATTATCAAATACCTTTTTCAGGACAGGAGAAAAGCAAATGGTTTGTTAATGATAGAGCATTGGACTTGATGGAGACTTTTTCACTAAGAAGTTGGTGCTGAAAGGGGAAACTGGAGCTGGCAGACTTATTTACACAGTTTCGTGTCTCTGGGAAGATACTTAAAGATTGAAACACTGGAAAAGCTATAGCCATTCTTAAATGTGAATCCACCAGCTCTTGGCAAACATCTTTCTTTTGGTCCTATAGCAAAATGTAAAGGCAACTTCTTGTGTCATTCAAGCTGTCCCAGCGGAGGAGGGTTTGGATAATGCTGCAGCCGCTCCAGCCAGGGTTTGGTACCGACCACCTAGGAAGAAGCCGGCTTTCAAAAGAAAGACAACAGCTGGGTTGTCAATCTTGTCTCCGTCTATGGCAGCATCTGGTGAAAAGCATTGCTTTTCAAGCTGTCATTCGCCATAAATCGCTGCCCTGTTCTTACTTTGATCAATGAAACGTGCCGCCATAGAAAGGGGTCCGCTAACCTTGGCAAGCGGAGCAGCCACATGAGAAAACGCGGTGCCTGACTCCCTCGGGGCTCCCCACTTGCCGTAATTACCCTCAGCCTCGCTGCCAGCAATATCCCACCCCAGGCTTCCTGCATGCTGGTGCATTTTGAGCTTGCAGTCTCGGCTCTTTCCCTACAGGGGAAGAAATCCTTGAAATTGAGGACCTTCAGGAACTGGAGACCAAAATCAAATAGCTTAGAGCATGGTGTCTGTGTTGCATTTGACCAGCTAAGAAGCAGCAGAACATCTGTATCTCACGGTCAATTCTGGTGGCAGGAGATTGATGCATGATGACCCCTGGTAGATCGCTGGGGTCTTACTGCCTCCGAACTCAATAGCATCTGCAGAGTTAAAAGAAAAAAAGAGGAAGAGGAACAACTATCAAAATAATTCACAAGTTAGCAATCCTCCCTCTAGCCTGTTTGTTAAAATATTGCTCACAAGGAGCTGATAGACACTGAAATAAATAGCACTATGAGAGAGATAAGTGATGCATTAGGCTTCTCACAAGTCCCCTGACTGCAGCTACTATTGAAAAATCTGCCAAGAAATATTAGATGTGAAGTGGCTATGCAATGGGAGAGTAAAAAACATTAGGAACCGCCAAAACCCCTCATTTGATGAAGACAAAAAGCTGGAGGAGGCATCTAAAACCTGGAAAAGCTTTCTAGGTACAAATCTTCTGCTGCTAAAAGGATGCCGCAGACTGAGGATACAAAATGCCGGTAGCAACTAATTGTCCAGATAATTTCTTGCTGGTCCCACAGAAGTAATTCTGGGATTCACTCGACCCTCAGGAGCACCTGGACACTGCACAGGTAGTACAGGTGTTTTCTAAAGAATGGAAACGCAGTGACTCCTCATGTCACGACTATGACAAACATCACAGTATTGCCTTTTCTATGGCTGAGGAGTACATGTGTAGGGAGGAGGAGTAAAAGGAGTTTTGGGGGTTTTTCTGAACCCTGGTGAAGGCTCAGTAACCTCAGCATGAATTTATAATGTCATTGCTTTTCAAAATACTGTCGGAGAAACAGAGAGACTCCTCCCTTCAGACATCAGACTCCATTGAAGACTTCATCTAGTCTTAAGGCTATGTTTACATATAGCATTTTTACTGTTCTAAATCATTCCTATTATGAGATGGCATAATTAAAGCAGGAACTCTCCTAGCTCAGATGCAGCAGCATCCAGACAAAGGTGCCTTTATGTAGGTGCTGCACATTCCTACAGATTTATGGAACCAAAGCAGTAGAAGCCCCTTTTTACAGGTATAACCATTGCTGCACTACAAGCTTGTATCTCTCTACCCACATCGCTCACGGGCACAAGGGAGGAAAAGCAATACAGAAACAACGTGTAGAGCTGCCCGAGCGACTCTGCGTTGCTCAGCAGAGACTTTCTGAGCCCCTCTGTGGTCCCTAGCTGGGCAGACGTCCCAGGGGATCGTGGCTAGCACTGCTTCGGAGGGCAGTGGCAAGGCAGGGAGCGGGGTCTGGCTGTGTTTTTGGGACCCTCCAATGCTTGGTTGTGGCCCGAGAGCTGCGCTCGGGTATGCATTTGCATTACGAGGCCACTGTATGCCGTCAAAGCAACATTAAAACGGTAGTAATACTAAAGTTATCCAGAAATATAACCCTAATCCTGGTTTTCTCTTTGCCCTTCCTGCCCACCATACTCCAGCAAGACAATACCAAGCCTTTCTAATGGCTTAGTTCAGAGGCGGGACTTCTGCTGTATCAGATAAAATTCAGCTATTCCTGGCATTAATTACATTAGCTATAAACATACAGGATGCCAGGGACAGCCTTTGCAGGGGCTGCACATCTGCTGCAGTGACAGAGGCCAGTCATTGTTTATTCTGGATACCAGGACAACTGAGCAAATGGTGACTGGTGGCCAGTTACTGCAGACTTCCCAGTTACACACATCAGCCCCAGACCTCCTTCACCTGGCAGACCTTGCAGAGCTTCATCGGGGCACGGGGGGACTGAGCAACGCACAAACTAGCGGGAGGAACTCAGACCCTGATTCCTGGCTCCTTTTTACCGTATTAGAGTTTTAAGTTTGATGTTAGCAAGTAAGTGAATCATTTTAATCAGATTCACACCGAAGCTTGTTTAAAGCTGAACAAAACAGGTACGTGGGTTCTCATCTGCTCAGACCCATCGTCTGCCGGGTTGGCCGTGTTGGCTACTGGGAGCTCAGCAGACAGCCTCGGCACTCTGATGGTCAATGGTCATCCTTGGTGGTGGTGGTGAGACTTTATAGGGTCTGTAGCGGAATGCAGCACCTTTTTAGCCCACGAGGAGTAGGGGTCAGGGCATTAGCCAGTCTCAAAGGGCCTTATGGAAATTCCGAATTCCCCATGGGAACGGGAAGACCATTTTAAGATGAATTGACCCCAAATTGACTCCCTCGTACTATTTGCCCTCTACTTGGAGGAGGCAGATAGGGAGGAGGGAAGATCGTAACAGAGCAACTTTCTCTACAGAAGGAAGATGTCCACGTCACAGTCCATTGGCATTTGGAGAGGCACCTTGGGACATCCCTAAGTAACACCACTTAGTTTGATCAACTCATTTCAAAGCCTCAGCTCTGATTACAGTTGATGAACCAAGCAGTGAGGTACCTCCCACCTCTCTCCTGCAGCCAAAATCATTACAAATTTGTAATACCCCAACGCTGCTGAAAAGAAGCACGTCTTATTGCCAGAAGTCTGCATATGTTCCTTGATGTCACCAAATCCATAAACATCACCTATAATGAATGGAAGAGGAATGTTATATTGCCTCTATTACAACAGGGTGACAGAGCAGAACAGCCTCTGTCAATATATGGTGTTTTTGTGGGTCACGGGAAGGTTTTATTTCTCTCTTAGCGCCTTGAATCCCTGTTTTAAGACAACCAGGGGACGCACAAGGCAGCTTTAGAGCTGCTCCTTTTACTTCTCACCTGATCTATATTTTGAGATGGCTTCTTAGAAGAAGGGCAAACATAATAAGCCAGCTACTGTACTTTTTATAACTCTCAGTCAGGTCTTTGATTTGGGCCAGCAAGGAAGCTTGTTAGATCTGATAAAGCAACTAAGCATCTCTGGAAAATGCTATTAAAAGAACATGAAACAAATGAAAAGCTGGGACAGACTTAATGGTAAATACATGGCCTGGCAGTTCAGCACAGCTACATCCTGTTTGCCATTATTATTTAATACCGGCATCGACTGGTTGAAGGATGAGACAGACCAGGCAATTCTCTGTGGGGTTTACTTGAATACCATTTCACTTTGAGATTAAACAAGCCCACAAGCTTGGATCACGCTGTCTTGTTGGGAAATTTTAATTAATTGATTTAATGTCGGGGACTACTGTGGTCAAGCAGTAAACAACACCTCTTTGATCATCTATGCGGACAAACCAAGTCCCTGCTAACTATCAAGCAGCGCCCAATTCCAGGTTAGAACTGGCGCAGCTTTAGCCTGCTCCTCTGGAACAACAAGCTGTACAGCCACTATGCCGCGTGCTGGTTGTATAAGCTGTTCATATGGAAACCACTGTTGTCATGGCTCAGGCTCTTGGGTCTTTATATTAATTTTTTCTGAGAGCCCACAGAGGCCTAGAACAATTTACACCAGCTCTCCATTTCACAACAGTGACACGTGGATATGAAGGGAAGTCTGCAGAGTAATTATTTCCACCATCATCACGTTAGCTGCTCCCCTTTAATGGCAGAACAAGGCTAGTGACACAGATAGGGAGGCTAAACTCAGCAACTACCTCCAGCAGGTATGCTGCAACCAAGTGAGCAAAACTCAGTGCGAGACCACATAGAAAGGGAAGGTGATTTTTAAGACTGATTTCACCCACTCATTCTTTCGTGCTCATTCTTGCACATTCACATTCTCTAGCACCAAGACACATGCGTCCAAGTGATCCGGTGAGGACTGCCTATAGCAATGCAGAGGACAAGTCTTCATCACGCCTCTGTGATTCATCCTGAGTGGTGAAGACACCATATGACATTTACAGTCTTTAAACTCTCTCTTGATCCAGGCAGCCCTGGGTCTGCTTGAGTTGCATCACACTGTTGTTGCTCCATATCCGTGTTGTGTTCTTATCCGAGGTATGGCCTCGCTGCCACCAGCACTCATTCCTTCTGCTATTACATTCTTCTCTGCTCTCCTCTTGCTGTTCTCAGCCTCCTGAATTGCAGCATATACACCATTCTTTGCCATGATGATTTCCACACAGAACCATCTGTCTTCCAAAGTTCTCTGGAAGCACTGATCAGGCCCCACAAACACCTAGGTATTTAATTCCTGTTTGATATATAATGCAAACAAAAGGCTGATTTGGCGAGCAGTTTATTCCCGAGTTGTCCCTGGCAAGGAAGGTCACTTTACGTAGACCAGATAAATTGTCTTACAAATAGCCTACTGATCACTGAAATCTGTGGCTACATGCATCAATTCCCAACCTCATCTGTCTTTACAGCTAAGCATTACTCTTTCCACCACCACCACCACCTCAATCTTTTCCTCAGAGGCAATAGCCAGGGGTTTGGAAGCAGGGTCATGGCAAAACAAAAAAGCCTGAATGATGGAAAGACGAAGGTGGAATAACTTTGAGTAGGGGAAGCTTCCTTCCCTGGTTCAGAGGTGTGCAGCACCTTGTGTGTACCTTGTACCAGCAGCACTGTTAAAGGAGCTGCAGGAGAGTGCAGCCGGATAGCTTGGAGCACGGCTTTCTCTCCCCGAGACTGAGCAGCTGTCCTGGAATTGGATGTGGCACAAAGCTCCAAGGGAATAAGAGGGAGGACAGAAAGCAGCTACTCCCCATTTTCTACAGGTTCTAACGAGCGTTTGTATTTTTGTCTTACACGAGCAGATGTGAAACCCAGCCCGCCTGTCTTTAGGAGAATTCGGCTCTCTCTCAAGAAGCAAAACCACTTTCTCTTCTCAACAGCCGTTTTTATTGCTTTTGACAATACACCATTGGAGGGAAAAAGAAATAATTTTCTGCTATTCTTTAGCTTCTTTCTTTATAAGTAAATTCCCTGGGACTATTGATAAAAGGTAAATTGTTAACTTTGCATCCAAGCTGACAACGCAAGTAAAAAGAGTTGGAAATTGCCCAAAGCAGGCTACTCGTATAAGAATAGCACCACAAAACTGCCCAAGTAACCACTCTATGGAGTAATTAACTAACATTTGCACGGAGAACAAGCTCTTACAGCCATTGCTAACAAGATTGAAAGTCCATGTCTCAAGGTGACATAGCAGAGGCTCAGGCCTGAAGGTGTCAGCAATGTTTAGTTCAAGTCAACAATAATCAAGAAAAAAAATCTTTCCACTCATTCCAACGGGCTTTGGCTAAGGTCCCTCACACACACACACACACACACACGCACGCACACAAATCTTTCAAAACAGCCAGAAACAGTGTCCTGAATCACACCTTCAACTCCCAGCTCCTGCCACAGTCTAGCCTTCATCTACAAAATAAATATACATGGGTTTAACAATGAAGAATATTTACTTTCCTTCATTTGATACATTCTGTAAAGTGCTGTGTTTCTAAATCATACTGAATTAAGATGATAGATTGCGCTAGTATTTTAAATACAATAAATATAGAATGAGCTGTGTGCAACTTCACTTGCAAGTTTTATTCTTTTTTTAGTAGATATACTAAATTTAGTAATCAAAATAGCCTCCACTAGTACTCCACAAAAAACTAGTAAGAAGTTATAAATAAAATCATGTCCGTCAAAGATATCCTACGCACTTCTCCTGTCCACATTGCATGGATAAGCGTAGTGTTCCTGTGAGCATATGGAGCGAAGAAAAACAAGGAAGCTGAAAATTACCTAACAATAAAAAGCAAAACCATACAAGTTAATGCTACATATCCTCCCATAAACAGTCTGTTTTCTACATTTAATCTTGGTGCATACAACCCAGTAGTTCTATTTTTTCCCCATTAAAAAACTCTTCCAGGAAGAACATCTTGCAAGATACGTGCTGATTCATCTTCATCTTGCTCCTTTTTACTGCAAAGTGGAAAAGATTCTTGAACAAACTGCCTACACATTGGACACTGCTGAAAATACTTAATGCAGCCATCACACAAGCACGCGTGCCTGCAGGGTAGGAGTACCCAGTTCACTGTGCCATTTTGGCAAACAACACAGTCTTTACTGTTTTCTTCACGCAATTCTGGTTCATCTTCAGCCAGTCCAGCCTTTTCTAGCAAGCTTCTGTCAGTGCTTCTCTCACCAGGGGACGTATCGCTTGAAGACGGTGCAGTACTATTTGCAGACATGAAGAGTTGCTAAAATACACATATATACAAACATTTAGAAGTCAACAAACTCCTCTCGATACCTGAACACACACATGCAATGCAAATTCCACTGGGTCAGATTCACTGGTTTCCACTGGGTCAAACAGTGCCAGACTCTTCACGTGAGTCCTGACAGTTGCCTGGCCTTCAGTTAAAGGTATTTCAGAAGCATAAAATTACATAAAACACTGGGAAAATATTAAGGATAAGTCATCAAATTTTAGCTGAATCAAATCAATGTACACGCATGAACTTTAACAGAACTGCCCAGGTTTTGAGCAGCTCGGGTTTCTGTTTCTGGTATATCATTCTCTATGCCTAGGGGGAGGCTTCTATCCATTCCTACCAAAAATATATCCACCAAGCTGTCAGATCTACTTCACTCAACCCATTCCGCTCTTGCTCATAGTACAATCCCCTACTCCTTTTTGTCTTATTTTATGTGAAGCGCAAATTCTTCTGGGCATGATCTCTCAATATAGCCAGTAAACTACCATGCAGCTAAAGATGCCCATAGAGAGCACACTGTACAACTAGACAAAATGCAGCTGTACAGTTATTTCTGTTCAGTTTAAGCAGTGTTTCTACAATGGCAACCATACATGAAAAGAAAGCTTAAGGGGAATCAACAGGGAAGTTTACCTGGCTCAACTATGTCGGCAAAAAATGGTCAGGACAAACATTTCTTTGGACAAATCTATTTCTGAATGAATGCTAATTGAGGCAATTGAATTAATTTGGCCCAATTTCTAGCTTAACAATACCATATGTTATTTTTATTATCACAGTAATATAAAAGTGAATCGCACAGAATTACATCACCAACTGCCTGACAGACACAGGACAAAGATGGTCCCACAACATGCATAGATAAGGGGAACTGTAATGGAATAATGAGAACATTGTTATAACTTACAATGGTATGTGCTAGGCAGATTCCTAACCTTTGTGCATGTACTGGAGTAAAAAGAACCAAAAAAAAAGTATCTTCTGAGGCTTTCCCAACTGAAGGGCAGTATAGGAGAAAGTGCTGGCTTGAGAGACTAGCAAGGAGGTAACAAATGTTCTGTAGAGCGGAAGCATTTGACAGCTAGTTAATGTCTTACTACTGCTTTAATAAGCGGACGGGACCTAGGCCTCTAGACTAGAATCAAGTAATTTCCCCAGGAAATGTTGAATATTTTCATGTAAAATATTTCTGTACAGTAACTTTCACTGGAACTACTTAACTGATAAAATAATTTTAACTGTTATCCAGTTCTTTGCATGATAATAAAAGTCTTATACTAATTTAGGCTCCTGAAAGCCTATACAAACTAAACACTGTCACCCAAATGAAACAAGACTCAGTACGCAGCTTACCTTCAGATCATGGTATTGACCTTGAGCTAGAAGTAGATACTGATAGAGTATTCTGCAGGGAAGTCTGTAGCTCTCATCAGGAATGTGAATTACAGCCACCATTGAAACCTACCAAAAAAAAGCTATGTTTAATAACTTTCCTTTTTGTTATATCATTCATATAGAACAGTTTGCTTGAAAGATTGCATACTTTGTTACAACCTCTGACCTGCTTATTTCCTTAGACAATCAGGACTTCAACAATGTTGACTTCAAGCACAGATCAAAAAAATAAGCTGGGCAAAGTAAAAACAGGACGTGGCACAAGGTAACACTTTGTGGCACTTCAGCTTTCTGCCCTGGTTCTCCATGGAGCCCTTCTATGGCCACTTTACAGCGCAGACCTACTCGGACTGCTCTCACCTAATGGAATTAGGCCCCAAACCAAAATGGCACCTAAACACATGCAGTCCTCCTGAAGGTTAAGTGCTTCTGCAGCTGAGGTAGGGCTTGCTTACAGAGTCACGGATGTGCCTCAGAGAAGCTACCTGCATGATGATTTCAACCAGAAGTAGCAGCTCCTACACTCCTCCTTCCACACCACCAACTCATGATGAGCTCCTAGATGGGAGAGAAGCTGACAAACTGCAAGGAGTTTCATGCAGCGACGGAGTCCCAAGCGAGCGCATGCACTTGAGTCCTGTACAACATCTGCAGCCACATCCCAGGCTCTCTTCAACACAAGAAATGAGCCTGCCAGCTGAAGTCCGAGTGCAGAATTACAGGGGAACACGTGAAAGGCAAAGTCTTCTCTTCTTTCTCCCACTTCCCTCACAAACACACAGACTGCAGTTTTTTGACTCCAAAAAGCATTTAGAAGTGTTGCTGATTGGCTTGTAAACCGAGTAGGCAAAAGACAAATTTCACTGGAAAGGATTATGAAAGGACCCCATGGGCTGACTTTAGAGTCATTTTTCTGAAAATAAAAGTACTCTAAGCTTGCATGCTGTGCCTAATACCCCTCACCCTGCCCAAACTACGTAATAGCTTCTAAAAAGCAGGAAAAAAAGAAAGTGAAATTCAATATTATTGTAGTTCCCAGAAGCTGTCAAAAGAGAAATGAAATATAGAAGAAAGCTGTTTTGTATAAAAAAAAAATTTTAAAGGCAAACCAGACTTGCACTTCAAAATCCATACATGGCTAATTACACGCAGAGTTTAAATATATATGTACCTACACACACGTATTTATACTAACTGAATTTACTATTCTGTGGCAATAAGGTCTTTTTTTCTAAATCACAATGCCTCAAAAAAACCAAAACAAAAAACCAAACAAAAAAGAACCAACAAACAAACCAAAACCCACACCACTATTAGCTTTGTTTTGGAACCTGAAAGCCATTAAATCTCAATTAAAATGACAGATTTTGTGTTTTGATAATAAGAGTTTTAAAGCTAACTGTTCTCACTGTATTTGTATTATGTCATCCCACCATAACATAAGTGCTTTCTCAGGGATGATGCATGTCCTCAATTCATACTTTCTTCAGACACCTAGGCAACTTTTTAACTGTGAGTGGGATCAGTTCCTAATGTAAGCATCTCGATCTTCAAGCTATTGTCATCTCTGTTATGCTGTCCTGCAGTATAGAAACATATACAGTGGTACTATGATCTAGTAGAAATGCTATGCTGTTTGATTATAGAACCCCTTCCCCTTGAGCACGAGGTATTTTCTCTCTTTGTAAATACTTGTACACCATAATCGAGTTACTTCTCAATCTTCTGTTTTATACACAGGCCTGAGAATGAAGTGTTCTTCCACTTTAGCCCTGCCAGTCTTCAAATAATTTCTGTAACTCTTATATATGGTCATGCTAATTTTCTGGAGCTGGGGGAAAATTGCGGCACAAAACCAAATAGGTATGATCCAGCCACAAATACAGTTAGGATGAAAATTAGACCCCCCAGAAAAGAGATACTGGAACACCATCCATAGTGATGGACACACACACACTCAAAAAAAGTAATTCAAGATGGAGCTTGATGCACTGATGTGAGAATAACACAGAAATACCATACTGGCCACAGTGGCAAAGATCCCTTTCCATGCTATCTTTATATTTTACAAGTTTTTTCAACAAAAACAGATGCAATTCTGACATTTGTCTGGCAAGGAGTTCAGGTGGAGTAACTCCTTTGACCATGTTAAAGGTTGTGTTCTTTTTCTCCAAAACCAGAGGAAAAATATCTCCCCCACTCCTTCCATCCCTTTCTTCTATGTTAAGGAACAACAGAGAGGTGTTACAAATTCATGTCCATGCTAATGTCAAACACATTCAAATATGACTTTTACAGTCTCTTTATATTAAACTAATCTGAGCTCTAAACATATTAGATGTACTAATCTGGGAAACTGCTGGGGGGGGGGAATCTTGAGTGGGGACAGGAGGGAGGAAGGCAGTCCTAAGGTCAAGTGACAAGAAGCCAAGGACAGGCATCACTTGGAAAGGGACAGATTTCTTAAGCACTGGTATGATCACAAACTTTCCAAATGAATGTATGAAAAAGTGTTCAGTGGATTTAGGCAATGTGCTTCTGAGATCATTTGTATTATTGTTCAAGCAGTTAGTGCTATCAGATTATTAATCAAATGAATAGATGGGAGATGAAAGTGTGTCCCAAATCGTTCCAAAAAGAATCAGTCAATTTAGAGTTTAGAAGGGATATTGAACTGTATGTGACACAGATGAAGCTGCTTTAAGTGTAAGTGATCAGGAGGAGACCCTTCTGGGGACCTGAGTATCTCATATCAGTCTACTGCAAGACCTTTACACCTTCCTGTAAATGACCTGAAGCTGGCTACTGTGAGACATAATGTACGGCATTACATAGACTCCGGCCTGTTGCAGAAAGGTAATTTCTATGTTCCTAACAGTCAGGTCAGCAATCAGCTCAAATATCTGTGCCAAAGACTAAAAAAAAAATCCCGCTACCTTGCCAACAGCAATCCAAAAGACTGTATCCGCGCAAGAGCTCCACCACAGGTTTATGTGACCAGAAAAATCAGAGTAATAGCTTACTAACCTACCACAACCCTAGTTCATCTGACCACAGGGCTTACCACAGACACCTTTGCAGATATGAGCTTTGTGAAAATCATAAGCATCCTTTGAATACCATACATAATTTTTACATAGCAATTATCCTTGCTCTTCTGCCATGTTCCCCTGAAGTCATCAGTGACAAAGTTAGGGACCAAATTCTAGGAGACAGGGAAAGGAAGCTGTTTTATTCAAGCCTGTCTCCTGAAACATTCAGGCCTTAAATACAGTGACCCTAAAATATATTCTTATATTACTTACAATATCATATATTTCTCTGTCTTCTTCATCAGCTAATGTCAACAATGCTATCAATGGATAGCGAGATCTAGGCACTGGGCCAAAATCGACAACTTGAGCATCTTCAGGTAACTGACAATATTTTTCTTCCTTGTCATTTTTTTTAATGCTTTGTATGTGTCAAGGAAAACAATCAGTGTCCCTGCAATTGTAGACAAATGTGACGTTTGCATAAAGAATGTTTGTCATCATATTTATTCATAAATATATTGTGCCAAGAACTGCCGAGTGTTCACAAGTCTCAACATTCCCTGTGCCAATAAATTAGCATATTTTGTCAAAACAATTTTAAAAAAAGGATACAAGTACTGTTGTCGATAGAGGTATTCGCTGTACAGAGCATCCTCTAATGCCTGAGGAGTCTTTATTCTGAAGCAGTAGACATGTTTCTGCAACGCTTCGTGGAGTTTTTGAACACTGCAGCCCCAGTAGCATGTAAGAATGCAGTCTTCCAGACAATCAGGTGTCAGTGTTATACCCTCTTATAGAAAGAAGATAAGGATTTCATTAACAAACGCACTTGCAGGAATTCTGGAACTGCTAAGTGTAGGTTCTTAAAGGGCAACAAGCAGAAAATAACTTCAGTGTCCCAGATTTTTATCATTATAATCTAATCTTCTAAGAATTCAGACTAGGTTTGGTGCTTATGGAAGTCAGTGGAGATGAAGAAGTGGGTGCGAGGAGATAAAATGGCTGATTAAGCTGACAAAAGTAGCATGTGCCTTTTATGAAGGGTAAATTCTAACTTCTGGTAACATTTTACACACTCACTGGCAGACCCAAGAGCACAACCCCTAGCCCAAAGTCCATTCCCTCCTTAGATAATGGTATTAATTGGATCACTGGCCTACAACACTCTCTGTGGGCTCAAAGAATAAAGCCCTCTTGATCATGCAGAGGGAGGATAAAAAGAGGATCTATGCGCTCCATTTCTTTTCTAAAAATCAAGTACCCAACCCATTAACTTCTGAACACTTGCCGCGCAAACAGGAGCGGAACTCTTGAAAAGCCCCACCAAATTCAAGTGCTCAAACCTCCTGAAAAATCCAAGTTACCTGAAGACTAAATTGTTGGGTTTGTTGGGTTTTGGGGTTTTTTTATGTTGAGGGAGGGGTAAAACTGCTGCAGCCCTCTTCTCATTCATAGCAAGGCTCAACATCTGTGTTGGCAGAAGATGCTCAGCCTTGCTTACTACTTCCCAGTGATGCAGAAGGGCATGAATTTCACTTCCTATGTGGGTGATTTCAAGGATGTTAGGAGCTACTTGAACTCTGATCCAAATAGATATTTAAATTCAGTTTCCACTGAAGCAGAGAGAGAGAGAGAGGGAGATATTTATTTATTTATTTATTAAAAGTAGCGTTCTTCCAAACACGTCTGGAGATCTGGAGTTAGATTTAAGTGGGCGGCATATATTTTATAATGAATTCTATAGAATTCAACAATTCTGTAAAGTTTACAAAAACATCCATAGTAGTTGGTAATCTGCAAATGTTTTTGTTACTTAAAAATCTGTTATAGCAGGAACCATTTCATTAATAAGAATTAAACTGTACTTACATATCCAAACATTTCACTTTTAAAAGCACCACATTTATAAGCTGTGTAAAAATTATTTCTGTTGTAATGATGGGAGGAAGCATGTTTCTGAGGAATTTTGGTAAAGGAAAAGGGTGAGAGCAAGAAAACATAGTACTAAGATCAGGAACCCAAACTGACAAAAATCAAGCACATCAGAAATCCACTGACTTGTTACTGAGGCTGTAGCAGGATGAGGGATTTCTAACCCAAAAGGATTCTTCACTTGTCTCATCCGCTTTTTCAAAACTCTTGCGCTGGATTCTGTTTCTTCTGAGTTTCTCAGAATAACAGGAACACCCAACCCAAACCTATGAGACATGAAACAAGAACAAGTGGGTTAAGTGTTAGTGTTGACACATTTGAATTTTTCTTCAGCTCTAAATAGCAAGCAGCACAACAAATAGAGCTAGCTTGGCTTTGCAGAATATCTGCTAGGATGCATGCATAATACAGCCTGCCAATCTGACTCCAGCTTTTTGTGGCAGAAGGTAGGAGTCTTTGCAGCGATACAGAAAACCTATAAAGGGGGAGTATGTTACTCCTGCGTTTCCAGAGACTAAAATTAACCAGAATGGTCAGTGCCCTCTAGTGGCAAGCGGTTAGCCAGAGCTTTCTTCCAGTTGACATTCTACACATCCCATCACAGGACCAAAAAAAGTCACTGCTTGCAAAGATGGAACAGCCTTAATGGACTGGGTGCTCAAAAAGAAGACCTTGGAGTAAATCATTCAGCCCCAAGATTATCTGTAGCTGTAACTACAGCCAGCAAGATGTTTTTATGGGAGACTAAGGTCCTGATTTCCCATGTAAACCTCAATTACAACAATATGCTAATATTAAACCAGAGGCTGCAAAGCCTCTGCTTTGAGCCAGAAACCAAGTGCAAAATAGTCAAGACTCTGAATCAAAGCTGAGACTCTAAGACCCCTTCAAAGCTGAAACTAGCATGCTAGCCCAAGTGATATTCTGACCCTGAAAGGATAACGAAACAAAGGTTTAAAAGTTTAAACACCCTATGAATCAAAATAAAAATGAAAGAAAACAAGGAAGAATATTTTCATATTATTTCCGACATCAATCAAAAACCTCAAGATCTTCATATTGCCTGGGGCTTTTAAAAGAATGATTACAGAAGATCAGGATCTACAAAAGAAGCTCCACAACAAACTTCCTTTTACGCTCGGCTAAAAATAATTCTCTTTTTAAGGTGATAGCAATAACTTTCAATAACCAAAATCTGATTAGAGAAACTGTCCCAGATATGCAATCAGAAGACTACTTCGGAGACTGAAGAGATTTTCTTAACTGCATTAATCCAGTCCTGTCTCATTAGTAAGGCAACAGGGAGAGGCTGTGGGAGTCTTTTGTTAATGCATTTTAGAAAACAGTTATTAATTAGCTCAGGCTGTACTTTCCTGAATTTGTGCTTTTGTCACTGCCACCTGTACTGTTGACCTGATGGCCTGTTTAATGGCTTTGAATTTTGGTTTATGCAGTCATCAGCATATTGGGTGCTAGAAAACTCTGAATGGCACAAAGCATTGGCTCTTCCCTGCATCAATTGTTTCCATTTAGTATACTGAAATAGCAGCTGTTACAGTAAGATGGGTCTCATATCAATAACTCAAGCTGAAAAGGGCACTACCAACTTCAATGTAATCAGTTTGAAAATTGCTAAAGCAATTTCATGTACAATACAGCTCTGAGCCAAACAGACAATTTTGTAGCTTAACTGCTACTTTTTCCTGGTTTTAAAATCTTTTCCAACTCCTGTGTGTCAAATGGAGAAGAAAAGCAGAGCTTTTACTGACATTGGGCTCCTTTCTATTGATTCATGTTGGAGTGGTGCCTTTTGTAAGACTAACAGGGAAAAACATCAGTCAAAAGTGATTTTCAAGTTGAGGAAACTACTTCAGGAAAAAAAATTCTCAAAGCCATTCTCAACAGCAACAACCTGTTCCTGGCAGTCTAACAAATATTTGCCTTTACCATTTAATGACTTGTGTGCCCGAGTGTCACAGATACACCAAAGAGGAAAGAGATCGAGCTGGTGGAAAATACTCTAACCTCGTTACTCCATCTTTGATAAATTCCTTTGGTTTGCCAGACTTTGATGGAAACATTTGCCTTTCTTCGATGATATAATATCGGGTGCTCAGCCATACTTAGTTTGTGCGCATAGAGGGTCAAATCTCTGTCCAATGCAAGTAAACACAGCCATGCTGACTTCACCGAGGCTGTAATGAAGTACACCAGTTAAACATCTTACAAAGAAACCAGGTGCAGCAGCTGTTTCACTTACTCAATATCCAAAACTCAATGGAGCTAATCTCTCCAGACGCACATAAAAATGCCTCCTGTTTTATACCATCTGGCTGATTCCGAAGCAAAACCCCTGTTCTTTGGAAACTTTCTTTGCTGGTCGAAAGCAACAGGATAATCACCATGAAAAGCAGCCATAGAAAAAAGGCTCTAGTACAGTTTTAGCAGCAGCTGAAGGCAGAAAGGCCTTTCTGTTCAACAATAAGGTACAGTGTTTCTGTAAATTTTAAGGTAGTATTCAGTGTATGAAGGATGAATAAAGATAGTTTTTATTTTATGATCTAACAGTCTATCAGCCTAGAGCTGGTATAGGGGAAAATTAATTTCTTCAGAACAATAATAGTTTAGAAAAGGCAGGAGTTTCCAACGTTTTTGTTCATGAGTTAATTTCTTCAAAGAGCAGCCTGGACTTTGAACAGCTGCTGAGCCTACAGCTCCTCCAAATACGAGCATTCATCTCCAGCTAAAAAGGTGATGTACAGGACTGTATTCACCTCATCTGAATTCCACTTCATTCCTAGGCCCAGAGCATCTAATGGGCTGGCTCTAGAAAGCTACCTGTGCAGTAACCTACTTAGACTCTCTGAGCAGAGCCACAGGTATCCAGGGCTGGCCATCAAAACAGACGCTCATCAAATCAGTGCATGATTTTGCAAATGAAAACATTAACATTCCCAAGCAGTTGGTGTTTTTCAGGCTGACTGACACCATCATGAACACATCCATAAAAGAAGCTGACAATTGATGCCGAAAATGATGGGGGAAACAAAATGTCATTACAGCAATATATCAAGTATTATGTACTTATGACACCATATGCATTTATAGTACTCTGTGTAGCAAATGAAGGATCAAGTTGTTTTCATGAGGAAGTTCAAGTGCACTTAAACTGCAACTGCAGCTGCAAACACATTGAAGTTGCTTGGAGGCTCTTGGTCATACGGCCACGGTACAGCAGAGTTCAAAGGTAGCAGCAAATATCTCTGAGCAGCTGGCCACATACTCACATACTTGTATGTGCCGAGCTCCTGGCTACTGCTTCTACTTGACTAA
The DNA here is from genome assembly GCF_900496995.4 of Aquila chrysaetos chrysaetos. Taxonomy (NCBI): domain Eukaryota; kingdom Metazoa; phylum Chordata; class Aves; order Accipitriformes; family Accipitridae; genus Aquila; species Aquila chrysaetos. The sequence continues at coordinate 4,613,380 of NC_044005.1, read as the reverse complement.
CAGTTCCTTAACAAACTAGTTTGAAGACAGTTTGTACATATTTACATAAACTGCAATAATATCTAGTGCAGATGCACCTAGAATCTCTGATCCTGAAATAAAAATGCATCTGGACAGTCCTCTGCACACCCTCTAGCCCAAAAAGCATCAATGGACACGTGTACAGATGTGAGGACCTTCTGGCACACCTATTTCAGATGTTTAACTGCAGGCGATTGCAAAGCATTTATTATAAGCAGATAAATAATGATTAAATTGATAAAGGATCACTGGTTTGGGATATAGATGCAGGAGATTTTTTTGAATCACAATTCAATATAATTTTTTTGTAAAGATAGTATTTTTAAAGAACTGATGAGGCAAAAAAGGAAAAAGTGGAGAAAAGTGGAAGGCAATATAATATTGTCAGTATGCAGTGGCACAGAGAGAATTCTGAAAAGGATTTCTACTACCTCTCTCTCCAAGTAAATAATGAGGTGGAGTTTCATCCAGCAAAAAGGTAACAAAAAGACCAGTCTTGCCTTCACTACCACTTACCCAGCACTAGGGGAGGCAATGCAAAACAAGAACAAAACCTTCCCACAAAGCCCATCTAAAAGATCAAAAGATCTGCTTCATTCACACCGAAAGCAATAGATGGCATATATTTGAGCCAGTGGCAGCTAATAAAGTGATGTAAACAAGGGAAAGACTTTGCACTAAAGGAAAAGTCAAGCAGCGTATTTATAAGCTGCCAAGAGAAGAAACAGCTGCAGCTAAAACATCTGTAATTCAAAGAGAGACAAAGGGTGGAAAACACTGAAGAACAGCACTACAGATATTAATGTTAAGCCAATGGGAGGAAATGCAATTCCTACTAAAAATATTTTGATTGCTAATCAACGCTCTCCACTTGGCAAGTATCAGTATTTACATTTACAGACACTCCTGAGTCGGCAGGAAAACAGACAGAACAGTGCTATGAACAGACATTCAGGGACCTGTTTCTGAAAAAGGCAACAGTGACATCTTTGCTGAAACCTCTCAAACACAAGCAGGAGAAGGTCTTCCACTCATCACCCCTCTAGACACTTTAGCAGATCAGTTGTTTAAGGCTCCTCCCCATCCCAGTCCCAGCACCCTGTTCGGTTCACCTGAAACACCCCCTTCTCTGAGCTTCAGCAGTAGAACAGACTGGTACCTTGTCAGTGGTCCTGGGTAGTCTCACACCTCAGTAACAACTCTGCCTTGAAGCCTGGCAAATTTAGCTGCTACCCGGCCTAACACCAGGCACTTTACTCAATATCTGCCCATTTTATTTACTACCAAGATTTGAGATGTCCATCTCCAACAGTGCCAAACTTTCCCCTTGGAGCAGCCCTCCCCAACTACTACCCCCTCACTCAGGGTCAGGTCCTCGCCCAGCCATCCCATTTTCTCCACAGCTTTCATCCTCACCTTCTCCTGCTAGAGCAGCCCCTCTTCCCCTATGGTCAGTGCTAGCCCTCCTCATCCTCCTTTCTTCAACACAACCCCACTTCTCCGACCACTGCCAGTCCCCACATACCCATCCTCACTGCCAGTCCCCACACACCCATCCTCACTGCCAGCCCTGACGCTGTCCCACCTCAGGGCCACCCCACAGCCCCACAGCTCATTCCCCAAGAAGTGCCAGCTCCCATTACCCCCCTCCTACACCGTGCCACCTCACTACACCGCCAGCCCTCCGCAGCCAAGGCCCATCACCCCAGATCGGTCTCCACGGCCCGAGCCGGCCCCACAGAGACGGTGCTGGCTGTCCCCACAGCCGGCGCCGGCCCCACCACCGCACTCACCAGCCTAGCACCAGGCCGCTGGTGACGAGGAAGCAGACAAACACCACGGTGATGTAGAAGAGCGGCGAGTACTCGTAGAGCGTGACGAGGAAGACGGCGGCCATGGGGCCGAGCCGAGCCGAGCCGAGCCGAGCCGAGCCGAGCCGAGCCGCCCGCCTCACCGTAGAACCCGGCGGCTCCCGCAGCCGGGCGCATGCGCAGCAGCTGAGCGAAGCCGTTGCCCTCAGCTTGCCCGGAGGTGGGCGGGACCGTGGGCGGGACCGTGGGCGGGGCTACGCTGCCTAGTGACGGCCCACAGGTTCCCCAGCTGCCTGGATTTCCACGAAGCATTTAATTAATAAAAACCGCGTATGTGCCGATCCGGCACAACCCGCCTTCAAACACCTCCGTGCCTTTACTGTGGCAATGCTGGCACTTGGAAAAGTGACCTCGAGTAAAGATTGGATGCTGCCAAGTTCCTCCCTCTACTTCTAAACGGAGCACTACACAAATATGTTTTGCATGTTGAAATGCATAAGCAACCTACCTACAGAATACCACACGAGGAAATATCTGTTTTTAAGAGTGTAGAGAGATTAAGTGACACTTCAACAGCTGCTCTGCAATCCTGCACTTCCATGGTGTTTACTGATGCTCTTGCTGAAAATCTGCAATTTTATCGCATAGATCCAGCATTCAAGTCATTAATGTGATTCGCAAGAGGTCGTATCTGAGACGTGAAGTCTTTGTACTTTCATTCTCTTTGAGCGAGCAAAGCAGTATTTTTAATTCTCGCTGTTACGGGATTGCCGAGAAGGCATTTTCTTTTCTGTTACAGCAGCTTAAATTTCCAGCAGCACAAAAAAGGCCAGATATTTCCTCCAGCACCAAGACATCCCTCCACCAACAGCCTATTATGGAAGAAAAGTGTCTGCCTCATGCTTGCAGCTTGTATTTGTGATTTGTGAGCTCCAAATCCTGGTTTACTTCCAGAATTACACTCAACTTGTATAAACAAGAAGTACCACGAGTGGCAGAACCTACTGATTTCTGTCTCATGCTTGAATTTTCAGGCAGACACTGCAGCTGAGGCTTATTTGACAGCCATTTTTCTGTGTGTATTCTCCAGCGTTTTAGCAAAGGATGTGAAGTTACTAACAGGCCTTAATGGCCTCGTCTAACCTTGGTCACCCTCCCCGAGGCCTGCTCCTGACCCTGCCCATGGGCTGATATCCCGGCCCGGCCTTGGCACAGGGAGCATCCTTTGCGGATCAGGGTTTAAATATTGTCACCCTTAACGCACACTAACCGCTGAGAAGCGGAATTCCCCGATTCCGAGCCCGTTTCTCCCGCGTCCCCGGGGGCAGCCCGGCCGCCCCCACAGCTGACAGGCCGTACGTGAGGAAACACCTTCCCGCCCGTTGCACACGGCCCCGCCCCGTTGCCATGACTACGCGGGAGGGCGGGGCCGCGGCGCCATAGCAACGGGAAGGGGCACGGCGGGGTGCGAGGCCGGGGCATCACGTGGCGCCGCGCCACGCGCCCTCGCCCCTTTCCCTCCCTCCCTCCCCTGCGGCGCCGCGGCACGTGGGACGCGCCCGGCAACGAGCCGCTACCCCGCGGCCCTTGAACCCTCCCGCTACCCGTAGGCGGTGTGACGCTACCCGCCCCCCAGCTGGGACAGCGGTATTGATTGGTCAGAGGAGAGGGGGAGGTGGGGTCCCCGCCGGCGCAGGCGCAGTGGGGTGCGCAGCCTAGCGAGGGAGGCGGCGGCGGCGGCGGGCGGAGGCTTCCGTTGTTGGCGCGCGAGCGGTCGGCGGTTGGGCGCGCGCGCAAGATGGTGAGAGGAGCCCGCGCTGTCTGAGGGGGGGAGGCGGCCGGGCCGGGCCGGGCCGGGCCGGGCCGGGCCGGGCCGGGGGGAACCCCAACGGTCTGTGCGGGCTTGGGGAGGGAGGGTCTTCCTCGCTGAGGCGGGAGAGGGTCCCCTCCGCTGAGGCGGGAGAGGTGTCGTGAGGCCGGTGTCCCCGCGCGGCCGGGCTCGGCGGGCTGGGGAGGGAGTTCTGAGGGGAGAGCAAGTGCCTTCGGAGGAGCGGGGGCGGGTGTCTCCTCAGGGTGAGCCGGTGCCCTTCGGTCTAGGGGTGCTGCCCGCGAAGGTGCCGCCGTGAGAAGCTCCTCAGGCCCTGCCTGACACCCTCCCCCCCCGGGTCCTGCCGTGCTCAACTGCTGCCCCGCTGGCCAAGGGACCTCCTCAGTTGTTTTTCTGCTGGGCGCTGGCAGCCTGTGGGGGGAGAGTGAAGAAACAGCTGTTTTAAAAAGGAAGTTGTGACCCTGCCCTGCCAGCGGCTGTTCGGCAGACGGCTAAATCGGTTTCTGAAAATCTTGAAGCATAATGCCGGTATGAATGGTGGCTGAGGTTAACCAACAGCAACACCCCCCCACCGTGCTGCTTGGCAGGTGTGCCCACTGTCTGTGCAGTCCTCCTGTCTCTTGACTTGACTTTCTTTAGTTTTTATGAAACCAAGCACTGCTGAGCCAGCTTAGCCCTGATAGATGATCTGAATCTGATGTCAACATGTGTTTTGCAGGCACAGCCTTCAACTTAGGGGTTTATGTTTGTGACTGCACAGGTATGAGCAAGAGCACTGCTTACCCTGCAGTGCCTGCTGGAAGATGATAGGAAACTGCTGAGCCCAGAGGACTGGGAGAAATGCTTCCTTCAGCAAAGAGCATTTGATACAGAATATAACTTCAGTTTTGAAATGCAGTCCTGAATTTTGTTGTTGTTGGGGTTTTTTTTGTTATTTTTTTAAGTAGAGACCTCCTGAAATAGTGAGAGTGGGTATTAATGACATTTGTGGATCAGAAGGAGCCAAGAACAATTTAAAGTTTAGGGGAGCAAGCAAAATAACAAAGGCTGTGCACACAGTGCCTGACCTGTCCTTTCACAGCAGAGCCTGATTTCCTCTCCAGCTGTTAAAAGGAAGCAGAGGCACAAGGCTTTGTGCCAGAATTTGGTCAAGGTGGAAGTCTTTTTAGGAGTAACAACAAACATAGGATATTTGCAAGGTGATTTTGGAAGTGGGGAGGGAGAGACAGTGCTCTGCTTTTTGATGAAAATCTTACAAACAAGTCAATGTTGAACACAAGGAGACAGAACTCAGAGTTTAAGTAGTAACTTCTGATTTGTAAGCAGTGATTTGTCTCAGTGAAACAGCTCTTCAGCAGATCTTGGGATAGGTAATCTTGCAACTATTTTTTTTTATTTGAGCAATTTTTTTAAAGAAGTCTTGAAATACAGTTGTTTTGGCACCAAAGCCTTAATGCCTTAGGAATTTACAAATACAATAATGTGAATAAGCTGGAGATGTTAAATAACTTCTTCGTCTAGCTGGCTTGCATCTCTTAATTGTGGTGATAGAGGCTGTGTGGATAAAATATTGCTCAGGAAATGGCAGTGGTTGGCTTGGTACAGTTTAAAAATTGCATGTGTAATGGGAGGTAACCTGCATGGCTGCTTGTGAAATAATCATTTCCTTCCCCATCTTCAGTGTGATGACTAATACGTTATCTGGACATTTCTTCTGAAAACTTGGAGTTAGTAGCATATAAGCACAGGGGGGAAAAGTATGCGTGCTTTTTGATTAAAATGTCTTAAATGCTTTCTGTGTGTGTAAATCTCAAAAGTTCAGGTAGTATTTTTGTGAGTAAAAATAAGCAGTGACCCTTGATTACTGTCTGGGTTCTCCTGAAATACTAGTAGTAGGTCCTAGTCTTTTAAATGCTGAAGTTACTTTAGCCAGTTTACTGCCACTTTAACAGGCTTCCTTCTTTCAGGACTTGTCTTGGCAAATGAACTGTAAAATTTGTTTACTTCTAAGAGCTATGAGAATAATCCCACTTCAGGAATAGCTAATAAAATATTTCTAGTTAACTGTGTGGCTTTGAGGAGGGATATTAAAACAGATAAGTGTTCTGTTACTATGTTTTTAAAAACTGCTTTCATCCATGGTTTTTCTGTTTTATGTAGATGTTCTGAAACTTTGGACAAGCTGCATGCAGTTCCACTTTAGTAGGGTTTATGCGCACACATGTGTGACATGGGGATTTTTTTTTTTTTTTTGTTTACTAGAAAGATTTATTTATCTTTCCCTCCCCTCTGCCATTTCCTTTTTGTAGAGTGAATCTCTGGTGGTTTGTGATGTTGCTGAAGACCTGGTGGAGAAACTGAGAAAATTCCGGTTTCGTAAAGAAACCAACAATGCTGCCATTATAAGTAAGTTAAAAACATGTCTGACAAAAATTGCAAGGTCTTGCAGAAAATCCTATCTCCTCTTTTCCTTCCCATGTAACGTTGCTGCTGTAACAGATAAATGTGAGCCAAGAGGCTGTTTCTTGTATGGACTTCAGTACTTCAAATTCTGTCTGTAATTTTAACAGTAAAGCAGTGCTGTTCTTATGATACAAAACTGCATCTGCTCTTACTATTTATACCTAATTTTGGCTCAGAGTCTACCACTGTTTGTAAAATGATAGTAAAAAATGTCAAGGCACAGTCATTTTGAGTTTGTAAGTTTTGTAGCCTTTAAGTAGGGGAGTTTGACGTTTCTGTCTTTGAAATTTGAGAAGAGTGTATTGCAATGAACAGCGCTTAGACTGTGTGCTTCCCTTCAGTGATTTTGTGAAGTCATGGGATAGACTGAAGAAGCAGAATGGAAGCACAAGGAATATGTTTGTTGGGGTAATGTTAAAAAGCCTCATACGTGCATTGCATTAATCGATTGAAAAATAACATTGATCTATGTTTTATTTTGATTTATAGTGAAAATCGACAAGGATAAGCAGTTGGTGGTACTGGATGAGGAGCATGAGGTTTGTTAAATGAATTGTAAATAAGAATATCTTCAGCCTGCAATGTATTGTTGTCTCTAAGGTACTGCCTTAGTTTCAAATTGTTATCAAACTCTTAATCTAATTTGGGTCATGAGCTTATTTAAATGCATGGTCACTGCATGTAAAGCACAGCACTATTAATAGTGGAACTATGCAGAAGCAATTGAGTTGCCTAATTAATTGCACAAAAAAGTTATTTTAAAGCTGTTATGATACAACTGTGTAAAAAGCATCTTTGGCACCTGCTGGCTTTTTGAAGAGATTTCTGCTGTGTTTCCACGTAGGTTTGCATATTTGGCTCTGAGCTGATCTGCCATCAATTAGAAGCTAGGATTGCTAATCCTCTGCAGACTCTAACTTTGATAGGTGGCATAATAAGGTCAGCCCAGCATGTAGTATTTCTTAATGGTACATAGGGCAAAATTAAATCCTTCCCAGGGATTTGAGCATTAACCGTAGCTCTTATTCCCTAGAATGTAGAAGTTAATGTAATATCTGAATAGAATAGGGACTCTTTTTTTTTTTTTTTTTTGCTTGCTCAAGGAGGAAGGACTGAATTTTTCAAAAGCACCATTTGCGTAGCTGATTTTAACAGATACTTTTTTGGTGTGTGCTTGCTTTCTTCTGTTTAGCACTAGAGTTAGAAAAGCATGGTAGCTGCTAGCATATCCAACTAGAGCCAAAAATGTTTTCTAAACTCATTATGCTTAAAATAGGGATGATTATTCATGCTAACATTAATTCTGTGTTTAGTCATAGGAATCTATTGGCACACAGGTTTTCCTAAACCGCTCTAGTAATTTGAGTGAGAGATCATTATCAGTTCAACCATAGATGTACATCTAACTTACAGCTATTTCACTGTTCCATTATTCTGCTTTAGCCTTCATAGTATACCTTCAAGTGCAAGATCATTTGTTCAAATATTGCTTGTGTTTAATGTTACCAGGGTATTTCTCCCGATGAGCTAAAAGATGAGCTGCCTGAGAGACAACCTCGATATCCTTCTTGTGCTGCTGGCATTTGCTCTTACTCCTGGAAGCTGTTCAAAATGTTCAAAGTTGGACTTCACCTTTTTAGGCCAATACTTGCCTGTAGTGCAACTTTACTGACCCTTTATTTGTGACATAACCTAGGGATCAGTTCTTATGATGCACTGAACAGTTGTCCCACTTGTTGAAACAATTTGGAATGTTCCATTTGTTGACACATTTAAGCCTTTCCTGAGATTTTATTTCCTTTTAGACTATATAATGTTTGGGGAAGTAAAGCAAAGCCACGCTGCTTTTAATGTAAAGAAGTGAGTAAAATGTACCAGTTTTATATGTGGCTACTTCTAAATATAGAAGAGTGCCTGTGTAACTTAGGATCTGTTTTGGTACTCTCTCAGTGTGTGGCCCTTGCTGTTTTGCTGCAGTTATTGATTCTGGGAGTGCTGCAGGCATGTGATCTAGGGAAGAATCCTTGTATTAAAAAAAAAAAAAAAAAAAGAGGGTCAAGTAAATTATTCTTTAACTAGATGAAATAAGAGGGATACTTAAGTTACAAGTGAAGAAAATATCTGCCTCCATTATCTGCAAAAGCTGGTTGGCACTGTTCTGCATGCCATTGTGAATCTTTTCTTTCATGACCATAGTACAGTAGGAGGCTGTAAAGCAAGAGTACTAGCTAAAACTTGAGTTCAAATTCAGCAAGACACCTGAAACAATGAAATGCTTAGTCTGCAAAGAAAGAATTTGGCTTTCATTAAGCCAGAAACACATTAGTGGGTGTGGGAAATCTTTTTACGAAGCTAGGAGAGGAATATTTGCAATGAAAGGGTGATTTTTAGCTCTGATGTGAAACAGTAATACAGAGACAGCCCTCACACTCATGGTAGAGGTTGGTAAAGACAGGCAGGGTCAGTTCTGAAAGTCAAGCATGGAAGTGAAAACAGGAGAACAGTGAGAGTACTTACCAAATTAAAGCACCTTCTAGAATGCAAGACTTAATTTGTGCCTGCATCAAGCTCTGATAACTGAGGATTATATCCTAATAAAATCACTGATTTCTTAGTTTCTTTAACCTCAGAAAAAACATTTATTGTGTATAGTTACAAGTATCAGCATGATGATGGAAGAGTTTCTTATCCATTGTGCTTTATCTTCTCCAGTCCAGTTGGTGAGTGAATATTGCGAATGGTAGCTACTATGGGCTGTAAATATGGGAATGTTCTTTGCTCTGGAAGATAAAATGAGTGCTTAATGCTCGAATAGTGGTTCAGATGCTTAAGGCTAGATTTGCTTATGCCACTGCTGGAAGCAAGGCACTATAAAGTTATGGCATTATCTGGAGACCTTCTTTGGCAGAGAGGAATCTCTAGAGTATTAGCTCCATCCTCACCGTCAGCTGGTGACAAGTGTAAATGCTTCCATCTGCCCAGATCTACCTGGTGGCTGGAGGTTTTCACTGCCTTTGTGGTTCACATTTAGGGCACTTAGGATGTGTGATAGAAGAGATTCTTTCTTTCCCATTTCTGAAGGCTGAACAGAAGTGTTTGTTTCCTGCATAGCTGGCCAAAAGGTGTGTCTTTCTAAATGTGCCTGCCCACTGCGTTTTCAGGGGTGTGCTCAGCAACACCCTCCTGTAAAGGAAAAGAGCCTAGCCTGGAGCACTCTGCATCTATTCATGTAGGCTTAACCTAATGGGTTTCCTGTCACTCTCTCCTCAAATCTTGGGCAATCCTCAAAATATGACCAGACAAGGCTCAGGAAATGAGTGAGGAGAGGGCTGGAAGATACAACCTCTGTTCCTGAGGGTTTCTCTTCACCTCTGTCTATCTTGCTATTTGGATGTTAGTGACTGGGTGGGAGGAAGTTCCTCTCCTTCTCAGAAGGGCATCGGAACCCATGTCTACCCGTGAAAGGAACAGGACTCTGTAAAAGGGTTAAGATGGGATTTGAGAGGAGGGTTTTCCAGGGGGCCTGTGTGCGATGGACAGCAACAGAGGATTTCTCCAAACAGTGCTGTGATGTGAAGGTCTAAAGGGCTGTCACAATTATGAGTGAAAAGGAGGAAAAGAGGGCTCCATAACCCAGATCTGGGCAGGTGAAAGTGCTGGGTGAACAGATTATGTTCGAGGAGAAAGACTGTAATCTTAGATCATCCCATGTTTATATAGAGCAGCAGCTTCCTCTGTGTCACAGCAACCCTCAACATAAACATACCTGTGCAGGGAACTGTGTAATTTTAGTAGAAGCCAAGTAGCCTGTGACTTGATTTGGACTTACAGAGCTGAATTGCTCCTGTGGCTTCCATCTGTGTTCTGAATTGTAATAGGGTAGCTTGCTGGTATTACTGGATTATCCTTGTTATCCTCTAGAAGAAGATAAACTGATTGCATTGTTTTACCCTTCATTACTCAGAACTAGAATAACTAGGTAGGTAAAAGAGTTTAGCAGCTAGTGAGCATATTCTTCTGTAGTTACTGGAGAATCTTTGTATGAATGTTCTGGGTGTTACTTCTGAAGGATAGATATTTTGTGAGTTAGAACAGCAGTAAGAAACTTCCTGGCAGACCCTGAAATAGCAAAGCAGGCAGACTTGTAGTACTTCATAGGAAAAGAGAGCTTAGACAATGGTTTTTATGGGTGGCAAGATTTAAAATACGCTAATATCTAGAAACTTCTAAACAAGCAACTTCTAAAGAAAAACCTTTTTTTTTTTTTTTTTTTTGAGGTTCTCCATTTCAAAAAAATTTCTGCAAATACAAGTTAGTGGTTAAACTGATACTGGAGTCAGAAACGATGAACCATTAATTGGGACTCTAAACAGCAGTTAACTTCAACTGTGACTGAAGTTGCTCTGTGTTTGGGAGTGGGGTGGGGGAGAGGAGTCATCTTGAGCTACCAGTTCAGTTGGGGGATTTGGGGAGAGATTAGGGGAAAGAACAACAAATTCAAACTGCCTTTGTTAGTTCTCAGTTTGGCTCCAGCTCAAAGGCATATGCTATAAAGATCTGTGTAACTAGCAAAAACATGGGAATCTTCCAGAAATAGCAAGAGGGTGAAGAATTGAATGTAGTGTAATCAGCATGCTACTGTAGTGGCAGGAGCTACTGCTTTGTTGGCTGTGATTCAAGTTTGACTGCTGCAATGTTTGATGTTAGCTCTAAGCAGAAATACAGGTGCGTGTTGAGACCACCAATTCAACCTGCACAACTATTACTTCTGGAAATGCTTTTCAAGTACTAGATATGAAAGTAAGAGCAAGGATGATAATGTATATAAAGAAATAGGTCACTTTTCTGAATGGAGACTTCAGCTTTCAGTTTGGATTCTTTTCAAAAATAAGATTATTTTTTTTTAGTGTTGCAGTCAAAATAACTAAACAAACCCTTTTTTTTCCCACAAAACTACAGGATGTAAGCCTGAACAGCAGATGATGTATGCTGGAAGCAAGAATAAGCTTGTACAGACAGCTGAACTCACTAAGGTATAACTGACTAGTTGAAATAACTGTCTCCCCCTTAAATGCAGGTTGCAGAAGCTGTTTTGTGTCTTGCTTGAAGGGTGTTATGAGACTTTGTAATTACAGTGAACAGATTCTGTTTTAGGAAGACTGAAGAGAGGAGTATTATGTGGGGATTTTCTGGAGTACAGGAAGAACAATGTTCTCTAAAACTAAAACATCCATTGGACATCTTTACTTTGGGAATGAATTTATTGATGGGAAGAATAGACTGAAGTCTTAGTATGGTATGGAGTGGACTAGTTTTGCAGCATGGTTTATGGGGTTGTGTGCTTGCAGAACATAGCCTTCAGAATAAGTAACATATGTGCCAAGTGATGAACAATTCTAAATCTTCCTGTGTTTGCTTCCTCCAGTACTGAGACCAGAAGAAATCACTGCATTTGCTAGGCCTAGGTATACATATATATTGGGGAAAAAAAGAAAAAAGCCACCTAATTGTCATTTGGAGATATTTGAAATATCTGCTTAATTGGCGCCTAGACTTCTTAAAGGTTTAGTTTCAACCAGTAAAGCTAAATAGAATCAGTGGTCACTTCAGGTTTTTCATACGATGTGAAGTGACTTCATCATTCCTCAACAGCACCGTTCCCTTTTGGCCTTCCTTATTCTCACTGAGTACTTTAACATCCCAGTAAAAATGTATGTTGGGCCAATAAGAGAACTGTGAACTTCTACCTCTTCTAGCTGTACCTCGTAAGAAAGGACCTCTCTGTTTTAGATTAGACGTCAGGTTGACAGGAGTAAATAGGAGGGAAGCAGAAGATAAGATGATGGAAGCAATCGGTACAGCCCCGAGAAATCTTTTTTTAGGTCTGTTGAAATTGCATCTTAGAGGCCTGAGAACTCTAGCATCTTTGATAGAAAAGAATTCCTTGAGGAGGAAGGCAGTTTTCAGTGAGTGAGAAGGAAGAGTTGATGAGAAGCAGGTGAAAGCCTGGGGACTAGCTGTATTGGAGTTACTATCACCTGTCAAGTGGGAGAAATTCAGTCTTGAAAGGCTTTTGAATGAAAGCCTAGGAGTGGATGTAGAGGTCCATGATCATCTTCCTTCTGAAGGTGGAGAAGATATCCTGTCTCCAGTTAGGATTGCTTGCTTGCTCTTCAAATGTGCTTTATTCTTGCCACTCACTGAGCTATGTTCCATTTTAGCTCGTGCTGTGACTTCCTCCTGGTGTGATTTCTGCATGTGACTCAACTGCATCCTCTTATTTTTTCAGTGGCTTGCATATGAGCTTGGCTTCTGTTAAGCTGTTCTGTTCTTACAACACTGAATTTTTGGTTTCCCCCCATCTTTTACTTAAAAAAAAAAAAAAAAAAATCAGTATTAGTTGATAGTAGTAGATCAGTGTCTAAATACAAGAAGCAGTGTCCAGAGCCCACTCCAGTAGAGATGGGAAGTGAGGAAGAAAAGATACAAAACTTGAATTGTTTCCTGAAGATTAACATGGTAAAATGGCTGAGGGCAGGACTAAAGAGGAAGTTCATTCCAAACAGCAGGTTCACTGAGAAGCTTTGTTTTGTGAGTGTTACAAAATCCTATTCGCTCTCTTGGCCTGAGCATGCTTTTTGCAGCTATGTACTGCATACCATTAGAAGGTAACTGATTTAGTGTTGATACAGCTTTATTTTCAGTGTTGTCAGAATAGTAACAGCAGTCTCCAGTTAAAATACTTGTTTTCATTGCCTAGAACACATCTGAAGGCCTATGGATTTGTAAAATTTACTTACTTGACTCTTCTGAAAAGATGATCAATTTGTGGGCATCTCAAAATTAACTTAGCCTCTCTTCCAGGGTATTAAAAAAAAACAAACCAAAAAACAAACCAAAAACCAAACCCAAACCAGTTACTTGTCTATATGGAAAGAGTATATTGGTGTCTTTGGTCTTGTTTTCTGCTTCAAGGCTATGTTAAAGGTTTGTTTAAGACTTCCACAAAGCTTTGGGTTGGTGGTTTTGGGGTGGCTTTTTTCAAGTTTTCTATTTCAAGGTATCCCAGGCTTGTTTCTTACAGGGAAAACAGTGTGCTACTAGATACTATGGATTTATTTTAGTTCAGAGAAGGAATAACTGTGTCTTGGGCTGAGCAAAATTCCTGAACTTTGGGGTTAATTCAGCCCAGAGGTTAAATTAATTTGTATTCTTCAAATAGACAATCTTCTTGCTGAGATAATGCATATGGGATGGTGCCATTTCAGAGTAACTTCAAAATGCAGTACATGTGCTAGTCTCACATATTCTTAAAGGAGAAGAATGAAGTCTAGAAATAGGAATTACGGGATTCTTGTTCAAAGAATAAGAACTTCTTAAGAAGTTCAAAGAACTTCTTGTTCAAGTGGCGAAGTAATATTCTTTGCCACTTAGTCTTATTTTGCACTGATGTTACTTTAGAATATTAACCGATCCTTTCAAGAAAGCACATGAAAACTCTAGGCTGGCTACTGATTTATTATGGCTCAAACAACTTGTGTGGAAAGGTATTGATTGCATTGTATGCTTATCCCTTTCAATTACCATCACCTCAAGAATTTATGCAATGCAATTTTGTTTAGGTATTTGAAATAAGAAATACAGAAGACCTAACTGAAGAATGGCTGCGTGAGAAACTGGGCTTCTTCCATTAAGAAAACCTCTGTAATAAGTATTTATGTACCATCCTGATAATACTGGAACCAGACATGAATACTTACATCTAAAAAATGCACTGTATTTACATCTGTCTCCTGCAGTATATCTTTTGTGCAAAGTTTGTGCAAAGAATAGCAGGTCTGTCTCCTTGAAGTAACAAATCTTTGCAGGTGTTTCCTTATTTGTACCTGTTAAAAGGGAATATTCCTCTGCAGGGACTCCTTTTGCACTCTTGTGACTAATATTTCTATAACTAAAATAGTTCAGTTCTGGATTTATAGCTATCTACAAACATAATTTGGAAGCTGACGCTAACTTTTTCTGAGCTACAAATGCATCCTTATGACATATACTAGCCATTTATATGCAGAAATTGTGTATGGTCACTTACTTCTCAGACTTTTTGACTTAATGTCTTCTCAATTTTGAAAACTACTCCCTGGAAGCATTTAATATTAAAAAGACAAAATCCTCGTACAGCAAATCCATCCATTTATCTTTCTATCGAGTCCATGTGAACTTTCTTCAATTCTTGGAACTAATTTTTGTCATTCCAGTAATTCCTCAGTTGACTGAGTCAATCTTACTAAATTTCAGGGCAAAGCTTTGACTGTCCAGTTCTTATGCTAATATAGTCTTACAGGAACTAGGTGATAACTAAGGGCTGAATTACAACTCTGGTTACTCTTGTACCAGATGTCTTGCATATATAACTTACTACACTGTTAAGAAGTTTACCTCTGCTCATTTCCTGTTATACAAACACCTGTTAATACTGTGTGCCTTTAATTTGTTAGCTTTAAAATGACTTGAGAATTTTACACTGCCACTTATTACAAATTTGGTAAAAACTTTGTTAAAGAATCCAAGTAACATTTTTTCCTAGTGCCTAGTGTTGCAGTTGACATCTGTAAAGAAAAAAAAAGCTAACCTCATTATCTTTGAAATTCCAGTCATCTACTCCATTTGTAGGAGTCAGGAGGTTAAAGATTTTCGTGATAATGAATGATTTATATCTCTTTTGTTATAAAAGTTGGCCGCACATAGCTTTTGAGTACTTTAATTACAGTCTCTACCTTTCTTAACTGCTTGTTGGTCAAAATTACATTCCAGATAAAGCTTTTGCATAAGTGATAATTTGATTTTCATTTACTTACGGTTCATCTCTTTGAAACAGCAAATATTCTAATGTGAAAATAGTATTTAACTTTTATAAATGACCAGTCTTTTTACAGGTCTGTTTTATATTCAATAGAGTAGTTGTCTGATATGGGACATGTTCAGCCCATGCAGTGGCAAAAGGAGTACTCATGTGACAGTATCTCACTATCTTGCTCATGAGTGTTTGTTGTGCTACTGAAGAAGTATCTGCGTAAGAGCAGCTTCCTGTTGATAATGTACCTTAAAATACAGCTGCCCTAACAAATCTGTTTGGTGAGAAGGAATGCAGTGTTAAATTTGGAGGCCAGTATTTCATGCTGTGAAACCTTTGCTGAAAGAAGGTTTATTTTTCATTTGTAAACATATGTTGTGTTAGTGTTAAAACACTAATTCCTCTAAGATCACAAGGAATTCATTTGCAAAGGTCTTCAGTGTTCGTAAATCTCTTCTTAGTTTGATGTTACTGCTCATTTATTTGTATACAAATCTGACTTGAGAGGAGCTTTTCAAAATACATGTTAGAATGATCCAATTAAATTGATCTTTCAGTGCGGGAAAGAAATGCTTGTAAATTAAAATTAAATTTCTGTGTTAACGTAGTGAACTGGAAAAACAATTTTATTTCCCTGGACAAAAAAATGTTGATTATGAAACTGTTGCTTGATCATTCTGTACTACAGATCAATAAAAACAATGTCTGTTGTTACAAACATTGTATAAATAAGACTTTAGCTTAAAGAATAGTGTCATTCTAAGCATCAGTCTGGAAACAGCAAGGATCTCATTTTGTTGGCATTGTGCTAAAGGTAAGGCATGTCAAAGTACGGTGTGGGTGAGAGGGAAGCTGCCACTTGTAATGTTCAGGTTGATTTGCAGTGGGGAAAACTGGATTAATAATCTTTATTAATAATCTTAATAATAATCTTGTACACTGGTGGGCTGCCAGCATCCAACTGCTGGTTGCACAGGTCTTGACAAAAGTAACTGTAAAAGGGGCCTGTTTCTCTTGGGAGGAGAAGGGAGGAGCTGCTGCAGTCAAATGATTGAATTTGATTCTTCATCTCTGGATCACTCCACCTTCTGCCAAGAAAATATTGCTACTTACGGCTGTATTTTCAGTCTGAGTTCTTTCACTTCGGATGTTCTTGTTGCCTCCGGTTAAGGACTTTCTGCCTTGGGTGCTGCCCCTCAAATCTTGTGGAAAGCAGACAAATCCTGATGAGAGTGTTAAAGCCCACTTTCTTGTGAAAGGTGATGTTGGTGCTGCTCAGGCCACCAGTATTATTCTTCAAACAGTCTTGCTTGGTAGCTCTACCTCCTTCCCTTCTCTGAGCTGTGGAAGTGAGGACGCAGCTGCAGGTACTTGGAGAAGGAGTGTGCAGAGGATGTTTGCTGTTCTAGGCTTGTTTGTGGTTTCCTTGTTTTTAATGCAGTGTTTTGACACAACTGTCTGCTGCTTACTGTCCTAGGCTCTTGAGATACAGGTAGTGCTAATACTTGATTAAACAAAGACATTAATTATGTCAAAATCTTTCCTGCACAGATAATACTTGTTTTCATAACATACTTTTCCCACTTTATTTTTAGAACTGTATTTTCCATACTGCTTCCCCTGAACATCAGTGGGAGGCAGGTGTGTCCATGTTCAGAAGGCCAGTATGTTCTGACTGTGCTTTACTAGTGAGTTGCCCATCTGTAATCATACATTTGTCTTGAATTTTCAGATCTCTAAAGAGGGTTCAGACTAAAGGACAACATAAATTAACTAATGCCACCTATGGGAGCCTTTGTAGCTAAAGGTCTGAGAGTCAGCATTTTCCATTGTGAGCTCCTATTTTTCAGGAGTTAGTAAGTTGGCCATAAAATCCTTGGCCTCGAGTTAAAGTAAAAGGTCTCTCAAAGGGAGACTTCTGCCACAACCTGGTTTGCTTTAAATATTGAATAGATGGCTGGGATACAGCTCTTGTAATCCTATTAATTGATGGTAAGCTGAATTAAAGCATGAGTTTGCATGTCAGCCCATAAAATGGACTTGTATTGTTTGAATATTTTTAACAAAAAAAAAAATTAAATGCTGGTATTTGATGGTTTAAGTGTGTTTCTAGTATCATGAATGCTGTTTTGATCTATCAAAGGAGGCAATAATGTGGGTGTTGACACCTTTTCACTTCTCCAAAGGAGCATCTTATGCATTTGTACCAAGATCCCATTTTTGTATCTTTAACTGTAAAATAGCTGTCCAGAAACAATGTTAAACTGGTAACAGGGGTCTGAATCAAACATGCAAAAGCAAGAGTTCAATTCCTTGCTTTAGTGTGTTCAAAGAAGAAATGCCATGCAATGGGGTTTTTTTTGATACATACACTAGTAACTGTGAAATGGAGGTGTGATGGGACATAAGAAGGGGTGCAGTGAAACTCTTGCTTTTGTTATGTGATCCAGACTCGATGTGATTTGTGTACTGTGAGATGTCAGGGTTGGCACCAGTGCTGTGGGTGGTAAAAGGTGCGAGAGGTTCACAGCCAGTTTTGAGAATTTGGCAATTCCATGAAAATATCAGTAACCAGTACAACTTCCATATGCTGTTTAGTCTCTGCTAGTTCACATTGCATGTTTACTTTAAACCAAATCTTTTTTGCTAAGCATGGTGCTTGTATTGGTTTCAATAAAATGTTTAATTAAGAGGTTCTGTTGCCCTGTTTTAATTGCAAAGTAGCACATCTAGCATGTGTGTCTGATGGGAGAAGCTGTTAATACTAGGTATGACCTTTCTCCTTTTCTCACCTTCCTGGAGTTTGCTTTGGACTTGTAGTGTGGTCTTCAGTCTTGAATGTGCTCCCTCACTTGCTCGTCTACCTAAAATAATTCCTCTTTCCCTCTGTTGTGGAGGGTGGCAGCAAGGGAGAGGAGAGGACAGCATCTGATGGAGCACTGCGGGATAACTGCCATCCTCCTCCACTGCTTTGCACCTTTGTGTCACAAAACTCAGCGTGTGTACTTGTGAGCTGCAAGACAGCGTGGGGGCTCGATTTCATTCTGAAATGCCACTTAGACTTCCATGTTTCACCTCTCCCACAAGGTCAAGGCTCCTGGCATAACCTGGAGCTGTGAAATACAGTATAGAGTGCAGGTGCCAACTGAACAATGTTAGAGTTGTCAAGGAGACCCCAAAGCTTGAAGTAGTCAAAGGAACTTAGTTGTACCTTTTCCTTCTCACAGTTGTTGGGTCATCTCTTTCCAGCCCAAGAGACCACTGGATTAATTTGATCAAAGCACTCCCTTTTCCTCTTTCTTGCTGACTGTTTCTTCCTTTCCCAATCCTTGGAGATTTTTTTTTTTTTTTCACCTATATTGTTGAAAAAGCTACTAAAGATAATCCAAGGAATTCAGCTTTGGTAGCTGACATACATTGTTTCTGCCACTGCTGAAGAACAGCATTAATGGGCCACAGATTAGATGCAATAGAAGTAAACCTCTTCTCTCTCAAGTGAGAGAGCTCTGTGAAGGAGAGAATGCACAGCTGCTTCAGCATATCTGGCTCTTGAATGGCACCTTGGTCACCTATGTGTTGCAACAAAATCTGTTGCCAAAAGCTCTGGGAAAAAAAACCCAGCTAAGCTGCTGTGGGAGAAGAATGGTTCTGAAGAACAGCTGATTAAAGGGAAGGAGGGGGAAAAAAAGGAATAAATAGCTCTCACATCAGAGGGGGGTTCACCTGTGGAGTCCTGTGGCATTCTCTGTTGTTCACTGAGTAGGTTTAACTCAAGAATGAGGTGATAGTTCACTGGTACTGCTAGATCATTGACACAGTAAGAACAAAAGCTGACTAGAGAGAATTGCAAGGAGAGCTAGGGACATGAAGTGAAGGGCAGCTGCTTTCATTCAGGAAAGGTCATTGACTTGCAACAGTTACATGAAAAGGGCAGTTGAGTGGTCATTAAAGTCAAAGCTAGAGAAGGGAATAGGAAACAAAATGGAAAACCTCTGTGCAGCACAACAAATCTGCAATGTACATGTAGCCTGGGTACCACACACAGCTGGTGCTTTCTCTTCCAGGTGTGTGAGTAGACGGCTGGCCCAGGGCTAGAAGTTTGCTAAGGAGATCCCTTGACTTGGCAGGGTCTTTGGGAATGATGCAGAGGAGGAATGTAGTTGGTTCTGGAGGAGCTGGAGGAGGAGCTGAGGCAACTGCTGCCCATATGTGCCAGTCTGCTGGCAGTGAAAGGGATACCAGTCAAAGGGTCTTGGGAGCCTGTGCCTACTGCTCCATGTCCCTCCTGGGTCGTGGAATTGATTGGAGTACAAGCTGGCTCTCCCAGCCTGCTCCTCACAGGCGAAGGTCCTGTCACATTGTGTTTGGGTGCATGTGAGGGCGGGGAAGACAAGCACAGGCAGGTAGAATGTTGATATGGTGCCATTGAGAGGCAGAATGGCTGGATGTTTGAGCAGCCTTAAGGGGGAGTGCTGGTGGGGAGGCTGTGGGACAGAGACCTGAGGCACTCTGTAGGTGTAAGAGTGGTTGGGATTTATTCTGCTAGGCTCCTGTATGGAAGGGGTGATGATTTAAGGTGGGCCTCACCCCTTGGAACAAAAATGAGGACATGTGGCAGGAGGGCCATCCCCTGCATTTGTTAGTTTGCACAGTCATGTCAGCTGCAGTTTTGGTGGTGCCCCCCAGGGCCTTCTGCGGCAGCAGGGGAGACCTCACCCATGTGGGGACATTGCGGGGGTTGGCTAAGGCACCTCTCTTGGTAGCTGCAGGCAGGCTAGCTGCTGTAGTAACCCAAAAAAGCCTTGGCCTGGTCTAGCTGGATTGTTTCTGTGTTACAGTTGAAAATAGAACAAGACTTGTCAATCTCCTAAGGTGTGGCTAGTTAGAAAAAAAACGTGCTCAGCTTCATGTGGAAAAGCCTGCACAGAGGGGTTTATAGATCTCGGTGCTGGAGTTCTTGGATTTTGCTTCTACATGTATGACTCTAGTTTGGTAACAGTCATTCTCTGCAGGGTCTTCCCCTAGGGCAGGGAACTGCTTCTCTCTAACAGCAAAGGAAGAGCTGTGGAGGTGGTACCAAGTTTGTGGAGTACCTGCTGCTTCCCCAGCTCTTCCGGAAGGGTACTGAGCCCAGGGAATCAGTCCTGTGTGCTGAGCCGGCTTCCAGGCTGGGTACACAGCTTAAATTGTAACTGCTGGGGAAGAGAGAATTTTTCTGGGATCTGAGCGGAAGCCCTGGTGTTCCTAAAGAGCAGTCTTGAACTGCCAGATATGCAGGCATATAGGTTGCTGCAGCTTAGCAAGGAAAAGGAGTTGTAATTCTCAACGTATATCTGTGGGGTCAACAGTCAGTCTTGGGGAACTGGCAACCTCTCTCTGGGCTGTTGTATAAGGCGGTGGTCTGGCTTCATTTGTGCTGTATTCAAGGCGCTGGGAGCTTCACTTCCAGCCACGTTTCAATGAGCACAACAATTCTGAAGTACAAGGAGCCCCGACATTAGCTTTTAATGTCTCCAATTAATACACATTTGTATTTGCCAGGTCTCTATATTGAAAGGTTGAGCATAAGGCTGAGCAATTACATACCTCAATTTTTCTATTAACACTCAATTTTCATTTTGTGGGAAACAGTGAAGGAAAATGGTGAAATACTAAACAGTGAATATTCTCTGGTAGTGGTCAGGACGCTCCTGGCATGTAAAATTGTATTCACATCAGTGTAAACTGGGCCACTGTTCCCCTCCCAGTTCTTGCAGGCTTTCTTCCGTATCTGCTGTTCCTTTTGGTGCCACTAAGATTATGTGATCTTGTGCAGATAACAGGCTGGCTGCTGCAGTGTTATATGCAGTATCTTGTGCAGCCTCGCGTTGGTCTGACTAGGCTCTGTGTCTTTTCTCTAATGCAGCCATGAAGTGAAGGAGATGATTTTAATACATTTGCATAGATGTAGTTAATCAGTGTGGTCCGTTTTGTCACACCACAGGGGGATTGTCTCCTCTGGACTGTTTTATCATGTTTCATTCCTTCAGAGACTGCAAACATACTCTCGGTTAACCTTGTTCACCTTTGGTGATAAGTGAGACATCTCATACAGAATGTGATTGAGCTCAGCTGAAACTCCCCTGACAGCTCTAGCAATTCCTCAGCAGGAGACAGAGGGGAGAAGAGAGCAATTATCAGCCAGAAAGACTCTGAATGCCGAACAGATGTGAACACTGGGAAAACAGCATGACTGTCTTTCATGGCAAATTTACTACTGCGATGGGGAAGTCCCATCAAGGCTTTTTGAAAGGCGCACTGTTAACCGTTCCTGCTGGTATGTGCCATGGCAGGCAGCTAGTAGCATGAATGCAGCTTCTCTTCCCTTTTCTGCAGCACTCGGCTCAACAATTAATATAATGCACCCTTCGAATCCCCATGCCAAACAGCATCTGTTGTTGTCACCTCTTCTCTGCAGAAAATGGGAAGACAGCAGAAGAAAATGGGGCAGAAAATATTCAGTTGAAAGGGAAAGGGGCACCAGCCGTCCTGCACTTTCACTAAGGCCTTGGAGGACAGAAGTAGAGCAGAAAGTTAGGGGTCAGTGCCCTTATTGAGCTGAATAAGGAACAAGAGAGATTTAGCATTTCTTCAAAATAATGTCTAATTTTAAATAACCGCCGTTGGAAAATGCTGCTGGATAATTGGAAGGAGAATGTGCCCGCCTTGCTCACAAATGCAGTCTGCCTGGCCATCTGCTCTGACGGCAACAAATCCTGGATTGATTTGCCAACATGATTAATTCAGCTAGGATGACTGGATCAAGGGATCAGCTAGAGACAATATTTAAACCCTACCTCCAACTGTGAATGTGCAATTGTTTGGTTCAGAAATACAAAACAAATTGTATAGCTGTATTACTGGAAGAATGGAAAAATAGATGTATCCGCTCAACAGCCCTTTTTTCCTTAGATGGCCCCATTCCAAGGCCTCTAAGTACAGTCTAACATAAGCCCACTTTCCCTGTGTGTGAGGTGAAGCAGAGCTGTTTTCATTTTACAGGCAGCTTCTGCATCTTTATTCCCTAGGCCGATGCTGCTATTGCTCTCCTTGCTGCAGTTTAGTCCTAAGATCTCGGAGCGACTGGCTCAGTGACCTCGTCCGTGCGGCGCAGAGAGGCAGACGTGGAGTGTGAGCCAGCCAGCCCACCCTGCGCCCTGTGCCTGACGTTACTGATGGGAGAACACCACGGTACTCATCTAGACCCAGTGCAGGGCAGCGCTTAAATCTTAAGAACAACCAGGGGGGTGGATTTCTAGCACTGGTAGAGCCTTGAGCTGATTTGATAATACGGATGTAGCTGGAGAGATCAAAAGCAAGATTTGTCAAGGAATTTAGATGTAGATGAAGGGTTTTGAAATCCTGTTTAGTGTGATTTAAGTGTGCAAATATACATTGGGCCTGAAGGTGCTGTACCCAAGGCCACATGGGATGTCTGTGGGAGAACAGGGAGACCAAAGTCTCCTGCATCCCGTGCTGACTCTTCTCCCTCCCAAATTTTCAAGCGTGCTGGGGACTTCAAGAGCTGCTTGCGGGAAGCATGAGGTTGTGATAACCGGGCTGTGTCTTCTCGCTGTTGACAAGACACCGAGCCCTGAACAGCTCATTTTTCTCTATACAAAGCAGAAGTTGCTTGTATCTTCCCTCCTTTTGGGCAGAAACAATAATGATGTTAATCTGGCAGACGACTGAATGCCTCATTTGTCCCAGTGAGCAGCTGCCCTGACTCCACCTTGATGCAATCTTCCCACCATATCCAGCAGTGACGGGGGTTTCTGCTAAAACAATTAGCAGTGAAATAATTAACAAGGGAGACTTTTTTTAGGCATTGTCATTCGGTACCAGACATAACGCCATTTTAAAATTCTACCACTATGGTTTCAGATTTTGTTTATTCAGGCTGATGTTGCTGCACTGGTTTATATTTGGATCAGAATTTAAAGTTATTCTTTTAAGAGCCAGGCTCTAAGGGTGACATTTTCGGAGTCATCACTGTTACAGTTAGGCTAACGCAGAATGTTTTGGAAAATCCCCCTCTTACTTTGTTAACGAGCAGCCAAATCCCAAAATGCATTATAAAATAGTTCTTGAAAAAACAATTACTGGTCCCTTTGCCTGATCACACACTGGTATTATGCCATGGGCTCAGAATTGTACGGATAGCCTTTAACAGGAGCTCTATGCAGCAAGAGAAAAACAAACCCTGTTATTAAAGGACAGGCTGAGTATTCAGTATTTAGCCTATTAAAAGAAAACTGTTGCCATCTGACAGTAAATGTTGGAGGGATTGAGGCCACGAGTGGATTCCATAATGAGATGTGGTGAGACGCCTGGCAGCATCTGTGTTTTGAAATTGGGTTTTAAATGTGATTGTTGTTTCTCTTGAGACTTACTTTCATGTGCAAAGGAATTTATAACGTTAATTTGTTTATGCGGTCACACACATAATGGTAGAGTCTAAACAGGGATTCTGAAGATGAGTTAATTAGCACAACAGGAAAGGATATTTGCTGGTTCGGAAAGGAAGTTGGTGCACTTGCAAGTCCAGGGATCTTTTCATCCAGCTGATCAAAGATTGAGCAGTGAACCAACATCCTGCATTCTGATGTCTGTTAGCACATAAATGAGGTAAGCGGGTGGGGAGATTGTGTGCTTCTGCTGCTTCTGATGTGTATTTAAAAGGTGTGCAGAAAGGTGACCTCTGCTAGGCTACATTAGAGGTACTTGGAGAGTCTCTTCTAAATTGTAGATAGATATTCAGATTTTCCTCTGCTGAAAACCTCGTAAGCGAAGTCTTTATTGAAGTCAGCAGGATTTTTATTACTGAGTTCAATGGTATTAGATTCTTCTCTGATATCTATAACTGAAATGACTATTTTTCCAGGGATATTATTTTTAATGTTGAAAAACGTGGTTAACCCATGCATTTCTCCCATGATAATTCGGAGAAGTTGCTCTGTAGGTCTTTCCTCACAGTTCTCTGCCAAAGCACTATTGTCATGACCTGCCAGCGTCTTCTTTCTTCAGCTAAATCTTCCTTATGAACAGATTGTAACACACTGAATTATGACCGATTATATGACTGTTTTCTGATAAGGACAAATACTTGAGACGGATTTAAGATGAAGTGAACAGACACTGATGTTTTCCCTTGGGATTCCAATCAGGATTAAACTCAATGAGCCCAGGCTAAAAGGAAAGTGCATTAAAAGCTGTAGGCTGTTTCCAGATATCCACTATGTCTTCCTTACATTGTTTACAAAGTTTAATCGGAGAAAATTCTGAGAAGATACTCAGTTGTTGTTTGATTTGAGATCCCAAATAAATGAATGAAATGAGAATTGATTAGACCCTTTTCTACAGAATTTGCTTTTAATTTCCTTTTGTGTTACCTTAAAAAGACAATCTATAATACAAAAAATCCTTCAATGAACAAATCTTTGTTGTACAAGATTACAGCTGCCTTCCACTTTTCCTGACAAGATAATTGCAGTTGAATGGAATAGAAGCATCAGAGGTAATAAAACATTGCATTCCTTGAGGCAGAACCAGTATTAATTGCAAATGCAAGTACATGGCTGACACACCTTTTTATTATTTTATGAACAGCAGCTTGGCATAATCCTGTGTAGAGTCCTTAGTGCATATTTATGTGTCTTGAAGTACAAATTCCTGTGTTATAGGTGAGCCTGGTGGCTCGTGGTGGGTCTTGGGGGAGCCAGACCTCCCTCCTGAACAATGTGAATAGCCTTAGTGCCAAAGCATCTGTAATTCTGCAGGGCTTTGTCTCGCCAGGGAGGCGTAAGAGTTAAAGCAGCAATGGTCACTACATCTGGGTGCCTTTTTAAGTAAACATCTACCTCGAATGGATCAAACTGCTGGTTTCCATGTTGCGGTCGAAAACCAGCATTCCCCAGTCCCAAGGTTTAACAGCATCTCTGCACACATCCTCTGTTTCTTTACCTCCCACAGCTCTTCTGATGCAGATGACCCTCCTGGATGGCTTAGAAAAAGCCTGAAACTGGGAGTTTGAACACTGAACGTCAGGTCTTCCAGCAAAGTCCAGTCAAATGGCCTCGGGAGTAAGTGTACCTGTGCAGCGCGAGGCTACTCAAAGTAAGAAATCAACAGTGTGCTAATAGATAAGGCCTAATGAAGCATCAAGTAAGTTATATGTAGGAAAGTAAGTTATTGCAGAGGCAGACTCCGGTCCCCTGTTGTTTCTCGCTCACTCCTCAGGAGCCAGGGGTGAGGAGTGGTCGGGAGGGGGCCGCGATGCACTGCCAGGGGCTCAACAGCCGCATCCGCGTGAACTGGCAGTACCGGCCGCTGGCACAAACGACCCCCCCCCATTACCCGAGGTCCTTTCCTTCCGCAAAACGGGAACACGGTGGTTGCTCTCTTCCTAACCCGTCCTGTCACCCCGACATGGAAGGAAACCACAACAGGCTCAAGCCCTCGCCGACGTTCTGATTGCCCGGTGGTCATCTCGTCTGGCCCCCTTGGAAGGGGGTGGGAAGGCTCCCGGGGCAGAGCAGCGGCTGGCTCCGGGCGGCTGCCCAGGCTGTAGTGCCCACCCCGCGCTCGCCCGTTCGTTCGTTTTCTTACCATTTTTTAATTAATATTGACTAAAGTTAATTTTTAAATCTGTTTTCTGGGTTTCCCATTGAAGTTTTATTGGTCATAATGACACCGCAGCAGCTTTATGGGAGTAGTTTGTGGGCAAGATGCATGATTTTATACAGAAATACTAACTTTATGTTTGCATTTCCTAAAGACGGCTCATTTGCTACAGTTTTCCCTCATATTTTGGTGGAGGAAATAAAGCTTCTGCTTATCTCTCGTTGTGACACTCAATTAATTGTGCGTAAAGCTTTCCAGCAGCTATCGCCGGAAAACACTGTTTACTATTTGGCAGCTGTTAGGTTTATGGAAATCACTACTTGGACGGCACGGCTGGAGGAAATGATTGCAGCAATACTACCCAGACTTTCCTTTACTGCAAGGTATCATGGCTTAAAACTGAAACGGCTTTTATACGACCCTGTGGGAGGAAAAATAGGTGATGTTCTCCTCCAACTGTTTTCTCATCTTGCTGTTTCCTCTGAGCCGGCTCCAAATTCTATCGATTTGGGATCGGAGGAATTACGTAGAGTAATCTATTGATTTGGGATGATAGAGTTACCCCCTTCCTCCGGGGACCCTTCTCCAGTTATTTCTTCCGAAGGGAAATTTGCCATCTCCCGTTTCTCCAGACATAGCTCATACTTATCAGGCAATCCCCTCCGACACGGCGCTACAATTATTACGATCGCACGCCCGTCTCCCACATTTTAACCCGAAAAACATTTTCTTATCTAGCTTTAGGTCAAATTCCATTTTCCCGTTGGTTTTTTACCCCCGTTTCCCAACTCTTTGGTTCCGTGGCCTTGCAGATGTGTCTTTACACGCCCCATTTCTGGGGCCCCGCGGCCTTTGCAGCGTTTTTCACTGCAGGTATCGACACGGGAGGGAAAAGCCATAAAAAACCCAAAACCCCAAACTCCCCGCCCCGGCCCGGGCAGAAAATGGCGCCTCACGCCACGGCGGCGGTGCCGGCGGGCTCCGGCAGGGGGCGCCCGCCGCGGGGCGTGGCGGGGCGGGGCGGTCCCGCCGGTGAATGATCGCGCCCGGCATCCCCCGCGCCGCTCCCGGCCCGCCCGGCCCCGCCGCCATGGCCTTCACGTTCGCCGCCTTCTGTTACATGTTGGCGCTGCTGCTCACCGCCGCCCTCATCTTCTTCGCCATCTGGCATGTGAGTGCGGCGGGGAGGGCGGGTTTCTGAGGGAAAGGGTGTCCCGCGTCCCCCCCCCCCCTTTCCCGCCGCCCGGGCTGAGGGGACGCCCCCCCCCCCACCGGTGAGGCCCTTTCCCGCCGTCGCTCCTGCGACCGGAGGAGGCCCTGAGGGCTCTCCCGGGCCGGTGTCCGTCAGTCAGTCAGTCATAAGGGAGGCCCTCCGTGTCCGCTCGTGGCGGCGGGACGCGTTTTCCCGCTCTTTGTGTCGGAGGCTCTCAGAGAGCGACCGCCGCCATCGAGGCGCGGCTGTCCCGGGGGAAGGGAACCCCAGGGGAGAACGGGGAGGGGGAAGAGGCACAGCCGAGGCCGAAAGCGAAACCCGGCCGGGGCCGGGCTGGCCTGGCCCGGCCAAAGCCGGTTGCGGAGAGCGTGGGGGGGGGTGTAATGGCGGGGGTCTCCCCTCCGAAACCCCCAAAGGGTTCGCTCCCAGGGCTGGGGGCTGCCGGCGGTCTGGTCCCCACCTTCGTCCTTATCGCGAAGAGGTGGACATCTGGCAGCGCTTGGCTGTGAATAAAACAGATTTTTTTGGTTTTTAAGTGCTGATGTAAGGGACATCCGTTTCGTTAAACGGTATTTTAAAGCAGAGCAGCCTTTTTAAACAGCGCTTGAAAATGTTTTAGTCTGAAGTCAGTTTGGCTGCTTATTTGACAGAAATAACGAGTTAAGTGTTGCATTCTTTTGGTGCTTTGTATTGAGACTTCGTTCTTGAGATTATTTTTTTTTTTTAAATTACTATTGTTTTTTGGAGAGTTTTCTGTCTTGAGGCTGGCACAGGGAGAGCTAGCCACATAGGAACCTGCCCTGGATCAGCTGTGAGGCTTGGCTCTAGGAGAGGATCCGAGGAGGGTTTCATTCCTGTGCTCTTTCAAGCTTCCTAGTTATCCTTAACAGAACAGTTTTTGTTGTGATGTAGGCCCTGTCCTCTAAGCATAGTGAGGCTTACATGAATATAAATGAATTTAATGCTGGTAAGAACTTGGTCTGTCTTGAGACTTTTTTTGATGTTTGGCATGACGTTTGTTCTGTAGAGGTGGCTTTTGTTGTATTCCGTGCTGCACCTTTGTCTAATTTTTATGGCATGAAAGGTCGAGTATACGTAGGTTGTTTTTTTTATGGATGGACCTTTTCGACATATATGCAGGGTGAGCGTTTACTTTGAGAGTAACAAGACAAAACATCTGGCTGCTTTTAAGATTGCTATTGCTTTTTCTTCATTAACGAACCCTGTGTTGGGTTCCTGCTGGCAACCAAATGTCACTAGCAATGGGGGTCTGCGCACACCGAGTGGGGTTCAGAACTGCTGAAAGGGGTGTTGGAAATTCGTTGCCAGTGGGGAGGTAGAAAGGTAGAGTGTGGGCAGAGGTCTTTGAATGCCTGAAATATCTTCTGCTTTCTTGTTTGTATAACCTATTTCAAATGTGTCTTAACCTGTGGGCTTATTGTGGGGTTATTAGAATTTACTCAGGAGAAATTATGGTCCTGAATAGGATGGCAGCACTTGAATGTTATGGCTCTGTGCCAAAATATTACTTTTCATGGATAAAACACATTGTTGCTCCTGGACTGAAGAATCACGACTGTTTCATTTTTTTTCTAGATTATAGCATTTGATGAGTTGAAGACCGATTACAAGA
The DNA here is from genome assembly GCF_900496995.4 of Aquila chrysaetos chrysaetos. Classification (NCBI taxonomy): domain Eukaryota; kingdom Metazoa; phylum Chordata; class Aves; order Accipitriformes; family Accipitridae; genus Aquila; species Aquila chrysaetos. The sequence continues at coordinate 4,584,898 of NC_044005.1, read as the reverse complement.
ATCCCATAGACCAGTGTAATACACTCAATCCTGTAAGTAGCATGCTGAACAATTTTTTAAATAAATCTGTGTAAAGTGCTTATTTTTGGTGTTCTCTTGATATACTCAAACTAGGCAATAGAATTGCATCTGGGTTGACAAAACCTAGCTATTCGATAGAAGTTCTAGGGAAGATTCTTTATCTATCTGATTCTTTACTTTGAAGTTGAATATTCTGACTGTTATTAATCTGCTGGTGATCTTGTCAGCTGTCATACTAACATTCTTTCAATCTGCTTTCTACGTTTTCGGCACAAAGACAGTTGAAAAGGTCAAAAAGATTAAAAGAGTCAAAATTGCATTAAAGGTGTGTACTGCTTTTCAGTTTAATGTTTTTAATGCCACTTCCCTTTCATTTTGTAAGGAACATTTGTAATACTATTAAGCTGTTTTGTTTAGTGTGCCTGTTCATCTGCTCGTTATTTGTTTGTTGGGGTTTACAACAACTTCATGGATTTCCATATTTTGTGCAAAACAATTTTGCTTGCTTACCCAGTGAAGTGGGGAAAACTGTTACATGCCTGTTATATATGTCCTATCGATTAGCTGAAGTAACTTCAGATAGAAATAAATAGTACTTTTCAAGCAAGATTTATTGAACTCTGAGATTATAGGAGACTAGTTGTTTTTTAAGCATTGACCCAGTAAATTCTGATCTTGTTTGAGGATTTAGGTGGGCATAATGTGATAGGCGCTATATTCACTTCTTTGTTTTATGTTCCAGGATCAGGGGTGTATCTTGGTGGCCTCTCTTGGATGCAACTCTGGCACTCCTTGGTTTATGAAAAGAATTTGAGGCAAACTATTTGCTTGCATCTTTAACAGGCCAATAATAAAAGGGATGCTTGTTAAAGAGCATATAGTTTGATGCAGCAGGGGTTTTGTACATTTCTCATGGTTTTTACTTTGGCTTGGTGTGCCCAGGCTGAGGTACAATGCAGGGGCAGCACAGCAGCGTGGCCTGGACTGTGACTTCATTGTGTTTTGAAGAGTTAAGTAAATTATGCAAATGAAAAATGAATTTACAGTAGCTGGGGCACGGGGAATGCATGTTAGACCTATGGCACATAAATTGACAGCGGGCATTATAGCACGAGAACGGCTGGGGAGGAGAAGGAGAAGAGGTGATAGGCAGAGGATTGCATCTCAGAGGGTGAGGTTTGCTGCTCGGATAGCTGTGCATCTAACAGTTTCCCTTGCTTGGTCTGTTCTACAGTCATTTCTGCTACAGTATGGGGGAAGGCAAATTCTCATTACATTTATGCATTATGATCTTATCGCAACCTTTGAAGTATTATAATGCGCATGTTTAACGCAAATATTAACCTTCGGTTAACCCACGTGCATGTAGTGTTTACTTATATGATACTCTCTGAATTGAAAATATTAAATAACTTAATATTTGCTGTTCTGGTGAAAGCAGATTAACCACTAAAAGTGAAGTTAAGATCCAGACTCTTGAGGGGATCTGTCCAAAAGTTGTTGGACAAACACACTGAAGTGTTGTTTTCCTGTACAAAGAATCAAAAATCCTGGTAGGAATTGAGACACCTCAGTAGAAAGATTAGCCCAAAATAGTAACTGCTTAGTATACTGTTGATGCCTTCTCTTCCCAGCTCCTATTATAGTCATCTCTCTTCTCAGCAACGAGATGTCTTCCTCCCTCGCTTCTGTGATAAATATCATGGTAGAATATGATGTAGTTCATTTTCCTTTAGTCAGCCAGGGAGGATAAAGTGTGGTAGATTTGAAAAGGACAGGTATTCTGGTGTGGGAGTAGGGTATAATAAACAAGATAAAGAAAAACGTGTTTTGAGATGTGTAGTTAAATAAACTACAAATTTTCAGACCTGGTAAATCTGTCTCAGCAGGCTGCCAAGGCATTGTGTTTTGGATAGGGGGGTTGTTGTTCCACTATAAATAATTGCCAAGTTGTAAATGGTAAGTATGCAAAGAAGGATCTGGACAAAATATTTACTTGAAACATTCCATGTATGACAGCTTATTTTTGTTGATGTTGATGCAAGTTTGCTTTGTTTGATATTCTTCATTTAGAGAGAGAAGCAGAATGTTGTAGCAAAGTAGGTGGTGAGAATGTCTGTTTGTTGGTAGTTTTTAGGTTTCTAGGAAGATATTTTGGGGGTTTAAAAGCAGCATCTGCTTAGAGAGAATGAAAAAAAAATTATAGAACGCTGAAGCTTCAATGTAGTCATCCTATGCAACGTTAGTCATATTACGCAAAAAGAGGGGCAGAGTGGTGTGTGTGTGTGTGTGTGTGTATGCGTGGACAGACACATAGACAATAAAAATCTTTAGGTAGAAATGGAGTATTTTTCATGAGGAGATGTTTCAGTGGTCCTGAGCTGAGAAGTTGGAAGCTTACAGATTTGCTTCTTTATGCATTGTGTGATAAAGGAGTAAATGGCATCACTTTGGGGTGACTTGGTTTGGAAAACTTTACTCTTGTGGTGGGTGTGAGATTTTGCTGGCTCTTTGCATGCATTTAATCTATGTACCTCTCCATATTATTCCTATTAATAACACTAATAATACCTGGCATTTCACGCTTTCTATGATTTCGTAGTAAACTGATAATTAGCTCTGTGGGCTTCTGCTGGAAAGCATGATGCTATAAAGCATGCCTATTAGGTACTTGTGAAGGAACACGAAGCTGGCAAATACGCCCTAAACCGTACGTGCATAGCTGCTGCCGTGCCCTCCTGCGCTGCAGGCAGCACAGCGCTCGTCTCTGTGCAGACCGGTGTGCCTAACAACGTTACCGCTGATTTGGTTCTATAAAGCTCTGCCTAGGATTTTACGTTTTGGCAATAGTTTGTATTTGAAAAATTATGTATGTGTGAATACCAAAACAAAGCTGTAAAATAGGAAAACACAAAACATCTTTTTGCCTATAAACTCTTACATGGAGCATGTTTCCTACTGATATTTCTCTTTTGCATGAGCAGAAATATCTCGATGATCTCTTCTGTTGTGAAGGTCACGTGTAAAGCGTGGAATCTGTTAACAGTGCACTTAATTTAGTAGAAGCAATAAAAAACTATTTATCTGAGCATTTAATTTTATAATTTTTTTCTTCTTTGTTCATGAATATCATGTGAAAACAGCAAGGCACGTACTGCTGGTTGCTGTTTTCACTTTCTGCAGTCTTGTTCTTGTTAGTGTTGCTTTTAAATAATATTTTTTAAACAATAGCTTACCTCCAAAATAGATTAAACACCACACATTTTGCTTTGAGTAATCAAAACTTCTAACTCATATTTTTCTTTTCCAGCTTGTACTTCCAGAGTACCTCATCCATGCATTCTTCTGTGTTATGTTTCTCTGTGCAGCAGAGTGGCTTACACTGGGTCTCAATATGCCTTTGTTGGCTTATCATATTTGGAGGTAATATTGACGAGTCTGGTATCTCTGTAGTCGCGTTAATTGTTACTCATTCTCCTGTTGCAGTGCTTCCTGTTAAGTGTTCTGTGTCTTTGGCAAATAAAGATGCTTTCCGATACGACGTCGAGAAAGTTTACGTCGTGACTATAAAATAAGAGCCATCCCTTTGCTTTCTCTGCCATTTTTATTTGTTATTCTCTTGTGCTGTGCAAGAATCGAGTTGTGTTGTGTGTGCGTTCAAGGTAGCTGACATGTCAAAGGTGTGCTAATACTGCAGATTCACAGTGCGGGTTGCCACTAGAAGTGGCAGTCCCGCTTTCCTCCGAGCACTAAGACATGGGCACCGCCTCTCCTTGTGCTGGTATTAGTCCTGTGCAGGGAGCTGCAGGAGGGAGCTGGTCTGGTTGAAACGTAACCCAGCAAAACAGCTTTAACTGCGTGGCTGTATCTGTGCTAGTCCTGGCGTGAGGAGGAATCAGAGGGGTGGAGGTAGGACTGTTTCTTTTGCTAGCAGCCTGTGTTAAACTACAATTTCAGGATCATTTTGTGTTGACCCGTATGAGTATTCCTTCAGCATGGTAGCCAGCATGCGTTTTATTCGTGAGTAGAGGATGTAGGTTTTGCATAGGCTTATACCTCGTCTCTTCTCCAGCTTTTCCAACCCTTTCATAAGGAATCCAATTTTTCATTTATTTATAAATTTGTCCTATTTCCTTTTGGCGTACCAGAGGTCAGCATGGTTTAAGGCTGAGGTGAGCTGTCGCGGCACCGTCTGTGAAAGCTCTTCCGTAGGCACGTTTAGTTTGGAGCTTCGTATGGCTCTTGCAGTTCGCCATCTCCTACATGGAGCTGATGGACTTTGCTGTCAGGGGTGCGATTCCTTGTCTCGGTTCTGGTATTACTTGGCGGGTGGGGGGCAGGAACCAATGTTTTCCATCGCTGTCACCACAAAACTAACTGTGCATCACTTTCAGGTACATGAGTAGACCTGTGATGAGTGGCCCTGGTCTGTATGATCCTACAACCATCATGAATGCAGATATTTTAGCCTATTGCCAGAAAGAGGGATGGTGCAAATTAGCATTCTACCTTCTATCATTTTTTTACTACCTATATGGGTAAGTTTTTCCCTCTGTCTCCCAGCTAATTTTCAGTCTGGAATTTTGGCTCAGCGCACAAGAGAAATTTTGTACATAGGAAAACATATATAGTGCCAACTTTCCTGAAAAAGAATCCACAATTACCATTTATTCTGTCTTAAAATGCAAGCCTTAATTTGGTTGGAATTACTATTTTGAATCTGTATACCATGACTGGAGACTTCAAAGCTCCAGGCTTTTCTTCTTTTAAGCATAATATAATAACCCCCCAAGTATTTTTGTTAAGAAACTGGAACAGTTATATTCTTAGAGTAAGTAAATATGTATTTTGATGTGAATGTAATTTCTTTGTTGAAGTCAAAGGTAGAAGAGTCATTCTGAGAGTGAAAAGGGGTGGGAGGCACAAAAGCCAGTGCCACCGCCTGGTTCCCTCTCCCAATTCCTCCTTCGAGCCAAAAGCCACCTCACAGCTCGGTGTTCACATCTGCTCCGGGTGGTGTGACACGGGAAGCGGTGCGCGGTCCTCCTCCCTCTCGGCACATTTATACAGGGCTCCCTATTACAATGTCACTCGATTTAGTGGCAACTGGTTGTTGTATCAGTTCATGTCTTGCTTTCTAATGCCCTTCTGATGTGTTTTGTGTAAAATCTTCGGTCACAATCCACATACCTCACACAGCTTTGTTCCTTAGAACTGTATAATGCAATGTCTAACGCTAATCAAAATGGTGCATCTTAAATGTTTTTATTTTATTTTCCAGCATGATTTATGTTCTGGTGAGCTCTTAAGAAGACATTCAGCAAGCTTTGTTCCAGTTAAGTGCATGCAAAAGCCACAAACATGGATTCTTTACAAGGAGATCCTCTTACCAAGATTAATTACGGAATCTGATGATCGCATTTGCGTTAGAAAACAATGACTCCCCTATTTTTAAAATATTTCCACATTTTATACTTGTGGAAAGACTGTTTTCTTATATTTTACTGGGACAGTGAAATTAAAGAATTACATGTAAATTAATATAAAGATTACTGGGTTTTGAAAAGTGTTGACTTTGCACTCCATAAGGAACAGCCATAATCTTCAAGTAGGTATTTGTTACTGACTAGCCTTAGTACACTAGGGACTTTCTTTAGGCTGGGCTTCGTAGTGGCTCATTTGGACTTGCGTATCCCACTCTAACTGTAAACCAGCTCTAGCTGCCGAGTGCTTGGGAAGGACTGGAAGTGCTGTGTGTTTCACCTGTAGGCGATGTTGGTCTTAAGAGATGACTTCGTGGACACAATTGCAAAAATTGGAATTCTATTTTGTTGTATTTTATTTTTTTTTTCTATCTAGTTAATCTTTCCCTGTATATGCATGGTTCAGAGACTTCTGTATTTTTACTGAACGTTAGCCTTGCTTTAATCTCAAGCATATGTCATTGTGATAGGAGAAGTTGAATTGTCCACAAAGGAGTGAATTTAAATGATGATTATTTTTTTTTTTTGTCTGTGCTGTTTTATTAACAAATGGACAAACCTACAACATTTATCAAGTCCAATGATGAAAATACTCTTGAGTTTAAGAGTAATACTACAGACCTTTTCAAAGCAGAAAGTGAGATTGTGAAACTGCCCTGCTGTTCCTTAGTGCAATAAATAATAAAAAAATAATGTCAAATTCAGAAACACTTATTTTTACCTGGTGCCTTGTTTTGTTTTTAAATTGAACAGATACTTGCTGTATTCATCTGTTTGTTTTATGATGGATAATTGCATTACCTTTTAAAAATAGAACACTGAATCAAGTTACGTCTGGAAAATGGAAGCTCTGATTTCCTGTTTGCTTTCTTTTTCTCATGGGTCTGCAGATAAATAGTAGGTGGGGCAGGGGGAAGATGTTCCAGCTAAACTGATAATATTGCATTGTAAATTGTGACTGCGAACAGCTGCTTAATTTAGGAGTAATAATTAGGTATCTTTTTCATTTACCTGTGCTAGAGAACAATGAATAGTTTCTGAGTTCTAGTAAAACATTTTCATATAAACTGTTTATTTGTTCACTTTGGGTCTCTCGGGTGTTAGATGCAATAAAAGTCACACGAATGGCTGCACTGGGTTCGACCAGAAATCCAGATACCAGTGTGTCAGACAGCAGCAATGACTGAGCAAAAAGAATATGAAACGGGGCAGGTATTGAATATCTCTGCCTGAATAGTGGAAGAATGTGTTTGGAAACCTACCTGTTACAGATTTCCTGAGCTAGAGGTTTGGAATCTTAAACAGCCCTTGAATAGCTTTTCTTCCATTAATTCAGTTGCTTTTTGAGCACGTTTATAGCCTAGTATGGAAGATACCCTGAGACAGTGAGTTCTGCAATGGAATTGCTCAGTATGTAAAAAATACTTGTTTAAAAGTTCTGCCGGACTTCATTTGGTGCCCCTAAGCTCTTATTTTTTGAGGCATATTGAAAATTTCCCCCTTTCCACCTTATTTATGCTGGACATGATTGACTAGATGTTCATCATGTCATCTTTCAAAGTGAAGTCTTAATCTCTTCTTGCTGGAAGTCCTTCCATGGCTTTGTGATTATCCTTTCTCCTCTGCAAATTTTCCTTTTCTAAGCTGTTGTCATCACATGAGATTTGGGTACCCAGGGGATTTAGAGTGGCAGTTTCCTGCTCTCTGCTTCTGAATTCCTCTCTACTTTTTTTTAATGTACTGGGGATATGAGAATTCAGGCTGTGATAACTTCGAATTCTCTTTGCTAAGTAATGATACCTGACAGCTTATTACTATGCATATAAAATTGTTTTTCTCACTTGTGTTTCTTCTTTGCATTTATTGATACTTAATTTCACATGCCGTCATTGCTCAAGCATTCAGCATTACAAGATTTATTTATTTTTTTCCTGACTCTTCCAAACCATTTGCAGCAGTTGCAGCCATTCTCTCACAGCCTGCGTTTTCTGTGCAAAGGCCCAGGTTCCAGCCCGCACAACTCTGGAGCTCTGCGAGGAGCTCCTCCTCACCAAAAACTCGTTATTCCTATTCTGTAATCCCTTTTGATCAGTTGTTAGTTGACAAGAGGATTTTCTTCCTTATACAATCATAATTTTGAGCTTTTATCAGAATTTCTGAAAGGCTTTTTAGAAATGCAGGAATATTGTTCCTGTTGGATCGTTTTTGTTTTCCTGCTGCTCAGTGCCTTCAGAGACTGCTTTAAGATATGGCTAAAGCCTGTGCAAGAAAAACTAATTAACCCTTTCATATGTTTGCGTATTTATTAATCTGTTATGGAAATGAGACTTACTGGCTCATAGCCCGTAGCTCTCCTTGTCCTTCTAAACAAATCTCTCATTCCCTTGGTACTTGGGCTGATTTAAGCCAAGTTACACAGCAGAAAAAACAATGCAGGACTTACTGAGTTCAACTGAAAAAAACCTTCTGAAAACCTTCTCCAGTGGTGGAGCAGCTTTAGCCAGGAATATTTAGCAAAACGTTTGCAACACTTGCACTGTCTGGTGGATGACCAGCTTTACACATCTAAGGTGAAAGTGCACGTGAGTATTCCTGATCAGAGGAATTCAGAGGGGACAACAGCGCAGTAGCTTGCCAGTGCAGTTCTACTGGTGAACTTGAATTCACCGCTAACCCCAGGAGCAAAATGGTTATTTGGAGTCTGTCCTGCCCGCTGCGGTTAAATACATGAGCACTGAAGAATTTAAGTAATCTCATTTCAAAGGTCTTTAGACTGTCAAAACATTGCAGAGAAAGGTCGGAAGTGCAAGTTAGAAGTTAAAAAGTCCTATGGGAACCCAGTGTGTTGGAAGTGTGATGCCTGCCCAGCTGAGTCTTTCAGAAAATGCTGTTCAGAAGCTGGTTTCAGCATTTTTATTTTTAAAAAAGGTTATTGTCTACCAGCATCAACCTAGCTGCTGGGTGGTGTGAATGTTCTCATCTGTACCCAGCGATGTGAGCCTCACGTCTGAGTTTTACGGGAGCAGTCCATGTGAAAGCAACTGATGCATGTGAAGAAGCATGCACGATGCCTAGCTAGAGTACCAGTCATTTTGTATTCAAAATGTGGACCTGATAGTAATTGATTTTTGGAGTTCCAGGAGGCAAAAGATTATGGAGAAAATAAAGAACGTTTCTTTCTCCCTGTCAGCAAGTTTCCTGCTAAGTCATCTTAAAAAGGCATCTGACATATATTTAATAAATGAATACCTCCAGTTGCAAGATTCAGCACTGAAGAAGGGACAGACACTTTTGTTTCTCCGATTTCTGTTTGAGTGTTGGGGAGTAGTGTCAGGGACAGAACAATACATGTTTTTAGCAAAGTATTCTCTGTAAGCGACTCCATGCTGTGGAAACTGTTGCCTGCCTTAGGAGGGGAAAAGGGAAAGGTAGTAAGAGCTAATTAAATATAATCAGTAGTGTATTGGCTTTGTGTGGCAAGGTTTTGGTAGCGGGGGGGGCTACAGAGGTGGCTTCTGTGAGAAGCTGCTGGAAGCTTCCCGTGTCCGACAGAGCCAATGCCCGCCGGCTCCAAGACAGACCCGCTGCCGGCCAAGGCTGAGCCCATCAGCGATAGTGGTAGCGCCTCTGGGATGACAGATTTAAGAAGGAAAAAAGTTGCTGGGACACAGAAACAGCAGCCGGAGAGAGGAGTGAGAACATGTGAGAGAAACAGCCCTGCAGACCCCCAGGTCAGTGAAGAAGGAGGGGAGGAGATGCTCCAGGTGCCAGAGCAGGGATTCCCCTGCAGCCTGTGAGGAAGACCATGGTGAGGCAGGCTGTCCCCCTGCAGCCCAGGGAGGTCCACAGGGGAGCAGATCTCCACCTGCAGCTGGAGCAGGGGATGCCCAAAGGAGGCTGTGACCCCGTGGGAATCCCGCGCTGGAGCAGGCTCCTGGCAGGATGTGTGGCCCCGTGGAGAGAGGAGCCCACGCTGGAGCAGGGGATGAGTGTGAGGAGTCCTGTCCCTGAGGAGGATGAAGCAGCAGAGACAATGTGCGATGAACTGACCGTAACCCCCATTCCCTGTCCCCCTGTGCCGCGGGGCGGGTAGGTAGAGAATCTGGGAGTGAAGCTGTGCCCGGGAAAAAGGGAGGGGTGGAGGGAAGGTGTTCTGAGATTTGGTTTTATTTCTCGTTACCCTACTCTGGTTGATTGGTAATAAATTAAGTTAATTTTCCCCAAGTTGAGTCTGTTTTGCCCGTGATGGTAATTGTTGAGTGATCTCTCCTGTCCTTATCTCAACCCACAAGCCCTTTTATATTTTTTCTCTCCCCTGTTCAGTCGAGGAGGGGGAAGTGATAGAACAGCTTTGGTGGGCACCTGGTGTTCAGCCAGGGTCAACCCGCCACAAGTAGAAATCACTTTTAAGCCTGTTGAAGTGTCTTGAGTTGTCTAACAGCAAAAGGCACGGTGTGGGTGACGGGGGCTTTCTTCCCAGAGCCAAAGTGTACCTCGCAGGGCCTCAGAAGGTACCTGGGCACTGAGGTGGATGATCATCGCTTCCTCAGACTGGGACAGAACTAGTTTAAATGTTGTCTTCAGGATTCTCTTCCTCTTCTCTGGTCTTTATGGGTGGACATAGTTAAACAGGAGGGATGTGGACTGTTAGAGGCATGTTGCTGTGAGATTCTCTCCAGCCCACAGCTGATGATTGTTTATTTACTTTCTCTAGTGTTAGCACGCAGAAGTGCTGTGCCAGAATCTCACCCACACAGCTATAGCACTGTGTCTCTTCCCACCATATTCATATAAATCGCCCCCACCTTGTTTTGTCACAGATCTTCAGTATAAAACCTCCTTCCGTTGGAACGAGGGGTCTTGTTTCTAAATATCACTGAACACAAGAAGTAGAACTGTGACATTTTAGAATGAGTTCTTACTAGCTCATAAGGGGTGAGCACTCCACCAGGAAAATTTTCATGCTTGACTTTCCTTTGATTTAAAGCTAGAGCCGAGTTGTTTTTTTTTAAACAGCTTCAGTGATGTATTTTTATCTAGCTACATTATCCCAGCATGACTCTCTTACAAAGGCCAGTAGAGAAGGAGTTACCCTTCACCTCTCCCCCCTTTTCTTCCCCTACACCCTGGAGCAGAAGCCAGCCTATCAGCACTGAAGTCTGCACTTAGCTGTGAGGAGTTACAGGCTATTCTGTTTCCTCGCAGATCCTGCCTTCATGTCCAATTGCTTGTCCCAATCCTCACACTACATAGAACAGAGACAAAAATCAAAATGATATTCAGTCACTGCATTGACAGCCTGGCCTCCCTTCCACTTGGGAAGTTCACTGAAGCAGCCCAGAGAATGTCAACATGAAAACATCAGCATGCCAGGTCAATGGGCAGCAGATGTGTATGTTGTCAGTACCAAGTGATGTTAAACATGAGGTAAACATTGTGTAAGAGTCATTATTATATTGAAAGCAAGCTCATTAGGCATGCAGGCCACCAGCAGAACAGTAATGAACACAAATACACTTTCATGTATTTTTAAGGCAGCGAGTATTAAAGACTGCCAAACAGACGAAGATGCTGCATGTCCTGTAGAAGTTCCTTCCCCCACCTCAACACACTTGACACACAGATTTGGAAGTGAGCAGCTGTGTCACATCGGCAGCAGCGATGAGAAACTAAAGGTCAGGAGTGAGGCATCTTGTCCAGGTGTCTGCCACAGCCACGTAGACACAAAGGTACACCATGCCAGTATTAATTCAGTATTAATTACCGCGATACCGATCTTAATACTGTATCCTTTGTTGCCAGATGTGCAGCTAGGTTCTCTCGAAAGTCATGGAGGTAATTGTATTGCTGAAAAAGCACAACCAGATTTGTAGTGAGTGCTCTATACTTTCAGAAAAGGCACTGCCTATCTTAAAAAGCTGTTTGATACCCCAGGATAAAAACTGCACCCTCTAGCCCATTTATTTGTTCTTCTTGTGCTTACTCCAAATCCTCTGGAATTTTTCACCATTGGACACAGATTACATGGATCCTGGCTTGGCTCCTGTGGTTCCTCATAAAGGGCACATGTGAGCTCAAGGGAACGCAAAACATGGTCCTTATAGGAGAGAGTTTCATGTCAGAATTCAAAGCTGCTTTATTTGGGTTACCAAGAGTTATTACTCTCTCCATAATGAGTCCATGATGCAGAACACAGCCTTTAGCTAGTATGATGATATACAACAGTTTGTGGTAAGCTCTTAGGTCAACTCGTACATCACGTGGAATATTAAGAAGCAAGTGTTCAACATGAGATAAAAATGTTGGTCAGCAGAGGCTAAAGGACAGATCATCCCCCCCAGGTGGCTGTGAGGGCTTCCAGTTGTAACATTTGTTCATATCCTTCCCCGCCTCTTCAACCAGGGATGCAAGCTGCTCCCCACCTGCCCCTTTGGTTTGAGGAAAATTGATTTTCAACAAGTAGTTTAAATAAGATTTGCCTTCCAGACAGGCTTAGAGCTAACAAAGAGACAGTCTTTAGGCAACTCTTTCTCCTCAGAAACTAGTCTTGTAAACTTTTAAAATGTCAGCTCCTCTTTCCTGTACATAGAACTATTTTAAGACCATAACATCTTGGACTTCTATCAACAAAAATATGTACACAGAGTAGCTAAAAATCCCACCGAAAGAAGAAAAACCCCATTCTGCTTGGCAACTTAGGCCTCCCTCCATGTAGGTTTTAACACTAGTGCTAAGGATACTTCTTAAAAGGCAACTGCCGGTGTATCGATGTGATAGCTACAGAAGATGAACATGGCTAGCTTGGTCACAAAGATGGAACAAAACCAAGGCAGGAAAATCAAGCAATGTCCGAGTTGCGAGGAGCATGTGAGCAACAGAAAAAAAGGACAATAGCTTAGCAAGTGACGAGCAGGGATAAGGAGGAGAAAGCAACACTAGTGATGGTGGAGAGCAGGCAGGGAGAGCAGCTGTTGAAGGCAGAACAAGACAGATTCAGCATGCAAGCAGAAATCTAGAAGCAGCTGAAACCCAAGAGAGCAGCAGGGGCACCAGCTGTGGAGCTTCTCAGAAAGACACAGGGATGCCTTTGTGAAACAGGGAGGACTGTCCCTGCTCTCTACCCTTGTTTTGACACGTGCATTACCTGTTGTAGCCTTATTACCTTGATGGTCTGTATCGCCCCAGATCCTCTCAAGTTTCTGAGGCTGTCTATTGCTTGCTGAGGTGCCAGCGTGTCCGAAAGCTGAAGCAGGAGACATGCAGCTACTGTAAGGGAAAAGTATATATGTATATACGCTACTAAGCACTTCTTGCTGTACGCAGTACCACTTTTGCACAGTAATAGGTTTGTTCCATGAAAACCACTCTAGCAAAACTCAACCTTGTTGTATCAGGGTCACAGGTCTGTTGTATCTTTTGCTAAATACTATTTGTTGTCACTGGCCCCATCTGCCTGCTGCTCCTGCCCAACCAAGCCTGCAGGCTTTGGAAACAGGCAAAAACCCTCCCACTTTTCCCCACCCTGCCTTTCTAGCAGCGTTCGGGAGGCAAATTCTAAAGTCTTTCCTAGAAGAAGTCCCAGTACACCCAGTTAATTCCCCTTTGTGTCTTCTGACTGCATTTGCTTTTTTGGCAATGCCACCACCCCTTCCTTCTGGGGCACACACAGTAACTAAAGCCCCTGAAAGCTTTAGGGGGAACATTGGGCTGAAGATGCAGAGGAAAAGGTTCATCTCCTTTTCTTGAGGAGGTGTTCAGGGAAGAGGGGAAAGTGCAATCCCATCAGTCAGAGGAGACTAAAATCTGCAGTGAAAACAGAGATAGAGTCAGAAGGTAAGAGGGAACTTTCTATCAGCCTCACTGAAAGACTGACCCTGCCTGACCCTCCATCCCCTCACCTACATACTCAGGTCTATACCGTGACATACTTACGTCACTCATCACAAACAGTTTCTATACAGGCAGCTAATGTTACTACCATTTGACAACACCATTCCCAAGAAATGGATGCAAATATATTTAACTAGCCTGCTACCTGTAGTGACAGTTTGCATTGTAACCACAGTTAAGCTTCAAGCAGAATTTGGCTCTTTTAGACAGTGCTGTCTCACGAGAACAGGTTTGTAGGATGGGTTAGTTAATCAGGCATTGAGAGGGAGAAGGCAACTGCTTACTGAGACATGAGCGTCCGAGGCCACCGTAACAGCTGAAAGAGAAGAGAACGTTTGAGAGTAACAAACTGTAGTATGCTGCAACACCCAGAGCCCCCCTCAATACGTAAATATACGGACAAAATTCTTGCAAGAGGAGCAGTGGTACAAGAAAGTCAGAATAAGAATTTCTGTAGAAATACCTACAAGGCTATCTCCCTTATATTCTTCAGACCTTCCTTAAGTAGTGTCTTTCTAGAGAAACTGCAATTTAAAGTTCCCTTTCATTCATGGTTAATAGTCCCAAAGGCACTGGAGGACAGAAAACGGCATGAAGACTGACAACCTCAATTTTCTTTAAATCCTACTCCAGATTCAGCCTTCTGTGACAGTTGTGAGCTAATGATAGCAGCAGGGTTCTGCAGCAGCAGGAAGACCACAGACTCGGTGGATGTCTGTGTGGGGAGCTGTCAGCAGGATCATTCAGGGAACATGGAACTTGGAAAGCTCTTTCCCTCTACCCTGAGCTCAGCTACAAGTGTCTGAAGAAATTACTTTAAACCAATCTCATGCAATTTAAGAGTGAATTTTGCACTGCTGGAACCCATTGAGCCCCTGATAAACAGCCCAGGGGTGTGTTACCCCCTGACAACAGCTGCATTAGCTTACAACTCATATCGTATACCTGATATCCAACTAGGCTAGCAGCAAGGAGTCATATGGTGCCATTCAACACAGACTTTGAAGCGCTTGCTGGACAGAGCAAGGGGAAATGGGAGATTCGAATCTTACAAAGGACACATTAGGTCCAAAAGGGTGCCCGAGGAGAAACAAGCAGCTTTTCACAGCTTGAACTAACCCTAAAGAACGCAATTGTCATTTGACAGGATTCTGTTTCAGCTCATCATATATCTAGAGAAGCTGGTATCTTTTACAGGAACATGGGGTGAAAGGGAAGCAACCAGAACCTACTGTATGATTGTTTTCCGGTTACTTTCCAGGCAGCTTCTGAGCTCTTCCAGAATTTTGCAGCACTTGGCAATGTCAGGAGCGTCCCCATCAAGAATAGGATAGTGGTGCACATAGATCCCATGCTGTTGGTAGGTGTCTATAAGGTTTGGTACTCGGTATTTTAAGAGCTCTCCTCTGGTACAAAGCACAAATATATCCTGGGTCCCATAGTTCTTTAGTTCTTCTGCCAACAGATTAAGACACTTGCAAATAAACAAAAGCCTATCGAGCTTAAGGATAAACAGATAAGCTACTTGGTACTGATTCTCTTGTTTAGTCTTTGCGATTAAGACAATAGGAGGTAGCAATTTTGCTTTGAGCAGCATTTTCCTCCACTGAGTCTCTCCCACAGTTGCCCTCAGGTAACCCATGAGAGAAATTTTCTCAGTTCAGAGTGAGTCTCAAGACAAGCCTCACTATAAAGCATGTCAGCACTCAGAACAGTCTGTTAGCTGCTGCCTGCTTAAGCATGATTCTGTCCCATCTCTGGCTGTGACTATGTCCAAATACCATGGGTTTTTGCTATTAGTCTCTGCTGTTCTAGTGTTTACAGACGAATACTCAGCACAAATCTTTACATAATTTCATCTTTTCTATCCTAATCTCGGTTTTCTCTGGGAAGAGGAGATTACAAGTTTGTAATTCGTCTTGATCCTAGCTGCTTTGAAGATGCCTTCTCCTGCACATGACTTAGAAGACCTCATGGTTACTGTGAAAGTTATGCAGATGCCTGTATAGCTCCAGCCTGGAAATACCCTGACTACTTATTCAATATTTGAATAGACAAGCCACAAAGAAAGCCGCACTGCACACTTGAAAGTGATATCTAGTACCCATAACGGTGACTGTGCTAAGCTATTTGCTGCATCTTCAAGCACAGTATTACCAAAACTCAGAAAGACATTGGTGTCAGACATACTCCCAGCAAGACTTTGTGAAGAACTGCCCTGCATTCTAACATGGTGGCATGCACATGGACAATTATAACATCCATTGTAAAAGTAAGAATAAAACACCACTATTTTAGATACCTGGCATCTGGATCCTTATGCTCAGATTTGATAAACAGCAACTCCAGTAGTCTTCAGACTAAGACAAAGTAAACCTCTAGCTTCTCAGTAACTTATGCTTTCAGTTTACCTGCACATTGTTCTTGCCCATTACATGGCAACAAGAGGCACTTATACACTGGCCAGAAGACTCACCTATATCTTTCTGAAGATTTCTTCTAACATCCTTAAACCTGCAACCTAGAAGAAATTATGAATAACAATTACTACTCCAGGTAAGTGACATTTATGGAATGGCTGCTACAGCTGATGAATAGAGCACAGACAACCTCCCCCCAAAAACAAAGCTAGCAACAAAGCCACACCCCAAATAAAACACAGTTCTTATTTTTGCAAATAGATCACTAGCGCAGAAGACAGTTTAAACACCATTATCTGCTTAATACTGTAATGTAATAGGATTTAAAAAAAATCTTCCCAAGGTTTTAAGCTGCTGTGCATTTTGCAGATGAAAAGTTTTGGATATTATAAATCAGGATACAGCTTAAAAAAAAAAACCCAAAACAATAAAATCCAACAAATAAAAGGGCTGGATAGAGATCACTTCAGACTTGTCTGGTGGATGAGTGGGAAAGTAAGTTCCCTGTTCTGTAATACTCAGCATAAATCACATTAAAAGTCCTCCTTACTATTCAATCTTCAGCATATCGCCACTTCCATTTTTTCCTCTTATCATGCTACCAAGGCATTTTTGCAACCCCTACAGAATACTGCACCGTGATATTCACAGCTATTGTTTGGTTTGTGAGATGTAATTGCTTAAAATATTTGCACTGTGTCCTCCCTCTGTCTCCCCTCCTTCACTCACAGCCCCATACACACACAATCTACACCTGCCCTGACAACAGTCAGGATTCTGCATATCCTGAAACACCTTTCGAAAGCATGACAGCAGAATCCTGCAGACCAAGAGCTGTATCGGCAGGGCTACGACTGGAGGGTAGCATCTGAAGACTAAGCAGCTATTACAAGAACAGCTTAGGTAGCTAAAAACACAAAATGCAGCTATTTTTTTGCATACATATATTAACTGGTGTTCAAGTGATAGTGAGATTTTCATCAGCACTGGCCATCATCCACTTCAAGATGCCTTAAATCCAAATATTATTCAACACTTGTTTTTCAGTTCTGTAGTGTGGTATTAGTCCCAAGCTTGTATTTCTCAGAGTTGGCTAATGAAAACCAAGTAACTGTTTTAAATGAAGTAGGCAAAGTTCACCAGCAGTTCCATCTCTTGTGTGACCAAAAGAGATTCACCATGGCTGCAGTTTTGGTAGTTAAAAAGACAGAGAAAGCTTATATGTTTATTTTTATATCATGGCCATGGTAGTGCAACCCAGATGCTGAGGGAGAGCAGTACAGAACTGTCAGCACAGGGAGTGAGTGTAATCTGAGCAAAATATATCTTATAAAGGAATTATTTGTTAAAGCAGTCTGGTTTCAGTTATGTAGTTGCTTGTTATAAATAGTAAGCCAGGCTAAAGAGCCAAATATTTTAACTGACAATGGAAGACGGCCACTGTTTTCTTACCACTATGCCATACGATCTTGCATTAAGATATTCTCTACATTAGCTTTGGTATTTCCAAAACAATTATTCCGGTGGTAGATTACAAAACAAGTCACCCCACCAAGTAAATGGAACACAGAATTTTGGGGTACAAGATGTTACCTCTCTTCAGCTCCAAACATGCCTGTAAATTTCAGTGAATGCTTCTTACCTGGAAGGGAACATAATCCCAGGGACTCAGAAGAGTAGAAAGGAGACAAAGACAACCTACCAGGAAATAAAAAGTATAATTAAAAAATCAGAACAGAATATTTTGATTATTCGAATAGAGATAACTCACTACTAGACATTCCTTTTCTGTGGGATCGTGAGAAGAGTTACCTACCTATAATTCAGTTTTAAGAATAAACCCTAAGTATTCAAGTGTTATTTCTACAACATCAGGCAAGGGAATCACATGTTTGGTAGTGTACTTCATCACGCGCCCCTGCCCAAGAGGAGGGCGGAAAGCGTTGACAAATCCCCGCCTGAGCACCGAGACGCTCGGGTTAGCACAACCGACAGTGACTAGGTAAAAGCTTTCAAAAGCGGACCTGGCCCCACATCCACTGACGGTTCACCAGCACCAACTTAATCCCTTTTCAGGGGCACCTGTCAGGCCCACCACAACCTCTGCCCTCGCTCTGGCAGGTCACCAGGGCTCCGGCACGGCTTCCCTTCAGGGCAAAAAAAAAGTCCCGTTTTACAGGAGAGGGATTTAATGCAAACTCCCGTGTAGATTCTGAGGGAAAAGACGCCCGGGACGCGTCTCACCAGGAGATGGGGAGCGGCCTCAGGTCCTCCTCGGCGGCCTCTTCGTCAGAGGAGTCGAAGTCACCCGCTTGCATCGCGGAGGGCTGCGGCGGGAAGAGAGCGAAGAACTCACCTGGGGGCCGGAGCCCGCCCTGGCCCCTCAGCTGAGGAGACCGAGACCGAGACCGAGACCGAGACCGAGACCCCGGTCCCGGTCCCGGTCCCGTCCCCGTCCCTCACCGGCTTCACCATGGCGCTGCTCGCCGACCGCCGACGGTTTGAACTGTGCCCGCCCATCCGGGTCACCTCATTGGTCGAACCCTTCCCTTCTTTCGTCCAATGGGAAGCTGCCTCCCGCCGGATGCGTAAAAAGCCAAGCCGCTTTCCTTACGGCTTCACGAGAGGAGCATTCTGATTGGTTGGCAGCGAAGGAGAGGCGGGCTTTAAAAAAAAAAAAAAAAAGCCGGCGGCGGTGATCTTTGCGCTGATTGGCTGAGGCGGTGAGGCGGGAAGAGGCTGTGTCTCGAGCCCCCGGTGGCCGTTGGGGGTGGGGCGCCGTGAGGGCCCTGTCAGGGGCCGGGCGGCTCTGCCGGCAGCTAACCCTGCCCTTAATTCCTTTTTAGAGCCGGCTTCGCATTTCTGACTGAAAAAGGGGTGGAAGTACGCTTTCACTGGCTTATCATGCATTGCTTCCAAATTGCCCCAGCCCTTCTCATCTGGGATGCTGCTCCTGAGGTAAATCATCGAATGGTTTGGGTTGGAAGGGACCTGAAAGATCATCTAGTTCCAATCCCCCTGCCGCGGGCAGGGACATCTTCAACTAGACCAGGTTGCTCAAAGTTCCATCGAACCCGGCCTTGAACACTTCCAGGGATGGGGCATTGTCACAAATAAGTGGTTTGGACTGCTTAAAGAATCACTGTCAAAGGTATTAGCAAAAGTGATTTAATAGGAGTTTGTAAAAGTGTGACTTTTGCCACAAAGTTTGATGGCAAGGTTCACTCTGTTACTTAATACATGGATGAAGCGTACAAAGGAAAATCAAGTTACAATCAAACTAGAATGATTTATACAGAGACTGAAGACGCAAAAGGGTAAGGGAGAAACATACAAAGGAAAACTAAGTTAGAATTGGTTTTTCACGATTTGTACAAAGATCGGAGATGTAAAAAGGTAGGGGAGACCCTTCCGTTGGGTCACGACGTTCAGAGAAGACCCACTTGCTTTCTAAACTCCTGATGGAGTTTAGGTGCGGCTGGATCCACTCCTAGTCCCAGACCTGGTCAATGGTTTATGTCTAAAGGGATTCTATGTGTGTAGCAGCAGTCTAAGATTCGTTCACAGTATAAGGTTAATCACGAGATTTAGCAGCACTTAATCATTGACTAACATTTTACTAAGTGGTTAAGTAGAATTTACTACAATCACAACTTAATTATAGATTCAAAAGGGCTATATTTATACTATACTTGCTATCAAGTTCACACACAGATGCACATAGACACAAAGATATATAAATATAAACAGAGCTATACCTGTTAAAAATTCCCCTCGAGTTCAGTGAAATATTCACTTCAAATGTCTCGGCATTTCTCAACAGGCGAGGGGTTGAGCCTCAAGGAGTGAAGGGTATCAGCCCAGGTCCCATCATCAGCTTTCGGCGACGGTCCTCTGATTTTTGCAAACTGGAGGGTTTGCAAGCTCTGAGAGGTGTCCCCCTCAGAGGGAGGTGCTGGTCACAGCCCGTCGCGGTCCAGGAGAGCTCAGAGGGCCTCACTTGGGACTGCTGTTTATAGATTCAGGAGATGGTCAGCTTTGGTTGGTGTAATTCCATTCTGGCCATAATTCTAGTCAGACAACCACAAAAATGAGTCATGATCCAAGCAGCAGGAGTCTCAGGTACAGTTCCTGGTAACGGGAGTTTCAGGTGCAGTTAGGAGGTGCGTAATTGTCCTGTACCATAGCCAGGATAAGAAAGTACTGTGTTGTCCCAACTCACTGCGCAAGAACATAATGTTGGCTGGTCCTGACATTGCAACGTGGCCTGGGGGGCTGTACCACCACAGGCATCCACAACTTCTCTGGGCAACCTGTTCCTGTGCCTCAACACCCTCACAGTAAATAATTTCTTCCTAATAACTAGTCTAAATCTACTCTCAGTTTAAAACCGTCACCCCTCATCCTATCACTACAGTCCCTGATAAAGCGTCCCTCCCCATCTTTCTTGTAGGAGCCCTTTAGGTACTGGAAGGCTGCTATAAAGTTTACCCAGAGCCTTCTCTTCTCCAGGCTGAACTACC
The DNA here is from genome assembly GCF_900496995.4 of Aquila chrysaetos chrysaetos. Classification (NCBI taxonomy): domain Eukaryota; kingdom Metazoa; phylum Chordata; class Aves; order Accipitriformes; family Accipitridae; genus Aquila; species Aquila chrysaetos. The sequence continues at coordinate 4,564,561 of NC_044005.1, read as the reverse complement.
CCAGCTCTCTCAGCCTGTCGTCATAGCAGAGGTGTTCCATCCCTCTGATCATTTTCGTGGCCCTCCTCTGGACCTGCTCCAACAGGTGCATGTCTGGTGCTGGAAAGCACCAAGTGAATATGGAGTGCTCCCCATCTCCTGCAGCGCCAGCCTTTTATTTCCATTTCTCTCTGGTGGTCTTATATCTGCTGTGGTGTGTTTAGTGCAGATGGGGTGGGAGGGAAAAGGTGAAGGGAAGGGATGGGCCCTTCCTGAAAACTGGGCCTGTGGTATCCAGAATCTACATCCACACAGCCTGTGGCTAAGACATGGAGACAGATGTGAGCCTTCACTCACAGTGCACGAGAGCAGGAATGTGCTTGAGTTTAGTGGGTTGGAGTGCACTTTGGTGGCCCTTTTTGGTTTTAGCACAGTTTTTATGTGTGGCTGTGGCCTTCATGGGTGCAGGGCAGTTTTCAAGGGGCTCCCAGGTGCCCTGCAGACTTTTTAGGTGGTCAATTCTGGGTGCAGAGAAAATGGGACTTTCTAGGAACAGAAAATGAACAATGCTTGCTCTTTAAAACCATGAACTTAATGTCAAATATTCTGGCAGCCGTAAAACATCTAGCTCTTGGGACTGTCCAGACCTCACAGATGTGCCCTTAGCATTGCTGCTTAGGTAGCTGACTCACAACTCCATGCAGAAGGAAAGCTGAAGGTAGCAGTAGTGTCCACTTTTGTGAGATCGCATGGAAAATTCAGAATTAGAGCAATTAGATGTGTCCACATCCTGCTCTTGTCATGGGCCTTTTTTCTAATGTTCTGTGCAAATAGGTTTTAGGGATATTACATGGAGTTTTTATCTTAGTCTAACTAACATCAAAGATGTTAGTTAGAAAAAAAGAAAAAAAAAAGATTCTCGCTACCTGATTTTTAAGACCTAGGCTGTTGCCCATGCTTATGGCATTTTAGTAGACCTCTTTTTTGCAGCATTTCTGGTTCATCATGCCAGTAACTCTGGCCATTAACTAATAGGAAGAACTGCATAAATTTGTAGTGTGGAATTCTGTTTTTAAAAATTGTATTGAGGCATTTCTACAGTCTGTGTTTAGACATGTGTAGAACTACGTTGTGAAGGAGCCAGGCACAAACAGTGATTTTTGGCGTAAATCTAGAGGATAACGTCATGGAGACTTTCAAAGATATTGTTTGAAGTCAAAAGTATGGCTGTGTACAAATTCCTTAAGTGGTTTGAGTTTGGTGGGATTCCCAGTAGGGCCAGTGCAAGATCTCCAGGTGTGGAGATTTTAGATTTTAGTTCTACATTAGAAACATTAGTTCCACAGCTGGAGGTTTTAATGAAACCTGCCTGAGAAGGATTGTAGAAGCAAATTGCTTGGTACCACAGGATTTAGGGTAGGTTCAGGGAATGAAGAAACAGATGATGAGAGGATCAAGGAGAAAACCAGTTTATTAAAACCCAGAATATGATAGCAGATGTACAAAAATTACATTACTGAGCATAATGGAGAATTAAAACAATGCAGATGTTGCCGACTAAGATGAGAAATGGAAGGAAATACGGCCTAAGAATTGAGGCAACATGAGGACATCCAGCCACTGTAGCTGCAAACATCGTTTTATTAACTCCTACAGTCACTGCTTGAAGGAACAGGTGTGTTGTTTGCTTCTGTTCACCATCTTGTTAGCTTTGGTCCCTTTAGAGATTATGTGCAACACTCATACTGTCTGATATAGATGTGAAATTTGCCATATTTTTTTCCCCCATGATTGATTTTACCTATTCATGTGAAAGGTATTGCAGATTTTAACTCTGAGGATTATATCTTTATGGAAGCAGTGACATAAGACTGATAAATACAAAAAAATAGCAACAATGATAACGCTCCTCGTTGTTCTTTGAAAAGATCAAAGGAATTCTCTGGAGTTTGGGTGCCTTCACGTAGTAGAAATAATTTTATCACATGGAATCTAAAATGGTAATAACAGCTGGTAATGCCAAGGGATCTGCAAAATGTGAGGCTAGAGCTTGGGTCTGTTGTGGCAGAAATGAATAGGTATAGTATATAAGTGTGAAATCTGAAGTAAATGTAGGAAAAAGGTTGGAAAAAAAACCCAAACCAAACCTGAGGAGGTCCTGTGAGATTCCTTCTTACCCCACGCATCTTGCAGCATTAAATGACAAATACTATGTTTATTAGCTGACTACCTGCTATGGTTGTCTGCTTATTTCTTAAATTGAGCTGTTGCCAAGCACATCGAATTGTAATGTGCTAAAGCTTCTAGATCAGCTTGGTTGTGATGTATTTTATAGGAAAGACTAACAGGAGCTGGTCTGCAAGAAATTGTCCTTTTGGCATATAAAAAGGAACACATCAACATCAAGGCTTTACCTTCTGGAAATTTTTGTCAGTTTATAGATTGAAGGTCTGTGCAAAGTGAAGAAAAATAGTCATGAGCATGGGCTGAAATACATAGTTTGGAAGATTTATTTCATCGGTGAGAGAGGGTGATGAAGAAGGTATGATTTAACCAGAATTTTAATTGGGCTTTTAGATAAATGGTTGGGCCAGGAACTGCTGTCTACAAATACCTAATGGGAGGGTGTAAAAAAGACAGAGCCAGACTCTTCTTAGAGATGCGTAGCAGAAAAAGAAGAGACAATGGACAAAAGTGAGAATATGGGAAGTCTCTACTTCATGTAAGAATTGCTTACAGCGAGTGTTGACAACAACAATCAATAAAAATATGGGTGGTAAGTTTGTGCTTACGTGGTAGCTGCTTGGCGTTAATGGTTTTTTGGTTGGCTTTTTTTGTTGTTGTTGAGAGAGAGAGATAATAACGCTTATGTTACATGACATAAGACACTTATGCCTTTAATGCAATAATAAATACCCTCCCAGAGACACTAAAAATAATTTACAGTGAGGGGGGGTCAAACAGCAAGATTTTCCAAGCAGCCCGATGTCCCAGGCTTTAAATACATCTATGTAGAATGGGTTTGTGGTCTGGCAGCAAAATCTGTATACAAAATTTGTAGTGTAAGAAAATGGTGTATGAAAACCCAGACAGGTCTAGTGGGTTAGCTAAGAATTTTCTCATGGACCCGATTGTGACTCCTGTGAAAGCAATCCTGTACAAACCTATCTGGGTTCCAGGTCATTTTTATTTCTCATTTCTCAGCAAACAGTCAAGCTCCTGAGAGCCCAGCTGGCTTTCGAATGTTACTCTGGTTACACCTGGCTCTTGTGTCTGTGTGCACCAAACCAAAGACAAAGGGAAGATCTTTATACCATGAGATCATAGCTTGCTGTACTGGTAAAGTGTTAAAATTCTGATTGCCAGACAAATACAGTTAAGCCTAACCTGGTTTTGCTGTCCTTGGGTCAGGGGAAGAGCCCTCATCCCTGGGGACTGTGGAGTGGTTCATGTATGTAGTATCTTCTATCTGCTATTCTGCACTCAGGTTTCCTGGACAAAATAAATAATTTATTTACTTCAGGTAAAAGCCTGGGAGCAAACTAGTGTGTACGCAGTGGAGATACCCAGGGACTAGTGTGAAAGAAGGAGTGAAGGAACTTGATGGTATGTAGTCTCAGCACGTATCTTGTTCAAACATAAACCTTTAACAAACAAGCTGTGTTCTTTTCCTGCAAGGAGCCAAAATGAGATCTGAAATGTCAAAACCATCAAAATAATTTTAAGGTCATTGGTAACTGATTATTCCAAACAACCATATGTAATGCCAAAGACTTGTTAGTCACCTCTCATTTCATATCTCAGTTTCTGGAAGTTGCGTTTTAGTAAGACTAATTAATATATGTAGTGTTCCAAGAGATACACTGTAATGTCTTTGGGAGCACTCCACTGGTGATATCACCAGAAGATCCCACAGGGCATCATGTCAATTTTTGAGATTGTTGGTTTTGGAGGGAAAAAATAATAGGTGGAACAGAGTTTCAACATTTTCAAGCATCTTCTCTTCCCCCCCCCTTCACTTTAAATTGTATGTTTGTGGAAAACTGAACCACTACATTATAAGCTTTACATTGCACCTCACAATGAGGATATGAATGGAAAATTCTTGTTACGTGAGATGAAATTGTGTAATGTTTGGAGAAACAGTTCTAACTTGAGACACAAAAGAAAACTTTAGAATTGCAAGCACAATTTTGGGAGATTCTGTGTATTTTCCACATCATTACTTAGATCTTCAGCTACGCTTGAGTTTGTTTTGTTAGGGCTTTTTTCTAGAACTGTGCCAATAAAACACTGACAGAAATATTTGTGAATGGTGATTGTCTGCTCCAAGCCAAAGTGTTTGCTGAAGGCAGATTCTTTGCAAGGTGTGTTATTTCAGAACAACAAGGAACTGCTCTCGTACTCCAAATTTTTTGAGGGAACTCTTTTGTTCATGTGCATGTGGGTTTTCATTGCTTTTCATCACAATCCAAATACATTTGTGGCAGACAGCTGCCTGGAAACATAAAGCTCATGGATTGGCTGTCTTTTCTGTCAATAAGGCTTCAGAACTGTAATTTCTCTGTAGCTCTGAACAAAACCACCCTGCCTACTGAGAACAGCTGTTGACTTGCAGAGTGACTTACTTGTGAATATAGTCTTATATGCTGCTGCTTCTGCCATAGAACTGGATTTATGGACTGTTTTGCCAGGATAGTACCATGGAGTTAAGAGTTGAAAGAAAGACAGAGGGGCTTAAGCTCTGTCTAGCCCTATAAATCCATTTGTTTGTTGAATTAAAACCAGAACTGAGATTTGGCCCTAAAGCTGGTGATGAAAACCAGTGTTGTAGGTAAATAAAATAGTATTCTGTGCAGTATTATAATGGTTACTGGCAATTGTTAGTGGAGATGAACTTCTACATTTCTAGGCAGGGTGCAGCCCTGCTTTTATTAAGACTAATGACATAAGTGTCACTGGGATCGGGATATTATGACTTGCAGTCTTCAACAAATTCCTGTTTATTCTGGATGGAAATGTGAAGCCTTTAATAGCTACAAAGAAGGTCTAGTGCTATTTGGAGTTAAGAATTGTGCCATCCTGTGCAGTTGACATGAGATGGTCCATGTTTCTTGTCTGCCCTTCTTTCATCACAGTTTTCTCATTTTTATATATATATATATTTATTATTTTTTCTGTTTGTGTTAAATACACAGAAGTTATACCTAATGTGGTAAAGAAAGTCTCTGTAATGGTACTTTTTGTTTTGTTTGTTTCTGTGACTTGTTCTTTCTACAGTGGTCTGTTCATGACCTTGAAGAATCTATTTTAATGGAAATGATTATTTAAAAGCAAGATTTTCCCTACTGTGTGATTCCTTTTGTATTTCAGAAATTACTCCATTAAATGGAGTAAAAATAAAAAATCTTTTTAACTTAGTTTTTAGCACAGTGTGGTTTGATTATAACTTGTCTATATGAGCCCTGCCAGAATATAAGTAATAATCACAGTTCATGGCAACAATACAGCAGATGAGACTACAACAGTTGTGTCTTACTGCTCCAAAGCAGGTCATTTGAGGATATCTATATTGCACTGTGTATGCAGCAGCATACTTGCATGTGCAGTTACTTGATTTACAAAGGATAAAGTCATATTTGCAACAAATACGATGTTGCCTGTGGAGATGAGCATCAAAAGTCAGTCATTGGCTTGACATACGATATGAGTAATTTTTATTCCAAGTTATATGTGGCCATATAGAACTTGTTCTTTTCCTCATGGGACCTACTTGTTCTTTATTATCATATCCTTTAATGTCTAACAATAATCACTGTAAAACTTTTGAAGGGTGGACATCCTGTTTACAAGCAAAATGATTTGGATTCTTATCAAAATTTTTTTTCTGTATTTGTGGTTTTCGATGAATGTGAACTTTCAAAGCAACGATCAAAACAGGGCATGGCAGTGACAGTAGGAAAGAAGGGAAGTGTGAAAGAGCAAAAAGAACTTGGAAGGCCAAGTCTTCAACTGATAAGGTTGCCACATTTGGTGGCTGTCCTGGTTTACACTAACTGGAGATCATACTCTCCCTCGGAAACATTATTTCTATTTCCTTTTTTCAGCTTCGTAGGTAATTTGTTCCTATTTAATATCGATCCATCTAATATAAAATTGGACTTTTAAAATGTATACTTCCTTTATGGTAACAAAGACGAAATGGAAAATATTGTATGTAGATGAATTTGTTCTTTTTCATTGCACTTACCAAGTTGCTCATAGGAAGGCTAAAGTGGGGCTAGGGCTTTTGTGTGTTTCTGGCTTGCTCTTCCAGACATTGTCTTTTCAATAATATTAAATATTTGGTCTATGACAGCACAGGTTTTAGCAGTAGAGATGATATCAAGTCCCAAACAGACAGCTGCATTATTACTTCAGTCATTGTGAAAACAGCAGGAGGTGAAGTTTTGAGTGAGTGCCTGTGAAATAATTTCATGAACCATAATGAAGGTAAAGGAACTAAACCAAATATTTAATAAATGGACATATGTTTAAATTATGTTTAAAGCTTGATAGTCCAGGAAAGTTTTTGAAGGTTCTGGCATAGTGAATCTTTTTTTTTTTTTTTTCCCCTTTACATGCTAGTCAATGGAAATATTATCAGAGCACAGGACTGAATAAATTTACATGTTTTCTGTCTCAATTTTTCCTGTTTTTCAGAGAGTTGTAGTGAAAATTAGCTACAATCTCATCAATTGGGGTGACTTATGAGATGCTTAAACATTCATAGTCCAGATTTTTCAGCCCAAGGAATGGTTCTAAGCTATCAAAATGTAACTTGGAGTAGAAAAGTGCGATATTAACAATAGTTACTTCCTGCAAACCGTAAAACCTGATTTCAAGGTACTCACTCTGGGAGGGCAGAGGAATGAAGGGGGGATGTGGTTGAAGTCAGTGCCAGGGATTAGTATCTGTATCTTCAAGTGACTAAAACATATTGCTGTCACTTGCTGTTTGTGTGTGTGGATATGCGTAGTGACTGTAAGAAACAGGGGTTAAAGCATTGGATGTAAAGTCAGAGGATTCTTTCTTTTCTTAGTTCTGTAGTCATTCATCTTAGCCTGTTCCCTTAAACTGTATGTTGCAAAGAAGGGTTTGCCCTGAGAATGTTAGTGGATAGAAGTTACTGGACCGGGTCCAAAAATAATAATGCAATTTTTTGAAAAATAAAGTAGAAAGGAATTTTATTTTGAAGACTTTGAAACGCATCTGTTTTTTTCCATTCACTCATCTTAAGTTGTTAGTGAAAAAAATAGTCAGAAGTGTTCCCTGAATAGTTTGGGAAATTTCTTCAGTTAATTAAAAATTGGAGTTTGATCAAAAAGAAGTTAGGTTGCCCAGCTGGCCCAGTAAGATGTATCAGAAGTAGGAAGTCCTTTTTGGCTCCTAAATCTTACTTTTATATTTGGGAATCTAGGAGCAATAGGGTTATCAAATTATCTCATTAAACCTCCTGTATAACACAAGCTAATGAATTTCACTGACCCACCTCCATAGTATTGTTAAAGATTGTAAATAGGCAAAAAGATGGCAGTGATCAGGAGCTGAAGTTGGGTGGTGATGGCAGAGAGATCAAAGTGCCATACAAGCCAGAAGCTTGTGCAATGGAAGGAAAATGACTGGATGAATTATACCTACACACTGCCAGCAGGTATGTCATTTGTTTTGCTGGGTGTCTACTCATTTCACTTCAGAGGGAATCATCCTGGCTCAAAATGTGGTGATTGCAATATCCGTAAGCAAACCGCATCACCCAAGCACTTCGTCCAGCCTGTCTGAAGTTCCATCTCCAGCTGTGTCCAATGCTTTACGAAAGCATTGATATTAGCTCAATAGTAAACTTCTGGGGAGACAGGTTTTGCAATCTTCTAGTTACATATTTTTTTTTAAACCCAAATCCTATACACAGTAATTCGCGATTCACTTGGAATGTATTTATCCTTCCTCTCAGCATGAAGCTGGGTTTCAGTGCAACTCACTTTTTTTTAACTAGGCTTAGGTTTGATTAGCCGTTAGATAGAAAAGACTGCAGGAAAACTCAGCAAAATTTACCTGGAAGTGTCATCTTCCAGGTCTCATGGTGCAGGCTTCATGGAGTCTATGTAGTAAGGAAACATCTGAAGAACAAGAACAACAAAAGAAAAAAGACGGATTACTTAAGCAGCAGAGAACACTATTGGAAGTTAATAGACATCGATCAAAGGTGCTGTCGTATTTAGATTAAAGGAATAAAAAAACCAAGTTAAATGTAGGTGATAGTGACACAGCTAAAAAGATTTTGAGGATCTAACTCCCTGGAGATACAAAACTACTAATATGCTTTTTCCAGTCATATTGGAAGCAGAACTTGCCAGGGAATTTTTATGGCCTATTGACAGTGGTGTAAGAGGAATCCTTAATGAAGATAAGGTTGCAGTTGAAGACTAAATGAATTATTTGAATCAATGTTCTTCACAGAGTAGTTTAGGGATCTTCCAAGACTACAGTCTTTCTTTACTCAAGATGTCTCTGAGGAACTGCCTCAAATTGTAGTGTCAGTAGAAGAGTTTTTTTTTTAAAAAAAGAAAACCACCAACACAATGAAAATGAAGAATAAATGGCTAGCAGCAGCAGGTGTTCGTTCACTCAAGAATTTCAAAGGCATCGGATAATGAGGTCACCAAACTGCTCTGGTATGCTGCTCCTTTCTCTCTTGAAATGGAATTGAGATCACTGGGATGGCAGGTGACAAACACTAAGCCTGCTTTTAGAAGAGTACTAACAAGGATCCAAGAGACTTATGTGGGCCTGACTGCCATATTAAATTGGTAGAAGCTGTAATAAAAATAGAAATAATAGGCACTTGGGTAAGTAAGCTATAATGACAAAGAGTAAACACTGCTTTTATAGAAGGAAATCAGGCCTCAAAGATCTGTTAATAGTTTTTTGAAAGAATCAAGAAATTGCATTATTTTGGTGCAGTTCTGTTGGTTACAAGAATGATTTTGACCTAGTCCCATTGTTGGCTTAATGTGTCTTCTCATTCCACCATATGATTTTGGATTTATGGGCTTATTGTTTGTAAGCAAGTTTAGAGCACTTAAGGTAAAGACGCTTTGCGATATATGATAATACTTATTTAAGGATGTTATCCTATTGAGCAATCCATATCGTTTCATACGAGTCTGGAACGCGCTGAATACCAGCTTGGGGAAAAACAAGGCCTATGTGCAGCAAAGGGCAAGCGTACCATGCAAATGATCCTACATCAACTTCCCTGCACTCGAGGGAGCTGCGTACCAATTTCAGAGAGAGGAGAGGATGTGTAAATAATCTTCCTCCCGTCCTTAGCAGCATCTTGCCGTGGAGTTATTGCTCTGCAGTCACTGAGTTCACTAAGCGGTATGCTTGTGAGGGAGGGAACAATTCCCAGGCTGCGAAGCCACCAAGGTTTGCAAAGCATCTCTGGGCCAGCAGCTTCACATCTCGGTTATATAAAGACTTCATACAGGTAAGGATGATGCTCCCTAGTTTTACTTTCTCCTAAGCAGTAGAGGGCGATCTTGTCTTAAAAATTTAGACTTTACACGTATCAATGCCTTGCCTTTACAAATTGTTGCCGAAAGAATGAAGGTTTTTATCTCTAGAAACATATAGGATCAGATGTCTGTATTATTCTCTGTAAATGTTATCTTTGTTAAAGATACTTGCAGTATCTATCAGCTTTTATGCCACACAGCAACATTTCTCTATATTAAGTGAGAATTACTGAAGTAAAACCATTATAATACTAATGGAGCAAATAATAGAATCGACTGTGCAAGAACACCGTAAAAGTCTGCTGTAATTGAGTAATACCCAAGAAGTATTCTGGAATTAACATTTTTCTTCATCTTAGGATAAAAAAAATTGAAACATTTTGATTCATGAAATGTAGATAAAGCTGATAATTATTATTTGATTTAGTGTATGACATGAAAATCAGGGAAACAACATTCTAAATGTATTTTGTAAAAGTTTCTGTATGGAAAGTGTCTGCCCTTTATCTGTATACATGTAGATGGCTGACTGCAAATCGAGGTGCTAAGCCAGCCTCTAGTATTCAGGTGGGTATTTCTGTTTACACAGGCTATTCTTATGAGTATGCACAGTCTGCATGAGTAACAGCTAAGAGATTAATGCTTAAGTTACTCAGACAAAAAAAAAAAAAATGAAGCATGTGACTGGGTAGAGAGTTGTTCTTCTGAATATTTTTTTGCTGGTAGAGGTTTTATACTGTGTTTTTTAACACATTTAATTTGTGTATAACATTTTGTATTCCTAACATGTCACCTGGAGACCAGTATGTTAAGCATTTGGCCACTATGAAGGAGCATGACTGAACTATTGTAGATGGCCTGTCTTGATAAACTTCTTTATCAATTAATCTGTTGCAAATGCCCTTAGTCTTCCAACTGGGTTTTCCTCTCACAGCCCTGCAATAGTTCCCTATGGCTCCAGGATGGAACAATCCTGGGCAGTAAAGAGATTGAGATAATGACAGTCCATGGTGACAGCAGGGCTGGCAGAGCCAGCCTGGGGGAAGACAGACACATACTTGCCAATAGAAATACCTCCATCCTTTGGGAATTGTAGCTTGGGAATCAAAGCTGACCTCATAGACAAGAATGATGGAGAACAAGCTTTTGATTTATGACTAGATGAAGCTCAAAGTCTGCCCTTCTGATCCTTCTTTACAACACACCTTTTGTATTTTATATGAGCTCTTTCACTTTATTCTCAGAATGTTATCTCTTGGGGTATCGTTTTTAAGTCTTTCAGTGTCGTAAGAGTTCACTCATCTCCTTCATAGCAGTTTTTTTTAAATGAAGCTAAAATCCCTTTTTAGTATCACAAATAAACTGTCATTTATATTTAACATGACTGATCAGCTGCTTTTCTTTTTTTTTCCTTTTTTTTTTTTTTTTTTTTTCCCCTGGGTTCTTCTGAAAGCTAAAACCATATTTGCTTTCTAGACTGCATCCTCATCTAGGAAATCTCATTTGCATTCACTGGTGCCTTGGTTGCCTCAAGTACTTATTTGCACTTGTATATGAAAAAATCGCACTTTTAATACTGAAATTTATGGATCAGGTCCTTAGTAAGGTGCTGACCTCTGCTGAGTTCATCTATGAAGCTATGCTGCTTTTCACCACCAATCTCTAATGAAGGCATCCACTATAATGATTGAAACAATATGTCCCTCTGCTAGGAAGTCTGCTATCTGCTACCTGGTCACTTTGCCTTATAGGTCTTAAGCAAAATTGTGAGCTCTCTGAAAGTGTTAAAAATACGAATCAGGGTCTAAATCTTCTTATCTTGTTCTTGTCCAAGTTATCCATTGTTCATATTTTCCTAATCTTTGCTGTGTCCTCTGTGACAAGCCATAGAAAGGGCATAAAAAGCGTTTACAGTGGTGTCATTTATAAATGGGAAGGACTATGACAGCATAAGATCAAGCGCAGCTTTCTGAAAAGGAATGTTTCTGTGCATCAGCTCTGTGGTATCTGTGTTTAGGGTGTTTGTATTTCCATATATCTGTCAGTCTGTCTGTCATCTGCCTGCCTGTCTTCCTGACTTATATGACTGTTGATAAATACGCTCCATTGGTGATTAAAAGGAAGTGACCTCATAAGTTTGTCTTTTCAACCACAAAGGTTTGGTTGTAACGTGACATTCCATCCTATTACTCTGGTTTACACCAAATTCAACAACTTGTGGCCTGCAGATACTCAGTATAAAGAGCAGAAAGAGACTGACCTTGACAACCTCATTTCTCATTCCTTTCTTGTTATAGGTAATATAGCTGAAAATGTGGTTTTAATTATAGTACTAATGAAAACTGAAAATCCAGACAGACACTTGACAAACTCTGGTACGCTTTATATTACATTTGTGCTAACTACAAAGTATCCAGCTGGGTGTAACATTATATCTCTTTTCCTTGAGCATCCGCCTGACTTAAGCTGTATAATTAATGTGTACTTTGGCTGGAGGTCAGCTTACAGTTGGTTTTTTAGAATTTTTACATTTTTTAAGATGTTGTAATGAAATGAATATGTTTATTACCTCTGTGCCTGCATTCCCCAGGGGGAGTTAATACCTGTGGAGGAGAACTGGCTGGGAGAACTTGAATAAAATGCTTCTGCCAGCTGAGTCCGGTGCATCAGAAGTCTGTTTTGAAAAGTAGGTGTAAGAAATAGAATCAAAGAACGTAATGTCCACAGATGTGTTTAACTTTGATTCACCTCCTTTGTATGGTTTGTTGATTTTAAGTTATGACACTGATACACAATTGCCTGAAGTAGAATTTGTGAAGGGATTTCTTTTATTTCTTTTCTTTTTTCTTTGGAAAGGATTTTGTTTTCAGAACTCACCAATGAGAAACTGATGTTCTCAGCTAGAGCCAAAAGCACTAAAAGCAGGTTCCCTGCCAAGCCCCACCAGTGCACCTTCATCCTGACCTGTCTTAACTCTGCTATTCCAGTTGGGCATCCGACTGCACTAGCATGTGTATGTAATAGTGTTAAATTAAATACTGGTTTTCATGATATGGACAAATGCTCTCTTGGGACCAGACTGAAATTAGCTTTGAAGGAATTTTATTGTGATATAAGGCAAAGTTGAAATTGGGTTGCAAATGATAAAAATCTGAAGACTTGCATTACACTGCTGTTTTCAAGGACCTGCTGCAGAACCTGAATTTTTTCTTAAAAAAAATATTAGTGTGATTCTTATGCCAAACTTCCAAAAAACATTTCTGACATAAAAGGAAATGGCTGCAGTACAGCCACATTCACAGTGGGGGCCACAAGGTGTTACTTTTAAAAATGAATGCATAATGATTTTCAAGTTACCTTTTCTGGCATGTTCGTATGGATATTCATGTGGTTTGATGTTTTGTGTGAATGCAGAAAGAGCCTATCTACATAGCCTATCTGCAGCTGTGCATTAAACTTGTTTGCTGATACAGATGATCTGAGGAAAGTTTGATTTTTCTCTAATAGCCTTGAATCGTTTCTGCTTTTTCTTTTTGTGATTACAAAGCCAAACATGGATGTGAAAAACCCCAGTTTCTTCTGAAAATTTATTCATGAGCAGCTTCGCTAATGTTTAACTAATTTTTGGAAGACAAACTGAGTTCAACCAATCAAAAGTTCTCCCCAAAACAGTATGGCTAACAGTTGATTTTTTTTAAAAAATTGCATTTCTAAAAATGATTGGTGGGCTGAGTTCCTTAAAGGCTATACCTTGTTCTGGAAGATATTTTGGAAAATATGATGCTGAAGCGATACATTCCCTTTGTCCAAAGGAGGGTATAGATTTTGGAAATAACAATCTTCTTATACATTTGTGTTCTAGAAACATTGAGAAACCTTGCCCGAATTCAAGCTCTGTAGCACCAAATGCTGTACTGACATGCACAGTAAGAGATAGCCTTTGTTCCAAGGGCCTGCAGTCTGAAGAGACACCATAGGCAAATCCCAGCCCCTGTTTCTACCACAGCTGCTTAACTGGTTTTCATAGTGTCTCATGAGTGCCCATTTGGCATGAGGGAGATGCATCGGCATCAATTAAAGGCATTTACCATCTCAAAGAGGAAATAACACCTAGTCTCCAGTTAGTAAACAGCTCAAAAATGAATTAAACCAGACGTTGCTGAGCCCTGGCTATTGACACACATGGTAGTGTGGCCTTTAAAGTGTCCCTCCTGTGGCCCCTCTAGTTATATTAAGATCTTACTTCCATCCTATAAACATTTAGGAGAATGATTAAGCAACAGTACCCCATTCATATCCCATGTTATGCCAAGAAAAGTTCATGGCTGCATTGTTTCTTGAGTGAAAGTGTGCTGGTGGGTAATGGAGTATCACTTATTTGCTATTCCACTAACTGTTCCTAAAGAGACTTACAAGACAGAAGTACCTGAAAGTGTTTTATGTTTAATATTTGTGCATTATTATCGTTTGGCTTGTTTTCTCCCTGTGGTGATTTGGACTCTATTTCTCCTTTACCTTAGCCATTCTACTGAATAGTCCCATTAACCTTAGTGGAGCTGGTATAACTATTATCTTTGTTCTGATTTTACTCCCATCACCTGCTATTTTCCGCTCATGATTTGGAATGAAGAGATTGATGCTGAGGCACTAATTCTCCATTTGGCATCAAATACCAAGCACAGGCATGAGAATAAATTCTTTTGTAGAGTAGCTTGGTATTTGCTGGACAACACAGCACAAATTAATGGGGAATTTCATCCAGGATAAAAAATAGGTGTGTTTTTTTAAAAAAACCCTCTTTTCATAGCAAACTAAAAAGCTGGTTTGTGTGGGTATGAGGTTGTTACTCTTCTTGAGGGAAGGCAAAGGCAGAGTGATGGGTTATACACTTGTGGCTGAGGGCAGTGAGACAGTGAACTCTAATGAGGAGTTACAGTTCAAGGCTGGATCCAACTGTGTTGTGGACTGGGGCAATATGCTGCCCTGTGGCTATGCCTTTGCCATATAACCCAAGGAATATGCTCTGTCCTGAGTAAACCTCTGTTAAGTATTACTAATTAAGGAGGGAGGTACTGCTTTCTTAGCCTTTCCTCCAAGAAGTCAATGCCTGTAAGTGATAAATTGTCAGCAGTGGGGGGGTTAAGTGGTCCTGGTGTGGAAAAGAGCCATGTGTTTTATAAGCAAAATCAGCAAACCTATGGAACTGCTTACATCATATCCTATAGATGTGATGGATTCTCTAAATCAAGGCTGATATTTGTATTGTATACTGCCATGCAAACATAAGCTGATGCGCCTCTGTGCTATGCTTGAGGGCAACTACCTGCTCAGCTGCAGGTAGTAGAAAAACATTTCTCTCTGTCTACTTTGGTTTCCTGCACTGAGTCTGGAGGACTCTAAGCTATCCCTGTGCATCTTTGTGTTTTGCCTTTCCTAGTGACAGGCAACGAAATGCTGCTAGTTAGCAATTGGAGATGTCTCTTCCATTTTCGTTTCCTTTTGACAACAGAGGCACAGAGTTCCCACTGAATTTCTTGGAGATGGAAACAGTTTACTCCAGTGAAGGCTTCAGTCATAAGTGTTCTGCGTTTGGCCTCCTGTGTATCAGCATCACAAGATAAAGGTGTTATGGGAACATGGAAAAATGTGTTAAATTTTCTGATTTGCCCACTCATACATAACCAGATCACAGTATTATGCTTATCATATGCTATGCGTGCTTTGGATTAATCATGTATTTATAAAAGCTACAAATACAAATAGAAAAAGGAGGGTCAGCATGACGGTACCTTGCACAGTACCTTTCATTTTAAATGTTGATTTGTTGACTTTGACAAGGTGTTCGTGCCTTTGATTTAGGTTGTGCAGCAAATGGAATTTACTGGGGTAGATTTCTCAGATGGAGCAGTGTTTCAGAGGAATGGCTGGAGGAAAGTTGAGACAGTTTTCTTTGGTGGGAACAATATTGGAAAACAGTTAGATCTGTCGGGAGTAAAACCAAAAATCTACATGCCTTACTTTACTGGTGCCATAGTTCTGTAGAAGATGAGATGTACCTATGCATGTTCCTGCATGCTTTGTATTTAGATCTCTGATTTACTTGAACTTGCAGTTCTGTGGAAGTAGATTTTTTTTTTTTAAAGTGTGGCTGCTGTTTGTGTTTTATTGTTTGATCGGTTTCTTGTCTGTAGGGGGTAGTGTGTGTATGCATGTATTGATATTTGCCTGTCTACATGTACATGTTCTCAGTTGAAGTGTGTAGATAGTTAGGCTGCTGACTGGCAGATGCAGTCAGGTGCTTCATTCTCTGACAACAGTTTCATTCTCAAATAACACTGCAAAACTTTATCTGCAGATACTATCAGCTACTCAAGAATGGACTCAAAGAGCAAAGGCGGGATGCAGTTCCATTTAAATTGGCAAGCACAATTTTGGGCAGCCGGACAGCTCCTTTTTGATCACACAGCTGAAGAGGATAAAAAATTTGAGTTATCCCCAAAGTTACTAGCACTGGCTGCATGCTCCATGATACAGAGAGAAAAACATCAGTGCTTGCCCTGAGGAGTTTACAATCTAGATTACAAAGTCCAGTTGTGTAATATTTTATACTATATGCCTTATTAGCTTGAGCCCAGAATTTTCTCTTGATCTAATTTGTACAGATTCATACCTGTTCTCTGTTAATTTACCATAATTAATAGTCACACTTTACTTGAGAAAGGAACATGTGAGGAAGGACACTGAACATATTCAGTTCCTGAGCTCTAACTCTGGAGGACAGAAACATAATCTTTCCTAAATAGAACCCTGTTCAAGAAAACAGATATATATACACTTTGTTTCCTGAACTGGCCCTTTTAAGTTTTGAAGCTGGAAGACAATAAGATTCTCAACACATTAATCTTGGAAGTATAGTCATGATCAATGGATCTGAGGATAGGATTTGGCACTAAACACTAACCGTGGTTCTAATGATTTTATAGCATGCTATAGAAATGTTTCAACATTTTTAAAATTAGGAAAAAAGGTACTTTAAAGTAATATTCTTCTGTCTGCAAGACCTAAATCACATAAATTCTGAGATCCATTCTTCCAGCTGTAAAGTGCAGAGGAAAATATTTCCTTTCTCCCATCATCTGTCTGTAAGCTTTCACTTAGATTGCAAACATTTGGGGTAAATGCTGCTGCTTACTGTGTTTGCACAGCGCTTAGTACATTGCTGCTCCAGTTTCAGTTAGGGACTTCTGAAAATGTAATACTGCACAAGGGTGCCAGGCAAATGTACTGCTACTTTCTGCTACAGTAGTGCAGCAAGCAAATTGCTTTTAAAAGCACAATGATTTATAATTTCACCGAGTGGTAGTTCTAATAGTAATGACAGACAGTTCAGCACTAACCTGTGACAGTGTATATTCAGCATGGCAACAATATACTTTCTGATACTTTGAGTTATGATACACGCA
The DNA here is from genome assembly GCF_900496995.4 of Aquila chrysaetos chrysaetos. Taxonomy (NCBI): domain Eukaryota; kingdom Metazoa; phylum Chordata; class Aves; order Accipitriformes; family Accipitridae; genus Aquila; species Aquila chrysaetos. The sequence goes on along the minus strand of NC_044005.1, from coordinate 4,547,559 downwards.
GTGGCCCCTGAGTTACATGTGGAATAGCTGTGGTGCTAGCTGATGGGCTATTTTGTACCTTGGATGCAGAGTTTTTATGATGGCCAATACTCTGAAACTCGTTCAGGCAATAAATTTACTTGCCTTTGAGTTTACAAGGCAATAAACAGTTGAGGCCTTTGACCTCAACATTTACCAAATACATTTGCAGCAGTTGTGTTTATTGACAACTATTTATAGGGAAGTATTTTATACTGAATTTTACATGTGAAGGAGTACTGTTTAATTTTGCAGGTCTTATTCTTCTTTCTGATTTCCATCTCTACTTCCTGTCTCTTTGATTTACTTTAATAGCTGAAGTTGCATGTTAATGCTACAAAATACTCAGCTATTGACAAAATAATTAATTTAAAGTTTTGTGCCAGATTTTTAGAACTTTCTTTATTTTTATTTTGGATGACTAAGGTAAAGGTATATGTATGCTACATTTTGCAAGGCATGTATAAGGCTCATTTTACATTCTCTTATTAATCTTAATAAGCATTTAGTAACTTGAAAACATTCCCTTTATTAGAACATGAAATGAAAAACCTGAAAATAACAAAAACGGTAATATTTTAAGCTCCTTTTCCCTGATTTGTAGGAAGCTGGGGTTCTCACTTCTTTCTGATGAGTGATTAGTATCATGGATGTTGAGGCTTCTCTACACATCCAGAATATCTAGCAGCTGACTAGTGTTTGCTGTGTACTCATCAAGACCAAGAACTCTGTCCTGCTCTGCAAAAATCTCTGCAGTTGAGGATTCCCTCCCATTTAGGCATGTGTGGGATGGAGGCAATCAGCTGCCAGACTAGGGTTGTTCATAACAGTAAGTGGCAGACCAGCTGGAATTTTAACCAGCATAAACTCACATAGTCCTGAATCTGCTCTAATTTATACCATGGTTTAAATGAGAGACTGTCAGGCCCTGAGATTACTGGAAAGCAGAAAGGTAACAGTGCTTTCATCCCTTCCTGCAACCGTCAGCTGAGCTCATACTAGGTGCACCTGAGTAACTGTTCCCAAAACAATCCCTGCTTTTGGAGTTGACAGTTTTAAAATTGCATTGGCCCTGATCCAGCAAAATACTTGAGTTAATGTTTAATTTCAGGCTTGAAGCATGGGACTTCACTGTGACTGCTCATAAGCTTAAAGATAAGCACATGCTCAAGTTCCTTGTTGGAAAATGGCCAGCATACTTTTTATCTTGCAGCATCATGCCTGTGAGATACTCATTTCAATCTGTTGAACTCTGATTGCTTGAGTTCTAGAAAAATGATTTCAGATGCTGTGGAATTACGGTCATTCATTTCTAAATAGCTCACCAGATTCTTGCCCCATGTAAGTTGCTTCATGCCAATTTGCAACATTAGAGGATATGCTGCAGAATTTTGGTCAGGAAATCTTTACATCATTTTGCAATTGGACTTCTTTTTCCTTTTTGATGAAGTATAAGATAAATATAGATACAATGAAGAAATTCTTCACTGTGAGGGTGGTGAGGCATTGGAACAGGTTGCCCAGAGAGGTTGTGGATGCCCCATCCCTGGGAGTGTTCAAGGCCAGGTTGGATGGGGCTTTGAGCAACCTGGTCTAGTGGAAGGTGTCCCTGCCCATGGCAGAGGGGTTGGAACTAGATGATCTTTAAGGTCCCTTCCAACCCAAACCATTCCATGATTCATCATTAGTATCTACAGACCAAGTGCAACAACATTATGAAATCTATTAGAAAAACCTTATTTAACCAGATGGTCAGACTTGCAGGTGGGTTACACCAAGTAACTTGAGAAAGTAGTGTCCTATGCTACAATAAATCACTATAAATGGATCCACAGTAGATTGTCATCCAGTGTTGATTTTCATTCATGTGACATAAAATGGGCTTATTCTCTAGAGTGAGTCTGTCCACACAGGAAGAGGTTCATGTACAAGATGTTTTATGTATTTGGTGTGTTGAATGTTTAAACAAGCAAGAAAAATACTTTATCAGTGCAACTTCAGCTTGCTTTGTGAATTATGTTTACAGCCCATATCCCAGATTCACACATGAGAGATCTGTGGAAATAATATGAAATGGCACTGACTCACATTGAGGTGGTGACAAACCGGAGTTCTGTTGGCACTTCTGTTGTCTGCTTAATGAAGTGGCAGTGATGCTTGGCTGAAATTAAGGTCCTCTGATATGAAGGTGTGGGGGAAAGCCCATTGCTTTGTTGGGTTGGGTTTTGGATGAGTACCAGAACCCTCTTAAGGAAATCCTGTATAGGGATGCCTAGAGGGCTGCCTCAGTATGCGTATTTGGCTGAGATTGCTGTAAAGCGTAAAGAGGGGATATGGGCCCATCAGTCTGTAGGGATAAATGCATGCAGCTTTGTTAGAGCTAAGTATGAGTCAAAGAAGAAAAACAACATGGAGGAGGACGAGTGGGAAGGGACTTCGCATTAGCAGCCTGACCATATGACACTGTAAAAGGCAACTCGAGAGCTGTCAGCACAACTGTGTGGAGCAAGCCAAGAAGTCAGGTGCTATTCCTGCTGCTGAATGACTATTTTCCACAGTTCAGGGCTGGGGCCTTGCAATGTAAATCCCTGCCCCGTGTGTGGCCGTAGGTGCAGGACCTTATTTCTTGCTAAAGTAGTAAACAGGGAAGAAAGGGAGGAATCCTGTGCTTACTTGGGCTGATTTATAAACTAAAACCAAATTAATTGGATTGCATAGTCAATTTAAAAGGGGGGGTGAGGGGAAAGGTACTTTGTAACATTTAGTGATTTCTATGTTTAGGTAACAGCATCTGCCTTCACTATCAGTGTGTCTCTCAGATGTGGTCCTCCCCTCAAATGCTCATTTCTAAGAAAGCATAAGAAATAAACATATTAATTTTAAAAGGAATTTTGAAGCTAATGAGAAGCATACTTAAAATCACTGCTTTATCTGCTTCGTCTTCCTTTGCATTCAAAATAGTCTTCCTATTTTCCTTTGCATGCACCTGTCCTAAAGGATTAAGCCTTCACATGGCACACATCCTGGGTGGAAGAGTCATTCTCGGGGATAGCCTTTGGAGGCCAGTGGACAGTAATCCCTCCTAATAAAGCCACAGAGCCTTAAGGAATTATAACAATATTCATATATCCTCCTGGCCCACTGGCTGCCTTCTGGGATCACTCTCTGCAGTGCTATGAAAGGAGTCACAAAGGTGCTGTTCTTCGTGGCCCACGAGGATTTACTCAGAAAAGCAACAATAAGGAAACTGGGCTGTTAAAATAAAAAGACGCGTCAAAGAGTATCCATTGGTCATAAATTTGCTGTTGATTCTTTTTTGATAAAACATGTAGAATTCTTGGGTTTTATGTAGAAAATACTTACTTTTATGGAAATTTTTTACTAAATCTCAAAAGACATTTTATGCTAAATATTTATTTTTTTAATATCATTAGGGGGGTTATTGATCAAAAGTCATTATTTTCTACTGGAAATTTGTGAAAAATTACTACCTTTCCTTGACATTTTCAGGAAGGGGAAAAGCACTAACCATTTTGCCAGTAGCTTTAATAAGCTTCTAATATTTTCCTGGCATATTCAGTACTTTTTGACTTTTATATTTTCATTGCGACCCAGAAATTTGGGGTGGGAGGGAAGAACTAGGTACTCAAATAGCTGGAAGAGGACAGAAAAAAGCACTATCATGAGATTTTCTTTGTGAAGCTTCCTAGCTAGATGGAGTCGAATCCCAGCTGCTAGAAAGTGGTTGTCGGATCTCATTGGTGCTCCACAGAAATTTTACATGTGGAAGGTGCCCAAAGGAAAGTACGGAGTACCCCGCCTCCGTTATGGGCAGTGCCTGCAGCTAATACGATCATCATCGTGCCAGCCTGTTAACAGCACCCTTGTGTTATGGGTGGTAGTGTTTTACACTGATATTCCCCTCTCTTTTCCAGGTCAATGAGCCACCATTAGGGACTTAACCTCTTAGGAGACAATAGGGCCCAGTTTTTTTTAACTATGTACTATAATCTTAAGTTAAACCAAACATTGTCCCATCAATCCAAACTATCTCATATTTGTGTCCTTTTATTTGCTTGATATCCATTTCTCAAGTGTGTAATGAGTCCTGCCAAATGATCAGACGCAGGTTTATCTCCAGTGATGTTTTGATTAATTTAGGGTGCTAAAATGGGAAAGGAAATTTATATGGGCCAAAAAAATTAAATGTGAAAGGAAACAAAGCCCGCTGAGGTCTTGGAATCACCACCCTGTTCTTAGACTATTTTGCCTTATTTATTTTTTAGTGAAAGTTCTGCAGAGACAAAAGGCTGAAAGTGAAATCTATCAGTGAACTTCCTCAGTTTTCTCTGTGAAAACCAGAGGAGTCAGACTGTTGGTATCACAAAGCACATGTTATTTAATATGGCTCTTAAAGCCTTAGCTCAAGGAGTCACTGCAATGTCTAATGTACCTTAGCCTACTTGTCCATATTATTTACCCTTAAATTCAAGAAACCTTACTCCCAAATTTGTATTGGTTTAAATCTGAATTGATATCCCCAGAAGAACCCAAATGCTTTAAGTACATATTGCACTGATATCTGTTCCAACTTTTTAACTGTTTTTAATTAGTAGCACTCCACTCACTCTAATAGAAATGCATTCATGAAAAAAAGATAGTCTTTAAATCAAACAAACAACCCTCCCCCAAAACCCACCAAGAAACCAAAAGCTTGTCCATTCTCATCCTCAGGCCAGGCAGGCCAGTATCTCAACAGACTGAAAAAAGATGAACTTAATAAGATGCATGGGAGCTAGCAGATTCAGATTCTGGTGGGCCAAAGTGCGGGGAAATGAAGTGAAAAACCAAGGACACCCATAAAGAATAGTCTGCTGGGTCCTTCCCTATTTATTTTGAGGAAAACTTAGCTCAAGCATACTGTGGTCATAACCTTACTCAGTATGATCTGACATGCATTCTGTGGAGTTATTCCAACTGATCTCAGCTGAGGGTCTGCCCAAAGACACGAATTTGAGAAAGACATGTAACATGGTATAATTTTCAGGATTATGCTCCAGATGAGGAATACTGAAGGTCTTGCTTGTCTTTTCCAATGTATTAGTTTCATACCAGTGTAACTCCATTAACTTCAGAAAGGGCCCACTGCTCTTTTACTATATGAATGTAGTGTTACTGTTTAAAGTAAGAAGGCATGTCTAGCTGGCGTTGATTCCCATTGTGTGGTTCAAGAAGCTGTAGGACTTGGCCCTAGGGTCATACAGGGTGCTGTGCTGAAAGAGACTCTACTAGAAGTAAACCACATTCCTCAGCCAAAAAGTAGCGCAGTAGCATATTCTCTACAATTTAACCTGATGCTCGAGATGCATCACGTGGCATGTTATGGGCTTTCCATGAAGCTCAGCTTTTGCATAGTTGCACCCAAGTCTGCCAGTATACTCTATACTGAGCTTTGCTGTTAGTGGTAACAGTATTTATCCCTGTTAATGTTCACTCTCTACCAGCAGGCAAACAATTCTTCTCATCTTTTAATTTTGGTATTGTTAAAAATACCTGGAAGATATCAACGTTGTACTTGCCAGTGATTCTAGCATTACATTACATTAATTATATGCAAAATAAGTAACACTATCTATGGTGTTATCTGGAGCTTTACATTATAACACTGTGTTACCAGTTGGTTTTATCATTGTCACTCTTCAGCTGTTTGGAAGGAATAGCTAAACCCAGCTGCATTGTTTGTAAGATTAGAGAAAGATACATTGTTGTTGTTGTTAAAATTAAAAATATTTTTTAAATTATGCTTTGGACAAACCTTTGAAATCTGACGTGGAAGTGGAAGTTGTTATGAGTTGTTATGATATCAGAGAGAGATCTCTTGGCATCCCTATAAAAATTTGGCCAAGCATTTTCCTTTTGCAAATCTGGCCAAGCTGTATGGCTGTCAAAAGATTTTACTTCACAGATGTTTAGTAGAGGCAGCTAAATTCTCTGAAGTTTTCATCTGAACTGAAATTTGCTTTTTGCATAATTCCATTTCTTTGCTGCTGGTGCTGTCTCTGAACTATATAGGCAGGACAAATAAAAGGAAGAACACCTGATGGGAATTTCAATGGAGAAAATGGGAGGGAAGTAGAAAGTAGAGGTAGCAGGAAATAGAAAATTATCTGGGTGGAGGCTGCTAATTCTGTTCTCACGTATCTGTTGTGAAGACAAACTTTTTACCCTATGTGAAGCACTTGGATGCTATGCCAATAGGACCACAGGAATGCCTATGAGGAAATGAATGATTCTGTATTAAATGAAGAGTTTAAAGGCCATGTATAGGACAAAGCCTGGGGCTACATGTTGAATGGAAGAATAGAAAGAAGTATTGAATAACTGCTTGTTTTCTGCATGAGTGAGCATTTCTACAGACAGCTATCTCCTTGACAACCCTGGTTCTTTCCTCAAGCTGTCCCTTACCTCACAATGGATGAGACAGTGGTTTGGTGGAAAAGAATTGTGTATGATCACGTAATGAAAACCTGTATCATGAAGTGCACTCAGAAAAGGGCTGAACGAGGTTTGTACAGGCAACCTTAATTTTGGCATTTCATAACTTTTGAATTCTTGACATTGCATTGTCAATGTTATTTTAACAGTTTTTGGACGTCATAAGTAACAATGATGCCTTCGAAGCCTGTATTTCATCCTTAGCTCCAGTGAAGCATTCCTAATCTTTATCTGAATGAGCCTAAAGGGGCTTGTTTGTCAGACTTGGAGTCAGTGACAAATTGTTCACAACAGCTTTCTAGAAAACAAACCTCATGCCAAGTTTACAAATGATCTTCCAAGAATGCACGTTTTGCATCCTGCCCCTGCAGCTATGTGGACAGTCACTTGCACACTCAGAAGACATTTGCCTGCAGAGCTCAGAAAGTAAGATGTACAGTAACGTAGCTAGGATGTCCAGGTGGATTTGAGTGGCTTTCTTCTGGAGACTGCATTTGCATTTAATGCTTAAAGTATTATGAAAGACCACATCCCATTTCCCTCGTAGTAAAAGTGACCAGTCTGTTTGTCAGTTCAGTGGGAACACTAATGAGGGTCCTGGTTTAGAGAAGCTTGCCATCTGTAAAATAGCTAAGCGTATTCTTATTGTTCTTATATCATTAAGGGCATGCTTAACCCCACCAACTTAATGAGGAACATACATCTTTAAAGGTAATCACATACTTAAGTGGTCTATTGAAAAGGGATTGATTTAAACCTGATACAACTCTGTAACTCATCCTGTTGACCAAGTACCCATGCAAATTCCTTGCTTAACCAAAGGGCTGGTTTACACCTTCTAGACATTGCTTTGAGCAGCAGCAATGTGGAGCTGTACTGCTTCTCACAGAATGTAGTAGCAAAATAGGGCTGAAAGACACTTAGAGAGGTTCTTGATTGCAAGGGTGCTCAGCCTGTGATCCATAGGCTGCATATTGCTCACTCAAAGAATTAAACCAGTTTGCAGCCTGCTCCTTCTTTTCAGGTAGTAACTTAGGAGCACTTAAAGCATGGACTGTTGGCTTCTGGAGTTGTTTGCGTGGTAGAAACTCCATGATCATGACCCCTGTTTTCCTTGTGCAGTTCCTGGACTTACATTCTATGAGGTGTATGGTGCCAGAAGTGAGCCGTGAAGAATATCAGCTAAGTGTAGGCCACCACCTCTCGAGCAGTTAATCTGGCTTTCAGTCTGCATCCTCCTGATTCTCCCTCTGAAAAGAAGGTGGCAACTGGGAACAGGCTGTTCAAACTGATCAAGGAGCACATCCATGACTTTGTTTTTTCCAAGAGTAAGCTGGGATGCTTAGAGGCTTTCCTGCATGCATGTGCATGCAAGGAAAACTGAGAGACCCCAGGAAGTGCCATTCCTGCTATTTGGGCACCCCAGAACTTGTAGGGGAAGGACAGGAAAAAATGGTCCATTCAGCCAGAATGTCTGAATACTACTCACCTATTTTGCTTCCTTGCCAAGATGGGACTGACTCTACCTATGTTTTTCCTGAGACTTTTGTGTTTATGTAAATTTTTTCCCATCATTTTAAAATAATTATTGCTTTTTTTTAAATAGTGTCTCAGAACAAAGGTATGAAATTTTCCTCCTGTCTATAAATGCTTGCTGGTGTATTGTGTCAAGGGCAGCAAATGCAGTATTACTGTGTATGTTGTAAGTATCACAATGCAGAGACACGTTTGGCCAACAGACTGTGAATCCTCATGGGAAGTGGCACAAGGGTTTTCCAAACCTCAGAATTATATGTTGAAAATAATTGTCTGGAAGGTAATAGTCCCCCAGAATGGACTAATAGCCTGTCGGGTTTCATGTTTCCTTAAGTCACTTTTGAATTCATAAAATGTTCTGAAATACTCTGATCCAAATTTGGATCTCAAAAATGTCCATGCTTCATCATGGGATGAAGCTTTTCACTCCAAGCTTTTACCTGAGGCTGGGTTCTGTTTGCCTTTCTCATTTGGATAGCCTGCGTGAACCAGGTGAGCAGACTTTTGGTGCAGGAGTCAGTTCGTATTTAGTCTGTCAGCAGAAACTCGGTGAAAACCCTAGTGAGGGTGTTGGTGGTATAAGTGTCCAGCTGCTAAAATACAGATGTTGTACAGCTAAACTGGATTGAGCCAGAATGGTATTTCACTGGCAAGGTTTAGCATTCTTAATGCAAAGTGAACCCTCATAGTAGGGCCTCTTATGCTGTAGGTTTTGTACTTTAATGAGGTAGATATTTAATCAATTTTAGGGCATACTGGTATCTGCATTTTGCATATGTTTCAAATAACAATGAAATTTATACGCAGATGAAGTAATTGAAGCATAGCCTGATTTCAGAAGGGTGCACAGTCCTTATTGCAGTGTAATTCGAAGAGATTGGGGATCAATCAAAGTGTTTTAAAATTAAGAGTTTTCTGCAGCTGGGACACTCCCAAGTTGAGCTACTTTGGTTTCAGTTTATAGCTCAACTTTTTTCCCCAAGTCAAATGGTTTATTGTACCCAGGATTTTTTAACTGTCACATCTGAAAATGAAAAGTATCTTTAAAAACCTGATATTCTGTAGAGATCTAAACCCGCATTGAGCTGTGTGACCCAAACATACCCTGAACTTTAATGGTAAGAAGTTTAAAATTTAAATCCAGGTCCACATTTCACATGAGTTCCTATCCTTGTATGTCAGAATTTGAATGCAATATTCAGCTGAAATACCTTGGAATTTGCCTTTACTTAACTGTTCTCACACAAGTAAAAGCTCTGGCAATTATTTATCGCCTCTAAGCACGATATAAGCTATTGTTTAGCAAATAACCCTTATCGTTATGGTAGTCCATACCACACCATTTGGTTTATATCTCTATCTGCAAACTCTGGAGTATTTGAAATTCAGATATGGATTGTTGGGCCAGAACCATTACCAGATTTTCACAATGTTGCTTTGCAAATCCTCTTCCTTTTGTAGTGAGTGTATTTTCAAACTTTCTCTGCTAGGAGTGTATTATTAAGTTATTCTCTGAGGTCCAGTTTCTGATACTTTTTCTTGCAGTAAGTAACACCATGTTTTGTGGAGAGTTCCCCGTGGAATAGAAGCTATTCATTCTGGGGATAAAAGAAGGAGACTTTGGCTGTCAAGATCTGATCCAATACCCACTGAGTATAGTGGAGATCTCTCATTGCCTAGTGGGGCTTTTTATGTGGCTGAAGAATAGGACGATCAAGTCATCCGGAGTAAGAACTAAGAAAAATTGCATTTAACTGTAGTTAAACAGTTTGTTTAACTGTATCTCAGAATGATTATTTCTGTGCTGGATCCTGAATTTTATAGTTGCCAATTAACTTAGAATCTTTCTACTAACAAAGAGCCTCATCTGGCTGAATGATGAGTCTTAAATGCATTGCTCAAATATTCATAGGTGGGTTTTGTGAAAAAATTCCAGTAGTCCAATGTAGACCAATACTCCAATATATTTTCAGACTTATTTTATTGCTTTTATTAATAGGTACGTTTAAAGGTTATTTCATTTATAGCTAAAAAAAAAAAAAAAGCAGTAAAAGCGTCTTTGTGGAAACAATAAGCAAAATAAAATGCCAGAAGTGGATAGAATGTAGAAGAGCATGTTAAGTAATAAGCAACAGTTACTTACATGGGAGTCATTACAGGATTGGGTCCTGCAGTATAGATTCTATAACAGGCATATGCAAATAAAACTGTGTTGAAAAAATTACATTGAACCGGAAAGCATAGTTTAGTTTTAATGATGTTTTCAATAATTTGGAACAAAACACTTAAAAAGTTTCAGTGGATTTTTTGCAAGTTTTTACACGGTTTTCTATTAAAATTTTCTTTCCCATTTGAAATAAGTTACTTAGCATCCTTCCTATTAATTCACACTGTTGTTAAGCCGTGTTTCATTTGGAAAGTCTTAAAATAAGCTATGTACCATGTTTTTCAGAATACCATCTCTTTCAGAGTGCACTGCTGAATGGAGTCTTGTTAGACAAAGGATGCACATTTTTCAAATTCCTTCAGAAAGAGTTTATTTTAGGATGATGTGCGCACTTCGGAAAGGAATTCTGATGTATTTAGATCTTGATTAGAAGTAAGAATAAATATCAGGTTCTGTAATAGGACATAGCAGCTGGCAGCTAGTGTGACACTCTGTGCTTATCACTATTTCTTTCTTTCCCTAGAGTTATTATTTATTTAGTTTTTCTCCCTCACCTGCTTCTTACGCAGACCATCAGTGGGAGCTCGCAGCATACCATACAGGTTACACTGCAGAACAGGTGCAAGCCAGGCTGGTGGTGGGGTGAGTGGCTTTGCACCATGCTTGTATTCCGTCCCTTCTGACTGCCTGGTGAGTGGTGTATTTAGAGTTGTGGTGGTCCTGCACCCTCTCCTGACTGCCCTGACTGCTCAGAATAGACAGATATTTTTTTTTGAGCCCTTCTGTGCTGCTGGAATAGCACAAATGCGCTAGCATAAGGGATGTAATGGGGGCCACTCCTCTCTGGATACATTCACCAAACCTTCCAGTTCCTGATGTGCTGGTGGCTGTAGTTTAGAAGTACTTGCCATGAGCAAGGTTCTCTTTTAGAATACTATTTACAGGGTAAATTACAGTGTAGTTAAGTAGGGAAAAACTCCCAACAAAACCACAACAAATTATTTAGCAAAATAAATATTTTAAAAAGTGATCTAAATTGTCCCTTTTTGCACAGCATTAATGGAATTACATGGTGAACACGAAAACAAATTCTGAAGTCCATTCAACTTTAAAAAGGAAAAGAGAAAAAGTTTTGCTCGTATGAAACATCTGACAGCAGCTGCCTATCACGTACATGAGGAAGACAAAGGTTAGGGATGCAGTGTGCTTTAGAACAGAAGATTCTCTGTGTTTTGTCTTTTATATCAATAAATGAAAATAGAATTTTGTGGTTAGAATATGGCTTTAAGTGCATAGATAAGAGCCCAAGTAAATACTAGCACTCCTCCATTCCTGAGGGAAGTTGGTGGCCTGCCCATATAATTTGCTGATAAAGTCCCATCTGTTAAAACAAAGTACTGCAGCACTAGTAATAAATTTCAGGCAAAGACCATGAGAGGTTATTTTTGCATGACAGTCTTCACTGAGCTTTATTTTAAACCAGAAAAAGTATTTGAAACTGAAATAAAGATTATAATATTGGCTTTAAGTTAGCTTTACACTTTTACAGGGCAAATGAGAAATCCTGCTCCACTTTATTTCACTGGTAAACAGTGTCGCATGATAAACTGTTAGGAGAATAAAGTCATAAGGAAAACTCTGCTTCACAAATGACATACGTAGAAAAACAGCAGATGTCTGATGAAGTAAAGAACCGACTTATTGCCAAGTCTTTGGAAAACAAAATTAATTTCCTTTCGTCTTTGATAATGATGACGTAATGTAGTTAATAGGAAGAGCCTGCCATGCTCATGGAGTTATTAAAGAAGAAATGTTAGACATGCAGCAGGTCAGAAATATGGGTTTACTTACCAGTGCCATTTCCATGAGAGTATTTATAGATGTGGAGGAAAAAGAAAGACCATAGTGATGTAGAATGTTGCTTTTTGTCTTATTTGAAGCATAAGAAATGTGTAATGAGACAAAACTTGTGAATGTCCTCTTAGTGAGTTCAGAATTCCAGTTGTTCAGTGCAAAGAAGAAAACTCTTTTTGGTAGGCAAATTTTTTCTGTTGAGATCTAACTTCAAGGAAAATAAAATCTTTTTCTAGAGTAAAATTAAAAAATAAATAACTTGCCTTCTGTTTTTCCCTGATGAGGGTTAAACCAAATGAAGATAGTGGATGAGTGGACATGGCCTTGGCTGTTTTACTGGGTAGAAAATATCTCAACAACAACAGCAACAACAACAACAAAGAACGTGTTTTTCTTAATTTTCAAGCACTTAATTTTGCTCCTCTGATTTTAACAAAATAGCGTAGAAAATAGATGTAAAGATATATTTATTTGCAATATCTTCTTTGGTCACTAGATGTCCCTGCATGCTGTTGGAGTAACTGGCAGGGTGTGGTTCCTGGTAAACAAAAAAGGTAAAGCTAAAACTAAAGCTGGGCAGATTCCTTGAGGGTTTAAGGGCATTTTGTGATCTCTGTGCACTTAAATGGTGGGGGAGGTAGTGGTGGAATGTACTGTACTTTTACCATAGATAGAGAATGAAAATGAGTTTCGTTCATGGAAACTTTTGAGGAGCTGCTTACTGGAATGGTTGAAGCAGTCAAACAAGGTTTGGCAAAGCATTGGTGACTCAGTCTCCTCCCCGGTGATCCATGTTACAAGTATATGAAGGTGGTATTCAAAATTGGAGTTTCATTACTGAGACATGAGGATAACTGCAATGTACATACATATATATATGAGAGAGATCCCGCAGTCCTCCAGTCATTGTAACTAATGTTGGTTTTAACAATGTCCATGATAACAATCTTGACAGTAAAGTTTTATATTATGCAGCAGGTTTTATATTATGTGGCAAGGCTGGGAGTAGTACCTAATTAACCAGAAACCTAATGTTGACCTGCCATGTAGAAGATTTGCATCTGTTTCTAGAATTTTTCCCTTTGGATACAAAATGCACACATTTTGATAAATCTGACTGCTAAATTCTACCCTGGTGTGAATAGACACAATGCTGTTGCCATCACGGGAGCCTTGTTCTCGTGCAGGTTGTAGAATTGGAGTTTGTCTTTCTAGTAACTACCTGTTTGCTACGTATGGAAGCCGGGACTCACTTTCTGGAAGGTCAGCTTTGAGGAGAGCTGGGACAGATATGCCATCATCTGAGCGGTTTCACTTGTCAGGACAGCCATTGGGCTTTCTGAACAGCATTATGTGTCTTAACTTTATAGATGGTTTTTCTCCACCATTAAAGATTTGACAGTTGAGTGCAAATTACAAATACAGAAAGCAGAGCAAAACACTGCAGAAGTGATTGTGGTTTCCAATTAACAAGTGAAAAATAGTGCCAGAATTTAGTGTAAAATACCAAACATAACCCTCAAGAGAAAACGAACATGTGACTGAAATAGTTACCTTCAGCTGAAATGTATGCATGGGGACTACTAAACTGCTTTTATTGTTACAATTTTATTTTTTGCATATATGGCTAAAAGTTTATGGACATTTACTTTAGTGTTAGACTGCCCTATTCCCTATTTGACTTGCCACAGGTTGTTATAAAAATAAAATTATTTGGGTTTTTTTTGAATACCTACAAAATTGTTATGGTTATTAAAACACACACAGGCTGATAGACTGCATGTTTATTAAGCTTGGATATTCGGCCCTTTAGAGCCCACCTGCCAATGAATATTTCACTCCAAAAGAATCAGTTAAAGTTCAACAAATTAATTTTGCAGTGGGTTGCTCAGGCAGAGGTGAGACCTGCTAGTATGGCATCAAAATGTTGAAAGCAATCATAGTTCGCTTCACTAAACTGGGTTTCAGGAGTGAATTATATTGATATTGCAGACTCAAGCAAGTGCCTTGTCCTGGAAAGCTGCTTCTCTGCTTGTGGAATCTCTGAACTCTTTAAGAAATGAAAATTTGAAGGTTCTCTGTCATGTACCTGATGAGTCCAAACCTCTCTGTCCCGCCACCTCCCCTTCCACAAATACTGTACTGTGGGTAAAAAAAAAAAAAAATAAAAAATTCTATTTTGCGGTATTTGTTTAGATTAGGGGAACCATGGCTACCCAGCTGGAACAATGGCTCATAAAATAAAACTGATCCTTTGAAATTCTTGCATTTAGTACAGGTTTGTTCTAATTTCAACTGGATAACTAATTTTTTTTTATTGTGCTAATGGGCTGTTATGCATATGTGCAAGCCATTTACTGCATGCCCTAGATGGAAACAAACTCATATTTCAACTCTGAATATTTAACACTTAATAAGGTAGCCACCTGCTTTTAAAGTTATTCCAACATATTTGAATGGCCTTTACTGCTTATTGTGAATACCAGGATTATTTTTGATCTCCTGTAATGAAACAAATAACCCAACCAATTTAAGCACTAAATAAAAAAAAAATTCTAGCCCTTCTATTTTTCAGAAATTCAAACAACTTTATAATAGCACCTTATAAATCACTTAGCAAGAGTTCTGTAACTTTAAAAGCCAGGCCTGCATATAGTGAATGTTTGTTCTTCTCAACATGACACAGTGAAACCAGGGAGTGCATAGCGGGGTGAGGGCAGGTGCTGAGCTCTGATCACCACCCAGCACTGCCTGTTCTCTTCAACCCTGACCAAAGCTGTCTGGAGCATTCCTACTGAAACCTCAAACCAGGAGAAACGATTCTGTGCATCTGTTCCACTTTGCCCCCAAATTTTGTCATGGCTCATGAACCTGCATCTGGGGAGTATGAAGTACAAGCCAGAAATTGGCAGGGAGGTATTGCAAATGTGGCTTGAAGCCATGTACTTACTCCTCACTTTGGAGCTGGCTGCTCAGGACTTCAAACAGCTTGAGAAGTCGTCTAATTTACAAGGGTTGGCATTGCTGCAGGGACAGAATTAGGACTGTGTGGTGGTTTGTGTGGGGGAAGTGTTACCTTAATTCAGCATTTCCTGTTTCTCTAGTTTTTGCTGTTCGATTTTCATGATGAGTATACAGGACAAGAAAGTGATTAATACCATATTATTAAGCTCCAAGATGCCAACCTTTTCCGTGCAGTGGCAGCAAGGCTGGGGACTGCTGAGGTAAGTTCTCCCTCTGGGAATAGCCACCCTATTGCCATTCCCCAGTGCAGTCAGCTTGCCAGGTTAGAACTCTGTTTTCCGTTTAAGTGCTTCAGTTCTGGTGATTATCTGCAAAAACTCCCCACTTCTTTCCAGTTTCAAAGCGTGGTAGTGCATTGATTTTGTAAATGTGGGGAGAAAAGTTAATGGAGTGAGGGCTTCCTTTGGTTTGCTGTTTATTGGGTGGGTTGAGCTGTGCATTGTTCTTGTGGAAAGAAAGGTTTAGGATGGGCTTGGACGTGAAGGTGGAAATGCTTATGGCAGCCTTGGCCGCAGCAGAAAATGTTCTACTGCCTGGCAGCTCTATTTCCAGGGCAATAATCCTCATTTTAATGTCAGCCATTGCAGTATCCTTGAGAAGGGAACTCTGGAGGGGGTAGTGATCTTTTAGACCATTTCTCTTCAGGCCATTTGGTCTCCTGAAAATAAGGGTGAGAACTTAGGAGAGTATTTTATGGTTAACCAGGATAATGGCCAGGAAACAATCTGCCTGCAATTACTGTGGGTAGGAAGGTGTGCTGCAGCCTTTGGTACCAGCTGGAGGTTTCTTGGTGCTGACGCTCGAAGTCCAAATGGACTATAGTGCCATAGCCAGATGGGAAGTGAGGAAGGCATTTATCCCTGAGGCCAGGTCATCACATGGATATAATGCAGACTCTTGGCTTGTCAGAGATGGTATAAAGTGTTTCTCACAGATGTTGCTGTATGAGAGCACAGTATCAATAAGGAGACAAGAAAGCTTCCAGAACACGGATTCTCTTGATAATCTGTGAGCATGTGTCCTCGCTCTGAGGGAACCGCAATGCTCCTTGGAGCATTTCCTTCTGCCCACAAGCCTAACCTCCGTCCTGCTGAGTCTCAGCTTCAGCCAGCTCCTGCTCTTCCACGTGCTAATCTTGGCGAGACACCGGGACAACTGAATGTCTGTTGTATTATCCTGGGTTGTAAACAACAGACAAAGCTATGTGTCATCTACAAGCACTCTAATCCAAACAGTGGCGTGAGCGCCTGTGCACCGTTGGGAGCATTTTTGTAGTGTGTTAGGCATGCTAGGGGGACAAAGGATGGTCAGCGTGCCAAATATCTCTAGCATAGACAAGGCTTAGACACGTGTGTTGGACAAAAGCAGAGTGATAGTGGCAGAAGTACTTAGTAAAGCAGCTTAAGTAATTTCGGCCACTAGTAGTTTTCTTTCTTTAGATGCAGATAAGTAAAGAGAATAATGTTTTTTAGGAGAATGGTTCCCCTTTGAGGGAGCTGGTGAATGTCAGAAGAGGCTGGTAGCAGGGAGACACTGTCAGGAGTCATTGATGGTGTTGGCAGAAGAAGATTGTTTTGCTACTTTGTGCAGTTCTTTTGTTTAAACTTGCTCTTTTTATATAAAACTGAGGATTTTTGTAAAAAAAAAAAAAAAGAATTGTGGTGTTGGAATGTGCTATCCGCTTCTGGAGTGAACCAGGGCTTTTCTGAAGCAGAAGAGTTATGTCAACTCATGGGTCATATTTAGCCTTTTTTCCTTTAAAATGAAAAAGATTGAAATCTGGGTTTTGTACAGCAGACATTACTAAAACAAGGAGAAAACTTGGTTCTTTTCCTGGGTTTTGGAAGAAATCTGATATGTAATATTTAGGAATTTATTTCACTGCTGTGCCTTTCTTTAACCATCTGTAAAATGGGAATGATACTGGCTATGTTATGTCAGGTGTTTTAGGATGTACAGGACAAACGAGCCAGGGAACAAGTCAGAAGCCTTGGAGTATCCTTCAAAACCCTGAATCTGACAAAATCCTAACTGTACAAGGATCTGTCATCCTCTTTCCTTCCCAGTGCCAATTACTGTCCCAGAACAGTATTGTTCTTCCCATACAGAATAATTTGAAATTCTGTTTTCATTAGGAGTATGTGCTTTGTTATAAACTAGCAACATACTAGCAATGGGCTAAACACATCTTCAGCAGTAAGAGCTTTTTTCTTGTAAGGGCAAAGAATGTACAGATTCTGTAGCATTAGCTGTCACTTATTTTATTTTTAAACAACTCGTCCCTGTCTGTAACAGGGAACAAATTATCTTGAGCAGCATGACAGTTTACATGTTTTCAGTATATTTATCTTCCCAGAGAAGACATAGCTTGAGCTTTTAATGCAAGACCATACAATGTGTAGTTACAGTCTTTAATAGTCCTCGTGTGCCCCGTTTTCACACACCAGCATAAGTAGTTATCATCTCCCTCTTTCTTTTGGGAGTCACGCAGGAAGCTTGAAGCAAACCTCATGTTGGGCAGTGAAAGTTTTTGTGTGGGATCAGCAAGCAGTCGCTTGGTCTCCTGTCGACAGGGCACAGAGCAAAACAGGTGAACTGGCATCCTGCTACTTGTCTTTGCTTGGTGGCAGGATTCCTCACAAAACATATATCCAAAAAGCCCATGATTAGAGCTGTTTGAAAGGATGTGGTGCACCCAGAGACATACATTGCATACATTATGCCTTGCTGCTTCCTCCACTGTGTCTTCCTCTGTATTCTGTGAACACCGCAGAGAGAACCCTAAGTGATGTGCTGCTAATGCTGTATGTGCGTTGCGCAGACTCTTGGTGCAGGAATGCTGACACAAACAAAAAGGAGATAACTTGGAAATTCTATTGCTCCGTTTATGTTATTATTGTAGTTAATGGTCTGTCAGCATTTCCATTATAAATCCCTATTTTCAGGGTTTTATAACTCAGCCGTAAAAATTCTCTCCAGGCTGAATTTGGCATGTGTGTTTTCAGCCTGAGAGCACATGTGTTGTTTTTTTTAACAAGTTTTTTGGAAAAAAAAAAAAATTAGAGCTGCATTCACAATTTTTAAGATATAGAATTGCCAAAAAAAAAAAAAAAAAGCCAACAAAAAATAGGTGATTGGTTACAGATGCTTTCTTTGCACTCATATAACTCAAAAATTGCTGAGTTATTTCAGCTGTAATTGTGGGTATGTGTAAGGTTAAAATGGTGGATTTAGTACTATTCTTTTCTTTATGGTGTTGGTATTTGACAAGCAAATAGAAAACAGACCCCAATACTGTATACACTCATGTATAAGCTGACCTGTGTGTAAACTAACCTCCCAAACTTGCCCCACGTTCCCCTCATCTAGGCCAGATTGTTTCAATGCCAGCAATGGTGAGGATGCAGGGAGTGGAGAGTGGGGGACAAAATTTTAGATTTTGGTGAGTATCTTTTCCTTTATTCCATTGCTTCCAATAGGCCTGTGCTGGTCTGCAGTTGCAGAATCCACATCAACCAGGTGGTGTTATTAATAAAAAGCTACAATAGACACATGTTCCCACACATTCTGAGTCTCAGCTTTGTCCATCTTGTTTACAGAGGGACTGTCCTCTGTCTGAAACTCACTCCAGAGAAGTTTACACAAAGATGAGTGTAAACCACATGTTTTACACTGAAGCATCTGAAAAGAAAAGAAACAAGGGGGAAGACCAAGAGATTATGTCTGAATTCTTTGCTGTCTGCACACACAGACTTTTCCTCCTAATCTCCCCACAATACCTGCGGTTCTCCATTTATGCTCATTCACCAGTGGTAGAACAAAAAAGGGTGACCAGCATTCAGATAAAATTTAATTCAGAATCTCACTTCCCCAAATTAGTTTGCTTCCAAATGAATTGATTACCTCAAGAACTGACTCCAGAGCAGGCTGCAATAAAGTCTGTAGATTCTTTTTTTTTTTTTTACATAGGGTGCTTTCTGCATAACATTTTATTGTGCATAAGAAAGGAACATTGCATGTCTTCCCAAGAATGAACAGTTTCTTTCACACTAAGAGAAAGTGTGCAAGAGACTGTAACAATCCTATGCCATAGTGACTCCTGCCATTATTGTACTTTCATATTGTATAAGTGCTGGTGTCTATAAAAGTTTGTAAAATTATGATTATGGAAAAGTATAATCTTATTTGATTTTTTTTGCATCTATCAGATATATCTTTATGTAAGTATTCGATTCTTTAAATTTTTGCTATCCATATTGAATATTTTCCATGATGTTTTTAACATCCTGTGATATATAACATCCCATCATATCTTAAACATTCCTTTACATCAGTATGAAAGGTCATGTACTTGAGCTGTTTTTCATTTCATGAACATCTGGGCTTATGAGATTAACAGAACAGTATACCATTGCCTTCTTTTTGGTCTCTTTTATTAATAACTTGTGAATAACACTTGTCTTCTACCATGTGGATTATACTTCTGTTGGGGCAATTTCCTCAATATAATGATGGCTGCTAGTTAACCCCTTACTCACAATTGCTGCTGTTGCTAGCTCAAATGCATTTCTTTATATGTTCAAATGTATAGTCCTGTATGTTTTCATGGGGTGGGAACAGTTCATTTGCCTAAACACAGGCATCTAGCACCATTTTACATGTTGTAAGGTATCCCACCCGGTCTCCAGCTGTCACTCTGGAGAAGGCATGGGTCTCCTGTAGGTCCTCTGTTATATCTGCCAGTGCTGTGCAGATGTCTCTGATACTGTAAGACATTTTCATCATCACTAGATGCCTATGTTTACTTTCAAAACTTATTTCTGTATGTCGTGGTTTAACCCCAGCCAGCAACTAAGCACCACGCAGCCGCTCACTCACTCCCCCCCCACCCAGTGGGATGGGGGAGAAAATCGGGAAAAAGAAGCAAAACCCACGGGTTGAGATAAGAACAGTTTAATAGAACAGAAAAGAAGAAACGAATAATGATGATGATAACACTAATAAAATGACAACAGCAATAATGAAAGGATTGGAATGTACAAATGATGCGCAGTGCAATTGCTCACCACCCGCCGACCGGCACCCCGCTAGTCCCCGAGCGGCGATTCCCCGCCCCCACTTCCCAGTTCCTATGCTAGATGGGACGTCATATGGTATGGAATACCCTGTTGGTCAGTTTGGGTCAGGTGCCTTGGCTGTGTCCTGTGCCAACTTCTTGTGCCCCTCCAGCTTTCTCGCTGGCTGGGCATGAGAAGCTGAAAAATCCTTGACATTAGTCTTACACTACTAGCAGCAACTGAAAACATCGGTGTTATCAACATTCTTCTCATACTGAACTCAAAACATAGCACCGTACCAGCTACTAGGAAGACAGTTAACTCTATCCCAGCTGAAACTAGGACATGTATTTGTGATGAGCACAGTCAGGAATCAGGGTCCTCCCACAGTGCAATGGGAGGGCCACATGATTTCTGGTTAGCAAAACCATGAAACAGGAATGAGAGTAATTCAAAATGTGTGCCAGTAAAGGCTTTACCTGAGCGTGTGGTGGTTTTATATTCTGCATAGACCACACAGGTAACTTAGTTACAGCCAGCCATATGGGACATGAAAGATGATCTGAAATCATCTAAAAGGCCAAAAGTAGCTTTTCTATGCATAGATATGTGATCATTTTCAAGTTCTGGAAGAGCTAATGTCAAATTTTTGTGTTGTTTCCTAGCAATGGTGTAAACGTCTCATTGCTTCTTGTGTGAAGTGTGAGATAGCAGATTGTAAAGCTCTCACTGCTGTGGGAGTGAACGATCTTCATCCAGAGATTTGGTCAGGTTGGCAGCTGGGAAAGGAGAGAGAAAGAAAACATGGAGGATGGGTCTGAAAAAAGGTTGTTCAATAGGAGAAGGGCTAGGGCAGTGCTACTGACTCTCTGCCTTTGATAGTGTAATACAAATAAGATGGACTTTGAAGAAATTCCTGCTTCCCATGTATAATTGGCATACTGTTTTCTATTCCCTCCATAACCTATGCAGCTACTTTTAGGTAGTGTCTTTACATATGCCTTCTCATTCTCCTTCAGATCTTTTGCTATCATCACTACCCTCTTTTCCTCTGTGCAGCCATTTTCCCAGCTCTCGTGTTTATGAACAAATAAGCATTTAGTTCTTAGAGTCCACAGGTATGTCCTAATTGGAGCATTTGTCTTATGGGAAAGGCACTTATTTTATGTCAGGCAGTAGCAACACTCAGTGGCCTCGCTGTTTACAGTCTCCTGTGTTTCCTCCTGCTTCAGTTCAGTCAGAACTTGGGCAAACTTGTAGAAGATGTATAGTGATTTTTTTCATAGAAAAACTTATGTGGGGGAAAATTTCAATAATTACAGCTATCTTTTAATGGAGTTTAACTGTCAGGGTGTGGAGGAGTTGGTTCTACACCTGCAAACAGAAACATGCTAAACAGTTAGAGAAATACAGACTTGGAGATTAGAAGTCTCCATAGTAGGTCACCAATCTTTTAAGCCCTTATTTCTGCTCTTTTGTCTGTGTATTTATTGTGTGTTTTGTGTACTGTATTGTATCTACCATAGCAGTTTCATGGGTTTTGGCCACAAGATGGCATCTGATTTCATAATCTTCTTTTAAAATATCACTTTTTTTTTCTGTCTTGATGGAGTAATGCCCAGTTTTCTTGCAGCAAATTATAACCTACTTTCCTTTTGCCTTAGGGAATGCCTTCAGGAGCAAATGCAGTATGATTTTCCATGGCATTCTTGATTTCTGATAGTTGGAACTGCCAGCAGAGGTGATGGGTGACACTTGCTGTGAATCCTCTGCTCTGTAACCCCTATCCTCCACCCTTCCAGGGTGTAACTGCTGCCTCTGTTATGATTGTTGCCTGGTAAAAGAGAACAGGCACAAAAGCTTCAGCTCATTTCATTTGTGAAGTGGTCCAAAGTCCCTTGAAGTTGTTCAAAAAACTCTCATTGGCATAAAGGAAACTTTGACTGGGCCCCTGCTTACAGAAAAATATCATACAGTTTCTTAATTCTAACTAAGCTGCCTAAAGTTATGGGTAATATGTTTCCTTCTTCCTTCCGCTTCAGGGCATCTTCCGTGTACCTGTATTTGGGGAATGAGGAACAGTCAGATTTGAAGGACAAACAGGCAATCTAGCAGACTCTTCTCCTGAGCAGACTGGGAATTCTGCCTCTGCAATTGCAGGAGAAATGGGTAACTGAGATTAATCAGGGCATCAGACCTACTGCAAACTGCAATAGTCGGTTCTCAGAAGCTTGTAGAACAGGAGATAGAGTAAGGCTGGATCTTAATTGGCAAAGGGAGAACTAAATTACTAAAAAATTATACAAATGGGTTTGGCTTAACTGTGTGAATACCAATTATTCAATGCAGCTAATCAGTATGTAGATAACATGCTGTTTGGAAACTACTGGATGATGTGAAATAAGGGTGGTGGGGTTCAGTCAGAAGAATTGTACTGTATTTGGCCTGTGTCTTATATTCTTCCTTTAATATCTGCTACTCTTTCCCTCTTCCCCTCCCAGGGACAAGGCTGAACTCAGTAGATTTTAGGTCTGACATAGTGGGCAGTTTCTATGCTTTTTCTTGTGTGCTTAAATGCTGAGCTGCTTATCCTTAATCTTAATCGATGGCTATTATGCTGTTTTAGTTTTTGGAAGCATGTGTGTAAAAACACTCTTCCATTCATAGTCACATAGACCATATCCTCTCCGTTGGACAGCCACAGAAACCATTTCCTCTGTTTTGCAACAGATTATTGAAATAGTAACTGTAGCACCTGTGTCCTTGGCTGATCAAATGAAGCAATACTAGAAGGTGCCAAACGCGCTTTAATTTTTTTAAATAAAAATCCAGTAGGATTGTTCCAATCCAGTTGGAGAAGGAAGCCTCAGCAACACAGCATAGCCAGATGGCCTCTACAGCCCACCAGGAAGGGCTGTAGAGACTCTTCACAGATTAAAGACCACAGAGTAGGAACCTCTGTCAGCCAGGGTGGGAGAGCACCTGGGGATTTCAGATACGGGTGGTACTGGGCAAGAAATCAGGACAAGTGCAAAGCAAACATAAGACTATAGACTCCAAATAGTTGAGCCTCATTGTTACTGCTGAACTGATGTATCAAGAAAAAGGGGAGATTTACCTCTGCAGTCTGGTAACCCTGCATGAAATGTAGGTGAAAAGGTAGATGCTCACAAAAAAGAGGGGAGCACCAGGCAAAGTGATAAAGGCTGAAGCAGTGAAAAGGATTTTTAAACAAGAAGTTCAGCAAAAAGTGGAACAATGAATCATGGTCTCTGTATTGATGTGTCTCATAGCTGGATTTTCTGATTGAAGTTTTTCTATGTTTGGGGCAGAGGTAAAGGCTCTTTGCTCTGTGGGCTCCTGATACCTCGTGAGGGCTGAGCTTGTCAAGCAGGGTTTTCCTCAGCGGTGGGATACACTGCTAAGCTCTCTCTCCCATAATGGAGGAGAGGTACCTGCTTTTAAATAATTAAAAGTCTTTAATTTCTCTGAAGCCTTCACCTCTCAGTCCATTCACATATGACTGAAATTGGCAAGTGGGGATGTTTGTGGAGAGGACAGACAAACAGACACCGTATGATCAGAAAACCGAGCTAACCCCTCTGTTTTTCAAATGATGTTTTAATACATGCTCTGTTGACTTTATTGAGTGGCTCTTTCTGTAGATACTTATCCTAGCACCTCAGAGACTTGTCTTTATACCTATAGCATTCCTGGAAAGCAAGGAAGGGTTGCTGTCTTATTTTTCACTTGAACAACTGGAACACAGAGAAATTTTGACCGAGATGACAAAGCTATTTAAGTGTATAATTGCTAGTAGTAACTTAAGGCTCTGTAAAAATAGTGTCCTGAAGGATCTGGATCCAAGCAGTTTGCCCAAGATCATGCTGAAATTGTGTAGCAGAGCAGTGAGGCTTGACTTTCCTACACGCGGGTGCACTCTGGTCAACAGGCTGCCTTCCTCTGGATGGAGACACATACTGCACTACACAGCGGGCTGAGCTGGGGAAGGAGGTTAGTGCCAACCTGCCCGCTGCAGCTGCTTGCCACTGCCCTGCTGCCTGCCACAGCCACCCCAGCTGTACCAACAAGGGTGTTCGTGTGAGTCCTGTTGCAGGCTAAAGGAGAAGGGCTAGTTTAAACGATGTAAATAGCAGGCCTTCGCTAATTTTGCATGCAATACAGTGCTTCCATGAACAATTTTCCTAGGAAACTGACAGGGCTGAAGGCTGTCCCATTTTCCACAGGTATTGCTGGATCCAGGAGAGGATGTTTGTAGAGTAAGTAACTTTGCACATTTCCATTCTGCCTGAGCCTCCCTTCAGCCCTCTGTGGTTGAAGAGTCAAGAAAAAGCTGCTGTTAGCAGAATTTGCTCTTGTGCTGAGACTTTGCTTGAGGAACTCAGTGGCATGTATTGAGGTGTGCTTCAGGTAATTATTTGCCTCTTGGTGCACTTGTCAGTATGAAAGGTCCTCTATGTGCTCTATGTGAATGTTAAAGAGAAGATTTTCAAACAGCATACAGCTAGTCTAGAGAATAGTCCAGCTAACAGTTTAATTTTGATTCTCTTACCAAGAGGGTCTGTCTTTGTTTGGTATGGAGAAGTTTCAAACTCTTCCACTCCAGGTCTTAAGGAAAGAGATTACTGCAACAGTAAGGAGCTAAGGACAGCTATCCACCGACACCTCCATTTTCAGCTTTTCACATCTGGTTAAGTGCATTATGACATTTTTGCTTTTACATATGAATCATTAGCTATTGGCTGTGGCCAGTAGGAAAAAGAGACAGCAATTTTCATATGCCTATCCATATTCTTATATAGAATGGGGGTAATATTTTTCTAAAATATACTGTGTGAATGCTTCTGTTGCATCTGTCATCTAAGTACCTTCAAGTTCTCTGCAAATTGTAATCAAATTGGTTGTATGTTGCATGATGAAACAATTAAAAGAATAAGGGGAAATGTGAGATCAGCTTCCATTTCTTTTGTGAATCCAGAGAGAAGCACATATTCCTTTTCTGCTGAGCAATGAGAAGTTCCTGTTTCATTCTGATGCACTTGAAACACGGAATGGAACTACAGTTTATCCATACTTCTGTTTTTCTGCTAATGTGCTCAAAATGGGGTTTATTTGGCAAATATGATTTCTTCAGCAGAACTGGAGTCTTCCTCTAAACAGCCTTTCCCCATCTAAGCAGGATAGTAAGTGGAGAAGGAGGTTATTCCTCTATTAATCTCCTGCCCGGCTCAGTAAAAGCTCTGGCAGTCTCTTGTGTGACTCTCCTGTGTCAAATGGGAAAAACTTTTATACCTTCTAGTTCTCACTTCTGTACTTCAGTCCCAACCCCAAATTTCCTTCTATGTCAGCTGCCGCCTTTGTTCCCTTTGATGTACCATTGTGTGATCCAGTGAGATTTGAGCTGTGTATTTGTGCTTTGTTGTCTCACCTGCTCTCGTTTTGACAGCTCGAAATGGGCAAACAAGGCAGACAAGCAGCTTTTCTGGAAAGGCTCAAAAGACTTTTTGGGTGTTGGAGTGGAGTTTAATACATGGGAACACTGCGTCTCAGTAACGTTAGTTATGAGTCTGTCCAAGGGATGGGGATACAGGCTGGTTGGCACTATTTCTAGAAGGAGCATTTTCCACTGAGCCTGTGATTCCATAGCAGTTTAAGCCAAAATAAATCGGTGTGCTGTGGTCTAGTGCTACCCCTAACCTCTGCTTGCACATTCCCACTCCCATCTCCTCCCTTCTCCTTTCTGTGCTGGCTCTAGCAAGCCTGTAGCTGTGGATGAGGCAGGACTGCTCCCTGCATGCAGTGGGTTTTGCAGTGTGGCAGGAAAGAATGGCAGAGGTGCTGTGTTTCTGTAACACCCAAGAAGCTAAGTCACCACCCGGCCAAAAATTCTGGGAACTTGTGGCCTGCCTTAATCAAATCCGCATGTCCAAACAGGAAGCCACTCAGTGCTGTTCTGCATTTATATGGGTAATCTAGGATGGAGAGTGGGGAAGATACTGTTGAGTATTTTTCCTAGTTCTACCACTAATTTACACTCTTTCTGACCTTTGGCAAAAGAATTTAATTTGCTGATGTCCAAACTGTACAATGGGGCTATCAGTACATTTGATCCCATAGGAAACTTGCACAGTGCCACTCTGTGTGGGCCAAGACATTTGAGATCCTTGGACAGAAAGTGCTCCACCTACCTGAATTGCTATAATTATGATTTTGTTAGTTACTTGTATGTTTGTAAACTTGTGGCAAAAAGTCTGAGAAAAATACTGTAAATCAAGAACTCTGGAAAAATTGTGAAAAGACTATTTAATTCCTCTCACTCTGAAGTTTGTAAATCTTAGAGTCCATATTAGGAAAAAATACTTTTCTGCATTATGTCACTTTTCAGACTATGGCTAGTGCCAATTTGTCCCCATGTAAAAAATATTGAGATCAGAATAGAAGATTGCTTATAATTATGTCCACCTTTATTTTTTTTCTTGCGGGGGAAAAAAAGGATGTCACAGGCAACCCAGAGCATTAGCCTGTCCGGGCTCTGCTGCACAGGGCTAGTTCAAAACTGAAGATTCATGAGATTCAGTACAGAAAAATAAACTGATAAGAGGAGCCCAGGCCAAGCACCTCTGCTGGTCCCAACTGTTGGACTTTATCACGGACAAAACTCCAGACTTGGCTCTGTGACCCTCATGAGAAAAGTAGAACAGGTTACCAGTGATGAAAACACTCAGAAAAATGGTATTGTTTCATATTTAAATGTTTATGTTCTTGCACATGTGCAGTCAGTGAGTTTCCACGGGCAGCACTGTTGGAAGCCTGCTTCCTCCTCCTGCATCTGGGGTGACAGTCTAGGAGTGAATGCAGGAGACCAGGTTGACAAAGAGCTGAGTATTATCCTGAGGATAAATGAGTTAACCCATCACTGCAAACACTGTGCTGGCGGATTTTAGTGCAATTAGCTCCACAAATACCAAGACATGCAGTCTGCAACCAGACTAAAAGGTCTCCTAAACAATTAGGGGACCACGGCCCCATGGACCCCTGTCATGCACATTAATGTCACTAGCCTTAGCAAAGGGTATGTGTGTGCTTTGATGCCAGGGGAATCCAGAGTTTGACGGCCCCATAAACTTCATACCATTTTTGGTCCCAACTCCCACGATTCAGTGGCATTTTATTTACTACACCTAATAACATTTAGTCAATAAACACGTACAGGTTGGAGAGAGGGTCTAGTGTGAGCTTAATTACCTCAACTCTCTGCCTTCTCTTTTGTTATGTACATCATGGATACTTGACAGCATTAACATTCCTGGAATTGTATCTGCCATCCTTTGTAAAAGGATTGAATACTACGCATTAGTTCGGGCTCGTGGGGCATTTGTGTCTCCAACAACAGCTTAATTATGGACATTGTTTACTAATCAGTATTAAATTGACAGACTATGAGGGCTAATCTGGAGATTAACACAATAGCTTGTTTTCATTTTGTTCTTCTAGCAGTTTATTGAATGCAAGATTTAAAACAAGACCCTTTTGTGAGCCTTACCTTCCACATCACAGCTTGTGTGAGTGTAAAGATTTGTACATTTCCTCTCTGTAGCCTAGAGTTTGAGCACAAACATTTTGCTTAATATATAAGAGCAATTATAAAAAAACCCATGTTGTATTGGATACTGCTGGATGTAAAAGCAATAAAGGGTGTCCTTTCTGTAGGATCAGCAGTTCACAAATCTTTAGGCTCATTTAAGCCTTCTGTTTGTTCTGTTTCACAAGCTACACAGAGTATCATCACTCAAACAAATACCAACAGATCCCAGGCCCCAAGTAGTAATTTGTGTAGTGAGAAGATCTGATGTCACTGTGTGCAAAGTTATTCAGCGAAAGCTGTGTGCACTTCTGGGACATCTGTTTTGCCCATACAAATTTAAACTCCCTGACAATTCTGATTTGCCTGTGAACGATTTCCATTGTTGGCCACGAAAGCTGCCCAGAAGCTGAATGTCTGTTCTGCATAGGCAGATGCCCCTTTGATTATGAGAAATATGAGGGCTCGTTTAGGGAAGAAGACACATCATGTGAAAGAGTCTTATGCATGTTGTTTTTCTGTCCATCTTGTCTGACTGCAGCACTTGTGATTTACAGTAATGACAGTGATCTGGCATATCATGTTTCCAATATATTCACATCTATATTCAACTCTGATTTTTCAGACTGCTGAAAATACCTTCGGTTTTGTAGTCTGGGAAACTTTGATGGATTACTTAGTTGATTAAGTATAAATGAATGAAAACTCACTTAGTAATAATGAGATAAGCTTTTTCTATTCTCTTACTTTCTGAAAGAGTGATGTAGAGTAGGAGGAAGTGATGTTACACTGTACTGCACAGCAACAGTGACGGTGGGAGAGTAGATAATACAACCAGAAACAAGTGGAAGGGGCTGTTACTACCTTCTGTCCCAGACATGGCAATTCTCATACAAAGGGTTTAATGACAGTGTGGCATTCCAAATTATGTTATGGAGCAGCAGTCATTTTACTTGTGGCAAGAAAAGATGGAAAACATTTCTGCACTGAAATGCCCAGCAGAGTGTCTCCAAAGTCGGTGCTCTTCTGGTCCATGCACTCCTCATGCTGGAAGTAATTAGTATAAAAACCCTAATCTTTTTTTGCATCCGAGCCACGCGGTATAATCCAGCCTTTCAGAAGGATAAGTCAGTATTTCTGAGCTCACTTGGATTTAATGTAAACAATAAAGGGCTAATTCAATAAAATGGCTTTGACCCATCAAAATCTACTTTCAGGAGCTGTACTGTAGGCTAGGAGCCCACATGGTGTATTGTGCATGCAGAAATCTTCAAACCTGCCTATTTGGAGAATAGCTGACAATGCAGATGTACCAGCCCTAAGAAGAGCCAGTTGTTAGAGATTTTGCACCTTGCTTTTTGGAGTGATATGCCTTCATTCTTAGAGAACTTGTTTGTCAAATAAGATATGACAGCTTTTCTGATTTATTCACAGGTCTTAGAAAAAACAAAGGAAGAAAAGGCAAATAAAAACAGATGATTAGCTGGGACAAAAAAAGTAACTGTTTTTTTTTCATTTTTTTAATTTTTGTGTTTAAGATTCTTCAGAGGCGTGTAGTTTTCAGGAAACTTTGAATATTTCTACTGATCCATCTCCTGAAAAAAAAAACATCGCAAGAATGCTGTTAAAAATTAAGGCATCCAAATGCATTTGTTAGCTTCTGAAAATTGAAGCTAGATGTTTCCAAATATTTCAGCTTACAGACTCTGAAAAGTCTCCCAGAGGAGGGTAGACTCTTGCACACTGAGTTTAAGACCGTGGCAAATAGGCTGTCTTTTATTGTTATGCTGCTGACTCCTTAAAAATTGTCTGTTGATCACAGGTTGAAAGTCAGTGATGTATATGATTGGTTATTGTAGCAAAGTCAAGTTTACTTAAGCCAAGTTTTACTTTTGCTCCTTGCTGCTCAAAGGGTTGTTCTTTTACATAGGAGCAGCAGGGTTTTATAAACGGATTCATATTGGCTTCATACATGTGAATGGACATCCATAAACCATGTATTTTAATTATTGTGCACAAAGGTTAACAACTTTGGTCTCTCGATCTACCTTTTTTGCAGTTGCTCATGCTCAAGTCCTTTTTAAGCAACGGTCTTGAAAGGGTGAGCACTAGAATGTTTTCATGGCACTCTTGGGAAGCTGATAAAGTTTGCTAGTTAATCCAATAAAGCTAAGTCTGTTGCATCAGACCACATCAGTCAGATCAGTTTACACTCTGGCTTTTAAAGCGGGTCTTTGTTTATTTTCTTAAAGAAGTACCTGCTACCTGTACATAGGCTCTCAGGGCAGAAGGGACCACCCCACCAATCATCTATTTCCAACCCCTTGTTTCCATAGACCATACGGTGTTTTCCAGAAGCTGGATTAAAGCATTAAATTAGAACAGTATCTGGTCTTGCTTAATGGCTAAGAAGAACAGTGTCAGCCAAATCCTGTACTAAGATGTTCCAATATTTAATAATGCTTATTACAAGGAAATTACTTTTTATTTTAGAGTTGAATTCACCTGTGTCCACTCCATCCAGCCACAGGATTTTGCTCTACTTTTGTTAGATCAAGAAGTTTCTGTTGTCAGGTCTCTTCTCCATGTATTAAGCTCAATAGACTGAACTTCTTAAGCCTTATACTATAAGCTTTCCTTTTCACTATCTGAGTATTTTTTGTAGCCCTTCTTTGAATACTTGAGGAATATTCCAACCTCCATCAAAGCATGGGCATTAGAACTAACCAGCTACTCTAATAGATGTCTCATCCGTGTACAGAGGCAGTGCTGCATCTCTGCTTCCAATTCATAGACATCTTACAATCAAATGAACTATTTTTTTGCCACAGCATCTCAGAGGTTTGTGTCTGTCCATTGCCCCTTGAATCCTTACTGCTTTCCGAGTCAATCTCTATCCTGCTGGCAACACCTACATGTTATGTTTCAATATGTATTAAAATGGCCAAGTGATCCATCCATGACAATAGAGTTTTTCTTTCTATCCATTACAGACAGAGGCTTGAAAGAAGGTTATCGCACACCCTGATGACAACTGAATAGATGCACGTTACTGCTCACTTAGACATTTGGAAGCATTCAGGCTTGTGTGTTTCTCTATGATCTCTGATAACGTAACAGGTAAGTGTCTTTGCAAAAAATCAAGTGCTCTCTGTTTTCTCCTTGCTTTACAGAAGGAGATGTAACCACTGATTTTAACATTCAGGTTAAGTAAGTGACTTATCCCCAAGTTTTAACCCTATAATTATTTCTTCATCAGGGAGAGAAGGAAAGAAAAGGAGGTCTCTAACACCTCCTTTTTACTACTTCTACTATTACAACACAGAGGTTTTTAAGCTTAGTCTCTCTCAAACCACAACACCTTCAAGTGCCTTTAGACACTGTCTTCTAGGTCTAGCTGTGCCAGTTTAAGATACTATTATCCTCAGCTATTCTTCACAACTAGAATGTAAAGATTCCTTCTTCCCCAGCTCTTCAAAAATCAGCCAGATTAAATCAGAGTGTGTGTCCACAACAGTTTTAGTCTCTCTAAACCAGAACGGCCTCACCATCACACTTACCTCTGCTTTTCCTAATCCCTTCTTCCCACAAACTTTAGTAGTCATCAGACTGTGTAGTGAGGCAGCTTGGAGAAGGCAAAACCATTGATAATTACTCACTTTTTCTTAGGTTAAGAAGCAATCACTTTAGGTTCCTTTTATAATTTAGGGAGAAATCTCTAGAGAGTAATTCAGACCACCTAAATTCTGATTTTCTGCCTCTTCTTTTAGGCAATCTGAGGATAAAGGTATATGATACAGTTGAGCTGATCTAACATCTTGCCCTTGTGTTGAAAGAGGTAGTTCTGCTCCTCCCTGCTTCCCACTATACAGTCCTGCCACTCTTTTTCAGCAGCTAAATAGCAGTCTTGTGTAACTGCACCCTCAACCAGCTCACCATACGGGTAGACGAGCACCAGATGTGGCACAAGAGAGAGAAGACAGAAGGGTGAACCAGCCTTTTTAGTGACACTTTACCGTTAGATTGGCTTAGAGGTACTATTTGTCCATGTCCTGAAATTGCTTGTCTGAACTGCTAATCTGACTGGTTCAGACTGATGTCTGCATTAGGAGATGTCTGATCTCTTGCTGGCTGAGCTGTGGTTTTGTAACCTGCAGCAAAGGAGCAGTGACATATTGTTAGGCTAGATAATGCCTTGAATCGCAGTGCTATTTGCTGATTGAACCCTTGTCCAATTACATACACATTGAGGCATTTGTATCATGATTATCCCATTTTCAACCTCCATTTACACAGATTGATAAGAGATTCTCAGCCTATCTTCCAGGAGGCTGTTAGCCCTCTGTGTGAGACTAAACCCCTTTTCTCTGTAAAATTTGCTCCACTGCTCAGCAAAACTAGATTTCCCCTCCTTCACTGCTTACCTAATGACCTAAACTTTCACTTACTGTTCTTTTCCTTGCTTGGAAAGTTTTCTGAGAAGATCATTTAAAAACCCTTTTCTGCAGCCTGTCAAGAGCTCTGGGATGGTGTCTGGTGTAATGTCATGGATGTCAATGTGGTACTCAAAGAAGTCCTTCCTGAACTTGGAATCTTCCATGTTCATTGTAATAATATGTTGCCTTCATTCCTGGAAAACTACTAGCTTTCCTATTGTCTGTCTTTTGTCTCTTGCAGATCGTCTTAATCAGTTTCCTTCACGGAGCTCTCAGACAGAACTATCTATCGACTTTGGCAAGTTGAGGGTTGTGTCTTTGACCTCTGAAGTCTGTCTGGTTTGAGCCAGTGGCAATTCTCAATCGGTTCCTCCAGCTTATTCTTGCAAGGCAGTCTCTTCATATGTCCACAATGTCAGGTACAATTAAATACACCCAGGGGTAAAGATTTCAGGCTTCCTCCTCGCTGTGACATGTTTTCAGTCATCTTTTGTTTTCTTGTCTATGCTTTTTATGTGATTCCTCTGGGAGACTGTGTGGGAGTCCCTGTGGAGTGATTTGGATCTGTCTAATGACGAAAGATGTTTCTCTCAGCCACAAACTTTCTCCTCCACCAGAACTATTACCTTGTACTTCATAAAGGCAAAAATATGTCTCTTTTGAGGGAGGGACTGAAATTTGGCACATCCAGTGTAGCGGCATATAGCTGATGACCGTCTCTCTGTCTGTGCTTCTCATGGGAAGCTGCACTGCAAAGCAAAGCCTCAAGCTCAACTCTGGGAATATTCTCAGAAATTCTACTGCCAGCCACTTGCTTTTCACAGTTTGTATTCCCTTAGTACCATCCCCTTGTAAAGGGTTACAAATAAATTTAGGAAATCAAAGTCAGAACCTACAGCACATCCTTGTACCTGATGCAAACTACTCAAGAATCCTAAAAGCAATCACACAAACCCCAAAAGACCCTGAGGGTAGCCTTTACACAGTCTCCATATGTGATACTGAGGGCAGGGGCATCATGGAACTCAGCCCGCTGCCAGGTCAGTCCAGGATTCCTTGATTGTGACTGTTTGCATGTATCACTGTTCACCATTAGGAGTCAGGGGCTGATAAGTCGGTTTCTAGTGGACAGGCCCGTATGCCTTTGTTTCCTGCTTTTCTCAAAGCTATATTAGTGCCCAGATGGAGTCAAACCTGTTTAAATTACTGCAACTCATAGAGGTGCAAATAGCCATCAGGCTTTTCATTGGACATCCCTACCATAGCTCCACCTTGTGCTTCAGCGAAGGCAGAGTTAAGAGAGGACAGTAACTGGCCTATGTTAATTAGAGACTTCTCTTCTGCTTTTCCCAGTGACAGGCTATCAGTTGGTAATTACAATGCATCAGTAACCCCCCACTTGCCTCTGATGCTGCTGCTTGGTGAGCTAATGAGGGAGAGAGGACGAACTGTAGTAAGAGGCTATCCTGAGTGGTTTGAAGTTGTGTAGGAGAGCCTTTACTTCACTCTAAAAGTGGAGTTTGAACTGTAAGGCTGGGGTTTACAACAATAATACTCATATGTACTCTTAGGACACTCTGTGAATTACCTTCTCTTGTGACTTGATATTAGATATGCTACTAATGCCACATTTAACTAATACACATTGCAGTACATGCTTGTCTTTGCTTCAGAGTGGAAGGAGGTCTGTTCCCATTCTTTTTTTGTGTGCAGATGACCTGCTCCACCTCATTAGCTCTGCAGTGCTGGTTGGTGTGCTGGGAAGGATGATCCTGAAGGATCCACCCATCTGAAAGAGATGAAGAGCGGCAGCCCTTACAAGGATGCCATCTCTGCTTCCTACATGGGAATCGATTCGATGAGGGTGGAGGAACATGCAGGGATGCAAAGAAGCAATAAGCTCCCATCTCCCTTGTAGGCATTCAATGAAACAAATAAGAATATTCCAGCTCAGATTTTTTAAATCACATACATGCATATAATATCAAGCCATATTCTATAATCAACAGTTCAGGTCCTGATTTGAGTTAAATAGACCTCAGCTGGGGAGCTGACCTTACTGTCCTTATGACATTTGAAAATGCCAGCTGCTGAGTTATTTTAGATGTTTTCTCAAGGGCACAATGCACAGCTAGATCCTATGATCAGCCCCCTGAAGGAAGTATAAGTGAAGTGCTGTCCCCTTTAGTTTCATAGAATTATAAATTTAAAAGACTTCTGATTCTTAAAAAAACTCCTCTGTAGCTGGATGAAGATACCCCTTTCCTAAAAGCTAATATAAATAACAATCTAACCGGTCAACTAAAATAGTACACTAACATTTTGTCAGAATTCTCTGATCTACCTCAGCCTTCAAAAACTGGTATTTGGATAAGGTGTTATTACAATTCGAAACACTTTAGCGAATTTTACCAGATACTGTGGTTTAAACATATATATCATATCTCTTCTGACACCAGTGAGATTTGAGTATGTACTCAAAGGCACTGCAATATTTTGCTGAACAGGGATGTTATAAAATGTGTCCTTAAATTAAAAATATTCTTAGAACCTTAAATTAGCTAAATATCAGTATCTGTTAGAGTTGATTTGGGCTCACTTGGTACTGTTAGAAGGGAGAAACACACATTTGGTAGGGCTCCAGAGCACCAAGTTTCAGGGTGAAATGAACTTCTCTTGTGTGTAAAGCAGTTGTTAAAGTCTCAGAAAGAGAGATTTGTACTGGGAATGCCGTTGGCATAGTGATAACTATCAAACTGAATGGAGTCTTGGAAAGAACAACACTTGATAACAGCTGTGTTTGCATTAAACATTTTTAGAGTTCAGTTCAGAGCAGTTCTGCACCATATATGTAGAATTTTTATGCAGAATTTGCATACAGAAAGCATGGAATGCTCTTTACTGGGTAAATTATTTGCTTCTGCTATTTATTACACTCCCCCCCATCCCCTGGGCACACGTGGCTGCAAGGATTTGAGTTAGTAGAGAAAACAGGTGTGCCTGGTCAGAAGAGCAAAAAGCATGTATTCAGGGGAAAAGTAGGATTTTTGTTTCAAATGAGATGTATAATGCAGTCCTCCCTCTGGGTCCATCTAAACTGACCTTTTGGCAAGAATGAATTAAGGCATAGATACCATGGCCCATATTTACCTCATCTAATGGAGATGCTTTAATTCTATCCTTATTAGGCAAAAGATTTAAGTACAGTCTTAAGTCAGGAATATTGTTGTACTAGGCTTATGCTATCCTCTGAGGAAGAGAGGTTCCTCCAGATGGTACCTGAGGTCATCTATGCACTGAGCCACCTTCTCTGTCTTTAGAGAGACCAACAGGGAAGTTGCATGATAAGACTGAACCGGTCCAACAGCTTGCTTCAGGTGAAAGGGGCAGTCTCACTCTTCTTCCTTGCCTTTCTTCCCAACTATGTGGATCATTTTCCTCTGTTGCAGCAGCTCTTATGCTTGCCTGACTGCATAGTAAAAGCTGAACCAACTTACCAACCTGAAAGAAAATTACCCTCTTTCTTTGGTCAGGTGGACCAAAAACTTTCCTGCAGGCTGAGTGAATTGCATCAGGGGTCAGGGGAGTGCCTGGGAACACATAAAGAATACCACGACGTGAAGGATTCTTTCCTTCCAGCAGAGCTCGCCTCAGAAAATTGTCTGACTTCCTGTTTCCCAAAAGGCCAAGGATCACAGCACAATACTCCACAGCCTGTGGGTTTCACCTCATGTTATTTTGGGGTTTGGATTTAGCAGTGGAAGAATTGTGGATGTACGGCGTCTTTGGAGTTCTTCTGGCAGTGGTGTTTTTCCATGAGCCTCAAAACAACTGAAGGTGAAGCTCCCAGAGCTGTGCAAGTCCCACCTGCCTCCCTGCTCCCAGGATAGCATAACCTAAACTGTTGGAATTTGGCTGAAACACTGCAACTAGTATTCTTTTTCCTGCAAAAGGTACCTTCTGATTTTAATGACCAAAAGTGTTAAGTACCTGAACTTTACATGTCATGTGAGAGATAACATCTCTGTCAGCAACTGCCATTAATATCATTTTGGGTCATCTACTCTGCAGTGATTTAGAAAGTAGGATGCAGCTACTGGCTGAGCAGCATCACTTGCAGCAGTTCAGGTATTCTTCAGAGCTTGCTCCTGAAACAATGACCTGGTCGCACCTGACCTGCATAGCTCGTGAAATCCGATGGAATTTCTCGGAGGTACTATGACTAACTGATTTCACCTGTGTCTGTGGTAACTGTACCATTTTTCTTTCCTTATGAGGGAGAGGTACAATAAGTAATAGCAGATACCATTAATTCATCTGGTATTTTTGCTTTTCTAATAATGGTTTAATTTTTGAGAGTCTTTGAGCTAGAGATTTTTTTCCTTCTTCAGTCTTTCTGCAAAGAAAAAAATATCTCAGCAGTAGATTTTCTTGTAGGCCAGCAAGAACAGTGAATGATGGAACTAGGAAGATACAGCTCTGCTATGGTTGTGCCACCTATGTAAAATCTGTATCCAGGTTTTAACTCCTGGACATTGCTTGTAGCTATCTTAGGCTTCTGGCTTCTGACTTGTGGTCCTTATGGCATTTAGCCTTCAGCAACTGAAAAGGCTGCCAATTCCCCACTGTCTGCTGTCCATCCCAACCACTCAGCTGCAGTCATGGCTCCACAGCAGAAGCAGTAGCATGGAGGATGTGGCTTAGCTATGGCCATAGGCAGTCCCGTATAGGAAGAAGAGAGTATGAGCAGGGGAAACAACTGGTGTGAAACAGTGAGGATGAAGGAGGGTTTCAGCAAAAAATTCAGCAGAAGGCACAGAAAATCCACACAGAATCATGGAAAGTTCTCTCTATGTCCAGTTGCACCATAGTCAGAAAAGCAGAAAATAAACACAGTACCTGTCTTCTGAACCAGAATTTTGTCTTCAGTAAAACTGGTTTTGCTTGTTTTAAAATCAGTTCAACTGTTAAAATGGTGTGAGATAAGTGAAACCATCGGAAAATTGTGAATGAACATGCATGCTGGTTCTCCTGCAGATAGTTGGTGAGGACAATACCTGAATGTCCAGAGGTCCTTGTGTTGATTGCTCCTGTTCTTATCAACTGGAGATTCAGTCCATCTTATTTCTCTAGTCTTCCTTCAATGCCACATAGGGTTGGAGGTGGTGGTAGGTACCACTTGGGGTCTAATGTCCCTAGAGTTGAGACGTTCTCTGTTCCATATCAGTGAACACTGCTATATAATCAGATTTCATTTGTGGAGCAAGGGTAAACTTATCTTCCATGTTCCTCCTTTGTATGCAACCTATAAAAGGCTTCATTGTTTTAAAAGAAAGATTCTGGGCTAAGGGAGAGCTGTGCAGTTTTGGAAACATCTTTTTTATTTTTGTTCAGGCTAAGAACAGCATTCATCTCTTAAGGCTGCATTTCACATCGAGGGAGGCAGCCTGTATTCCCATGGTTTGAAAGGGACAGAGTGTCTATGGGGTAGGACCTCCCCACTCTCAGTGTCCCCTTGTGCTTTCCAAGTGCTTAGCATTCCTTACAAATTACAGTCTTTTGTGGTACAGAATACTGTGCTATTTTAACCAATTGGAGGAGTGGTGGTGCTGGGGGGAATATAATAGGCTGAGAAGTATTTTCTTACTATGCTAGATGGTTTGTTTAGGCTTCCATCCTGCAACAGGGTCTGAAGGCATGGACCCTTACAGGCCCGGTGGGACTCGCTGTGAATAGAAGAGGTCTCATCTACTATGACATCCTTAAGTGTGGCTTCACATGTAAAATCCACTGTCAGCTGTAGCACCTCCATATACTTAAACTGATCAAATGCTATAAAGGAAAGGAGCTATCAGATATAAATCCCAGAATACCGATAGGCAACTTAGTTACTGAGCAGTAGGCAGGTGCTAGTGTTCATTTCAGGTGGTAGAATGATTATTAAATCCCAGGTCACTTGAATCCAATAGGAAATGTGAAAAGAACACATACGGAAATAGCTTCCAAGATGAAAAACATTTAAGTTTACACTAGAGAGACAATAAGCAAATTATTGACTTCAAGAATCCCATTTTCAGGAGGCTGTGAAAAGTGTCAGGAGAAGGGTCCAGAGATCAAAAGGAGACAAAAATGTTAACAGATCTTCCTGAGAACAAGAATGTGGCAGCGGGAGACGTGTTAGAGCCATCTAGGGTGACAGCATGGAGGGGAGAGAGACATACATACTCTATAAGGTAATCTAAAGAAATTGTCCCTCCCTGCTTAAAGCAAAAAGAGCTGAGAGCTGGCAGTAAGCACCAGTAAGCCCTGGGGAACTAGTAAACAGCTGTATTGCATATATTGTTTTTAAGATTTGTTTTCTCAGAATAGTTTGGTTATAAGATCTGCCCAGATTCTGTAGATCTAGGCTTTTCACACTGACAGTGGTAGAAAACAAACAACATTGTTGGAGCAAAGTGTTCTTAGTTAGAACATGAGTCTGTGCACAAAAATCATCTGTGGATCAAATATTATTTTTCTAACTTAAAAAAATGATCATCTTTGACATCCAGTTTTTCAAAACTACAGTGAATTCTCACAGCTTTGCCCACAATTCATGTACCTATCCATCTCTTCATCGACACAAATCCAACATAAATTGTAAATTTAAGCATACACTCAGGTGAGTGACATTTGTTTAACACCTGGTGTAGTAAGGTGCAATAGGAAGGCAGTACATGGACTGATTTCAGGAATCTGTCAAGAATAAATGTTATTGATAATAAATGCTGAATACGCAGCCAGCATATATGCAATAGAAAACAGCATTGCCTTTGTTTCTGCTGTTCTATTTATTTCATTCATTTTCATCCATACTAAGTCCTAACAAATATAGGATTTATTCTGAAGAAATCCCTACAGAGTTCTTTCCTTTTAGGGGAAGAGCAAGCTCCTCAGTCTTAGGGTAAGAACATAGTAGAGGTAGGAGAAAGTAACTGGAGGAAAATGAGGTGTTTCCCGAAGGTATGCTGATTTGGGAGTTGAAAGAGGAAAAGAATTTTCCTGCAGTCTTGTGAGAAACAAACACCCCTTGGGATAATCCAAACTAATAAACCCTCTCTTTTACACTATTAAGAAATTTCTTCCTACATTCTTAATGTACCACATTTCCTGATACTAATGATGTCGGTACTTCTTTCCTCAAATATGTCATTCCCATTATACTTACTTCTCAATAAAGTATCATTTCTCCCCTTAAGATGCAAAGGAACACAAACAACAAGAAATAGTTCTATATTTTGAAAAGGACTTCAAACTCCATTTTGTTGTATCCCAAGTAATTTAATAAAAGAATAAGTAAGATTTTACCTAACTTTTGACAAGTTTCTTGGTGTAAAATGTCCATTTAACAGCTGTGCTACCAACAAGAGCTCAAAACTCAAAACATCCATGTGCTCTGAGCTATACCTCAGCAATGGCTCTAACTCACTTCCCACCTGGCTTCGGCTGACACACATGAACTAGTACAGTCAAGTGCAAAGAGCTTGGAACTGCCTTCCTGTGTTTGGGCACGCTGTGGGAGAGCGCCAAGATGCCAGAAGTTAGAGGATATGCTAACCAAAGGTTAAAAAAACCATGACTTGTGAGCATCTTCTCATGGTTTGTGGAAGTCTGTGTGGTGTAGCTGTTTTCATCTGCTGAATTGCAGAGATAAATAACTTTCTAGTCATTATTCTGCAGATTCCCTTAACTTGTCTCCAGGTATGAGTAGGAAGAGCGAAAGCTCATGCAAGTACAAAGTGGAGAAGAGTAGCTGCTTTCTTTAAAGATGTGTCCCACATCTGAAAAAACCTGAAAATCCTCACTGCAGTCCTAATATGCAAAGAGGAGGAAGGTGACTGGGGACAGAAGGCATATTTATGCTAATGGAATCCTGCCTCCTGAAGATGCTGCTCTTTTAAAGAAGGTCTGCTTCTCTGAAGAACTGTGGAGGTGGGGAAGGATTACTTTCTTTGCCACAGAAATCTGTAGGGCCCAGCCATATTACTCAGATAGTTGGCAAGAAAGCATGCTCTTAAAGATCACTTCTGCTGAACTTGATAGGAATTGTGTCACTGACTTCAGTGGGACCTGGATCAGGCCCTAATCTGTTAAAGAAATAACAGTGACATGACTGTTTTCCCTTCTGGCCCCCTACTTTTGGCTATTCTGCCCACCACAGTGTTTATACTTTCTCAAGCTGGGCTGGTTTGATTGCAGCAGCACAGACAGACTGTGTATGCTTCTGACCCAGGGAGCTCTTACAGCAGAGAGAAAGCATTGTGCTGCAGCTTTTTGCTCAGGCAGCTCCTCCAATTATTAAGGGAATAGCCTCAAAGAATCTAAGGAATCACAGATATTCTGGGGGGAAAAAATCTGTTGGCTGAAAGTGACTGTGTAGAAAAAGAAAAGAATGAACTAGCATCTTGATTCAACATGTCTGTTATATCAATCATTTACTCTGAGTGGGTAGCAAAGATATGATCTAATAGGTGCAGGATTCTTATTTCCTGTTAGAAGCTGAGCATACCTTTTGTGTGAAATCAGAATGTTTTTATTTTGGTTTCTTCACCAAATATTTTTATCAGCTAATTTCAATGGTAATGTGGCAAAAAGCATATAGGTCGTTATGTTTCAGACTATATAAATCTTTAAGATCTTCTAGCTCTTTTATAAGGCTTTATAGTATGTATTCTCCAAAACTTTCAAGCCTTGTGCTTTCTAGTGATGTGCTAATTTTCTCCCTGTGTTGCCCAAGCTCAGGTTCATATTTAGGTATGAGTCATTCTTTTTATTTGAGAAAATGCTAGTGTATGTACAATTAATGATAGTGCAGTCATCCTTGGAGTTTACTTCTCTCACATTCAAGAAAAAAAGATAAATTAGAATAAAATGGCAAGTGCCATCATCTGCTCTGGAAATCAGTGGTGTACTCACAGTGATAAGCAGCTGGATCAATATCCACATTGCTATTTAGGCATCTAACTACCCACGGATTTCACTGGGAACTCAGACACTTAATTAGGATTTAGTTTGAATATCTCTGTGCACCTGGCTCTATGCCTGGTATGAAGTGTCAGCAGGATCAGCCCCCTCAGCTCATATCCTCAAATCTGCCATGATCCTTCTGTAGGCAAGCCCATGTGCTCCCCAGTGACTTCAGTGGCGTCAGGAGAGCCTGGAGGCTGCTCCTGTGGAGCTCATTTTAGAATCTGAGTCTAAGTTTTATTATGAATGAGGAGCTTTCCATCTTTTTTTTTTGGTCTGTGTGGTGATTTCGTTGCCTCTAAGGTATCACAGAAGCAAGTAATTGCAATAGGTTAGCAAAATACAAGACAGAAGCAAGTAATTGTTTCAGTAATCAACTTTAAAAGTCTGGGACACTGAGTTTCCTTCAAGCCTTGTTCCTTTTTCCTCCTTGGATTTAGAACCAGTTAGTGTTACCTGTAGGCAGTGCAGACAGTGTTAGGACGATGTAAACATTTCCACTGGGACAGGCTTGGAGTGACTGGAGTGACTGGCCTTGCTCAGGAGGCAAAATTGTAGCTACTGTATCCCAAGCAGCAACCAAATAGCTCTTCATGCCAAGCCAGCCTTGCGTGGACCTTGCCAAGCCATGACCTTGCGTCTGGTTGTATTACAAGATGTGTAAATAGACAAATGAGCTCCACCTACCAAACAGTCCAGATCAAACTGAAGAGTTGACATGTGCTTGTTGTTATTCTTTCCTTCGCCCAGCTTTGTGTCATCTGCAAACTTGATCAGCAGCAATACTCTCTCTTCCTCTGAACTCTGGAATGTTTTTGCATGGCACTGTCAACAGTGAGACCCCTGTGCTACCACCTGTGCTATGCCACTTAGAGCTCCCAGACTATGTTCTTTGCACCTGTGGACTGGATTTTCCATATGGAGTGGTTTCTTGGCCATGCTCAAGCCAAAGACTGCATGCCGAATCCGTTTTTATAAAGTACTATTTAAAATTGACATGTTGTGAAGTATACTCTGCAGATTTTTCTGATTTATTCTGTCAGGTCCACTACTTTTAACCAAACAAATTTATAATCATGAAAACATTTAAGCATTTAAGACTTGTATTCCATTTCATCAAGAGGATTGATACTATCTGGGTTGTGACGCTTTGTAACTGGTTGCATCTCATCGCAACCTTATAATAGTCTTATCTGGAATTGATGCTGTGTTGACCCTTTTGTAGTTACCCACAGTTCTCTAGTTTTATAGAAATATTGGTACATAAATTATTTTCTGCAAATCCCCTGCTTTTGCAACATATCTTAAATAAAAACCATACAAGCTCAGAGCTCCTTGGACAACTCTTCAAAACTCTTAAGTGTAAATTATCTCATATCTGAGTCCAGGCATAAGACAGTATGATAGTAAGTGCTATCAGGAACCCAGGGAAGGAGTGAGCACACACACATTCATAAATACGTCATGTAACAGTGGGCATTATACCCATAGAACGTGTTTGTGGATTCAGCACTGAGATTCTGGGCTGAAATCATAGCCTGGCTATGTCCTCTCTAGGTTGTTTTGAGGGCTGTAACACGCCCTGTGGTAATTGAAGGAGGATCGGGGAACTGCCTCCATGTGTAACAACCCTGCATAATCTACTGTTTTCTGCTCCACAACCAGAACCCAGAATGGCTCCAGCAGAAGATTTTATAGCCTTGACCTGCTTCTACCAGGCTTCCCTCCTTGTGTCATGGCTTGAAAAGGACTATGCATAAGACTGATGATGTCCACACCAAAATGGAGCTTTCTTTAAATGCCTCCAAAGCTTGGAAATCAAAGATTGCCATAAGGTAAGAGGCCATAGATGAGAGAATTCTTTCCCATATTTTCTTTGTACTTTGGCAGTGTTTACCACCTCATCCTTTGTATTTTGAGACTTAGGAGAGAAGTTCAACTATTTTGCTGGTTAGTGCTTTCTGCAGACATTAAGAAACCAAACTGCAGATTAATCTCCAAACAGTTAATGTACATTTCTAGAGGATATGACAGAG
The DNA here is from genome assembly GCF_900496995.4 of Aquila chrysaetos chrysaetos. NCBI lineage: Eukaryota > Metazoa > Chordata > Aves > Accipitriformes > Accipitridae > Aquila > Aquila chrysaetos. Next base: position 4,504,327 of record NC_044005.1, on the reverse strand, counting down.
AGAAAGGTGCACTATCTTTATAAAGAAAAAAAGGAAAAGCCCACTCAACAATTACTTTTCAAGGCAAACATTTAGGCGATTTGCCAGAAAAATGTAAAATGCTGTCCATCATATGCAATGTGCATCTTGCTCTTGCAGTCTGTCCCAGTGACTGCTTTCAAGCCTTTGAATAAAACCTAGAAAAAGTTGTATTTCAAGGAATAGCCCTGGAAAGCTTTGATTCATTGCTTGTGTCCAGGATTTGTGAGATGTACTATAATTGCATATGTTATTACTCTTGCAATATTTTGTATTACGTTACTGCATGTTTATAGACCAAAACTTTATAGACAGATAGAAAGCAGCCTGAGAAGGAGGGGAGACATAAATCAAGGTATAAAACTGCCCTGAATAATATTTTATGTTTCACTATATTGACCTGGAATTACAGGATAAAGACATTTTCCACTGGTGCACTGTTCTTTTCTTGCTTTCTCTGTGCGTCTGTTTCAGTCTTGTTGGAGTTCTTCATTAAACCCAGAATCTGTATCAAATGAGCTGTAGTATGCTGCAGCACATAAAGGTTTCAAAGCAACAATTACTCTATTATTTCAGCAGAGATTACCTGTTTGAAATAAAACCCACACTGAATCCTTTCTGACCTGGTCCTTATTGTGATACTGATAACAAGCCACACTTTCCAGTCTTTATCTTACCTCCTACAGGGTAATCTTTTCTTCTGGAGCTTAATTCTGCTAATAGCACCCTTGACTGGTTGCCAGACAACAAACACAAGCAGGTGAAAAATGAATGGCTCCAGTCTGACCGCTGATAACTGCTAGAGACTTTTTATTCTCAGAATTCCCTCCAAAATATACAAGTTGACTGGTGGACAATCAATTACATTCCTTGTACGCTTCTCCCTCCTTCAGATTGGTGATTCTTTGAAAGAAATTGTGATGATCTTTTCTACAGTTTCAGATTCTTTTTTTTTTCCTCCTCCAAACAACAGCAAATAGTAATTCCAGATGGTATAAATTACTTTTAAATTAAACCAGTTAATACAGGGAACGTATGCTTATCTAATTCCCCTGTTTTAAGTGGTAACGATACAATGGAAATGGGTAAAACTGATGTGCAGTGAAGGTATGCAAAATAGTTTGAGATTGTAAAATGCTTTTTTCCCCCCTTTTCTGATTTACTGTCCATGAAAATGAGTTATAGACTCGTGAAGAAAACAGAAGTTTTTATTTGCTGAACTCAATAGGCTGCTTTCTGGGGACTTGAACTCTGCAAAGTGCTGAAAAAAAGATTACTGCATTCCACTGACAATTTTTCTGTTTGAACCAAATGGGAGGGATGACAGTATGCTGTGCTCTGCCTTTCTGCTTCCCGAAGAAAATCTCAGGACTGTTCATTGTTCCTCTGCTGTGTGTGTAAAAGTCAAGCCCTCAAGCACATGCTTAAAAACTTTGCTAAATCATGCATTTGAGCCTGGACTTAGCTTTAATCAGTTCCTCTTAAAACCAATGAGTGCAGAAGATCCTTAGCACCTTGCAGATTTGGACCGTATGTGAATCAAAACCATTATCATAAGGAGGATGGTGTAAATGGACCTCGCTTCACTGAAATCAATGAACATGCATTAATTTACACCAGCTGAAGATTTGGTGGGGACTCATTTGTTTTTTCCAAAGTGATTTTGCTTTTACCATTTGAGTATATGATTATAAGGTAACTAGTTAGTGCTAAGGGGGAATGTGGTTGGCTTCGCTGGAAAATATAAAAGTATCCACTGTTCCTTCAGGGAAATCATTTTAATAGATAACAGCATGTTGTACAATGTTTCATCAGTGATATTTAGATCTAAATTAGGAGCAGTTGTGAGATGGGTTGCCGATTTTCTTGTGATAAAAGGGAAATAGTTCAAGAAATATAGACCAGATGTTATCTTAATCCAATCCTCATGTACAAGAGCACACTATGAGACAGTAATAATAGTCCCTTCTACCTGTTTCTAATTTTCCTGCTCTGAAACACCCCCTGTGAAAAATAGATTAAACCAACACATCATTTATGAATCGGCACTAGGCGGGTTTGAGTTTGTATGGAATGCAGCATGCGTGGCACAGACCGGAGGGTGCAGCCACTAGATTTTGATACATGTTTAAAAATGCTCGTTTGACAGTAACGTTTAAGACAGCAGCTCTTAGTGATTTAAAAGGAGAGTAGCCAGTTCGGGTTTGAATCAGGCTTTTGGTTCAGCATATCCCTACACAGTTTCAAATTTGTCATCAGTGTTTCTAGGCAGTATATGTTATACAATCCTCAGCAGGCCAAAAAAGAGGGGGTTGATCCTCAGCTGCTGTAAATCAACACTGATCCATTGATTTAGATGGAACTACACTGATTTGTACCATCTCATGGTCTGGACAAAGTGTATTAACTTTCCCCATGAAAATCCTTCACAACAAAAAGCTCCATTCACAGTCCTACTGCATAAGCAGTAACTAATGTGTCTCTGTTCTCGTAATAACGTTTAATACCTGCATCATTTCCTACTTGCTGGGGCAGTCGAAACATTACTCTTTGCTTTGACGTAAGAAGTTGAGTGCTGCGCATTTGTAATATTTGGGACAGCTTTTTCCATAGCTCTCTGCCTGAGCTAAAACATTTTGCTGGAATATTCATGTCTCTTGGCATCAATATGCCAAGGAGGCATTTGGGCAGCTGTCTAGCAACTCAGGAGACAAGACTTTTATTTTCCTTTGAGGAACACAGTCATATGAAAATACTTTATTCAGCAAGATTCAGAACTGTAAGAACTACTGGGTTTTTTTTTTTGTTCACTGGAAATAGCAATAGCTCTGAAGATAGCAATAATACCAACAACAATGTTAATAAGACTGCTTTATCTAGAGTAGACACCTTCACATTTTGGACTATGCCAAACTATTTTTCAAGCTGGGTAAAATCCTGTTTTCCAGATCGGATATTTTCATATTTCTATGAAGAGAGGAAACAAGAGCAGGCGATGAGACAATTAATCTTCAGAGACTGCCCACACAGCTGGCTGTCTGCTGCAAGGACTGTGCGAGGACGGAACCAAAGTTTTCCTTTTGAAACTAACTCCTTTGCTCTTCATTTATTTTTAAAATGAATGTATAGCATTGCAAATGGATTCACCCTGCTGTTGTTTTTTGGTTGTTCTTTTTTCCTTTTTCAACAGCTTTAAAGATAAATGGGCAAGCTTGTGCTGGGAAGAGTGGCTCTGAAGGGCCAAAAGAGGCTGTAGGCTCACACTGGAGAGCTGGGATCTCATGGATTCCCATAAAAGATTCATAATCTGACTGTGCATCTATAAAGACTCATGGGTGATGTGTCAACACATTAGGGAAAAAGTGTTCAGTATTTCTGTAGAAGAATATTTTTATTGTGTTTTAACCTGTTAATCCAACAGCTGTAATTTTATTTATATTGTGTCTGTACCTCAAGGCCCTACTTATCTTTTGAGGGTCTAGTTTTGTTTGATTCTGTACAAATGCATGCACTGAAATTCTCTTGAGTCAGGCAGTGTAGTAAGATGAGACAGGTGGATCAACAGAAACAGGAGGGGATGGAATCATAAAAGAATGGCCCAAGAAGATTAAAAAATGGAGTCCAAGTTGTCACATGCCCTGGACTGCTCACATCAATGGGAAAGCTGTCATTTGGGATAAGAGTGCTTCAAAAATATAGATTGAAAACTTGATGGATTAAAGTAGTTAATGTCAGAATAAAATGAAAGGAAGAAAAATGTGGAGTGATTGAAAATAGTTATAGGAGAGAGAATCCACCTGGCAGACAACCTGTGGATTGGGAGATCCTGAAATGCTGCAGCAGCAGAGATGACTACACACATCTAATCAAAATGCAAAGTGCAGTTTAGAGATCTCAGTGCTAAAAGGCACCGGTGGTGGTGGTAGTGGGGTACGTAGGTTAATACTGAAAGCGTGTTATTAGTAATGACCAAAGACCTTTAGCCTCCTGTCCAAAATCCTTTTTTACTGTATAGAACGGGAAAGTAAACTCTATCATGTTGGGCTATTTAGTAAGCTATTAGTGCATTCATCTTTTCATCATTTGACAGGTGGAAGTAGTAGTCCAGCTTTTAGTTTTAATTATAAGGGATTCCAGATGTAGAATAGGACATAAATTAAAACCAGATCTACTCATATGTCTTTTCAAAGTAAGCCAACTTCAAGGTATCTGCTTTTCATTTCAAAATGTTATTAAAGCTATTACTAAGAAATTCATAGTCTTAGCATGCTCCAATAATTGACACCTTTAAAGTGACTAAACAGATTTAGAGTGTGCAGAAAAGTAAATTTGTCTTAGAGAATGACTCTAATCATCCATTTACATATAATGGACAAATCAGTGTTTGTGTTTTGAAAGGCTGGGTGAGCAGCTTGTCGAGATGGCTCTTTCCGACTACTCCTCTAGCCTGGCCTGACTGCTGGGTGTTAGGTTGTTTCTGTGATTATGCTACTATGCAAGTGAAGATAAAGAATTAAGGGCTGATCCAAAGCCAGTGAAAGTCAATGGGAGTCTTTTGATGAGCTTTCTGTCATAGTCTCCTCCTCTCATGTTGACTTGAGGTATGTTACATTATGTTGGAAGTTGCATTTTTTTAAAAAGAAAATTAAACCCAGAACCATTTTTTTTTCCCAGTGATAGTGTTCTGAAACCCCTAACTGTGTAAAGTAACCTGCAGATTCCTTTCTAAAAAGCCTTTCTTTCCCCAAGACCTATTTATCTAGTGATACACTACAACCATGCAAATAACGCTGTACATCTGACTTCATAAAAAGTCTGAGGTTTCCAATAATTAGAATGATAGCTGGCAAGTCTGATAAATTAGAGAAATAACTTGTTTGGTGTAAACTGAGCCTGTTTCTGAGGCAGAAATGTTAGGCTTTTATCCTCTGGAGTGTGATTGAAAGGGTGAGAAGTTAATTTGGCAGCTTCGCTTCTATGGTTTCATAATGTTTCTCCTCCCCCCTCCCCTCAGCTTCAGGGAAGGACTGTGATTTCAGTACTTTGCGCCTGCCCTCATACAAGGCAAGAGCATGACCCGAAACGAAACCCCTCTCCCCAGGGCACATCCTGAGCAGTAACAGCTTGGCTCAAGTGTTTCTTATGAACAGCCGTCCAGAGCACTTGATCTAAATCATGCCATTTCCTTCACAGTATGGCACAGTTAACAAGTCAGTGCATCAACACAATCTGCAGATGGCAGTTCAAAAGGTGCACGTTCCCCAGCAAGATAAAGGGCAATGAGTTCCATGGGTTAGCTCATTACTTGGATTCAGGCAGGGGCTCCGTAGGGGTGTGAGGGAGGAAAAGGGGGCAGGCAAACCTTGAGAATGCATGTCTACACAAATAAAGCCAGCATTGCAAGAAGCATGTTATTGAAGTAAAGTGCAAACAGCTTGCAGAGCATGGCTTCCTTCAGAGGTGGCTTCCTTCGCCTCCACAAAGCAAGAGGAAAAGGGGAGTGAAACCAGTGGCGATACGCAGTGCCCATGTACCTTCATTTATCTGCAAGGCCTGGCAAATACAACACCATTTCCTGAGCCAAAGCCCCAAAATTCAGAAGAGGCAAGCGAGCTATCAGCAAGGGCCAGGGCTCGTGGTTGCTCTGCGTCCTGCTTGGGAAGGAACCTGTTTTCTGGAGCATCGCAGAAGGGCTTCTAGAGAGCAGTGTGCACTCCTGCGCAAATTACATTAGAGCTAAACGTCCAGTGAAGAATCTCTGAGACATATTAGTCCTTTAGACTTCAAAACAAGCTTAAATTGGAACCATATTGCTGGAATACTTCTTAGCTAACATTTATATTACTTCAGTTACCAAATCCAGACTAAGTCCCAGGACTCGGCAGGGGAGGACATAATATATTAGGAAGTAAGATGGGGGTGTGCACTTCTGGCCTCCTATTTTATATAAATGTACAAAAAGTTTCCTCACACTAGCAAGGAAATGACTACAAGGCCCTAAAATGCCGATTTCCAGCGGCAAACGAGGGAAGTCCGCTGCCCCTCCTCCCCTCTCTCCCCTGACCATTCTGTGTGTGCCATGCCTTGGGGATAGTTTGGATTACTTGGAGTAAGACTGTTGCATAGAAGCTCAGGTATCAGAGCAGATAATTATACACATATAGCTAGATACAGCAAAGGTCTCAGTGAATTGTCAGAGGATGAGATACATCTCGGGAGACCAAACAAGCCTCCCCTATACTGATCTTTGTAAATGAATCTCTTTGGGAACTATCAAGATGGTGCTTTACCACGATTTTCACTGCTGAGGAAAAAGGAACTCTTCCAAGCTGTTTGTTTTCCAGGTTATATCAAAAGCTGGCGAGTGAAGATTTTTTTCTTTCTGCGCTTATGTTAGTATGAATGCACTGAAAGGCGCTAACATATGTGCTGATCTCTGAGTTCCTGCAGCAGAGAAGTTCAAGGCAGGTTAGGCAAGAGAGGAACAGTAACCCCCCTCCCCTCCCCATAACTTCAAATCTACAAAGGCTGACTTTCCAGTGAACTCCCTGGTCTACATTGCAATTCTTTTGGAGAAACAGTGCTGAAACTGGGAAGGGCAAATCCTGAGTGGCTGCTAGGCAGAGGTGTGTTGAACTAAGTTCATTCCTTGTGTAATTTGATTGATTTAGTAGAGTAATGCCAGAGAGAAATTTGGCTTCAGGCTTTTGGGTGATGTGTCATGTTTCTTTATTTAACTTATCGAACAGGTGCTTAGCAACAGCATCTTCCACTGGTTTATCCAGAAATCTTCACTTCTTTCTTTCATTATCCGTTCTTTAATATCCTTCCAAGCCATGCTCAGTTAAAAACTGAGCCAAGACTTCAGGCTGTGCCCCACTGGGACACGCAGGTACGCAGCACATTTTACCAGGCCCTGTATCCATTTCTTTCTTACAACAGTGCCTGGTAATTGCTGTTTTTCTCCATTCAGTGAGATAAAGGAAGGATAAAGAGCTGTGAGTCTCAGAGATTTTTCTGGATTTGCTGAGTTCAACCTTAAGCTAAAGCAGCTGAAGAGGACTTCAGTGGTAAGGAGCTGAACTTCATTTCATTAGACATGTTCCAGCTTCTGCTGAAATCAGCAGAAAACAAGTGAGCCGCAAAGGTTTCAGACCTGAGCTGACAGGCAGCAGTCTTCAGCAGTGATTCAGGTTGTTCACAGCTGCTGCACAGTGTGACTTCTCTAGACCACTTTATAAAAGCTGCAGTTTCTGTACTAGAAGTATCTTTGCTCAGACAACAGGTCTAGAACATGCACATGTCTTCAGACACTGCAAAGCAGCTATTTATTTCTCCCTGTTGGGCAGCAGCCTTCAAAATATTTTCTCTTTGCTGCAGAGCGCAGTGCCCACAGCACTTTCACTGAGGTGGCTTGAATGCAGTAGGGCTCTGCTTTGGCTAAATGGATCCTGCTTCTCTTTCAGAGATATCTTGATATCTCAACATTGTATTTCATGGTGCTGTGCTGTACATCATGTGTACCAGGGTTGTAAGAAATACTATCATCTTCTCTGTCCCTTTTCCAGTCTCTCTTAAGAAGGCATGAGGAAGAAGAGATGAGCAATCCTTACGCTCAGCTTTTCCTGTATATAAGCAACAAAGCCACATGCTGTCTGTGCTCTGTCTGTGTCTTTTCACTGGTGTGGAGCACATCTTGCCATCCAATGTAGATGGTGGAGGGCCTCATTCATGAGATCTATGGCAGCCGCAGCCTGCCTAATCTCTTATCTCTGTGGCTGTATCTTTCACAGCCATTGCTTGCAGAGAAAGTGTTGTTTGCTTTCTTATGTTACACCTTAAGTTCAGCCTGGTAAGGTACACCTGACAAACAAATGTGTGACTTACTTACTTACGAAAAGGATTATGTGACATGGTTGCTTGTAATAGCAGGAAACAGAACCTGGTGAATTGAGTCCCTTCCATCCTCATCTTCCTCTGATTTCCCTCCTACTGATGGATGTCACAGAAGAATACAGTTTATTTTGGTAGCTCTTACTGATCAGCATGCTCATATTTCTTAGAACGACAGTGAAAATCTCTGGTGTTGTGTTGAAACAGAATCTCAGACCCTCACAGTGCCTTAGTCTCCCAGAAAGCATTCTGCATCTTTATCATGAAACATCAGTGCTATGATAGCACTGAGAAGCCCTGTGGTTGGGGACTCCACTGTGCAAGGAGCCATATACTGAGATATGAAATAAAGAGATCGATCTCACATAGGCGGTCTGCAGCAGAGCGAGCACACAAACCTGGGTCTTCTGCCTCCCAGTCCCATGCTTTCATCGTGACATCACTCAGTTCTTTCAGCTGGATCTCCAGGCTCTGTTCTTAGCACTGTAGTTTCTCTGTCCATTATGGAAACCCCAGGGCTGGGCTTCACAGACTCTCTGCAACTCTATCCCTTTGGACTGTAATTGATTTGGAGTCAGGTGGTGGTGTAACATAACCCGTATGGAATCTGTTGGTGAAGTTTATGGCCATTCAGTTGTTAAAAAAAAAAAAAAAAAGGAAACAAAAAAGAAGGAGGAATATAGAGGGGGAGTAGGAAGTGAATTGAGTTTGAGTTCTGGGATTTGAAGCCGTGGTGTTTCGCAGCCCAAGGAAGGAGAAATGCTTGTTGAGGCCTTGGGTGTGGAGTAATCTATTACCAGCTCATGCACCACAGTCCTGCTCAGCCTGGCCGTGACAGCCTGTGTATATGCAGAAGAACCTGCAGAGAAATGCCTGTCCCCAGCTCTGGTCAGCCTTTGAGCCAGTATGGAAAAGCAGAGAATTGCAGAGGGAATGCAGAGAATACTTCAAAAAATAAAAATAATAAAAAAGAAGAAACATATTTCCCCTGTTGCTCGCTCTGCACTACCTGACTCTGTGGCTGCAGTAGCACTGAATTTCTGTCTCCCCTTACCTAAATTTCCAGGGCTTTTGTGTAGAGAAGGAAGATATTCTGGTGTGGCTCCTGGGTCCCTTGAGGTACCGCAGGCAGCTTCATGTTATTTGCAGATTTGAACAGGTGATTCAAGATTGAAAGTCTTGGAATGAACTGGGAAGATGTCCATTGACAGTACTGGATTTTCTGATTTGGCAAATTCATCTGGGATGATAGAGATGACAGGCCAAAAAATTGTTCTTTCTGTGACAAAAGAATCCCTTTCACAAGGTTTTGTAGAGGTTTGAAGATATTCTTCCAGGTGCAAAAAGTTCTAGAAAAGATTTCTTATCCAGCTGGTGGGCTTCCCCTATAAGTTACACTGAAAATGCCAACAGCATTATGTGATAAGCATTATGTGGTAAGTATGTGATAAGCAAGGCCATAACTTCATACAGGTATCCCTGCATTGTTGAAATCAAAATAAATAGAGAGAAAAAGGCTGCTGTGAGAGCTCAGATCATCACCGTATGTAAAGTATTGTGAGACAAATACTCGTAGCTTTGCTGTGAGAGCTCAGATCATGACTGTATGTAAAGTATTGTGAGACAAATACTCGTAGCTTTGCTGCAGCCATGGTGATTTACTCTGCAAAACAGTAATATTTGTCAACAGGCCCATTTGTACAGCTAGAAAAAAAGTGGGCAGGCCTTTGAACACACAGTCGAGGTATTACTGTTGTTGCTGTCATTACTGTAATCTAAGATCTTGCTTTCCAGGAGGAAGAGAGGAAGCCAGTTCTCACCCCAGACTGTAGGCAGACTGTTTTTATCTCTCTTTGGGCTATTGGAGCAGTGCTCATCTCGCACAAAGTGATGTCTTCTAGGGTGGCTTTGGAGAGCCATCCTGCTGCTGCCACAAGTGGAAATACCACTCTTGTTTGCAAGTGAAGTGTGAAGGATAGAAAGTAGCAGTTGAGGAGAGAGAGGGTTTGCCTTTAAGCACTTTAAGTCCTGAGTAAGGAGTGATATCTAAGTTGCATCAGCCACCCAGACATCCTAGGAGACCTTAGGTCCTTGATTACTCTCCTGTGGCACATTTTTTTCCTTTGCACCTCAGAGGCTCCTCCAGCCAGTACTAACAAGGGAAGATTTCCTGAGGAAGGGGTAAGATGTTTTAGGCCCTCTGCTAACATGACCCTACGCAGCATGTGCTGTGGGTCAAATGTCCCCCCGTACACTTAGTGTCCTGCTTGATTCCTTTCCTAGGGACTTTCCTGGTCCCTCTTGTCAACCCCTCTCTGTGAAGTCATTGTCATATGTACTGCACACAGCAGGATCCCAGCGCAGAGCAGCCTTCGGGGTGATCTCTCTGCTCCCATGGTACATGTCGCAGAGCACTCCTGGACTGCGTACTCTGTTCTGTACTATGTTACTGTGCTCTAACTCAGTGGAAAATGAGATGTAACAAGGTTGAAACCAGTCAATTTGTAGTGAAAAATAACCTTCTATAGAAATGTTCAGATCAGTAAATGAAAACAGTAATAGGGACTTCTGAATTACTCTATGGGTTTCTTAACAGAGGTTACAATTTTCCATTGCATTTTGTTGGACACTTACCACATCTGTAGAATGCTTCTTCTTTGCTATTAAGGTCTACCAGATTCTTCCATAGGGGTGATATTTTTTTAAAGAGAAAATACTGAAGCCCCACGTGAAAACAGGAAACTCCATGAATTTTTTATAGTGAAATTTTTCCACTAGGGAAACATCCGTATTTTACAGTTTGCAAAATGTGTGGGACCATAAACTGTAAAACCACATAGAGAACCACAACTCCTTTGTACTTTAAAAATAGACATAAAAGTAATTTCTCCAGAAAGAAGGAGCGTATTTTTAAAGGTGAATATTTGTGGGGCTTATAAAAGCTATTGGTCTGTTCTTGGAAACTGAATGATAATGTTTAAAAAAGGAAAAGACACAGATTGTGGTGAGTCTATTGCGACTGAATCATCTCTCTAGTATGTGCTCAACTGGACCAGCCATAGCGCAGCTGCACGAGGATATGCAATGTTCCCACCCAGCATGTGAGCCCCTGGTTCCCCACTTCACCCAGAGATAAGGGCACAGGAGAGATTGTGCACAGAGATGAGCAGGCAAGTGGTGGAGAAGGTCATGAAGAAACTTGGGCTATTTTGTTTCTCCCACAGTGTACCAGCCAGTGGAGCTCAGCTGGAATGAGAGGAGAGCAAGCTATTCAGGCCACAGGACTGCCATGTTTCCCCCCACCCTGCAACGAGTGGTGAGCAGGGAAGGGGTCATACTTTATTCTCTCAGCTCCTTGGGGGTGGTGCAGGAATGACCACACTCAAGGCTTCGAGCCAAAACTCAGTCTCACCCTACTGGCTGTGTCATTCTTAGTAAATGAGACTGACACTTGCTCTTTTCCTGTTCGGATCGGCTGGTCTGTAGCCAGGGCTGTGCAAGACCTGACAGGGCTGGTCTTAGAGCTGCTCAGCTGGGACACACACATGTGGCAGGATGGTGGTTTTTAGCAGATGCTCTGTGCCATGGGACAGCACAGGGGTGTAATCACAGGATGTCGGGAGATGTTTTTCTGGTCCTGGATGTGCTGTAAAGGCAAGCAGCTGCAGTGATTGCCTGAGGCCCATGATGTTCAAAACTGGGGTAAGACATCCAGTGTGTGAGTAGGCGAATGGAGAGGTGGGGATCCCCCAGTATCTAATGCTGGCCCTGGGTCTCTGTTGGTGAGAAGAAAAACCAAGGGGAGGATATGTTCCTCAGAGTACCCAAGCATCTTGTCTGAATATGGAATTGGACCAGGGCAGGTTGTAGTTCTAGGCAAAGCAATTGCCTTGGAGCTGGCAGACTCCTTGGCCCTGCTGCCTGCTCAGTGCATGCCAGATCTCTGGAGGGCCAGCTCTTCCTCTACTGCTTCGGTGGAGAAGTTGGGGTGTGTGGAGGAGGTGGCCTTTCCCAGCAGCAGCAGCTATCTTGCTGTCCTCTCCTTCTCCCCCAGCAGCAGGAGCAGCAAACCTTACTCTTCACAGCTCTCCCTCCTTTCCCTTCCTCCATGGCTTTCAGCTCTACCCCTGTTTCCAGGCAAGAGGGGCCAGTTCCTGGCATAGCCTTCTCTACGGGTGACAACATTCACTCTCGTCTGTGTGGCAGAGGACATTTTATCTGACTCATAATTTGATAATGACGTCCTGTTTATCAAAGTTTATCCTGCCATTTCATATGGATAGGAATGTACTTTTCCATGTGCTGCTTAGTCCTAGTGTTGTTGAATAATGTAATAGTCTGGTCCACTGTTTGTTTACAGCTACCTTTCATCTTCAATTATCCACTATATTTTAGCAGTGGATAACTGACTGATTCCTGTATTCAGGCCAAATCCTGCTTGTTTGGCTCATGTGAGTAATCTAAGGAAGTCTGACACTTTGTTCCCTGATCTGTCTGGGAATGCTTGCACGACAAGTGGTCCCCAGGCATGGGACCCCTGAGCAGGAATGGAGTCCTGAGGCTGAGACCCATCTTCCTTTCACTGCATAGGCACTAGGCAAATGCACCAGTCCCAGAGTGTGACTCTAGCTCTAGAAAGTCATCCTGTTCGTGGCCAGCTGGATAACATTAGTTTTTACAGGCCATTGGTACACAGTGTGGAATATACCAGCTGCCTTTCCATTTTCAGGGAGGGGTGAGACAAGGCCTCGGGCCATTCCAGTTGGACAGCACTCCTGAAAAGGGCAACTAGATGAGCTGGAAACATGCAAAGTGAAAAACTTTCCCAGTTCTTCTGTGCAGCTGTCATCATTAGTACAAACAGGCTGGTGCTGCCAGAGCTGCTGGGCTACCCACTGCTGAGACTCATTTTACACAAAATCACTGCCCTGCTCTGCTGGCAAATGTATTTCTTTTGAATGCCTTCATTTAGCTGAGCTACAGAGTACTGATAGCTGTTTATCTCAGGATCAGGCTGCAATCACTCTGTTTTTCCTACCTTTGTGCATGCTTGAAGACATCTGGGATATGACCACTACAGAGGTCTGAACATGGACCAGGGTGAGGTATGTGAATTTAGAATAATACGTTTCTTTCTGTCACGTGCCACCACCACTTCCACAATTGGGTCACCACCTGAGAGAGGAGGGCTGGTCCATGGTAAGAGCATTTCCTTTGGACCTGGCAGACATGGATTCAGTTTTCTATTCTGTTACAGACTTTCTTTGTGAACCTCAGTAAATAACTTAGATTCTCTGTGATTCAGTGTGGTGTAAAATAGTGGTAATAGCCTGACCTTTCATCACCAATGCACATAAAAGAAAATAAATTAAAGAAATGTTAAGTCAGCCATTAAAATGTTGAGAGCCCAAGGAAAAGGAGTATCTACCCTAAGGAGATGAACTAATTGGGAAGGACTAAAGTAAATAGATGAGGTAGTTTAGGTTTGGGGATGAAAGGATAGAGGTATGGACAAGGTGGGGCAGGGATATGTGGTTGCTGGAAGACATTTGGCAGATGTGGAAGGAACATGAAGGTGTTGGAACTAGAGTCATAAGGAGGGGAATGAATGGGAGAGCAGGAGGTGTGAAACCCCCCTTGAAAAAAACTAGTTTTTGGGGAGAAAACTACATCATTGAAGAACACTGTTTTGAGCACCTGGGCTAGAAACCGATGAAGAACAGTAGGGTGTTGTGGGCTTGATTGTTGCCCTCCGTATGCATACTGAGGTGGCTGCAGGAAGATTTCCTGCCCTGCTCACCAGGATCACTTGGACTTGTTAACTGAAACTATGCTGTCAATGTCCCAAGCTGAACTGTTTGTCCCCAGGGTCTATCTTTGTCTTGTTTATTTGTTGGTTTACTTGCATTTTTCTTGAACAAAGTCCTTATTGTCTGCTTTTACAAAATCTAAATATTTTGGGGTGTAAACTGGCAGTGTCTGGGTAGAGCAGTGGGTTTACGGTTTTGGATGTTGTGCAGTGCTTGTAAATAAAGTTACAATGCAGATAGCAATAGCAATCATGACAATTAAGACCTCTGGTGCCTGAACTGAGCAGTTTGGCTGAGCTCTGACCATTTCTGTGGGCTGTAAAGACAAGACAGTCTCTTAACAACTGCTCCATGGGTCACTTGTGCAAGCCTTATAGCTTCCAGCTTTACCAGTCTTTTCCAACATAGGGAGGGTCAAATGTAACAACAGTCTTTCAGAAGGCTCTAGCCAGGATCCAGGGAACTACAGAAGCATAATACAGACATTTGTATCGACAAATCAGTAAAAAATAATGGACACATGCATAAATATGTCTTACTTGGGAAGACTCAACATGGTACCTGTGAAAGGAAGTCCTATCTTAAAAATGTCTTGGAGTTCTTTGGATCAATGAACAAGTGAATAAGAGTGATCTGATAGATGTAATCCACTTGGGAAAATGACTTTACACCAAACCTCCCACCAAAGGCTTTTAATGAAACTTAGCAGCCATGGGATAGGAGAGAAGCTCTTTGCGGGGATAAATAACAACTTAAAACAACAGGATACAGAGAGTTGAAATAAATGGTCAGTTCTTGCAGTGAGGGAAGTTTACTAGTGGAGTCCTGAGCTGGGATCTGCTGTTCAACATATTCATAAGTGGTCAGGGGAGGAGAGAACAAACAGTGAGAAAATCTGGTGGTGAGGCAGGATTTAGTCAGGGGAATAAAGTTGTTGATAGATAGTGAAAGAATGTAAAAGAGCTTGCAAGACTGAGTGACTGGTCACCAAAATAAAGGGTGAAATTCAACAGACATACCTGTGAACAGGTGCACATTGGGAGAATTGGTCTGGGCTTCACAGATAAAGTGAGGACCTTTAAGCTGACCACTACCACTTGGGAGAAAGATGCAATGATCTCTAGTTTTCTTGGATACTTTTGTGAAAATGTCAGTTCAATGCTCAATAGCACTCAAAAAAACCCAGATCATGTGCTAGGAATTACTAGGAAGGGAGTGGAGATGAAAAGAGAAGATCCTTACACTGTTATATAAATCAATTTATTGCCTACTTATTTGGTGTGGTATACAATTCTGGACCCTCATCTTGAAAGAAATATACCAGAACTAGAAAATCTTCACAGAACAACAGAGCTGATAAAATTCTGGAGTGGCAGTTGGGATTTGTTAGCCTGGAAAAGCTATGAAGACTGACTAAGGTGGAGAGTATCGATAGGGATCAGCTGTTCATGTATCAGTAAGAGAGCTAGAGGGCAATGGGAGCTAATTCAGCTAATGTGAGTCCTGTTCAAACCAGACAAAAGAGATGGGTAGTTCATCTCTGGAGCTCCTTGTCAGAGGAGGTATAGATGGATGCAAAAATAGTTTTAAGGGAGATTGTACAAATAGTTGGACAAGAGATCTGTGAAGTGTTTCTAAACAGAAGCATCATGAAATCCACTAGGCTGAGCGGAATTGGAAGCTGGAACAGTATTCAGGCAAGTATCATAAATGATTGCCCTGTTCTTACTCTTCCTTGGACGTCTCCTTAGTATCATTACTGGGAAAAGGATATTGATGCTTGCTCTGACCCAGTATGACAATTCTCATGTTCTCGCCTATATGCGCTTCATGGGCAAACTCCCACTGGACATTCAGATTCACATATAGTTTTGTACTTTAGTGGAGCAAGGTCTAATCTCTGTGGTGAGGAGGCAGTTCAGCTCTGGATCTTACATTCAAAAGAGCATAATCTCTTAAGTTTTTCACCTTTCTAGGGTAGAAGTTCTCTCTACAGATCACCTCATAAGGAAGTTCAAAGGATGTTGTCCCTGAGAAACTAGTCAGTATGGTCAATATTCTTGAAATAACAGTTTCTTGATGCACCCTTATTTGCAATTGGAGTCAACAGAAAATATCACTGCTTTTGTTTCAGGACTAAACTTTTAGCTGATTGTATCCTGGTTTCTTTCACCAGTGGAGACTGGAGACTTCTCCCTGTGGAGACTAGAAATGCTATCCACATTCCCTTCAATTCCTCTTAATTCAGAAAGCTGGTACAAGAACATGCTAAGAAGATTTGGAGAGTCTTTGGTAGCCAAAACAGTATTGGTTTTCTGATCTGCAAAAAGTGATGATCCATCTAATGCTGGTTCTTTTCATTGAGGATGTGATACCACCATAACGTAGCTGGACTTTGTATCCCCATTCACACTGTTTCTATGCCACAGTTTAGCCACTAAGTTGCTAATTTCATTGAGGCAAAGTGAGCCTGTTCTTGAAGTGCGTAAAATATCCTCCCTTAGCTGGAAAGATTGGAACAGTGTACCTTCAAGATAAATAAAGGAAATTTTCTATCCAGGCCTGTTGTCATCTGCCATTTCCATCTAGAAGGCAGATTCAAAACATTTGAGACATTACCTCCTGTAATTGTAATGAGCCTTTGGTGAATTCAGTACAGTTTCAGCTGGCAGCTCCTTGAGAAATGCTCGATATATTTACACCTCTGTTAAAAAGGTCAATAAAAGGCTTAAAGAGGACTTACTTACCTGCAAAGGAATTGTTATCTTCTGAGCTTTACTTGAGTTCTGACAATACTCATGAGACCTTTATTACTTTGTACCCTTCTGTTCTCTTTTTCAATTGTCCAATTGAATTCTAATTTCTTCTAAGCAATAACAAGGAAGGCTGGAGGGAAAATCACTAATGGTAGATCTCTTTCATATTGTTTTTTTTACAGGGAAGAAATTTTATTAAGACTTATCCTGAATTCGTGTCCAATGAATTAACAGATTTCCACCTTAAGTATTCAAGTAGTAAGTGTGTCAGTTATTTTTGCTGGAGCTATGAAACATCAGGGACAGGAGCAAGTTTAATAAACTGGGTATATATGAGACATCATCACCTTAATTAACTGGATTATGCAGTTTAGATCCTGTCCATGTTGCCTATTGGAAAATAAGAGAGACCAAGACTTTTCAGTACTGAGAATCTTGATTTTGGCTTCCATAAGTATCTAGAGTGGATGATACCTGTCAGACTTCCAGACATCCAGGGAACATTGCTGCTTGTTTCACCAGGATGGCTTAGGTCATCTACAGAGAAAAATTCTGGAAGAAAATTCTAATTTTGATCATTAGTCAATTTTAATACATTCATATATGTCATATCATCATCAAAGCATCTAAGCTGCTACAGACTTGAGAAGAAAGTTTTACAGCCATTGTAACACTTGGGAGTATGCAGAGGAATATATTTGTGATTTATAGTCACTGGAAAAAGAAGAAACAGCTCCTTACTTGTACAGTAACTGTTACTCTTAGCAATGTGCTACACAAAATCCCTCCATAGCTTGGTCTCGATTCCCTCCACTGTAGATTCTACTATAACTTACAGATCCAGAGGAGATGCCCTTGGAATTTACAATCAGGATTTTTTTTTTTTCATCCCTGCTATTTTTTCACCTACAAAAAGGAAGATTTACCACCCCCATCTGGGTTTTGAATATCTCAACAACTTTCCATGTCTTTTCAACACTCCTCCCTAATACCTCATTACAGAGTTGGTGGCAAGATACTGTCTTTCATCTGCTCATTCATTCACTTTACAGAAAGTACCTCAAGTTCTCTGTAAGGATATCTCACTAGGATTCTAGTATGGGTTTTTCTCTTTGACCTTTTCACAGCCCTGGGGCATTCACCAAGTATTTTGTGGTCATGGTAGCTCATCTGAAGAGACAAGAAATACATATCCAGCCATAAAGATGTTTCTATAGGCACTACTATCCAAGAGACCTCAACTGCCTGTATGGATATATGAAAAGCAAAAGTAGAATTCATGTGGACAACACATCTTGAACTATAATTACCATATGGTAAATAGTCATTCTTTATTGTATTGTCAACAGCCAAGGAACCTGCTCTGATGTGGAGGCTTGGGGTATTGCTGACAGAGTTAATGGATGAATCTTGGGGGAATACTCTTTCCCACTTGACACTCAAGTCACTTTTCTTAATTGTAAAAACATCTGTGAGAAGAACTGAATGAGTTGTAGGCCTTGACAGCTGATCTTCCCATGACTCATTCCACAAAGACAAACTTGTCTTATACTTGTCCTTTATCTTCATCCAAAGCATTTGCCAAAAGGAGTGTCTGAGTTTTGCTTAAATTATAATATTCAATTTCAGATTTTCCGTCTGAAGACTTTGCTCCAGAAAGAGAAGGGAAGCTTCATATTGTGGCAGTAGTAAGGTTTTAAGAGTTATTTTGGATAGAACCAGGGTCTTTAGGAAGGCACTTCAGGCTTTTCTACCTTTGTCCATAAGGTTTAAAGAGGAAAGCTGTTTTTATTCAATTTCAGCTTGATATGAATTAGCTTCTGCATGAAGAGTTGTAATTTTTACTTGGATGTTAATAGTTACAATGGGGACATATGCAGATATTAACAGCAAGTTGTCTACACCTCAGCTACCTGTCTAGCTTACAAAATAATGAATGAAGAGAATTAAGGTGTATCAGTCTCTTCCTTTAATAGCTGCCTAAACCAACTCAGACTATAAGTTCCCTGAATTGTCTATTCCATTTGTTTTCCTGACAAGCTCAGAGGTAGATGTCTCCAATGTAGGTATCTAAAGTGACTTCAGTAACCTTCCTCCATTATGGAGTTTGGTAGATTTTGTTCCTCAGAGCCTTTTCACTTTCATTGGTGGGAGGTAGCTCTGCAGTCTTTTGCAGTAGGTATAAATTAAGCAAGGACTTCTTAATTTCAATTAGATTAGCTTGTCAAAATATGATTGAGAGTAAATTGTCTCAAAGTATAAATACCTTCACAGGTATAAAATACTTAGTAAAGTAGTGTTTTTCAATCTATTGGAGAAATGCATGCTGAAACCTGCTAGCTAGAAGCTAGACAGATACATTTGAAATGAAAATGATACCTTTTTTAATGAAAGGGGTTCTTAATCATTAAAGCAACTCAAACTTTGTAGCAAAAGTACTGATAGATTCTCCATCTTTTGAAGTCATCACGTCAAGACTGGCTGCCTTTGTGAAAGGTATGTGTCAGCCAGCTACAAGTGACACTGCGGTCAAACACAAATTATTGGGTTCAGCACAGGGGTAACCCAGTGAAAGTTAATGACCTGTGATATATAGGAAATCACACTAGATGATCTAATGGTTTCTTCTGGCCTCACACTCTATGAATCTATGAATATGTATCCTCTGAGGTTGACTGCTAATTATATTCCTAAGCAGGGGAATAGGCAGAGGCTGCTTCAAAAGAAGGATTTAAAATTATTTACTGGTATTCATTGTTCTTTAGCTACATATTCAGATGGTTCACACCCAGCTTCTTTCCTTTCTTAAAATTTCCTTTTTTTTTTAAGGTCTGTGAGAGGAGCAGGAGCATGGTTTGGGAAAGCATGGTTGCTGATAGCCTCCACTGTGAGAATTTGGTGCTGTGAGAAGTGATTCACACAGTTTCTGAAAGGCACTGCCTTCCAGCATGTTACCACATCTTGGCAGCATTTGAAGGGCACCCTGCAAGCATGAAAGGCAGAAGTGATGATTCAGAGAGCCACAGTGAGTGGTAAGAAACCCTTTATGGTGGAATACGAAAATACAAAAATACATATACATCTTGTTTTTGGAGTTATTCAGACTATCTATCAAGGGAGGGACAGCCCTCAGTAATTGGGCTCATGTGTGTATGCCTAGAGATGGCTGGTTTGGCCGCCTGTTTAGCAAAGTAAGGCTTTTCCCAACATTTATTTTCTAGAAGGACAGTGGAAATCAGAAGAACTCTTAGAGCCTGTGACCCATCCTTGTGCCATGCTGGGGCTGCCCATGTGTACTTGCAACATCAGGTTCCTGTTGCTGGTTTTGTTTTGTTTTCCAGTTGGGTGGGAATATTATCTTTAAACAGACAAGAAAATGAAAACAACTGACTTAAAATCTCTTTCAAAATAATAATCAAGGAAGCAAGGATGTTCACAGGAGGGAAGGAATAATAACTGATGAAGAGGCAAGCAATCTGAGGGAAAGAAGTGGCTAGATTTGGAGAATGCTGGGGAAGTCCTCTGTTTACAAGCTCTGTTTATCCACACCTGTGGGTTAGAAATGCTGTCATTTGAGGAGTGGCCCCATATTACAAGAAGGTCAAGCACCAAGCAGACCTAATTAAAAGCTCATTACAAGAGACAATCTCCATTAGCATGCCAAGTTTCATGCAAATCCATTAGCACCAGGGCTCTCTTCGGAAGCTTTAAATTCCAGTCCTGTGCCCCAGGGACTGGAAACCGTGGCCGGTTAATTTGCCATTCTCAGTCTGTGAACATTAGGCACAGTCCTCTTACTTTCTGGATTATTTCACATTCCAGCAAATTAGTTTTATCCGTTCTGAGAACATTTTAACAAAGAAAGTTCTTTTGGCATCACATGGATAAAATAACAAGGGATAAAAGAATGAGCAGTTCCCCCAATCAGGAACAAATAACTTTAAATCTCTCCTGAAAATGCAGCCTTTCCTGTTATTCCCACCCCCCTTCCTTTCATTTATCTTTCGGCAGTCGGATTTTTTAATTACGTTTCTGCAGCCAGATTTCCCTCCCTCTCTCTTTATGATGGTGTTCTCAAGAGCCATGTTTTTTCTTTATGCCATTGTAGCAGAACTTGACTAAAGATCTTCAAACTTGTTAAGTATAAAAGTTGGTAAATGATACTATTGTTTGAGTTAAGGGTGGGGGGAGAGAGGGGGAAGGCAGTTTATCTAGGGTGGCTGCTGGGAGGGGGAAGGTTTAAAAAAAGGAAAAGAAAAAAGGCTCAAATGAACTGAAATGGATCAAAGTAAACAGAGACATCTAAAAGCTTTTGTAAGTTAAAAGTGGCTATCTGTTGCAAGTCCTGCCTCATTAACTACTGATAGAAGCACTGTCTTGGCCTTCCAAGATATCTAACGCTGACTGCCTATAACAAGATGAACTCTGGGTTATTCCCTCTTGCCATTCCCTGTGTTGACGTGCACAACTGCTTAACCTCAACCTCTCTGCAAATGTTTATCCTCTCCGCTAGGCGCAGCAATGGGAGATTCAGACCCTAAACTTCAGTGCTCACTCAAAGGAAGAAACATAATCTCAGAGAGGAGGAAGGAAGTGGGAGAAAGAAGGAAATATCCCCAAAGTCAGTGTCTTGCCTGGGTGTCTGGTCTGCACCATTTCGATATACCTTTTTCGAGGAATGAATAGAGTGAGAGACAGAGATCAGCCTCCCTGTTCTGGGTTACAGTATCCCCCATGCTGTCCCCATTCAGTGGGGGAAGCAAGCTGAAACTGAGAGGCTTGTCTAGGGAAGCAGGGAGAGTGAGGAGGGATGGGGAGGGGGGAACACGATGGCTCTTTGACTAGGACCAGATAGGTCTCTGTGTAGAGTAATATTACAGCTCGCTCTCTCATAAACAAGCTGCATGCCGGCTTCTAAAGAGCCCATCTGGCATAGCTTTGAGAATGGCAATAATTACAAGCTGATGATGGACATGGAAGAAAAGCCCTGCTGAGCTAGCTCATAAGGAAGTACAGGCCAGGACTGTAGGGAAATTACAGGCTAAAACCCTTTCTAGTTTAGGCCTTTTGGTGTTCTTAATCACAGACTTTAAATGTTGTAATAAACACTGTTGCATTTTATTGACCAACTCCCATGACAGGCAAATCTTTTTTATTTTATTTTATTTTTACTATTTGTTAGTTCAGAAAGCAGTTTGAGAACAATTGTTTCTTAAGACTGGGTCTGTAGATTTACTTCATGAAAAGTGATCCAAACAGCGAAAGTCCCTTTTGTTACTTTGCAATTAAAAAAGAATAAGAAAAAAAAGGGAAAAGAAATATTTTAGAGTTTCACTTACCCCTGTGCAATACTACGTCACTGATAATACTTTGTTTTGAGATTATCATTGAGGAACGAAAGATCTCAAATGAGTTGTTAAGTTTTAAGGGGAAACTCCTGTTGATTTCACTGGCTGTAGAATTTCACAGGAAGGAAAGCAGGTTTTAGGTATGAGAGGTATGGGCCTGCTCCTGTGCCCAGTGAAGTTCATGAAGTCATACTTGCTGACTTCAGTGGTCTAAACCAGTGTAAGTGGAAGCTTACAGGCCTCATCTGGGTCTGCATTTAAGTGCACTCTTACTATTGTGACTCAGAGCAGTGTTTCTGAAGAAAGGGAAAAAATCCAGGCTGCTGATGTCACTGGGGCTCTGTTCCACTGTCCCTTACAGGTATCAAACATGATTTTCACAGTGAAAAATGTGAAACATATTTTCACGGTGGAACGTGTGAAACATGAAACACAGCAACATTGATGCCCAGTTTAGGGCACCTGGCAGGTTTGTGATTTTCAGAGGAAGGTGCCTCTGGCATGAGGTTTCCCAAGTCTGGAGTTAGGAATCACTAAACTTTTGAAAATGTTACCACCTCTGTGTCTCTAAATGTCTGTGTTTTGGGTATATGGTTATATTTAATATGTGGCTTTATATGCACATGTATGTGGCAGTGCCATCTCGATGGACTATAGATGGATATGGACTATCTCCATGGATATATGAGTGGAGTGCAATGGAGCTGTGACAGTTAACACCAGCTAAAGTTCTGCTTCAGAGAGCCTACCTGTTTTCCCAGACTAATTTAATTCTCCTTTTCCTTCTATGGAGTCTAGAAGATCAAGAGTTAAACAGTTCTGTGAGTTTTATTTGACTCGAGTGCAATAAATCTCCCAGGGTGACTGATAGACTGATAACTCTCAAAATCCATTCAGTACTTTGTGTGTCAAATCAACAGTGAATATGGAGTGTTGTCAGTTGTTTTAAATAATGCTGTTTTGACAGTATGTTGTTTATTACAATTCAACACGTGTAATTTGTTTTCTTGGAGGAAATCTGCCTTTATTTTACATTGGGTTTTTTTTAGTTTAAGAACAACAGCCACGTATTAGAAATGCTGCATAATACGGTGGTTTGGGTTTACTGATCCAGTTGAATCCTGGAAATGTATCTGTGTTTTTACAGGACACATTCTCTTATGAGATCCTAAATAGCAGAACATTCTGTTCCTTTAGATGAACGTTTGCCTGCAGGTATAGCTTTGTGTTTGTAAATTGTTTCATGTTGGTTCTATTTCTGCTGCAATCCCTCTTTCACAGACGTTTAAGTTTCTGTTTTACTTGTAGCTGTTTGTATCCCAGCATTTCATAACTCGGACCACTTATTTAGTTTTCCTGATTACCATTTGATTATTTGTTCAGGCATCAGATTTTTTCTCTTTTTGTTGCAAAGTTGAAGGAATGCAAGGTCAGGCAATGGAAATTTACCTATCCGAATGCAGCTCTCTTTTCTTTCACAAGCTTCCTTTGGCTACTTAATCTGAAACTTGCTTGTCAATGTGAAATGATTTCTTTATATTTAACTGTCTCTTTCCAATACAGACTAGAATTGTTCCTAACAAAAGAAGCATGAATTGGTGGAAACTATATATTAAATGCAAGACTATTTGTCTAGTTTTCATTAGGTTGCTGAGTGAGAAGCCCAAACTCCTCTCTTTTCCCAAGGTACTCGGATATCCACGAAGTGCCTTCATCCCATAGCCTTGTTTCCTCTCCCAGTAAACCAGCTTTCCAAAAGAATGCTACACTCTCTGCTCTTTATACTGTCAGCAGTGACAGCAACCAGCAATGCTGACATTTCTTATTGTTTACAAAGGATGAGCGCCAACAAGGCATCTCTGATCATTTGATAAACTCTCCTAACCCTCTCCCCCCCCGCCCAACCCTCTGCTCCACTGACCAAACTAACCTTTTCACGGTACACTGCCTATAATTACCAGTGAAAGACGCTAACCAGAAAGGATCAAAACTTCAGCTAAACACAAACAAAACAGCAACGAAGCAAAACAGCTACGAAGATAAACTACTCGCAACTAACATTGCTCGGCAAACAGCACAGGCAAGGAGAAACTGAGTAGCTGCAGGCAGGGGGTGGAGAAAGAAAAAATCTAACCCCAAATTCCTTATGTGCATGTATTTTTCATATGAATTTTAAAATTGCTTGAAAAAACATCCTAGAATAGCACTAAAATAACCTTATTGTTTATTATCATAATCCCGTATATTTAATATCCTTTTTCCCCTTCAGTTCCCCCCATTTCTGCAGAAACTCCAGCCAACACAGTGGTCAAACTAAGTTCATAGTTCCTCATAATGAGCCCAGGACTAAAGCCTATACCAAAAAGAGTTACTTTTCAGTAATCACATCAATTTTACTTTTACCCATTCCCCCTCAATTTCTAGTGTGACAAGCAGATACTGCATATTTCTTTCCATTCTGTTTTCCTGGAGGTGAGAAGCACCAGCACATAGAGTCTTCTCTCAATCCCCCCCCAAGAGTGAGCTGGCGAGGAAGGTAGTATTGATGGCCTTTGTTTGCCAGGAATGTTGATGTGGTGGATGATTATATAAAAGTGGTTTAAATTCTGTCTTAAAAAATTGCATCTGCTGTTCCAGACTCTACCTAAATTATCTGGGTAACAGGCTTGCTCAGTAAGGAGAACTTCTGCCCCTGAGTTTTCCTGTGCCAAGGAGTCAGACAGTTTTCAGGAGGGTGTGATTTTCTTCCCGTATGCTATGCTGTATTGGTTCAGTCTTTTCTTTTCCATGGTAAGAGGGCTGTTACATGGAAAACAACAAGATCAAGTTTAGGTCTCCAGAAGAAATCCAAATCTTTAAACTGAAGCTTTATTTTAGGCAAAACAAACAGCAGCAGGTCTTCCGGCTCTGCAAAGTACCTTCCTGTTCTTGTAGAAATCTTGTCTGCTGGGAACGCACTCATGTCATGTTGTCTCAGCATGGAATTAGTCTTTTCAGGGATAAAATAATTTTCATTTTCTTGCATTAATTCTGCAGATGCCATTGATTAAAACCTCCTAACGAATAACCACAAAAGTAGCACCGCCACTCACTCCTATGGCCTTTGGACAGGCTTTGTCATCAGCTGGATACTGAACAACTAAGAGACCTCTCTTCATCTTTCTTTCTTTCATCAAATTGTTGTATTGTTGTGATGGATGAAATAGTTTGCACCTTAGCCCTAAACCCCTGATCCTTGGCTGGAAGCTTTAGCTGAAACTTCAGTGCAAATAATAACCTGTTGCTAAATGGAAAGTGGCTGAGATCTGTCCTTGTCTGACTTTGCAGAGCTTCCATCATCATGCAGGGTCTCCAGAAACGCTGTTCATGTCAGCACAATCGGTCAAGGTAGAACGTGGTGTTTTTCCTTTCATTTATTTCAATGTCAATTTTTATGGTTCTCGAATTTTCATCTGTTCCGAGTAGATTTCACAACATTGTCAAACTAGTAAGATATTTTCATATGAGCCTATGCAAGCAGACTTGAAAGCCTATGTGATTTAAGGAGCATGAAAACCTCCTTAAGAAGTATGCTTCATTTAGCCTTATTGGCTTTCCTGCCTTCCCTCTATATCAGTATGACATTTTTTAATCAGAAGGTTCAGCACAAAAGTGGCTATTCATGCACTTATGACACTTAAAATGAAAAGTATCCACAGGTCTGAGATGTGAATTTTCCCAGAAGAACTGGGCGTGTGCTTGTTCATGTGATGTGCATGAATGCCTTTTGTTTCTTCCCAGCTCTTCTTGTAACAGTAGGTATATCCCAGGGAATTGGCTTGCTCCAATACTCTTGCAAGAACATACTGAGTGAATTGCTGCAACAGAGCTGAGTGCTGCATAGATAAATGCAGTTTAATGTATTGACAAATAGGAATACAATTTAAAATTGTGGATATGCATCACCTGAAGACATGAGCTTAAATATACTGAAAAAACTCCACAAATACAAGACATATTTGAAGTTTCTAGGCTAAACTATTTATGAAAAAGAAAATGCAAAAGCTGTGCAAAATACCACTGCTATTTACTTTTTTAAACATCCATATATAGGAAATGCCTTATGTCAATCTTTATTTTGTCCAAAATACCCACTGGCCAGTGAATGCAGATGCTAAATGCAAAGCAGAATTTTTTTTTTTAAACAATTCAATGCATTTGGTGAGGGGAGACTATAAATTAGCCTTATCAGAGAAAGTCTTAACTATTGAAAAACTGCTTCCTCCCCATAAACATAGGGAGGATTCATAGATCATAAGGCTAAAAGGGACAATCAGGGGGCGTGCTGTTTCTAACGTGTAGCATGCTGGCCAATATTGGGTATTTCTGAAATTAGATACAGGAAAACCTATAGCTTGAGCCAGGGTAGGCAGTGGCACGACTATGGTCAACTGTCTGCATTGGACAGAGATGGAACATAAAATGCATGCTCCTCAGTGAATTACGCAGTCCCTGCAAACCACTTGTTTTTTTTTTTTCCCTGCTGCTAATGTAATTAGAGTTCATATATTTCCCACTACTGTCCTTTTATCTTGTCTCTCTTTCATGTTTCCAAGTCTCACTATCACCTTCATGCTAATGAGGCACTCCTTCGCTAGTTAAACACTTGTTGTTACCTTAGTATAGGTAAGTGGGCACATTGAATATGCAAGTCTTACCTGTTCTGAATCAACATGACATTTGATTTCTGTGCTTTGTGTTAGTAACTTGGTGTGAGTGTAGCCATGTATTCCCAAAGCTCAGGCTTGCAGCTGAGGGGGCTAGGCAGGGAAAGGCACTGAGATAAAAACATTAAAAAAAAAAAATTCTTCTCTGCACTCACATGTGCTTGTATTGTATCAATCCCAAGAAGCCCCACGAATTAAGATGAGGTGAAAATGCCAGCAATCCCTTGCCCTTTTATCTCCACTGTAATGAAGTCATGTCTTGCTGTTTAACTTTCATGTTACAATTAAGATTTTTACTTCCTCATGTGATTCACTGCAGGGAAAGTGGATTCAGAAAATTTTCAAGGGCAAAAAGACACAAGTCAGAGAAGCAAGTAGGTGGAAATGGAGGTCTTTTTCCAAGTTACTGATTTCCAAGTCAGATTAAAAAGAACTGTAAGAGCAAGTCTTGCTTCCATCAGCATGCAGTGATTGGAAATAATAAGATATTTGCTCTTGGGGCTTTATCAAAAGCCCCCTAAGTCAGGAGAAGATGCCAGTTGACTTCCAGGAGTTAGCAGGGGGAGGTGTGTCTGAGACAAATAAAGGTCAGGCACTTAAAAGCCAACAGGCTAATTGTTGTTTGAGCCCACAGAATTCTTTCTGGTTTTTGGATCTGATGTTTAAAAATGTGAGCTCAAAATTCATGTCATTAATGCACAGAAGTTTTTTACAGTGAGAGGTAAGAGAGTAATAATCATATTTGATGTCATTTGTCATGGAACTGCATATAGATTCTCTACCTAGGCTACCTAGAATGAAGTGTCTTTGCTAGGCAAATCCAGTCATTCCCTGGACACTGGATGAAGTAGCTTTCTGCTTTGTAGATTTTTGCTCTATTGCATTTGCAGGTGCCTCATATTTAGTCACAGACGGCAAATAATCAGAACTTATCTGAATAAAATTTTCCTGAGTTTTCTGCCTGAATGTTCTCACTGTCTGTTCCCAGCCAAACTGCCTTTCCAGTTCTTTTCCCTACATTTCTGCATAGTTCATTGCCCTCATTCCACCACTGGGGCCCGACAGTTTTGTTTGATGTCTCTCTCTTGTCTATACATATCTGTTTAGACCAGTGGCTTTCAGACTGTGATGCAGGGAGTCTCGGTGTGCAGGAAGAGGAGGTCGCCACAGTTTGCCTCTACAGAGTTCTATGAGATGTCACTAGGAAAAACACAGTCACTGTCACTACGTTTAGATTTGCTAGTGCATAGCCTGCACTCCCATGTGAAAGTTTTAAAGGACTGGAAATCCAAAAAGCATTGCTGCAAGTTGTTTTGTGGAGGAAGAAGGACATATCTCCATGCTGCACAGCTCCTGCCTCATGGGCATGTCCCAGAAGAGCTCCTCTGGGACAGAGATACACTCTTCCCAACCGGTACTGTGTCAGACTCTCTCCTGAAGTGGCTGCTATGTGTCTTTTTCATTTAGAAATTTTCAAGATGGTAGGTTTGCTGATGTACTAATGGAGCAACTATCACAGTGGTTGTTGTGGAGCACTGGATTTTGGCTATTACAGCCTCGGTGGGCTAGGTGAAGCAGAAATGCACAGCTAAGCATTTACATTAGGGACACGCTGTGCAATGTCAGCATTAAAACCAAAATTCATTTTCAAGCAGCCAGCATTTCCTTCTGGGGACACACTCCAAGGAAGCATAGCAAAAAATGGAAAAAAAAGTCTCTGAAACAGTGCTCAAGGAAGCTCCCCAAGTTGCTGATCTTGTTGGTATAGATAAAGGGGAAATGAGGACACTCCCTCCTGATCTTGGTTAACTGTATTTATACGTATTGTGGAGCAGAATTTTCATCAGCTAAGGGTTACATCTCTGCAGGAGTTTCCTTATCTTTTGACTTTGGGCTCTGCTGCTGCTTTGCAAATACGCAATGCAAAGTACTAGCTTGCTGCATCCACTACACCTGATTATTTGGCTTTCATTTGTATGCCCAGCCATTGTGACAAACATCGTTTTGTACTGGCTGTCAGAAAGGGCCTTTCTGGCTAATGAAAACTCCGGTTTCTCTTTCCACAGTTACAGTGCTTTCCCTACTCGTACTTGCTGCTATCAGCAGGGGATTAGCCCAAGAGCTTTGTAATGCCTCTGCACTGCCCAGGTTGTCCCCTATTCAGCGATGAATATTTTTTGACATATATAGTGGTGAGATCTGTTGCAAGACAACCAAATCAACCAGCTGAAGCTGCCCTGTGGTCCCAAACGTGGATGTTCGGGTGTAAGGCAGGCTGGCTGGCTGCCTTCCCCCTCTGGGACGCTGTGCACGTGGAGGGGTGCAGCTCCATGGGAAGCAGGTGGCCAGAGCTAGTGTTTCTCCTCTCCCCCAGCAATGCCTCAGCTAGTGCAGTAAACTGTGCCAGACATGGGGCTACTATCAATTCCTTATCCTTAGGTCACGCTGGATCGAGGACCAAGATACAATTTCTTTAGTCACAGTGAGGCTCTAGGGCTGTACAACTTTGTGTTGCCCGTACTTAGGGTTGATAATAAATTCTGCCATGGACCTCTATGAAAATGATCCAGCCAGTGCTAGCCTGGCATTTTCTGTACACCATTCATCCCGCTAAGACCAGTTCCCTCCCACAGTGTGCTCAGGCCTATGAATACTCGACCTTCCATTTCCCCACCTCTGTCTTTATGAAACAGTAGGGGTAGCTCCTTCTCTAAGGCATCAAAATGAACCAGTTACCCCTGTACTTGTGATGTTTGGAACTGCTGTGATTTTAAAGGCTGCTTAAAGCAGAGTTTACTAGAGTTGTATAAATCTTTGCTTTAAATCCACTGTAAATACATTATAGAATCTGCCAAACATGCATTAAAATATTTTGCTCCAGATATGCCTATGTCTAACCTTTTGGTTTCTAAGAGCTTTAATCAGTAATCTTCAAGTAGGAAGTTATTCATCTTTATTGCCAGGCAGTTCTCAGTGGTGGTCGTGGCAACAATCTTTTCATTGCTTCTGTGTTTAGTTGTTCTTTGACATGATAGAAGTCAGCTGCAGTTCAATGAGCTCACTATTTGTGCAACTTAATTGCTTGCTTCCTTTAATATGTACTCAATTTTTCCTTTTATGAGCAGGGTTGTTGGAAAAATTAAGCTTAAGGATATAGCTATCCACTGTTAATTAACCTCCTTCCCAAACACATTAGTAAAATAGGTCAAATGACTGTTGAGTGTTAAGTGTACCATTACTAAGGTATTTCTCAGCTGGAAAATGAGCCCTATATTGGATAAGACAGGAGTTTCCAAAAAAGCTTCAAGGACTTAGGTGTCCATATCGCACTGAAATTCAATTAGATCCAAGTGCCTAATTCCCTTAAGCTGGATTTTACAAAAGCTCTTAGGAGCGTATGTTAAAGAGTTTTGATTTGGTGCATGTTTAGAGCATGCATGTTTAAAAATAGACTGAAACTGCTTCCTTTTGTTACTCTTCAATTAAGCTTAGTGGAATCTTTGGTTCCACTGGATGTGTGATCCATGCATGCATGCGTGTATGTGCATATGTGCACAAGAGCAGACAAAAAAAGGGAATTGGTTTCTTCTTAGGTATTTGTAGTTTGCATTAATAAGGATACTGCATGTGTTTGTTCTCTCAAAATGACTAATATTATTATTCAGATTTGAGATTCCTAGAATAGCTCTGTTATGTGAGGATGTATAAATAGTTTTGATGAGTATAAAATATGCTCAGTGAGGGAACTGATCTATCAAAACAGCTTTATACAGTGATAGTGTTATTTCTTTCCATGTCAGGGATATATTCCGATGGAAAAATCACTTTAATTGCAGTGGTGATAGATTGATTGGAATTTTGCCAATTTACCCCCAAAATTGTGCATGAATTTTAAAATCATATTTAGAAATGTGAGTTCAGTTGGAAAGTTCTTCATTTTTTTAAATATATGTATTTTACAAAGGGATGGATAAAGTTTAAGAAAAATGGAAGTTGGAAGATTTCCCACTGGGAGATAAAAGGCTGTGTTTTGTTACGATTACATCTCCCAATCGCAGTTCCCAGGCTAAGTCAGAAGACTTACTCTAGAAGGCAGTGGGACTTCCCATATGTGTAAACTCGCCTCATCCAAATATTATTGTGTGTTACAGTAGTGGCCAGCCAAGATCAGAGTCCACTGTGCCAGGCATGGTCCATGCATGTAGGAGGCAAGCCCTGCCTCGGAGAGCTTCTGGTCTGAAGCAGCAAATGGAGAGGAATGAAGCATTTCTGTCTCTGTCTTACAGAGCAGGGATAAAATGCCCAAGGTTATGCGGTGGATCCATGGCCTCCTTGCAACCACACCAGGAGGAATGTTATACCTTTGGGTTTGAATTGCAAACAGGGGTTTTGCACAGTTCACCTTCATGCTGTAGTTCCACAGAGAGGGGTGCTTCTCTTTGAACAGGCCTTCTCCAGGCAGGGTTTCCCTGCACCATGCCCCAGCTGTACTACACAGGCTGCACAGGGGCGAAAGGCTGCAATCCCCCAGACCTCTTCCAGGTCCCGTAGCTACATATTCCCCATGTGCAGAGTGAATGCCGTCCTTTCCAGCACAAGTTCTGCTTCTGCTCTATTGGTTTTCCCTGTTATTCTAATATAGCTTTATAAAGGGCTTGATAGATGCAAGAAAGTGAAAAATAAGTGTATTAGTGGAGGCTAGGCTCTTCATTTGAGTTGTTTTCCCAGTTCACCAAAGCCAGGGTCGGTGGAAAACTTCTGGCTTCCAGGATGCAAGCTGGAGCTCTACAGTACACTGTCTCTCTCTCTTTTATACCAGATCAGAATGCTGTAAAAAGGACATAAGGTGGGCGTAAATGACATTTCTGCCAAAAATCAAGGCCCCTTTAGCCACTGCCAGTGGCGTAATGGGGACTGTAATAAATGAGAATTACGTCCTTATTTAGAAAGATGCACTGAAATTGCTGAAATGCTGCCAATGTGATACAAGCATCAGGAAATCGCATTTGTTCCGTGTGGCCAAAACCCACGGAAAAGCTCCTTGAAGCACTTAATTTTTTAGAATGGCTGTAAAAAACGTTGTAGAGAATTAATACTGAAGTCCAGCAAACAACTTATAGACATGCTCCTGACAATGTGTTTTCACCCTCTTTTGTAGCTGATGGTGCTGCACTTCAGGGTACAGATCTGAGATTCTCCTCAACAGAAATGCACCTGCTGATGTGCAGAGGGCGTGAAATAGCTGAGGAGCTTCTGGAAGCCAGGTGATAGCCTTAAGCATTTAAAATGACTGCAAAACCACTGCTGTTTGCAGAGTGGCTGCTCCTTTCAGGACACAGTGAACTGATGCTAGAGCACAGTTCACACACTGCTACTTGCAGCAACAGAAGCAGCCTATTTCTAGACCATGGGACTCCAGGCCAAGAAAATAGTGCAGGGAATTGGCAGTTACTCCTTTGCTTATATATCTTCCTGCGGAGGAAAACAGTGTGAGGATTCCCAAGCTGGTCTGTGTGGAACTGGACAAAAAAGGGTGGCACTTGGTTATGCCGCAGCGGGGAGTGGAGTGTGTTAGAGGAGGACTGGCTCATGTCGCATTGCTTGTGTTGGGCAAGCCATAAGGATCCAAGCGCTCCCAGCTCTTCAGCCTGGTGAACCAAAACGGTGCGGCTGGCGTTCCTTGGAGCGGGGGGGACCATCTTAAAATGCGATTTTGCATGTGGCCGTGCAAGCTGGTAGCCACAGAGAGGACAGGCGGATTGGCAAGCCTTTCTGCAGCGGGGCCTTGCAGGGATTCGTGTCGCAGACCAGAAGGTGGCACTGCGGATACTGCGTTGGAGAGGTCCCATCAGCTCCCGGCCAGAGAAGGAAAGTGGGGGAAATACTGCAGTAATAAAGGCACTGTAAACCGGGTTACGTGGAAGGGTAGCAAGGGTCTGAGAGAGCTTAAAGCAAGCAGCGTGAATGGACAAGGCAGCAGTTTGGATGTGAACGGTGTGAGGGTACAGGGAACATTCTGGTGCTTAATCTTCCATTTGCAAGATTTTGATCTTATTAATTGCAGAATCGGACTGTGCAAAAGGTTGAAACTTGCAGTTTTATTGCAAACTCCCAAAGTGAATGAGCTTGGCAGGAGGTTTACAAAGTGAGCGTTGCAGAGGGGTTCTTGGCTTCGGCTGGACAGTATGGAAGGCTTGGTTGTTTTGAGCTGAAAACTGGCAAAACTTTGCCTTTTCAGCCCTTCTGTGGCTGACTTGGCAGTGCTGCGTTGGGAGAACCACTCCTACCTCTTGCATTTCTTTCTGTCAGCAAATAATCACCTTTTTGTCAATGAATGTTCAGTAGCGAGGGACAAACCGATGGACTTTGGTTTTGCTAAAACAAGAGACTGACATCAGAAGGAAGGAGCAGGTGAACAACTGGCTATGAGCTCTTTGTTAACACAGAGCCCACCTCTGAGGTTATACACCCAGCTTCTTCACCCTGAGACTCTGTGTATATTTTGAAGAGGATTTTGTGCTCGGCTCGGAGGGAAGCCTCCTAAAGACAGTTTGATTGGAAATGACTCTGGAAGGCCAGTGAGCGATTCATCATTCAAATGACTTATCCCTCCCCCAGAGTTTCTCTAAAGTTTCCTGTCAGAGCTCATGTGCCCTGAGGAAAAGTGCTTTTTCTTTTTTCATTCCTTCACTCTTCACTAGCTACTTGTGTGGGTGTCCTGGGGTCTCAGAGAAAGTGGTGCTGTGCCTGGATTTGTCTCAGCTTAACTCCACTCTGTTTCCATCCACCCCAGTGTGAACCTGGAGTCACACATTAAACTTTATGGTGACCCACTCATGGACAGACTTACCTGGCACATCCATTGGGTGGGGGCTTTAGCCTTCTCTAGAGCATCTC
Organism: Aquila chrysaetos chrysaetos; assembly: GCF_900496995.4. Classification (NCBI taxonomy): domain Eukaryota; kingdom Metazoa; phylum Chordata; class Aves; order Accipitriformes; family Accipitridae; genus Aquila; species Aquila chrysaetos. The sequence goes on along the minus strand of NC_044005.1, from coordinate 4,470,899 downwards.
TCAGCTGCTCCCCTCCACTGCCACATGGAGACAGTTATACAGGTGACAGGAGAATGAGGATCTCTAGGTCCTAAACCTGCTAACCCTTGTGAACAGTCACCCTGGGTCCGGTGCAGGGTGGGCCAGGATTTGTGCCTGGGTATGGTGCCCGGCTCAGGAGCAGAGCAGAGCCTACATGGGGATGCTTGGAGCTTGCAGCCCTATAGGGACCAGCTGGACTGAATCATGAAGGGTTGCAGTTTTTCCTCCTGCTGTCCTGCTGTGGGTAGTAGCTGCCAGCGCAGGGACAGTAATAAGCAGTAGAAGAGAAAAGACTTTCAAACTGGGAAGGGAAGATACACAAAAGCTGACCAAAGACATGAAGATCAGTGTTTTGGCCCAGGAGCATCAGCCCTTTACCTGGAAGAGTGCTGTGCTGCAAGGGGGAATAACTCAGTCTCTGTGCTCTGCTCTTCATATGAATGCATAAGAAATTTCTTCACCGCAGAGGGCAGAGCTCCCAGACAGATGCAAGAGGCTTGTGCAGGGGAGGTAAGGTCTGCTGCATCCTACCCTACTCCCTTTTCCCCTCTGTGGGCAGACAGGGTGGCTCGCAGTGTGACCAAGCGTAAATGGTGCGGCTCTCTGAATTGGCAGGGAGGGAATTTTTTTTTTTTTTTTTTTTTTTTTTTTGGTCAGGATTGCACTTGCAGTTTACAGCAAGCTCGTTTCTGCTGAAAGGCGGATGTGACTTCGCTGTCCTGCGAAGCCAGCCCCCATTCCTCCTCTTTCAGTCCTGGTGGAGTCCTGAGGCGGGGAAGGCCATGTGCAGCTCCGAAGGGCACACGTTTCCTGTCTCTTCGCTCCTGGCAGGTTTTGTCTGCAGACACTGGCTTGAGTACCCCGTAATTACATTTTTGCATTTTTTAATATAGTAACACATGGCTGGGCTTGTGGTAGAGAGCCAAGTGATGTCTTTGGGCCATGAGGACTATAAATAACCAAAGGGATCATTTTATTTGGTTATGGAAGGAAGAAGGTCTTTCTTCAGCAGTTACTGTACAAACACAGCTTTGGAGCAAATAAAGAACAGTTCTTTTTCTATATGTTAGGGAGATACCCATGGATTCAGCAGAACCCCCCCAAAAGACAAAAATTCTTTGAATTACATTTCTGTACAGAAGGCCTTCACACACTGTCAAGCTGTCCAAATTATAGCTTTGTTTTCATTTTAGTTGTGGCAATTATTGTGCTTTTGTTAAAAATACCATTCTGTGTCAATTCTAAGCTCTCGGTAGCAAGGACTGTCTTAAAATAAATGTATGTACAGTGCCAGGCACAATAGGCCTCATCTGTGCCCGAGACCTGGAGGCACAACTGCCATATATACAGCAAATAGCTGGTTTGTGTAACAAGATGCAACTTTTCAGGTCTAGATCTTGGCACTATGAATCTTGAAATCCATTTTCCCTCCACAGCGCGCTCCTTGGCACACGGGCGTAAGCTGTATCAGATTGCACTCTGCTGTCAAGCAGCCTCCCCCACTTGCTCCCCAGCACCTATTTCCCCCACTGTGGTGATGCCCCTTGCCTTGCATAGCACCCTGCTTTCCACAGGCAGCCCCTAGATCTGTGTGTTGCTCTGACCAGAAACGCCGAGCAGCAGGCAGGACCAAGGCTGCGGTGTTGTTCTGACGCCAAGCCGATTCCCCACCAACAGCAGCCTGATTCTTCAGCATTTCTCCATTGGGTGGGTGGTCTCGTATCCCACAGTGCTGGGATGCACCCTGCTCTGAGGCCTCAGCGCAGGAGCACGTTCATCGTGCTAGCGAGCAGCCAGCCATCCCCCCCGCCACGGCTCACTGATAATCTAACATGTTGTGATTCCTCTAACTTGTAGAGTTTGCTTAGTGTGAACAACTACACACGAGGCTCGGGGACAGGAATATTTAGGCCTGTTATGTTTAGCTTTAGTTCTGCTTTGGAATAAAGCTGCCGTGACCTAGTATATGGGCCGAGCGCTGGATCTGCCATAAACAGTTTGTAGAACTTGAACACAAGCTTCTCCTAACAGAAGAGAAAGATGCTTGGAGGGATTACAAAGGTATATTGCGCATCTGCAGAGGTTACAAACCAGAGAGACCTTTCCGTGTACCATGGACCAGGATGTCTGGTGCATCTACATATTTGTTAATATATGTGACAAAAATATAATGGGGCCATTTCTACCCCCATTTTGTGGACGGAAAATGTGATCAAAGTGTACTCTGACTCTGATAACCAAGCAGGTGAAGAGTATGTACCGCAGCCTTTCTCATTTCCTTTTGGGGAATGTTTTCTCCTGCACATGATCAAACTCATAGCATAGATGAGTGCCACACCAAGAGGTTTCATTCCTAGCATGTGTATGAATTGCTACATTTCTGGAGGGAAGCCGCTGTTCATACAATTGCATCGTTACAAAGAGGCTATAGTTGCATGATTCTCCTCGATTAGTGGTGCTGCCAGATCATTCCTAATATTTTTTTTTAGGTAGGCACAGCAGTGCAATGAATCTGATAGCGTGTATGTTTTGATGTGGTGCATTGACAGCAGCAGTGTCTATCAAGAAGAACAACAACTACAGAGTAAATAGCAGAGTGCTCTCTCTATCATGATGGGGCAGTTGCAGGGAAAAAGCTCCCATTGTTTCCACGGCCATATCGACCGAGGCATACACAAGGCCCTCTTGATTAAACGAACTGGCAGCAGAACAGCAAGTTCTTGTTAACCATACATGCCAAAAGGCCCTAACACAAACAATCCCCATTATAAATTAGGCCTTTTACAAACAATATTTCAAGAAACTACTTGTCCGTTTTCCATGCCATTATGCATTTTTAGGATGATTACATGTTTCTGCTGGATAATGGCCTTTTGCCAAGGGCAAAATGGAGTTTCAATAGGATTCATTATGAAGTGAAAAGTTTTTCTATTCCTACCTCTTGGAAGGAAAAAGCCACTCACAGATAAAGCTCCTGATATAATTACGTTGCTTTAGATAACCAGCGACATTACTTCCCAAATGATAAGTACTTGTTTTTATCCTTTCTTAATCTCACAAGCCTCTTGTAGTCTTTTAATAGGAAGTGGTGGCAGCTGTGAAGGCCACTTGATCATTTAGGTCCAAGCAGAGTGCAAGGCTGCCCTGCCAATAAAAGTCAAGACAGCTCCAGCTATCAGGATTGCTGTTAGAGGAGGAAGTGCTGTCTGCAAGGACAAACTATGCCAGGCAACTTTTCAATGCACTGCTAAATAATTATGTTCCATTATAAACTTTTCCCTTCCCCCTGTTCATTTTACAGAGCCTGATCTTCCCTTGAATTAAGACATGTTGTTCGTATCTGAAAGGGAACATGAAATGCTGAGCTTTCAGAATGGGGATGTCAGGGATTCATCCTGCAAGGGTCTGAATGACCACGGTAGGGGCCAAACCCTTGGATCCTGGTGCTGTGCACAGCAGTTCAACGGTGCTTAGTATCACAGAGGAGTCATGCAGCAGCTTTGTGACTGGGATCCCGACAAAGGCAGAGGTTGCCTTGGGGACTGAAAATAACGGGGGGCTTGTAGTAGAAGCCCTGATCTGGGTCTCAGGAAAACTGGCTCAGTTTCCAGTCCTCCCTCAGAGTCCTTGGTTTTGATCAGTTGCTCACTGCCCTCGTTTCCCATTTGTTAAATGTGAATGGAAGTGATTTCTCCTTTTGGCCAACTCTTAGGATTATAAGATCTTAAAGACTCTGTCATCTGTACAGAATATCAAGATCAACAGGCTTTTGCCTGTCTTAGTTGAGATATTGAGATGTTACTGTACTAGAAATCCCATTTCTCTGATCTATGGCTCATGTGACCAACTTTGTTTATAAAGATGCCCATCATTCTCCATTACATGCTTCCCCCATCATTACTGCAGGAATTTCATCAGGAGGGCAAAAAATAACTTGGTGACCGTGAGAACAAAAGCCCCAATTCATGAAAATTCATTTTGAGGTGGCAAAAGCAATTTATTATACCCACATAGTAATTATTGTCAAGTTACTGATTCCAGGATTTCATTATTATTATTAAGAAGACAAGCCATTTACACTTTTATAGTCTGAGGTCTTTAGAAACACTAATTAGAGCTTTTCAGCACTCCTGGAAAGGAGGAAGATTTTATTGTGCAGGATCAGCTCACATTTGCTAGGAGGGGAGCAGGGAGTTAAGTGGCTTGCCTGTGTGACAGTGGGAAGTCTGTCCTGACAGCTAAGGAATTAGGGGATCCCCCCTTGACTTTGTTGCCTGATTCATCTCCCTTGGCTTATCCAAGGAGCCAGTCTCTAGGCTCCCTTGGAAGAGCAGAGAAAAAGGCACCTCCAGGTGGCAACTCAACCTGCTGAACATCCACACTTCCACTCGCTAAAATCAGTTTTTAAGGACTCCAACTGATGTGCTGCTGGCAAGCTACTAAAGTTAGATGAGGTGAAGCTGAGCTGAGGCCACCTCACCCTAATACTGCTTCCCTATCTGTGAGGAGCCAGCAGAGCTGAGAGGAGGAGTAACTCTGGGGAAGGTATGTACTATCCAAACTGAGGGTGGGCATGGGTGTTTGAGTGAGACATGGAGGAGTGGGAAAGGGAAATGTGGTCCTGGGATTTAGATACTGAAATGCATCTCATGCTGCCACGGTGGTCTTGTATGAGGTGAGATGCTTTTATCGCCCTTTTGGCTGGAAGCCCTAAAGGCATGTTTTTCTGTTTCTGGGTACTCATCTGAGCTCCATCTGAATTGCAGGTGAGCTTAGGGCTCCAAACTGTGTACATCGAAAATGCTGTAAAAGGCAAAGTACTTTGAAATATCATGCTCTGGACATGCAATGTTCTTGACCTGTGGTGATGTCGTCTTCTCCTTTCCCTGCTCAAGAGGGGAATAATTCTATCTGCTTACACCACAGAGGAGACAGAGCCACAAAAAGCTCATGTGGAATTAGGGTGATGGGTCAGAGAAAAAAGATGACAATGAGAGTTTGACAGGTGGGTGTTTGATGGGCATATAAGGAAGTACACAACCTAAGCAATTCTTGTGCTCTGTGCATTACAGGAGAAAAGAGAATGGGTTGTTATGGACTGTTCACACAAACAGGCAGGGGAGTTGAAAGCTGGTTGTGGGAAGTTAGTTTTTAGTCTTTTTTACAACACAGGTGTGTTTTATATAAAATGTATATTATATAAGTGTGTATATTGACAGTATATACTTATGCTTATTTAGGAAAATAAAGGAGATGAAAGCATATATATGTATAAAGAAACATTATGCCTGGTGGGGTATGCCTCTTGGACTACAAAGTCCAGTTCTCTCATCCGGTAGGCAGTCAGTCATTACAAGGTCTGGGTCACAGAGGTGGCTGCTCTGGTGCCATAGGGAGGGAATGCAAACAGGGGCAAACATACCCAGGCATTGCCAGCTCCTGCCACCTCTTGTAGGCAGATTGAAGCACCAAGTGGCGGCAGGTCACAGTCAAGGACCTGTAAACTGCCAAGGGAGTGCCAGAAGATACTCAGGGAGGGTGTCCTTTGTGGTAAGTGTTACCGCAGCCTTGTGCAGCCAAGTCACATAATCCTGCTCCTAGATTTACCAAGCTCCGCCTGAAAGTGCCATAGTGATCAGAAAGGAAGGCGTCTGCAGGCCTGGGTGAGTGCTGTCCTGCATGGGTTGGCAGATCACGCTTTTAGACAGCCCTGATAAAAGCAGCCATGCTGCAGGCACAGTGCTGTACTCCCCAAAGGCTGTTAAATGCATTAGTCATTAGGCATTTAATTACCTCTTTTCACCTAGGACTCAGCTGACCTCTAATGACCAATATTTGTGTTCAGAAGAACAGGGATGAATTGAGACAAGCACTGACAAAGTCTAATGGCAAGTGACTTCTTGCCTAAGGTCATGCAGGAAGTCTGTGGCAGAAACCCTCTCTGCCATAAACCCAAAGGCATTCTTTGCTGCTGGAGTCATACTTCAGCTGGAGTGATTGTGCTCTGTGTACCAGGTGGCATTCAAGATGACAAGTGAAAAGGAGGAAATCCTTTCACAGCCCTGGAAACTGGGAGCTCCATCCTCTGCCCCCAGAGATGGTGGAAAGACTCATTGTCTTCTGCAAACTTGGCATGGAGCTGTCGTGAGGCTCTCCTGCAGAGCCTGTGGGGAAACTGCGGGCCAGAGGGAGGACCTGTGGCTGGAAAATTTCCTGAGATAATGGGAAGGAGAGAAGAGAAGCACCACTGCCTGGGTCAAGAGCAGCCTTTTCTGTTCTTCTAAAAGCTGCCTCTGGGGCATCACAGCTACCCACTGACGCGGGGCTCTGTCCTGCTCTGCAGAACAAAGTGAACCACATAGAAACCCTGACCCAAAACTTGTGTGTGGAGACCCTTTTGGCATTGGAAAAATGAAGAGTGTCCAAGAGGACACTCCAGAAATTCAGGTGTATAGATACTACACTGAAAAGACCAGGATACCCTCTCCCAATTAGTCGCCTGAGCCAGATGGTAGAAAGAAGAAGGATATTATTAGAAAAATAAGCTATATCAGGGAGGCAAGAAAAACTGAATAGAAACCAGATTGCTTCAAGGCACTTGAATTCGTTGCCCATTTTTTCATGTCAAAATTACCTAAAGGATGTTGACAAACTGAGAAAAGCTTAGGAAACCAAACAAATAATAAACCCTGATAACCAGCAAGCTCCCCAAAGACCCTGCATGCCTCAGGAAGGGGAATTCCAGTGAAAATCACCACATTTCCAAACTGCTGGTTTTAGTGTTAATCTTCTGGGAGCTGTTTTTAAACAAGGTCTGCAGCAGCTTATGTAGCCAGCTGAGCAGATGATGTGAATAAAAGAAATGAGCCACAGATCAAAAAAGTCTACATGGTTTGGCTTTTAATTTTACCTCTTCGTCTTTTACCCAGATGTGGTTGTGGGTAGGTATCAGCCAAGAAATTGCAGGTGGCATGGTTATCTTGCTATTTACTGTGCGATGATGCTGCTACCAGCTATTCAATAATAGGAAATGACTAATGATGTGGTGGAAATTATGAACCAGGATTAATAAAACTTGAAAAGGAACAGTCTGGTCTGTTTGATCCTCTGAAGAGGAAGTCTGTCTGTGTACAAGTCTTTTCCCTGAGGTGATGTTCTTATTAGTCTGATCTGAGTAGGGAGCAAAGGGAACCGAGTTTGGAAGTGGCTTAAAAAGAAGACAGTAAAAGAGGACATGAAGTATTGTCGAAAAACATCCCTGGGTGACAGGCTTCTTTCTAATGCTGCCTTGCAGGAGGGTGGTGGTAAGTCACAGGAAGGCAGTTCCAGTCTGCATGTCGCTTGCAAGTGAAAAGGAATTTCTTGGAGAGCTGCATTTGACTCAGGTCCGATTTTGCTGCTCTTTCTCCTGCCAAATTCTCCTTGAATCGTTTTGCTTGATGAGGGACTACAGTGCCGGGCTACTTCCAGTGCTGCTCAGCCTTGTGAACAGGAGGTGCCATCTTCTGAGTGCTGTAGCAGTGACGTGAGTAATTTCTTGGTGTAGAGCCGGAGGCAGGCTGCCTTTCATAGATAGGGCTGTTGCAGGTGCCATGATTTGAAAGCGAAAAAGCGTCCTTACAAATCAGGCCCAAGAAAGGGAAGCAGTGGGTGTGAACAGAGTAAAATCCTGAACTGAGCCTAATGGAAGAGGTTTCTGGACTTATATCCTAAAATGAATGTGTAAGTCTTGGAGAACTGGAGTTCTCCTGGGTAAAACCACCACTATCTGAGAAAGCACCAAGATGAAAATATGTTTGATGTGGCAAAGCTGACAGCTAGGACACATGCTGGATTCCAGGTTGTTACCACAAACCAACAGTCCTTTGCCCCTGTGTCTAATAGATGTGTAGCAGAGGTGCTAGATCTACCTGCAAGTCTGTAACTGACAGGGCAATGTGGCATGGTAGGAGAACAGTAGGGCCATACAAGTCATGGTAGTGAGGACATAAGGGAGCTCTTGAATAGAGGCTGGGGAAGCTGGCCTCCCCTAAGCCCCCTTCCATTTCCCAGAGAGGAGACTTGGGTTTATTTTTTTGTGGGAGGTATTATCTATTTCCTAGGTTCCTTGATGTAACAAATTCCCATGACTGCATTGGCAAGCCACTGGTGATCTCTTCTGCTCTTCTTGAGGCAGGTCAGAGTTGTAGCTATTGCTCTTTTCCTACAGGACTGAAGTTGATTCAGTAGGGTACCAAGTAATGATGTTGAATGGCCTGTAATGTTTGATAATATGTGAAGGAAATGCTCTCCTGAAATAGATGCTGCTGTGTGGTTGGCTGAGATTGCAGAGATGTGAGTTCAGTGTGACCCTGTCTAGTCCAATATTTGTACCAAAACCAGTGCCAGAATTTGACATTTTGAATGCTTGTGTCCAACAGCAGTTCTTTGCTTTAGACCCCCTTGATTTTGCCACTGTTTGAACTTGTTTGGTGTGAGAGAAACATGGTAAAAAGGCCTCTAGCCTGGCAAGTGAAAACATGGTCAAAGCCGATGGCTTTCACTTAAACCCTCTAATCTTGGGATTGTACTGGATTGAATTGGAGAGAGAGGCTCAGGGGAGGCAGGAAGAGCGAGAGCACTAGGGAAGGAAAGAATTGGAAGGGAAGAATTGACTGCTGTCCCCTCGCCCCCAGGCGAGCTCTTCTTTGGTACACACTGGTGCTGAAGCATTGTGCACAGCCCAGACCCAATCCACTAATCTTCTGGTATGGGGCTTGCTCCCTCCTCTCCTTTTTCCAAGGTTAGTTTGGGGCAGAAAGTGAGTTTCAGACTCTTATCTGTCATTATAGTGGTTCACTGCTTGCTGGCATTTTCTGTGTAGTCCCCAGTCTCTCCCTTGGCATGTATCAGGCACAAAATACGGCCCATCATGTAACCAAAACTCAGGCCATTTAAAAAGAGCATGACCAAATGCAGGAGAGGATTGTGCATGCTCTGAGTCACAGGATGGCAGCTGTGTGCTCATCCTATCCTGCAATTTATTCATTGCCTGATAGAAAACATCTTTCTGTTGGTGACATGGCAGGAGCATGCCATGGTGGCCATGGACATTAGAGAGGTGGGGTCATGCAGCTACTGAGTGTATCCATAGGGCAATAATGGAGCCTGCATTGGCAATAGACAACAGTGAATTTTTATTTTTTTGAGTGGCATTGTGAGCACTCAGCTTTAACTTCATGATAGTCTTCAAGTTCACCAAGTTCATTAGTTAGTGTAAATCAGTTGGATCCACTCTAGTTCCCTTTATTGCAGCTGAGGGTCTGGCTTCAATCTCATTTGGTTCATCAATCCAGAGAGTGGTCATTACCTGGTATTTGGAGCTCTGGCCTTTTAAAGGAACGAACATTTGGTTGCATTTCAGTGTGTGTGGAGGACAAGTCGCCCCTCAGATTTCGGTGTTTGAAGTTTGCTGCTCAGGGCAATGAACAAGCAGTCACTAATGTCAGTGTGTGAGTTTGAGCCCCAGAGGAGTGTAGGCAGCCCCTATCCAGTGGGGTAGTTTGTGAGAGTCTATACACTCCTCCTGTCTCATCTCTTGTGTTGTCTCCTAGTTCTTTCCCCTATGCCAGCTTTCTTTTTCTCACTCCTCCTCTGGCTTCCTCTTACTCTTTCAAATAATTTATGTTTTAAAGTAAAACTCAGCTATGCAACTGGGTTTACATTTATAAATTGTATTGGGCTGACCCTCTCCTTACCTCTGAGCTGGTATTTTTAAAAGCCTTGTTGTTTCCCGCTGCTTCAGAAGGTTAAAAGTCCAATCTCATTACAAATGCCGTGCATATGTTGTTGTTTAGTATTATATCAGTGCATTACCTAAAACTACACAGCCAATCATAACTCTGATGGACTGTGTCCCACGTCATCATATGGGTGGGATGGAGGCACTGATGTTTTTTAAAGACATTAAATCCTGGTCCCTGCTTTGTTATATCTGAGGATCTTCATTTTGTCCTTGTGGTATCATAAAGCATTTTCACTCTCTGCTTGGACAATACAAAGAAACATTCAGGGCTTGAAATCCCATAATCAGCTTTGATCATGCTGCTTTTGGGAAAGTAAGGACAGATGACTTTGTCTTGGTGGAATGTTCCTCCCTGCGAATGCTTTTGAAGTTCTTTTTCTTATTATTTCCCTCTTGATATAAACCAACCTGCTAGATTTTTGTTGCTGTTGTCTTATTCATAAGCTATGTACCGAGTTGCTCTTTTTCTCAGTTCTTTTTCCCAAAGAAGATTTTCTTGACACCAAGTTCTTCATCTACTAAGGTAAACAGAAACCTGCCTAATACTTTGATCAAATTAATTTTACAGTGTCACCTGCGCCTTTTTCTAATTCATCAATAGAAGTTCTCTCTGAATCTTTAGTATCGAAAGACTTCACTTGTGTTTAGAATGGACCTGGTCCTGTCATATTTATGTAACAATTGTATCTAGGCCAGCATATTCAAAATATACTGTAACTGGACCCCAGAAAGAAAGTAAATTATCAGTCCTTCATTGTGGGGAGCATATTTCAGCTTAGTATAAGCCAGAAGCAATGAACATAATGCCCTGACCCCACTGCTATTGATATTTGGCTACAGGAGATTCAAGCCCAAAGACTGTCTACATTGGGTGAATCTTACCCCAAAAGGTGATGATAAAGGTGAGGCTCTCACGTACAGCCTTGGCATCAATTTTGTATGTGGCAATAATAGTAATAACATCTTTGTGTTACTGCTTCATCCACAAAAGCAGCCTAGGCTTAGCAGTGGTTCCCTCTATTTGTTCTTTCCATAGAACAGAAGAAGTATTTGCAGAACAGTGTCCACTCTTTGCAGAAACAGATGCTCAAACTATTTGTTTTTCTTCTTTTTGCTCTAAGCTAGATGAATATAATGTTCTCCTGAGTTGTAAAAGACTGTTTTTGTATCTCACAGTCACGTTTCAGTATCAGCAAATATTTTAGATATGAGTTAAGAGAGGTACCCCACTGACAGAAGAAGGCTGGCGGAGCTTGTGGTATCACATCATAAATTCCCTCTTCTGCTATGAAAATGTAATAAAATATGTGGCACAGCAGATTTACAATGACAATGCTGCTGCTGTATTAAGGCAACTATTTTATTTCTTTGTTTCAAACCACAGTTTTTACTGTACTACACGCAATGAGTACTTCCTCCATGAAACAATGCCTACAAACTTCACATTAAGTCAAATATGATCTCATAGAGACTCTTTATCAACTTGTTACACCATTATCTCTCTGCTGCTAATAAATTTTGGGAGTGAAAATTTATATGCAAATGTTTTATTTCAGCTATCATTATACTTAGCTTATCGTGAGCCTGGTAGTGCCCCCACCCAGTTACATCATCCTTGGAAAGATTTAGTTCAATATGTCTTTTATAGTCTTACTGCAATGTTATATTTGCAAGCCTGACCACACAAGTGTAATGGGCTTCCCAGCTAGCTACAGCCTGATCCTATCAGGTGATGCAGGTAGGCAGGGTCTTGCTTGCCTGGGGAACTGTATTAACTCAGGTTGATTCTGTGGTAGGACGGTGGTAGCATGGGACAGGGATATGCAGAGCTGTGAGCAAACTGGTCCATGTCCCCACGTAAATCACTTCACTTCTCCTCTGTTCTGTCTCTAGGTAGGTGTCTCGGGCTGTCTGTTTGCTGAGTGCCTTGTCCAGCCATATCAGTGTTTTCCTTCTCACTGCCTCTTTTGTTGTTGGGTTCTGATTTGAAAAAAGAAAGTTGAGATTACAACCTTTTATTAATCAAACTTCAGGCTTCTTCCGTCTCCCACTGTTAAATTGTCATAGAGATGTCAGAGCTTGTCTGATGGTGCTCCCCATCCTGATTCAGCAAAGCATTTAAACATGTGCTTATGTCTATTGCAGTCCTGTGAGCATTCATCCTATAAACTGCAGTCGGGAGTGAGAAGGAAAGAAGTACTCATGATTTTGCATGTTTAATATTGAACAAATAAAACTATATGGCTTCTGGGCTGCTCCCCAAAATATTCCTGTAGGTCATATGCTTTCAGAGGGATGACAGCAGGAGCTGTCATGTTCTTTATGTACATTACTTTGACACTGTGGATCCATAGGCCAAATAGATAAATAGAAAGTGTTACGCTAGACGGTAGATGCTGTCTGGTTTGTTCTGTGCTTGTATTGTGATTAAAGCATCGTGACTTTTGATAAGAAATTTGATGGGAAATTCTACATGCAACCATAGTAAGCAATAACACAAGTAGGTAGGTGAGAATTTCAAGAATTTCAAGAGGCCGAACCTGGGAGCATGAAGGTTTAGTTATGATGCTCTTCGTGTTTGCACACTTAGAGAGTGTGAATAAATTTTGTCTGAATCATTTTTCCAGTGGACTAAAAAGGTCTGTGATTTTTTTTGTAGCAAGCTCACTGGATACATGAAAGTTAACTTTCTTTAAAATTTTCTGACTCTTTTGTCAAGATAATAAATGCATTTCCTTTTAAGGAAATTACTCTAATTACTAAGGAGATATCGCATGATTGTTATGATTGACTTTAATTTGTTAATATGTGTTTAGGTGAATGCCTCAGTATAATGGCAATGATAAAATTTAGAAGGCTTATGCCTCCATGCTTCCCAAAGACACAGGGGAATAAGCTGATCTCTTGTTTTTAAGTGCTCACCAGGTATTTTTGCTTCATTGTCCAAATTCTACTTATAAAGTTGTACAACAGCTTCCTCTCCATGTTTGCAGTTCTATGATAGGCTGTACTGTCAACACCTAGATAACTCCCAAAGACTAGAAGATTGCTAAAGCCAAGCAAACTTTATCATACTACTTTTCTACGCTGTCATTGACCAAGCTGAAGAAGACTTTTGAAGGAACAGCAAAGTAATCTGTAGGTACTAACCTCAGAGGCTGTGATCACTGTAATTCTTAGATAAAGAATACTACGTGTAGTCATGGGAAGAGAACAGGAGAGGAAGCAGCAGTTGGAAGAGTGAGTAAAAATTATCTACACAGATTGGCATTTTCAAAAATTCCTATCAGACTAAATATGTGTTACATTGACAGACTTGTGATCCTTCATCATTCATGCATGTTTGGGAACCTTACCACAAGGGGTGAAGAGGATCACCTTGGAATGGTGGAAGAAGAACATAAAATCTGACATCAAAAGCACTTGTCTGGTAAGGAGAGCTTTCCACCCAGGAACACAGACAAGACCCTGAGTCATGAAAAGCACATTTCTTTCAGAATTACACCAAAATAGCTGTGAAAGCTTGCATTTAATTATTTACAAAATGAATTTTTCTCATTTTCATGCAAAATGAAGTTGGCATTTTCATTTCTTCAGTGGTTGCAGCATATTGCTGTGTCACTGAACCCATCTGCTCCACAACTGTCAGGATTGTGGCACTTCAAACACACAGGGGCTGAAATACCATCCATTTGACAAATACTTGCTCAGCAGATCAAAGGTCACAGAAACAAAAGGCATCAGTAACCAGGAGCCCTGGGTCTATAGTATACAAAAATATTGCAAATACAACTGCTTCTAAATCTTAGCTGTTTTCTTCCTAATACTTAAGAGACCAGTGGATGATGTGTCCACAGGTTAGTGAAAACCTGGCTCTATGTTTGAAGCAGTTAGAACAAGCCATAGAAGAACACCAATGAAAATCAAAGGAAGAGTTGAAATGGCTTCCACTGTTACTCCAGGTCACCAGGGGAGGCTCAACCAACCAGTGATTTAAGATTAACACACGCATCAACACATATGGACAATTCCAGTCAAGCCAGGAACTGTTTTTTGTATGACCATGAGGAAAGTTAACTATTGTATCCTAAGTCATCTGGCATTTTTTCCCAAATAGCAGAATTTCCTTTCTTCTTCTGGAGAACTTTGCATTTTGCAAGGGAGTGTGTTTACGACAGATTCCCACATCAGAAGTGGTGACATCAGTGATTCCTCTTGCAATTTCCCATCAGTACCCCGGGGACAGGGCTGGCCTTCCTTTGGTAGCACACACTGAGATCTGGGGACAGCAGGTGCTGTAATACACCGAAGTGCTAGTGCTCTCACCAGGCATTAAAGCCAGTGGAAGTTGCAGGAGTCACCACAATGCATAGCCTGTATCAGGATCTGATTGCTCTTTATTTCATGGAGGTCAGCGACAACATGTTGCCCAGCAGTGATAGAAAGCAGCGGCTGTGCTGCAGTAGCCATTGTAATGGAAGGAATCTTGATGTTTGGTTCCAAACTAAGTAGGAACTAAGGTATTTTTAAGTGTGCAGCCTGCAGTTCATTTGTGTGGGTTGTCTCCAGATGTGGGTAATGTAAAGGGGAGACAAGTGTGGATTCACTGGGTAGGGTGCAAATCAGCTCATCCTTCATTTGCTACTGCTCCTTCTTTCTTTTTGGGCTCTGGGGCCAAGCTAAGGAGCATTAGGTTATCCCCCTCCCAGACTTTGGTCTCTGCAGCCCTAGGAGAAGGTCCTAATCCACTCCCTCCTCTCTCTTGAGGCAGGAGATGGAGGGAATCCATGTTGTCCCAAGATGATGTGCATGTGTTTGCCATGCTGGAAGCTCTGCATATTCCTCCTACTCCTGTGTAACTCCCCATGCTGATGAGCCTGCTACAGGTGATCTAGGGATCTGTGTTATCTGTAGTTTTATTTCTAAGGGGTGAGGGGTCTGGCAAGTGAAAAATAGGCTTTTCACTGAGTTACACTAAATATGACTTTTCTCTTTTTTGCATTCCTGCACATGCTGGGGATGTCCCTCTCAGGATACACAGTGAAATGCTTTAATACACACTTCACATGACTCCTGGAGATTTAAAAGCACTGTGAAAAGAGATTGGGCTTGTTTAGGATTTAAGAAACAACTTGTTGAGGTTATTTGACTATCCATGATTTAACAAACTGCTAAGTGGTTAAGGATAATTTTCTGTTAGCTTGCTGATACTCTTCTAGGTGTCTGATAAACATCAGCAGCTGAGCTGATTGATAACTGATCATCTGATTTGGCTGCTAATTGCTTATTTGACCATCCAGTTACCTGTTTGTTAGATTTTCAGGTGGCCATCAAAAGCAATTAGTCTTCTGATCACTCAATCATGACTTGGATGTACAGTAAGATGAATCAGCTGTTAGTAGCATATTTTCAAACCCAATCTGTAGAAAGTAGTTTATGTTCCCAAACAAGGGCTAGGACTCTGATGAATTTTAGACTATTATATGACTTTCCCAAGGAGACACCCCTCACCAGAGGGACTTTAAAGATTTGTTACAAAGATGGTTGCAGCTAATCCGACGGAGGTTGCCTGGGTGGAAAGCATGTGTGTGTGTATTTATGTATCCCCACATACCGTGTGTTTCTCTTCTGTGTAGTCAGGAAGCAGAGTCGTCCTCCTGCCATGTATATTCATCAGGTATTATCTGACCTCAGGTCCTACTTAAGGAAATATCTACCTGAGGTTGATGGAAGATTTGCTCAAATAATGGCATCATTAGCAGCACCTGTGATAAAAGTGGAGTGTCACCCACAGTGATTGTAAGGAGCATTGCATGATAGCTGGGATGTCTGTAAAATCTGTACAAAATTAACTACAGCTGTACAATAGGTGATTAAACTGGTTTTCTCATGCTGTAACTCAGCCCTCTTTAATACTCATTTAAGAATTCTTTCTCTTTTATAGGACTGTAATATGTATGAGCCCATTCCTTTCCACCCTTCCTATTACTCTACAGCAATGCCTTATTTAATACCCTACTTTTATTTTTATTGCTTCTTGCAGTCAATCTCCTCTCTTCAGCCTCTGTCCTGGGAAGCTTAGCCAAGCAATGTGGAACTTCTTGGTGGGGAAAGTGATGAAAAAGGAACAGAACCACACCAAATTTGTTATGCTAGTCCCACAGCAGAGGTAGATTTCCCGGAGAAAGATTGGCACAGGGCAGATTCCTCTCCTTCTGTTTCTGTCTTCACACCTCTGAACCCGCCTATGTGGAGTCCAAGTGGGACAAGATTATGTCACTTCTTCAGTCTCCTCAGGTCCTTTTGTGGGACAAGAGGAAATTCCTACCGAGCCTCTGTGGAGCTAGTCTGTAACCTCTGTAAAACCTGGGAAATCCAAGGGATGAGGCTTTCTTGCAAACATACTTGTATCTGGTAACCACTTCAGGAGCTCTTCCTGAAGGAGTGGAGAAATTGCTAGATCTACTTTTGGTAAAATACTGACATAGTTCAGCTCAAGTCAACTGGCTATGTTGGCTGACAGCTGAGGACCTATTTCCTATAAAGAGAGAAATGTCCTGTAAAAAGGGGCCATAAACAAAGCAAGTTTTCAAAGAAATTGAATGCAGCCTATCAACATTGCCAATGTATAACATCCGAGCTTGTGAATTTGTCACCACAAGCACAAAGCCAGAGCACTTTGGGTTCTCTTCCCACCAGTTAATAGTCTGAGGTCCCCAGGAGTGGCTGTGCTTCTCTAATCTGATGAGTGAAATAGGAGCCAGAGAATTTCACTGTGTGATTCCTGGGTAGAATTCAAAAGCTTGTGTGTCAGACTGCCTGCTGCCTACAAGAGGACATATTATGCCATCTTGACTTAAAGACTTCAAATGAGAAAGAACTTAACATATCCCAAAGTTAATTGTTCCAATGGTTAACTGTCCTCACTGCTAAAATACACCTTTACCTTTTTAACCTTTGGGATTAATCTTCTAAGATTTTCTTCACAACTGTGAGGATTTGAGACCTGTTTTAATTTTTAATGAGCCTGAAATTCTTATATAATAACAAGCTGCTGGGACATGGGGCTTTGAACAAAATATTTAGTAATACTAGACCAGCAATAAAATGGATAGCGTTGGAAGGCCTGATACTGCCAAATTACCTAGTCTTTCCAGTAGCAGAAGGTAATTACTGAGTTGTATTGTTTTTACTAGCAGATGACTGAAGACATTTTTCTGGAAAATGAATGCAGCCTGATCAAAGACACTCCTATCTAGTGAAATGAAAATCCATTAAAATGCGGTGCTAAGCTTCTCTTGGTCCCTGTTGGGCAGAAGACGCCTATCCCATCCACCTCTAATCTGAGAAGCTCATTGAGTCTACCAGACCTATTTGTAGTGAGACACTTGCAGGAGACGAAACCTTGGCATGGGAGGTTGCTTGTCTCCGAGGGCTGTTGGAAGGGGAGCAGAATTCCTTGTCTGCCTCGGTCCACCCACGCAAACAGGAAAGGGGCCGTGCCAGATGATAAGTCCAATTTACCATCCAGGGTAACTAGATGCCAGAGAGGATTGTTTTCATTTCCATGGGATTTCTAATTAAGGGACATGCTTTAACTGTGTTTTCAATGGCTGAACATCCAAATGACAGTTTGATATGAGCAATTTGTCTGGCAGGCTAGATAAATTCATACCAAAGCTAAAGGATTTTCCGTTTAAAATGGGTGCACATCCTTAGCTGCGAATCGGATCAAACATTCCCATAACTAAAGAATCCCCTTTATATAACAACTTCTTTTTAACCTTCATTCTTTGCAGTTTTAATGATCAAAGTCTCTCTGTCTCCTGATTTGTCCCCAGTCATTGACTCTGCCAAGTGCTTGTTTTTTTCTGAACTCTCAGTCTTGTTCCAGTTTGATGAATGAAGGGAAATGTCTATTCCCATTTCTCCTGTCCCACCCAGCCCTAATGAGCAGTAGCATTGTCTTGACTGACTCCTGCGGGAATTTGCTACCTGCATAGCTGTTGGGCTGGGCTGTTGCAGCTGAATTGCTTTTGATGCTTTGTTTTTTAGAGATGCGATCCACAGTCTTGAGAGCAGGTAGAGGGGAAAGGTGCAACGTGATTAGGCTATTAGGTGCCATTTGTTTCCGGAATATTGGAAATCCATCCAGTCATTAAAGGTGTTGCTTTGGTTGAGGATATACTGCCTTTTATTGCGTTCACAGAAATAGATCAAAGACACATTCATGACATACGTGGCCAGCAGAGGTGATGTGGGCAAATGTTAAGTGGGTTTGTTCCTGTAGGAGTCCTAGTATGAAACTCTCTTGATAACTTTGCCAGGTTCAGCTAGAAAGACTTTGACATTTAGTGTAGGTTAATGAGAACTGTGAGCTTTGAAGGTTACATGATTGCATGTTCTCCCTTCCCCCCATCATCACATGACACCATTCGAAATATGTCTGAGTGGAGAATGCAGTTATTTTTGGTACTGGCCCAGAAACTTATCAGGTGAAGTGCAATTAATGAATCAAGTGCCTTAAAAATATCTGCCCAGAAGCAGCAGGTACTCTTTTAGTGACTGAGTACAAGAATTTCATTCAGAAGAAGAGCAAAAAGCTTTTCTTATATACTTTCTTCACAGTGTATTTGTCCTGCTGCTTCTAGGGACGTTGTATTTTTGCTATACCAATAAAAATCTGCCTGCACCTTGGCAAATCACGAGATTGAAAAATCTCAGTTTGTATGTGCTCAGTGGAGATTTAGCTGAAATCCTTAAGGGGTTTGCGTGCCCTAAACATAACTGCTGTGCAGGCAGTGGTAGAGGTTGCTGCTCTGGGAGGGAGATGCAGGTTGGCTTGAGAACTTGTTCCGCCTGTGTTGTTTCCTGGGTCATCAAATGCCAGAAAATGTAGAGGAGGAATTTCTAACTTAAATTCAGAGGGGACCAGGACTACCACAAGGATGGGGGAAGGGGAATATGGAAGCAAGGAGTCTTCCAAGGTGATGTCTGAAGAAGCAGTATGAGGAAACTGAACAGGGCTTGCACGGAGATGAGTGCTAATAAGCCAAGGGGAAGGGAGAGTGGGTACAAGTAACAGGATAGAGTCAGTTGGCTGGCAAAGGACACAAAGAGCTGGAGACAGGGAACTGTGTGGGGATAATAAAATCAGGAATGCGTGGGACAGAAACAGTGGTCTGTGATAGAGAAGGGGAGGAGGAAGCAGGGACAGAGAAGCAATGTATGTGGAAGGGAAACATAAATAGGACAGAGAGTGGGGACTAGCTGGCCAGGCAAAAGAAGACAATGCGCTATAATGAGGAGAACCGAGACTGGGTGTGAAATTGGGAACTCAAGTGAGTTGACTCTGAGAGGAGACCAGTGCTGCATGAAAGCTACAGGTGGTTCTCAAATAAGATCAGTTTGAAAGGAGTCAGACTTTGGGACAACAGTGGACAGATCCATGTCCATTTGTCTCCAGGCTGGAATGAGACCTGCAGCCAGGGGCACACCATCCCACCATACCTGAATTCATCTCCACCTCTGCTACCCATAGTAGAGCATGCCTAAGGCCAGTGGAGAAAAAAAAATGGGTTGAGTATAGAAAGAAGGTGTGTACATCACTGCCTGCACTTCAATGACTTAAGGCACAGGCAGTCTTGACCTGCGCATTTTCTAATACTGTGGAATGATTGAATTTGCAACTGTACTAACATCCTCTGAACACAGTCTTGGTGAATAACACAGAGCAATGGGTTAAGGAGACAGGCAAGGTTTATGCTGTTCAGAGGGGAACAACTTTAGCAGATAAGTAATTAGAGATAACAAAGGTGGAGAGCACAGGGCTGATACGTCATGGCTGAAATACCCATGTTTATTTGTAAAGCCAAGAAGGAAGGACTGTCTCGGTGTTCTCATTTTCTATAATACAAATGTTTGACAGTGCCAAAAGAGGTCAAGGTTCCAGTGCTGGGCACTCAACAGAGTTAGAGGAAGATGGTATTTGCATTAAGGAGCCTACAGTTCAAATAGACAAGGCAGACACAGGGTGGGAGAGGAGCAAGAGCACTGAGAAGTAAAGCAGGTGGCAATGGTTAGCAGCAGAGCTGATTGCTGAACTTCTGAATCCCAGTGCACTGATGTGTCTGTTAAATTGTACTGCTGTTTGCAGTTACTGAAGCCAAAAGGAGGTCTGAGTAAATGCTCAAGGCTAAAAGCACTGTGGGATTTCTGCCCTAGAAACCAGAATCCAAAACTGGTCGATTTTATTTTTAAAGAAAAAAGCAAATGGGTCAGTCCCTATTCTGAACGGTCCTGCTGCCACCATAGCACACAGTGAGTCCTCTGTTACGAGAGGAGAAATCCCATTAAAAGGAGTAGGACTACAGCCCTGAGCCCTGGTGGGAGATGCAGCCGTACTGAAGCTGTTTATATTGGCTAGGAAATACACAGGTTAATAGTAGTTTTAGCGTTTACACAGGACCTAGAAACGTCCTCAACGCTTTGCACAACAAATAAAATAAGTTGTTAATTACTTGTCCTGAAGATTTATATAATGCAATGTTAGTCCTACACAAGCAAAGTTAGGACAGCAAGAACAGAAGCTTTGACTGCAGAGCCCATGAAGGCAGTTATACCAGGGAACACACCAGCTTTGTGTTCTCCCTACCCAGCCCAGCCCCTTGCTCCTAGGGCATTGATTTACCCAATGTTTGTGCAGTCAAATTCCATACTAGATTTAGCAGGAATTTATATGAGTCTTTTTGTATACAAATCTCAACTCCTCCTCCCTCCCATCAAATATAGCTGAAAGTGCCAACACATTACAAGATTTGTTTCTAGGATTTTGCCGGTCATTTTAAAAAATGAAAGTTTTAAAATTAAGTGCTTAGTTGCCTTTCTGTACAGCGGTGTTTGACTAACAGCAATAAAGCCATCAGAAGAAGCGAATCTGGATAGTTATGTCACAACTGGAAAGGAGTATGACAGCATATGTTTTAGTTGAGTTTATTTAGGACATCCTGCTGCTAAAATCAGCCTACAGAATGGTCAAATTTCATAAAGGTAACATTCAGACTATTTGTACTCAATTATACGTTTATTTAAAATTTCCTCTTGGTTTACTGATGTAAATGTATTGTTCATTTTTCACATACCAAGCACTGTTGTTT
The DNA here is from genome assembly GCF_900496995.4 of Aquila chrysaetos chrysaetos. NCBI lineage: Eukaryota > Metazoa > Chordata > Aves > Accipitriformes > Accipitridae > Aquila > Aquila chrysaetos. Next base: position 4,449,938 of record NC_044005.1, on the reverse strand, counting down.
AGTCTCAGGGGAATTATTGTTACAAATTTAACAACTGTGACATATTAAAAAGCACATTTAAGGAAGAAATTAAGGGTTGAGAGGATGTGACCAAATGTTTCCATGGTGTTTTGCCAAAATGTCACTTAAATGCCAGTGCGATTTTAATAGGAACTGCTCTTTCAGAACTCATCTTGCCCACCAAAAAAATAAATTAAATCTTGTCCGCATCAGTAGCAGGCATACTTTCATTGCACTTGCCAGAAAATCATTTCCTAAGTTTTATTTTCATTTTGGAAATGATTAACATGTTAGCTCTCCGATTAGCAAGAAGGAAGTCGATAGCTCAGAGTGTGTAAGCAAAAATGTTCAAGTTAGATGCCTCATGTAGGCACCTGCATCCCTAATTAACAACTAGCCGATAATGTCAGGAACTGATTTTCAGGAAGTTCTTTGTTCTTTGAAAGTCAGGCCCCAAACTGGGCAATGAAAAATAGAAACCTGAAACATCGATGATTACTTCTGAGAAACTCGAGCCTAATGTCAAAGCAAATTGTGAATGGTGCATGTGCAAGTCTGGGAAACGCTGTCTGTGCTTATTTTTCTATAATTTTTGTTGCCATTCTAAAGTTATCAGAGTGAGATTGTTGCGAGAAGCAGTTTAATGTGTATGATTTTCTATGAGCAGAGAGCTTTCTCAGGAAAGTTGGAGTAGTGACAGAAGGCATTCCTGGGAGATATGTCCCCCAAACTCATCAGTGTTTTAAGTGTTTTAACCTAGAGTAAGTTTTATAGAACTGGCTTTCTACCTGTGTGGAAAATGCCACAGTCCAAAAGCTCCACATGTGATTTTCTCCTCCCTGAGATGTAGCGCTCTACGAAGGTGGGATGAACTGAGCTGCCATCTGAGCACTATCTGCTGATCCCCTTCTTCCAGCTGCCTGCTACAAGCCTCACGCTTGCTCTGACGCTCAGGTGAGTGGCATGAGGAACAACACAGGCTATTTTCTGGTTAGGTTGGCTTGAACCCTGCAGACTTAGCTCAGGCTTGGGCTAATGGCCTTGGGCTAATGGCCTTGGGCTGAGCTGCTGGGCCTAGGGGCAGGGGTGTGGAGGGGAGCCTGGTCAGGGCCATTAAGGTCTATTAGAGCCCTCAGGGCCCTGACACAGAGAGTCCTGATGCTGATGCAGATCTAATGGGCAATTTGAAAAACAAAGCCATCTTTTCTTTGCCTTGTGAACCTTACACAGGACCATTCGCTTTGAGATGATTAGGATAGCTTATGGTGGCCATACTGAAGTGTAAGAGTAGCACTGAGGGAGCAGACCTCAGGGACATTTTTCTCTCCCACAAGCAGGACTGGGTGCTCTCCCTTCTACAGCAACACGTGGTAGATTTTATTTAATTCTCCTGCGAGGCTGTGATAGTGTATGTCCAGGAAAATATAATTTCTTTCCTTTTTGTCTTGAAGCCATTAATTATTTTCAGTTGTATTAAAAAAAAAAAAAAAAAGTAGGAAGAACATGCCTGAGAATTACAACTGCAAGAGCCTCTAGGTTTTTCTGAGTTTTCTCCTGAGAAGAGCTTGGTCCTGCCACTTGCTGGCACGTGTTTATCAAATGCTAGATGCATATGGATCAGTTGAGGCACATGCAGAGGACTGGTATGCCTGCAGGAGGGACAGTGAGGCAGCAGCTCCTTCGGACAGTCAAGGGCACATTTTTGATTTGGATGCTCTTAGCTAGCCGTACATCATTTCGGAGACATTAGGGCCCGTGGCTTGGCAGCAGTTGTGACATTAAAATGTATAAGATGTTACCAAAGGAAGCACTTGGAAAAACTTTTTTCGGCTTCCCCAGACATAAACAACAAATTTTCTCAACAATGGTAGGTTATGACTGGGGGTGAGTCACTAATGTGTTTAGAAGGATGTCCTCTCCCTGCACGGAGGAGACCACAACTGGCTAAATTAAGCCAAGACAGGGTAACCCTCGTGGTTGAGGGGCACAGTGGGGAATTCCCAGATGGCTTTCTGAAATCTGTATATTATACACCACTGTTGTTCTGCGTGAGAGCTCTGCAGGAGCTCTCTGAATTTGTGCAGGACATTCTCCAGTGCTGGGAACTGGTGTGGCCCTTTGGTGTCTGTGCAGATAATCTGATTTATACCAGCTGAAAGGTCCTCTTTAGGAGTAGACCCTGGTTTCATTTGCTAGCAAGAAGCAGCCTCGGTCATTTCTGGTATTTCTGGTAGTTTAAGGGAGGTACCTACCATGGAATTCAAAGGGGACTTCTAGCATCCTGCGGTTATCTGGAGATAAAATTTAGTCTTTGTATCTGATAAGCCATTTATGAAACTTTGATTTCCACTTTTGAATTAACCTAGTGCTCAGGGGCTTATATATATGGCCCAAGCTATATAATAAGTTCTTTATGTTACACCTTACTTTTGAAGAGAAAGTGTGGTGAAGATGTGGTGTCATGATCAGTTCAGAAAATTCCACAGAAAAGATCTGCGACTTGGAGAAGTATATCTTCATTCCTGGGTGATGTAGTAACAGTTTAGCTTGTACAGCTGATTTTACAAAAATATTTATTTCAGTGAAATTAATTCCAGTTCACTTTTAGTTTCTTCTTTTAGCATTTTTCCTTGTTCCTTTATTTGGCTCATGATGAGGTGAGAGTTGCAGTGATGGCATGTAGAAACTCTTATTTGCAATAACATTACTCTTTAATGCAGCCTTATGAGAAGCACCATAAGGCTCCAGGCAGCCATATGCACTGATGCACCAACACCACGATGTCAAAATCCAAGTGGGAAAGACTTCACATCTGCCTGCTAATGTAACAAAGCATATTAACATTTTCATAAAATGTTCTGAAATCAGTTTGGCTTGGCTTGCCATTCAGATACTCAGGCCAAAGAGACTGTCCTGAAAGTGGTGTAAGCAGAGAAGCAATACATTGTAGTAAGTGAGGCTGCAGGATCTGAAGTGCCACTTTAATAAGGCAGTTAAAGTAGCAGAGCTTTTTAAAATCCCTTGTTTTTCTGCCTGTGCCTACGTACTTGAAAAGATGTAAGAAAACCCTGCACACACCACTGTACAGTGTAGGGACACAGTTTTCATCCTGATGCTTCCTAAGAAATTCATAGGAAGTTCAGCCTTTATTTGATATTTTTTCTGAAGCTCACATCAGCTATCCAAAGTTTAGAGAAAGGTGTCAGTCAAGTACTGTGAGACAGTCACTGTAAGTGTTGAAAGAGGAAGTGAAGTGTGTACTTGACTGCAGTCTGTCCATCACAAAAAGATATCAGCAGTGAGTTTTAATCTAGCAGCGAAAGAAATAACATGAACTGATAGGTGGGAACCTGAGGAGGAACATTTCTGAACATGAAAATTAAGCAAATAGCAAAACTGAGTAATTAAACATTGCTGCATTTTACTAAGGGATGCATTGAATGCTTCATCACTGAAAGCCTTAATAGCCTTGCAGGGAGGATACTCTAATTCAGCCACAGTTTAGTGGGGTCAGTGCAGGAATTAGAGGTTGAAATCCCATTGCCATTGGGACAGAAGTTTAATTAGAGTGGCTATAACAATCCCGTCAACGCTTGATACTTTTACTCCAGCTGGGCTTGCCAGACCGAGTCTGCTGAGGTCCTTGGTAACTCTCTCCTCTGTGTATGCCTGGACAGATTTTTATTTGCATGCTAGTTTGGGAATTTGTTGTTCTCTGTATGTGTACTTGTATTTACATGTGAACAAGAATATTTGTTCTTCATCAGCCTTTGTTCTTCTATTTTTAAAAGGCTTACTCATCCCCTCAAAGATTAGAATCAGCTCCATCTGATTTAGGTGACAGTTCTCACCCCATGAGCAGCAAGAAATTGAAATGAACTGTTTCTGGAATGAGCCATTGTTGATCCAAGCTGTCCAACAAGTACTTGAATAACAAATATCTCTTACCAAACCAATGTTGGTTCATGAACAGAGAAAAGAATGAAGTCCACTGCTTGTTTGCAAAACACAGTTAAGCCCTTTCTTTGCCAAAGTCGAGCTGCCAGGAACTAGATCCTTAACTGCTATAAACCAACTCAACTCATTGACTTCAGTGTGGAGGTGACAATTTACATTAAGTGATCATCCAGCCTCAAAAGTGCAGCAAGACAGCAGTGTGAAAAAAACAAATTAAGGGGAATGGTAGCAAAACATTTCAAAATAGCCAGAGAGATTTCTGGGATAAATTGCAGACATGGTCTGGTTTTTTGCAAAGATAAGGTTTTTTTGCTCTCTTATCTCCTATTTCGCTTAGTGCTTGCAAAGATCAAATGTGAAGCAAAACTTGTAAGGAGGGATAATGTTAGCACAAGTGATGCAGCTGCTGGGAATGGACAACTTTAGGAACAAAAGCTCTTCCTGCTGACAATTTTTGCCCTTCTTTGTATCAGTTGGTTCAATAAAGAATATCAATTACAGCTAGAAAAATTGCTGTGCTTATGTTGCTGGGTCAACACCATTACAGGAACACCATCTGATCAAGTACATCAGATTTTCCACTGAAGTTGTGTTTATGGGCTTAGCAGTGCAACTGGCTTGAGTATAAAAATCCTAGCAATTTCAAATGTTAGAAATTGAATCATTTGCTCGATCTTTTCTGTGGTTTGGTCATGAGACAGTTGTATAAGGAGGCATCGTGCCCAAAATAGGAACACTGTGAAACAGTGAATTCTTCAGACCAAGCAAGCATTGTGTAGTACTCTGCACCTGTACAGTTGTTACTTTTGAAGTTGTCATGTTTGTCTTTGGATAAACATTATGGGGAAATTGTGCCTCCTTGAACTCAAAGCAGATTTGAAATGAGCCAAGCTCAGGGGTTGGCTGCTGTGTATACTGATGGGTGTAGAGTTAGTGCTAAGTCCAGCAACTGTATAAGGAAGATTCAGTCATCCAAATCATGGAATCATTTAGGTTGGAAAAGACCTTTAAGATCATCAAGTCCAACCATAAATGAAACAAACCTGAGGAGTAAAGCAACTAAACTGTTATTGCTTTATGTTGAAAATGGGTCTCTGGGTGTGTAGAGGTGTGAGAGTCTAAAAAGTGAATGGATGACCTGTGGATTCAGAGAAATCTTAATGGAGAAGTTCCCCTCCTGTCAGAATGGCAAAAAACATCCTTCAGCACTAAGCAACTTTCATTAACATCTTTAAAGCTACTTTGCTATCATTTAGCACATTATATTCATGGCACTTGGAAACAGGAATTAAATAAGGCACATAATTAAGGGTTATTAGCATTATTTACTGCCAGTGTTGTTGTAGTGTTTAGAGGCACTTCTCACGTTGCTTTTTGCTATAGTTTATACAAATACATAAGAAGAGGCAGTTCTTCCCCCAAATATTTCCATTTAAGAACACTGTTAGCGTTAACAGAAATACCCCCCAAAATGTAAAGCAAGATTTCTTTTCTAATGAACAGATAATAGCAGCTCCTCAGGACATGCCAGAGACTTAACTTTTTGCTCACTTGCCACTCCTGTTTTATGGATGAAAAAAATGTTGGTATGAGATTTCTGAATTACTTCTGCAGCAAGTAATACCAGCAGAAATGTCTTGAAATAATTAATCTGTAAAATCGTCTAAATGGCAGGGCATATATTGCATACTTTAATAGTTAATGGGTTGGTGAATCCTGTAGCTGTTATCTTGTTCCAACTATAGGAGGCATTTCTAACAAACTTTTGTGGAAGATAGCAAAAATCTGGAAATTAGCCGTAGAGCTTTAAACCATCTTAAAACAACAACATTAATGAATAGCTTCTCTAGTATCCTGTTAAATTTCAGGAGTCCTTCAACGTCTGTGATTGGGAATAGCCTGACTCACTCCAACAAAGCCATAGCAGCTGAAGATTTGGCCCACGAGATGTATCCAAAATACTGCAAATTCCTACAAAAAGGAATTCTTTGTCTCCATTAGCATTTCAACACACACTCACTACAGAGATCTCACTGGGGGTAAAGCATTAAAACCCTTTCAAAAGTGGTTTAGTTGGCTAATTAGACAATAAGCATAAACCTGATGCATCCAGCTGTACAAATAAAACGTGACTTTAAAGTTTAATGTCCTGCGTGCACAGAGTAGTCGTGAACTTGGAGCCAAGACGGGCTGAGAGGAAGGTGGCTGGCTTACAGCTCAGTAGTGGTGTGTCTGAAGGCTGAAACCTTTGGAGAACTAAAAGAGAGTTTATTTTAAGTGTAACTAAAAGGAACTAAGTACCAGTTACCACAAATAGGGTGATCTTTATCTTCCTTTGTTGGCTTGTGTGGAGGGAAAAGAATCTTAAAAAGACTTGCCCAGCTGCAGGCTTCACAAAGAGGATATCTCCCTCACATTGCTGACATGTCTCTCATTTTTTGGGTGCTACCTTACCGTTGAAGGAAATTAACAGGTCATTTTAATGCCCTCTTACGCCCTTGGCTCCTGGGTAGGTGTGATCAAGTAGCTAAACACTTACATAACTGACATTTCTCCCCTCCATCCGAATGCATCCATCCTGCAATTGGTTAAGGAAAATTAGGCTCCTCTTGTGCAGTTTTCCATTGCGGCTATCTTGGAGTGGCACCTGTAAGCGCTCACTTTGAGAGATTGCTAATGTGCTAATTACCCAGGACCCAAAAATGCAAGCTGTAAACAAATGAGGACTGTATTTATAATCAATCAATTTTATGACCTTCTGATGGTGATGATATCAGTGGAGTTTACATTGGGAGCCCTTGTACTCCTCCAGGGCAGCTGTGCCCTTATGTTTTACTTACAGCTCGAAGAAGATTTTGCTAATTTACTTTATAGTAGGCGTACTTAAGAAAAATATTACCTTCCCTAAACAGCTGAGCCCGTTACCAAGTCTCATTTTTAAATAATGAAAACACATGGACTGTCAGTACCTTCAGGGTGTATTGTCAGGTGACGAGCTGTTTTCAAAACATCCATGGCAGAAAGTAATGACTTCAGAGCAAAATATTGTTCTCATTGGTATAAGTTGCCGTGAGACAAATCCCACACCCTCTGATGTCAATGGAAAGACTCTGTTTGACTTCAAAGAGACTGGATCAGGCCCTAAAAGAAATGTTGCCATCATAAAACACCAAAAATGCTTTATGGTTCATAGATTTAAAAAATGCTCTGCTCACTGGTGATCTTCTGTGCAGTTTACCTGGCTACATGTAACTTGTAATTTTTGTGTTTGCTTTGCAATGGATTTATGATAGACGAATGCCCATAAAGTCTGATTTGTGATGTGTGAAAATGATGTCCTGGAAAGCCACACAATGCCAAGGTATACAAGATGCCCTGTAATACCTCAGCTGGAGGAAGGCTATCCAACTTTCCTGATGTTACTGAGTTCTCACAAAGAAAAACAATGTTGTTTAACCATAGACAGACGCGTTAAAAATAGCTCAGTTTTGTGCCCTTGTTCTTTTATTGGAATCATTAGCTTTCTAATCTAAATTCAGGTTAGATTTCGAGGACAGAACTGTTTCCTACATTTCCCAAGTCTTTGCTCGGGTGGTTATTGATTTGAGCAACTTTTAAACATGGGACAAGATGGGGGCCCTCTGTGTCCGTGATTATGAGCCCCTCGAGCTGGAAGCCCAGAGATAAGCTCCAAACCAGCAGCAGATGCAAGCTATTCAGCACAATTCCTTTCTCTCAACATTGTACCCTGATTTAAGCGTGGGTTGTAAATGAGATTTGTTCCTTAGGGTTGTTAAGGATGTGGCTCTGCAGAGAGGATCAGAGCTCCATTTTTTTCCTGCATCCTATCTCCTATGATCAGATGCCTGAGAGGACTATGCTGGAGCCCTGATGCTGGCCGACCGATGAAATTAGTCATCCAAAAGGTGCTCTGGAGCTCCTCTGAGCTTCTGCGAATTAGTGTTTTGCGTATGCTGCGGAGCTTGCTGAACGCCTTTGCCTCCCTAAGATCTCTGTTGGGTGGGGATGAGAGCTGCTCCTGCCCTTGGGCTGGCATCGCCAACTGGGGGGACAGGACCACGCTGTCCCCTGGGGACCTGCCGCTTCCCTGGGCTGCAGGGAGGCAGCGGGCGAGTGGTAGTGCTGAGCAGAGGGCTCAGGGAGCCCCTGGGAGAGTGCTGCCCTCATCTTAGAAAGCTGAGCTTTCACGGTCCTGTTTGCAGGGCAGGCAGCCGGCCAGACAGCTGGATTGCCATGGCAAAGTCAGTGTCTGGCCTTTTTAAAAGAGAAACTTGCTAGATTTATGTGCGGGAATGGATGTAGTCCTTCTGGAGTTGACGCGGTCTAATGAATGAGATGGGGAGTAAAATACTTTATACTTGCTATCAGGGGTTAACGACTCCTGCCCTCTCCGTTTTCCCCTGCTCATGTTTTCCCTCTCTCCCCCTCCTCCTCTCCCAGTCCCCCCCGCTGTGCGTCTGTATTTTCCGAGCAGTGGCACCACCTGGTTTGTTTTCTGTGTCAGGTATATTACAGACTGTCTGTCAGAGGTTAACTGCCACAGCCAGCTCAGCCTTTTCTCTTATTGTACTACCTGGTCTAAACTCCCTCCCTGCTTGGATGCCTCTTGTTATGTTTCCCAGAATGTAACGGTACCTGGAGAAAGCAGCTTTTTTGGTCGTTTTTATTTTTTTCAGTGGTTAACAGGATGGAGAGGATGGTGTCTCTGCCTGCCCGTGGTCTTGGGAACCCACTCTGTGTGCCTCCACCGCTCTGCCCGTGTGCTAGAGCCTGAAAGACCTTACAACACAGAAGTGCACTTAAGTTACACATCAGAGACTATGTTTGCCTTTTCTGCTCTCAAAGAAAACACTGATGTGAATTTTCCTCTGTTGATGCCGACTCTGGCTGTGTCCCCAGTCCATATCAAAGAGGTCAATAACCCTCCCCAGCTGCCTGCATGGAAGGGAAACTTCAGCTTGCAGCTCAGATGGGAGCTCTGGGATGGTTGTACAGGTGCTTGGCCTTAACCCTGAAAGAAGCAGGGCCTTCTGTTCTGGGCCAAGAGTTTATCTGGGCCCTAGAGAAGGTACAGAGTGTCCTGGCTTCTTTCAGCTTTGAGGCGAAGCAAAGAGGACAGTGAGAGGAGATTTAATACAACTGTTTGAAGGGCAGCTACAAAGGTGATGGGATCAAACTCTTCTTAGTAGTGGCAGGTGATAAAATAAGGGGCGATGGCCATGGATTGCAGTGTGGGAGGTTCACATTGGACATTAGGGAAAACCTTTTTCCTGGAGGGGAGTGCAACACTGGAGCGGGCAGTGGAGGGGAAAGGAGGGAAATCTTCATCCCTGGAAGTTTTTAAGACTCAGCTAGAAATATATCATCTCACACATGGCTTTTCCTCAATGGGCACTGGCACGAGCCCAGGTACACAGTCACTCAACAGTCTCAGGACTGTGTCTCTCTTAACAGTCTCATAAACTACACGCAAACACATCCCCTCAGGAAAACTGAGCACGTTTTACTGCAAATCTGAAGGGCCAAGCCCAAACTTTCCTTGTATTAACTCTCCAAACTGTGAAGGAAATATCAGCATAAAGCTGCCCTTCATGCAACTCCCCTGTACATCTGCAATGGGATAGAGACCCTTCATTGTATCTCCACAAGCTATTTTGCCCTTGGACCACTGCCTTCTTTTGTAAATGAGAGAAACGTCTGTATGAACAATTCCCGTTCTCCTCGTAATGTGGTTATTGTCTGCGAGATTCCTTTCTCTGCTGGTGCCGCAACTGGGAATTGCGTGATGAATGACGAACTGGATGGTCCCAAAATTAAGGCGTTGTAATGCTGCCTGGGAAAATGGGGCTTCTGTGTTCCTAGGTGGGGCCATCCCTTAACGGGACATTTCCTGGGGGTCACTGTTTGTATGCGGCTCACCTTCTGTGTCCCTGACTTACAATCCTACAAATTTGATATGCAGAAGTGCAAAGGACCACCAGCAGCCACTTTATTCAACAAGAGCAGTATGTTGAATGCATAAAGTAGTATATAATGCTAAGTACCGTGAATAATCATGTCCAAGGCATATCGAATTGGGCTCTGAAAATTAATGGGCACTTTTGACCTCCTTTCTGTGCCTCAGCTCCTTGTCTATATAATGGGAAGTGTACCACTTTCCCATTTTGCAGGGTGAGTAGTAATTGACTAATATTGGGCAGGCACTCATATATTACATTGAAATGCTCTTTAGAAAAACCTAGAGAGAAATTATTAACCCTGCCTTCGGAGCAGGGTTTGCGTTGCAAAAGAAGACATAGAGACATAGTGCACAGTGAAGGGGGAGCAAAATATTGAATACCTGCTCATTCATTAAGCATTGTTCACTGTGTGAATAAGATATGTAAAAATGTTCTGAAATGATGCTGTAATTAAAGACCCCATCATGAGACATAAGCATGAGAGAGCCGTAGGGAGATATCTGCTTTCCTTAACTAGCAGTGCTCTGTTTTGAAGCCTAAATGCACATTTTTTTAAAATGTTGTTTTAAATATGGTTCCTCAGGACAGAGAGCTTATGTTCAAACAAAGGTCTTTAATTTGATTAGCCAGGAATTGCACCCGTTTTTGCTTTTCAGTCTTTTAAATGAATGAATTCTTAGAAGACAGTGCCCGGAAATGAAATGTTTACTAATACAGGTACTAATGTGACTTTAGAGAAAGGATCAAACTGTAGGAGTTTTGGAAAGAGCCTTCTATTTATATAGCTTCAGTCACTGAATCAGAAACAGTAACTACATCAGGTGACTCAAAGTACACAACAAATACAAATATCTGGATTAATAGATATCAGGATTATTAGATATTAGGAATCAGCTAAAATCAAATCTATAATTCAAGTGTATTTATGCAATGCACTGGAAAACTTCAATAAACAGCAAAATCTGAGTGCAAGGTATTGAGATTAAGGTTGTATTTTTTTTCCAAGTGATTCAAAATGAATAGAGGATCCTAAATACAATGGATTAATTGTTAAATACTAGAGTTAAGTTTCCTCACTGGAGCAGTAGGCAAAAGGATGGCAGTTTGTGATGCAGAACAACACAGATGAAATATGAATCAGAACCAGTTCTCAGCTCAAAAGTATCAGCAGGACTATAGTTGGTAATCATAAACAATACTGTTGTTGACATGCATTTTACAAAGGTTAGGGTTGATCTTTGTCGCCAGAAATATTTTTCCTTGGCCCTGCAGTTGCTGCATTTTTTCCAAGTATTTTGCGTTGCCTGTTAGCCTGTGGAACACTAGAGCATCTCTAGCATCACTGAGTGTCTCTTTGCCAAGTTCCAGGAATAGAAGAACAGCTACCAAGAAAGGTCGTTTTTCTGGTATTCCAACTTGCACAGTGAAATGCAAAGCATTTGAAAAATAAGTCTGGGAACTTGGCTGATGCTCCTTGGGGATTACCCATCCATTACCCATTCCCTCTTTTACAGACCAAATGGCAGAACTGAAATGAAAAGGTTTCATGAGAAGAACAAGTTCCCTGGCTGGTTTCATGCTTCTCCACCGTGGAAGAGTAACATCTCACTCAAATGGTGCATGATACCAGATTATCTTCTGCTGTCTTCCTCCCAGGCATATGGCTAACAGATACTAACTTATGCACACATGAAGAGGAGACTGATTTCCATCTCGTGGTATTGTGGTGCCGTCAGACCAAAGCAAGATACTGCTGAGCAAGGCACATTGGGACTCCTGAGCTGTTGCCGTCTCAACCATGCTGGGACGCTAAAGGGCATAACATGAGACCATCTTTCAGGTCTAATTGCTACCCAGAGAACAAGGAGTGCAGTCTTATATTTGCTGGTGTACCAGCCTTTGGCAGAAGTAGCAGAAGTTTCTGGGGTGGGATACTTTTGCCCTGCATTTTAGTGTGCTGTTTTAGCTTAGAAGGCGAAGAGGTGTACGCCTTACAGTAGGTTCATTTTACCCTTCCAACTTTGATCCCTTCTGCCTTTCTTTTGTTCTTATGAGTGCTTGGCAGGCTGGGAGCTTCAAAAATTTGTCTTGACAATTGTGCAACCAAGTTCATCACTGTGGGCTAAACACAATGCCAGCCTAGGAAAAGATGTGAACCGAGGTTGTGGGTTAGCTCTAGCTGTTTTTTCTCTGTTTGACTTAGACCCCTGTGTATGGATTGAGATTATTCTTTGGATGACAGGTTATGCAGAAATGCCTTCAGCCTGGGTGGGAAGACAGCATGTACTGTAAAGGGGGAAAACAAATCGGTGAGCTGAAGACAGTCCATTCAAAGCACTGCTCTCTGTGTTCTCAGAGGGATATTTCTAGGACATTCAGTATGCACAATATTGGCAAGAAAAATCCCTTTTCCTTATTTTTACTTGCTAACCTGTTCCAGAGTCCTCCCAGGAAAAGACTCTGATTTACCTCAGTGGTCGTTGTGCCCTTTCAACTTGAATAACACTGCAGGGTTTTCCAGACACCCTTAAATAATATGAAGGTGACCCATGAACTGAACTAATAAACATAACCAGTCAAGCTCCTTAGGATCAGACTTCATTGTCTCAGTTTCTCTATCAGTTTTGGTTACTCCAGGCGCTCAGAATCAGGGTCCTGAATTTTTCTCCATTACTGTTATTTCTCTGCTATGTTTAACCAGCCTCTCATTAAGCTTCAATAAATATTCATTTTTCATGGAAGCTAATTTTTTTGACCCATGCAAACAATTAATGGTTATTCTTAGAGCTAGATTGTAATTTCTTGCATGCAGCTGCCTTTGATTACCATGTTTCTGAGGCCCCCCTATTATTTTGCCTTCTCAGTAAAGCCTTATATGATGTTATAGTCACAGATAGCGCAGCGAAAGCTTTGCAAGTCTGAAAGAACAGAGTGGAAATAGTCATAAGGAGCTGGATGCTTCCGTCCTGTTGCATGGTTGCTGCCTGCTGGCCCCTGACTCCTGTAGAGCAGGAACTGGAGTTCACTGACAGTGGAGTGGTGAGAGACTTTCTGCTGATGAATCTGGAGTCCTGGTGGCCACCAACATTACTCCTGAGTGTAAGTCAGTCATTCAGCTTTTCCTTTTTCCACATTTACCAGATGGTTGTGTGGGGTTGTGGGTCTAACACATCAAGCCAAGTGGCTGGGGAAGGGCAGAGCTCAATGGGATGGGTTTGATGCCTGTGAGATTGGGGCGTTATTTTGGAGCAAGCATTTGGGCTTTCTCCTGCATGAGTCTGGAGGAGCCTTGCTGACTTGCAAGGCTGGCATGAAACTAATTTGCTTGAATTTTTCTCTTTTGGTTTGCATATTTGTTTTTCCTTAAAGCCCCTCATCTTTATTAAACCCTTCCACCCAACAAGGAATAACTAGGACTTTGCTAGAGCCTAAAGTGATGGTCTTAAATTGTCCTAAACTCCTTATTCTTCAAGTGAATAAACAGAAATAAGTAGGAAAATGTGCCTGCATTTCTTGGGGTGAATTAAGGAGCAGCTAACACTGCCTGGAGCGACATCCATCTTGGGTCAAGTGGTGCACGGCTACAAATTGTGTGTAGCGTCTACCAGTAATCCCACAGCTGCATCCTTCTCTATATAAAGCAACTTACTGAGAAGTTAAAATAAGTCCATTTCATTACTAAAGCAAGGTTTTTAAGTTTGCTTCAGATATGTTACATATAGTTTTTTTAAGTACAGAATTTCAGACCTAATTCTGCAAAGAGGCTTACCTTTGTGGGTTGCATTAAAATAAGCCAGTACTCAAATCTTCACAGAATTGATGCTCTCAGTAGAGCTAGCTGGATAATTTGCTGTTGCAACAGTTTTCAAATGATTCAATGGCTGCCAAAACCCAACAAAAACAGTTTAAGAAAAGACACTTTTACCTTTTAAAACAAAAAGTAGGAAAATGTTGAGGAAAAGGATTTTTTTTTAATTTTCCTCTAAATTTTTCATAGGAAAACAAATCATTTCCTGAGTAGTTCCAGCTTTAAATAGTTCCTTTAACTGTCTTGGTTTGTTGAGTCGAGAATATAGCAAGCTAAGGTTTTTGGTTTGGTGTTTTTTGTTTTTTTTTTTTCAAGCAGGCACATGTTCACAGGGATTAGCTATGGATAGAGATATGGATAGAGATACTCTGATACATGCACAGATTTGGCAGATACGACTTTAGCTACTAAAGAGCTTAAAACTACAAAGCAGTTTTGTCAACTACAGAAAGCCAAATGTATTTTTTAAAAATCAGATATTTTGAGTGTATATAAGCCAGCACATGGCTGTTGATTTTAACTTCAAGGGTGTAGCCTAGCTTTTAAAATGGTCATGTTAGAGTCCCCAGTCTGTGAGCAGTTGCATATACGAGTAGCTTTGCATATTGCAGTCTCTTTGGTAATATCTATCCGGTGCCGAAAGCGCAAACTTTGCTTTTGCTCTGTCCCCTGCCTGCTTTCCACCCACATGGCTGCACACATAGGGCACATCATGGAGGGAGCAGAAGGGTCACCTGCAGTGTGACCCTCTCTGATGTGCTTTCTGGAAATACTTGTGTGTTTTGAGTCATCCTGCTCAGGGGTTTGAATGTTTTTACTCTACCTATACCATCTTTTATGTGTTTCAGAACAGGCAATTTCTTACTCTGCAGCAGGCTCAGCATCACAGATTTTACCAGGGGCCTCTAGGTGCTACCAAACTGCAGATATTAAGAGCAGTTTGTAGGCCTGGGCACCAAAGTTTGTTACAACACTTATTTATTACCAGTCTCATATAACTCATTCATGGTAAACAATGCAGGTTTTATTATGTGTAAGTAATAGGAGACCTTTGCTTTTTCCACTAACAAACATGCCATGGGTAATTATTCCTGTATTAAAACGACATGTGGACATATTTGCGACATGCAACAGTTCCATTTCTTTGAAGAGAAGTATTATTCTAAACAAGGTTAGCCACCATTTATTTTGAGGGGCTCTTGCATTTCTGTGTTCGAAGCGCTTTGCGGCTTTCCTTGTCTATTTGATAATCATTAACATGTTCCGTCGTTAACCTTCAAGCAGCTTTGCTTGAAACTTTATATGCAACTTTTCAAACATTTGTCTTGCATTGCAGACTGTGGTTTGCTGGGGCTGTTTTTATGATCACTAGTGGTAAAATCAGGAAGATGAAAAATGGGTGTGTATTGAAGAGCAGCATATCCAGCATTCTAGGTCTTAAATTAGAGTGATGAGCATAAACATTGCAAACAGAGCTTTTTCAACTCGATTGCAATTATATTTGAAATTACCTACAATTACCAGTAACCATCTCAAAGCTAGAAATTAACTTTGTAGGCTCTCCTCCAGATGGATCAGCTGTTAAACGTGCTGTCTCGTGCAGCTGAATGGAGGGGAGGAAAAAGGGTGAGGAGGCGTCTGAATGGCAACCATGCTGTCTTCTAGCTGAAGCAGAGCTTGTGCTGCCTGTTGTGAATGTGCATGCTTTCACTTTGAAATAAACCCATGCCACTTTTTGAGACATAGTTTGGGAAACTGTGGCTTTGCTGACCTCAGCAGACTCTAACCCTGGAAGCCAGTGCAGAAAGTGACCCTTTATTTTTGCTGTGAAAACTGGCAGAGGGACTGCTTCCCCTTTACTGTGCAAGGCTGCATGGGGAGGCTGGGGAGGAGTCAGGCCCTGGCTGCTCCCCTGGCCCCACTCCCCATCAGTCCTGCCACTAAAATGCAGAAGCAAAGCTCCTCTGCAGCACTCAGGGTTGCTGGGGGGATGATCCTACCTTTCCAAATGGGAACCCCATCCCTCCATACCCCTCCTGTACTGGATGCTGTGCAGTTTGCAGAATCCAACATCCAGAGGAGAATTAATGTGAGCAGGAAAATTCCCCTGAGCAGCTACTGGAGAAATGAACCCACTGCACTGACGCTCATGGTAGCGCTTGGGTCTAGCAGAGTGCCCTCCCTTCCTACATGGAGCTTGGTGAGCTGTGCTGGTGGAGAGCAGGCTGTCCATGTCTCCTTTCCCTGAGTCAAGTCATGAGCAAAAGGTTACATTTATCGCAGCTCCACTTACTGCCTGACCACCTAGAAAGTAGTATTTTCTAATTCCTGCTCTGCTTGATGATTTCCTGCTGTTATTTCTTCAACTGATCTTCATAATTCATTTGGCTAACTCTATACCAATTTATTCCATAGCCACTGTGGCCAGAGAAGTTCAGACTCTTCTCCCTCTTCTTCCAGAATCAGTCAGTGCACAAGGATGTTGCTGTGGCTCTGTGGCTGCAGTGGACTTCACTGATTTTCGGCTGGTGGAGCTGAGGGAGGTATTTTGCCCAAAGCATCTCAGAAATGCTTGTGATTTCAGCTTCCAACATGACTCTGAGCTGGGGAATGAGAACGTGCCAGGAGTGTCAGTGACAGCTTTAGAAATGGATTGTTTGCATAAACTTGAAAACAGTACAAGCATAAATGTATTTCCTTTGTTTAACTTTTCACTCTTGTTTACTCATCTCTGCTTCTAAAAGGCTTTGCAAGTAAACTCTGCAAATCTTTAAGTTTCACAGGCATTAATGGGGGCTGGGAGTTCTGGGATCGCTCCTCAGCTCTGCCGTCTGGGAGCTGAGGCGTGGGGTAGGATCACAAGTCTCTGATCCACAAGCCATCAGAACCAGCAGGAAGATTTTTACTTACTTTGCCTTGGAAACCTCTGCGTCCTTGGGGTTTCACTGACTTCCCAAGGACAGCACCCATCTCCTTGGTGCTGTGAAGTGATGTCTGTAAAGCTCTGTGAGTCTCAGCCCCTTCTCCATGGGCTTCAGAGGCGTGTAGGCAATGCAGAAAAGTGACCTGGAAAATCAGGCAGGGTCAGGATTCCCTCAGTGCAGCTGAGGAAAATAGAAGCTTGTATGGACTGTAGTGTTCTTTGCTAGTGAAAAACTACTCAGGCTGCGAGTTTTTGAGGGAAATAACTGTTTTTTAGTCCCGTGTTTTACAGGAACAGTGCAGTGGAGTCCTGGTCTATGCACACTGGGGAGGAGGGAGAGGAGCTTCAACTATACAACAAAGGAAAATCCAGGTCTCCTGCTGCCTTTCATGATTCCTCCTCTCCTGCATTTATCTAGCCAATCACCTTATTAAACCTGTGCATGTACCTCTGTTTGTGCGGTCCTTGTTCTGCATGGATATAAACTGGATGCAGGTGTTGGTGGATGACATTTTAAATGGCTACCAAAACTACCAGCTTTCTCCTTGTCTCTTAGGGCAGCTGTAGAGGACTACAAACCCTTTGGCTTAGCACTGCAAAGAAAGGGAGGACCAGAACAGCATGGAAGCCTCTTGCTTTCGAGCTCCCAGCTAGACTGGAAAGGCCTGACTTCCCCATTCCATAGTTACACACGTCACTGGTCCTGGGCAATTTATTTCCTGTGATTGCCACTCACCTGTGGGAGGAAGGCTTGAAAATCAGTTCAGGCAGAAGTGTTTGGGCCCGGTGCCTGCCAGGCACACTGAGCAGCCTGCATGTCTTGCGCAGCTTTCAAAACCAGGGCAGACCAGAGGCAGCTGTAAACGGGCTCTGGAGCATAGAGAACAGTGCTTTATAACTGGTGGCTCTTTTGGGACTCTCAGACTGCTCCTGCGGGATCACTAAAAGTTAACAGAGAAAATTGTCAGAAGGCTCAGATTTGCTCTGTGGGAGTCCACGCTAGCGCTGGAGTGTTCATAAGATTTCTGCAGTTCTGGTATGCTGGACATGACTTGCTCAGAAAAAAGATCTGTTCTTGCAGTTAAGGCTCTGAACCGACATGTGCAAGAGCTGGGTTCTCTCAGATTTCCAGAACAACACTGGACAAATTACTTAAGCCCAAATCTACAAAGAATACTCTGTAGCTTGATTCCTGTTGAAATAAATAGGAATGAAGTGTCTGAACATCTTTGTGGATCTAGACCCTCACCTGTTTTGTCAACTTTCTGCCTGTCTAGTTTATTTAGACTAAAAATTTGTGAACATAAGAACTGTTTTCTCAGTGCGTATGAATGGAGCCTGGCATGAACTTTGTCGCAGCCAAGTCCTCCAAGCACTACCACATGTGAGATATGTCACAGACACTTGTGTTAAATGAACAAGAGTCTGCAATGTGACAAGAGTTACACCTGCATTTTTGGTCATTGTTTTTAGCCTGATTTCCTCAGGGGAAAGAAAGATTTATGCAGTCACGCTCTGTGTGACTGTCTGGGTGTGTGGGTCCCTGTCCCTGCTTTTTGCCCCCATCAGTCTCTACCCATAGCCCAATTTCACCCAAATCTGAGAGAATTCAAAATATTCGTTTTTAACAAGCTTTATGCAAATATATGGCCAGGTGTTGGAGAGAGACCTAATTATTCCTCCTAGCACAGAGAAAGCTAAGCTCAACCCTTATTAGCCATCAGAAGATGGAAGACAGCAGGAAAGCAGGAAAAGGTTAGATCACAGTGTGATGTAAGTGGGTACCAGAGAATCCACCCTTCCATTAAAGACATAATTTTGTGTGAATTCTCTAGTGTTTAGTATGATGCACAGTGGATGATGATTTTCTTTCAGCTGGAGCACCACTCTCTCTCCCATGAGGATTCTCTGGCGTCTTATACAGGGGAAGCTGACATTGCAAGCACAATTCAGTTAAACAGTCAGTCATCCACAAAGGATAAATCTAAAGGGACCCAGGCTTCATGAGGCCCAGAGCTCATATAGCTCCTCTTTCTCTTGTGTGCGCACCTCTGTGAAGAGAGGCAGCTTACAGACTCTGAGGGTCAGTCTGGGGATCTCCAGGCACATCAGGGCAAGCAATTACTTGAATAAGTGACCCCGGCAAGGTCAGGCTAATGACAAGTCTCTGGGACTGCTTGTGCCAGTAGTCACCCACCATTGTGCAAACTCTCGTCCTCAGCAAATGAATACTCCTACCTGCCTCATGTCCTATTTGAGGAGCTGTGACTAATCACAGTTGCTGAATCTTGCAGGAAATTGGTACCTGCTGTCAACATTTTATTTCTCCGAAATTGTCTCTTACATCAAAATAAGCCCTGCAGTCTTCTGACTGACACAAGTTTCATTTGATACCACACGCCTTATAGAACAATATATGGTTATTACTTTTCCTTTCTCTTTTAAAGATTGCAGAGCTACCAACAGTCGCTTTTCTGGATGCAATCCTTGGAGTAGAATATTAACCCAGTGCATTCACTAAGCAAGGAGGATTTTACACATGTCATGTATGTGTCACCCTGGATCTCTTCCTTGTCTCTCAAACTAAATAGCTGGGGTAGGTGGGATGCTAAGCAGTATTCAGACTTTGGTGAGCCTCTAACCTTGTCAGATGTGCATTACAGTCAGGTGCATAAAATTATCTGGCGTAACAGTGTAGTTGTTGCAGCTTTGCCAAATCCTGCCTCCTTTACCTTTCTGTAAGTCAGTACCACCATCTGCTCTGAAAGCTGTGCACCAGCCACTCATCCCCTGCAACACTGGATGAAGCCTTTCCAGGGCTCCATACTGGATCATCTACTGGTCATATGGGGCAGCCTAAGAAGCGAGGAAAACCCTTCTTACTCTCTAAGGTTGCTGACTTCTCTGCTAGATTACAGCTGCAAAGGGAAAAGCTGCTTCTAAGTTTGGATTGTGCATATAAAGCTAAAAAGCTCAGTTGCTATCATTGCTCATGAAGGATGACTAATGTGAAAGTACTTTTCTTGAGCTGCCTGGTAGGTCCACGTTTCGGCTTTGTTCAGTAAAGCACTTAAGCATGTGCTTAAAATTAAGTGTGCTGCTGACTGGAGGCCTTGGACAATAAATATGCTACTGGAAAAGTATCTGGACCATACATTTATTAGTCTGTCTAAAAGCCCTGTTATTTCTTCTTCAGTTCTGAAGTAAATCACGTCTTTCAAAAGCCACAGTTGTGGGTAAATGTCTGATTTTGATAGGCATTGCGTATTGCAGCTATTGCTGATTTTAAATAAACTTATAGATGCTCAGTACATCCACAAATGAGACACAGCTTGGCTCCTTTCAGTGGTTTGGTGTTTTTTGAGAAATCTTGCTTTGAACTACCCATCTGCAGGCTTTTTCTTTTTACTGTCTGTGTGGCCATCCTGCAATTACCTGTGGGTTTATGATACTTCTCTAGAGAACAAGTTGGTTGGACAGTCTGACGATAAAGAAAGATGGGGGTGATAAAATGGGGCAGAGTATGATATCAGTTACAAGTGTTACATGAGTGTCTCTTTAGATTTACACTGCTGCAACTTTGCTCTGGATCTGGCTCCAAGATTTGCCATAAATGGCCATTTCAATAATTTTGGAGTTTAGACTGTTGAATAAAAATGTATCATCAGGGTTGGGGGCCTTTGTGACTGCAGTGAAGACAGACTGGAGTGAGCAACTCATTGGCAAAGTAAGTGGAAGGTAAATCTGTGGGAGTGGGAGGAAGAAACTAAAACATGTTTTTAAAGGGTTTATGGCTAGCAATTTATTTCCTTAACCCCTGATTCAATGCTGGGCAACAGTAAACAATGAAGGAGCCATAGTTGCCTCTGAAATGAATTGGTCATGCAAAGAAAGGCTGTAATTCCCCAAAGCAGCAAAAGGTTTTGGGAACCTGCTTGAAACTCTCTGAAAGGGCTGGGAAAGTTCGGGTGAGTGCTTCAGCCCGCTTGGAAGACTGGATTTCTGTGAGGTGAAGGGAGAGCAGATCTCCAAATCGTTGTTTTCTTCTGAGGTGCTTGTTCATAAATACCATCTCTGATTATTCCCGTGCAAGGTCAGATGTTCGGTTCTGTGAAAAGCCCTGAAAATAAACAATTAGAGAGATGAATTCAGGAGCTGAAGTGAGCACGCACGAGTCAACGTGAATCAATGGCGTTGCCCAAATCTGAAGTCACTGCAGAGCTGGGCCTTGAACTGGCTATTTTTAGCAGTCAGTAGTGCAAGAGCACAATCAGTCTATATTTACATCGGATAATATTTGTGTTTAGTATGTAATTACCATCAACCCTGTTTACACATATAATTAACAGTTTGACATCGCATCCTGCTGGGTTGACATCTGTAGAATTCAGAAAGGGCTCAGGATCTCCAAAGAGTGTTTTTGTTTCAGGTTAGACGTGGTCTGATTGTCTAAATTAAAGACATGTCAAACCACATGAAAAGTTCAGGACAGAAGGTAACCACACAGGACGTGGCATGTGGGCCAGGTAATCACAGTGGTGGAAAGAACGGCCACACTTGTGAGGAGCCTACTCCTCTACAGGCTTTGGAAAAAAATGCTCCTTTTTTGTTTTTAGTAGGAAATAAAAATTAGTAAATGCAACCCCTGGCTGCAAGGAAGCCCAAATAAAGCAAAACAGATGTTCATTAGCTAATCACTTGCAATTTTTTCCCCTCTTGTTCTTCATGGAGGAAAACAAAATTGAGCATGTGGGAACTTGCCTGTTGAGAAAACATTTGGATCTTCAGTCATTTATCTGTTTCACCTCTGACTCGGTTCAGGCCTCCATTAAAAGGCAGGAGGGGTGCTATCAGAAAGAAAGGTCAGCGGGGATCACTGCAGATGCTTTTCAGCTGGGGCAACCCTTGAGGCTATCCTTGCTTTTGTGGGCATGGAGAGTCAGTTAAAAACAAAACAGAAAACCAAACAAAAATCCAGTGAGCGCAGCAGAGCTTTGAACTACATCACTTGTGTTTGTCTTATTTT
This sequence comes from Aquila chrysaetos chrysaetos, assembly GCF_900496995.4. NCBI lineage: Eukaryota > Metazoa > Chordata > Aves > Accipitriformes > Accipitridae > Aquila > Aquila chrysaetos. Next base: position 4,428,243 of record NC_044005.1, on the reverse strand, counting down.
TAAATTACAGTGTCATTTTTGTACAGTGCTCGTTATAATCACATACATACATCAGGAAGTGTGTTTATTACAGTGAATACCAATGAATCCCGAATGGCAAGCTGCTTATTTCCCAGTGTTATCAAAGGAAAGTAACATAACCTTTATTCCCTTTGGATTGATGTCATTTTCTTTTCCTCCCTGCTTAAGATGAGACAAAAATAGATGCAAGTTTGTACTGCATTCGGTGGATTTTATCAATAATAAAATGCTAGTACATAAAGCCATCTATGTGTGTAAGCATCAAACCACATGCCTCTTTGTAACAGTGTTATTACATTAGGCAAAATTACAGTAACTCAGCCAACACCTCTTTCATTAGTGGTACTTGCTTCATGCTTTAACAACATGAATTTAACACTGTTAATTTTAGTGCACAAAGGCATAATCATTCCTAGGAACCTGGCACTAGACAATAGGTCAGGCAGGTGTAAGATTTTACCTACCAGCAAGCTGAACCATCCTCACCATATCTTAGTCGTCATATGAAAACTGCCTCACTATGAGCTAGTTTACTTGGGAGCGTTGGTCTGGGAGAGTTCAAACAGTCTTTCTCTGTAAAGGTGAGGCTTTATTTGGATTTTATTTTCCTTTCATACTGGTAGCACTGAGGTTCCTGGTCATTCTGCTCCTATGGGAAATGAGTTCCACAGCCATGGGCCAGCTGGCAAGAGGACGCTTATGTGGGGGGGTCTCCGTTGAGGAGACCTGTGGTTCCTGAGGGAAGCAGATGTCAAGAGAAGTCACAGTCAGAAAGAGTGAGGTGGCATCCTGAATAATTTGTGTGAGTCCAGGGAGAAGTTATGCCAAACCTGGCAGCTTTCTTGGATTAGATAGCTGGGCTTTCTAGGCAAGAGGAATGCAATGGGTCTTACCTATCTGGACATCAGTAAAGCATTTGATGTTGTGCCGTCTGCATGTGTATCACATAAATTGGAGATTAGAATGAGTACCGTTAAGATGCTTGAAGAACTGACTAAGCAACAACAAGTAGCGTTAGAAGGAAAAGTATCTGGCTGGGTATATGAGCGGAGTTCTTCAAGGATTCGTCTTGGGGACGGATCGTATTTAATATTTTCATGAATGACCTTGGCACAAAACATAGCATGTTGCTGAAGTCTGCTGATGACACAAACTTGGGAGGCGTGCCATACAGAAAGAACTGGATGACCTTGAAGACTGGAGTAATAGAAATGAGATGAAATCCAGTAGTGCAAAATGCAAAGTCATGAGTTTAGGGAGTAATAAGAATTTCCACTATAAACTAAAGACTCGTCAGCTGTAGACGACAAAGGAGAAGAAACACGTGTGGATAGCTCAGTCACAGGATGGGCTCTGAAAAAGGTATGCATAACTTCAAATATATCCCCGAAGGTGTTTCTTCATGGAGAAGGTAGGCATGTCATTTCTGAGGAACTGGTGAAGCCTCATGTGGCATCTGATGGACAATTCTGGTCCCCATGTTCTTGAGGTGTGAATTTGACCTGGGCTGCATACAGACAAGGATGGTGAAGATGCTGGGAGGATGGAGGGCTTTTCTTTTGAGAGAAGAATGAAAGAGCTAAGTTTTTAACTGAGACAAACGAAAGCTGAGAAGAAGGGTGATGGCTATACATCTATACATCAGGATGGTAAACATCAGAGAGGAAAATAAGCTATGTAAGTCAGAGAACACAAGGCTAAATGCGTACAAATTGGCCCGAGTACACTAGGCTCAAATCAGAGGAAGGTTTGTGACTACAGAGCAGGGACGCTCTGAAACAGCCTTCCAGTAGGAGCTCGGGACAAATAACACCTTGTTATAAGAACAAGCTTGGCATGTTTGTGGAAAGGATTATGACACCTGGGCTTAGAGGATATGGACTTTGGAGGTGGTTTCCTGGGGAGTGCTGAGCCTTGAATGACTTAGCTTTCAGCATGATTTAGACCACTGGTCATATCAGAAGGCTTTTCGTGGCTAGTAATTTCCTTACCTGGACAGGACCTTGTTTTCAAGGGGCTAACATCATATTTGTTAGGGGCAGTAAGCTGGTCATGTCTCAGGGTGCTTTAGTATTTACTCAGGTTTGTATAGTTAGAGGTTGGTGGGAATCAGATATTTTATGTTTGGACTCCCTTAGTGTGTATGTGATTGATTTGGTTCAGTTAATGGACACTGCACTCGATCCTGTGGTTTCTGTGTGTTGATTCTGAGTGTGGTGTGTATCTTTTGGGTGTTTGAGTTGGTTTATGTTCCTGGGTGTCTACATGACCTGATTAATACTCCCAGGTTAATGCAAATGCAAACAGAGACCACAAAGGAAGGCCCGGCCAAAAATTGCGTGTTGCACAGCATATAACTGGCTATCACTACGTTCATCAGATAAATAGGAAATAAAATATATTAACCCAGCAATGATCAGGGAGTACAGTTGTTAATCTTGTCATTGGTGGCTAAAAATCAAGTATTTAGGTCTGTAGTAGCAGTAACAGATAAATAGAAGTACTGTTATTTTCAACTGCTAGACAAAACCAATTCCTTGTCTTTGTTGTATCCCTCGCTGTACCCCTGGACAAGCTTTCCATGGGGCTCAAAGGGAGCTTCCATCCTTGCCTTAAATGTAGCCATTTCTACTCCAGAGCTGAGAAACTCCAGCTTAAACAAACCTATCTATCCTCTAAACTGAATTTACCAAGACAGGTCAAAAACCCGCATGTACTGTTTAAAAAACAAACTGAAACAGAGAGATGTCCGTGAAATCCAGGCTCTGGAAGAGCTAGCAGGAATGTCTCCAGCCACTCCTACTGGGGTAAATTTCACAGGTGCTTTTGAAAAGTTGGCTGTTGACTTCAAAAGACAGGAAAATAAATTAGAAGAAGTTAGAAATGGTTTCAGAATAGGAGATTTCTGTCCCTGCATGTAGCCTGATGCACTGACCCCATGCAGCCTGAGCAGGTGCTGGAAACAGAAACCTCCAGCTGGAAAGGTGGGCTCATTTCACTGCTGTGACTCAGTCTTACAAAGTACCACACAAGCTCGTCTTGAATCAGCAGGCACTTGAATGTCTGAGACATGAGGGTGCTGATTGTTCCATTCATTTGAGTGGCTCTTTCAGGGTTAAAGTTAAGCATGTGCTTAAGGGCATTGCTGGATCACAGCCAGCCTAATCTACCTTGCTAGATGCTGGCCCAAAGCAATTCTTGAAAACTCTTTTCTTTCCGTCAGCCAAGTCCTTGACTTGCAAACTACCAACTACTCAGAGCTGCTTAGGCTGTATGTTATTTTCTGGTACCTTGCAGTTTCCTGCAAGACTGTGATTAGGAACTTGCATAAATTCTCTTCTGTCTCTCCTCCACTGTGGACATTTCTATAGCATAGCCCAGCACATCTGGCCACTTTTAATAACCCTAGGGAAAGCATGTCAGTTTAACACTCAAGTCTCTCTTCCTTTGCTTTGCTAACCAAAGTGTTGAGCTCCACAAAAAGATCTGAAGGGATGGTTGATGCAAAGAGCAAAATTTGTGTGATGTGAAGTAAGGAAGAAGCCAAAGAAAAGATAAAGAAGGCTTTCTAGGCTAACAGCTTTCCTCTCGCTTGATCTGACCTGAAGTAGAGTGAGTACTTAGCATTGCTGTGGAGGTAGGCAAACACTTTCTTCTGTAGATGACAATTGCCCTGGTTTAACAGGTACTCACACTATGTTCCTTTCAGTGTATAAGGAGTGGAGACTAAACATAGTGGATTAGGTAGTGAATCAAGTTGAATGTTTTCATTAGGCACAACTCATGGCAGAAGGACTGGGTGAAGAGAAGTAGCTGACAATAAACAATTAACCTGGATTTTTCAGTCATCTGGCATTGCCTTCCTTGCAGGGGAGTGAGCCCAACCTGCCCAGCCATAGCCGCCTGTGAGCGGAGAGTCAAAATTTTTCAACCCTTCCCTTACAATCTTTCATGAGTGAAGGTTCTACATCATCTCTAAGGGCTCCAGGAGCTGCCATTTGAAAAATGCTGCTAATGAAGAGGATGACCGTGGGTCCCCACTGAGGGAGAGCTCACAAAGACCTGTTGTCTCCACAGGATCAGCTCCTTACAAAGCTGTGGCAGATCTCACCTGTAAAGACCCTTCTTTGTTGAGGGGCCACCACTTCCCTCCAAGAGACTCAGCTGAGGATACGGAGGGGAAGCCCTGATGAAGCCCTGGAGCTCTGATTCCCTGGTTGAAGAGGTATGTGAGAAGGGAGGCTTTTGCTGTGCTAGAGACCAGAATTTACTGGGCTGCTGAAGCAGAGAGGGGCAGTGTATCTACTGCTCCCTTTGCCCAGGGCATATTGGCTTTTTGTGCAGGTTTTGATTGCACCCTTCATTAAAAGAGCCATTCCTCCCTCCAAATTAGGTGGAATCCAGCACTGAAAGAATCCAGCCCAAGTCCCAGTTTATTTCTCCATAAAACATCTGTATTGTTCTTCCAGGGTGGCTCTGCCAAATGAGTCCTCAATAAACCCAAAACCTGGCAATAGACAAAACGCTAAAAAGCGCCTTTTTAATATGGAAAAGTATCCTGCAGTGTCGCAATCTTCCAGTGGAGACCACCCCCTACCCCTGAGAAATGCAGAATAGCACCAGGCCCACAATTTGCCTGGGGTAAAGCAACAGAGCTGGGCCTATGCTGATTTACTCCAGCCAAAGGATCTGGCCTATAGTTTCTCGGGTTTTTTTCCCTTTTGTTTTTTTCCTAAAGATTCTTAACTTCTTTTCCCCCCCTTTTTTTTCCTGTGGATAGAAGCTTTGCAAGTTCCTTCTTTTATTGTTAGCTCATTTGGCAGGAGCAGCCAAGCAACAAAAGTGTTTTATTTGGAAATAGTTGAGGGGGAAGTCGACAGCGTCCGAGCTCTATTCCGATTGCGCGAGCTCTGGGAGGTTTTCACCTCTGCTTCCAGGCTGCACCAGGCTGGGATTATCTCATTTGATTTCATTGGATCTGTGTGCAGTTAAGAAGTGGGGAAAATTAAAGGTTAGTGAAGTTTGCCTTTGTGTCACACTAGAAGCTTTTAGTTATTTAAGTGTAAAGTGCTCACTCTCTCTTCCTTCTCTGTGGACTGAAATATCATGCAATGTTCTACTTAGCTGATTTGAAAGCAAAATGTGACTTATACGGCTTATATTCCATTGCAGAAGAGATCCTGAGAAAGAAGCACAGGGGAGATGCCTATATTGGCTAAAGTGAGAAAAATGTAGCGTGTGAAAGGCACTGATACGTGAATCTCCTCCATCTGAGTATCGCACTCAGAAATGCTCACTCTTTTATGGCCGGCTATAATACATGCTATTATTTTGATCTGTGATGTTGCCTATGTCTGTTGATTTCTTTCCAAATCTTTAAGACCCCCTTCACAAAAGCTCCACTCAGCAGAGATTAAGGGCTCCACTCAGCAAAGACTCAAAATAAACCAGAAACAGTGCATTAATGCAGGCAGATCTTTTCTCTTTTCTTCCATGCTTGAGGCTCCTGTGGATGGGTTGGGATCTGCCCCCTTTTGTGCAGTGCTAAGGGCACACATGAGCTGAGGTTTGTCTTCCTGCTGTGCTTTGCAGGGCCAATCCAAAATAGCTCAGGGCCAGATTTCTAAGAATTCAGCACCCACAGTCAGGGCCAAGTAAGGAAGTCAAGAGTGATCTTAATGTAATGAGTAGGTAACGGCTTGTGGCATGGGGAGGAGCTGTGTATCTGTGTATGTTTATGTGGGTGTTAAATGATTCACCCAAGGCCAAAGAGGCCCTCAGTGTCGGCACCAAGATTAGCCTTTTAGAGTATGGTTTCAAGAGCCCAGCATTCTGGCCTGGGAGCAGATTTTCAGCCCCTCATTTTCCACCAGGACAGTTGTGATGAGATTTTCAGAGCATGGTTGTCCTGGTTTCGGCTGGGATGGAGTTAATTAATGCTTAGTTAGCGGCTGGGGTTAAACCGTGACAATGGTGCACATGGGCATGCTGAGATCTTCTGAAAATCTGGCCGCTTTTTGTGGTGTCTGAGTAGGAATGGGGTTACTCGGGGAAGCTCGCCCTCTGCCTAAGTGCTGAGCTGTTAAGAAGCCAGCCCTGACCCCGATAGCCTCACTGGTCTGGGGTTAGGATATGGAGCCTCTATGCACCTTCAAAGCTTCCCCAGCCACTGCCCAAAAAAATGTTTCGTACCTCACTGGTGAGTTAGTAGAGTTCATAATTGATGCTTCTAAGACAACGTGATGATAGAAAATGCTGTTTACCAGATAAATATTACTAGTGCCCTGTGGGCATTTGCAATTCAAATGTGCTATTCCCTGCAGGGACTTACTCGTGTCATTGCTACAGTGTCATTACTGTAGAGCTGATTAGATGGCTGTCAAATGCTTTCATCACCAAGAAACCAATCCTTGTCATCAGACAATGCACTTTCCCAATCAGTTGTTGCGTTCTTTATAGCCAGTCACTCCCTAGATCACAGGTCGGGCCTCCAGAATTGCAAGAGTCTTTTAAAAATCATGAGATGGTTTTATTCTGTGAATGCTACTTTTAGCCTTTAGCATGTGTTCAGGCCATCTCCTGAAAAGTGTTTTCTTTAAGACCATACAGACCACAGATTTTTTTTCTTAAAGTGAAAGTGCTGGATAGAGTGGCACATCGGGAGCTTGGGTTTCTCGTAACATCAGGGAAGATTTGCAGTAAAATCACAAGAGTTGGCAACAGAGGGGTTTTCTTTCTGAAAGGGCCAGTGCAGCTCGACACGCAGATGTTCCAGAGAGCAGCTCCTTTGCTGGTGCAGCTCCAGCTCTACGGATGCCTGAGGAAGGATGCAAATTTACAGTTGCTGAGGATCTGTAACCCTTGGGCTCGTTGCAGGTCAGTCTCTTCTGCATTTTAAGGACCACAGAGAAGCACTAGCTGATGTGGTGCCTTGCTAGAGATACATGCCAGTTAGTGAGCACAGCTGTTACTTGTCTCCCCAGAGAGCTGCCCTCTGCATGATGGAGAGGAGGGAAAGCTGAACCCTTTCTTCCTGCTCTTCGCTTTAGGGGTGGCTGGTGCACAAAGGGAAGTCCTATGGCTTCTGTTCAACACAACAGTCCGACTAGGGAGGGAAAGATTTCAGCATGGAAAGCTGTGCCTTTGTACCAGCTTTTGCATCCAAACAAGCACAGTCTGTGCCTGCTCTATTGAGTCAGGCTTTCAGGGCACCTGGAAAAGAAGGCTGGCTTTGGAGTCAAAGATCCCAGCTTGCTTTTAGGAGGGGACCTTGGGAGCCTGGGCATGGGGGATTCTCTCTATATTTTGGTGACAGGATGGCTGTTGTGCTGCAGGGACTGTCTTCTGTGCTTTCCCTGCTGAAATACCACATCACAGTGCTTCCTGGGGTCAGGCCGACAGTGTCCATCCGGCCGGCACGCAGAAAGTGCAGTTTTTGGAAAAGCGAATATAATTTTAAAGTTGGCCTGAGAAGCCTCCATCTAGTTTTCAGGGTTCCAGAATGTTGTTTTATTAGGATTACAGTCTTGTTCTTCTTAGGTTTCAGCAGGCGTTTATGACTGTTACAACAGGAATGAAAAGCTGGGGCTGGAATCGGCATCGCTTTCTCCTGCCAGGCGCAGGGTTCACGGTGGAGGCCAGACATATGTCTTTCTCCCACAGATGCTACTTTTTTTCTGGATGGGGAGGTGAGCTCTATCCTCTCCCTGGAAGAGAGGGCTGGCAGCAGCTCTGAGCTGAGACGTGGGGACTGCACGGGGGGCCCATCTGCTGAAGGTAATTGCCCTGTTGGTTCACATCATTCCCCTCTGCCCTTTGCAAAGAGGAGAGACCAGGTCTTGGTGGATCTGCAGGGAAGGACTTGTTTGTGTAGGATGCTGTAGACTTGTGTTGTTCCCGTCTCCTTTCTCCCATGCCCCATGGACACATTTCCCTGGAGGCTCTGAGGTTAGCGAAGGGATTGGTGAGGGGGAGAGCACTTCCAGGCAAAATCCCATCTGTGCTTACAGACATTTCCCCCTCTTTTTCTTCCAGCCTACATTATTCCAGTCCCAATACAATTCATCTATCCATATTTCTCTCTGTGCAGGTCAAAACATCTCCTTAAGGGCTCCTGAGCCAGAGAGGGGTTCCCTGTCTCTGCAGAGCCCACGTTGTCTACATGTAAGAGGCATGGGCAGGAAGGTGAGGGTGAAAGCAGCCCCCAGCAGTCCCCTGCTAGCCTTCTAGGTCCTGTGGCCGTGCTGATTTAGGGAGCTATATCTCCTGGAAATGAAGGAGTTCAGCCTGCCCAAACAGCCCAGCTTAGGGGGGAGAACTCAGCCCTCTTCTTGGGTAATTTCTGGCTACAGGGTAGTTGGTCCCTCTGCACGGTAATAATCAGCAGACAGATCCTGCTGACTTGGGAAACTCATCTGAGGGTTTGTTTGTGTGTTTATTGTTTTTATGAGAAGGTCCATATGCCTTTCAGATTTTGTTATTTTCAGAGAGTTGATGATCTGAGGAACAGAATGAAGAGTTGACATCGCTGGTTGTTTTCCTGGCCTGCTTTAAATAGCAGATGTAGGGTGGTAGAAAGGCTACAGCTCGTTACTTTATACTGGTGGAATTTGATGAGTTTTATTGCAAAGACAATAGGGCAGCTCATGACAGCACTCAACCCAGGGAGAAGAGAGAAGGCTTTGTACCTGGCGGGTACTGATCATCCACCAGTGCGCCCCTTCATGTGTTGGATCATATCCAAGAGGCAATATGGGAATTTCTGCATGTAGTTAAAGTTTATGAGACTGCCTGCCTGAATGCATGCGTGTGTGTGCATGTGTGTGGAGTGGAACGAGGATCTCTAGCACAATACATAGTCAAAATCCAGTTTCACCAGTGTAATAAGACAGATCAAGCACCAACTGAATATGATCCTCAGGGTCTGCCCCTACAGCTTAGACACTGTGTTTATGGCATACACAGTAACTGCCAATGCACATGGTATATGATTTACTCTGAAACCCTGAATCTGACCTGGATTTTCCAAATCAGAACCTTGTTTTAAATCTTAAGATAACAGTGCTTAGTAATTCATGCATTTGCTGATCTCTGGGGCAGTTCTAGTTCAATGCTGGCTTCTTTCTAGGGGATGGAAATCCTATCTAACATGTAGTGCCTTTTGCATTTGATTGCTAGTCTGAAATGTGTGCTCCATCAGATGTTTAAGAAATGGGCAATAGAGTTTGAGCCACAACTTTATCAGCAGAGAACACAGATATTCGGCTCTAAGTGCTTGTTAAGTCGCGTTCCTTCTTTCAGCACTCTCCTCCTCCTGCTGAATAACCCATATTTAGTGTTGTTTTTATCAGGTTTTTGAGATTAAGTCCCTCTCCCTTTTCCTAGTTGAGCTCCCAATAAACCAGAGCAAGCAGCCTCATTTTGTGACTGTTTCTAACCTAACAAGGGTGTAGCTTCAGACTTCTGGTACTCCTCTTGGGGTCCTGTTTGTGAACGCCGCTACCATGATCCTTAGAAATCTTCCCCTCCTCATTCCTGGCCCCACTTGCCAGTGCTGACCTTTCATTTACTCCATCCCTTTGCTGTCACGATGTTGCCCCCTGAGGTGAGTCCTCCAAGTCTTTGATCCACCTGATTTCACCAAGCCAGGCTGCTGTAGCTGGCCTTTGCCTAGTTAGTCCTCCTGTATCCTGACTAGACTTTTCACCTGTTTTCCACTCTTATCCCAGTTTGAATTAATCTCATTCAAATACGAATGAGCAGAGAAGTCTTCAGGAAGTATCACCAGTGCCCTATACAACGTCAATGACTGTAGTAGGATGTTGTATTAGTCCCTGAGTGATCTTGTGGTTTGTATATAATTTCCTCAGGTATGATATTCTGATCTTCCTGGTATTGATGATGTCTTTTAAGTCTGTGCCTCAGGCAATTTGGTTAGAAATACTTCTACATTTTGCAGCAGCACTGGTAGAGGCAGTGTTAAATGCAGTCATCCCACGGCTATTATTGAGAATTCCTCCAGTAACCTCCCTTCAGTTCAGTTGTTCTGTCAGTCCAAAGTGCTATCATCTCCATTTTAGCCAATTTATTATCCTCCTTACAACACTTGTCTTACCCCTGTCTTCTCCAGTTTAACTAGTAATTTTGTGTGGCAACATATCAAGGGTTTACCTAATATTTGGATACAATAGCCTGGTACAAAAGCCTGACATTGTTATACCCAGACTGAAGTTTGTCCACTATGTCACATTTTGCCACAGCTGTCTTATTCTTTACCCAATGTTTCTTCTGAAGCTTTGTATGATATCGATACTGGTGTTATGAGCCTATGAGTGACCAAGTTGATTTTTTCTCCTTAAATAAAGGCACTGCATTTTCTTTTCTGTAAGGTATTAGTTTCAATATAATAAATCTTATCGCCAGCTTTGCAATTCCATATGCTACTTCTTTCAGTATTCAGAGCTGGATTGACATTGCTTCCTCCCAGCTAAAGCACATTCAGTATTTAAGTTTTACTTGGGTGAGTGACTTCTATATTGCTTCTTGAGGGACCACAGCATACTCTGTATTCTGGGATGTACCAAATGCAGCTAAAAAGATGCAGCATCTCTGCAGCATGTCCACTGTCACTAAGCTGGTGTGTGGAGTTTTTGCTGGAACAGGCTCAGGTATACACAAAATGGACGTAACACTGTTCTGTTAGCTCCGGATTTAGAGAAGGAAGTCTTTCACTTTCCTGCTAAAGAGGGGTTTTAATAACTGGGGTTTTCATATATTTCAAGTCAAGTATATGAAAAGTCTGTTACCTTTCCAGGATACACTGCCTAAAGAAGACAAACCAATGTTCATTTGAAAGTGTGGCTGAAATAAGCCTACATCTACATCAGACCTCTCTGGATGATAAGGTGGGATTTGTTCTGAAAGGAGGGACTGTTTGTCATGAACTGGCAGACAGAATGGCTGAGATCCAGGGCAACCCTTCCGCAGACACGCAGAGGAGTCTATACCCAGTATGAATATACTGGAGTTATCACAGAAGTGCAGGGATGTTATCCCTAATTGTTGTAACTTTGTATGTTGGTTTAGTTTTTTTCAGCAGAGGAAAGCTCAAGAAACTAGATCTGAAGGAGATAACCTTCTCAGCTGAAGGAATGATGACTTTCTAGAAAGGACGAAAAATGTCTAAACTTTTGCCAGGTTATTAGCATCTTCCAAGCTAATTTCATATGGAAGTGTGGCAGAGTGGCAGGCTCTGAGCGTGTCACAGGCACCAGGTTCGGAGTCTCACATGATGCTTCAGGTCATCAGCACCAAACGGATCCTGCACCTCTGCCAGCAATGGCCCTGAACTAACAAAACCAGTGTGTCCTCAGCTTTTGTGGGTGCTTTCTGTAAAGATGTGGTTTTCCTCACTTTAAATTTTTTTTCCAAACAATACTAAAAAAGGGCAATCCTCTAAGCATGTAAGATAGCTTCAGATTAGAAGTGGAATTCAAATTTTGCTATTCACTTTTTTAGCTCTCTGTTTCTCTCCTACAGTTACCCTTTGCAAATCTTCTCCCTGCCTGGGAAGCGGCACTGTAGATCCCTGGCGCTGTGCAGTCACACCAGTCAATTTGTATATAAGTGCAAACAGCAGTTTCACAAGTGCTTGTAATTTGGTTGCATTTGGGGATACTTTCACATGACAAGTGAAAGGTCTATTCTTTATCCGGAGACTCCCTTGCTAGCAATTTTTAAGCCCTCGTTGCAAAGAATTAGGACACGAGAACATTTCAAACCGAAGGGCTCAGGGATTGTTTGAGAAAACCCTTGAGCAGTGTTTGTTCCCCAAACCTCCTTCTCTGAAACAGGTGAGTCATTCTGGCTGATATTAAAAAAAAAATTTGAAAATCCTCCCCACACAGAAACCAACCCTGAGGCCCATGATTAGCATGAGTTATTTCACCTGTGTGGCTGGAGTAGGGCAACATTTTAAGAAGCTAAAGCCATATTCATACAATAGGAAGTATATAATAATATTTATAATAGACAGTAGTACTATCTCTACCTTTAACGGAGTTGTTGTTCTGCTAAAACTTATGCACAGGCTTCATTCTGAGAATATATGTAAGTGTTGGCAGGACCAGTGACCCATGTAACTGTAATGCAGTGGGTTGCTATAAAACAAGTGAGAGAAATCTAAGGTTTTATTCTTGCAGTCTTAGTGGAGGCGAAATCAGTGAGTCTGCTAGCTGGAGTTACAGGGTTTTTGTAGGAAAAAATCCCCACTTGTAATTTTCCTATTTGGAAACTTGCTGTAGGAAAGTAATTTTTAAAAGATCTGGAGGAAACCCCTATATTTTCCCAATTTGTTAAAGTTTTCCCACTTTTTCGGCTTGATTTAAAAAGAGAAAAATGAAAAATGAGTTATTTCATATATGTCTTTTTGACTTCTTTTTTTCTGGAAAACATTTAGTAAGTAAAGTATTATTTGTGTTACTTTCTCAGGGAGAGGGTTAACAAGTGAAAGTTTTATTTTTAAATGTGGAAAGCAAAACTTTAAAAAGCAAGATTAAAGCAAGTTAAAAAGTTAAAGGCTTTTAAAAAGCAAAGTACTCTCTTATATGTATTTTTTAAACATCACTCACTCTTGGGGAGGAGTCGCTCTTTTAAAAAGAGAAAAGAAAACATTTCCAACAATTCTCAAATTAAGATGCTTAGAATTTTATTTTTCCATAAAGCCTTTCATTTTGAATTAAAAAATCTCATTTAGCTGAAAAAAAAATTACTTTCAGATAAAATAGTTGCCTTCAATAAATCCCAGATTTTCAATTAAGAAACTTCAAAGTTTGCTTAGTTTAACTATTCAAGGTGTAAAATACAGAGTAGTGAAATTGAGGGTGGCAAAAGTTGACCTCAAAAATTTGCTAGAATCGCTAGACTTTTCCTTCTAGGCTATTTAAATACATTGCTAAAATATGAAAGCAGAAGGGGTTTTCTGTGCTCAGAGAAATGAGTGAAATGTGAATGGTGACAGTGAGTGATTTTATAGGAGGTGCTGAACCTGCTTAATCTGTCTTTTTTTCAGATTTTAACAGGCGTCATGAAGTTTAATTTATGTATTTGCCTGTTGCTCTCCATCCTTGTTTCAAAAGCAAACCAGTGAGGCTGAGGTGGAGGTGGCCTAAATCAAAGGTGGCTTATTTAAAGAGATGATTTTGCAATACTATGCTATCTCTCCTGACACCGTCCCTCACTATGGTCCAGATGAATGGGGTTGCGTTCTGGGCCCAGAGCCTTGAAGGAAAAGGTGAATGTCCATTCTGCATATCCCATTTGTGTGCTAAATGGCCGTGGTATCTTAAATAGGGCTACAGTGGCAATTAAAATAATGAGATACATAAAAGACACCTGCTTTAAATAAATACAGTAATCTGCCCAAAGCTCCCTGAATAGACTGGTATTCAGTGAGAGCCCTGAACCTGCATACATACCTATGCTTAACAACATAATCATTAAAGAACAGAAACCTTTCCTTCTAATCCCCCTCATACAGGACAACATGTGGATGTTAGCATATTTGGACTGCTTTGCATTCCTTCTTGCCTGCTTTTGAGAACATACTACATTTTAAAACTTGTTGGGTTCTTTCATGTTTTATTTGACCCTATGTAATTGCATTCCTGAAGGAATAACAGGCTCCCACAGTGATTTATACCCTGTATTAAATGTCAGTTTTGAAGAGACACAGTTAGCAGTTTGGTTTAACCTCCTGCCTTCCTATGTAAGTTCAAAACTGAAGTGGAGCTCAGGATCCAAGGGGAAAAGTAAAAAGATGAAAATGGACTTAGAGGCAGCGTGGAATGAGATGTATGTGTTCCTGGCCCCGCACCTTTAGAAGCCACCGGAATGAGATTCCATAAAGCCATCTCTATTTTTAACTGTAATTTGTATACTTCATTGCTGCCCTTGACCAGTCAAGAAGGCTGTAAATTAGCACTCCAAAATGCTCTGCTTTCTCCGGCAGACAACTGCAGCGTCTCCAACAATGGGCCAGAACATTTTTGCTGCAAAATCAACCAAATCAACTGACAAACCAACCCCCAGTGGGTTTGGCATATGTCCCAATAAGAAGGTCAGCAAAATAAATTGTCCTTGTAATTAAGAGTTGCTCCTTTGTTTGTATGTGTTTAACTGTGCATAAATAGCAAAGCAGGATAGGTATGTTATTACTGTTTTAAATATTTCATTCCCTTTGTAGATTTCCTTATGACACAGTTAACAACTGCTTAATCATATGTTATGACCTAATTATGGGGGATTCAGTTAAATAAATCTTAATGTAATAGTATATTCTTGATGTAATGGTACTCTGATGGCTGCTTTTATGTGCATGTGTGTATTTAAATGTAAAAGTAAATGCAGCCTACGTTAGGATCTGACACGTGACTTAAATGGTCATCATCTTTAAAATCATTGGTGAAACAAGTTACAAGGAGACTTCTTTTAGGCAAGAATACTGTACATAAAAACCTATTTCTTATACCCAGGAAATGAACATCCTAGTGATCACTTTCTTTAACGTGCAACTGTAATGTTTCATTTCCCGGAAAGGAGATTTAGCTGGAGCTGCTCCAAGGAGGATTCTGTTTTCACACTGAAAGCCATAGATTTGATCCATCAAAGCTTTGCTCAGATTAGTTTTCCCTAAATATCTTTGGCAAAGGTATTTCAATTAATGCAAAGCTTTTGTAGGATCAGGCCGGGGGACCATTGGTAGTTGTTCTGACTTAGGCAAATGACTATAGTTTTTCAGATGGAGTAATTCAGGGCATTTCCATTGCTTTCTCCAGAGCCTCACTTGTCCGTCAGATGAATGATGAGTACAGATCTGGTCTGCTGTTTGCCAGGTGGGAAGGCTTACAGTGATCTTTTATTTTGAAGTGAAAAATGTAGGTGATAAAGTTTTCTTAGGGGTGGATTTATCTCGCCAAAGACAGGTGTCTTAAAGTCCTGGAATAAGTTGCCCTCTGGAAACACATATCTCTGTTGACTATTCAGGGAGCTGATATGACTAGCTCAGACCTGATGCTTGCCTTTCAGGTAGATAGAGTTAGGTAAGATGAATCCTACCATGTGATGTATACACGGTATTGTGTATCAGCTTCCCGACTTCTAGA
Organism: Aquila chrysaetos chrysaetos; assembly: GCF_900496995.4. NCBI lineage: Eukaryota > Metazoa > Chordata > Aves > Accipitriformes > Accipitridae > Aquila > Aquila chrysaetos. The sequence goes on along the minus strand of NC_044005.1, from coordinate 4,413,061 downwards.
TGTGCTGCCAGATCACTGTAAATGTTTGTGCCTTGGTGTGAGAGACTCTGGGGTAGGTCCCTCACCAGCTAAATACAGCTGGAAGACAAGAATTCTGTGGTAATCTGAGGGTACAAGCCCACGGGGTGCAATTAACATCTCAGGAATATAGGATGAGATTTGCCTTTCACAGCTTTAGATGGCAGAATGAGAGATATCCATCCCTGCACTTGTCACACTTTGTCATCAGTGGAGGGAAGTAGTCCTGTCTAATGGGACTATTCCTGACGATGTTGTCAGTCCAAAGTCAATGGAGCAAGTCTTGAAGTTGAATGCCTGTGCTTCGTGGCTATGAGACTTGGTTCCTCTACATTCACTAGGATCACCTACAGTAGCTGTCCAACTTTAGGATGGTGAATAGCCTGTCCTAAACTGATTAGCATTCCCTCTCTGCTCTTCATTTTGCTGTTTGTGCTACCTAGCTGGGACTGTAGGTTCCACGGGCAGAGCACGATCCATTCATGCATGAACTGAGAGCAGAGCTCAGCTGTGCCAGTTATAGAGTGGGAAAACTTGAAGATGAACTGGAGTTAAGGCCCTCATTCAATGGGCTCTGGTTTAAACAGACCTGTCCACATGTACACTGCACATGGCTGTTTGGTTATTATGTGATTTGGGTGGTAATGACGTAGAGGTTATACTCTGCTTATAAATCTCTTAGCCTCCCTGGCAGGTTTGATTCAAGAACGAGGTTAAGCAATAGCAGAAAAAGAACCTTAAACCAGTGTGAGTAGAGAAAAATCAATTCCTAATCAGCATCAATGTATCAATGTGATTTCATTTAATTGCACCCAGCCCTACAGCCAGTACTTGGTCTCGGTAATAACAATTAGGAATTAGAGAACTGAGTGAGGAGTATCTCCTGGATTTCTCAAATCTTTTAGAAACTATTAGTATTTTCCAGCCATTCAAGACACTAAAAAATAAAACGACACCAGCAGAGGGAGACAAACCCTGTTATCAGACCTGCCCAGGCTAGCAAGACCTGTAGGGTTCACTGCTTTTTTATAGGAAGCTGAACTGGAAACCTGAAGGAAGAACACGTTTTGTAAAATGTTGTGTGCCATTAATGTCTGCACATGTTTAATAAAGCATGAACGTAGTGATAAAGGAAGTTTGCTTAAAAGAAAAAATATCTCTTGGGACCATCCTAAATGATTCATTGGCCTGAAATAAAATGTTTCATTTATTTTTAGTGGATTGCATGTGTATGTGGATGTGTGTATGCATAAAATACATTAAAAATGCAGTTATTCTAACAGTTTCAAAACTTTGTTTCAGATGAAAAATCAGAACATATAAAAAAGATTCACTGAAATATTCTTGCCTTTTTCTGATTTTTTTTTCCTTTTCATGGAGGGTAAACTGTCACTGGACTTGATGCAAGTAAACCTTTAGGCTTGACCACTCTAAAACTGTGTTTCCTGGTGAATGAGATGATAGCTATTATTTGAAACATTTTAATCAGATTGAATTGTGATGGTTCTCCTCAATTAAGAAAGCAACCCAGACTTCCACAGGTAAGTTAATTTTAATTCCACTTGAAAATAAATTAAAATAATGAAGAAACTGAATCATAGAAGTTTTCTTAAGGTGTAAATGGCAGAAGATATTGCCTCAGGTTGGCTAATTTTGCTCTCCAGATGACACAAAAAAGTCACAAGTGGATGAAGAACCATTTTGCTTCCGTAAAGTTTAGTGCCAAAAGAAAATGTTTCCTTTACTGTGCATAGCTTCAGCTCCTCTCTCTGAAAGAGTGGAAATGGAAGGAAGATGGAAAGAAAGACCTGAAAATGAATGAGCAGCTTCTGCTTTGCAGCATAATTTTTAACCTTCTCATGTTCTGTTAGATTGTGAAGCAGTCTTGGTTTGCTTGAGGCCATAAGATGGAGATTTCTTTCACCACTGAATGATTATAGTTGTATTTTCCTCACTGGTCAGGGAGGTTGTTCTTTTGCTCCTCTGGCTGTGTGTCTAAGAGGATGATTGTCTTGAACCAATGAGTATGTGGAGAAGCATCCCCTTGTTTGAGTATATTGAATATGGCATGTGCTGACTGAGGGGGCAAAAGGCTTTTTATGGCAAAGGATTGCTTGCAATGGCAGGAAGTTGCGATGCGTTTTTTAAAAAGCAATGCCATTGTCCTTTGCATTGGAAGTGAACAGGATGGGTTGACACAACTAATACTAGCAGAGCTGGGGTTCAAAATCCAAACCCTACACGTGCTGTGGGATTGAGTTGCCTACCTCGGAAGGAGGAGGACCTTGTCTGCCAAGGTTAGCCAGCAGTGCATGCTCTGTGAACATTGTAGTTCCATGTGTCAAAGTTCTCATTTTGAGCAGTGCATGGGGGGTGATGTGTATGGTTGTGACTGTAAGACCCAAGGATCTGAGGTGGAGGAAGCCCCCTCGGTCAGATGATGTTATGCTGGCTGGGTCTGCAGGCATCACGTCCAGACATGAGAGAATCTGCTTGTCTGAGAATCCTGCATCTCTTATCTGGAGGAAAGCTTTTGAATGGGGTGCAGACATGTCATATTATAGCATGAACCATAAGAGAAAACACGTGCAGGGGGATAGGTCTGTAAAAATCGTCCTTTAATTAACTGTCTTAATAAAAATAAATGTGTATGCCTTCAAATGCACAGCCACTATAGAAAAAAACCAGCAGTAAAAATCTCTGGGAGTATTCAAGAAAGATTTTCTCTTTCCCTTCTATGGAACAAAGATACTTGTGATAATTTTGACTGGTAGAAATATATACTAGTAGGAAAATGGGCAGAGGGGACCTTGAGAGATCATCTATCCCTCTACCACAAGGGGAGATTTGCCAGGTCTGACCTATTCCTGGCAAATCTTTGCCTCAACAGTGACAGAGAGTCTGTAGCTCCTTGACTAATTTACTCCAGTGCTCACCTGTCCTTCCTCTTAGGAAACGTGTCTAATGTTTGACCTAAATCCTCCTTGCTGCAATTTAAACCCATTATTTCTTGTCTTATACCCAGTGGATGTGGAGAACAATTTATTACCTTCCTATCTGCAACAACCTTTTACATAGTTGAAGGCTGTTATCATGTCTCCCCCTCAGTCTTTTCTTCTCTAGACTAAACAAACCCAATTCTTTCAATCTTTCCTCATAGGTCATGTTTTCTAGACCCCTGATCATTTTTGTTATGGAAATAAACATCCTTTAAATCAAGTTCTGTGAATCAATCTTGTGTAGAAAGGAAGGGAAACAGAGAGGTTAGAGTTAGCATTGGGAACAGGAATCTGGTGGTGAAAGAAGTGAATTTTCTGAGGTCTATTGAGAGTACAGCCTTCCATTCTTCTTTGGGTTTAGGAAGTATATTGAACAAAATTTTCTATCCCAAATTTTGTTGGGAAACTCTTTTACATTATCTGCTACCAGAAGGAAGACAGTATTTCATTTCCACAGGTTGTATGCAAAGTGGTTTCTGGGAAAGCATTGGGCAGGGTACCAGAAAGAGGTAATTTTTAATTGTATGGCATGTTCTTTGTCTAAAATCAACTTGCCTGCAGTGATATCAAGCCTTGTTCTCCAACAAGTGATGTAGGTCATCCTCAAAAGGTAGTTTAAAAGTGGATCATAACTCTTGGACATTTAACACGACCAGAGCCTCAACACAGAAGATGCTGATGACTGTTCACCTTCTGTTTTGGTTGTAATGTTGTCCTTGATTACATAAGCTGCTCAGAGACCATTGGAAATACCACTGCAACTGTTTCAGCTGCAAAAACGTATACCATCCAAGGCTGTAGTCCATCTGAAAATCTATTTTATAGAAAAGAATGCTCTAAGGATTGCCACCATTTCTCTCTATAAGGGTGATTTTTTTTGACGAGGAGAAGACTCTTACTGCTTCTACATTCAGCCATCCATCAGCGCAGCCATCTACCACAGCCCAGAAGTCTAACCCTTGTCTGCTTCATCAGCTCTATAGTGTATTACACTGCACTCTGTATAATATCCCATTCATTACCAAATGGCTCACACCAGGTCCTCTTAAAAGCTTAGTTCTCTACATTGTCTTGACCACTGATCGGATTATGAAACTGAGGGAAGAGAGAATAGTTATCCCAGAAAAAGCATGCGTGGAAGTGTTGGATCAAGACAGTGATCCAGCAAGTCCTGAGCAACCTGCTGTAGCTGACCCTGCTTTGAAGAAGGGGTTGGACTAGGTGACCTCCAGATGTCCCTTCTAAACTCAATAATTATGTGGTTCTGTAATCAGGACATTATATTTGTGTAATAGCTGATTTAGAAGAGTGTCTCATAGTTTAGAGCCAATGGCTGAAAATGGATTATCATTAGATGGACATCCTGGGCCCTTTTGCTTTGGATCTACTATTTTGGGATTCAGAGAAGGTGCATCTAATGCTTCTTACAAAAATTTGGTCTCTTCTCTAGAGTTGCTGTGAGCTGGCTCTTTTGCACTGAAGAATCAAGGAGTTAAGGAGATTACCACTGTCAACTTAAAAACTGGAGGCTGCAGAAGGATCCAAGAGAAGATTCCTGTGTTTATCCCTTCCATCCTCAAAACAGCATGAGCTGGGCTGAAGCTATTTTAGGTGTTTTTCTAGATCCTGGATTGTCGAGGACTATGCTGCTAATGCTTCTAGGCAAGTGCAGCCTGCAGCATCCTTTTATTCTTGGTGGTTTGGACGGTCGTTGCATTGACTCGCAACTTCCCTCTTAACTCAAAGGTAAGTGTGAAGCTGTGGTAAGTCTTGTTTCAGATCAAAGACACTGCAGCCACATGATGTAAAGCATTCAAACAATTGCTTTTCTTTTAAAAAATACTCTTCTGAAGGCTTTATGCTGGGTTCAGATATCACCTGTCTTTCCACAGCCTGTATAAATAGTAAAGCCAGCAGGAGCACCAGACTGCATGCTTTGGCTAACTTGAGAGAAATGTTGTGTGCTAACATCTGATGCAGATTCCTCGTTAATGGACACAAAAACATGGCCTCATTGTTCAGCCTGCATAAATATGGGATGGCATAGTATTTTATAGAGACAGCTGAAGGGGCAAGAGCATCTTCAAGTGGAGTGCACCGATGCACCTTGAAAAAGGAGTTCAGGAAGATAGGTTAAAAGAAAAAGAGATGGAGTGTAGAAGCCACAGAAGGACAAGTTTCAGTCTTTGCACAGGAGATGCTGGAAAGGCGAGAGGTTTCATGTTAGCTGGCGTGTGGTACCTATGTGAATGTGAAGTAATCAGTAGAAAGTGCAAGTAGTTCTCAGACAGGCAAAACCCTACCGGAAGGACTGTTTTGCAAAGAAACTTCCCAGATGTTCTCTCACCAGAGGCAACACTGATTTGACATGTCAGACATGTTAAATTTCAGGCCTTGTCTGTGATCAAGATAGCTGAGTGTTCTAACACTCTTTAGCAGAGGTCCAAAATAAACAAGGTGTGGTGAAGAAAAATGCTTTTTGCTCTGTGCAGATTGCTGGGAATGGTCTTCCTTTTGCTGTTTGACCCAATGGTAAAGGCTTGCTTATCTTCCAAGAGCCAGACTCCAGAGGATGCACGAGTGCTTCCTCTAAGCAAAGTGAAGGAGGCCAGGGACAATATTTTGGCTGAAGTGAGGCACATTTGCTCTTGAGATGCCAGCAAACACATGCATTCCAAAAAGCAGTTTTGCTTTGATGAATTTGGTCGTCATGATGGGACTGTGTTGTCATAATAGCCAAGAGAAGGCTCTGGGTTTAGATATTCTTATTTTTTCAAATATCTAAGAAACGCTCCTTCCTTTAGCTAGTTGTAAATGGTGGTGTAACAGAATCAGTCTTCTAGCCACTAAAGAAAGGCTTCCAACATTAGGTACAATGCTAAAAGTTGCACTTCTGAGATGGTCTCCGTGTAATTTCTCCCATATGGACCCTAAAACCCCAGATGCTCTAAGATGTGTTTAGGGCCCTGTAAGAAGGAAGGGCCATCACTAATTAGCAAAGACCCTGTGCACGTGTTTAATTTTAAGCATGTGCTTTTATCTCCCAGGAGTCCATAGGATTTAAGGACTTTAAGTGAATGGGTTTAGGGATATGCTTAAAGATAAGCATGTGTTTAGTTGCTTTCTTGTACTGTGGCTTCATTTGTTTTTACAGAAATAAGAGAAATGAAAGATCTTATTACAGATCAAACACAAATAAATGTCCAAAACACAGCAGGGAGACTTTACGTCTTGGTTCAGAGCCCGATGAAGTCAGTGGAAAAACACCCCAACACCTCAGTGGACTTTGGAGCAAAGTCCTCAGAGGACTGATGATGAACCCACTGCAGAAACTTGTTGAATACCTCATGTTTCTTTGCAAGGTTCCCTTATCTTGTATCCAGATGTTGCTAACAAGGATTTTTATTAGCTGCTGAGAAGTACGAGAGCGGCAGTTTTTCAACTCTTAAAATACATGCACATATAGATGAGGTAGAAATAGTTTGCTCTGCAGTAGCAATTATGGTCTGTGGAGCTGTGAGTGTATTTCAAAAGTTTCCCAGTTCTTATCAGTAGAACCATTTCTTGGTCCCACTAATGTTAAAGTGTTTGCTCTCTTTCTTTCATGAAGTGCAGTGAGGCAAGTGTGACACAGTTCCTATGGTAAATATTGCCTCTTTGTAGAGGGAAAGGTTTACACAACAGGAACAGCAGGTTCCTTTGAATAGCATTCATCTTTTCTGCCTTTAGATCTCTACAGTGTATACAGCAACACCTCAGTTACTCATTTGAATTCTCTTTTTAGGCGTGCAGGGAAATAGCCACCGTTTGAGAGCAATTTGATCTATTTTTGATGTTCATTTCAGGATGAGACAATGCTGGAGATTTCTCCCATTTGATCAGCTGAATTTCCACCCATACAGCTGGATTTTGATCCTATGGTTCAGGCTGAAGCTTTCCTTACTTCTGCAGAGACTGCCCTAACCAACATCAGCAGAACCGCCTCAGCCACTAGCCATCACCCAGCGGGGAAAAAGATCATGCGCTGTCTTGTCAGGCTCGTCATGAAGGTAAGTGTCATTAGAATGTATGTGTTCCTGCCTCCTCCTCAGAAGTTATTTGGGTCGGAGTACCAGAGCCATGGGACAAGCTTTGGCCAAGCTAGCAAGCAGAGTGCCCATCTAGAGTCTCTGGAGAACTGGTAAGCAGTTAATGCTTGCTAAGCTGATATTGCTTCCTCTTCTATTATTACTTGTGTTTACTAGGTCAAATTGACATTGGTCTGCGAGGATGTGCTATGGCCACATCAGAGTGCCCATCCAGAGTCTCTGGAGAATTGTTAAGCTGTTAGTACATGCTAAACCCATGTCGCTGCATTGTCTATTATTGCCTATGTTTGCTAGGTCAAAGTGACACTGATCTACAAAGATGAGCTATGGTCACACCTCCATTTTGCTCTGGAGAAGTATCCTCTGCCACTCCAGGTCTTACTTCCCCGTCAATGAAAATCTTCTGGTGGTATCCACTGACAGTAGTTCTGGGATTTGGCATGCTGGGAAAGGGTCCTGTACCAACTGCTTAGCACAACGGAATTGTACTGTTCTAAGTTTAATAGAGTAAGAGATAACAAACTGATATTATTTGCAGTTTGGGTGCTCACTGGGTAAGCCCCACAAAATCCCTCTGATGTTTTATTCATTTTTAGTACCTTGATCTTTAACTGAGACCTCATTTTAACACTAGAGAAAAAATGCCAATATTCACCAAATTCTAAAATGCAAAACCAAAATGTTGGACCTGGTCTTTCTTTTCCTTCATGGTTCAGAGATTGCAGGGAAATTATTAGAAGCATTTTCTTCCTAGAATACCAAAACAGAACGTGGCTTTTAAATAAGTATTTCTGTCGAGTGCCGAGAGCTGTCCTTTTCTTTCAAGCGATTTCACAGAACTGGAAGACACAAATCAATAGGTAAATGTGCAGTACTAGTACTGTAATTATTATTTCTACTTTCATTACGATTATGATTTCTTACCTGTTCCCTGGAAGAGTTATGTCTTCTACCTAGTCCCTGTCTTAAATTTTTGTAGTCCTCTGAACAGAATCTGCAGTCCTTAGTCACAGAAAAAAAGAACCCATTGGCTTGAAAGGGAAATGTTAACTTCTTCAACGAGTGGAAAAATACTTCTGTTTCTTAAATGTAGGTAATTAGACCGAGGACTTTCTCCAAAGTAAACCTTGACAATCTAACAATCATCTTTGGCTTTTGCACTGGATGGAGTTTCTTTTACATTGTTAAATGCATTCCATGTTTCAGTAAATGACACCAGGCTCACCAGCAGTGACTGAGTGATTAGTTTATCATCCTCTTAGTGCAGCCATCTAGATCTTTAACTCTTTAAGCAGTGGCATTTAAGTCTTGAGAACACCCAGGATCATGCCTGAGGCTTTAGACATTCTCAATTCAAGCAAATCTTGGATATCAAGTGAAAATGAAGAAAAGAAAGTAGGTGGATGCATTCTGATAACACTTTAAACAAGTCAGGTAAGCTAAATTGCAAATAAACACCAGGCTTTTTGCAGAGGAAGCCAATTCTCCTTTCCTGGGACCACTTAGGTCATTAGGTGTCTGAGCAGCATAAAATTACACAGAGAAAATCTAACAGCGTACAAAAAGAGTGAAGGGTGACAAATCTACATTTCCTAAGACCCAGGGATGAGGGGCAGATTTTTTTGGCTGGATTTGCTATTCACATCTCATGGGGCAGTAAAATGAACAGTTTTACAAAACAATTGATTATAAAAAAAATACGTGAGCTGAAACATACTGTGCCAATGCCCTCGTGCTAAAATCTTGCTCATGCAGAGATGTGTAAGTACATAAAGGCGGGTAGCAACAAAAGTCTTTGGAGAATGAAGGGCCTCTACTTACTTTGGAAAAGAAAGATGCAGGAGGATTTTCAGACAGAAGAAAAAGACTTTGACCTGTGAGCTGCTGACCAGCTGTGCCTGCTGCTCAGCAGCATGGATCTTCACCTATCATCTGATCTGCTCAGTAACGCGAGCCAGATCACTATATGTGCCCTCTGCCATGGGAGACATGGAGCTGCTCACCCTGTAGAGGCAAAGTGCTTTGGGAGCTCTGTTGCTGGGAAGAGTCTGAAATGTACAAACACAGCATTTACATGCCTCAAGCAACAGAACAGAGCCCAGCCTTTATTTATTTTTTATTTTAAAAATGCCTTTTTTCCACTGGCTGTGTTTTTTGGTTTTGCTTGTTTGGGTTTTTTTTCCCAGACCGGACTTTGAGTTGTGCTGGTTTGGGTGAAAGGAATTTTTGCCCAGCAGGGCAGGGACAGGGAATGGATGATGCTAGGTGAGAGAAATTCTCTGTATCCTGAAAAGGGTTCAGAGTGCATTGGGAGCTACCTCTGAGACAGCAGAGCTGTGCACCTCCTGCAAGCATAGGCAGACTAGTTAGGTCTCCAATTTTCTGGTGACTACTGCTTCGCTCCCAGGCCGTAGCCATTCTCAACCCTGTAGATACATTCAGGCACCTGTTTCAAGTACCTCTACCTAGCAGAAAACATGATGGAAGTGATCCAGTTGTGCCATCCATTTCAAGGCACCTCCTCCTTGGTGGTCTCATCTTGGGCTGCTCTTGGTGGCTTACTAGCTGGGGAACCTCTGAAAAAGGAATGGTGACTGTGCTGGTGGCTGCCAGTGGTCCCAAGAGAGGGAAATGAACCACACGACAGCTTTGCAAGTCCAACTGTCCTCATGGCACCACACTGAGAGAGATTCTGTCAGGCTCACCTTGGACGGCTGCTATTTTGCGCTTTGGATCTGGGGTTTGTCTCCACTATCCTTGACTCAAGTCAATACTCGTTGATTCTAAGACCTCTTTGGCCTTCTCTTTTCATCCTCCGCTCTTCAAACATCTGTCTTAATCCACTTCATTTTCATCTTGCAGTTCCTCAAGCCCCAAGCCCACTCAGCCTCTCCTCTGTCCTTCCTGGGCTCAGCCTGGTCTGAAGCGGACAGGCAGCTGAATTTCCTGCCCTGCTTTGCCTCTGCACCTAACTGTTACGTGGGGAAAGAGTGACGGGAGATGAAGTGACTTGCTGAGGGCCTCTGCAGGCGTGACAGGTGACTCTGCTTTTGGCAGCCATGGAGTTAGCTCAGTGTTGGGTCTTTGTGAGGAATGTTTATAATGTGATGCCACTTTTATAAATGACATTGCACATTTGCTCTTTGCAATATCTCTTCAAATTGGGGTGGTGTCATTTGCATACAATACCTGGTTCTGAGTCTTTTTGCCTTATCAGGTATGCGTACAGAGGGTGGGAAAAGGCAGCAGCGTCAGCAGGACAGAGATGGAACAAGTAGGAATGCAGGGTGCGACTAGGGGAACAAAGAGGTCCTCAGGGAAATTGCTGCAACTTAGTTCTGCTTTCCGTGACTCAAAGTGTAACACCAGTGTGCCCAGGGGGCTGGTACTGGGAGATACCAGTGCTATGCTAACCCCAGATCCTGCACAAGTAGAAACTGATGGTTCAGACCCTTTGTCCCGAGCCTTTTGTTCAAAAATCTAGTTTTAAGCCTATTTCTCTTCATGTCTGGGTGATGCTGTGCACCTGCCAGTTGCGTCATTCTGCGTTGTCTTTGCAGACCAGTGCTAGCCTGTCGTGACAACTTGGTGCCTTTGGCTTCGGCCCTGTTTTCTAGAATTGCACTTGGCCTTGGCTTGGCCCTTTGCCCAGACTGAATTTGCCTTCTTGGTTTTCACTTCTTTCCCATATCGATTTTCTCTCCTGTTCTGTCTTCCTGCTTATCCTTTGTGGTCTGGCTCTGTAAACCCTTCTGCCCAGGTGGACCTCTGTGGGGGTGAGCAACCCCTCGCTTCCAAGGTCCCTTCGTATGCAAGAGAGAGTGAGATATGGGATGTCTTCAGACTTGCTCCCTTTTTGCCATTTCATTTTTTTTCTTATTCAAATTGAATTTTAGATATCCCTCTCCTAAAAGTCCTTCTTCTCCCTTTTTTATAAGCCAGTTCCTCAGTTTTATTCCTCTGTAAGCTGTTTGGTGACTGGTATTTTAAAAAATAAAGTAAGTAAATCCTGCAAACGGCCTTTAATAGAAAGCCTACTTTGCCTGTGGGATTAGACACGCACGGTACACACGTAGAACGCTGGTTTGCCCACATCGTTTGGATAAGGTATCAGAGAGTACAGACTGTCTTTGCATTGAAGCCTGCAGGTCAAGAAATTGGCCTCCCTTCAGTTCACGGGCTGTGTGGCTGCCAGCCAGTAATCTAAAGCCCTGATGACTATTTCTGGAAAATGCTGGAAACCCACCTCTGACTACAATGTGTTGAATTCCTAGTTTCCAGGCATATTCAGTTTCGCTTCTTCCTTATGGAGGAGATTTTGCTTCTGTAGTTTTGGAAATGTCCCACAGCAATGATTCCCTTCTGCTCTTCTTCTCAAGCGGGTGCGACAGGAGAGAGAGTCAGCCCAGGTCTTTCTGCTGGAGATGAGACATGAATCACTGGGTGTCTCTCCATGACGTATGGGGCCAGTACAACTTTCGTTTCATGTGCTGTAAATGAGAGAGATCATACAGAGTCTCTGTGTCACATTACTCTTCCAATATGTTCCCAGGGGCTGGAGCCCCACTGAAATGGTTTGAAAGCCTTTTGGTTTGCTGGGTTGGAATTTGAGGACCTGTTTGGAACTAATGTTTATTTTTGCTTTATTTCTGAGAATGGTGCAAAATGCTCTTGTCCTTCCAGAATGGAGGCTCTGACATGCCTTTAATTCTAATTGCCTCCTTTCCCCATTTTTGTAAATTGCTTTTCACTGTTAAGCATATGCTTAGCCACTTGGATAAAGTAGGTTCCTGGTGATTCAGCCAGCGTCAGAGAAGCACAAAGCTGAACCTAGACCTTCTGAAGTCCAAATCAACTCCTTCATCATTAGGCCAACCTTCCTTTAGGCATCCCAGTACTTGCAGCACTGCACCAAACCTATCGCCTTTGAACTTCTCAGGTAACTAAAGGCCTCCTTTAGTCTGCTGAGTCAGTGTCTGCGTACGATGGAAGCAGTGAAGGGGAAAATAGATAATTGCTTACGTAGAAAAGAGCCAAAAATGAAATCAGGTTTCACTGCTGTTGACACGAACAGTGCTCCTGCTCGGGTGCTTTTGTGTAGTAGTTGTTTGGGAGAGGATGTGGGCTTTGATTTTGCTTATAAGCGTTTTTTATTGCCCCAGAACGGAACAGAGCAGGTAGCAGTAAGTAAGAATGTCTCTACCTTGAAAATAAACCCAGCTAACACCTCACTCGTTAGCTTGCTTTATCAATAATAAAACAGAGAGCCCTGCCGCACTGTAGTGAAGTAGGTCCTGCTAAAAGGTTTGGCAGGAAGGACTGCAGGTTGTTTTAGCTCCTTCCTTCTGCCGCACAGGGCATTACCCCTTTCATAAGGATTAAACCTGTAAGATATTTGCAGTGAACTGGGTTGTCCTGACAAAGCTGCTGCACTAACATGGATTGTTTTGTACTAGAATAAGCCATCAAAGTCCTGCCTTGGTTAGGATCCTGCTGCTCTTAGTATGTTTTAGCCAAATGTGATGGATACATGTGTGTCTGGGTGTGTTTGTGTGTACACACATTTATATACACATACATGTTTTTAAGAGTACATATGACACAGAGTGAGAACTAGGACAGTAGCTTGACAAGGAATACCTACAAAGCCCATACAACCTGCAGCCTCCTGGATATGTCTGTGGAGAAAGAGCCTTTCCCTGAGAAGCGATCTCTTTCTTGTCACGTGTCTGTGGGAAGCTCATGCTCTGTTCATGCACGTTCATTGTGTAAGGTTATTCAGTGAGCACTTTCTAAAAACGATCTTTGGTCTGATGATTATTTGTCACCAGGCAACTGGTACAAATGAGCCCCACCAGTTTATTATTGCTGGAGATGGAGGCCACAAGGCAAGCCCGCGTTTCCCGACTGGGAATCCCTAGCAGGATCCTTCCTCTCTGCTTTCAAGTGAGGATGTTCACATTAATGAACTCAAAATTCAGCCATGTGCTGACATTTCCCAGCACTTGTGATAACACCTACCAGTAAAATCCTTTGCTATTGCTGAAAATCAGATAGAGCTGGTGTGAACTATTTTTGCAGCAGTTGTCCTGCTCTGCTTATTTACGCCTTGTATTAGTGTTTGAAATCATTAAAGCTTCGGATGATAGCAGATCTCAAGATACAATTAAAGGACAAAGACAAATGTCGGCACCCTGGAGGTGCCACATGGTTGTGTGGAATGGTAGATTTGGCAGTGTTGCTAGACAGTGAGGAAGAGCAAAGCATTTGAAATATCAGTCGCAGACGAACTCAGACAAAGCCACATATCAGTGTTAGAGACACACTGAAGTGGTATGTATGCTAAGGGAGCTGCCAATGCTTGTGGTATTCTCAAAAAGTATTCATGACTCAACAAATCCAAAATGAGTCTGCTTATCTTAGATAGCCATATGGCCGTATGGCGTTCGTTAGAAGAATGATGGTCTTTATTAGTACCAGCTACAATTTCAGAGCAGGAGGAATGCGTTCTTCATCTTCTGGAGGTCCTTCTTGCTTCTCAGGGATGAAGCTTTGATTGAGTAATACAGTGCGGAAGCAAATGTGTGCTAAAGGCAACATCTCTTTCCAAAAGCTGCACAAGATCAGTGCATATTCTTCTTGTAACATTGATCAAGGAAACCAATCGATGTGTAGATGATGTTACAACAGATGGCTTAAGGAGGTGTTTCTAACACAGTTCGGGAGAATTTAATAACAGACCATTAAAATGGCTCTACCATTATTTTACGAGTTGTGTTGCTGAAGCACTTCCCTAAGACCCAGGCCTCCTAGTTTTGATGCACTGCACAAGCATCTCTTAAGGAACAATATTTAGCAGCAGAGACCTTACGCTCTCACAGTAGAAGATGGACAATGTATGTATGAAAAGCAAGGGGTGACATTTCTAGGTTTGCTCAGTCTTGGGGATCTTTGAAAAGCGAAAAAATGAATGAGTCAAGTAAAAGCAACTAAACATTCTGCCTGTGTGGGACAGTCAACCTTTTCATAGCATTTAAAATACAATAAAAATCGTCCTTAAAAACTTAAAAATAGAAAAAGCAGACAATCCTACTGTTTTGACTGCTGTGTATCTGATTACCAAAGACTGCCTTTTTATAACTGCATTTTTTTAATGTTCCCACACTGGTTTTGCATGCATTTGTAAAAAAGCTATTTGGAATAAACCAGCAATCCTGAACCTGATTCTCTTCTTCGCTCAGGAGTGGTTCTAGACATGGTCCTGCACCTCAGTAGAGACACGTTAATGTAAAGCAGAAATAACGTCCAAGCCGGGCCCAGCCCTGTGTTTCAGGAGAAGTATGGATTTCTTTATTCAAGAGAAGGTAGAAAATTCTGGTAGAACAGGCCAGCTCTGAAGTGTTCAGAGAAATCATGAAAATCTCCGAGTGGTTGTAAAAAATGTTCCTTTCGCCATTCAAGCAGCTGCACTTGTTTTCGCCGGTTGTAGCCCAGCTCTTTAGTGAAGAGCTACTTTGGAAAATGTAATCCCTTGGAGTTGTTTGTTCAGTTCTCTTTGTTTTAATTGACAAGCTTAGGCAGTTGAAAGGAAAGGGTAGGAGGGAATTGATCTTAGCACACTTATGGGCATCTCCTCCTGTAATTCATGTCATTAAAACATCTCTGACATACGACTTTATTTATTTATTTATGGTTTTAGGCTTGTTTCTGCTCAAGCACAAATCTGGTGAGACAAGTTTTTTCCCAAGGCAGGTTGTTTGCAAACTTTGGAGCCCAAAAGGTGCAGCTGCTCTAAAAATAACATAGGATGCAAGAACTGGTTTGGGAAGGTCTCTCTCTGCCCGAGTCCAGAGGCATCTCCTGAAATGCTGCCATTAGAGGAAAAGTTTGCCATGTAAACAGAGCTGGCCTAATTTCTAGAGGTGCTGAACATCGACCTGCAGTGCTTGCTGGTAGGTCCTGAGCACACGAAACCTGGAAACGGAGCAAATGTTAGTGGCCGGGATTTTATCAGGAACTCATCTGGGCAAATCCACAATTACCGGGTTGAAAAAAGACAGAGCAAATAATTGCCCCTTGGCTAGTGACCTCTGCAAGCAGAGCTGGGTACTCAGGCTCTAGGAGACCTGCCAGCTCCTGGGCTTCTTGCTGCCACTGACAAAACAAGTCTTCTGTCACAGTCAAGGTCTGTACGGACATGAATCACCTCTTTGTCTGGCCATTCTTTGCAGGGTGACGTCCC
The DNA here is from genome assembly GCF_900496995.4 of Aquila chrysaetos chrysaetos. Classification (NCBI taxonomy): domain Eukaryota; kingdom Metazoa; phylum Chordata; class Aves; order Accipitriformes; family Accipitridae; genus Aquila; species Aquila chrysaetos. The sequence goes on along the minus strand of NC_044005.1, from coordinate 4,397,714 downwards.
CAATGACCTGGTGCTTAGCTTCCAGAGGAGGCCAATGGTCGTGCTGTCCAGGTGCAGAGATTCCCGGAAGGTTTTTCACGGAAGTCAGAGAGGAAAAAACCTGGCACCCGAAAAACGGCTGGGACTGGATCACAGGCAAGAACCACACCAATCCCCCCTCTCACCCACGCAAGATGTGATGCAGGGGGAGGTGTCTCTTGCCTTGAGCAGAGACATAATGTTCTCTATTTTTGACACGCTGGATCTTTAAAACGCACAATGTTATATCTACCGCTGAATTAAGCAGTGTTTGCTTTTCAAGCCTTCCACATTTGTATTTTTAGCTCCATTCTGGCACTCACTTCTTTGGTTGGAATATATAACACACTCGGTTGTTTAGCGTGCCTGGACCGAATTCAGCCTGTGTGTAACTCCACGGGCTTGAGCAGAAGCTACGTTCAAGGTGAATTACTCTCTATGGGGCTAAGGAAATACAGCTTCTGTAGAAATGCGTTTCAGCTCCCTCTGTAAATGCTACACTATTTCCATCCATGGTTATTCCTTTGTGGTTTGGGTTATGTATTTACATTTTACGGAATAAATACTACAGCTTTCCCCATGACTAACACTTCTTAGTAACCAATAAGCTACTCAAATACACTATTGCCTCCTACAAGAGCCTAAACCACACTGCTCTCCACTGGCTTTCTGTCCCCAGCCGGCCACCTCCTTGCACAGAGGCATGGTTAACCAGCATTACATAAGCAACTTTTTGGATCTCGGTTTAACGGGACGGCTTACGAGAGCAGGCACTGGATGCCGTGGGACTGAATTCCTCAGTGACAAACATTTCAAACGCGGCCACTCTCTGAGCCTAACAAAATCCGAGTGAGGTCTTTAGACAAAGAGCGTAACGTATTGCTGCTGCTCCCACAAAGAGGGAGCGAGTTGCTTTTCCAAATCCAGAGGTCTGTTTTAAGAGCAGTGCTATACAGGCCCTTGCGTAAACTTTGTTTATAGACTGGAGTATTTTCAATGAAAATGTTATTTAACTTTAAAAAGTTGCACAGCAGCTACTCCAAAAATTGTTTTCCCTTGTTAAGAATAACACACAGTGTGATACATCTGAAATGGCGATAGCAATATTTCACAAATTTTGATGGATTCATAGTCCAAATACCTTGCTAACAGATGTTTCTTTTAAACTCAGAGTGGTATAGGAATAACTCAGAGATATTACAGTGTCAGCACTGCCTTTTATCTGTGCGTGTCCTTTCAGTGACATCCCTGGGCTTTTCTAATGCACGGGTCGGGTCTGAGCTAAAAAAAAAGTGAAATATTAAAAAAAGTCGTATCTGATCGCGCGTGAGTTTTGGGGCAGTGCTGTAAGGAAGCCGACGCGCGCTGCCGCGGGCTTGCTGTCCGCTTGGGCACAGTGGCCTGGTGGTTTGTGGGAACATGCTGGTTTACAGTCATCATTTCTGAGCTGGCTTTTGGTTGTGGTTAATTGATGAACTTAGGAGTTCCCATGGCCACTCCATGACCGCATCTTTTGGTCTCATAAATTAACTAACTTTTCTCTCCACGGATGACAGTTTGCCCAACACAAAGGGATACCCCAGCCGGGCAAGGGGACAATATTTTAAAGCCCTGGTGGAGTTCTCTTTATTTATCATGGGGTCGTTCAGTCTACCCTCTCTCTCCAAAGTAGGTGGCATCCATGGCTTTTCATTGGGGGGGTCTTTCCCAGGAGCTGCCTTCTCCACACTGCCAGTACGTCCAGTTGATGTGCGCTAGTGGCAGACCGGTCTGTCCCCAAACCCCACCTGGGAACAGCCTCAAGCCTTGGGAAGCCTGGCTCTTGGTCTCAACCCCAAAGCCGGCCCAGGGCAATGCTGGGGTTGAACTGCGGGGCAGGGAGCATCCTTCCTCCAGGAGACCCCCGTTCGTACCCCTCCGGAGCAGCCGGTCGTGGCCGTACACAGCCCGCGCTGGCTTGGGAAGGCGCCTGCTTCACACCCAGGTGGGGGTCAGGGAACCCGGCCTGGTGGGAAGGAGCAGGGGCTGTTGCGGGGAGAGCGTTATTCTGGCAGCCGGGGAGGGAAGGGGGAGGAGAAGGATGAGAAAATCCGGAGGGCGGGTGGGAACCCGGGGCAGGGATAATCCCGGGGCCTGGCAGCGGGCTGCCGGCCCCCCGGGAGCGGAGCGTGTAGGGGTTTCCAGCAGCGCGGCCCCTCGGGGCCCGGCGGGCGGTGTGAGCGAGCATGGGAGGAACCAGGTCTCTGCCGCCGTCCCTTTTCTCCCCGCAGCTGCTTCTCATTCCCCAGCGCTCCCTCCCTTCTCGTCAGGCGGAGAGGGAGAGCCGCTTCCCGACTTTCCCTTCCCAAACCGGCCTCTCGGAGGGTCCCCGCCGTCCCCGCACAGCAGCCGCCCCGCGCCCTCTCCCCTGGCCCGGCGTGCTCGGTGACACGGACCCCGGGGGGGGGGGAACACGGGGGGACACCCACGCCGACGGTGTCCCGTCGTCCGTCCCCCCCCCCCGCCCCGGCCGTGGGAGGGGGGGAGAGAGACAACGAGAGGGGCGGTCGGGGGCCCCGCGCCTCGGGTCGCGCCAGTCCCCGGGGGATGCACCTGAGCGGAGCGGGGGGGGGGACGGGGACGGACCGCGCTCCCCCCGTCCCACGCCCGTCGCAGCTCGGCCCCGGCACCGGCTCGGTCCCGCCCCCCGGGCACAGCACCCCCCCCCCCACCGCTCTTCCCCTCCCCGGGGCGGCGGAACGGAGCGCCGCGGGCCGGGAGCCTGGCGCGGGCGGCGGGGAGGGGAGGGCCGGGCCGGGCCGGGCCGTCCCCCGCGGGGCCGGGCCGGGCGGGGGCGGGCCGGGGGCGGCGGGCCGGGCCGGGCCGGGCCGGGCCGGGCTGGGCTGGCGGGGGTGCGCGGCTCCACGTGACTTGCGGGGCCGGGGAGAAAAACCGGGGCCGGCGGCGGCGGCGGCCGCACTGCGCCCGGGCGGCGATCGCGGGAGGCGCTCGGCAGCCGCTGCCCCGGAGGCTTTCGGCGCGCTGGGTCCGGGCTGGCTCTCCAGAATCATGGACTGTGCTGATATGCCTTGCTTGCTGTCAGTGAGTACAGCCCTCTTTTTCCTCGGCTTCGCTCTTTTGGTTTTCGCGACGGTTCTTGATTTTAGTTTTTTTTTTTTTTTTTTTTTTTTTTAAACTTTATTTCGTTCTCGTTCCCGTCTCGTTTCCCCCACCACCACCCTCCCGGGGTCCGGCGGCGGCGGGACGCGAACCCGCGTCCCCCCCCGCGCCGTACCGCCGAGCCGGGCGCCCCTTCCCCGCCGGGCCCCGCCGCCCCGCCGCAGCTTCGGCCCGGCCCGGCCCGGCCCGGTGCGCCGGAGACCCGCCTGCCCCTGGGGGCTGCCGGGCGGCGAGCAACCTGGGGCGAGCGGCTAATCCCTGCCCGCCGGGGCGCGCCTGCTGCCGCTCGGGGGCTTCTTCTCATGTCGTTTGGCCATTTATTACTATTATTTTCAAGTTTATTCGGAAGAGAAGGAGGAGGAGGAGGAGGAGGAGGGGGGGGTTTGCTTCTCATCCTGACTTTCCTTGTTGTTTGTTGTTGCGTTTTTTACACCCCAGAGACACCATGATTCCTGGTAACCGAATGCTGATGGTCATCCTACTATGCCAAGTCCTGCTAGGAGGTACTAACCATGCTAGCCTGATACCCGAGACCGGCAGGAAGAAAGTCGCAGAGCTTCAGGGACAAGCCGGATCCGGACGCCGCTCTGCCCAAAGCCATGAACTCTTGCGGGGTTTCGAAACAACTCTGCTGCAGATGTTTGGGCTGCGAAGGCGGCCTCAGCCCAGCAAGTCAGCCGTCATTCCTAGTTACATGCTGGATCTCTATCGACTCCAGTCTGGAGAAGAGGAGGAAAGCCTCCAGGAAATTAGCCTGCAGTACCCTGAGCGATCGACCAGCCGGGCAAACACCGTGAGGAGTTTCCACCATGAAGGTCAGTGACGGGAGGAGGTAAATTCCCAGTCCCAGTACCGATTGGGATTTCCTTGCGTTTGGAAGCTCGCAAATGCGTTTAGAAGCAGGACGTGCCCGGCCCTAAATTTATGGGAGGAAAACCACCCCCCCAAGCCTGCTGTGTGTGGGTGACAGGCGTGCTGCTCTGTATTTTTTCCGGCATCCTGTGCTTACCCCGAGCTTGACCATATTTTGAGGTGCTTTCGCTTCTGTTGACAACAGCGAGTTTCCTTCGGTGCCTCTGCCGCGGGGTCACTCCTTGGGCTCGCGTGGATTTAATGGCTCTGGATCGGATGCGGGAGTAAAGTGAGGGCGGGATCTCGCCCCTGGTGTGTTTCTTTTGAACTATCAAAGCGATTGCTGCCTGGTTTTGCTCTTAAAAAAAAAAAAAAAAAAAAAAATCCAAAAAACCCCTACTCGAATTTAATACTTACAGCTGTGTGTTTATAAGGTTTATTCAATAGGCTCTTGTAATCTGATCCAAATGTTTCCTAGCGGATGTTTCTTTTCCAAAGTAAATCTGAATTATTAATCCAGCCGCATCATTACTGTGTTGGAATTTGCTTCTCTTTCTCCCCCTGCCCCCTGCGCCCCGTAACAAGGCACCTCTGTGCTCCGTGGCGCCACACCTCACCGGGGAGATGATTTTGGAGAGACTGGGGGGTGAAAACGAAAGTGGAAAAGCCTCCCCGAAAGGGGAAGCAGACGGGAAGGGGTGACCCGGTCTGGGCGCAGGCATGCGGAGGGCGAGCGAGCGGTGCCGGGGCAGGAGCCGTTTCGGGTCCGGTCGGGAGGGATGCGCGGGGGAGCGGAGAGGTGCCGGTGGCTGCCGGGCAGGTGAAGCGTGGGTGCGTGCTGTGGCTGTGGCTGGGTGCCCCGAGGCTGACGTGCTCTTATTTGCTTTTTGTACCGCTTCCCCTCCCTGCCCTGCTCCCCTCCAGAGCACCTGGAGACCGTCCCGGGTCCCAGCGAGGCACCCCGGATCCGCTTCGTCTTCAACCTCAGCAGCGTGCCGGAAAACGAGGTGATCTCCTCGGCGGAGCTGCGGCTGTACCGGGAGCAGGTGGAGGAGCCGAGCGCGGCGTGGGAGAGGGGCTTCCACCGGATAAACATTTACGAAGTGATGAAGCCGCTGTCGGAGCGCGCTCAGGCCATTACGCGCCTGTTGGACACGCGTCTGGTGCACCACAACGTGACGCGCTGGGAGACCTTTGATGTGAGCCCGGCTGTGATCCGGTGGACCAAGGACAAGCAACCGAACCACGGGCTGGTGATTGAGGTGACCCACCTCCACCACGCACAGACTCATCAGGGCAAACACGTCAGGATTAGCCGATCTTTACCTCAAGGGCGCGGGGACTGGGCTCAGCTCAGGCCGCTCCTGGTCACTTTTGGGCACGACGGGCGAGGCCACGCGCTGACCCGTAGAGCCCGCCGGAGCCCCAAGCACCAGCGTTCCCGCAAGAACAAAAAAAACTGCCGCCGCCATGCCCTCTATGTGGATTTCAGCGACGTGGGCTGGAACGACTGGATCGTGGCACCCCCGGGGTACCAGGCGTTTTACTGCCACGGGGACTGCCCCTTCCCTCTGGCCGACCACCTCAACTCCACGAACCACGCCATCGTGCAGACGCTGGTCAACTCCGTGAACTCCAGCATCCCCAAGGCCTGCTGCGTGCCCACGGAGCTGAGCGCCATCTCCATGCTCTACCTGGATGAGTATGACAAGGTGGTCCTGAAAAACTACCAGGAGATGGTGGTGGAGGGGTGCGGGTGCCGCTGACCCCCTTCCCCGCCACCTTCTCCTCCCCTTCTCTCTCCCTCCCGTCCCACCCCAGAACTGCTTGCGATAGCTGGACTCTTCTCTAAACTAAACGTTCACCTTGACCTTATTTATGACTTTATGTGCAAATGTTTTTGACAATAATGATCATATATTTTGACAAAATATATTTATAACTACATATTAAAAGAAAAAAATAAAATGAGTCATTATTTTAAAGGTAAACGCATTTTGTGTCTCGCCTCTCAGGGTGCTGCTGAGGCTGTGCTGGCTGGGAGTGCAGCAGGGAATATATCTTCTCTCCTTCTCATCTTCTCTCCCCCCACCTTCGCTTTCTCCCCACCCCTTTTCCCCTTAAAGACTTCGCAAATTTTAGTCTTTCTATTTCTCGCCGAGGTACCGCGGATCCCCCGGTGCTGGGGCTGCGCCACGTGGGAGATGAGGGTCCCTGGAGATTAAGAGCTGCTTCTCCTGGCCGCTGGGAATAGAGCCGACCTTGCTAACCTGGCCCAAGCGTTTGCAAAGCAACCCACCAAAAATGCATTTGAAAAGGTGAAGATTTACCTGAGGGCTTTACGCTAAACCCACGGGGTTTTATACCCTTCGTCCATCTTCAGGATTCCCCAGGTTTTAAAACTATTAACATTTCCCCCCCCTCCCTGCTCCCCGCCACCCCCTGCCTCCTCCCCTCCCCACTGGAGATTGGCTTCTTTGGGAAGCTTCAAAGGTTTGCACGGGTCCTTTGAAGATCAAATCGCCCCATTACAATGCCAAAAAAAGAGAAGATATCTGGAGCAGTTAAATATGTGTTAGCTAATAGCTACCTGTGCTGTGTCCTTTCCAAATTGCTTCCGAGCAGGAAGGTGATCAGAGCCCAGCAGGTACAGTTAGAGGTATCTAGGGCCTGAAACCTCTGGCTCAGATGCATCCGACGGACTGTGTTTGGCTTGGAAAATAGGGAGCTGTGCCGTGGGGTGCGTGCATGGGGCTCGTGTCCTTGGTGATCGTGGGAGTGGGGAGGGAGGGGAGCAGGGTAAGGCTGCATGATGGATTTTTTTTTTTTTTTTTTTTTTTTTTTTGTTTTCCTTTAATGATTGAAGTTTTCCAACCTTCCGAAAGGGGCAGCTTAGTTGAAACCAATAAAAACTGGAGTGGAAAGCTTGCCAAAAGCCTTGGCTCCCTGAAGAGTGCAGGTGGAGAGAGGAGATGGGAGCCGTGGGGGGAGGTGAGCATGGCCCTGCTTTTCTCTCAGAAACAAAAAAAACCCCAGCCCTCAAACTCCTCTGTGCCAGCGAGGCTTTTCCACCCCTCCATCCCACCGGGTGCTGGCACACAGGAGCAGGCCACAGGGTCCCCTCCGCTGCCGGAGAGCCTCTGGGGGACTCTGCCTCCCCAGTGGGTCCCCACAGCCCCCCAGCACCCGGTGAGGCAGCGATGGGTGCTCGCTACGGGGACCGAGCGTCCCCGGCATGGCAGGGCTCTGCGTGGGTGCTCGTGGGGATGCACGTCGCCTATAGGGCCGTGACGGATGGAGGGGGATCACCCCTTCGCTGGGCCTGTGTAGGGGGTCGGGGTTATTGCTACCATGTCTCCGGGGCCCCCTCGGCCCCAAGCTGACACTCTCATTCCTGCCTTTAGAAGGGAAATGTGTGGCCCGGGGCATCGGCGACCTGCTGCCTCTCCTTTGATGCCTGCATATCAGACATAGCCATGCCAAAGAAAGAATTTCATTTTGAAGTGGCATCAGCTAAAGGCGAGCGCCTTTCAGCTGCCTGACAGGGCAATTACACACATCTCCGCCGATCTGCCCCGCCACCGATAACCCCGGCTGCTGTGGGGCCGCTGGGGATGGACGGACAGACGGACGGGGAAAGGGGGTCTCCCGACCCTGTGGCAGCCCTGGCTCTCAGGGCCGTAGGGCAGGCACTGCGGGAGGGTGCCTTGAAAGAGAGAAAAAAAAAAAAAAAAAAAATCACTGTGCTTTTATTTATTTATTTATTTATTTATTTTAAAAAAAAAGGCTTCTCCCAGGTTTGCTTCCCTGTTCGTCGCTGCATCCCGGGTTATCCTGGAGGCTGAAGGGCCGTGAGGGTGTTACAAAGTGAAGCAGCGTGTGCGCAAAGGCCTCTTGGATTTAGATCATTCTCGTTGTAGAAGTCTCCAGCCGCTTTGCTGCGTTCCCGCTGCTTTATGGATCTGTTTATTTTGGTGCCTATTTTTTCATTGCGTTTAAATGATGAAATCAAAGCTTCGGCCCCACGGAGGCAGAGGCACTTGCTTTTCAGTAGGTGCTGCGAGGGGAGAGGTTGTCCTGACACGGACGTGGCCTTAGGGAGATTTTCCTTTGCTTTGGTTTTCCTGCCCTGGCGCTGGGCTGTGGGTTGGTGAGATCCTACATGGGGTGTTCTGCCCAGAAACTGTAGGAAAAAACCCCAACGTTTTTTTAAAAAAAAATCAAAGCATTTCAATTTTGTAAATTTTGTAAGAATCTAAACTGTGGACATGAAAAAGCTGACAGTAAGTGATGTATGTTACAAAATGGATGCATTAAGCAATTTACTCAGTGGAGCTTGTCTAAACTTTTGCATTTAACACAGAGTACAGGGGCTGAGGGTTTCCCTCCTCGAGCGTGTACATCCCTCTGTCCCACATGGGTGGCAGATTGCTGTGTGGCCTCGTGCGATCAGAGACGCATTTAGCAAAATTCTCAATCTGATAAATTGTTTAAAGATAGGAAAATACAACAAAATTGTCAGGAAAACCAGAATCACGTCTCTTTCTGGTTTCCAGATGATAACCGGTGGTGTTTTTTTTCCCACCACTTCAATTTGCGCTGGGTTTTGCTGGTGATAATCAGAGCTCTCTTCACTCCCCTGACAAGGGGGAGAGGGCTTGCTTTTTGGGAAGCTGCAAGTTAAGCACTGGTGTGGAGAGACCCAGGAATTCCATGCAGTATTTCTGGCCGTTGTTTTGCGCATTTGTTGCAGCAGTCGTGCGGTTTAATCCTGCGCTCTGGAATCAGCGCCATGACTGGTCCTGTCTGTTTGCTGAGTGCTGCTTGCCGTAGGCATGCCGGTTTGGCTTCTTGCTGGCTTATCTGTATCAGAAACTACCTTGCTCATGCAGCAGAGAAGAGCTGGAGTGGTGGTTTAGTCTCAGATAGCCAGTGTTTAGCGTTGCTTAGAAGTATGACAAATATATCTGCTTGATAAGTGCAATAATTCCTCTGACCGTGAAACGTATTATTTGCAAATGTTACTTATTTCAGAGCGAGCGCTTTGTTTGTGGCGGCTGGCACAGCAATCCCTGGAAGGTCTGAGATAAGGCGTATCAATTTAGCCCCCCCCTTATTCAGTCCAAGGTGTGAACAAAAGGGGAACGGGTCGAAGGGGGGTGTGCAGCCACTTCCCCACCGTCTGGGTGTCCTCCTGGCAGCTGTGGCCCGCAGTCCAGCATCCCAAGAGGTGTGAGCCAGACGGTAGATGCTCTGCGGCTCACCGTGATGCAACTTCATCTTCGTGCCTACTGCAGGAAGGCTGTGACTTTTGGTACCTGAAAAGTACTGTTGTACTGAAGCCTGTGTGGCTTATGGATATAGGAAATGAGGACAGTGTCTCAGCAGGGTTTAGTAACCCTCTGTGGCTCCAAATGAGTTGTTCACAGTGGTTGTCAGCGAGGGCCGCTGACACTGTGCAAGAACATTGTCGCTGGAGCATGGGTGAGGCTACAGGGTGAGGTGTGCTGGAAAAGAGGGTCCCAGGCTCTGCCATGTGTCAGGAGCTCCCCCCGGAGACCTGTGGTTACCCTGACCCTGTTCCCAACCCCTCCTCTCTTGGTTTGTAGGATCCCAAGAGTCTTCTGGCAGCACTTTCTTCTCCCAGGCGAAAATTTGCCCCCAAGTCAAAGCTTACAGCATCGTTTTGAGAAAAGCTGCTGTTCTGGAGATGCCGTAATTGAGGAGTGCTGCTCAGACAGCCAGGCTTTGCTTGTAGCCACAGGGTCCGAGGCTTTGCAAATTAGTTTCTAAAAATGCAAATTGGTTTGGAAGAGAAGCACCGAGGTTTGCACATTGCTATTCTGGGATGAACACAGAGGCTTTGCTACGGAGCCAGCAAAGGAAGACGGAGGCCCTTCTCGTTTTCACTGCAGTGCTTGGACACCTCTGGCAAACTTCTCGCCTATTACAATAACAATTAGCACAGGCTAGCTATGACGGCTCGAAAAACTGTTGAATCTTGGCATCGAGAGATGCTTTGTTCTTTTTATTCTGGGGTTTCATCGCACGATAACGAGTCTGAAGGTCCTCCACTGTGCATAGTCCCTATCTGAAATCACAGGACCTAGACAGGTATGAGGAGATATTACTGCCCGCCTGTAGTAAGGATCTTGGGCTCAGAGAGATGAAAAGACTTGGGCACAGTCATGAATGGAGAGCAGGCAGAGCCAGAAGAGGTATCTGACCACCTCAGTCCCTGTCCTGTGATCTAGACACAAAACTCTTCTCTGGTCTCAAGTCTGTCCTTCTGAAGATCCATCGCTTAACCTCAAACCAGTGGTGGATTCCTGCATAATATAATGAAAGAGGAGGCTACCATGTCCGTGTCGTTCTCTAGGCAGGCATGATAATGACAGGGAGCGTCAGAAATGACCCAGACACCGGGTATTTCCTTCCCTTCATGGATCCTGCATTCTAGTTTGGAAGGGCAAGATAGGATTTTTAATACATAATTTTCACCTGGCTGCTTAAAGAAGCACCTCAAACTCGCTCCTTATTTGGCAGCAAACATCCAGTGCTTCACAGGCAGCGAAGGGAAAAAACCATCAATCAGTGCTTGCACCTTAGCAGAGCCCAAGGAGGGATGAGGCCACGGGGAACTCTGGCTCTGTTGGATCAGCCATGAGTCATTTATTCCACCCAGCAGATGAACACATGCACCGAGACTTTGATTCTGCACGGCCCCTCCAAAATTTGCCCTGACTTGGAGCCCCGTGCTGTTTTTCACGCTGTCAGCATTTTTCATGCGCTGCCTCCTGCCTGTGCCTTGATGCGGTGTTTGACGCGAGAATAGCTTTGCGGAGGGCATGGCCCCATCGACCCCTTGTGTCCTCCCAGGACTCCGGCTTGGCTTTGCGAAGAGCTGCTCTGAGCCCGTTTGCTGGGCAAAGGCAGCGGAGTCAAGGGGAGAGCCCCCAGCATCCGTGTCCACCAGAGGCATCATCCCTAGCCCCGGAGATGTGCTGGGAGGGCAGACCTCAAGGGACTTTTTGCAAAACCGAAAGCCATCACTGGGAGGATTTCACCCTAGAAAGAACCTGTGACGAGCTGCCTCTCCCATAACATCAGGGAGCCAAGGAAAGCTTTATCCAAATCCAGCCCTACGCTTTGGATCTGTTCATATGCTACAGATGTGGCTGCATCTTGACATGCTCACCTGCCTTTGGTACTCTGTAGCTGGCTCGTTGTATTTACATCGTCAGCGTTTCTTCCAGACTTCCCTTCATTCAGGTGCTGGCACATAATGTGTTTATAAATGCAGATTTTCCTTTCCACTCTTGGTCTGATTCCCCCTTTTCCTGGAGATGGCAGATGTGCAGATCCAGGGAGACCACAGTTCCCAGAGGAGAAGTTGGCTCCCAGTTCTAGCAGGCCATGGATGGAAAATGTTGATGTTACTCTACATTCCCAAAAAGAAAAAACCGCCCCAAAACCCTCCCCTGTGCTAATTCTCTCCAAAGGTCCATCTAGTGCTGTCAGAGAAGGCAGGAACACAGCAAGCCTGTAACAATGTTTTTCCAGAGTACCTACCAGCCTCCAGCCATTTACAGGTCAGAGCTTCTGGAGCCAAAATTAGGGTCATTGTATTTAATAGGCCAGTGTGAATTTTACTTCCAGAAATTTATACAATTGCTTTATAAACCTTATAATTTTTTTCAGATCAGCATTATCCTGTGCCAGTGATTTCCACAGTTTGCCAATCCATTCCTTTTGAACTGTTTCCTTTTTATTTGTTTTGAAACCATCACCCAGAAGTTCATAGTCGTGCCCCACAGTTCTTGTATCCTTGGACACAGTGAGCCCCTGCTTCCCGTTCCCCTTCTCTGCACCAGAGATCGCATCTCCTCTGCTCTGCCAAATCTGTCACCCTTGTCCTCTGCTGTGCCCTCCCCAGGCTGAAGAAACCTGTAGGTCTTTGCGTCAGTGGAAGTCGGTCCTTGCTGGTGCTCACCTCCTCGTTGGTGCTATTTCCAGCGGTTTGGGCAATAGCGGTGGAGGATGGAGACCGCTGATAAGATCCCTTAGCAAGTTCATCAACTTGCTGAAATTGTAAAAATGTATTTGTAAAGCGTGTATCTGGGCCTACAAAAACTAATGCATCGCTTTACATCTTAAAATTTGGGAAGGGCCTGGTTAACCGATGGCAGCTCCATGGCATACAACTGTGTGCACATACAACTTGGGGGTCCTTTGCAGCATTGCAGAGAGCTTTGCTCCCCCTTTCCTCTTCAAGCACAGGTGCTGCTTGGACTTCTGCTCCTCCAGGCCCCTGAGCAGGGTGGGCAGCCAGCTCCCAGCTCTGTCCCCAGCCAGTTTGGGGCTGGGCAGGCGGCCCGCGCGCTCTCCTCTCCAGCCAGGCTTGGTGTTTGTGCCGGTTGCACATGGAGATGATGCTGTTGGGTGAGTTCTGGCTGGAGCAGGAGTTTCTGCACCGCCCTCAGATAATTGCCTTTGTGTTCTGTTCATGGCAGGGATTTAAAACCCTTCTGCGCTCCTGCGTGTTTTAGCTCTGCCTTTTCCCGATTAGATAATCTCACACCTCGTGAATGTGTTCGGTAACATGAATTACTCCCCTCATGCTTGAATGGAGGCTTCTTGTTGCTGAAAACTGAGGGCTCGGCTCGGTCTGGAGTCTCACAGGCAAAGAGCAAGTGCTTTTCCAAGTAATCCACCTGTCCCTCGCCTCTTCCTCCAGTAACGGGAGATTATATGTTATGAAGTAATTGCCTGAAACAGGCTGCCCTGCTTTACATATTAGATTATATGGAAGATGGTAGGCATTTTGCATTGCTTTTATTGGCTTTGCTCATTTTGTCTGCGCTGTAATGCACACCTGCTGTTTAGTACTGAAATCAGTGAAATCCTCCATGCCAAGATTAGCTAAGACATGCTAAATTGATTATACACCTCACTGGGGAAGCCATGGACAGGACGGGTGTGTATGAGAGAGCTCACGAGGGGCTGCTCCTGCTCGCCGGGCTGGGGCCAGCTCCCACCCAGAGACACGCTGGGTACATCACTTTTAATAGGGAGTTAAATAAATAGAAGCAAACGCTCCACTTGAATGCCACACTAAGCAGTTATCTCCAAAGGAGGAGGACTGGGGAACTCAATGAAGAGCCACCCATGGATTTTCTTTCCTGTCTTTTTGGAGTTTCTCTCTTAAACCTCCTTCCATCCTGAGTATGTAGGGGCATGTGGGTGCAATGCTGTGTGTGCTTATAATATGCTGCGTCAAGTGCTTCCTTGTGGTGCAGAGAGCTCTTCCTGCTGGTCAACGAGGTGACGGAGCTGGAGCTGGGTAGAAGCTTGTCCCTTTGCTGGGGGTGTTCTCGCAGCTGCTGGGTCCCGCACAGCACAGCCGAGGCAGCCACGCAGCACCCACCAGCCGCAACGCCATCGCCCGCTGCAGCTTTGAGATCGACCGCGCTGGTGGACCTGTTGCTTTCAATCGGAGGGACCTGCGAAGAGACTCTGCAGCCGTCGTGACGGGGTAAGGGGTAAGCAAAGGTAAAAATGTTTCTCAGGGCTGGCGAAAGCTCTCTGGAGAATGGGGGTGAATGGCTGAAGCTGTGGGTTGGACGTGGGGCTGGTGGAGATGCCCTGGACCCATCAATGCTGCACCGGCTGCTTGTGTGGTTGGGCTCTGGGGGGCCGTGCACTGGATCTGCTGTGGGGGGAACCCATGCTGCTGGCTTGGTCCTGGAGGAGAGTTTCTTGCTGTTGGTTTACATCGAAAAGGAAAATCAGGGCTCTGGGACATGCCTTTATTCCGGCTTCAATTCTCATGGACCCTACAGCCAACCTGAGATCCAGTTGCCTGCAGTGGTGAGATGGGGATTGGTCCCTGCTTGGGCATCAGAGTAAAAGAGCTCCAACCCATCACGGCACGGTGCTCCTATTCTTCCTCACAGAAACCTTTATCTGAGGGGCTTCAGGTCATGAATGGATCTGAAAGATGCACTGAGCAAGACATCCTGTGAAATACACTGATCCTTCCTGCTTCTGGACTTGGGGGCATCAGAAACATGTATTTCTAGGCGTCATTTTAAGAGATTTAACGTATACAGCTTGAGTAGTTGCTATTTATTTTGGTGTTTAAAAGTATTAAAAATAATCATCACAATGTTCCTTGAAAGACTGTAGAGTTGGACAGTTTCACGGTAAGAGGCAGTCCCCAAGGATTGTTTGCAAAGATAGTATTTTTAATTTGATTAACCAATGGTAGCATTGAGAGGGACCCACATGTGCCTCAGTAGCGGGATGCAATTTGGGAGCAAAATTTGATGGTACAAGCCACAAAGCATGGTGAGAAGGGTTGCACGGTAAGCTGAGCAGCTCTTCTCCTGGACATGGCAGAAAACAAAGACCTGGGGTCTTTGCTGAACAGAAAACATCTCAGAGAGCCCAAGTGACAGAACCTGGGATGGATGAAGAAAGGATTTTCCCCTAGAGCTGCCAAAGGCAGGGCTAAAATACTGAGTGGATTTCTGATCCCTGCATTCATGATGAATTGTTGCAGACCTTACTGGACTGCTATGGGGGTCAAATTATCTTAGAGAAGAGCCTGGTCTTGTTCTGCCAGCAAAATTGGAGACTGGCAGGGAATTGTGTGTGTGTCTTGGGGTAAATCCCAATGAGAGGGAAGGGCTGCTTGTCTCTAAGTAGGAACATTTGGGGAACTGGGAAAAAAATTCTGGTTATCAATCAGAAGTGAGATCCCAGATGAGCCATTTCAACAGGACTGTCATGGACAAAAATCTGTCCTTGTTTGGAGGTGACTCCTCTTTACCAAAGGGAAAGCAGAATGTGGTCCTCAGGACAGCAGAGAAATGTCTCCTCTCCTGGGGTGTCCCTGCAGCTTTGGGTGCGGGATGTCGGGTGAACACGTTGTGAGGACCCAAAGTCACTAAGGGAGGACCTACAACCCCAGGCGTCATCGCGGATGTCACCAGCTGTGGTCAAAAGCAGAGCAGCCACGCTCCTGCTGCCAAAGCAGGAGAGGAGGTTTGACCGCAGACAAAATTATTTATCTTCGGCAGAATAGGGCTAAAAATGCCCTTTCCTGGATTGATGGGTAGTAGGGGGGACATGGGAAGGGGCAGTTTCCGTCCCCAGCCAGACAAAAGCAGATTTGGAGGTGGCTCATGGAGGGAGACAGAGGGTGGGGGCCCCTGCTGCGACTCCCTTGGGTGCTGGAAATAGCTAGCATTATACAGCACGCTTCACAAATTCCTTTTGCTGTGGGTTGAATAATGGGTGAATGAATAAATATAATAACAACATGGCTTGTGTGGCCTTGGGGCACCACGGCTGCTGGATAGGGGAGAGGAGGGCTGCATTTTCTTCCCACCTCCATCTGTGTGGTCCAGGGGGGGTCAGTAAATGGCCTCATGCCTCAGTTTCCCCCCCCCCTTGCAGGCCAGGAATGCACTCATCCTGCTGACAGTAATGGTGATAAATAATATCTCACAAGCAACCACTATATAAAAAAATCTTTTATTGCTTCCCGTTAAGCTGATGACTGTTAATGAGGAGAATTAAATTCACTGCCCTGTTGCCGTTAGACAAATATGCGCTCCATCTCCATCCAAAAACCCCATTGTAAATAACTGTGGAGGAGTGGAATAAACATCGTCCTTCCCAGGGCAGGGCTGAACAGCAGGAATGAGCAAACACAGGTGTGGAAGATTTGTAAGCCTTAAAAGAGACTGGGACTATTTGGGAATCAAATCTACTTTTGGTTAGGAGCATCTTCGGTGAAAAAAAAATCCCAAACCACCAACGAAAGACCCCACAGATGGGACGGTGATGGCTGTCTGCAGCTGCAGCCTGACCGTGATGGCTGGGGCGGTGGCAGCAACCCAACATACTGGTGCCAGCTGGGGTGAAATGGTTCTGGCATTGTTCCCCCAGCCCCTCGTTTTGCCACTTGGCACCCCCAGACCCTTACTCGATCCAAAGCCCCATGCAGAGGAACCCTTCTGCACCGGGTCAGCTCCTCTTGGGTTGGTGTCGTTCAGCACGTAATTGGGGCTAAGCCGCTTACTTTATGTGGCAGACTTTCCTTTCTGTCTTTCCCCTTTCCCTTTCGAAGGTGAAGGTTTTATGTGACTGAAATGTGTTAACGCTCCCATAAAAGTAAGTGAAACACAAGCGGACGTTTTCTTTTTTTGGGCGCAGATGTGATGGGTTTGGGCATGATCCAGAGGCTGAGAGAGTGATGATTAGCAGTGCTGAAGAGAAGGGCTGGGAAGTGTTTTCTGTAGGAAAGTGTCATTTGTGGAGCAAAATGTGACATCTAGAAGAGCCAACTGTGTACCTGGGCTTTGGGGACCGGTTCCTCCCCTCCTGCTCTTGCAGTCCTGCTCTGACGCTGCGGCAGGAGGGTTGTCTCTACTGCAGAGTTAATTTTTCCAAAGGACCGTTGATACCAAACTCAGCCCATCCAGCAATTAAGGCTACCCAGTCGAGATTGCCGGATAGAGAGTTTTTACATCCTAAAAGAGGTCTCTGATGCGGTGGATGCAGAGATGGGACAGTTCGCCCAGCGTCCGCTCCGATGAGCTGTGTTTGTCCCTGTTGCTTTACAATGCAGAGGCCAACAGGATGTTTTGCACAGAGCCCATGGCCTCCTGCACACATCCGCTGCTGTTGGTTTCTTATCTTGTTCTGAACAACTCATTTCAGACTCAGCAAAACCAAGAGCAGGGATGGAGTAAGTATTTCCTGACCTTGTTCGTACATGATGACACAGGACTCTTCCCTTTGCTCCCTGGAAAAGGCATGGCCAGGCAAAGCGGTGCAGGAATCTGCCACAAAAATGCTCCCAAATCTTCTTCCATCCCCGCCTGGAGGAGCCACCACTTGGTGGACAAATTGGCTGTGAAAGGCTGGTGGGACTCCATCGTGCCCCATGTTCCCTGAGGCTGGGTGGTGGCAGGACCACTTTCCCCAACTGCTGGGGACTCACGGTGAGAAACATCTCCAAATGATGGGGCTTCTGCCTGGCTTTGGAGTCCACCATCCCTGTGGCATGCACAGAAGAGGGAGGCCGAGGAGAGGACGTCCCACCGAGCTGCCAGTCCATGGCCAGGGAGGCTGACAGCTCCCCGCAGCTCTCGCTGGGCTATACTCTGTGCCTGGGCTGAGCAGAGAATCAAGTGCTCTTTGTGCAACCAAAATGATGATTATTTGATCGTTATTTCTCCAAGTTGACATGAAGCCAACATTTATGCTGAGGTGGGGCAGCATTACCTACTGGTGCTTCCCTGTTGCTGCTCTGGATGACCTTTTGGGGTAGAATAGAATAGAACGGGATAATTTCAGTTGGAAGGGACTTCCAACGATCATCTGGTCCAATTGCCTGACCGCTTCAGGGCTGACCAAAAGTTAAAGCATGTTATTAAGGGCATTGTCCAAATGCCTCTTAAACACTGACAGGCTTGGGGATGCCACCCCACCTCTGGGAGGAGCAGAGTGGGCTCTTTGCAACTCCTAAACTCTTGAGCAAGTTGGTGGTCAGAGCACAGATAGGATTTCCTCAGCCTGTAGTGGTGTTTTGGGGATCGCAGTTAGGACTTGAAGCACCATCCCACGGAGTGAATGGGACAGATGTGTGCCTGGTGCGCTCTCTAGTATTTCCCATGCTCTTCTGAAACATGGGAAAAATATGACAGTAAAACCCAGATGCGCATGAAAAACCTTTCCCTTGCAGTGAACTCATGCAAAGCCCCAGCATCCCAACAGCAGATGGCTTAGCTGCTTTCTCAAAGGCGGGTTATTCATGCAGATGCCTGTTTTGCAGGCACTGCCATCCTGGTTTTCACACGTCTCCTCCTCCGGAGGAACTTCATTTGCAGATACCCCAAATCTGGGACTTAGGATGGCAGAGCAGTGGCCTTGGCCTTTGTTGAGGAACTGCCCAACTCAGACGTTCTGTGTCCATGCGCATGAGCTGGGTGTCCTGTCTCCAGGACTGTGTGTGTGAAAGGTGTCCCTTGATATTTCAGCCTCCAAACTACCTGCCTTCCTGACAAGGGAGATGCTGCCTCATGAGCAAGAAGGAAATGGATGGCCTTGTGTCACCGCAATTGCACAAAGCTCCGGTGATGTTCAAGGCACCAAGCCAAGCTGCCCCGTTCGCATCCTGGAGGCGGACACTCTCCAAAAGCATCTGCAAGGTTCTCCGTCCACAGCTCCTGCACCTGCAGATGAAAGGACATGTCATCTCAGAGCTGGAACAGCTTTGAAAATCCCCGCTGTGTCTTCTGGGATCACATAACGTTTTGGCTCAGGTGACCCGAGGAAAGTGCGGCTGGGTGGGAAGAGATGTGGAGTCACCCGGACCGGCAGTGGGGCTGCTCGCCACGGTGTACACCTGCACGTCTT
Source organism: Aquila chrysaetos chrysaetos (assembly GCF_900496995.4). Taxonomy (NCBI): domain Eukaryota; kingdom Metazoa; phylum Chordata; class Aves; order Accipitriformes; family Accipitridae; genus Aquila; species Aquila chrysaetos. Next base: position 4,379,252 of record NC_044005.1, on the reverse strand, counting down.
GGCAAAATGGGCCCTGCGGCCTGGCAGAGCTTTCCGCTGAATATTTTGGCTGGATCCGTGAACTTGTGCGGTTTTGTGGCATGGAAACTGCCTATAATTTATGCTGAATGCAGCCCCATATATTATGTTGACAGTTCCAGAACATTATAGGATCATTTAGTCCTTTCTCGCTAAAAACAATTTCAAACCGCAGGGTAATTGCTTAATGATCAGTAGACGAGCCCCGCATTAAGCCCACAATTAAGAAAAAAATGCAAAAAACAACGCACAACACCTCTCTCCTCCACCCCCAGTCTCCCAGCAACTTAAAACCCAAGACCTCTCTCACCTGCTATTGCACCCAGTGGCTTGAGATTGCAAAGGCAGTGATGGCTTGTGGGGAAACTGCAGCGCAAGGTCCCAGCATCTCAACTCAGGATGAATGTGCAGCCAAGGTTGCCCAGCCTGCGATAAGATCGGGTGCAAGTTGAGGAAGGTGCATTTAGAGATGAGATTTAAGAGGAGTGAAGAGCCTGGACGGGTTTAGCTGGCTCCTTCCCTCTGTCTGCCCTGTGCTAGGAGGAATATCCATATGGCATTTACCCCATCCCTGTGTCCAAAAGTGCTCTTAAGTGTCCACAAATCCAGAGAAAATATTGTTAGCGTAGCAGCAGCCTAAGGATGCCCCAGGAAGCCAACAGAGATCCAGCTTTTCCTTTCTGAGCCCTCAAATACATTTGGGGAGATGGCATTTTTTCCAAAGGGAAAAAGATCCAGTGCTTCAGTGGTATAAAACCAGCATAACACCAGTGAAGCTAATGGCACTGCAGTGATTTACATCAGCTGAGGAAATGGGTCAAAATCCTTCTTTTGAATCAATACCTTGTTAATAAATAGAAGAAAACTCCGTATCTCATGCAGATCCTCCTGGGGTTTCCATCCTCCAACATGCAGTGGATGGGGACATCTCAGCCCACTTGCATCTTAGCAGAGAAATTAGGCAGTTTCCTAAGCAAATTTCCTATGCAATCCAAGCGAGGAGAAGTCCCAGGTGCATGGATGTACTGCAGGGATTTCATGGGTATCCATCTATTCAGCGTGGACGGCTTTACACTACTTTGGAGCTTCTCCTTGCAAGACCCGTGTTCAGTTTTGGGCCCCTCGCTGCAAGAAAAGACATTGAGGTGCTGGTGCGTGTCCAGAGAAGAGCAACAAAGCTGGAGAGCAAGTCCTATGAGGAGCAGCTGAGGGAACTGGGGTTATTTAGCCTGGAGAAAAAGAGGGTGAGGGGAGACCTTATCGCTCTCTACAACTACCTGAAAGGAGGCTGTAGCGAGGTGGGTGTCCGTCTCTTTTCCCTGGTAACAAGTGATAGGATGAGAGGAAATGGCCTCAAGTTGTGCCAGGGGAGGTTTAGATTGGATATTAGGAAAAATTTCTTCACTGAAAGGGTTGTCAAACCTTGGAACGGGCTGCCCAGGGAAGTGGTGGAGTCACCGTCCCTGGAGGTATTTAAAAGACATGCAGACGTGGCGCTTAGGGACATGGTTTGGTGGAGTTGGCAGTGTGAGGTTTACAGCTGGACTCGATGATCTTAAGGGTCTTTTCCAACCCAAATGATTCTATGATCTCCCCAGAGGACTGAGCCATACCCAAGCTCTGAGCATCCTGATGGGTGTCACCTCCCATCCCACGCCTCAGCCCCGCCAGCCCGCCTGTGCTTTGTTTTCTTGCCCTTCTGGAAAACCGGCTGCAGGTTGTGCTTTTCCTCCATCAACATCATTGCTTTTATCTGCGCTGGTAGCAGCGATCCCCACCACGCAGGATTTATTTACATTGAAGGGTAAGTGGGAGGCTGTAATTGGGATGGGATTTGAAGAGGTCAGAAGGAGTCTGTGCAGGAAAACTGTAAATGAGGGAGGGCTGGGAGTTTGCTGGAGTCGTTACGCGCAGACCGTTCCAGCTTCCAGTCAGTGCCATTAGCTGGGGGTAAACGTGCCGTCCAGGGACGTATGTGTATACATTAATGGGAGTTTTTAAACAGACGATCAGTAATGAGCTGTTAATGTTTTCCAAGCGGTCTTTCAACCCCGTGCTCTGATTTCCTTCGGCTGCGCGGCACGCTTGAGGATTTCGGACGCCTTGGTCCCTGTGCAAGAGTGCGGGTCCCTTTCCGCGCACCAGGTCTCTGCCGAGTCTCAGCCCACCCGGGTGCTCTCTCCCTGCCCGTCTCGGTGGCCTCCAGCACCGTGGCAAGTCCCAGGGCTCACGAGAGGGGCAGGGGAAACCTTTCCAGCCGGGGAGGGGGACGACAGCCCCCGGCTGCACGTGCAGTAGGTTTGGTGCGGCAAGCACACGGGTTTGCCATGCAGCGGGTTGGTGTGGCCGGCGCGAGCGCGGTCGGGAGGAAGGTGTAGGATGAAAATCTGAGGAATTGTCTTTCCAGGAAAGCCAGTTAAATCACAAGCTGAAAACTCGCGGCTTGCGGCCTCAGGGAAACAAGAGCTAAGTCACTACACCCCCTTTCCTCCCACCCCCGGCTCATCTCTGGGGTACCCTTGGGAGTTCACTGAAGAATCGCACCAGTGATAGAAGCGGTAATTGAGGAAACTGGTGCAAACGTGATCTCCCAAAAGGTTGTGTGGGAAGCAAGTTTGGGAAGGATGCTCGGATAAGTGGAATTTTTGCTTTTGTGCCTTTCTTGAGCAACATCATCAGACCTAAGGGTTTCCTGTTTATTTATTCAACGATCACCGTTGTATTACACACATAGGAAATCACAAAAAATATCTTGTTTTGAGGACAGGTGAGGTGGAAATAAAGGCTGCTATTTAGGCTGTGGCATATTGGCTGTGCTGAGCATCTTGTGAGTATTTTCACACACCAGCGAAGTGAGCTCAAACACATCCTGCAAGCATCTGGCTAGGAAGATGCCTCAGCTGTGCTGAACGGTACCAATAATAATAACAATGTTGCTCTGGTGTAACACAGAGCAGCCCCAAAGCTGCTCTGCTCTAGGCCAGGTAGCAGAGAGGCCCCTGCGCTGGGCTCTGGGATGAGCCATGGCAGAAGGCAGATGTAGAAATGGCTTTATACCACCCTGTGGGCTGCGTTTCACTGGTGTTAAAAGCTTGGGAGCTGGAGTGGACAGTGCTGCGTGAAAACCAACTAGATAGCAACATGTCATCAGCATCTGTTCCCCCCGGGGAGGTTTACATCCAACTGTTCTCCAAAACCAGCCCACCATGCAGCCTCCTCTTACTGCAAAAATGTGCTCAGATGACTTAACTTAATGACTTAGCTAAATTGAACGGTTTCCAGTAGCGCAGTAATGTGTTTGGAGAAGGAAGAGCTTTCAAAAGGAAGCTGTTTGCTCATCTAACCCAAACAACTTTCCATTGCTGATGGGGAGAGAGGAAAGTCTGAGCACCTCACGTAGTGAGTGCAGGGTACCCATGACTTCATTCCTATAGCCCATGGCAAGGGAAGCACGCATCAGGCAGGAAAATCCAGTAATTTGGCTCTTCCCCACATTCTCTAGCGATGGGGCAACCAGCGGTGGGAATCTGCGGCGAGACAAGATGCGCTTGCAGTAAGATGGCTTGTGAAGAGCCTGCCGTGTGGCTGCGCTTACCTGGCTGCCACCCAGCAATGCCAACGGAGCTGGGCTCCCAATATATGGGATTTCTTCCCTTTCTCAGGACTAACTGGATTCCCCTGTCTCTCCCCGATGGATCACAAATAGTAATGCTTGATAGGACAAGAGGTAATGGTTTTAAACTAAAAGAAGGTAGATTCAGACTAGCTATAAGGAAGACATTTTTTAGGCTGAGGGTGGTGAAACACTGGCACAGGTTGCCCAGAGGGGTGGTCGATGCCCCATCCCTGGAAACATTCCAGGTCAGGTTGGACGGGGCTCTGAGCAACCTGGTCTAGTTGAAGGTGTCCCTGCTCGTTGCAGGGAGGTCGGACTAGTTGACCTTTAAAGCCCCCTTCCAACCCAACCCATCCTATGTTTCTATGGTTTGTTTGAGGAAATAAGGAATAGATGGGCTGGTTTGGTGTCCTGGGTCTGGGAAGGGTGAAATCCTTTAGGATCTAAAAATATGTAACTACAAATGCTGCTTCAGTTGCATGTAATTGCTGTGAGCCCCATGGGACTATGGGCAAAGGGTATTATTTCACCTTTGCTCATGTGGGGCCCAAATCACCGTTTAACAGATTCACTAGCAGTTTTTGTAACTGGCATTTTCTCCAGCAAAAGATGGGATTTGGTCAAAGAAAAAGGGTAAAAAAAGTATTGATTTGTCTTCTGAAATCCAGAAAGTCTGAGTTGTTTCAGTGTAAAACTAAAAATTTTAGTTTCATTTAAAAATGCTAATTCTCATATAGAAGTTTCCCCAACAATTTCATTCTACATTTTTTGTGATATTGTAACTTTTAAAAATTTTAACCAAGTATCTAAACAGGTGGCATGATATTGGAGTTGTCCAGCGGACTGCAATTTTGACTTCTGTTCAACCCCACCTGATGCTTTGAGCATTTTTAAAAACTCAGCAAGTGTGATACTGCCGTGACAAGACTCCAAGAAAAAAACAGACAAAGCAGTTGCTCCTTTGGGCATTTTCTTCAGATCAAAGCTTCAAGACTACTTAATACATGAGCAAATGCAAGTGTGGGGGTTTTTTTTATCTTCTTTTTTCTCTCCTTGCAATAGGATCTACCTCATAAGAATTGCCGTGATTAATTTTTGTTAAGAACAACAATAACAACAACAATAATAATAACAATAATAATAAAAAAACCCAACAACTGGTGCATTGAAGAACCAGTTATTTTTACTTCTGGTATAGGTCTCGTCTAAACTATTTTATTCTGTTTTGTAATGGTGAGGTGTTTTACCTAATTTCAGCCATCTAAGCATGATGCACCAAAGCCCAGCGGTGGTGCACGTTCCCAACCACCGTGGGGTGGTCAGCTCTGCTGGAGGGTCACCCTGGACAACCCCACCTCTTTCCTGATGGGATGAAGCTCTCTCAGGCTCAGCGTTGTCTGCCCAGGTACAGGGTGCTTTGGACAGCAGAGGTGAGATGCTGTGTTCCCCCTTTTCGTGCTAAGTGTGGCCGTACACCAGCTCTTTTTGTCCCCGTGATGGCTGGCAGAGCTGATGCCACGCTCCTGGCACGCTGGACCTGGGCACTTCGGAAAGCCTAAATTGCACGTGCATTTTTGGACTCGGTGATCTTAAGGGTCTTTTCCAACCAAAACGATTCTATGATTCAGCAACTTTCCCCTTCCTGCAGCTCGCTTGTGCACACAGAGCTGCCCATGACGAGGACCCAGAAGATGTGCAACCAGCAACAGGACGGGCAGTTTCTGCTGGGAAACTTTCACAGCTCGAGCCGGAGCTTGGTGCTGCATCCAAACCCACTGAGCTCAAGGAAAGCCTCTCCCCAGACTTGCACAGCTCTCCTGCCTGGCTCTGAGCAAATGATGAGAAAATTTGTTATACAAGTGCCAGGTACTGACCCTCGCTGCCCCCCAGCCCCAGCATCTCCCCATTTAATATGTTCAGGGACCACCTTGTCACTAGCAAGGACTGAAATCCTGGAGTGCCCCAGGCATATCTTTGTGGGAGAAGCACTGTTGACCAGCACATCTCAGTTGTCATTTCACAGGCTTGATTTGTTGGAAAGAAAAAGAAAAAGGAAAAAAAAAAAATCCCATCATGACACCACAATGCAGTGGTTGTTTTATCTCACGGGGAGGTTGCATGAGGCCTTGTAATTGCCGGAAGATTTATGAGACTGGAATTACGCTCGGCTGTTGCTGGCTAATGTATCTGTGGCGTGGATGTTGTGAAAGCACCTTATGAGACGACATGTAAGGAAACTTCAGAAGGTGTGTGATCTCTGGAGGCAAAATGAAAAAAACCCCACACCCCGCAGTAGGTCGATTTGTACGTGGTGTTGACAGGGAGCCGTCGTCCCCCATGGCCAAAATAAAACCTCTGGAGCTGACGTACTTGTGCTGCATCAGATAAACAGCGGTAGGCTTAGTGTTCATGTTTCAGGCTGCCTCTAATTCTCCAGGGCTTTCACGTGCCAGGGGACTGTGTGTGAGTTATTCACAAGCCTCTTTCAAAGCAGAAAGTATTGGAAAAGCCACATGGTTTTCTTCATTCAACATGTTCTCCCCATGAGCACAACCTGGCTCCTTCGGAAGGGACTGGCATTTGGGGTCCAGGTTCCTCCCTGGTGTAAACGCAGTGGGATAATCCAGAGCCACAGCAGCGCCTGGGAAAGCATCGTGGGATCCAGCTGGTTCAGAAAATGCATCTTTGCCCTTGTGCCACGAGGGTGACTTCACTGCAAGGCTGCAGCCCACTCTGCATGAGTCCCATAGCTCAGCTGCAATCGCGTTGTCATTGGATGCATTTACCCTACCACCCCATCAAGGCCTGACGATGTACTTTAACTTTTTAATGCCAAAAGCATCCCTGTAAGAGAATGGATGCTGTTTTGTGCCCTGACCCGTTTGGTCTAGCTGCAGCACATATTTAACCGGCTTGACCTGATCACAAGCCTACCGCACTCACCAGATTTAAGAACTCTATCTTGTAATTATTTTTTATTTTGCACTTCTCTAAAAGCTTTCTTCCAAGCTTTTCTTCCCCACAGCTTTGTGCGGCTCTACCTACGAGCCGACAGAGGCAATGACATCCCCCCCATGCTGTGCACAGAGAGGGGTGCTCATCGCTCCGTGCAAACCTTTCCTTGATTCTTCTGTGTCCTCTTCTACTGCATCTGACTGCTGTCTTTGAATTTGTACTTCACAAGATTAGAAAGTGCTTCTCCATGGTAGGTTTGCAACAAGGTGAAACCGGTGGCTTGCAGGTATTTTAGGACTTGCACCCCTGAAGCGTCCATCCGTCCGTGGGACGTAGGGGAGTTCTGGCTGCTGTTTGGTGAATCTGCCACTGTAATAAGGACCTGGATGAAGCAAAAGGAAAGCTGAAAAAAGGTAAGTGTCTGTAACGCTGTGAGGAATATGCTGTGTTTGATGTATTTTTATAAATGTGAAAAAGGGCTATAGGATTTTTTGAAGCACAGCACTTTGCAGCCTCCATAATCTTGCTTGCAGCTAACGGAGAATCAGCGATAATATTTTCACATCATTTAGATGAGCTGTTCCCAGGGGAGGCAGTGCCAATGTGCCAGAGGGCAATGACATTTCAGTTCCCAGTTGCCTTCTTTACCTCCAAACACCCACAGACCTCCCCAGCCATCATCATCCCGTTCCGAAATTCTTGATAAACAGACTCTTTCAACCAAGTAATTCCCAAGCACTCCCCTGTAAGCCAAGACAATTATGTCTGTAAATACTAACATAGTATGCACCAGGTTTGGCACCTTGGAGAAATCTAGAGGTGCAGGATTTTTTCCCTTTCTTTTTCCTGATCTTTAAAGGATTTAACTACAGACATTTCAGCACATGGGCTTGGGTTTTGTCTTTACTCTGTATTCATAATGAGCTTCAGAGAGTGGAGAAGTGCCTTTCCCCGAGGAAGGGAGCGGGTTTCTGGTTTTGCTGGTTACCCCACGGCTTCACACCTTGTTTGCGAGATGCGGCTGGAGGCGTTTGGTTTAGGGCTAGGTGAGGATATTAGAAATGCTTGAAATACATATTTCAGTAGATGCATAGCCTGGAGGAGAAGATGAGATAAGTTATATGGTTTTGCATAATACAGGTGAAATCTTTGTTGCCTGGAAGATGGGAATACTGCTGAGAACATGGAGAGATATAGAGCAACAAAACCTTAAAGCTGATCTCTTTGTATTTTTGTCTTATGAACTTTGAATTGAACTTCTGCACCGGATCTGATCTGGATGAAATATCATATCTGAGGCTGATCCTTATCTCTTAAACCTTTCCTTTGTTTCTTTGATTCTTTGGGCTTTACCCTCTTGTTTTATTGTGAGTGGCCCAAAGCTTTGATCTCGCAGGGAGCCCCGGCGGGCAGCACAAACCTCTGCTTTGGTGTGAGACACACAGAGGGACATTGGGATACTCAGACAGTCTAAACAGACAAGAGGTTACTTCTTCTGCGGCAAAGTCCGAAGGCAAACGGAGTAACTTCAGAATTTATTGTCTCCCCTTACATGATGGGAAACTGGAAATTCACACGGGTATTTCCACAGTAAGAAAATGCACCTGTGGGAACTCGGTTGTTGTATATCTGTTTCCAATTTTATTTACAATCCCTTTTATTTTTTTAAAGAGTCTGAGCAATTTAAGCTTACCTATCCTTTAACATAAAATAATTGAAACCAAAGCTCTTAAATGCTTTATAATGTCTTTTTCTCTGCTTTTTACAGTCACGAGCAGAGGTTTTATTCTTCCAAAGTATCTAGGTTGCTAAGCTTGAATTATATTTTACCTTTTTGGGAAATTCCTTTACTAGAAATGAACAGCTGGTCTTAATCTGATCCGATGATACCTGCTGATCTATACAGTAAGAGCAAAGTGAGGCCAACCGTGTTGGAAAGCATCGGGGGCTTCTCTGCAAATATTCATTCATTGTTTTGGATTTCTTTTTTTAAAGTAATGATCTAGAGAGACACTTCAGACTTACTCCCCACGTTTTCCATTAGTGGTAATTTAAAACTTTGAAAAATGTACAGTAACTTGCCTAGGTCAGCTGAGTATCAGCATGTAGCTTTTCATTCACATTTTTCATTTAATCCGGTGGCTTTGAATTCCTTGCCTTGTAAGTTCCTATATATGAAGATTAGAAACTGCTTCTGGCTATGTAGAATTACATGCTTTTAGATGAAATTTAATCCCTTGTAAAAGGTTTTGTTCGCGGTGATCTTTCCTGTTCGCAGCAATGGGCTGCCTGGCTGAGAGCAGATGACACAGGTGAAGATATCAGGGGACAAGAGGCAAAAAAAAAAAAAGTCAAATAATCACAGCCTGCATTTAGGATCAAATCTTTACCAGAGGTTTTGGCGATCTGGCAGCTTAGAGACTTCTGCCTTTGATTCCAGGAAAGCAGCACAGCAAAACGAATATCTGCAAAACCTATTAAGAATAAATTGGATGCGTCCGCACCGTCTGTGTTTTGACAGGGTTTGAAGTGGGAAGTCTTGGCTTTGGAAGGGTTTGGTGTGTGATCCAAGCACTCCCAGTCCCACGGTCCAGCTGGGACTTCTGCCTTCGTAGCAGGATGGAGACCTTTCCCCGGACTTTGCCCCTCAAGAGCTCTCTCAGGAGGGAAGAGCCAGGGCTCACCTCCCATGCAGGGGCAGCCAAAATGAGAATTTCTTCTCTGAGCGATTGGCAATTTACACATCTCGTGATGCAAAACTCTCCGTCAGGGTCTAGGGCTGAAGGGGGTATCACTTCAGTACCTTTTTGCCAGTGACTCCTCAGGCTACCCAGAAAAACAAAGCAGAGGTACAGATTGAAAAGCTCTGCTTAGTGCGAGTCACCTCTTTGCATTCAGCCTGGGAATTTGTGACACTCAAAAAAGAAAATCATTCTCTGCTTCTTCCAAACTCCATATCCATCCATGCCATTCCATTCTGCCATGAAAATTAACCTTGCAAAAAGCCAGCTGCTTTCCTTGCCCCATGGTTGTGCCTCCTACCCTGCCTCAACCACCCCTGGTGTCAGCCCTGAAATCAGATAGCAGCACCCAGCACTGAGGAACACCCACGGGACACGCCAGGAGAGCAGACACAGGGAAAATATCTTTGAAAACAAAGGGTTTATGGATTCAGAGTGGGGCTGTGAATTGCATTTTCATGAACATATCATTGGGGCACGTTGAATCCTCCAGTGGAGGACAAGAAAAAAAAAGCCATATGACTTAGGTGACAAGTTACACAGGTTAAATTGCAAATTTTGCAATGAATGCTGGCTGCTGGTGAATGGCAGTCCCCTGGCTGAGATGCGCGTACAACCTTTACGAAAAAGAATCGGTAAAACCGACTATTTTCAGGCAATTTCAGAAAAAGAAGAAGGAGAAAAAAAGAGTTCATTTAGTGACTGAGCTGTTCATTGCGAGTTGCTCGCCTGGCTCTAGCAGAGTTAAGAGGTTGGCTGAATCTAAACAAAATTCGGAAATTTTGCTTCTGAATAAAGCATGTGAGCCTGGCCCAGAAGTGGGCTGCTCTCTTCCTTTTATGAATCAGTCTCCAAGATATGCTCACATTCCTGAGAAACAAGCCTGGAATAACACGGCTGGCTTTTGGGTGCAATACACTGATTATGAGGAAGCAACAGTCTCCCGTGTATGAATAGCTTTTATGTTGAAATAGGTCAGCGCTATAGCATTCGTTGAAAAATGGCTTTTTAATGTGCTTTATGGGCTGTCAGGGCATAATGAATGTAAACTGTAGACCTGGCTTCGTTAGAATGATATTTTATTTTTTTGCTTTATCGACCAGACGCAATGAATCTCAGATCAATTAGTTTTGCTTTGAAGTTTGCTCTTGATCCAGATCTTCAATAAAAAGGAAGTTTCCAAATCACTGGTCTGTGAACACTGTTTGTGATTAATTACCCTCTTATAATCTGAGGAATTCTGGTCGTTGCTGTATTTTGAATACCTCAGACTGCATGGGGAGTTTTATTTTGGCTGGTATATTTGGAAAACTGCTAATAAACACCTACTTCCTGTTTTTCTTGCTACTGTGTATAACAAATTGTTAAAAAACTTGCTTTCCCATTTCAGCCGCTTGCCTGTTCGACCAGACCTGAACCATATTATTGGTTAATCAACATCGTATATTATTTGCCAGCAAATTTTCTCAGCTGCTAAAAGCAGGACTTGGTCTCTGGCTGTGACAAAAAGTGGGTAACTTTGCACTGCAATAAAGCTGGAGGAAGAAACCTTAAACGAAGCCTCTGCTAGAGACAAATAATGACTGATAAGGTTTTAAATTTGAAACCGAGTTTTATGCAAAGCTTCCTAAAATAACAGCGTGTTTTCCTGTCATTGCCTGGGTTAATTGGAGTGTGGGGACGGTCATGGATGTGGAGGGTTCGCTTCGTCCTGGGAAACGATGCCGAGCTGTGCCCGCAGTGCGAACATCTGTTTGGGCAAAGATTTTGAGGTTAATATTGTATGGAGGATGTTTGTTTAGACAGGATGAATGTTTTTGTGAAATCTAATATTAGGCTCTATCTAGGTATGTCCGGTTGGCACCAGCTTCTGCATTTTGTGCGCGAACAAATGTTAATTAGCAGGAAAAAAAAAAAAAATTCCCACTTTGTCTCTGAAGTAATGCAGCGTAGCAGTGGAAATAGATTAGTTATAGCTGCTGAAAGGTCCTTTGGTTTTTGCCTTGCGCAAGTGTTATCAGTGTTTGTGTTGTGCTTTGGGTGTTTGTTTGCCGGCGGCTGGTGCCCGCTCGGAGCGGGTGACTCACGGCCGGCTTGCTCCGGCAAAGGCTGTTTTCAGGACGTCGGTTGTACAAGCTCATTAAATCCATCGCTTTCATGGCACTAGCGGTAATAAATGCTTTCAGAAATTTCCCTGAAATTGTGCGTTCAGGCTGTTTTGAAGTTTAAGCCCTTGTTTTTAGAGTGTGTGCTGCTTTTAACCTTTTATATTTTGAATATTCAAGTGTCCATTGTTCATTTACCTCCCTCACCCGCTGGCTATCTCTCCGGAGCAGTTGGCCCCCGGTGAGGGGCTCGCAGGGTTTGTGGCAGGTTGGGTGTTGTGCCCCATGGTGGAAGGGTGGAAGGAAAGGGCATGGCTTTTGCAAAGCGATGGTGGCTTCAACGCGCGTCTTCTGGGTGTTGCCACGTGCTGCATTCCCACCACCGTGGATTTAGGGCAGGTACGTGTGAACCGCCTGGTGAGGACACCTGCTCTCCAGCCTTTGGGACCTCCTGGTTCCTGCTGGTGGGATCTGGCAGCATCCCAAGTGGCTGCCAGTGGGCAGAGACCTGCGGGGTTCATTCATCTCCTCTAAGTTCCCATTGCTGCAGGAGGTGGAAACCTCTCCCCAAGCAAACTGTGGTTTGGTAGTCTCCGTTTGACTCCAAGGTGTCTCTGTGGTGGTCGCAGACCTCCGAGCCCACCACAGCTATCAAAGCAAAGCGCAACCCTGAGGATGCAGGGGACTGGTGTGTTTCAAACCGACTGTAAAAGCAAATCTTGCTTTTCGGTGGATTTGGGTCCTCGATGCCCAAGATCACAACAACCCCAGGCTGCTTCTGTTGTGGTCCTCCAGTGGGGTGTCGAGGCAGCACAGGCTGTAGAGGTACCAGTTGGCTGGCTCTGCATGTGCTGGTGGGGTGGCTGGCCATGTGTGCCAGGCACCACTGGTCAGGACATACTCCAACCATCTCCGTTCCTCCAGTTCCTCATTTTCACAAATCTTGTAGCTCTTGCATGTCTACATTTCCATCAACCCTCCTGCTTGTTCCCTGGTTAGGTGCTTATTTGGAAGCATCATTAACTGCATTGTTTCAAAATGATGGAGGAGTGAAAAAGCTCCAAGGGCGGCTGTACGGGAGGGGAAGGCTCTCCCTTGCCTCCTCACAGGCTGGAGCGCTTTATGGCTGCTTCACTCAGCCGAATAAAAATGACCTGCATTTGCCCAGGGAGAGTGCCAGGGCTTGTCTTTTGGCACTGCCACTCTCCCCTCCCACACTTCCCTCCCAGCAATACCCGCTGTCACATCCCCGCGCAATGGCCTCTTCTTGGTTGTCTGCAACCACTGAGCCTTTAAAAGCAACAAAAAGGAGACGGAAAGGGGAGGAGGTGGAAATCTCCATGGGGGGGGACGGGACTGGGAAATCCACCTGTAGTTTTGGGCCATCACAGCGTGATCCTTTGGGTTGAACATCTTCAAACATGACTCAGACATCACTATTTGAGTCATCCTGCAATGGGGCAGGATGTGGGAAGTAAAACCAGCGGATACCACGGAAACCTCTGAGTCAAACAGGTCTCCGGCAGCGCTGGGAGGGAGTTTGGGACAGAGGAGGATCCCAGGGTGCATAACCTCCCGGAGGGAAATGTGCTAGAAGAGCAATGGATGCTCTGGGGAAATGGGGCATGCCTCCCTTTGCTCACGTGGCCAGCAGGTATCTGATGGCCCCAGCAGCATCAGAAGTGCCAAGCTTTGCCAAAACATCCTTTTGTCTCTGCCAAAACATCCTTTTGGCTGTGCAGGCAGAGCTTTATTCTTGACTCGCAGCACGCGCAATGGATCAAGGCAGCCTGCGGCCGTGCTGCCGCCTCTTCCGAGTAACCTACCGAGGCAGAGCACACCTTAACAGTCACTGCTTGCCCTCTACCTCCCATGTTTTCGTTATATTTAGAGCTTATTTTTGGCTGGGCTTCCCCAGTTTCGGGGCTGGCTAATGCTCTCTAGTTGGAGTTGGCTCAGGGTTTTATGCCGTGCCCTCGAACGGCAGGTCCTGCCCAGGTGGATGGAAGCTGGCCAGCTGTGCGAGCCTGGATTTTGGCAGTGGGGAGGAAGAGGGCAGTGGATGAAAGTGCCTGTCCTTCACGCCAGCTCCCCTGCGGCAGCCTGGTAAGCTGAGATCATGCTGGTACCATAGAAAAACCTGTTTCGCCCCGGAGGTCTGGGCCTGAAGCGTTTGAGATGTGGTCCCGTTGGATGGAAAAGAAATCTACTGTGGAAGGAGGCTTGTTAGCTTATTTTACTGACCCAACGCACAAGGAGGTTAAATGAGCTGCCCACAGTCAAGCAGAGGCTCTGGACCAGGCGTCTGGCTGTTCAGCCCAGATTTCTGTATCGCAGCCCCATTCCCATCACTTTTGGGCACCGTTTTTGCCCTGGTAAAAGTCCACGGGAGCAGTGACAGGTTGGGCATCAGAGAGGGCTTTGCAGCCCAGCCTCGACCCATGGTTTCTTTGTGCTTCTCCAGAAGGATGTGATTAAGACCTGACCGGAGGAACAAAGCACCTCACTTGAATATGCTAAACTTTATTAATGCCTACAGAATTATAAAGGAAAAAAAAAAAAGAGGAGGTAATCTGGAGAATGTTTGACTGTGAGCCCGTTTGTGTTTTGAAATGACACAATGTGTGTGTTTTATGATAGCTGCAACCACTTTGCATGAAGATAAGAGATTTAACAAAATGTTTTTTTTTTCTTTGCCACCATTTAGAAAAAAAGAAGCCAACATACCATTGCTAAAAAACATAAACAAAGTGGCCTTTTATATCTCTTTCTTAAAACTCGGGCCATTCCAAATGTGTTTTTACTGAATGGCTGGTGTTTCTTTTTTTTTTTTTTTTAAGTAGCAGAAACATTGGTCAATTTTAAAACAGTTCCTTACAGCTTCCCAGATAAATAAATTAGAAGTTAGAGCTGGTTTAGTAGCCACTTCCTGTCATGAAGGCCAAACAGGATTCATTCCCTGTTTTCTCTGTCACGCAAGGACCGGACTGGGAGCACACAGGTTATGATTAGGAGAGTGTTTCAACCTCCTCTCTATTTAATTAGTCATATAATTAACACTTACTAAAAGGAGGTAATTTTTTCCGAGCCCTTGTAAACTCCTGACCACTTCATTGAGTTATTGCTACTTTCAAAAAGGCTGCTGCAGAAAATACTGGTGTTTTCCAGCCTAGGACACTTTTTTTCCCTTCCAGCACACAAGAATTGCACAGTGTAGATAAAATCTGTACCCAAAAAAGCCAAAGTATTCAATCTGTCTCTCCTAAGGCTACGGTTGCCTTATAACAGGTGAAAGACAAATAGTTTAAGTAATAAATAGAAAAAAATAGCAGGGTAAAAAAGGTCTTAATAAGGTAGTAGGTAGGAAAAGATGAGAATCCTGGAAAACCTGATGTGAAAAATGACTATTTGTAAGACTTCTTGTTAACACAGAGGCAGGGGATGTCCCTACAGCTGTAACTGCATCCCCTTCCCTCCCGCAGTACTCACACCCCAGGAGCTGGGTGTTGTGCCAGGATCAGTCCCACCCGTGCAGATCCCGAGGGACGGCTGAGCACCACGGTCCCCGACGCTGAGAAGCAGCTGGGTGGGATGTAAGGTGAGATGCGATGTCCCCCCTGACCCTCGCTGGGCGATGAAACCATCTGTGGGTTGCGAACCACATCCCTGGGGTTGATCCAGACCCGTAAAAAGCTCTTCACTCCCCCAATTACTATTTTGTTGGCCTGGATCGTTTCACTGGGGGAAGCGGGTCAGCTGTGAGCAGCTCAGTGGATGGGAACATCCTACCCCAGCTCCCTAGCTTTGCTGGTGGAGAATAACCCATTTAGTGAGCTACATTTGTGCTCAAACCCCTCCAGGCGTCCCTAAACCCAAGGCACAGTTTTTTTTCCTTGAGAACTGTCTCAGGAGCAAAAGCAGGGACCAAGTTTTCCCCAGCTACTGCTAAGCAGCTCCCGAATGATTTCTTCCGCATCCCCAATCTCGCTGGTAGGAGCTGCAAAGCCGCGCGAGCTCCCTTCCCCTCCCAGCAGAAGGACGAGCCCGCTTTGGGCCCCCGCGATGGGACGGGGCAGGGGGAACGGGACGGCGGCCGTGCAGATGCTTTGATCAAAGCCTGGCAGCACCGGCTGCGCCCGACAGCCCTGTTTACGTTAGCCGGTGGCGAGCGGGCTCGCGTGGCGTTTTCTAACCCGGTTGCCGGTTCCATCCGCCCGGGAAGCATCGCTGCCTCCGGCCAGCCGGGGAGGACGGGGAAAGGCGGACAGCCCCTTCCCGGCGCCGCTGGATGGAGCGGAGGGATGGGGCTTCTTACGTTTTTTGGCTGGCTGGCCCTGTAGCGTGATGGCCACTGCGTGGAGCAGATGTGGTGCCCCGGCGAAGGGGAACGCTCCCGTCGTGGTGATGGGAAACTCCCTCCCTGTTGGGTTTTTGGCTGTTTTGCTGTCCCTGACTCCTTCAGAGCATTTGAGTGGTGGTGTCACAACACAAATGCTCCTGTTCACAGGGAAGAGGGTTTTCCCCCTTTTTTTTTTCTGCACTGTATACAAGAGGTTTGAGTGATTGTGGCACTGAGAGGCTGCTGAGCACTGGGGGCTTGGTCCATGTGCATTCGCTGAGCTCTTGGGCCACCACAGGCTATATATATAGGGATATAAATTCAGGCAGCACATGACCCGCACACCCTTAGGATGAGAAATAAGCTGCAGTGTTTTCTGCTCTGGGCAAGAGTTTTGGGGAGTTACAGCAAGGTGCAGAGCACAGGCTGGATCTGCTGATGGAGGTGAAATCTGCTCTCTTGAAGGTGAAAGAAAAATATGGGTCGTGCAGGGAGCCAGGGAACGGTGTGGGGTTTTGAAGTGGTGGGGGAAGAGGTGCACGAGGGGTCTTGGGAGCTGCTGTGGTGCAGCTTGAGGGTGTCCACAGGGCGTTTTGCAGGCAGACAGGAACACACGTCTGCCCATGGTTGGTGCTTTTTGGCACCTCTTTTACTTCTTTTGCTGGAAGTAGTGGTTGGTCTGAACCCAGGGGAACAAAATCTGCCAGGGGACAGTGGATGCTAATTTAGATTCTGTGCTTCCTACCTCTGTGCTGGCTGGGAGAGTGAGCAGCTCTGATTCAGGGGTGCTTGTCAGAAGCCATATCTACTGCTCCCCGTGCAATGGTGATGTGTCCAATAACCCAGCATCAGAGAAGGGACCCACACCCCACTGTCAAGGACGCAAGGAGGGTTTAACAACAGGCGGTTGGTTTCCAGACAGCAACATGGGCAGGAACTGGCCTGTCGTGGTGCCAGTGGACACCTTGTGGACATCCTATTACCACAAGCATGGTGCTCCTCTGGATGAAGAGGTCCTGCTGTGACATATGCCCTGCACAGGCAATGGTGTGGGCAATGCTGACCCCATTGCAGAACTCTCTTTGGGGCTGGCAACAGTTTTTCATGGGGAAGAGACATGTTGGGGCAGTGACACTGTGATCTTCACTGCTGTTGGTGCAGTGTTTGGAGAAGATGGCACTCATGTAGTTGACTTGCTGCTCCCTGTTTTCTCCCTGCCACAAAGGGAATATGTGCTTTATAATCCCTGCTTTGGTCCTGGCTTCCTTGAGTGACCCTTTTGTGTCTGGTTGCAGTTGGTAAAATGAGGGCAGGGATCTTTAACAGCTTTTTAGCCTGTCTCCTTAAGGAAAACAGAGTTTTTCCATCACATGCTCCTTGTATGTGTGTGAGAGAGCAAGAGAAAGCAAACCTACGTGGGAAGGAGCAATGCTTTTAGAAACACATGTTATTCTGGTTGCAGAAGGACTCCAAGGCTCTGTCAAAGCCCAGGACCAGTTTGGAAACTCACAGTGTGAAATGGTCCCTTTTGTCTCCCATGTCAGGGTGAAAATGAAATAATATTATGGAGTTAAATTCTCTGCACTCCATTTTTAAGGGGTGAAAACTACTGCCTGCAGTTGTAGCTGGTTGGTCCCATGTCCTGCTGAGGAAAGTCTTGAATTTGCCACGTGTAGTAGACACCCCAAAGGGACCACTCATTAGTGGGTGACAAACTGCACGTTTCCAGGGCAGGGTTGAGTGTCCCTGCACATCTCTAACAGGGTACCCGCCATTACTCGTCACTCCTGAAAACTGTCACCTTCACTTTTGCAGAACGTCATCCGTTGTATTTCCTCACATTTCTTGGAATGCGCTAAATAATCAAAAGAGCAGCTGACAAAATAAATGAGGAAAGCGTGTTTTTTATAGGGACGTTGCACAAAGGGCATGATGGGCCATTTGGTATGTGCCGCTTCTGCCCTTCGTGAACGTTCGTGTTCCTGGGGCAGCTGGCAGAAAGGGTCGCTCCCATCCTTCGTGCGGCAGACACGGTCCCTCCACCCTTGGCTTTGTTTGGTGCTATCTGTCTGCTTTCCTAATTAGCCATAGTCCTGCTACCTCTCCTAGCAGACATGATGCAGAATAAATGACCTAAGAATTCCCCCCAGAACATGGTTCATTAGTGACGGACCAAACACCAGGAAAAGTAGGAGAAGGGCTGGTTGGAGCCCGTCGAGGAGGTGAGCTAAATGATCTACCAGCTTCTTTCCCTTCACAGGGCGTGGGGCTGCGATCTGGGTCGCACACCAAAGGTGCCCTGGCTCACACCCTGCAGCCACGCAGCTCCGAGTGTGGTTGGGCTCTCTATGAGTCCACACACCCTTCCCAGTTATTCCACAATCCTCATGAACATATGGCTCTGGCAGTTGTCAAAAAATGTTGGACAGAGGCTTTGTGGTCAGCTTGATCTGTCCCATCTGGTCATCCAATCTCTGTGTTCTTTGGACTCTGATCTCTCCATTTGCTGTGGAGATAATTTGAGTAATGCTTCCCTTGGTTTTTTTTCATTCTGCTGCCTTGGTTTTTGTCCCTGCTAGGAAGTGCAGTCTTCTCCTTCTTGGCTTTGAGGATAAAAATGATATGGCTTGACCTTGGCTGCCTGGAGAGATTTGTTTATTCTTTCCTGTATTGCAGAGCGCACAGTGAGTGCATTGCAGCAAACCCGCCCAAGTTCAGCAGGGTGGTTTGCAATGGGGTACCAGAAGAGGTGAGAAATATCATGCTCCGACCTGGAGACTTTGCTTTTCATCAAGGTGAGGTGTAGCAGTAGGTCTGTACTTTTTTTTCTTCAAGCCACTGTAAGCTTGACGGAACTTGTCTCTTCATTCTCAACATGCCCAGCACCTTGCACCAGCTGGAGAAGAGATGAGGAGTCCCGGGGGGTCACGTCCATTGCAATTCCTCTCTCCTTTCTATCAGACCTCTGTTCTTCCGGACCTGGCTCTGGCTGAACCCCGGTGAACTTCCCCTTCATCCCCGCGCTCTTCCCCCTTCCCCGCCGGCGCGTTTCCAGCCGTGAACTTCCCGTGCCCGACTCGAGAGTGTCTCCGAGAGGTGCGATTCAAGTTACGGCAGGAACGGCCGCAGCCGCAGGAAGGAGATCGCTGACCCACCCCTGGCTCCCACTCAACCTTCCTAATCAAGGGAGGAATGTCTCCGGCCGCCAGCGCTCCCGGCTAAACTGCACTGTGGGCCACTTGGCTTTCCTCCGCGAGCGCTTCCTTTGCAAGCCATCTGCGAGGGTCACGCCGGGCAAAGCACGCCGCGTGCCCTGACGGATCAGCATGTTTTGTCGCAGCGGCACCGGCGTGGAGGAAGAGGACTGAGAGGAAGAGGAGGACGATGCACGGGCCGAGGAAGGCCTGCGGGGTGACTCGGTACCACCGCCGTTCCCACCTTGCCGTGTGGAGATGCACCTCTTCTCCTGGTGCAAGCAACTTCCCCTTCCGCGCCGAGGGTGTGATTTGGGATGGTCCGCCACATCCTTGCCTCCCAGTGCTTGTTTCTTGGTGTGAATTTGGAGATTTGTGGTCAAACGGCAGCTGCTCTCCTCTGCTTGCTGTTGCATGATTAATCAATAGGGAGGGAAGACCAGACCTCACAAACAGGGGTGTCTCGTACCTCGGGGATAGTGGGGTCCCTAAAAATCTTTCTTTGGCTTTCTGTCTTCACAGGGCCATGCAATAGCAGTATAATGCAATGGAGGTAGCATGGAGCAGAGAGACAATGTGGAACAATGCAGGAGCTGTGTAACAACAGCACAGAACAAAATTCCTTGGGGGTGTGTGTATAAATATATATATAAAAATATTTTTTTTATATCTATAAAATAAAATATATAAAATAAAACATATCAAGAATGATTACCTTGGAGCGGTGGTAAGGGACTCTGGAGTGCAGGTAGTTTTTTCATCAATCCTCCCGGTCAAAGGGAAGGGGTTTGAAAGGGCCGGTTGAATCTGGCGAATCAACAAATGGTTATGGGACTGGTGCCTCAGCCAGGGATTTGGCTACTTAAACCGTGGGGACTCGTTTTGAGAAACCTGATCTACTGGGGGCTGATGGGGTCCATCTGTCAGAGAAAGGGAAGAGCATCTTTGGTCATAGGCTTGCCAAGCTGGTGAAGAGGGCTTTAAACTAAAGTCGCTGGGAGAGGGGAACCTCAACCCATCCCACTTCTATGTATTTGATGCCAGTGCCAGCAATAGATGCCCAGAGCCTGGAGAGGGATCACCGGTCAGCAGGAGAGCACCTGAAGAGCAGCACAAAGGAATTCCAGCCACTCCAGACAGTAAGTCGGCTTCATTGGGAGCCCATCTTAAATGTCTCTATGCAAATGCAGATAGCACGGGGAATAAACAAGAGGAGATAGAGACGTTCACATGCCTGCAGGGTTATGAACTTATTGGCATCACAGAGATGTGGTGGGATGGCTCCTATGGCTGGAGTGTTTGAATGGAAGGATACAGGCTTTTTAGGAAGGACAGGCAGGGGAGACGAGGAAGGGGTGTTGCCCTCTATGTCAGTGACCAGCCAGAGTGCATGGAACTCCATCCGGGGATGGATGAGGAGCCGACCGAGAGCCTGTGGCTCAGGATTAAAGGGAGGGCAAGGACAAGTGGCATTATGGTGGGGGTCTGCTACAGGCCACCTGACCAGGACGACCAAGTGGATGAGACACTCTATAGACAGATAGGAGCAGCCTCACATTCACAAGCCCTGGTCCTCATGGGGGACTTCAACCACCCCGATATCTCTTGGAGGGACAACACAGCAGGGCATAAAAAATCAAGGAAGTTCCTGGAATGTGTCAATGACAAATTCCTTCTCCAAGTGATGGAGGAGCCAATGAGGAGAGGTGGTATACTGGACCTTGTTCTCACCAACAAGGAGGGGCTGGTGGGGAATGTGAAGCTCAGGGACAGCCTTGGGTGCAGTGACCATGAAATGGTGGAGTTCAAGATCCTTAGGGCAATGAGGAGGGCACACAGCAAGCTCGCTACCCTGGACTTCAGGTGAGCAGACTTTGGCCTTTTCAGGGTTCTGCTTGGTAGAGTACCTTGGGATGAAGCCCTGGAGGGAAAAGGGGCCCAAGAAAGCTGGTTTATATTCAAGGATCACCTCCTCCAAGCTCAGGAGTGATCCATCCCAACAAAGAGGAAGTCAGGCAAAAACGCCAGGAGGCCTGCATGGATGAACAAGGAGCTCCTGGACAAACTCAAACACAAAAAGGAAGCCTACAGAGGGTAGAAGCAGGGACAGGTAGCTTGGGAGGAATACAGAGAAATTGTTTGAGCAGCCAGGGATCAGGTTAGGAAAGCTAAAGCCCTGATAGAATTAAATCTGGCCAGGGATGTCAAGGGCAACAAGAAAAGCTTCTATAGGTACGTTGGTGATAAAAGGAAGACTAGGGAAAATGTGGGCCCTCTCTGGAAGGAAACAGGAGACCTGGTTACCCAGGATGTGGAGAAGGCTGAGGTATTCAATGACTTTTTTGCCTCAAGAACTGCCCACCGTAGGAGAAGATCAGGTTCAAGACCATCTAAGGAACCTGAAGGTGCACAAGTCCATGGGACCTGATGAGATGCATAAATGGATCCTGAGGGAACCAGTGGATGAAGTGTTTAAGCCACTATCCATCATATTTGAGAAGTCATGGCAGTCCAGGGAAGTACCTGGACTTGTCCAAAGCATTTGACACTGTCCCACAAGACATCCTTGTCTCAAAATTGGAGAGGCATGGGTTTGATGGATGGACCACTCGATGGATAAGGAACTGGCTGGATGGTCGCACTCAAAGAGTTGCGGTCAACTGCTCGATATCCGAGTGGAGACCAGTGATGAGTGGCATTCCTCAGGGGCTGGTATTGGGACCAGCACTGTTTATGATCTTTGTCGGCGACACGGACAGTGGGATTGAGTGCACCCTCAGCAAGTTTGCCGATGACAGCAAGCTGTGTGCTGCGGTTGACATGCTGGAGGTAACGGATGCCATCCATGAAAGTCATGGAGCTTTGAGGAACCTGGTCTAGTGTAAGGTGTCCCTGCCCATGGCAGTGGGGTTGGAACTAGTTGATCTTTAGGGTCCCTTCCAATCCAAACCATTCTATGGTTCTGTGATATATATATATATACACACACACACACACATATGTTTTATTCAAGGTTAAACTTGTGACAGGGCCCTTGTGCACTTGTGTGTGAGTGCAATCCCCCTCTGTGGGGATGCTGTGGGCCATCTCCAGCCTACAGAGACAGGCTTGTGGCAACTTGGGCAGACAGCAAAAGGGGACATCATGCAGAGAGGTCCTGTACAAGGTAACGGACACTTTTTCAGCTTTCCAGTGCATGACAAATAAATCTACTTGCATTATCTTGACAATGAAGCATCTTGTTACAAAGGATATTGTCCGTTATCACCTTCACTGCATTATCCATCAATGTGCACGTGAAGACACACATCTCCGCCTTCCCTGCTGAGATCCCCACCGTGGCCACCGCTGCTCCCAGCAAGCGAGATGCAGCCCCGTAGCAAAGCCTCAGATGGATGTGCTTGGGTCATATGGCAGGGAGGGAGCCGTGTCGGCCCCGTGCACTCAGCCGCAGGTCCCGCATAGCAAAGGACGAGCCACGACCCGCTGCCTGCCAAGGCGGCGCCAGCAAAGGCTGTCCTCGATGGTGACAAACCCAGGCTGGCAGGGGCTCAGCCCCTCACTGTGGTGGGTCTTGCTGCTGTACCCGGAGGCACCGTTCAGACCCCGGCGCGGTGCCTGCGGGTTGCTCGGGGCTCTCTGCATCCCGCAAAACTGGGGGCAGGTCCCGGCTTCAAAGCCCCGTTGCCCTCCCAAAGTCGCCGGTGCTGCTCGAGTCAATGGGGCTCCACGCTCGAGTAAGGCAAACAGGATTTAACCTTTGCTACGGCTTGTCCCAGCCAAGAGCTATTGTTAACAAACTTGGACCGCGTCCATTTGGCCTGGGCGGTTATAAGAGCGGAGAGTAAATAATCTGACATTTGAAATAAGTTAATATTTACAAACGCAGGGCCTGCTCCTGCTTCCATTGCCATTGAGGAAAAGGGTTTTGCTGTGGACTTCACCTTTGGAGGAGCGGAGCCCTGCAACAGAGAGGATTGCAAAGTATAGCAGTGCAGCTAAAAATCCCGTAAGCAGATTTTACACCCTGCCCTGCAAATACAATGGCAGGTACTGTTATAGCATGGCCTAAAAAAAAGCCCCACTGAAAATATCCCCTTTACACCTCCATGCAGGTCTGTGGAATGTGATTTCCTTATTTGCCTTAGTATTTTCCCTAATAATTTAAGCTGACACCTCCATGATGGCATTTTTAAAACATGAGAAAAAAGTTTAAAGAAAGACTCCCATATTTTTCAAAAACCACCTCTTCTTAAGAGGATTTTTACCCCCCCTTATACAGAGTCATCATTACAGTGCTTCCACTCCTGCAAAGACACAGGCACGTGCTTGACTGTAAGTACCCAATAATCCTATTCACTTGGTGAATGTTTGAATGCTTCCAGTTCAACATGGATGTAGGCTTGGCAGCCCTGGGGCCCAGGTTCGCAATAAATAACTTCATTGATGGATCAAGCCAATGCCTAAGGATAACTCCGAGCTACCACGGAAGTTGGAGCTGGAAAAGACCAGTAGGTTCCTCCAGCCTGTCTCCTTGCCAGTGCAGTGCTCTTTATTATTTCTCATCAGAAAGGAGATCCAGTTCCCTGGATATTTGGTTTAGCTTGGACACATCTGCTAAGGTCTGCAGATTTCAGTCCAAAAAAAAAGTTATTTATTCAGTTATATTTTCAAGTATTTTGGCAACTTTTTGCCAGAGTGTCCTTTACTTTTTTTCCTGTGCTTCAAAGATGTCTATTTAAGCAATTTTGCATGCACCTGTAATGCAGAGCCCTGCATATTTATTTGAAGGAAGAAGGTGCAGGTGATGTATGTCTCATTAGCACTGCTTTAATCACTTAATTTTGGAAGGAAGCTGCCAAGCTCTGAGCTGGAGCATTGTGATCGGAGGTTTCAGGGGATTTTATGTCTCTTGGAGTTTTCTTGGCAGGGGCAGTTGCAAGAATTGGTAGCTGAGCAGGTAATGGAATTATAATCCAAAAATTGTCCGTTGGAATTGCCAGGTAACCACATGCACAGATAGCAGGGCTATTTCCACGTGCAGACGCAGCAAATTTCAGCTCCTCCTGTGAGACCCCCTCCTCGCTGTGGGGGGGTCACGTGTTGGGTGCAGGTGGTGGTTTCCTCTGTGCCACTTCTTGTGGGGTGTGAGATCCCGTAGACTGGTGGCAATGGGTTGAGGGAGGGGGAGCAGCTCAGCATCACACGGTGAGCACAGGAACTGCGCAACGAGCTGAGGGGCAGCAGAGCCTCTGCTGAAACCTGGGGGAATTTGGGAAGGACCTGGGTGCCTCCTGTGCAGGGCTTTCTGCTGCTGCTCAAGCTCTGGGCTGGGTGAGCTTTCCCTCCGCAGCGGGAAGGGGTCTTTGCAGCGCGCAAGGGGTGGAGAGGGCAGAGCGTAAGGCTGATGTGGACAAGAGAGGGGAGAAACCCTAAACTATATGCCCAGAGAAGAGCAAATAATTCAGCTGAATGAGGAAGACCAGGGTGGTGACTATTGGGGTTTCCGGGAATGCCACACAAAAAGTATCCTAATGTTGAATTGCAGAGTGGTTTTTCACACATGAAGGAGGTTGGCTCAAGGGAAACCCAGGACAGGAGTTTGTGGTGTCAAAAATGGTGCCTCTGTGCCGAGATATATAATGAGCTGCACTGTTTATAAGCTTTTTTTTTTTAATTGAAGTTTTAAAGCGGAGTTCCAGATACCACTAAATTAATATTGCTGCTCTGCCTCTTGGGTGGTGTTAGTAGGGTTAATGGGTGGACTATAACCTTTAAATTAGGTACAGGTGCAAAAACAGATTTGATAAGTGCCACCCATGAGGTGGAAGGTAGAGGTGAAAAGCAAAAAACTAATGCATTGAATATGTTGCTTTGCCTCTGTCCAAACAAGCAGAGCAGAAGTAGTGAAACACTTGAGTAGTTAAAAAGTTACAGATAAAAATAAATCTTCTTTGGTCAGTTTTTAGGGCTGAATAGGAGACTCCCTGGCTGGTGGTGAAGATGCTACTGTGAGGACTGCAAGCTGAGCTCCGTAAAGACCGTTGTCTGCAGATAACCTTCCACCACTGAGCAGCGGAGATGAGGCAGATCCACTGGTGGGTCAATCAGGAGAGAGATTCGAGCCAAGAAAGTGCCTTATGGGGATGAGAGGGACTGTTCAACCCGAGTGGGTTCCTGCAAGGTGTTGGATGGAGCAAAATGGTGAGGAGAGGCACGCTGAAATGCGTATGGTGCATGGAGATGTCCTGAGCCACTCTGAAATGCGGTCTTCAGAGATGGCAGGTAGACCCGAGACAGTTGATCAATAACCAAGAGGCTCTGTGCTCTCAGCGTGAGATACTGGGCAATAACAAACCCCCTCTCAGCAGCCTTTCATGGAGTAATGCCCATCCATAGACATTGACATTTTGTCACTGTGACTACTGAAGAATTATCTGATTGTTTGATAATGATAATTTGCTCCGGGTCAACATTTTTCAAATCTCAGATAAATCAGAGGTTAATTTCAGAGGCCAATATTGCAACATGGGTAAACTGAAAAACTCCTGTGTTTTTAACACAGATGACTATAACACGAACTGACTCTCAGTGAGGGTTGATGCAATGCTTTATCCTTTGCATGGACACTGGGCTATGCATTTTGCAGCTCACAGCAGTGTGAGAGTGGTTTCAGATCTCCATTGTTTGTAACCCCATGGGCCTGGCAGAGAAGTAATGCCCACATCAGGAGGGGCTGACAGCGTCAAGACAGTTATATCCAAAAGCTGCTCCAACAAGATGAAGTCCTAGCAAGGACTTAGCACTAGGAGACAGCCAAGGACTGCAAGCGGTTTCTGACCAGGGCTTGTATCCTGATTGACCAAGTGGTAAGCGAGCCTCCACAGATGTGGGAATTATTTAGGTCTAGGTCTTGTTTCCAAAAGTTTTGAAGGCACCCAGCTGCCTGCAACTAAGTCACTGGTTGGTTTTGGGGAGAGTATAACTAGTTTTTTAGGTAGGAACAAAATGAAGTGGAGAAATCATAGGTATATCTGGGAAAAGTAAACACAGAGCTTACTTTGTTGTACTGGAAAGTGTCATGCACTAACTATCGATTGATTATTCTTTGAGTGAGCTGACAAACACAATGTTATTTATGGGACATGAAATCTGTATTTATTAGCTGTTTAATCATAGCAAAACCAAAAAGAAATAACAGTCCACAAGTCCCCAGCAATGGAATTAGCACATGGAATCAGCGTTATTCTTTCCTTTTTTGCCCACCCTCCTGGTTATTTGTCATTTTGTTTGTCCGTGCTAGGAGGGAGAAAGTGGAGCTATATACACCTGACCAACAGACATGACATTGCAGTCCACAACAAAAGAAACAGCCAGAAGAAATGTAGGAAAGCACTCACTCAAGGAGCCTATGCTACATCCAAGTTACATGTTGGGCGTCTCTGAAAACTAAAAACAATGGTTGACCTGAGAGCCAGGAAGTTGCAGTCACTTTTGCATATGCATGCTTTTGTACGACCATTTCAGAGAGTGGTGTTTCAGCTCTCATTAATTCTTTCTCACTGTCTCCTTCTCTTTTCTGCTGGACTCTGAGTCAAGACACCAGTCCTCCTGCCTTTGCAAAGCAGATGTTCCCCCAAAATGCTGTGTGGAAGGGTGTGACGACTGCAGAAGTTTCCCATTCTGCACCTTGGCCAGGACCTGCAAGAAATCGTGCCTGGGCTTGGAGACCCATTGATCTTCAGACTTTGCAGTGATCTTTTGGTAGTGTTAATGCTCCTGTTGCTATGGCATTTCTCCCATGTGGCAGGGAAAAACACTAATTAGTATTTTTTCTTCCTCCAAGAATCTGATAGAGGGGACAGATACAGCCACTCATGCCCCATAGCTTCCCTGCCTGCTACCAGCCTCCTTGTTGTGGATGTGAAAAGACCATCACAGGAAGATGATTGAGAGGTTCATTGCAAGAACTGATACCTCGTCTTGCCAGATCACTTCTGAAAATCCCTCCAAGGTAATTTTTTTTTTTTTTTTTTTTTTATGGCTGCACAGACAAAGACTGAGGAAGCAGCACTGAGAGAAATAACATCTCCATCTGCACGAGGAATGGTATTGTAGCTATGATGATCTGCAGATAGATAAGAGGCAAGAGTTGTAGGAAGAGGTGATATATACATAAAAATATATATATTATCAAATAGTTGGAAAAAAACAGATGAGCTTTATGAACACAAACCTTTCCTTGTAATCTGTATGTGTGATTATCTGCTTTGTTGTCTAAATGTGCAAACACCATAACGCTTTTAAATTTAACCAAAATAATTCTAAGCCTTATCTAAGACGACTGCATTTGAAAGCAGTGAAAACGTTAATACTAACAACATATTTTTTTGTTCTCTAAATTCCTATCCTTAATTTAATATAATACACTGCTGTTTTAAAGGGATATTAATATTCTTTTCAAAGTGTTTGGGACTTTTACATAATTTAAAAAATATTTGCAGCTGTTTTGAATGTATCTGCAAGTACTGATAGACAAAAGGCATGGATATCCATAAGAACGTTGTCATAATACATTCCATATTAACGTAAGCAAAAAAGAATGTTTGCTCAGGAATACCAAAAAAGGTGATTGGAAGACCCGCTTCTATGGCCTTAACATCTTCCTGCTAAACAAGTTACACTCCTTATTTTTTTGCTGCATTCTTACTTAATTGGTTACTTGCATCTGCCTTTTAGAATTAGCAGCTTTTTTGCATTTGGATCATCCATAGAGCTGAGCTCGGGCCATTTGTTTTAGATTTCCAGAAATGATTTATTTGTACTGTAATGGGATGGAATCATACAGTGTTTCCCATTTGTTTTCAGACTTAGTTCAGAGTATAGTTTAAGCTCTCATAGTATATCTGGGAGTGCTGATTCCACTCTCATGTCCAAGGCCCACAAATCTTTTCTTTCACGCTGTTTGCACCTTTCTTTCACTGCATAAAAATTGAGGTCCCAAGGTCAATATTACATTAGGGAAAAAAGGGAGAGATTATCACAGAGGCTGAAAAATTTTGCTCCTGGCTAAATCACTAAAGGATGGTGCGTGTGTGTGTCTGTGTGTGTCAGTAATGTGGTAAAGAGCAGGACAAAACTCTTCTTGAGTAAATTTCTTTTCCCTTCCATGCCCTGCATTATTTCAGAAGTCCTGACAGAAGATGGGATCTTACTTAGGCTTTGTGTTGTGCATAGATACAGCAGGAGAACCTCGTTGAAAGGGGACATCCACTAAAGTTACTTTATTTTTCTCCTTTTCTAGTCATTAGGATGCTGTATGGATGTAAAGATAGCAGTGTTTTCCTTTAATAACTGACAATTGGGAAACCTAGAAAAATAGGGTAGATGGGACCTCATGGAGCTGTCTTCTCAACCCATCTTCCCACAGTAGGATTGGCTATAAAAAGAGACTTGTTCCTTTCTTCTGTTCTTCCAGCCTTTAAGTTAAAAAAAAACCCACAACAACAAACCAACAACCAATAATGTTGGGGAAAAAAGGGAAGCAACAATTTTTTTATGACATATTGAATGTTTCTTATGGCTGTGTTTGAGGGCACTTCTGCATCCACGGTGCTTTATGGCAATTTTGATCAGTTGTTGCACTGATCTGGGCTTATAATGAATGGACTGTCCCTCTCACCGTGGTAATAGAACAAGAGAGTATAAAAACTTTGAAGTGCAGGAGGCAGCTGAAAAGAAAACAATAAACTACGTATATGAGACTAGCTTGTTGCTTGGTGATTAAGAGATGAGGACCCCGTAGGTCAGCTCCCTATAGGTACAAACAGATGTTTGCACTGTTTCACAGCTGCTAAATATGATATAAATCCAAAGAATTTCTCATGTTTTTATAAAGTAAAAAAAATACCCAGACAGCAAATTTTTGGTCATTCAGATACTCTTACCAAATGACATCTGGTTTCTGTACTGCTTATTTAAGCAATCCTTAAAAAAATGTTTGCCAAGGGGAATAACTCAAACCTTTTAGTTCTTCACCATATATAACTGTACAGTTTAGATTACAATGTAGCATGCAGAGTTTATTATAAGCAATGCAGTTCTTCATTTCTTAGCTAGCAAGTATTACTTTAAAGAAAATAGGATAAATATTATGTAATTAGTTCAGGGAAATTCATGTATAGTTACATTTCAGAGTACCCTAGTTTCAGATCCAAACGATGACAGAGAAAATGAATAGTTTCCATATGTTAGGAGATAGCCTGACAGTTATGAGCAGAGAGTTAAGGCATAAAAATGCAATGGGGCTCCCATTAAATGGAAAGAAACAAAAGCAGTAAGTGGAGAACTGCTAACTGTGATGTGAAGGTGCTCTGAAGGCACCATAGCTGCCGTCAGGACCAAAAGAGAAGGAGAAATGGGTGGTTTCACAAGCAGATCAACAAGTCTTGTGCTTTGATTTGCTGATGTCTAACAAGATGTGAATTTTGACTGAAGCTGTTGCTTCATGCATGCTTATTTGGGCATTCGTGAGGTCCTTCTGGATTCTCTGAGGTCTAAGAAAGGGTTGTGTCTATACTGATGCCATTCCTTCAAGGCATGCACTAATGAGTCTGCCACTCCTACCTGGCCACCTACTATCACAAAGCATATGGGAACTTAATACCCTCAAGACCTCTATCACTCTGCCAAAATTGGTTGAAATTGGCTAACGGGCTCAAAAATTATTTTCTTTGGGACTGAGAGGGGACAGACAGACTCACTCTTAGGGAACATAATTGCCTACATCTCATGTCTGTTGGAAGCCAAGCTAAAAATCTCAGTATTATGCTTATCATATAAATTATATATGCGTGCATTTTACAGAGAAAGATTTATTGCCTTCAATATCTCGGCATTTTATGCTTTTGAAGTAATGCATACTTTGATCCAACAAATACTTACACTTTCAAGTCGCTCAGTGTACTGAGGGTTCAATAAGACTGCTTTTTTTTGAGTAAAGATAAGTCCCAAAGAACTGAAGGACCATAACTAGCATATGATCTATGTGTTTTCTCTATGGCCTCTTCTGCCTTTGGGACTTCACTATTTCAAAGGATTAAGGCTATAAAGGGTGTATTGCCCATTAGGACCTCTGAGTGCTGGTTATTGACCTATTCAATGGCCTCAGCCGGTGTGACTCAGTGACTTCCACCCTTTTTGAATTGGTGGATACGCAACTTTTTCCAGTTATTTTGAACCTAATGAATATGCTTTTCTTAATTTCTTTTCACAGGCCTGCCTGTTAGTCTGCAGATGGAAATTTGCACGTCCACAGTGACCATAATATTAAATTCTCCGTATCTGTGGTCTTACTTGAGGTGCCTGGTAATCAACAGCTTTCTTCTGTCTCTTTGTCGAGCAATTCCAGTGTAACAATTCTCATGAATCATCCATTTTGTATATATCTCAATGACTGGTTGGGCTTATTTTCACGTGAATACACACATCCCATAGTACTGCTCGTTAGCTACAAGCGAAATGTGGTCATATGTTCTGCAGTAATGACATGATTGCATTTTTGTCTGTATTTTTTTGCTTTTCTTGATTTGGTCTATCACCACCATTGTGAGATGCACTGGACTAATTGCCCATCAGATGACAGGAAAACGTGCAAGTCCTTGAAAGTGGAAGCTGGCTCATACATATGAGAATGGAGCAAGCAGTGAGTTTATTCTCCTTTGTAAGCTCCTGCAAAAGAACATGCTATACTACAAACCTTCTTTTGGGGCTGGGGATATTTATTTTGTTCCACATTTGAGCAGCACAGTGGGATCCTGCTCCAGGGCAGAGACGCCAAACACTGCTGCAGTGCAAGTATTGCTGCAGTTGTAATTAGTCTAATAACCACTACTGTGGTAGCAATCGTAAGAAATATTAATAGTGGGACTCTGGTTTAATTATGGTGGTCCTCATGCATGTGGTGGCTTTACCCTTCCCTTTTCTGAAGCTCTTGCAGCTTGCTTTCATTTTATTGCCAGTCTTATCAAACTGGGTATTGCCCAAACTGGTATATTTGCAGGGTATTTTCCTGTCAAATAAACAAAAAACCCCCAGCGGTTAATTTGTATTATTCCTCTCTGCTCTTTCTCTAGCCAAAACACAGATTTGCTCCTCCTGCCACAGTCCCATAACTTCCTGTTTAGTAGGAAACTTGATTAACTTGTTGGCTCCGTCGGTCTTGAAGGTCTTGCTTTTATTAGGAAGAAAATTGTTTGTTCTGTTTGCACAAGATTTCACTGGGAACAATTGTTCACAGTCAGGTGTTTCGGATGCAGCTTTTAACTCAAGTTAGCTAAGAGCAAACTTACCACAGGGGCAATTCCTGGAGAAGACACCGTGCTTCAACATTTCCATAGGTCTTACCAGTCTGAGATAAACTCAGTTTGCAACTGGATGTGGTCCCCTGGGGGGGGGGGGGCAGGCTTGCTCTAGTTTCTAGAAAGGTATAAACATGTTGCAATAAGTGAACACTGAGGGTTTTTTGGTCTGATTTAAATAATCAGACTAATTCTTGCAGGTGGAGAGAAATGAATCTCACAGTTGTGTCTTGGTCTCTGTTGAACCTGTGGAGCTCCAGCCAAAGGCCTGGAGGGTTTTGACCATTTTGTTTTCACTCAGTTTTCTTTTCTGCCTGGTATGTAGCAATGTGCTCTGGCAGTGGGCTGGGGGCACTGACAGTGTTTGGCACAGAGGACGAAACTGATAGCTTTACACTTCTTGAGAGCAGAGACCCACATTTGATGGAGGAATTATTTCTAGGTTTGGTAGGTCTTGAGAAAATTTTATCTTAAAGTCACATTGTCATCATATAAGAAAAGTTGTTTTTCACAGAGTTCCTGGAACGTTCTGATTAAAATTTTTTTTACACTTTTGATGTTGGGGTACGCTAGGCTTCTGCTACAGAAAAAAACCCCAAAAGTGGGAAAGAGGGCTTTTCAGATGAGGCTTACATCCATGTATAATAATAGACCCAATAAGAGCTTCATAAATCGTTAAAATATTATTCTTCCTGTAAGAAATGCAGCATATTTGTGATGGGGCAATGTGCTACCGTGCATTCAATTGCGTGCTCTTTGTAACTCCTGGACATCTGTAGGTAAGTACCATTTCTGTATACATTACAAGAAGGTCTAAAACTTTTAAAATAAAATCAGGCAGAGGTATTATTTTAGCAGAAAGCTTTTACATTGATATGCTGATGTTTGCAAATATTTCTGTAAAGATAAACGTCTCTGAAGAAGTCAGCTCTAAATAAATAGCCTTGTTGCAGCAAATGTGGAATACCCTGACTGGGTGTACTCCAGCAGTTGGGGTTCTCTGGATGAACTGTGTTACAGATCTTCCCAAAACCAAGCGATGACAGGCGTTAACTACAAACTTTTTTTTCTTAATCATCATCACAGTAATCTGAAAAGGTGGAAAGGGGAACATCTTAGGCTCTTCTGTGTCTAAACCCAAATTAGTATGAACATCACCGTTTGTCAAGAAGCGTGCTCTCACCAGTGCTCCATAGTCAGGCTACTGTATGGTGTAAACATTTAATGTGATGGAATATGTCTTCTGGTTGCAGACTGAGTTTGACATTTTTGCTTAATTCACCATAGCCATGTGAGGGGAGTGCATGCTTCAGACAAATTCCACTGTTGTTGTTATTGCTCTGCGCTGTTGCAGAGGCAACACTTCTAATTAAAGACTATCTCCACATTTGGCTTGGCAGCCAAAATAAACTTCTAGGAGTTGCATGCTGGATGGCTTTTATCTGCACTGTGGTGGTGGGCTGGCTTTCCAGCAAGTACAATTACAAATGCACAGGGAGACGAAAGGCATAAACATTTTAGTGGGGTGGTGTTCTGTTACCATCTCTCAGCATCGCACTGGAAAGCCCCATCCAGTGAGGTTTCTTTTACACATGAGTCTCCAGTAATGTTGAGAGGGAAAAAGTTTCAGCTTGAGGAAAGGTTGAGAGCTGGGGTGTGTAAGAGCATGAGGACGAGGTTGAGAGCTGGGGTGTGTAAGAGCATGAGGACGAGGAGGATATTTGTGGAGAAGCTGTGGAGGCGTGACATACAGGAGTCTCATGTATAGATCTTGGGGGTCTGTGTCCCAAAACAATAGACAGCTTGTTTCAGGACATCTCATCTCAGCTTGACCAAAACGATACCCAACAGAGGCACGGATGATGCCCACATTGCTGGCCATGGCGCATGCTACTCGTCTTCAGCCAGAGGTGGTTTCCGTACCATGACTTGCAGGGGACAGCTGCGTTTGGAAAGGGTTTTCAGGAGTGCCTCAGAGGGAGCTACAAATGTGGCACTGAAATCAAGTACCAGAGTTCATCCTCTGCACCTGCCTTGATTTTTGCTAGCCTGTTGAGTTAGGCATCAAGGGAAACACAAGCTTTTGCTGGGTGGAAAAATCTTGCATAGCAGGAGAGGAAAATGTAGCTTTGGAGGATGAAAACGAAGACCAACACGGTTCCTGGGCCTCCTGACTTCCTGTCAAAAGAAACAAAATCCCCGAGCAGCCCAGCATAGATCGAAATGTGCTCCTCATGCTGTTTTATGTAGGGCTTCGTTATTTCTCCGTCACCAGAACCGATTGCAGTGACACCTCTGGAGCTGGGCAGACCTCACCCCGTGCTGAATTCCTTTCCGCTGAGGCGTGCCAACAGCCCACCCCGCACTCCAGATGTTGCTGCTCTCTGAGAAATGAGAGCTTAATAAACCAGGCTCACCCTTCCTCCTGGGGTGAACCCAAAGACAGTCAGATATGGAAAATTGCTGCTCAGTACCATGAACAATGTACTTGGTCAAAGAGCAGTGCCAGCACTTTGTCTTAATAGAAGAGAAAGCCGAGACGCACAGTGCAAAAATCCGAGCTGGCAGCAGCCAGTGACTTTAACATACATAGAAAACTATCCATGAAAGAGCACACTTAAACCAAGAGAAAAAGCCTGGAGGTATATTTAGACAAACTGAAAAAAAGCAAGAATAGGGAAAAAAAAAGTTCCTGTGTGGCTTTAATAGGTTACATTTTTCCCAGTCTGTATTTCACTTGGGTTTGTTTTATTGGCTTATCATGAGCACATGCACCACAAAAACACACACATGCACAGGACTGCAAAAAAACCTCTTGTTTTGCACACACAGGACCCAGTTTTTCCCGTGCCCAGGCGTGTTGGAGCTCTGCTCCCATATGCTTTTCGCCATCACTGAGGATTTGGGCAGAGGTGGGTGTTGGACAGTCCCTGGATATTTATGTGTACAACCTTGTGTGCTCACAACGTTGCTGCTTTTGCCGAGCTGAGCGGCTCTACTGCTGGCTCGTTCTCTTCTTCTCTGCTTTGTTTTCCTGGCCTCCTCCTCCCACCCTTCACAAATCAGGAGACTTTCTTCCTTACGAGAGCCTGAAGATTCAAGAAACACGTCCCCCCTTTGCTGGGGTAGGGTGACTCAGGACTGATGTAGTAACTTACCGAAAATCACACTGGGAAAGTGTGCCTAAGCCAAGACGTGCACCCGGGATCTCACGTCCTGCTCTTGCACAACCATCGCCCCGACATGCTGAGCCCTCTTCCCACCGGGCTCCACTCTGCCCAGTCCCACTTCAGGTCCCAGCAGAGCTCGAGGCACTAAAATGCTTCTCTCAGCCAGGCTCGCAAGTGCTCTTGGCACCCTTTGTCGTAGGGAAGTCATCTGACGTTGAAATAAATGGACTTCTCATTACTGGGATGGTGACCAAGACAGGAAAGGAGTGTAGGGGACATCGGTCCGGATCCAGGCATTTTGTCCTTGGGTGCGATACCCCGCAGACATGGAGTGACAACATTTCTCCATGAAGAGACTCATCAGCTACCAGGGCTCGATTTTTGGTGAGCAGCTACTCAGTGGAAGGCGCTGGAATCTGGCCCAGAATAACCTTCCTCCCTCCAGTTTCTTCCTCCCTGAAGCTGCAGGAGCCTTTCTGCACCCCCATTCTGCATGGTCAAGCCCAGGCCCTGGGAGACCAGCGCTGTGCGCATCCCGAGCTCAGCACCAGCCCATAAATCTCTCTGCTGGATCCAGGCAGTGAAATGTGAACAAAGGAAACCACCATGTGGTGGGGGGGGTAGGGTGGGGAATTGCTCTGGCACCCTCCTTGCTCGGAAAGAAGTGAGAAAACATGGCTTTGTGTTGCTGTTGTTGTAGTTGTTGTTTTATGGTTTCTACAGATGCTTCCAATAAAAGAATTGTGAAACTATTCCCATCGGTGGCCTGTCCTCTACCCGCAATAGTGACGCAGAAGATTGCTGGATTTCCATCAGCAGAACAATTTGTATGTGGACTCTACTGCTACAAATTTAAGAAAGTTCTCCATTCGCTGCTTGCCAAAGAAACAGGTGAATTTCTTTTTTTTTTTTTTTGAGATTGGCAAGTGATGATGGTAATCAACTGCAACTCAAATGCTTGTGTCTTGATACTTCTGTTAATATGACTTTTCCTTCCTGCTCTATGATTTCTTGATTATTTTTAAGTGCTCTGGGGCTTAAACCATGGGCTCTGTCTGTACTAATATTTGTAGCTTCCTGGTGTGCTCCAGGAAAATGGGTGAGACCATGGCAGACCAGTCATTGGAGAAGGTATTGAGCATGGATGTTGAGGTGCTGCCCTGTTGATCAACCCTTTCTTAGGAATGAAGCAACAGTGCCGTGGTTTAAAGACAGATGTTCGTCCAGGGTGAAGATCACATTATCATTTAAAAAGAAAGTTCTCAAGTGAAGTGGATAAACAGTTAGCAAATGCTGGACGATACATTCAATCCATAAAATGCCATTCCTGGACACAGCTCTTGGGGAACCAGTCCTGTATTTGCCGATTTCAAATGGGGTTTGGGCTTGTAAAACCAACATTTGGGCATGCAATAGCTTTTCTGAGAAACACGGCATTTTTTCCAGTATTTTGTTCTAAATGCACTCATTTTATAAGTGAAATGATGTTTTCCTTCTCTCTTCCCCCCGCCCATGCTTGGGTCTGAAGCTCCCAGCCCTCAGCCACACTTCTGCAGGCTTCTTTAACGAGGTTGCAGAGATGTTGCCGGTATGGCGATGGCTTGGGTGGTGTGGAGCTCTGGAAGAGCTTGAGCAGCAAGGGCTGTGTCTGCAAAAGAGGGAAAACAGCCTGGAAACAGCTCAGCTCTGGCTCTGGGGCTGGACTGCTGCACGCAGAGCCAGAAATGAGACCTGATCTTTGCTTGCTGAGATGGAAGCAAACATATGGTGCTTTGGGTTTGTCCCTGTTGATGAGCAGGCGTGTGGTCTCTTACCATGGCTCAGCAGACACGTGGCATCTTGCTCAGCTGTTTGAAGGTTTGAGTCCTAAAATATTAGAAAAGGATATAAATAATTAAAAGAAAACAAAACAAAGAGAAAAAAAAAAGGAAGAATAAAGCACAGTGATTGCAGAAGGATCTGAGAGGCTCATGCTGGAGTGGACAGGCATGACAAGGGCAAATTTAGCAATTGACTGTTCTTTACATCACAGGGCAGAAATATGAAAATTATGAAATATGTAGCAGGGCTGGATAAAAAGGAAAATGTAATAAGAGTAGGACAAAGAATGCCACATGCTCCAACCGCATCTGAACTTGGCAGCAGCAGACCAGGGAAGCCCATGTAAATCCTACAAGCATGTTAAAGGCATTTTCACCCCACAAAGACTGACACGCTTGAAAAGTATCTTTTCAACAATGTCAATCAAGAGCCTGGAGAAATAATTTACTAATATACTGCCTAGCAGGCCAACATGGCTGACTGGAACAATGTTCACATCTTGAAATGGGAATTAATTTGGACTAGGTTTGTAACGGGAGCAAAGACGTGCGAGGAGGTAAAGGCTGTGTGAACAAGTTTGCGTGTTGCTGTATTTAAATACAGCTAGCAAAGAGAGAGATTTCATCAAGGGGCTCAAGGAAAACATGACAGCAGAAGGAAAGCACATGAAAATGAAGCACAAACAATAAAATGTAAACCCAGACCAAGGGGTGCTGTGGAGAAAGCCATACTGGAAAATGCTCTGGGTATTGTCTAAGTCACGTGCAAAGGAAATTATTATCCAGGCAAGGAACACAGTGCTGGTGTGTGCAATGGGAACCAGCTCAGTGCACCAACAGGAGCAGGGTAAGACCATATGCAGCAGTGCGGAGCCGTGGTGGCCAGGACCCCTGTGCCTGCCCTTGCTCACAGCTGTGCCCAGGCTGAGCGAGCCTTCCTCTCAGCGAGGTTCATTAGCTGAGCCCTGGCTTCTGGAGGCAGCATGGTCATTGTTTGGATGTCTCCTTGGCCTGTCCTTTGTGTATTGTAGACATGCCAAGATCTGCAAAGACTTAGCTACACTGGTATTTTTTCCCTTAAAAATATATACTTTCTAATTTGTTGAATTAAGGGATACATATTATTTTGCATTAAAGGGATATGGTGAAATGTTAGCATGTTAATTTATTCATATTTAATTTGGCCGTTGCAGCAGGAAATACTACAATCAATTCCAGAAAAAAAGGTATTGTAAGACACTCATGGACAGGGCAAGGGATTTTCATCTTTTTTCACCATGAAGGTCCCTGTCAGCTTCTGCTGGTTGGAAAACTTTGGCTTAGAAATAGTTTACAGAGCCGCTTCCCCGCAAAGGTCTTTGGAGCATAACTTGATAACAGCCAATGGGTGGTGGGGTCTAGGAAGGAGGTAAATCCTGCAGGCAGGATAGGTGGGAACTCTCTGTAGGTGCAGGACAGAAACACAGAGGAAGCCTTTCTCCATCTTTATGCTCACTCTTTTTTCTTATGCTGGAGTTCTGATAACCCTTAATGTAAGGTATAATTTGCCTGATCCTGCTGCCCAGCCTGGGGACAAACAAGCCACATGGGAACCCCATTGGTTCCTGCCATGTGTCAGCCAAGCTGGTGGGGGTTTGCTAAAACGCCAGGGGGAGGGACACGGCCCATGGCAGGCATCCAGAGTCAGGGAGAACATGTCTTGCGTTGGCATAGCCTCCTCCGTCAACTTCAATAGATGTTGGATTGAACCCAAGCAGGGTAAGGGGGTGGCAAGTCCATGATGACCCCAACCCAACCCATGAGCACTGCACCCATTGCGGTGCTCTCCAGTCTCGCTTCTGCCAAAATGGAGGTAGGAAGTCAAGCTGAGCCTGCTGAAGAGCAGAGGACGGTGCTGCCCACACCCATTGCTTGCTCATGCTTCATGCCTGTGGGCAAGGAAAACTGGAGACTTGCAGCAAAACGAATAGGGGTGCAGGCCTGGGACTATCACAGCTGATTCTGCGACTGGCTTTAGGGAAGATCCTGCACCTCTCTGTGGCTAATTTCCTCCTACGCTTTCTCTCGCCTCTTAAAATCGTCGCAGCTTTGGAGGAGGAAGCGTGCTGTGCACCATACCAATGCCCAACATGAAGTCTATTGGGACAGCTGCTCTTCCAACCACCCACCAAATGGCTGAATTCCCCAGCAAAGACAAAGACTTATTTATACTCGTCCCTCTTAAAGTACATATATTTTAGTCCTGGAGGATTTACTGGCAATAAAGTTTTCTTCTGAGATTCCTAAATCACGAGGTACTTAGGCTCTCCAGACCATGATGCCCATAGACAATATTTGCACTGTAGCCTGACACATCTTTCTGCTTTAGAATAACAGAAAAACATGCAGCCGGGACCTGCTAGGCTGTGAGGACTTTAAATCACCTGTTTTTTTTTCCAGAGGGGCAGGTGCAGCTCAGATTATCTGCAAACTATTTTATTACTTAACAACATGGGCTTTAATGCAGTTAGAGATGCCTTTATTCATTCTTACACTCCTGAGTATTTTTGTGTAAACGTTTTTCATCTGTGGCAAGCCAGTTTGTTTGTTGTGTTTTGTCATGTCAGAGCAGACTGTGATTAGACACTGAGATGAGACTACTAAATATTTTCAGATGTTTTCTATTTCCTCAGCGAAGAGCTGGATTTGAACCAAAGCTCTGAGGTGAAAGGGTGATGTGTAATATATTGAGACATCTGAAATAAAATAATGTAATGTTTTTAATATTTAAGAAGAAAAAGGCAGCAGTAAAACATTGTGGAAGGAGGAAAACATGAATACCTATATATTTTAATTTTAAATGCATGCAGATGTTGAATTTTAATCAGAGCATGTCAGAATCTAACTGTAACAAAGGCAAAAATGTGAGATCTGTTTTCTTGAATTGCTTCCATATTTTGTGCTCCAGATTTTTATTACATATAGCACTGCATCATCATATATTTATGTAAAGTGCCAGCATCCATTGACTTGGTGTATGCCTGATGGTTAGCATATAAAACACTTTACCGTGAGAAGTATATTCTTTCTCTCCGTATGTGCAGTATATATTATATTATACACGCCTGTGCCTTCTTGCACAGTGGCAGAGTTCATTTTCACTGCTTGGTATGCCTCGTGTTTCTTTTGGACCCTTCTACCTCTTTTCTCAGTTCCAGAGGACTTTGCTGGTAAAGACCTTGGCCTGGGCTTCTGCTCGCGAGAAGCAGGTCTGAGGGCAGGGGGAAGGCACGATGGGCTGTGCATTTAAAGGGAGCGATAGATGCTGGGCTTGAATAGCTGGCACAGAGGGAAGACGTAGAAGCCAGGCATTATTTTGTCCCTTCTGATACTGTGTTTGCAACAGAACGTCGTCGGAGGGTCCTGCTGCCGCCCATCCCTCTATGGTGGGAGCTACAGAGCAGCAGAAGGTGGGACTGGGGGTGACCTGGAAGCCCCCTGCTCTGCCCAGCCTGTGCCAGCCTGCCAGACACCAGAGGGCAAATACTGTGGCTCACTGGGAACGTGGGTGCATGATGCTGCCTCCACTCCGGGGCTGGGCATCCCCGGTCCCAGACACCAGTGTTTCCATGAGCTTGGATTTGCTCTGAGCATGAACTCATGCTGTAAAATGCAGAGCCGCACGTTGCTGCCCTGCTGGGGAAGCTGCCTTTTGCAGAGCTAGGGAAGGCTAGGGCCAGTTTTAAGGTAGAAAAATAAAAATGCAGGAGACTAGAGACAACAAGGAACTGCCTTAGACAGCGTTACGTCGAAAGGATCGCACGTGCCGCAGGTACGCTCCATTCTGACAGCAGGAAAGCCAGTGGCATCTTAGGAAATGATTGCATTGGTAACAGCTGAGGGCAGGGGTTCCTCGGTGGGGCTACCTGGACTAACAGCACAAGGCACGGCGCCAGCACAGAGCCAAGAATAGGTGCAGCAAAGCTGTGCTGGGAACCTCTGGTCTCAAGGGACGGGTCAGCCCCTTGCACCCATCCCATCTGGAGAGGTGGACACTGGTCTGCGCGTGGGCCAGGGCAGCTTGGCCGAGGCTGATGCCGTTGCCCAAAACTGCTCTTCTGTTCAGGATGCCCAGCAGCTCTCTGGGGGGGTCTGCATCGGGGCTGCTTCCTTTTTTGGTTTCTTTTCTGGATTGCTTTTCTTCAATGAATAGATTTTTTTATTTTTTTTTTAAAGCCCTTCTCACGCCTTCAGCTCCTGGAGAGAAACACGTGACTGCTCTTTGCTGATGTTTTTCCTAAAACAGTGATGTTTGTGGAGCGTCTCTCGAAAGCTGCAGCCCTTGCCGGTCTTGGCTGCCAGCTGCTGCGTCCGGGGAGCCTCCGATCCCGGGGCTGAAGTCCCGCGGCACGGTCCGGGCTGGGAGAGGGGAAGGGCAGCTCCGTGCCATGCTCGTGCTCCGGGTTTTGGCAGGGGGGTCTGTAAGTTTGGGGTAGTGCAGACGTGCCTGAGGCTAAAAGTTAATCAGAATAAATTGACCTGCCTTTATTCCACCTGGCTTATTCAACTGACCCTTTGTGAATGCTCTCCCAGGGTCATACACCTTTTCTTCT
The DNA here is from genome assembly GCF_900496995.4 of Aquila chrysaetos chrysaetos. Lineage (NCBI taxonomy): Eukaryota > Metazoa > Chordata > Aves > Accipitriformes > Accipitridae > Aquila > Aquila chrysaetos. The sequence continues at coordinate 4,338,343 of NC_044005.1, read as the reverse complement.
CCTATCTGTGGATATTCCCATTGGGTTGGAAACTCCCCCGGTTCAGCTGTGCTTGGTCATTCCCCCCCAACCCCTGACCATCTGTTGGAGGCAGCACACTTAATGGGAGATGTCTTCAAAAAGCTATTTCAGGTTTTCCGTGACAGGTGAGATGTACAGCATGTGAGGTGGGATGTCCCTGTGAAGGTTTTGCATCGCGCAGTGTTCCCACAGAGGAGTTATTTCCATCAAAGGCCTCACCCTTACTGATGTAGCTGTGGGGAAATAGGAGGTATCATTTTCAGGTTGGATATTTTTCCTTCTGCGACCCAGTCCATTTCTTAATGTGTCCTTTTTGTTCATGGGGATTCCTGACCCCTCTTACAGCATCATGAGCTGGATTCATGAGTGTTTTATTCACTTTAACACATGCTGTTAGGATGACAGATGAGTGTTGCATTTCTGTCCCTTTATTCAGAACTGTGGATATTATTAGGGATCCAGGACAAACAGAAGGACTAGTCCAAAAGCTAGATTAATAAAAACCCTCTATGTGCCTAACTCCCAAAGCCATGGGAGTTATTGGGAGCTTATGTGCTTGAAATGAACACCCTTGTGCCTTTAGCTTTCTTGCAAGGAAGGCTGATCCTCTGCTGTCTCATGGGTGTTTGTGCTATTCCCCCGTGCAGAGCAGGCAGACAGAGTGTGACAGCCCTAAAAAGATGTTCCAATTACAGGACTGGTCACTGGCAGTGTGAGCTCTGGATTTGTGCAAGACCTAGGCAAAGGCCTCCAGATTAACTTTGGGAACTGCTGATCTAAAGCCCAGGGCTTTTCATCCCCCACCAAACTTTGCCTTAACGAGGGCGAACAGAAAAAAAAAAACGGAAAGGAAAGGGAAGGACAGGAAGGCAAGGAAGAAAGGAAAGGAAGGAAAGGAAACAAGGAAAGGAAAGGACGGGGAAAGAAGGAAAGGAAAGGAAAGGGAAAGAAAGGAGAAAGGAAAAGGTGAAAAGGACCATTCCCGGCCCTTACCAGGGGAAATTTTTCCCTTCCCCTTCCCCTTCCCTCCTGGCCTGCATAATTGCCCAAGCTGCTTGACCCTAAACCTGGCTCTGACTTGATGGTATCTGACACCACCAGAACTTTGAGTAAAACTTTGAGCAAAACTTTGAGCAAAACTTTGAGCAGTGATGAAAGCCAGAACCAGAATCTGGCTCCTGTTTCTGGCACCCCCAAAATATGCTCAGGGCTGGATTGCAGAGCTGGGTGCTTGGTGCTCCAGTTCCTGCTGGGGGAAGGGTCTGGGATTGCCTGACACGAGTAGGTGTCCTCTCATCAAACTGTGTCTCATCTGATGCCAGGGCTCTCTCCCATGAAGACAAAGCAGGTCCCAGGCCCCCAGGTGATGCCAGCATGGACACTGGTGGTCTTATCTCCGTCAGGAGCATGTAAGTGTCCATGCTGTTTTGCAAAAGAGATCTTGGTCCTCACGTGCCTCTATTTTCGCTGAGCTCCTGAAGTTGCTGGGATCGCGTTTGAAGGCCTCGGCAGGGAGGTAATTCCAACCCCTGTGGTGAGGGACCAGTGATGCTGAGACACTGCCAGATGGGGAGCAGCATGTTAGGCAAGACAGGGCTCTTGCACCAGGGATGAACCTCCAGCGAAGGTGCTGGTGGACCTTGACTGTTCAGAAAGGCTTGTTACAGGCTCAGCACTGTTTTTTCTATCTTATCCACAATCTTCTAAGAGTTTTGGAGCTGCAAACAATCTGTTTGGCCCTGATCTCGTGATCTTTGCTCATACAAAACTCTCACTGACACCAATAATTTTCCAGCCCTTCGTTCCCAGTGACAGCAGCAGTTTTGTTTGGGCAAAAACTTTGCCATGTGAGCATGTACGTTTTTCAGGGTTTTCTCAGGTAAAGGTTTTATTTTTGTAATTCTTTCCCCCTGCTAGGTGCTGAGCTGTCAGAATTGCAGCCGTGCAGAATTCCAGCTTAGTTAAAACAATATCCTAAAGGTTACGAAGCCGTGCTGCTTGCCAAGAGTGAAAATTGAATGTTCCACTCTCCCCACTTGACTGTATTTAGTTCGGGATCCTAATGAAGTCTGTCTTTGTGTAATTCCATGTCTACAGGGCAACTGTGAGAGAGGACTTCCTAATTCTGTCAGGATGCTGGCAGCCCTTATGCTGGGACAACGTGTCCTCTGGGCCTCCGCTGCGTGGCCGTGTATACAGTACTAGATTGTGCCCCGTGTGCTACTGAGGAGACCCTGCAGCATTATCCTTTTTTTTTTTCCTTTTTCTCTCTTTCTCCTTTTTTTTTTTTTCTCCTTCATGAAAGAAACCTGTGTGTATTGCAGCAGGTTAATTCCTGGTTGTTTTCCCTGCAGATATTTGATAATAACGCTGCCTGGTGATGGTGGGTTTTATTGTACCACTATTCAACTGAAGAGTATTTTGAAGGGTCATTTGGGGTGAAATTCCCCTTCTTTTTGTGCAGTGTCCAAATGAACAAACATGGGATGGTGAAATGCACCATGAAGGTGCAGGAAATCTTCCCCATGCTACTCAAGTGCAGGACCAAGCCATGGATGACCATGGGGTGAAATAGTGTTCGTCCTGCATTGCCATACTATTGAATATTGAATTTGAAGCCTGTGTTGATGTCCTAAAGGGCAGGAGGCCTGTGGCATTGGAGATTGCTCATAGACATAAAAACATGGATCCTCTCCTAAAAAGCCTATGCTGGCAGGGAAATTCAGTCCCTTTAAAAGAAATACCATATTCCTTTGTGTGCAAAGCCTTCAGTGGTACTTTTTGCAGCTTGAAGCTTTGTCCCCTGTGATCACAGTGGATTTAACATACCTGTGGGCTACTCTACCTGGGCATTAAGTTATGAATGGCTGCACTTAAAGGTCTGGCTTTGGCAGCCAGTCAAGCTTCATTCCAAGCTCCATCGTGTCTTGGGTCAGCTCGCTGCCCCATCATGCAGCACGCTGGTGCCTTTCCCTGCCCTCCTCTGTATGCGGCTGAGGATTTGAGGATTTCTCTTCTTCCTCCAACGTTGATGTTACCATCACCACAAATTGGTATGCCAAAAAGTATACAGAGCAACTTAAAAAAATCATATCTCTGGGATTCTGCTGAGGTTTCTCAGTATGGTGATAAGGCTGTGCTGGAAGGAGATCTGCCATGTGGGAATGTCTCAGAGAAACACCAGCTTCCCAGGGTAAAAACCCTGGAAATCCATGGAGAAAAAGGCCATGCACGAGCTGTTATTGCACTTGTATTCAAGCAGAAGCGCAGGGCTGGGCAGCCTGCTGTTCATCAGCCTTCTGGATATTCATCTCAGTCCCCAGCTGGCAGTAAATGTATTGTCGGATATCACTCTAAAGTTGTGTAAGTTATTGCTTTCTTAGAGTGCTTTTATACCTGTATGTATTTTTCTTCCTGCTCCAGCATCTTACAAAGCTCTCTTTGGAGGCGCTCAGCATTGCTAAATATAGTTTTGCAAAATTCCAGGACACGTCTCCACTTGGCACATGAAAATTAGTTAACAGACTGTCATGAGACCTTTCTTTGCTCTCCCACTGTTCTCACTCCCATGACACCTGACGTATAGCACACGGGTTTGCGAATGGCCTCGGGTTTGCTCCGTGACTCACCATTAATCAGGATGAGAAATAGCCTTCCCAGTTCATAAATTCAAGGTAAACTCAATTTCCCACATATTCTGTCAAACGGACATCAGCAGGCTGTTTATATTAATTCATGCCCTCTTAAACATTGTGTTATGGGAGGCGAGAAGCGGTGGCGGGGGGCTCCGGCATATTGACAAACACGTTTGCACCTTCAGTTGCAGACCTGTTCTCCCTCTGCAGTCTCTGAGATGCATATGTAGCCCTCAAGCACAGTACAGATTGTTCAGTTGTTGAAACCACAAGCTAAATATTTGAGCTTCCAGCACATTAAGTAAACATGTCCTATCTGCACCCCAGCTGCAAGGAGAGATGCTGAATTTGGGGATGAGCTTGCTCCATTAAAAATTCATAAATATCCAGGGTAAGCCATGATCACTTAACAGGGGATTGCTGTAAATAGCTGTAGCTGTTGAGCAGTGGTATGAAATTAAATCATAGGGAACAATAGTGATTTAAATGGTATTTCTGGCTTTTTTATGGGGAAGGGAGGGGAGCAGAGTGAGTGTTTCACAGCACAAATCACAAAGATGGCTAGCTCTCCCTTGGTACCGCCAGCGCCTTGAAAAAAATCACAGAAGCTGAGCTGTTCTCCCCTAAAAGTTCAATGCATCGATGAAAAAACTCTGGGCAAAACTAGAGTTAAAGAAATGTTGATAGAGGAAGAGGGAGTCAGGAGAAATGAGTAACTGTGGATTGTGCAGGGTAGTTGTTCTTCATTAGGTTATTATCACAGAGGATTGATTAAAACTCAGGATGGACAGCCACGTAGAAACAACGTGGTGAAAAAACCTTGGAAAAAAACAGGTGTTTTCCTCTGTAGCAGCAGAGTACAGCACCAGATTTTACAGGATCCTTCCTTACAGCTATCTCACCTCTGCTTTGTTGGCATGCCAATCACTGAGCTCTTAAATTTCCCACCCACTGCTTTCCAGGTGGAGCTTTAGCTGGATTTCTTTCAACATTTCTCTGAGTGCCTGGGGCATTACCCAGTTACTCCTGGGGACTGTGTCCAGCCTTCATGGAAAATGCACGGTGTCTTTCCGCTGGATGCTCTGGCTGTGATCAGCACCCATCGCACCGCACATCTCGCGCCTTGCCGAGGTGCACATGTGCCTTTCTATTTTCTGACCAGCGAAGTGTTGCTCCGCACTCCTCACTGGATAAATCCCCTTTAGGGTTTCTTTTAGAAGACATTATTGTTAGGAATGAAGTTAAAAAAAAAAAAAAAGTAAGGAGAGATAAATTCTGCACTCTGCCACGCTTGGTGAGTTTGCTCTGTTGTTTGCAGCATTTCTATACATATGTGGCTGTGGATATCACATATACCTGAGCAACTTCTATTCTATCCTATTCTCTTCTCTTCTCTTCAACTCACAAATGCGAATAAGCTATTCACCAAAATTTTTTGAACCACAGGACACTGCCCTCTATGTACCCCGCTGCACTCAGTGGGGACCAAGGACTCTCCCTGGTTGTGTTGCAGAGCTGGGACCTAATTCAGTTATTTTGAGTTGTCCCTTAAGCCGCTGCTCTGGTCCTTTGATCCCCACGACCCGCAGCCCAGAGGGTGCCACCGCTTTGAGACCCATGGGAGCATGAAGGACGAGGACTCCAGGTTTGGAGGTATGGCATTTCCCTCCCATTGGCCATAAAATGAAGCTTCGAAAAAAAGCATCTCTGCATAGTGCATCCCTGGAAGAAGAAGCCAGCAGGAGCCCCGCGGGCAGCTCCCAAACTGCCTCTCAGACTCCAGAAAACTAAGAGAGGAAACAGTTAGTGCAATAATCACAACAATCCACGTTACCCGTCCCAGTTAGCTCTAGCACAAAACTCAGCTGGGCTCCAGAGCAGCAAATGCACACGCACGTGGAGGTGTTTAAATCCTCAACACTGGAATAAAGGAATTAATTTATTTATTAAGATACTTTTCTTCATTGTGCTGTGTTCTTGCAGTGTACAGCTGCTCTCCCTCTCATACAGAAGGATTTTACTGCATTAAGGGGAAAAGCATCGAGAAAAACACATATTTGTAGGAAGACTTCTAAGCTATTTATCTCCCGGGAGGGTAAAAAAGGGAGATTCTTTGTATCTGGGAACTCTTAAATTCATATTTATACGCATTTCCCTGGGGGCAGGATTTATTGTTAAATAACAATAGGGAAACAGCATGATTTCAGTGAAGACATTTGGGCTAGTGAATGTTGGAGTGAACTCTGTTTCAGTGTTACTATTCAAAGTCAGAGCTGCTTTTTAATTGCTTTAAAAGTACATCCTGAGCAGAAATGTCCCAACCCAGGCGCTGCTTCTTAGTGGCACCAGTGCAAATATGTCTCGCTTTACTGCGACCAAAGGGCTGTGTGATGTAAGCCCCTGAAATTTTCATTTCAGTAATAAAAAAATCTGCTGTAGAAGGGAAATATAGTAACTGAGGGCTCAGATCCTTTCAAAAGCTTGTGTAACGCTGTGCATTTGAAGAGATCTTCTCCTTTCTCCTTTTCCTGCAGGTTGTCCGCTGACCTGGTGTGGGGCAATGTTGGCTGACACCCGTCTGCTGAAGCGTGTTGGGTACGTCTGGGGATGGAGCCCTCCCTGCGGATCTCACCCCGCTGGCAATGGGGCGTTCGTGCCTGCCGTAATTGCCCCTGTGGTGAGCTGACTTGCCGATGCACAAAGCCATCTGCCTTCACCACGGGGGGGGGTGTTTTATTAATGATGAGGAATCACCCTTGTCGCAGCAGCAGGCTTGTTTTGAGTGTCCTTTTCCAGCAGTTGCTTCTGCAAATGTGGTGGAGGCCTCCTCTCCTCTCTCTCTCCCGCCGCCTGCTCCCCAGGCTCTTTGTAGACCAGTGCTGAGGCCCCCATGGGCTCCTGCCTATTTTCCACAACAGCAGGATTTGTACCCTTAATGCTCAGAGTTTTCCCACCTCCCCTCTGTAAGCGACATTTGTGTCACAGGCTGCAGCAGAGCCCTGCTGTAGCTCTGTGCACATCCCTGCTCTTGGGTAATCCGGCCTCTTTCTTTCCACTGGGGAAATAATTTCCAGGCAGTCTCAAGGCTCATTTAAAGAGTTAAATCTTCACGTGTCCCTAGTACCACTCTGCAAACAGGCAAGGATAAGGGACAGGGAAACCTGACCAGGCAGGTACCAATTTATCCCAAGCCCCATCCTTTCTGCGCTACCCAAGGGGAGACCTGCTTAAGGCAGAGTGATGTGGAGTTCTGTGCTGAGAAAATTTCCTTCCTACCCCCATGCAGAAGAGCTTTAGGGTCTCTGGGGTCATGGCAACGCTCCGACATCCATGAGCCCTCTTGGGCGAGCAGATGGAGACTTGCTCTGCTGGAAAAGCCCACAGGAAAATCAGCAAAGCCAGCGAAGAAACCCAAGCCGGGAGTTAGCAGTCGCAGCTCTACCCTTTGCACGTCGCCCTTTGGTTGCTTCCCATCTGCAACATCCACCGATGGCCTCCCTTCCCTACTGCGGCTGCTCCGGCCGCTGCTCTGGTACATGCGGCAGCTTGTGCTGCTGTCCGAGTGCCAAAGGGAATGTCTAATAGGGTATTGTTTGCGTGTGTTCCTGAGATGGAAGTGATTAACATAAAATACGTAAAAGGATCATGTCAGGAATTCTCTCCAGATCTGCACGGTTAGCGAGCCACTCTGTTTCGCATTACAGAATTACAGTATGTTCTGTAACTGCTTGGTGTTGGACACAGATTTGGGTCTCTTTCTCCAGTGTTTACAAACACGGATGGGAGCTGAGCAAAAAATGCAGCCAACTGCACATGTATTTATGGACCTCTATTTGATCAACACACACACACATAAGGGTACTTAGGTTGACTCCATATCATGGCGCATACCAGTGGGTCCTTAAATAACCCTGCAGGGCTGAGCTGCTCACCCCCACTTCAGATGCAGGTGAATGACCTTTGAAAAGCTTGGCAACTTTTCTTGCTCTTCATCAAGAGCCTGGAAATGTTGTTCCTTAGAGCTCACAATTAATTCAACACCTAAAATATGTGGAAAATAGCTGCACTGAGCTGGTGGGAAATTCAAACGGTCCCAGGCGTGGGAGCCAATCAAGCTGCTAAAACATAAGGTAACGCTCAGGCTTGGATCTCCAAAGTGTGATCTGTTTGTCAGCACGGTTACATTGATTCTTGCCTCGTGATCCTCTCACACGAAGTGGCCAGGGACGTCTCCCTCCCTCTCCATGCTGTAGAAGTGGGTTTAGTGGAGAATCACTAAAATAAAGGAAGGGAAAAAAAAAAGAAAGCAAAACAAAGCCAAAACCCCAAAAAGTGCTATTGTGAAAGTGTCAGAACAACTGTCCTGGGGCTAATTTTACCCTGGGTGTAACTTTACTGACGTCAATGTGAAAAGGCCTGATTCACCCCTTCATTGCAGCAATTTTAAGCTGAGGCTTCTGGGAAAGTTGCAGCGACGTTAAAGCTCAGTTCAGCATGAGATGTCAGCCTGGTGCGTGACTCCACCGATGTCAGTGGACTCACATCGAGATTCATATTTCCCATGGGAAGCTCTGAGGAACAGTAACCAAAGTGCACAAAGCATGACCCTTGTTGGGTGGTCTACCTTTGTGTCTGGACAGACAGAGCAGCCCATTGCCCTGAAAACACTAGGAAGACCCAGTACCTGGTGAACTGAATAGGATCCTCATATCTAGATGCGGGGGGCATTTTTGGAGCAAGCCCAGTGCTCCCATTCTCCTCTACCTTGACCAGACTGGCACCTTTTTGAGAGAAAGCAATGTTCTTCATTGTGAAATCTCGTCTTCCCAGAGATTTCAAGTTTCTCTCTGCTCCTGCTTCTTCTCTTAATCCTGCAAGCTTAGCCTCAGTTTGTCCCACTCCAACTTTCACACGGGACCTCCTCCTTTTCCACCTAGTTCTACCACTAAAAAAATTCAGCTGGCATCTCTCTGCTGCTAACTTTCCAGCCTTGTTCTCTACTCCAAGAATGGCTCAGACATCTCCTCGGCTGACCAACATGGCTAAAGCAATGTGTCTTCAGTTTTCTTTTCATTTTTCTCTGCTTCTTTCTTTGTTGAATGCCAAGGATAGCATAGCCAATACTGCCTCCACTCTCATCCATAACATGTGCGTGATCTTTATCCTGGTCATCTCTGTGCCCTCTCATCCAGGACATGGTCAATTCTTGTAGACTTTCTGCAGAACATCTCTGATAGACACAGTGGGACTCCTCCATTCACACAGTTATATCTCCCTTCCGGATTCTCACTTCTTGTCTTGGCTTCTGCAATACCCATTCCTCTGGTCTTCGCATGCAGCCTTGCTTCAATGAAATCATCTGGTACACTGCTGCAAAAGTCATTCTCCCAAGCCCTTTGCTTGACCCTGTCTTGACTGTGACCCTTCTCTTAGCAGCCCTTCAAAAGCTCCTCTTTCTTCAACCCAGCAACGAGAAGAAGCAAAGACCAGGATCTAACACAGCCCCTTTTGGTCTAACCCTTTTTCAGTACTGGAGGTCAGATGGAGAGATAATGAGCCTCCTGGTGCAGCCCGATTGCTCTTCTTTTTCACACTTGTGAAGAGCTCTCTGTGGCTTAAAAAAGTTGTTTTCTAATTATCTTTCAACCTCTCCTTCTATGGTTGTGGCCAGTATTGTCCTACTGTTTACCTGTCTTCCTCCTTTGCCTCTTAACTGAACAAAGTCAGTCTTCTTGTTCAGCCTTTCTGTGGTGCCTAACACATCAGGCCCAATGTCTGCACCTCCCAAGCACTGTCATAACACAAGCAGGCAACAGTAATAAAGTAAAAACTGTATTGATTTCCATGGAAAGGATGAGAAGAAAAAATCTCTTGATCTGCAACAAGCTTAGCCAAATGTGAGGATGCTGGAAAGAATCCTGATTGCTCCTAAAGTCATAGCAAATCTCTCCCCTGCTTCCACAGTGATTTCATCCTTCTAAGTTAAAGGACTCTGCATCTCATTTACTTTCCCTCTTTTTATTTATTTTATAATTGACTTTTTGAACTTGTGGCTGAATTGGAGCCAAAGCTGAGAATGACCTAATTCCAGCAGCACTTCTAGGATGTGAAGGCCTGGACCTTCCCAGTGCAGAGTCTCTCTATCAACTTTGACATGATGTTCAGATAGTTAAAGAGAGCCTGTGAGTTGCCCAGACTAATATCCCTGTCCTTGGGAACGTGGTACAGCTGGACAGGGGTCTTCTTCATTGCTAGCGTCCAAGAGAGGAAGTATTGCCCACGAGTTCCCACGGCAATGGGTAAAATGTTTGCCCTAAGATGTGTAAAAGACTGTATTTTCAAAAGTCTTCTTATTCAGCAACTAATCAAATACTTTCTTGGCCTTTTACTTTTGACTAAGGTAAACTCTAGGGGACAGGGTTGTGGCTGGAGATTTCACTGCTGGCTTTTTGGTCTAGGAGGGAAGCAGGGGAGCCATCTGCATGTTGAGTTGAAGACAAGACGGAGCTTCTGCTTGCATGGATTTCAGGGTCACCTGGATTTTAAAATAGTTAAGATAGGTGCTAAATCTTCATAAATCCGTCAATATGAATGGTTCTACCTTGGTAATCTATAATGGTTGCTCTGTTTTGGGAGTTTTAGCAACGGTGGGAGTAAATGAATAAAGGCACAGATTTTAGATGATCTAGAGTCCCAACATCCATTCACTTTGCAGCACTGTGGCCCACGGCCCTTGCAAGACTTACACAAAATAACATGAGCTGCAGAGCTGATGTGTGATAGCTGTAGGCTGTGTACCAGTTTGAAAAGCCAGCTGGGCTGAAAAGTACATGCTTGCTTGAAAATCTTTCTTTATAAGAAATTGTTCTAATGCATAGGAAAAAAATCCACAGGTGAAACCCTGTAGCACATAGTGCATTTTTGCACGCCATGTTTCTTTATTACAGTGAAGATGAGCTAGTTTGCTGCTGGTGGAAAACAGGTCTGCAGAGAATTAAGCAACACTGCCTCAAGATATATCCCCTGTAAATCAGAAGAAAGGGAGGTACCGTGGTGCTATTGAAAGGGAAGGGTCAGTTCCCTGAGCGGTATAGCCAGATCGTGGGAGTCAGTCATGACCATTTACAGCAGCTCCGGATGTGACCCAAAGCCATTTTGGCTCCTCTACGAAATTAAGCACTTCCGATAAGTCGGAGGAAAGCTCGGGCTAGATTTTATCTAACGCTCAGATGCTGTGCAGGACATGAAGGGTCTGATCCTCACCTGCTGGAAATGGGAGTAACACCACTGACTCACACAGCTCCCACTTCTGGGAACGCGGCCCGAATTACTCATTTTGGTACACGACTGTTGGCAAAACACGGCATTCACCCCCAAATTGCGAGGGAGCTTGCTACCATTCAGCGAGTTTCCAGCACGGCGTACTTTGGCCCCATCACACGCTGCTAATCTCTTCAATGATTTATGTGCTCTTTTAAGTTTTAATTCTCCCTCTGTCATGAACCTTCCTCACTAGCAAGTTGACAGTTTAAATTAGTGTTTAGACATGGCTTTCATAATGTCAGCTTTTGTTTTGTCTCAGTCATCTGTTGGAATTCCTTCCATTGTATCTGAAGTGACTCATGACAATAAATGACTTCTTTCTTCTTTTGTTCTTAATCGGGGAAGAATGGAATGAACCATGCAATATTTGTAAAAGAGCAGTCTTAATTAGTCCTCAGCTGTAGCTAAAGATGCTTGTCTTGTCTCTTTAGCATATTAATGCAGGAAGCCATGCGTTCACGTGGGCAATTGCCATGTTCCTGAAAAGCCTTGTTACAAGCCAAATTCTCCAGCGTAAAGGTATTCCCCGGCCGCTTCTGCGCTTAGCCCTGCCAAATGAGGAGCCTGTGCCCCGGGGCCATTGTGTGAGGCTGCTCAGGCCTGCGAGGAGAAAAACGGGCACATTTGAGAGTGACTCATCTCAAGGATTGGGTTTCTTTTTTGTTTTGTGCCTCTTAAAGGTATAAAGTCTCTGTGGGGAAAGCTGGACCCTCACCTCGAACCTCACTGCTGCTGCCTGTGCCATTTCCCTGCTCCGAAGGTGGTGATACTCACTGATGATGAACCCCCAAATAATTTCTTTTTGCACAGGTTTTTTCTTTGCACTGTTTAGGTAGCTCAAATACCTGAGTGCTAATGAAAGGCTTCGGTGGGAGTGTGTATTTTGCACAAAATTAATAATGACGTCTCTTATGGACAAAATACGGTTTTGTGCAGAAATGCAAAAGGCTGTATCTTGCATTGCCAGAACAAAGTTGCTGAGGCCATGTCGTCTTTCATACGCTCCTGGAGCTAGTGAATGGCAACAGCTTTCTTCTTTTTCTTCTTCTTCTTTCTGTTTGTCGCTTGGGAGAAGAAAATTGATTCTCTAAGAAAGTGTGGGAAAATTGCATTGCCAGCTTGCCTCCCTGTTTGCTGCTCGCTTTCCTAGTCCATGTAGGGCCATGCCCACGATGCCAAGTTATGCGGTAATTGTAAAAAGCAGCTAAATAAAGGTTGAGGTTGAGAGCTGACTTTTTACTGATTGTGTTTTGAGGAAGGGCTACAACGTGGGTATTGGGATGTATTTGGAGCTGTCATTGAATTGCAGGCAGTAAGTCTCCTTTCCCTGAGACCTTGCTTGCCTGGCTGTCTGGGAGTATGGCTTGCATGCTTGTGTTAACTGGAAAGGGGTTAGGCTCCCATTTGCCGACATGCTGCCCATCTGTCTGTCTTTCCAGTTTTATGGCTAATTCTGACATAATGAAGCAGCCTGGATACATCCCATAGAGCCTGCCGAGGTGCTTCTTATTTTAGGTTATTAAAGGAGATGCTGCCACAGAGCAAAGAACAACTGCAGAGGGTCAGAAGGAGGTGTTTAACAGTCGGCCCTCAACGGAGTGCCAGAAGAGGTCATTGGGGACCAATTTTCTCAAGATCCATGAGAATTTCTCAAGATCCCTCCTACAGAAGACAATTGTATTTTGCAGGATCTGACCCAAAGTGGGTGCTTCTTGGCAAAGGAAAAATGAAGCACGGATGAAAAAGGCTGTGATGAGAACACTGGTAAGAGCTGGGCTCGAGATGCCATTTGCTGTGTATAACAACAGCCTCGCTGAACCTAGAAACATATGAATAACACTATGAATTCTTCTGTGCCAGTACATGGTGCTCTTTATTTTAATAGTCTGTTTATATATACATACAGCTATTTTTCTTTTGCCCAGACCTTGTAACAAAACCAAATGTCTTAATGAACACAAGGAGAAAGCAAGCAGCTGGAGAAAGACATAAAAGTGTACAAACCCAACGAAGTCCCGGGAAAATCATTGCAACTTTATTCAAAGTAGTTTCAAAAGTAAGTTGTGCCTCTGGAATTGGGCTGAAATAAGTGCCATGCTGCTTTCCCTCTGTGCTCCGAAGCAATCCACGTTCCCTGTCAGTGCTGTGGTCTCGTGTAGTCTCCAAAAACATTCATAGAGTTAATGGTGAGCTGTGCTGTCACCAGGAGGACAACAACCATGGTCTTCTCTCCAGCTCTGCCCCCCACCTCTTGCTAATGAAAGTTTGGCAGATCAGTGTTAAGGAAGTCAAGATTCTCTGGGAGTGGTGGTATAGTTTACTGGCCTGATTGGTAAAACTGGGGAAAACAGATCACGTTTGGGACACAAGCCGTTCTTCTGCAGCTGCAGCAAGGTTTTGGGCAAGTGCACAAACCAACCTTGGAAACCTGGGTATTTGCAGGCACAGATCTTCTGAAAGTATAGTGTTACGCCTCAGAGCAGACTTTGCACAACAACTCTTTATTTTTAATCTACGGAGGTTGTCTGTTCTCTGTCTATCTAACATCTCATGGTGAATTTCAAAGGAAATTGTAAACTTGCAATGACAAGGCCAGGGTGTGACAGTACAGGATGGGTTCTTTCCCTGTAAATGAGCTGGCATATCTTTATTAACTCCAAAGGAGTACTTGCTACTTGCACAACCTTGCAAATCTCTGGTTTGTCAAAGAACAGAAGTTCACTAATACTGACTTTTTCTACAGCATTGTCAAATATGTTCTTAGCTTGTCATCAGCTGAGGTCAAGTTTTCCTTCCGTCTGTGTTTATACTGGATTGGGACGAACAGGTCCTGACCACAATCAGAGCACCAGGGTGATTGTAGCATGGAAGTGGTGTATGCTTCTGCTGGAGAAGTTATCCAAAGAGTTTATCAGTTTGGCACAGTATTAATGTGGCTGGGGTTTTGCAGAAAGCCTAGTAGATCTGGACGCCTTTGAAATGTAGAGGAAGATAGGGCTGATCAGAGACTTCCAACCCCTTCTGCAAAACCAGATAGTTTTGTAAGGGCCTCTTAACCGGCACTTCATTACAGCTTTTCCATTGGCCTCAAAGTCAATGTTAACCTTGGCCCTGATGCAGAGAATATTGACTTTCAGGGTCAATAAATCTGAATATGGATCAAACTGGAAGTCATGTTTGCTTACTTTATAACTCCTTTCCAGTGCAATTACTCTTTACACAATGCAAGGACATTCTGCACATTTTTCTTCTTGGCCATTTTGAGGTGCATTACTCTTCCACTAAGAGCCTGCGGTTTCCAAGACTCAGCTTTTTTCTCCAAAGTTTTCTGTCACAGCCACTTTGATTTTTGTGTTATTTATCTCCTTCCACAAAAGGCGAACATTTTTTTTCACATCGGTTCTAGCTTGGATCCGTGTAAAACGACTGCCTCCTTGTGTAACTGGTCGTATCGCCACCTCCTGCGTCCAGAAACGGCACGCGGTTGTGTGGGATGCCGGAACCACAAAAGGTTTTCAGATGTCCAGGATACCGAGCCGCGTTGCTGAACCACACGACCTATTATGCAGTCATTTTCTATGCTCGGTGGTAATAAGAAGACTTGCTAGTACTGTGCGCTTTCCGCTTTGTTTATATCAGCCAATACCTACAGAATTTTAATGAGCGTATAGTGAGTTGCCTATATAAGTAGTACATGGCAGGGTGTGTACTGTTCCCATAATGAGGCATATATAATGCCTGGGGCTATGAAGGCAAGAAGCCAGAGGATGTTATTATTGCCATTATAAATTGTTTTCAAAATAAATAAGATACAGAATGTTTCACTTTGAAGAAAAAAAAGAAAGATTTGTGCTCTGAATACTGACCGGGGTGGGGGTGGGGGCAGGAAAGAGGAGAAAGAAGGGTGGGTTGAGCTATAGCCTTTTGAATTGAGTCACTTCTGTTGAGCACATGTGAACTCAGCGTACACATGTTGCTGGGGCTACAGCCAGGCCCAGATGTGTCCAGGATGCGAAGGAAGATTGGGGGCTACCTGCTGCAGTGAGCAAAGGTAACAGAGGGAGGGTCCTGCACATCTTTTGTCCCATTACCCCCATGAATCCATCCTGGACCAGGCTCTGTAATTGCATGCACATGCACAGGCTCCCAGCAGATGAGATGGGGAAAGCGGTGCTCTTCATTCAGAAGGATCTGCCCATGCCCGTGTTGCTGGTGTGCTGAGTAACTGGTTGAGCTGTATGGGTCCTTTGGGGATCCTGTATTGGGTTCCTGCCTTCTGCTCCCTCACTGCCATGGTGTGAAGGTGACCAGGTTTGTCACTTGTGTGGTAAAGAGAGAGAAAATCCTGTATCCTAGTTCCAAAATTCAGGATTAAATAGCATCCCTTGAAAAGTAGAAGGGTCCTTGTTCCACAACTGTTCAGATGAGTAAGAGACATCCAGCCAACCTGGTGGGAGGTGCCTGTAATGAAAATAATTCATATCATATAAGTGCTTTGTCTCAGCTGCAAAGTCTTCACGTTTGGCCTTTAGGAGGATATGAACCCCGGATGCTGAATGCAGGTAATTATGGAATGCTGTCCAGTGCATGGGTTGCACTGTGGTTTTCAAGGTTGGCTCTACCAAAGGACAGGCAGACAGCTCCACGGCTTGGCCTTTGTGGAGCAGCTGATTTGGAGAGCAAGGTTTGTCCCATTCTTCAGCTGACAAATGCCAGGAACAGCTCCCAGGCAAAAGTTGGTGAAGGAAACAAATGCCAAGGGATGGTGTGATGCATGCAGGAAAACTGCAGAGCAAGGTGCTGAGAACATCTCTTCTTCAGTGTGGCAATGGGTCGCAGTCTGGGGGAAGCAACATCCATGGAAGGGCAATAACCCCACGGCCATCCTTAGGTGGAAGGTAATCTCCAAGTTTGCGTGTGATTAACATTACATAAAATGTACTGAAAAGGAGAAGGAAACACCATGAGCCAACTCTGTTTTCTGTCGGCCCCTTGACTTCAGAGACAGAAGGAAAAGATTAAAATCATTAACAATTGGAAAAATCCAGTTTATTCTGTGCATTAGCACTGCTGGCATGCAAACACATCTTCAGAGAGCAGCTGTTATCCTAGTGCACTTTAATCCTTCCAGAAGTAGCATGACAAGATCCAGTAGGTGCACTACACTCTCCATCGTGGGCTCCCTGGTATTAATAAACTGGACCACTTTCCTGGGCAAAGGTTAGCCTAGTTCTTTTATGACGTTAACTTTCTGCTTTCTTAGTTACTGCTGAATGTACCAGAGCGCCCTCAGATATTTACAGAGTTTGGTGTATGATGGGGCAGTATCCAAATAAAGCTGGCAGCAGAAGACACCAAAAAAAGCCACTTTGGAAGCAGCATGAGAAGAGAAATAAAAACAAACCAAAACAACCTGCTCTCAGCCCTTGACACCAGTGCTGACTCCGTCTTCCCTGTGATTTCTTGGCTGCTCTTGTGACTTTCACCTAAAAAGGGAGAGGAGGAATCACCTTGATCCCTAGGGCTAAATTTAGAGTCAGGGCAGCAGATGTCGAGTGGGAACGTGATGGAGTGACTCAGATCAGGCCAAGAACCGCAGATGTGCACGTGCCTGTTTGTATGGCTCGCTTCTTTATGACAGCCCTGATTATATGACACAGACCTCACAGTGACTGGGAGATACCGGTAAATATGGGCAGCTCTCCAGCCAGCTCCCAGCTGAGCAAGGAGTAGAGCTGTCGAAACAGCCCTGGAGATCTTCCCAAGGAGATCAAGTCTGGACAGAGAAGTGGGAGAGAGGAGGATTAATCAAGTTTGTTGCTCACTCAGCTCAGTACAGAGGGAACTGTGTGAAATTCAACATCCCATTTCCAATGTGTGGTTGAACTAGATGACATGAGAGTTGCCTTTTGGAGCAAAAATGCTCACAGGGCACTGGTCTTGGAAAGTGTTCTTCATTAATCACCTTGGTAACATCGATAGCTCATCAGCCCAGGATGTGGTCTGTTAAAATGTGATGTTCACCTTTTCCCTGAGCAAACCTGCCCCTTTTATACCTCTTTGCCTGGGGAAGGGGATCAGGAGCTTGTTGAGCCATGGGCTGGTTTGGGTGTCACCAGCCTGGTGAGACTGGAGGATGAGAAACCACCACTGAAATGGGGAGATGGAGAGAAGCAGAAAGGCACAGAAGTTTGATCCAGCTACTGTTGGCAAAAGCTGGTGACACCACGTCTGTTGATTCTAGCAGAGATTAGCACACATCTCACAGGCAGGAGCAGGCATTTGTCGTCACATCATCAGTTTAGGAACCTCCAGTGTGGGAATCTACCTGCTTAACATCTGGATGGTGCTTTAGCAGTTGGCTTGACCTGGGAAGGCAGTTCATGCCTGTTCCTTCTGCCCGCAAAGCTGGGTGAACCATTCGCCAAGGAACAGAGCCTTCAGTGAGGAGGTGTTTCATGAGCACATAGTCCCACAGATTGAGTTTCAGCAGCCCTGATCCACTGACAAGAGTTTTCCTTGGCCAAGAAGAACTTTGCCTTTGTTGCTGAGATTTTATTAGTAGTTTTGAGGATTTTTTAAGCAGTTATGACTGTTGCCAGAGGCTCAGAGGCGTCTCAGCTCCTTCACCTCGAGCCTGTCCCCAGGAACATGGTCTAAGCTGACCAGAAATGATCTGGAGTTCGGGACCTGATTTCTGCCCTTGGTGCAGAGTCAGGACATACCAGCACTCAGCAAGGAGCTAAGTCGATGCTACTGGGAGGCTGAGGGTTTTAAAAGGTAAGAAGCTACTGAGGAAAAGGGGTAGGTAACAGTGGTATGATGATCAGAAACTGAGGCAGGAGGGAAGATGGGGGGACCCCGCATGGTTCAGGTTCCTTTTTTTTTTTTTTTCTTCCCAGTTTGGTTTGTGGTTTTGCATTTGCAGCTTGTAAAACTGTATGGAAGGAATGTGCAGCTGGGGGCTTTCGCCAAGTTAGTGTCAATTTGGGTTAAACCAGAGGTCCTGGAACAGAGCCTCGTTGGGAGAGTGGATGACTTGCATTAAGACCAGAGCTTTCATTATTCTCCCTTCAATTGTGGTCATTCCCTGGGGACCCCATTCCAGGAGCAGGGCCCAAAACCTCTTACACCAGGCACACTGCAAACCAATAACCCGAAGGCAGGCTCTTCCCCTGCGGGCTGACAGTCCCCAAGATGCTCGGTGTCCTGCCATTGTCCTGCTCTGGCCTCCAGCAACGGCTGTCCTGTCCTGTCAGCAGCAGTCCACGTGCTTCTCAGCTGGACCCCACCAGTGCCTGGGATTTGCTGCATCCAGGATGTTGACCACATGTTTTGTGAGGTGCCCAGCACGTCTTAGGAATGGTACAATGAAGACACTTTTCTTCCGTGTGCTCCTTGGGGATGCTGCTTCTGGATCATCTCTGCTATGTGCTTACTGCAGTCCCTGCGTGCTGTCAGCCTGACACAGAGTCCCTGCCAGCATCCAGAGACAGCCAGTGCTCCTCTGCAATCCAGTTTGCCTCCTTGGATACCACATTTTGTCTCCATGCACAGATAAAGAGGCAATCATCTTGCTTTCCTTCATTCCCATGGTTAAACTGTTCACAAGGGCAGCCTGTTTTGTGCAGGGGGTTGACTTGCAATTGGGGATTTCTCTTGTTCCTTCTGTCCTCACGTGTCAAAAAAAGGAGTATACGTCACTATACAGCTGCCCTTCCCCAGGCCGTGCAGAGCAGGTCATCTCCAGGATGGTGTTTGTTTGGCCAAGTATCTCCTGGCTCTATAGTCTGCGTGTCAAAGGGATAACAAAATCTCAAACATGGCTTGACCGTGCCTTCTGTCCACACTGCCAAGTGTACCCTAACCTCGGCTGGACTCATCTCCCTTTACCGAAGGCCACAAGGCAGGTATCAATCCTAGGGTAATGATCCCTCCTTTAGAGCTAGTGGGGAGAGATTGGCACCTCTGAAATCCAACTCATTCCAGTCTTAAATGCATGTTTAAGCTTGATGAGTTGTTCTCAGACTTGTTCCCTCCCTTTCTGCTGCTCACAGAAGATGCCTGCATGGCTTGCAAAGCCCATGCTTGCCCTTGGGTCCGGGTGGTGTGGATGAGGGAGCTGGGCTTGCACGATCTCTGTGCTTCATGTAGGTTTGGCCACGTGTGTAACCAATGAGTTATGCTCCTTTTGGGGGCAGGACAGCTCTGCCTTATTGCCCTTGTCCAAGCTTTGCCTAGGGAGCTTTGCTGGACCTTTATGGTGGGAGGCGACCGGCTCCCCCCCCAAACTTGCAGGTGTTTCCTCAGAAGTCAAAGCGGCTTTGACAGCTTGGCCCTCATCTCTTGCTCCTCAAACACAACCCAAGTTTACAAACCACACAAGTCTTCATATGCCCGTTATTTAGATTCCTGACTTAAACAAAGCAGTATGATTGCTATTACTGCAGGGAAGTAATTTATTCTTGTGGTTTATTTACAGGAGGCAACATGCAACCAGCAAGTCTAATAGCTCACCGTTGTTCCCGTATCAGTCCTTTGGTTGGCAACACTGAGCAATGGCAACACTGAGCAATAGCAAACACATCATAAGGAGCCACCTTTAATTATTCACATGCTCTCTAGGGGAAACAAAGATCTCTGATGAAGAGGAAATAAACAAAATATCTTTGAACTGTAAATCATGACTGCAATAGCTTTGTTCTTTGTTTCACCAGAGTTTTGTTTTATCTGAGATCATAATTTGTTTTCAGTGATGCACTAGATTAAATTAATTGAGGTTTAGAACAATATCCATTTCCTTTTGCAAGTGCTTTCACTGATGGCATGATCTTATCTGACTTGTTACCCCTGCTGGCTCTGTTTTCCTGACCTCCCCCTAGCATCACATGTTTTAAAGCTGTTTCTTTCTGTTCTCTCTCTTCTTCTTTTTTTTTTTTTTTAATTTAAAAAGGGTTGTTTATTGTTGAAAACGTCCAAACTCTTTCTCCAGCTATTACTTCTTTCCTATGGATAACTGGTGAAGGTCCCATGATTAGTGCAGTGCAACGGCCTCTTTCCTGCTCCGTGACTCCTGGTGGACACCAGACAGACCTTACAGGAGGAGGCAAGTCCACCTGCTGCAGCATCTGGGCCAAGCACCCCAATAGAAGTCTCACTTGTGTGAAAGAAAGTCAGTGGTTTGAGACCAGTGTCCCCAGCTGAGTGCACACCAAACTGGCATGGCCACGTGAAGAGATCTCAGGACAAACAAGTCTTTCTGCAGCTGGGAGGCCAGCCGTCCCCAGTGAGGTGACAGCCTTGCATAGCTCGGACTTGCTGCCCTGGGGAGACTGTGGGCCCCCAGCTCTTCAGGCCAGTATGTCCAGAGGATGTGGGACAGATGGAAAGTTTGGGAATGAGCTTTTAGGATCCCTACAGAAGATACATATCTTTGCACTGGAAAAAAATAGATGGGCCAGTGAGGAACCCTTCATTTCTAGTGTCCTCTTCTTGCTTTGTGTTCTTGGTGGGAAACAGAAACTTGATATCATCAGGCAAAACATCCTTAATGCTGCCATTTGGGACATGCGCCTTTTTGTTAGCAGCCATTTGATCTCTGTGGGGTCTGTTTGTGCTGGGCAGGATCTCCCTGAAAAATACCTTGAACCTGTTGTGTTCTGGAGACATAAAACCTTAGAAACCCATATTTTGACCAAAGAGCTGAGATAATACAATTTATTTCAAGTCTCTGATCACTGATGATGGAGGCCTGAAGGAAGTTAAGCTATTGGCCTGGTTTACTAAGGACCATGGCTCAGGCAGGTAGAGAAATGCTTTCTCCTCCTTTGCAAGGTAGGGAAGAGCAAACAAATTGGTGAAGTGGGCACCTGGTATCTGCAATATCACACCAGATTTTATTTGAGCCCCATAGAGCAATGAGCCCTGTGCCAAAGCCAGCTGTGTGCAATTACCACTATCAGGGATGGTCAGAGGCTTCTGTGATGCCAGTTGCTCACAACGGCCTGGAGAGAAAAAATAAAATCGATACCAACATGTTTTGCAGAGTCAGTGGAAAAGGACAGGCATGCTTCTCCGGAGAAAGTGTTGAGAGCAGAGGAGAAGTTCCTAATAGTTGCTCTGTTGCTGTTTCCATGTCTAATTGTTGCAGTCCTTTCCTATACCCCATCTCTAGTACCGGTCATGGCTGGAGTCACAGTTGCAGTCCAGATGAGCCTTTGGTTCAACCAAGTGATGTCAATATTGTATTCCTGTGGCATGGTCTTTTATGATCTCTCCTGCAGGACAAGACAGCACTGCACAAGTGCCAAGGGGCTGTAACCTGTCCTTAGGGTGTCATTTCTACTTGGAGATGACTATCCCGTAATTTGCCAACCTCCCAGACCTCTTTGCAAATAGAAGATGGTGGTAGGTGTGCAGTAGAGACCGACAAGCCCCTTGGAGACTGTGGACATTTGTGTGCTGCTCTGAACCCAACTATTACAGTTTTCCAAGCCACAGGTGGCAAGGAGAACAACTGCAGTACATAGCACAACAGCAGGAATATCTGGATGCCAGAGGAGATTGCCCAGCAGGTGGGTGGCTGGCCCTGGGGAAGGAGCAAAAGATGCATCCAGAAATAAAGACTCTTCCCATATAGCATGGGTTGGTCAGATATCTGGTGGCAGTGTATCACCTGGATATTGCTGCTGTTCTTTCATGTTTGCAGTGGGCTGGTTCACCTAAAAAGGGTAGGGAGAAAAGATACGGTGAAGAGTCTCCACAAACAACCTGTCATCTGGAAATTATTTGCTGAGATCTGGTAACTGAATGTTCTTGTAGCCATGTACTTACTGCATTTGCTAAAAAGAAAGGACAAGGCAAAAATCATGATGTTTTTGGTTCTCCTGCATATTTGAAATGCTATAATTAGAGCCCTTAAACTTTAATTAAAAAAGAAAAAAAAGCCTGTCAAGGACCTATGTTGCTTAGTTGAGTTAGAAGTTTAATTAAATAATCCTGGTGTCACAGAAGTGCAATCCCAGGGACCAGGTTTCTGCCCTCAGAAACCTATTAGCAGCCACTGAAGACACCTGGCATCATTCATGCCAAACATTTAGGACCAGACTGATCTTGAAGCATTAAGTGGGCTCTCAAGCGCATTGCTTTCACCACAGCACCAGGAGACCCAACAAAGCCCTCCTTTCAGCAGGAGTTTGTAGCTATCCTTAACACAAAATACTGTACGGGAGCAGAGAAGGCTTCATTTTTGAAGATCCTCTCTCCCTTTCTCTTTTTTCCTTTGACACTCATTTCTGAAGCAGATTTTTCCCCCTCCCCACCCCAGCTCCCCATATTTATTTTATTACAAGCATTTTCGCTAAAACGATTAACTCAATTTAAAATTTCAACTGTTTCCTTGCCAAGGATTTTAGGAATTTTCATTATTTCCTTTGGGAATTCTGAGACTGCGGTTAGCCAGTTTGGAGTTCAAGACACGAGAAATGCCAGCACAACTGAGGACTTGGCTGTAAAAGCGTTTTCAACATGAAAGAATTCCAGCGTTTCATAAAAGGAAGTGTAGTACTTGAACAGATATGTTGATATAAGTAAGGTCTTAACAAAACGAAAGCCAATCTATTATTGCTTAAGTATCAAAGAAATCCCTTTGTAAAGGTGCTAAGCCCTGCTGGAGGAACACAAAACGTGTCTATTTATTTGTTGTGTATTTAAACGGTTTATGTATGATTAAGGAGCCAAGCCAATATTACTGAGCTGGCTGGGGTTTTGGAGCTCTGTGGCCATAGGCAAACATTAGTAAAAAGGTAAAACTTCTCCTCTGCTAGGATGGGTCTGCAGCATTTAGCTGGGCTGTTATTTAAAAGAGGTCTCTCCAGCCATGGGAGAATAGGTGCTTTTCTGAAAGGTGGCCTTAGAAAACAGACCATCTCTCTGCTGGTTCAGACCTCCAGATCTAAGGGACCAATTCTGATCCCACCAGACCCTGTGGACGGAGGCTGATCTTAGTCTGCTGTTGCAGTGATAAGCCTGGCAGCTCTTTGTATTTTGCCTCATAGCAATGTTTTGAGCCATATCTTTGAGGTCGAGTGTAGTGCCACCCTCTGCTCCTTCTCTGTGTTGTGCTTGCAGGCGAGGAGGGAGCCCCAGGTCAACAAATCACCCTTGATGCTGGTGGGTAACAGCCAAATTGCTTTGCATTCATCTGCCTGGAGCGGGCAAAGTGCTTCTGGTACAGCCCTGGAGAGCTTCTTCTGCAGGGGCCAGGGCTGGAGAGAGCCACATCAGCTCTGCACGGCTGCGGGAACCTTTCCCCAAGGGGAATCAGTAGCAGAAGGCTGTCCCACGGACTCAGCCTCTGCGTGCTGGAGTGGCCCCAGGAGCTGGCTATGCCAAGGGCAAACATTTGACCCTGCATGTGGGGCTATGAGATCTCTCCTCCGGACCTACAGCCAAGCCCCCATCATATGAACCTTTCCTATCCCATGGCCTGAGCAGCACAACTCCCCGAGAGCTTTGCAGGGTCAGGATCCTGCCCTTCTCATTTATGCAGCAGGGAAACAAACAGTTGTGTTACCATGGGGTCCAAGTGGTGCTGCTGTAATTATAACAGCCCATGCCTCGCCTCGTCCTTTTCTCCCTAAAAAACACTGGAGAGGCATGCTATTTCTTGGCTGTGCCAGTGAGGACATGGGAAAAGCATGCGAGCAGAACGCAGGTATGTCAGGATGGTTGAAGAGGTGCCGTGCTTTGGCTAGCATCTGCTTTGGCGAACATCTGCTAGCCATGAGACCAGCTTGGAAACAGGAGATACTTCACTTGGGAACCTCTGGGTCTGCTGAAGCACTGATCATCCTGCTGAAAAGTGACTTAATTGGTGACACTTCATAGAAACCCCAGCTGCACGGTTCTCCCCGCTTCCCTATGTAAAAAAAAGACGCCAACGTTTTAACATAAACAGGATGCCGAACGCTGATCCAGTGCAGTTCCCGATAGAAATGAGTGTGCTCCCATGCTGTTCTGACACACCGCAAGCCATGATGCTTGTCAGCAGGATGATAGTCCTGAGCGACAGCTCGTTTCCCTCTGCTCCGGGAATGACATTGACCTAAAATGAGGTCCCAGTACAGCCTAGCACCTAAGGAGAAGTTTAGGTCTTGCCAGTGCAAGAGCTTTGATGAGCAGCAGCATGTCTGTCCTGGGGCTGATGGCTCCCCTTTCTCTTTGCTACTTCTCCCCAGCTTGCAATCAGTGGGGCAGCACCTGCTAGACATGAGAAAGAAAAGAAGTTTTTTGTCCGCAAGTTTTCAGAGCCAATGTGGCAATATGGATTCTCCGCCTTGGGGCTCTCATTTTGCCATGTCACCAAAGTGCCTAGTTTACTGACCCTCCAGCCCAACACCCTCTTTTTTGCAAATCAACTCCATCTGCGGTGCCTATAACTGGCCCCCTAAAAATGATCATTCAGAATCATTCCTGGAAAAAACCCAACACACCAAACCCCGCAGCCTGGGCCCCCGCTTAGGAGGAGTTTGGCTGAGCCAGATGCGATGCCACCAGCCAGGGACACGAACAATAGGGACTTGGTGGGGGGCAGAACAACGGGGCTGGCAGCAGGCACCGAGCTCAGGAAAGTACATGCGAGCTCTGGGAGCTGGCGGCCGGGTGCACGTGCCTCTCCAGAGCCTGAGAAACTGCTCTTTAACTGAGTCAGGCAGATCTTGGGGTGATTTTCTCCAAGCGGAGAGTGCTGTCCTACCAAAGGGCGCCAAATTATGTCCCAGCAAATGCATCCTCAGCCCCCCCGTGCGGAGCTGGGAGATGCTTCTGAGGGGTCTCAAGCTGGCAGGAGGGAAACACGGAGGCAAGACCCCATGGAGAGCAATCCCGTGTGGGCTTTTGGGGCTGAGCCCAACTTTGAGCATAGGTGATGGAGGTCATGGCCAGGCGGAGGTTTTGCCAAGTTCCCCACGTATGTCTGCGCACGGGAGAAAACCGGACGGGATCTGTCAGAGACGGCTTGGAGAGCCCCCCGTTAACGCGCTCCCATCTGAAAGGGCTTTCTGTTCTCTGTGCAAAGTCTCCCCTCACCTTGAGTGGTGTCTCTAATTGGAAAGAAACATGAAGGAAGGTTAGAGTTAAAAAAAAAAAAAAAAAAAAAAAAGCTGAACCCAATGACCAAACCCCAAAGGGGGCCCCATCCTTTTTTTTTTTTTTCCCTCTCCTGGTGCTAAAAATGCAGGTAATCCTGGTTTTATTTTCCTGCAACTAAAATTGATGATGATGTCATGTGTGTGGCTGAGCAGAGTAGTTTTCCGACTGGGCAAATGAGGCTTGAGGATGTATTTAGTATTAATTTATTCATAGCAAATAAAAGCTTTGGGGCCAGAAGATGGGCAGCCCTGTAGAGCAGATCAAAAGCTGACAGGCCTCAGGCCTGCTCTGCTCTGGTTGGCCCCGAGGCTTTTTGCCCAAAACCAAGGCTTTTGGCACCAAAACGCAAAGGACTGTCCATGCAGGAGGTGGAGGTCCCTAGGGACTAACAACTCCCACTTTGGGGGTTTGGGATACCCCTATTTAAGGTCTCTGAGTAACAGGGCTGTCTGGCCACCAGAAAGGGTAATAAGCCGCTCGTTAGAGCCCTGGCAATTGAGCGAGAAGATTTGCATCTCAGATAATGGCCACCAACAGCCAAGTTGAAGTTTTGTTTTCACATCATAGGAAAAATACCAAGTGCCAAGCCATGTGGTAAACCAAAATAGCTTATGAAGTGTGCAGGTTTTGGAATACGGGTAAGGATGAACCAGGAAGAAAAAAAAAAAAAAGTAGTTTTATATATAGATGCTGAAAACTGAATAAATCACATGACCCAGCCCCAAAAAAGCTTCAGTGAAAAGTTTTTGTCTGGGATTAAGAGCACTAGTCATTACTTTAACTATGTATGGTATGTTCTCATTTTGAAAAATGTGTACACCAAATATTTTAGCCTTTTCTCATGGAAGGATCCGAAAGGCAAAAAGCTTTTTAGTATTACGCAAATATTAGCATTTCCAGGACGGTGCTGGCTGGCCAGCTATTTCCTATGGTCCTATGTTTTGCTGTCTGTACTTACATGATGTCCCCTCTGACTCTATGCGGGGCTTTCTGTGTCGTTTTTTTTTTAAGAGGGACGTTCTTTTTCCTATTAAAGGCAACAAAATGGAGGGCTGATCTGAGCTGCATTAGGTTTCTCACCTGACTTCCACCAGGCCTGGCTGATAAACTTTAAAATCTTTTGATGGGGATTGCTGTGTTTTGGGATTACTGGACGTTACCTGCTCTAATTTAATACCCCACTGGGACAGTCCCACGGGGAGCTTCGGGAAGGTCTTGGTATGATGCAGCTCCTTCCCAAGTGCCCCATTGTGGGGACAAGGATTGTTCATGCGGTGTGAATGTATGCACTTGAAATCACCATCCCGCTGAGAAGTAGCCTGAAGCCTTGAAGGAAAGGGCTGGAGACTCGCGGCAGCTCCCTTAACCTGGTGCAGAACCCGGGAGCCTTGCATCCCAATTGTCCCTGCATCGTTCTTAGAGCTTTGCCCCGGGATCCTGCTTGCTCCATTCTCCGGGAAGCTCTGTCAGAATCATGCAAGGGATGCCGAGAGCGAGATTTGGCCCCTGGTCTGTCAGGTTTATGGACAAACCAGGCTCTGCCCACCTCCTGGATTATTATATATACGGGGTAGGATTTAGGGCTCTCCAGGACTTGCCAACGTTCCCAACTGTCCCATCACAGCCACCGAAGGGGCCATCACACCGGAGATGATAGATGAATGAAGCCTCCCTCTGTTTCTGCAGAAAATGGACTGCTAAATTAACCCAGCCAGGCTTAACTTGTCACAGACATGCAAATGCCAGGTTGCACCACCAAACGGCCTGAATGAGGGACCGAGATCAAGAGGTGTGCTCGCTCTCGCTGATGCTGCCATGAATTGTCATGAGGCCTTTGGGAAGTCACACGGTGTCCCTGCCAATAAAATGGGGATAATGACACGGAGCGGCTTGTCTTGTGCTTTAAGTTCTGTTGACAGAGTGATGTAAAACCAAGGTATCACTCTATTATTATGTATCTCAGTTAGAAACCTTTCAAAGAATATTTTGCTCATCTGTTTGCTTGTTATGTTTTTCATTAAAATAAGCCTCTTTTAAAAACTGGACTTACTGACTGGGCTCAGCAATTTTTCATGCTGCTTCATTTCTATCCCCGTCCCCTCCAGAAGAAGCAGTTGTTAAAATAGTTTAATTGATCAAAAGCTCTGTTGTGCTGGTAATGCTACTTTGGGGCATTTTGATAAATTAAAAAAAAAAGCAATTTCTCAAATTCTCCCCCGTACAAACAAGCTGCATCTCCTTGCCTAAGCTGGGATTTTGCAGGGCATGGAGCCCCCTGACTTTGCATGGTGGCTTTGCATCCCTGCGGCTTCTTTTGCTGCTGTGAGCAGCATTTGGGACTTGCACAGACTTCACTACACTGCGGGAGCTACAGCAGTGCCAGAGTCCTCCGTCTAGACAAGCCCTTAAACCTGATTGCTTCATTCCATTACTGATAAAAAGCACTAGACATGGGAATGAGTTTTCCTCTCCATCTTTTTTTTTTTTTTCCCCTTATATCCCCAAGGAAGGAAGACTTGATTTTTTTCTGATCCACCCAAAAGAAACCACAGTAACCACAACTGCAATTATATATATATATCTTAAAAAAAACCCAAAAACCTTTCTGGCAATTCTTTCGCATTCTTTTTTAAGCTTCTTTGCTACATGTAGAACAATAAATGATTTTAAAATGAAACATAAAGGCATCTGTTTGCACTATATTTGAAATTAAATTGGATAAAGCTGAGAGGGAGCAGCTAGTGACTAATACCAAACAGTGCCCAAGTAATAGTATGACGAAGTTAACAGGACCCAAGTTAAGCTAAGTTTCTTCCTAAGGCAGGAAAGACTCCTTTTCTTAGCAGCCTCTAAATGTCACACTGACTTTTTGCAAGATGGGGCCAAAATATTTATTTTCTACAGTTATTTTTGGTAGAGAACTCTTTTAGGTTTTTTTTCTCCTTTGTCCTAAGAAGATGACAAAGCCAATTAACATTGACACTAAGGGATTATTGTCTGGTGACTTGGCTGATACAAAGCCATCACCAATATAAAATTGTCACATCAAAGTATTTTAGTGACTTACTGGAGAAAACAGAGCACAAACCAAAAGTGATGGAAAAGAAACATATGGATGTTTTGCTTGGTTTTATCCCATCTTCCCATTCATTTAAATTGCTCGTGCTGTATTATTGTTTCCAACGAGGCCAAGCTCTAACTGGTTGATGGTTTTGGGGATGTAAGACTCGGGGAAAAAGTGGATTTGTGGCGAGTCACTCTGCTGTGCCCTGGGAGACAGGCTGTGACTATGGACATGGGATTTGGTGGGTGGGTGGGGGGTGGATGTGCTGGGTACCACAGAGGGGCCATGGCATCGCATCCACAGGTGAGAAGAACCATCTCCCCCACAAAAATCAGTTATCTTGCACAGTATTTCCTGCAATGTTCTTGATACTGAGAGACATGTCCTATGGGTGTTTGCATTTCCAGCAAACTGCCTGAACAGGTAGGATTTGAGCCAGCAGTCCCCATTTCTGCAAATGTCCCATTGTCCGCAGGCTCCTGGAGGGAGAGCAGATGACCAGGAAAGCAGCTGGCAGCTACAGTTACAGCCACAAACCTTCCACTGAGACACACGGTGTTGGATTTGGTCTTATCATCTCCACAATTAAAAAGAAGTATCAGTTCCACAAGGCCCATAACCACAGCACTGGTGTAATTACAGCAGTCTCGCAGCACATTCACACTGCAGGATTATCCCTGTCCTGCCAGCTATAAATTATGTACTAAATACAACTCATAATGAAAAAAATGGCATCCTCAGAGCAGCTACCAAGAACATTTTAAGTGCTTGGTTATTGCAAAATGATGGAGCATTGGTAATGAGCTTATTGTTATGGTTTGGTTCTCTTTTGCACTTGGAGTGGTAGTGGTGGCAGGGAATGTATCCTTTTATTTTCATATGTTTCCATCTTTTTTAAGGCTTTTAGCACTCAATAAAGCTTAGATTTTCATGACAATATTCAGACAAGCTAGTTAATGGATCTGAGTCTTTAGCAATCGCAAACTGACTTTAAATGAAATTTATATTCTGAATCTGAGAATATTTGGTCCTTTCTAACTTTAAATTTTTTGTCTGTCTGCCTTGCAAGTCAGAATTATGTCCAGAGTAAGTGTCTGTAGGTCACTCTGAGGCTATTTGCTTATTTTATTAGGTAAAACAGAAAAACATGGTGATTTTTCATCAGAACTGAAGGCCTCTGTGCCCCTGTAGTGAGCAGAGATCTAGGTTTATGTCATGTCTTTCTGTTCTCTCTAAGACAGCTCCTTGAATCAGCAACATCTGTACTATTGCCTTGACCTGTCTATGTGGGAAGACTTTTCCAAAATGGAGTTAGGGACAGGCTGTCCAAGACTGGGCACTGATGGACATAGATGTGCTCAGTGAGGTATCCACAGTTTCCATGCTCCTAGGTAGTTTTGGTGTCATACTAAGAAGAACGGGAAACTCAGTCTTCATCGGCACTTTTGGGTGTTTTGCCTATGACTGTTTATGCTTTTCAAGGTTTCATTGCTATTACACATAAAGATTTCTGTTACACATGGTCTCATGCCTCAGAGATGGGACAGGAGTTGGTTTGTGGAGTTAGATTAATGAGCTGAAAATGCTCTTCGGAGCTGAGAGATGATTTTGGCCCTTTCCCTCCACTTTAAATTCAGTGCTAAGGACCAGCCTGTGACAGGGCAAGTAGCAGGAGCCCCGTTAGTCCTGCCCTTTCTCTTGAACTAATTAATCTTGAGAGTTAACGTGGGTGATGCACTCAGCTCTTGATTGCTGCAAGTTGGGATGCTGTGAACTCTGAGCACACACTTACAAATGAAGCTGTGAAAACACACAAGGAGGATGAGGGTGAAGAATAGAAAAAAACAGTGATATGCTTGGCTATCATGCCAAGATAGGGCAGGCAGAAGATTGGCCTCTAGTGTGTTCTTTATCCAAGGAACAGGTATTTATAACCTGAAAAATCCAGTCACATTTGTAGATAAAGGAGGGGGTTTTATTGAGCCAACCCAGCCAAACTCCCCCCCCCCCCCCCCCCTTGAAGGTAAAGTGGGATAAAAAAGAAAATTAAAAAGGAAAGAAAACAAATTATGCTCCAGAATCACAGAAATATTGATGGGACGGGATCTCTGGAGGTCTGTAGGTTCTGCTTGGAATGGGATCCGATGAGCGACGACTTTAGCTGAGCCTTGAAAACCTCCAAGGATGGAGATTGCCACCACCTCCTGAGTGACCGGTCCCAGTGTTGCACCACCTTCTAATAAAGGCACTTCTCTTAATGTTGAGTCTGAACCCCTCAAGCTTCAAGACCTTGTTATAGTGTCTGCCCTTACTGAGAAGCAGCTCTGATAAAGCAGTGTTGGTAGCCCTCCTAGTTTCTCCAATATCCCTTATGAACTGAGGGGATGCCCAAAACTGGACACGATATCCCAGGTATGGCCTCATCTGTGCTATACTATTGATCTGTGGGATCTACCAGAAAAGCAGGACTGCGGTGTATCCACGGTGTCCGCAGAGGAGGGACACCAAAAGTCAGAGCAGGCTCAGACAAGTTGTTCCTTGCCCATGTTGCTCCTTATGGGTCTCAGCTGGGATGGTTTGGATGTGGGTCTGGATGGAAGACTCCCAAATTCCTGGGTGTTTGTAGCCAGAGCTGTGTTTGGGTTGGATCTGTGAAGTTTGTAGTGCTACACCAGAGCGAGATATTTGTTCTAGCAAATGTACAAACAAGCAAGCAAGCAAACAAAAACAGAAACGGAAAAAAAGTCTGAACTGTTCCACCAGCGATGGGATTAATAAGACTCGGTTTCCTATGGGTTTGTGATTTGAATGTGAGTGCCCATGTGGATTTGATGATGTTTCATAAGAGTTGATCTCCTGCTTCAACTTTTCTCTCTGGCCACCCTTTTAGTTTTTTGCTGACCTTGTAGGAACTTAACATCTTGAAGACCTCATCAAACCCAACCAAAAAAGGCCAGGGAATTCCACAGTAATTGGTGAAGAGTGACGGGCAGATGGACACATAATTTGATCAAACAGAGCCTTGTTTCTGTAAGAAGCTGGGCTAAAAGAGCATAGATGGAGGTCATAAGATGTCTATGTGAAGCCTGTGTTTATTAATATACAGATGGGTCCCTGACTGCCTCTCAGCAGAAGAATTTGTTGTTCTCTTTATCAGAGGTACTGGGATTTATAAGAAGAGGAGCAATTGAGAAGGAAGAAAAATATGTTAGACAGGAAAGAGTTTGTAGATTTGGGACCATACTTGTTCATACTCTGAAATCACTGGCCTCAAGGCTGAGAAATAATTTGTTTGAGAGTTTCAGGGAAAAAAAGTTTCTTAAAATAAAAATAGTGGATAGGGGGAAAAATGCAGACCATCAGTGAGGAAGAAAAAGGGTTAATTCTGTCTGCACCAAGACAGCCATTTCCTCACTTCCAGCTGAAAACCATGAGGCAGAAATTGCAATTTCAGGAAAAATACATGAAATGAAAAGCATGTCCACATTTATAAGTGGCTGCTCTGACACAAGGAGTGAGAAGGTGGCGGGAAAAGCCAGCCTGAGTAAGATGGCAAACAAACAAACAAACAAAAGTGCTTTGAAGGTGGGTGGCTTCCATGTCAGACTGTTTGCCATTGACTAAAACAAAGTCATTCTGTGGTTTGTAATTGAGCGGATGAAATGGGAGCGTATGGGCCTTTGATGATGGGTGTGGTTATACGGCATTTAGCAATTTTGGCGTGTCCTGCTAAGTATGGAGCGGTCCGTATTGTAGCACTTTAGTTTGGCCTGTGAGATGTCCAAAGTGTGAGTTCGGGTGTCAGCTAAGTGAAAGCAAACTCTTCAAAGCGAGAAGGAGCTAAAGCAGAGGGACTGCTGAAAAGAAAAAAAGCTAAAAACCCCCCCACTCTTCTGAGCCCGTGGAGATGAACCCGTGGGTTAAAGGCTCTGCCTGGCTATTCTTGCTCTCTTCTCCTCAGGAGCTTCCCAAAGAAGTCATCGGCAAGGCGGTGCTTCCCAGCGTGGGGTGGCAGAGGAAACAATGAGTCAGGTGAAGAGTCCCAGAAGAGCGTTTCATAAGCCCTTGGAAGGGAAACTGTGCAGCGCTGCCTGAAATAACTCCGGGGTTGAGAACCAGAGAGCTCAGAAAGCAGCAGCCAAAGCACACTGGCCTTGAGGAACACGGCCAAGCAAGACGAGGGAAGCACGGGCCCGGGTGGTGAGCTTACCCATGAGGAGGACAGGAGATGTCAGGTCTGTTACAGGGCCAGGCTCAGTAGGTGCCACCCCAAATCTTCCCTTCCCCGAGTCCTCAGCCACAGTGATGGGGGTGGAAGCAAGGACAGAGGTACCGAGTTGCTTTAGGCATGCTTTGGGCTTGCACAGAGGGCCTGGAAAGAGGAAGACCAAGGTGAGCACTGGTGTTGGCTGGAGAGGGCATCCCACTTCTACCTGCCGACCCCCTTGTGTCCCTGCATGAGAAGGAGGGTGAAGAGAGAGGGGTGAGAGGGAAGGGAGCAGATGGAGAAGAGGGAAGGTTTGTGGCAGGGTTCATCTTACTGAGGACAACGCCATCCTGGCTCCTAGGGGAAGAGGTGAAGAACCCCACCCTATAGTCCAAGAGGAACTGAACCACCACATTCATGTTCAATGTTATTATAAATAAAGAAGTACACACTGAAGAATAATGCAGGGCTTCAAAACCAGCTTGGCAATTTTTCCACCCCAGGATTTTATATTTATTTCCTCTTTCTATGCAAGTCACCTAAAATGATCAGCTTCTATGGCTATATGAATAGGTGTTTGATAAATTTTGGAGACTGAAAGTTGGTTAGGAGCATATTTTCAGGCTAAACCATACAGACTCCCTCCTGTGGTATAATTAAGGTCTATCAAGCAACTATGTATGTTACAATACGCTCCATAATTCAACACAGGGTAGAGCCATCTGCCATGTCAGCAGTCATACATATCTTTACGAAATTTAGCCTTGGATCTTGTGCTGACAGTGTAAATTTCGGTTACAAGATTGGGGTTTCACTCCTTTGCACAGTACTGTGATAGAAAAGAAATCAAGTTATAGAATTCAAAGTCAATCCAATTTGTATAAATAGGCACTGCAAAAGTTCAGAGCTGCTGCTAACCACACATGGCTTAGGCTGGACTTCTAACTTACACGGCAGCTCCTTGCTAGCACAGATGCTTCCAAACCAAAACACAGCATTACTGGTCATATGGTGTGTGGAGAGCACCAACTGCCCTTGCTCTAATTGCAGGGAAGGGATTGAGGATTAGGAGTTCTTTGAGTTCAAGATGGCTGAGAGCTTGATGCCATTTGTACATACATCAAAGGCTCTGTTTCTCCACAACTCATTAATCTGGGTTGGAAATCTCACAAAAGCAAGTTTTCCAGAAATTCTGTGTTCTGGTTTACCCAGACAGTGGCAATTGCAAGTGACAGCAGACCGTGGTCTGGGCTGGAAAAAAGTACGGAGGCAGACAAATATGATATTGGTGTCCTGTAGTAAGCAAAAATAGACCTTTAATCAAAAGAGTGACTTCAGTAGATAACACCTGAAGAGGACTCGCAACCGCTTCTCTGCATCAGCCCCAAGGTAAGAGCCAAGGACACTGGTCCCCAAGTGGGTACATGGGTGCAGTCAACCCATACTGAGGTACCAGGGGTGGATTAACACCGATGCAGGAGATTATAATGCATATATGCCCATGACCCACACGCCTGTAGAGTAGGTTACTAAAAAATATACTTCAATCTTCCAGACGTTTGATTTTGGCTTTGAGAAAAAAGTTGGTTTGTCCTCTTCAGATCAGTGCCCTCCAGGAGGAAGATCAGACCTGTGGGAAGATGCTAGACACAGAGCACCGTGTGGGAAAGCTATGAAGAAACTCATCCCTGCATGCCAAGACCTGGCCAGCTCTGAGGGAGCTGATGTGAGCCAGGGAGAAATGTGTGGTGAAGCCTGAAGGAAAACTTGAAAGGGCAAAGTCAGACACTTGTACTTCACTGTATCACATTGTGCAACTTTTGACCACAGCTATTGGGTTTGATGTTACTTCTTCTGACACCAATGTCCAACCCTCACTCCCCAGGGTGTCTCAGCCCCAAGGTACACACCTTCCATAATTGGGGGTTTAAACCAGACCCGGCACATTTCTAAGCCACAGGCTACCTTCTGCCAGGTGGCACACTAGGGACAGGGCCTGGCACTGGTGTGGAAGGCATGGGCCAGGACTCAGGGCAACTTGGGTCAATCAAAGGCTGAGTCTACCATCTCCTGCAATGTCACGCTGCCAGAGGCTGGCAGCATTCAAGTCACCTTGGATCGTTCCCAATGCCTTGCCATGGCAGGAGGCGATGCCGGTGTGCAGACAGCCCAGGGCTCAGGAGTGTTGCAGTAGGTCCTGGCTCTGATGTTCTTTTGTCAGTATCTGTGGCCTATTCACTTCCATTTCTCTATGCCTCAGTTGTCCTGGGTGCAAGGCAGAGAAAAATAATGCAGTCTTCAAGCAGAAGTGCACTGAAGTTCATGAAGTCTCACCTGTGTGAAGGCATTAGCTGTAAAACCAGAATTGGGCCCTTTCCCTTGGGAGGCGACATTATAAATTCCATTTAGATTATTTAAAAAACATAGCGATTTGGTTACATAACTAAATCCAGGGCAGAATGAACCAGAGTATTTTGCTTAAAAGGCCAACATGTAAACTAGCTGTTTTGCTTAAAATAAACAGGACTCTCCAGAGGACAGAATTTCTCACAGTCTCCTCTGGGCTGGCCGTGTTCCTGCAGGACATTGCTCCAAAGCAAAAGGTTTAGATGCTCTGGGGCCTATGGCGATACGAACACGCATTGCCTCCAGCTGGTGAGAAAAGTTACAGGTTATCACGTTTCACAGACCAGATGAGGCCTCCAGAGAGAAAGAGACTGTGACTGCACAGCAAAAGTCGGTACGTAAAAAGTCCATGCTGATACTCGTTATGAAATGATGCCATGGGCAGTATCCCATGCTTTGCTTCAAACCTTTCTCAGGAAAGTCATTAAAATAAAGTAACGTGGCTGAAACCCTTTTCATTTCTGCAAAGCACTTGGATTTGCCAGAGAAACCGGTGGTTGCTCTTCCCCATGAGTAGGTGGACCTCTGTCTTCATCTGGAGATTGCTGCTGGCAATGTTACAACACCCTGCTAGAAATGTGATGCTCTGTCATTGCAGCACAAGTCTTAATGAGCCTGGAGAAATGGATACAGTGAGTTGAGTATTGGGAAGCAAATCAGAGCAACATATAGCCAGGCAGCCATTTCTTAGGCAAGGCCAGACACTTTAGCAACTGAGGTGGACTGAGAAATGTCACTGTACTGAAACAGTCCTGCCTAAAGGGAGAGTATGTTCATGTTGCAGGTGTGGATGCTGGTTGGAAGAGGGAGGGTTAGGGCTAGGTCTGATGAAGGTAAAGGATAGCACATTGCTTTCTTCCAGCTCACGTTTATTTGGCTTTTTTCCTGAGTGTTTCCCATTAGACATATGTCAGCAGTAGCTTTTGACAGATCATGGAGGGACAATCGCACCTCCTGGTATATCCATCCATCCATCACTGATCTGAAAAATAGCTGTGTGCTGAGACGAGTCTGGTGGAGGAGGATCTCTGCAGAGAGTGGTGGCCTATAGCTAGACTGGGGTTTATTTTATAAAGGGGGGCAGTCTGGGCTACTATTTTTCATAGCAGGGAGAGGCCAGTAAGAACAGTGGGCTACAACAGCTATTTGCTTTCACAGGATCCTGAGTCTGCAAGCAGCTTGAGGGAGAAGCAAGACACCTTGTATGAGGCAAATCTAGGCTAACCTACACCTACAGAAATGTCCTCCCATCACCATCAGTTCATGGGGGACATAATGCCCCAAAGCTAGGCCTTTGGATTGCTTCTTATTTTTGTTATACTCCTTTCTGGCATCCACATGAATCCTTGGCTCCTTCCTTAGCTTTCTCCGGAAACAAAATTTCTGAACTCAAACATTATGTTTAGCTGGAGAGCTGGTAGAAGAGACAAGGACTAAGTGAGGGCCAGTACGTCCTCCTGGGCCAGTCCTGCTAGCAGCCCAGCCAGAGTAACTATGTCTTCAAGCCAGGGGAGGGATGTAGGAGTGTGCCCCGCATGCACGGGCAGCAAGGGAGGCTGAAAGCACTGCTGGTAGGTGTCGCAGAGACATGTAACATCAACTGTTAAGAAAAGCGCTATCACCAGTACGTTACTTATAGAAGCAGATGTTTGGAGTCTTTCTTAGCCCACAGCGTTTAGGTGGTCTGGATGTGCAAGGGTACGAGCGCTTCGTTTCTCTCAGCATTGTAACATTCTTTGGTCAGAGAATAATTCTGTATAATATCATAATTAGGGCCGTGTTTTAGCGTTAACAGAAAATTCAGCTTGGACTCCTGTGACTCAGCACTGCGGCATATTACCCCCACTCAGCTCCCTGCGAGCCATTGTCTCTTAAATTTGAAACAGAAGGTTGGAAAAACAGAGAGCCCTGACCTTTTGGGAAGGTTGGGTTTTACACCACGCGGAGGGGCTGGCGGGGGGAGGAAGCCTCCAATTCAGTTTACCAGCGAGGAGCTGAAACAGAGCAGCCAAAAGGATGTGGCTAAGGAAGCTGAGGGCAGCGCGGCCATGGGCGATGACTTGTGTGCGTGGCGGGGAGCCGGGGAGAGGGATGTAGGTGAAGTGGCGGATTCAACGAAAATAAGGCTGGAGACTTCCCTGTCCAATGGGTCTCACATTTGGCTGAAATCCTCCAACAGACACCGCACTGGGGGTCCTGGGTGGATGTGCTGGGTGCTTAGGCAGTATCTGTATGAGAGTTTGGAGGCTGCAGAGCATTTGCTGTGGCGGTTTTCCTAAAAAAAAAAAAATAAAAAAATAAGCCCCCCCAAACCGAAGACAAACTGTAAAATAAAAATGTGTTGAATTAATTCTGCTATCCGGGAACATTGAGTGTCTAGTGGTGAAGTCCCAGGAATGTGATGCTGCTGCTTTGCAATTCACCCTCGAGGAGCCTGGGGGTGATGCGTTGTCTTCCAGCTACACGCTGAGGGGACAGGAAGAAGGAAAATGCATGCGCGTCTCGCAGGAAAGTCAACATGTCTGTGTTTCTTGGTCACAGGCAAAGGATTAGTAAAGCACCATTAACCCTACTATGAAAACACACCAGCTAGGGCTTCTTTCATCCCAAACAAAGTTTATAAACACACTCTTATCACTTTGAGAATGTTTATCTTCATGTGCTATAAGTGGATTCCAAGGAAGCAACAGTAGCTAATGAAATTAAATATGATGTTTGGAGATACATTTTCTTCATTTAACTAACTATGCATGCGTGTATGCATGTGTGTGTGTGTGTATTTAAAGAAAAAGAAGCAACATGGGGGTTTGGTTTAGCCTAAGCCTCCCATTCCGACATTAATTTAGAAGCCTGACTGATACCTGTGGAAGAGCAGGAAAGAGAAGGAAGGAAAAACGTCTTTTCTCTTCTCTTCTCTTCTCTTCTCTTCTCTTCTCTTCTCTTCTCTTCTCTTCTCTTCTCTTCTCTTCTCTTCTCTTCCCTCCTCTCCTCTCCTCTCCTCTCCTCTCCTCTCCTCTCCTCTCCTATTCCTTTCCCCCTTTCTCCCTCTCTTCTTTTCCCAAGCCAGCTCAGAGAAGAAGGGTTTTCAGACTGTGCTCTGGGAGGATTCTGAACACGTTTGTAATTTATGATCACTCACTTTAGAAGCGATTAACGGCAGCAGAAACCTAATTACAGCCTCTCTGGCTGAGTGCAGTATCCTTTGGGGCTCCGGTTTTAATTGTTTTCTATTTACATTCAAGTTTCCAGGGGCTAACTGCCTCGCAAAGACCCCCAACTAACCCCTTCTACTAAAAGCTTCATTTATTCTTAATAACATGTTTATAGACCCAGCCTCATTTTTCATGAGAAGGTCACGTTTGTTATCCGTGGTTGTTAGGGAAATGACTAAGGAATCCCGGAAACAGTGGAAGTTCCTACTAAGGAACTGCACAAATATCTGTTAACAAAGTACTCTTTCCAGCCCGTGAACAGCCATTCATGAACATGGACAGGAGGATGCGTATGGCATATGGGATCTGTACCAGGGAGAAGAGCAGGAACTGCCTGCACTGTTCAGCTTAATATGCTCTAATTAGTCCTCTTGGCCTTGACCAAAACATAAATTACTGCCATCAGTGTTGTTTTTTACTAAGGGGAAAGTGGAATAGGTTCAACCCACCTCACAGAGGTAGGAAAATATTATTGCAGACAATAAATTTGTCAGTACTTTATTTGGGGAACTTGAGTGCAGTCACTCTGTCGTGCCAGCATCCAGGCAAACGCGGAAGCTTTCAGATAGAAAGATAAAGCTGTAGAAAGGTCTCTCAAAAGAAAATCTCCTTAAGCAAACTGGAAGCACAGATCCCACTGAGCGAGACTTGTGAATTTGCATTTCAGGTTTACTTATTTGTATTAAAACAACTGTAATGAACATTCGTGAGTGAAGAGCTCAGTGTGGTAGGTCCTGTATCAGTTCAAACCAAATATGTTAGTCCAACTACAGCCTGCTTACAGAGCACGGCCACTGGTGGGAACAGGCAGGTGATGCTACCATGGTGTTGAAGTGTTCGTGACACTTGGTTTTGACAGAATGTTTAATTTCAATTAAAAAAAAAGAAAAAAGAAGTTTATTGCAATTTCATTTCCTATTTTTTACTAACTCTGCTTTTACTGGTTGTCTTTTGGTTATCTTGATTATTGTGTGTCTAAAAACGGGGCTTAAGGTGTGACTTGCAAGGGGACTTCTAGTTTTTCTGGAGGAGCTTAGATATACCTTTAGATTACTGTGAATCACTGCACATCAGCTGAGCCTTGACAAGGAGAGCAGTAGATGTTCCCCCAGATGTCAGGCAAAGAGCATTTCCTTGAATCCTTCTGAAGGACTTTTCAGGACAGCCTTTAACTCGGGAGAAATATTGAGCTGGACTCAAGCAGCTTTTCTCAAGAAAAAATTTGGTTGAACTCGTACATTCCTCCAGGAAATTCAGTTTGGACTCATCATTTTCTGAAGAAAACCCCATTCGGCACAAGGACATTCCTGACATGTCTTCCTTGAATGGCTTGAATTCCCTTCATAAAAACAGAGCAATTAGATTACTTAATATTTATAGTAAGGAAAGGCAGAGTCCTGCTTCCGGATCCTTTTTTGGGTGCTCATAAACGTAACCTCCAATCACCATCTTTTCATCATCATTTGTTGTAGACAAGCTGCAGAGGACACAAGATGTGCTGATAGTCCAGACTGGACTATAAGAAGGGCTCCCTCTATCTCAGAGTGTCACTAGTCTTCCTTGAGCCTGCAAAATTTAAGCTTTCTAAAGCCCATTTACACAGTCATGACTGCTTAGTTCAAAGGCTAGAGGCCAAGTTTCTTTCTGGAGGACATGTCAGTCCCAAAGGTGCTAACCACGGTGGCAATGAAGAGGCAGAGCAACTCCTCCCTGCTGTGAAAGTTGCTGTGTGGGTTTGGGTAGCAATGTTGGACAAAGCGGTGCATGGTCCCCCTTGGGAGAGGACTGAGTTTGGCTAAGTGTGCGATGAACGCTGGGTTGTCATGAAGCATGGGGGAAAAGAATGGCTAACTGGCCCTGTGGCTTTCAACGAACTCCATGTGCCAAAAGACATTCTTGCCTCTTTGCTAATCACAGTGCTCATTCCAAAAGGGAATACCGAAGGGCTGGCTGTATGGACAATCACAAACAACCACACGCCCCCACCTTTGGTACATGCTTCCTTGCCTTTGGGTCATGGTGCATAGTGCAGCAATTCATGGAAGTGCAAGGCTCAGGGATCTCAAGAGGTTTCCTAACTCAGCTTGCTGCAGTAATGCAAGGGTGAGTCTTTCTGGGCTCTTAGATGGAGGGTGTGAACCATCAGCCC
Source organism: Aquila chrysaetos chrysaetos (assembly GCF_900496995.4). Classification (NCBI taxonomy): domain Eukaryota; kingdom Metazoa; phylum Chordata; class Aves; order Accipitriformes; family Accipitridae; genus Aquila; species Aquila chrysaetos. The sequence goes on along the minus strand of NC_044005.1, from coordinate 4,298,175 downwards.
ATCCTCCCACCTTGGCCATGGAGAGCAAGGGAGGCCTGATCATTTTAAAACAGCCTTTTCCTTACAACCTGTCCATTGCCCTGTCCCTTACTGCAGCCTTCTTCTCTCTAAACCAAACCAACTCGATTCCTCCAGCCTTTCCCTGTAGGTTATGCATAGTCCTTTCATCACCTCCACCATCCAACATTTTTGGACTCTCATTTTTCCTTTGTTTCTTCTGGGGGATCTTTAGACATACAGAAATGTTCCTGGGGACTCCAACAGACCATTTTTTTGCTGAGTTACAATGTTGGAAACCCAGAGCAATCCCACTCACTGGAAACACTGAAGTCAGTGGAGCTACTGCAGTGTACACCAGTGGGAGTTGAGCAATGTCCTGAGCAATTTCCCTGTGTGTTTTCCTCCTTTTCTGTTCCTGTTCCCTTCCAAGGGGGAGAGTAAGAAAGAGATGAATGGATGTGTGAACCATGCAAACACATCGACTCCCTCTAGTGGCTTTGACTCCATATAGAAACTAATGGCTCGTTCCTTCATCTCCAGCCACAGAGGTTTCTGGCCTGAGAAACAGAGGGTCTGAGTTCATGCATGATAACGGACTCTGCTGGAAGACCTGTCATGCTATTAGGCCGTTCTGCCTGAAGAGTGAGCTGATTTTGAGAAGAAACAGCTCGTGTGCATTAGGAGCAGAAAGCAATGGAGGCAAGAGCTCCTTGTGAGTATGGAGAGCCCAGAACACGTTCAGGATCAAGTACGTGACAGCCTCTTGCTTGCAGTGTCTCTTGTAGACAGCACATTGTCCAAAAAAAGGCTTTTATTCAGATTTTTCAAAGCCCTGTTACCAGAGCTGCTTTGATTTGCCTGTCTTGTCTGCCCTATGCTGATGATTTTGTTAGGGGCTCTCATTTCTTAGCTCCATGAAACCATACATATGTGTGACTGCTTCTTCCTTTTATACTGAATGAAGTCCTGTGGTTATTTCTGTAGCTCCAGTAAGCTCAGCACCCTCAGCATCATTCCCAATAACCTCTTTTCTGAATGCATGAACGCAAGAGTTAAATTAGTTTTACTTTTTCAGTAAAAAGCCTTTTTAATTTTTGTATGTTTTTTTACCAATACCACAGCTCCCTAAGGGATACTTTTTTTTCTCCCAGAAACAAAAGAAGAGAATTTTCTTCAAATTGTAGCTACAGAGGACAATGTGAAAGACATGCTCCTTAGCTAACTAGATCCTCAGTGCAAAGATCCCAAATGTGCCTCTAGATTTCCTTGGTTCCCTGCAATCCTCAGTCCCATTACCAGCATTTGGGCAGCTATGAAGCCTTTGCGTGTTCACGCTGCAGTCAGTGTGAACAGACTCACACCTTTTTTAAGAATATAGCTTTTTCAGCGTGACTTGCTGCTGGTCTTATTCACTGGCCACCACTGGGAGCCAAGCCTGAGGCTTGGCCACAGGTTGGGCTTGTCAAATCCTCTAAAACCCCCACTCTGAGCCCACCATCATCACAGTCCACACGTCCTCCTCTTGCAGCATGGCCCATGGTGGTGTCTTGTGCCCCTGTTGTCTCCTGGCTCTGTGTCTCACCCCTTCCCTTGGAGCAGTGCTTCTCACCTCATCACTTCACGCGGGGGCTTGCTCCTCACATTGCAGCTCTGGAGCTTCTGTACCTACAAGCACTTCTCATACCTACAGCTGACACTTACTGGTTGTTTCTGCAGCACACCTTGAAGACGTGTTTTCTTCTGTCCATCAGTGGAGCTACAACTTTGTTCAAGCTCTTCCTATCTCAACGTTACTGCAACATTGTCTCTGCCTATTGCAACCACTGCCGCTTGCCTAGAAAGCTCCTGCAAAGGCAACTGTCCCAGCGTGTGGCTTTCACCACATCACACCGACCAGTGCAATTCTTAGATGGTTCCCCATCTCATTTGTACCAGTCCTTTTTGTCCCTTGTCCTATTCTCATGCCACTTGTCACTTCCCATTCGGTATCAAGAAGTTTTGCGCAGGTCCCGATGTTTGCCTTCGTTGCATGTGTGCTGCATTTTGTGCTCTCTCTCATACTTGGAGGAAGCAACCAAAACCCCTGCACATAGCTACCTCATAGACCTTCTGACAAACCTTCTTTAAAACCCCTTAAAATCTCTTTTGTAACGGTGCTAGGAAAAAATGCACAGAAGTTGGGCGATGGCCTGTCACATTGAGCACTCCTATGCCCTGTGACAGTGGAGCTAAAAATAGAAGGAATGCCAACAATAATAATTGGGATGGGCTAATTTTTATTATTTTTCTATAGAAACTGGAGTGTTTCCATCGGTATGATATCTTGTACAGAGGTGTCCTTCAGCAGCCGGAGGAGATAGAGAGGGACAGTCTGTGCAGGGTGACTCAGACCCTCTTCTCGTTGAAGCAGAGGGGGTCTGGACCACACAGCTGGGCTCAGGTGAGATCGATCCCTTGGGGCTGGAGGGAGGTGAAAGTTTGCAGCTGCCCAAACCCCAGTGCTTTTAATGGAACAGAAACCGTTTCAGGCTTTTTGAAGAGGCAGCCCTTACATTCTTGATGTGAGTTTTGGTTTTCCTTTTGTAAATGAAGTTAGCAATTCCAATTCCTGAGCAGTCTTTGTTTGCTGACAATGTAAACTCCTGGGGCAAGGGTACTTTTTCTCTCTAATTGCAAGCAAAGAGCTTGGCTGCTTGCTCATCCTCTCTTGCTTGGGCCTCTGGCTGCTGCAGGGGCACGAAGGGATCATCATTTTCAGTTTACAAACATAGGCATCTCCTATTTTTTTTGTGGTTTCCTGCTGAATCTCCAGACTAGGACACAGAAAAACATACAATTAGTAAATCTTCAAATCCCCAGCTGAAACAATTACAACTCCATGCCTGTGCAGCGATGAGATGTCGTTGGATAACGTAATCACAGCTTCACATGGCTGCTGCTGATCTCTTGGTTTATAATGATTTCATTTCCCCTCTCCCACCTCCTTTATATTTTCTATTATGTAAAACCCTAAGAACTAATTACAAGTGGGTGGATCAAAGATCATACATTTTAATTTTCCTTCCAGCCTCACCCACTCACGGTGAGGAATCCAGCATAACCCATTAAACTGTAGGTACTTGCTGACAGAAAAGGAACCATCTGCTGAACAACTTCTGTTAATTATTTTGGAACACACTAACGAGAAGAAAGTACAGGCCCATAATGACCTTTCCCTTGGTGGCAGAATCCACTGCAAAGTAGACAGTTGTGGCTTGAAGCCAAAAGTTAATGGTTAGTATTGGCACAAAAGACTCAAGCGTACTAGTATTTATTAATTTCCCCGTAGTGGAGAAAATATTCCAGGCATTCTGAGTATAAAACTTCCTAGCACCTGCACAAAACCAAGCTCCAAAATATTCATTTAGAGCATTATTGAGAGTCCCTCAGAAAATGTGGACTTCACATGTTTACTTCCTTGTGGTGTTCTTTTTGTTTTGTCACATCTGATTTGGTCAAACAACCTTTTGTTTTGTTTAGCAATGAGCAATATTTACACAGGGCTTTTTTGGCACATAAGAATCACAATTATTTCATGTCCCTGAAGCACAGAGGTCGATGGAAACTTATGCCCCTTGTAGACACGTGGACTGGTCACTCATACGTTTTATTTTTATCTATTTTGTCTGTTTTAGTGCAACGGAGTAAACTGGCTTTTTCTTTGCCCTTTCCGGTAGATGCCTGCTGGGCTTAATCCAGAGCTCGTGGAGGTTTCTGTGACTCTCCATTCTGTGGAGCTGAGCAGACTTTGGATCACCCCTCAAAGTATCTGGATATCTTGAGTATGAATTACCCATCTGCCTTAATACTTAAATGGTGTGAAACTTCACCGTATTTCTTAATACGTTTTGCAAGAGAGCTGTGCCACTGTTTTGCGGGAATTAAACAGAAGAAGGATATCCCACTGAATCCTGCAGAGTATTTCGGCTACAGCTCTGTCCCTAGATGCTAAAATATTGAACCTTTGAACTGTGTTTTAAATTAGATGAGGAATTGCCCATTGCACAGGGAACCTGGTCTACTCTGATTTCTGTGGGGTTTTTTGACTCTGGAGACTGTGGCGTTTCAGTGCAGAAGGGGCATTTCAAGGACAGTTTCTTCTCATGTCTAACCAGGGGTTCTAACCAGGAATGCTCTTTCTAGGTCTGTGTTTGCACCCTTATTGCTCTAATAGCAGCAGGTAAAGTAAAGACGCAACATAAGTGGTAAATTAAAAGCTGTTTGTGTCTAAGTCATCCCATCTGTGTCTTTTGGATAGAAGTCAACCATCTTTGAAACCACATGCATCAAGCAATTGGCTAAACGTCCTTGTAGACAGGATGTCTCCTATTTGCATTTGAAGTGCTGCGCTTTCTGTTTAAAATATGAATGCAACTCACTTATACCATTTTCTTAACCTGTTTACAAATAGTGGCTATTGCATAATCGAAAATAGGTGTTAAAATGCTGAAGCTGTCAAAAGGCTTTAAAGCATCTTTGTGTGAAGTACACGAGATTTATTGAAAACACCTGAGGCAGCGTACACCCCAGCCTCTCCCCTGCCTCCAGCCCAGCCCACCACCACCACTGCCACCCACCACCACCTTTGAAGTCACTTCATTGGTCATAGACGCGCTGCAAGTTGGGGTATACACCTATCATTCAAAGGGCAATATATTATCCGCATGACAGATGTAATCAGTCCCTTGGTCTCTTAGAAGTGCAGCTGTTGGTGAATTCTTTTTTGTGAATGTAATATTTGAGAAGACTTAAGTTAAAAACTGACACTTCCATTGAAATCTCATCTCCTTTGGAAAGAAGGTTCCCGTTTTCTGGCTCTCCTCTGTGTGTGACAGCCAGGGATGTGTCAAACAGCATTCAACTGACAGTTTCCAACAGAGATGCCATTAGCAAAGATGGCATGAAAATAACCCTCCCTTAGAAACGTTTTTAATGTGAGCTGTTTGTTTTCAGAGCTGTGGCAAGGCCAAACCAAGAGGAAAAACCTCATTTAGGAGGAAGGCATATATTGGGGGGGGGGGGGGGGGGCGGGGAAGATGCTGCAGCTTGGGAACAGGTAACAGTAGATGCAGAGGAGCCAGAGGGAGCTGGGCAAAATGAGGGGTGGGAGAGATGCAGGGACAAGTGGTATTGCCTGCGATGCTGGACCATTTTCACCCTCTTTGTCTATGCATACATTGAGTAAGATGACTCCTGCCCAGAAATCACACTAGAAAAGGACTTTACTCCACAGGGTGGAAGGAAAGCACTTCCTTGCTTTCCAAACGGGGAAAGGTACCCATCCCCAGCTGGGCCCACTGCCCAAAGTTGCGGCTGAAATGGGAAGCGAACCCCGGACCGCCCGAAGGCTCGTCCAGTGCCTGAACCGCAGGCTCGTCCTTTCCTTTTATTGGTAAAAATAAAAATATGACCTTCTTTTGGCAGCCTTACAGAGCAGATGCTGCTTTTTAGATGACAGCATAGAAATGCAGAAAAACTTTGGGGATTTGCAGAAATTCTTTCCAACGACAGATTGTCTGGTCTACTAGTGTCATAATGTCAGCCCTGAAACATGCCATAAAGCTTTCTTTCAGCAGAACAAACATAACCCCCTAGACCAGCTCTTTGACAAGTAAGTAAAACAAAGCAGGGTAATTGCGGCTGGAAACCCACCAGGCTCTTAATGTGACCTCTTGAATACTAATAGTTATTAGAGATGCAATGAATAAACGTCAAGAATATTACAAGCAATGCATGTTTAAGAAAAGGACTCCAGAGGAAAGTTTGTGAACAGAAAACTTCTGAATGTAAGTTACAGTAACGAGGAAGCGTTCACGTGGCTCCTGGAGAGCCTGGATGTATTTTTCATGCGCTGGTGGACTGAAGGATGGAGACAGAGGACTCCAGGCTGCTACAAGCTACCAGATTGCTGGATCCCCTGACACAGAAGATAAAAGCCCAAACTCTTTATGGAGCTGCTTTGTTCAATAAACACACAGGCCAAGGAGGGAATAAAGAGGGTATGCTATACCCCATGTTAATGTAACTCAGCATCTTTGGAAGACCACAGGTTGCCTATAAAAAGTCTTTTGCGTGTGTGTGCATGTGTCAATCACACAGAAAAGGCATGCATGCATATGCACAGATCAGCCCCGGGTGCCCAAGGCTCTTGGGAGATCCCCCTCCTTTCTCCCTCCCACCCAATTACTGGATAACTAAAGGAGGTGAACCAATAGTGTGTAACTTGTGGGCTTAGGGTCCGAGTACCTCCAGGGCAGGAAAGCTACCTTTCCTGGCAGAGTTTGCCTGTGCCTTTAGCTTTGGGCATTCTAATTATAGTCTCAAAAACTTTTCCACCTCCAACTATTTCCCTTGTGCTCCGGCACCATGTGTGACATGTCAGTGCACAGGTCCTACTCAGAACTAATTTTGTAGAGAAAGCAATGCCAGAACTTTATTATATATGGCCAGAGACCTGGCTTTGCCATATTGACTGCAAAATGTAGAATATATGCTTTGTTATGCCATTCTGGCCCAAGGAAATTCTGGTTTTGATGAGAAATTTCTGCTCCTCTCTGCATAACAATGTGAACAGAATTGACAGAGTAAAAGAGTACAAAAAAAGCTATATTTCATTTGTGTAGGAACTGGAAGAGGAGCAAAATGGGATGCTGGGTTTTTCCATACGTGGGCCTCAGTGCTGCAAAGAAGAAGCCAAGAGACTTGGTCCCAAATAGCGGCAGCTATGTGACCGTCATTGTATCCCACCGGATAGTACCTTTTACGTTAGACTCCTTGCACTAATTTTTGAATTGAAATTACTTGGATAGCATGGGTGCTCCTTTGGCTGGTGTTTGGCCCTAAATCCATTGCAAGAAATAGGTGGACCTCTGTTAGCCATGTTTAATAAAGGTGCAGAGGTCTTCTGGCAGCACAGCCAAAATGACGTGCAGCTGATGCAGAGCTGTTCTCCTTTAAATTGGCTTCTTACCTAAGCCATTTTTGACTGTGATTTCAGCGGGTCGGATATTTCAGCCTGTTTCCTTTTTCTCATTCCCTTCTCCAGTGTCACCAGTGATATGACTTAAGACTTGGGAGGTAGCACTGAGGCTCGTTGGGTGGTGTATGTAAAATGAGACATGGTTTAGTTTCAAGGCTGGGAATTCAACAGTTTAGCTGCACACACTGGGTAGAAAAGTGTTTCTTTTTATTGGTTTTGAGTGTGCCACCTTTAAATGTCACCAGGCAGCTCCTTTTCCCTGCGGGAGCAGGAGCCACAGACATCTGCTTCTGCTTGGCTACTTCCTACTCTGCCATGTCCTCACCTATTTTCCTCCTTTCTAAGGTAAACAAACCCTTGGGGGTCTTGTGTTTTTGTTTTTGGTTTTTTGTTTGTTTTGGTTTGGTTTTTTTTGTGGGAATACAAGGTTTCAGATCTAAAGCACAGGTTTAACTTCAAACTTCGGTGATTGAGCTTGACAGGAATATAATGATGCCCTAGAGGTACACAAGCACCCAGCTTCAACAAGAGGATGAGCCAACCCCAGGGCAGTCTTGTTTTGAGCCTGAGCTGGGTTCCCACATTGCAAACCCACATCTCACCCAAAAGCAGAGGTGTCCGGCACGGGTAGCCGTGGTGATGATTAGACCTAAAATGGCATGAGACTGAGGTCCTAATTGCCTTAATGGGTGTTTGCATCTGATTGGAGCAAACCGGTGTGCTGCAGGACACGGGGCATGGCTGGGGGCTGTTTTGGTGGAGAATTGCTTGTGTGAGGAGATGGATGATCTGGGCCAGTTTCACAGGCTCAGTGCTGGTGGGCTACCAGAAGGGTGTTTCACTTACCTGTTTCTCACTTGCTGCAATTAAAGTTCCCCTCTATTAGCCCCCCTACACTTCACAAAACCTTTTCTCTTTGCTAGTGATGCTGTGAGTCTCCTGCTCAGCCACTCCTGTGCTGTGCAGTGCAATCGCCAGCTGAGCAGGGTCAGACCAGTGCTTGCTTAGTAATGAAGTTCAGAAAGACGTGTCTGCCTTATCTGATCGGCCCGAAGAGCCTCGCCAATTGGTCTGTTCTCAGATGTCCATGTGGGGAGCAAATCCCACCACACCTCCGCAATGGTGCGGGACGGGATCTAAGTGGACGGGAACCCAGAGACACTATCAGATCTGCCTGTCTGCCTATGAGTCCTAAAAAACACATTGGCTGCGGCATGCATACCCCAGTGTGAAGTCAGCCAGGAACAAGCCAGAGAACCTGCCTCTGACCCTGAGGACATTGCTTGAAAAATATTTTCCAGAACTCGGTGCCTGGGGACCTGCAGCTAACAAACATTCTGGAAGTGTAATCACAGCCTTTGGCTCTGCTGCCGAACCACCTACGGGAGGTGAGTTTAAAGAGAGCGGCTTTAAAGCTGTCAACATAAGAAGGAGGGAAGCCAAATTGCTTTCGTGCTTGCGTTTGCATGCCAACTGGTTTGTCATGGGATTGGTATGTAGCAAAGATAGAGTTGTCTGCAGAAAAGCTGTATTATTCTTTTTTTGGATGGGTCCACTGGAGATCAGTCAGGGCCCACAGTAATTTCCTGAGGGGACAAATCTAGCCCTGAGATAGGCCACTGGCTCCTCAGTGGTTGCATGGAGTTTTGCGTTGGGTCAGAAAGTCAGCCTTTGAGGAGAAGAGCTGGAGAAGCCTTCCAGGAGTGAGAGCTGATAAGACAGCAGCTCCCCAGCTGTGCTGTGGCCACACAGTGCCGCATATGTCATCAGAGTAACGAGAATTAATAACCCTGGGCCAGACTCTGACCTCTGCTATTTAGGCATATATCCCTGGCAGCTCCACCGGCCTCTCTGTTGAGCTGCGCATCGTCTTGTGTAACTTGTCTCAGCCCTCCCACAGCTCAGGTCTCCTTGTCTCCCATGGACTTTAGCTGGGGTTGGGGACATCTGGTCCCTCTCCAAGGGAGGTCCATGGAGAGAAGGACGTAGCGCTGGGGAGCAAGCTGAATGCCGAGGGCTGTGCTCCTCTGCAGAGCGTGGAGCACTCTTGCTCCTGGAATCTGAAACAGAGAGATGTGGTGGAAGGACTACCCAGCCAGGGATGCAACGCTCTGTGTCGGTCAAAGGGGGACCACTTAGATTTGGTGAGAATGTGACGTAATGGGTCAGAATTCATGAGCAGGGATACCTATGCTGGACAGAAGAGAAATCCCTGGTCCCAGGAAAAGCATGTGGTGTATTCCCACAAGGATCCAGGTGAAATGAAGGTCAATCACATCAACAGGAGCTTTTCCAGATGAAGAATTTCCCAGGTTTCCCTGCTGCGGGGTGAAAGGTGTTGGTCAGCATGGAGCATCCTGAAATGGCCCCACTGGTGTAGGCTCTGTCCGTGGGCTGTTGGGACATGCAGAGCCTGAGTGACAAGTGATGGGGAGAAGGTGGCCCCATGCAATGGTGCAGGGCAGGAACACCTGCCCTTTCCATTGCCAAACCATCCTGGAAGGACAGGTGAACAAAGTCTTCCCCCTGCAAACTCATCCCCAGTGCGCCTTCATTTTTTTTCTCCAAGATGTAGACGCAGAGATGCCCAAGGTGGCATCATCAGTATTTCTCTCAACAAACCGTTTAAATTCATTTGCTCAATAACACACACTGACATGAGAGTGGGAAGGGCTGAATGGACTGTGGAGAAGCAAGGGTCTAAATTTATGCAGCATAAACCAGGGCTAAAGTGTCCCCAGCCTGTGCTCAAAGAGCTGCGTTTGTAGTCTGTGCAAGGATGGGGTCTTTCCTTGGCTCACCGACCACCAGCTCCTTGGGCACCTCAGGGTGAGAAATCTCACGGCTGGCCAAGCTGGGCTGGAGGGACCTGACAAATTGTCCTCCTCTAAAACCCCAGCCAGGCTGCCGCCCCTGCGGGAGACGTGAAGCCAGAGGGTTTTCCTCGCTCTTTTTCCAAAAAGGTGCCTTTCCAGAGACGTGTGGTCGGCACCTGCCACCTTTCCACGCCTGGCGCTGCGAGGACAGCCGTGCGTGAGCTGGCAGCCCCCGCGTCCTCCTCCCCAGATGTGGCTGCTCCCCGGGCGATGCTCAGCCCACACCCTGCGTCCCCATCCTTCGGCGAGCTGTTCCCACCCTCCAGCTGGCCGGGGAGAGCCGCCAGCTGCCTCCGTGAGTCAGGAGCGCCGGCTCAGCCCGTCCTCACCTTTCCGAAAACATTGGCAGCCGCTCGCAAGCCCCCCCCCCCCCCCGCCCTGGGACACGGCTGCAGGAACGTTTTCTCAAATAAGGTCTGCGATGTGTAAAAGGTGCGGTGAAGAAAGGAGGGAGGAAAGCTCAGTCCCGGCTGCGGCGGGGCGCTGGGCTCGAGGGGGAGAGGTCGAGCCCGTGGGTATTGGGGATGATGGATTTGTTAAAGTCACTTTTCTTACGCCACTGTTGCCTCGTTGATTAAATCACGAACAACCAAGCCTGGCTCAGTGACTCCTGGGTTTATTGGGGTGGACGGATTGAACGGCGCTTTCCTTATTTAGTGGAGGTGATCTGGAGGTAAACCGTTGCGCCTGCGACCGGCTAGAGATGCTCAGATGAAAAACACGTGCAGCACTGAAGGGCTGGGAAGGGACTTGTTAAGCCCATGTGTTGCGTTGTATTTTCTGCCAGTCCCAAGCTGCAGGCACTTACAGGACCAGGCAGACTCCCCGATGCACAGTTCACCTGTAGACCCCGTCTGGGTTTTCCCCCCGAAGCACGGCAGACTCTGCAGCCCCAGAGAGGCTCCAGGGTGGAGCGGACAGTGCCATGCTGACGGACTCCACTGAGGATGAGGATGGTGTTGCTCCCCAGACATGAAGCAGGGGCATTTCCTTCCACCCCAGCTCAGACTGGAAGGACTGGCAGAAAGAAGAGGGGTTTGATTCACTCTTTAACATGCACATGTAGAGGGAACTGATACTGTACCTCCACGTCCATCTGGGCATTTCCAGGCTACTGCAGGGCTTTAGGACATGAGTAATGCCCTCCTGTTTTTTTCTGGGGACACGTTACAGCCTGTAGTATGGAGGTTCTGATGTTTGCTGGGGTACTGGTAAGTGCTGTGAAGCTGCGGGTCCAGGGAGGCACAGGCTAAACCTCTGCCTGCCAGAGCCGGTTGGTACAGGTGGTCCCTTCCCATTCTCAGTTCCTGAGATATTATATCATATGATGTGTTTATCCATCTGTTTGCAATCTTGGGGAGGTTGGTGTGGTTTTAATTAATGAGCAATTGTTTTTGTGGTTGTTGTGCAGTGCCCCAAGCGATTCAACAGGGGTGGGGGTGCTTATAAATAAAACAATTATTATTATCCAACTTCATTAACATGCAACGCCGCCATTACCTCCTCCTGTCCTGCCCCCTTGTGCTGTCTCTGTCAGGTGGATCTGGAAGGGAGAAGAGTTGGCAGAGCCCAGCTGCCCTGAGCAGTGGCAGTGTGGACTCTCCGGTGTCTCCTAAGGGCTGAGCCTTTCCCTCACCGAGGCCAGAAATAAGATCTCTGTCCTCCAGCCACTTCCACAAAACTTACAGAAGCCAAATTATTTCCGAGAGTTTTACTCATCTGCCAAATTGGGCTTAAATCAACAGGTTAAAAACTACTTGCCATAGATAGACTTTGTGTATATACACCTGTGCACAGTAACTATATAAATTCTGGTTTTGGGGGGAAATGAGGCTCAGAAATGGACATAGGTGCCTAAAAGCAGATTTAGGCAGAGTTTAGTACCCGAGTTTCAAAAATCCCTGCTAGAGGGATTCTTGGATGCTCCCAAGATGCTGGATGCTTGTGTGCCCATCAGGTGTTGCAGCTGGTCCGTTCCTCATGACCTGCTTCAACTCAATAAGGGTTATTCCCAGGTCTGCTTTTTTACTGCCTGCCTTCTTATAGCTCCTCAGGCAAAAAGGGTCCCTGGAGCCTTGTGCTCTCCCTTCTCCAGAAGATTTTATAATTGCTGCTGCCACAGGACTTTCTTTTCCCCCAATAACCAGAACAACGCAATACAAATCAGTGTGCTCAGCCTTGTACCTGATGCGAGGATGGAGCCTGTGCCCACTCCCGCTGCTTTGCGTTGTATTTTGGATTTAAACCGTCAGGTGGGTATGACACTGGGGGATAACCCCAGCCTGGTGGCAGGCAGCTTTCAAGGGTCTCTTTGTGCTTTTCCAATGAAAGGGTTGTTCGTGCTGTAGCTGTAACCTCACAAATTAAAATAAACCAGGGCCCCTGTGTGACTCCTCGGCAGCCTGTTCTTGCTGAGCCCGTGACAGCCCCACTGTGGCGAGGACACCTCACTTGTCACATTATAAACATGTGCAGCTTGTGTCCCTTCCCTGAACCGGGGAATGACTTTGCTTCCCTAATGACCAGGCCTCAAAAGGTTTTTTTAAAATGCAACATCTGAGCCTCCGAGCACTGGGTCGCGTGATGGGACATGGCAGCCCGGTGATGGGGCGACCGTGGGATTGCATGACTTGGAGCAGTCCGCAGGCAGTGGCATCGCCCTCCTTGTCACTGCGTGGCCGTAGCCTTCCTCCGGCCCTGGGACACGCAAGGTGCGGACGACTGGCAGCTCTCCACGATCCGGGTGGTTACTGACCCTCAGGGTCTCCACCTTTGGGGATGGATGTGGCCAACCCTGACTCGTTCCAAGGGCTGGAGGGAGCAGGAGGAGAGCTCAGCTGGCTTTTCTCAATCCATGCTGATTTGCCTGGGTCTTCATCCCTAAAGCCAGGCCAGACTAACTCACATAAAACCAGGGTTTTGGGGAGGAGCAAGCCCTGTGATCACACCACAGACAGACCCAGACATGCTCCACAGCCACAGTGCAGTGCAAAGTAGGACTGCCCCATCAGACAGCTCTGCTTGACCCTCCGCATGCACGTCTCCTCACTGGGGAAAGGTGGCAGATCCCACCACGTCCTGGTTTTAGCAGTGAAAAGGTAAGTCTGGCTGTGTATTGGATCCCCAGTCGAGGTGTCAGTAGGTGTCCTGGGAACTGTATTGGTCCTGCGGCATCAGCTGGAGCTCTGCAGAAACCTGAGATGTCTGAATGCTGGGACAGCAACCTTTGGGATGGCTTTTGGGAGGGGCAACTCAGACGTTCAGAAAACAGTACCTTTGCTCCTTTTCTTCCTTGCAGAGCCGCCATCCCCGTGCCTCGTGTGGTGGGTTGTGCACCATTTTCCAGCCCCTCTTTGACGAGGGACCAGGAGGGGATCCCCGAGCCGAGCTCTCCCACAGCACAGCGGGATGTGGGTGACATCAGCTCTCCCGTAGCTCTGAACAGGCGGGAGTGACAGGCGAGAACAAGCGCGGGCGTTGCTCCTGCTTTTAACGAGCCGATGAGCTGCTGATCTGCAGTGACCAGTGGAGGCGGTTAAATGCAGAAGGGGAACATGGCTGGAGGGCCGGGCTGCCAAACCTCTCCTCCGAAGCACGTGCTGATCCAGGGAGAGTGCTATAGATTATTTCTGTGTGTGTGCTCGCCTTGCCAAATATAACTAAGTAGCGGGAGGTTGCTCTGTTTCTAATTGGGTGATGAAAGCCCGTTTAGGAGGCCAGGGCCGAATGGTCAGAAGCAGGGGAGGCAGGAACTGAAATGGCACTGATTCCTGGTGCAGCAAAGGACTGAGCGGCGAGCACCAGCTCTCCCCTCTCTGTCGATCTCGGTCCTCCTCGCAGCACAGGGGAGAGAGATGAGGCTCGGGGAGCTCAGAACTGCACTTGGGGAGGATGGGGTTGTCTCCCGGGAAGGCCTTTGCATTTAAGGGGGCTGGATAGTTCATTTTGAGCATTGAAATATGTTGGCTGTACATTGTGTTATATTCATATTCAGCTTTCTAGGAAAAAAAAGAGCTGATTGAAATGATAATGTTAATCAAGCAAAAATTCCCTGTTCCAGGCAAGGCTTCAGTATAGACAAACCTTCAACTCCAGCAGGAAAGTGCTCGGTTTCTGCATAGATGCATTGCTGACTGCCCCCCCAACATGTCCTGCCTCAGGGAAGAAGGCAGCATGGACCCTGCAAACAGCAGATGAGCAAGAGAACCCTCAGCCTGGCAGATGAGAAGGAACAGTCTGGAGATCTGGAGCACACGGTGAGCACAGGGCTGAGCGGAGATGTTCCCTGCAGACTCAGTGGCTTTGAAGCCATTCCCATGGCACTCCTCCTACCGGCCCCCCCCCCGTCCCCCACAATACTGCTATGGGTACCCCATCTCTGTGGGGTGAGAATGAGGGACTCCTGAGGGCAAGAGCTGTAATCCTCCCCACTTAACAACACCTTGCTCCTCTAAGGGAGAATATAACGCCTTCAGCCCCGCTGTGGTGGGGGTCTCAAGTGTTGTGCAATAGCCCCGTGCTTCAGCAAAGCCCCCGCTGTCATCCAACGATCTGGCAATTACATGTTTGGCCCATGTGCTGTGTTTGCACAGGAGGGGAGAAGAAGGGATCTGTGTACATGCATGATACAGGGGAGTGAAGTGATGGAATAATTCACTTAGTATTGGGACATTTATGAGTCACCTTCCTCTTCCCCTCCCCTCCGAGATAGATGTCATAACGGAGACTAACCCCACAGTAATCTCCATATAACATATGTGATATGTTTACTTATTTCTTTCCTCTGTCTTCCCTGCTCTGCAATGTAAATAGTCATTTGTTCCTCTTCCAGATGCTGGTACATGGTCTCACCAGTAGGAAATATATTATCATCCAATAAAACCAAATTCTTGGTGGCAATGATGATGATTTATTGATTTTGGCTCTGTTGCATTCACAGATGGAAATAGAAGCTGGCAGTTAGCTCATGTCTTACGACCCAGCCTAGACCATTCGCTTTAGCTTGCTGAATGCTGCACTTTGGAGACGGTATCTGCTCCTCAAAAGAAAGTTTCCAGGGTTGTGGCTGGATTCATTTAAGACTGCAATCAACGTTGATTAAATGTGAATGCATCATGGGGACCCCTACTTCCTAATGGCGAGCTACCTCTGGGATAGAGACATCCACGGCACATCTCCAGCCCTGGAGAGATGTGTCCGCCCCAGTAAACATACGCACCGGGAAGCTTGCAAGCCAACCCAAACAAACACTGCAGAGCAGCCTGCAAAGTCTTGACCCATGGAAACTTCTCGGGTCCAAGGGTCTCTACAGCTGGAGAGGATGTCCTTGCTCACAGCTGCAGTGGCTGCTCCCTTCCCAGAGGCAGCCCATCCCTTTCCCTGCCCACCCTGACCCCATACGAAGCCATGGGGCTCTGGGAAGTGGCCTGGGAGACCCGGTGTGCCTCCTTCCCAGGGTCTAGTGCCGGGCTCCTCCGCTTGCTGGCCAGCGTTCAGCAGGCAGAGCCTCCACTGGAGCAGGGTTTCCAGCCGAGCCCACGCACTTGTGCTGTGGGAAGAGCCGAGACCTCTGTGGTTGGTTCGTGTTTCAGAAGCCACTTGTGTGTGGAAGCATCTTGGCCGGGCACTACTGGCTTTGCAGAAAGACCTCTTTTTATTTTTTATTTTTTATTTTTTTTCTTCGCTGATTCTCTAACCGGGCCAAGAGGAACACTGGGAGCCACCAGCGGACTCGAGAGCATGCTCGGGGCTGAGCAGATATTGATGGCTTTTGTGCAGGGTGAAGATTAATGGAATTTACGACTGAATCGCCTTGGGTTGCCAAAGCAGCTGTTTTGGGGGCTTGGTTTGAGACCCCATAAAAAACCCCTGGCCTATAAAAGAAAAGCAACATGCAGTCCTTGAAGCCCCAACCTTTCTCTGCTCCTCAGGTCCACAGCTTCTTTGGAAACACACTACCGGGGCTGGATAGAGTCAGGGCAGGGCAGTCACTTCTGCTCTGCCATCTTCACCCTGGTAACCCTCGGGGCAACCTTTTCTTGCTGGTATCCCACTTTGGGTTATGTCATCCCCCTAGGGACATGAGCTGGTGGAAAGGGGTTCGCCCAGAGCAGCTGATGAGCAGTAGCTTGTTTTCCCCGGCAGTAACCTGCTGGCACGGCCGTGCCTGGGGTTAGACCGGATTACAATCACCCTTAAAACTTCTGCTTCATCCTCCGATTGCTCCTGGTCAGAATCTTTCATCTGTTTTGGGAAAGTTTGGTTAACTTTCATGTGGTTTCCAAAAAAGAAAATCATCCACCAGAATTTCCTGTTATGCCATCAGTCTCCAGCCCGGCCAAAAGGAGCAGTTTACTGTTGTTTACATAGCTGCAAAAATGTACTAGGACCTTCCCAGCCCAAGGTGCCTGCTTATTCTTAAAGCCTGGCCTCCCGAGGCTCCAAGTGCCATTTGCAGCTGTGTTTTGCTCTGCATGCTCTCGTTTCCGAGGCAGGATACTATGCCTTTGCATGCCTCCGCGCCGTGCCTCGTGCCAAGGGGCCCTGATTCTGATGGGGGATGCAGGATGGTCCAGGAATTGCAGACGTGTACTGGAGCTGGGAGAGCGCGGCTGGGAGGGAAGCTGCTCTGAAAACTCCTGCTGCCAACACGAACGCTGTTAAACTCGTGGCATCTCCTGGCTGGGCATGGAGGGAGAGGAATGGCTCATGGTGCAGCAGCTGGGGCCAGTGAAAGGAGGGATGTCGGGTCAGGAGGACGGAGGGCAGGAGGAAAGCTTTCCAAGAAAGCTTGCTGCTATTTGGGAAATGATGCTGAGCCCTTGCCAGGCAGGAGCCAGGCGTGGGACCCCCATCTAAAAGGCCTCTGAGATCAGTGTGAAGATGAGCAAACGGCCTCTGTCGCAGGGGGTTTCCTGGAAGCCAATGGAGAACGTGTGGTCTTCTATATTTTTGCATCAATCGGCCTCTTTTCTGGGTAGGGGGTTTTGGCATATGGAAAAGTGGGTACTTGCACAGGAAAATAAACTTGTTCTTTGAGGTAGACGCACCATGGGATTTAGGGAGCACAGGGGAAGCTACTGTACCCATCTGCTCTCTGTGCTTCTGCCATGGGGGACCTCCGGAGTCCTTCAGACAGTCCCGAGGAAAAACACCCTCTCAGCAAACACTAGTTTAAGTGTGAGTATTAAACAAACCATCTGTCCTTGGAGGTCCAACTGCTGTCTGGGGAGGCAGCTCTTGCAAAGCAAGCCTGGCTCTTGGTCATCACCAAAAAGGGCACTGTGGGAATGTATGTGTGAGGAAAACCCCAGCGTGGATAGTCAGGGGTCAGAGGAGGAGAGGAACCGTTTTAATTCGTACCTTTTAAGTGCCAGAGGCATCATTTAGGTCCTGAGTGCCCAATAACCCTGATACCCCCAACTGTCTACTGATACGCAACGATGCATTTGTTTCTTCACTGAGACCTAAGGGATTCGCTGCAATGGGATTGTGCTGCTTTTTGTTGGCAGAGCAACACATGCTTAATGGAAAGCAGCAAAAGCCTAGATCTAGAGGTGATATCTGCAATGATTTCAAGGTCTCTGGTCTTTGCCTAGCTCTAGAAGACCTGCCATGAAGATAATCCCGTTGACCATTAAGTTCCTTTCACCTGCAGGGGTTTCATTTCCCAGTAGAAAGAGCTGAATCACTGAGCTTCCCCCAGGGCACTGATCACAACCTATAAAGTGCCACTGAGGTTTATGAAAGGAAAAGCCGAGTTATGTTGGTCACACATCATATTTGAAGTTTATAAAGGATTAATAAAAAATTAACAGGCAGTTTTGCAAACGGTTACTCACTTTGGTGCCTAATGCGGTCATTCACAGCCATCATTTGCTCATTAAGATCAATCTATAACACAGAGTATTCAGCCTGTACTCTGCTTATGATTAGAAATAATTTGGTTTCGTTTTTCTGCTGAGAAAGATATTTTAACAAAAAACCAGTTCTTTGCAATACACAAATAAAATGTTTGAAATGGCTTGCTCTTTAAGGAAAAAAGTAAACTTTTAAACATATATTTTGTTTTTATGAGAAAAAAATCAGTTTTACTTGTTCCCCCTCTTTCCTTTTCCAATATGGAAAACTACAAACAAAATAAAACCTGCAAACTTTTTCAAAATATACTCATCCTTTTTGGCCATGTTGACTTTAAAAAACAATTCATAAGCATATCCTTAACAAAGAAAGAGCCTGTGCTTGTATGTTTACATAGCTATTGATTTACAATATTCTTAAAGTTATAGAGCCAAATCTCTAAGTCTTCACTTTGTTTTTCTGTTAGTGGAAATTTGTGTGAGTAAAGAATGAAAAAAGAAGTCACTTTTGACCTAAGTAAAAGAAGTCACTTTTGACCTGTGAAAATATTGCCCAGGAAAGAAGTGATAAGGATTTCAAAATATGGTCCTTAGGAAAATCTCTATGAAAGGTAAAATAACAATGTGACCAGCATAGAAAAAAAAATTGGGGGGGAATTTTTTATCAGTTTTAACAAGAATACCAAAACATTCTCCTGTATGTCTTTCAGTGGATTTTGGAAAATGTTTCTCTTGCAGAGGAAGGCAAGAAAAGTGGAGACTGCAGCACAGTCTTCTCGGGGTTGCCTCCTTAATCGAAACCAGCACTACATAATGCTTTCCAATAAAAAGAATGTTCTACCCGACTGGAGCTCCAGTCCTACAATAATCAGTCCGAATACAATTACCCATCCTGGAATTAGATCAGTAGAGCTAGTGGAAAAAACCCACTATTTTTATTAATTTTTTGCTTTTCTGTTTCCCTAAATGAAAAGCTATTTTCAAAATTTGTTTAAATTGAAATGTACTCAAACATCAAACACTGGAAAAGACCTCTTTTGATGAAAACTATACTGTTTTCTGCCCTTCTCCTCCAATTTAAACTTGGCAAAATAAAAATATACCTATAAAAATTGTTTATTGACTTTCTCCGTGGAAAATACCGCCTATTTTCTGACTCCTTGCACTGCCGTTAACAATGAAGTTATACAATGGGCAGCTTCTCTGCCTAAAAGTGGGTGCCCTGGGAAGGTAAGTCCAACAGTTTCAGAAGAATTCCTGCACATATATGTGTTGGTAGATGAACAGACTGTCATCTTCTGGACAAGGGTGTAGGACCTTCGGTGGGAATGCGGTTGAGGAGGCCTTGGATTTCCATTTCAGCTGCGAGGCAGCATTTTAAGCAGCAGCCTACATAAGTTCTGAACTGGGTCCATCCAGTCCACATTCTGCCTCCAACAGGAAAGAGACACAACAGGAGAAGTACATGTGGTGTTTCTCCCCCAAATCCCGTTACCTACAGCTTGGAGAATTTCCTTAGCCTGATGTGACCCATCTATTCAATGATCCCACTGGATTGCTCCTCCAAGTACTTGTCCAACCTCCCCGGGACCCCAGGTAAGCTTTTCACACCTGTAACTCCCCTTGGCCAAGATTTGTACTGGTCCCTTACCCACCGTGGGGGAAATACCTCCTTTTGTTTATTTTGAGCTTGGCTCCTGGTGTCTTTGCATGGTGCTTCTTCTCTCCCACATCCTGCACAGATATGGTTCAGTACTGCTTGGGGAGAAAGGTTTCCCACATATGAATCATCCTCAACACTCCCCAGAGCATTTCTTGATGCCCTCCATTCATGTTAAGTAACCAATAAATTTCAACGGCATTCAGCTTGTGAGGGCTGATAAGATCACAGTGAGAAAGGGGACAGTGCCAAAAATATTGAGCTTTTTAAAGGATGTGCCATATAATGCTTTTAACATTTGTAGCCCTTAGGGCCAAAGGGATCGTTAGATCATCTACTGTGACCTGTATAATGCAGGCTGGAGAATTTTGCCTGCTTACCCCTGCACTGAACCCAGTAATAACTGGTGTTTAAGTGAACGGGTAACACTGAAGGTATTAAAAGCACCAGCACATGAAACTACAGCTCCAGTAGCAAGGAAGGATAATGAATCTGTCAACTGGGGGCCACTGTCCTGGGACTGGAGAAGGAAAAACTAGTGCCTAAATTCACACAAGTGAGGTAAGGAGGGCAGGATCCTCGTGGCTACTGCATGCCCATTAGCTGACCTCATTTTTATGGAGGGTCTGAGAGCAGAGTTTGATGCGGGGGGGAGCGGGAGCATGGGAGAAGGAGGAAATCCCATGTGGTTTTGTTAAGGACAGATCGTGTTGCTCTAATGCAATATATAATCATAGATATTCAATAAGATAACTGATTTCTTGGACAAGGGGAAATAATGGTCCAAATCTGACCCTAAGAAATTTAATATTGAGTTTGCATAAAAAAGGAGTGAGGATCTGGCTACAGGGTTACGCTAGCAATCCTTGTACTTTCAATGGATTAACAGGTCAAAGGAAAATTTCCTTTGTTTCTGTGGGACTGGCCACAGGACATGACACCTAAAGAACATGTGGCACTAGCGAAAAGTGCAGGTAACACAACGTTGGGTGATATTGCCAATTTTGAGCACTACCAAAGAGGTAGCCAAAGTAATGTTGTGGAGTGGCAGACATCTGGCCACACAAATGCAAGGTCAAGTGCAAGCTAGAGCCATTGCCTGAATTGGAAACCAGTGATTTGGAAATGTAGAAGATAGGAGAGATGGATATACTCCTTAATTGTGGACTGACTATGGACCACCAGCATGAAAATAGCTAATATCTTGGTCACAAACATGTTTAGGCTGGAAATCAGAAGAAATTTGACCCTTAGAGACATGGGTCTCTGGACCCCTCACCAAACTCAGAGCATGAAGAGCCCAGAGCTGCTCGTGTTGCACCAGTAGGCACAATCCTGGAATTAGGAACGAAAGCTTGTGGGATGATGTGTTGGGTGTCGGACTGTCCGGAATTTCCAAGAGGGGTTAGAAAAAGAGCTGATGCCCATGTTTGTCATACAGCATTTACAGCACATTAAATTAATCACAGGCTTTGGAACTTCCTGGCTCTTGCAGGGGATGAGCGTTATTTCCTCACCACAGCTCCTCTCCCGCTCCTTGTGCAATCTCACTCCTGGATTTGGTTTTTTGCCTTTCTCTAAAGCTTTGGTGACTGGTCCTAGCCAGAGCTGATGACCACAACACCAAGATGCTTCTCAGGTGGACCTTGCTGACTGTCTCTGTCATAAAAGCATCAGTAGATCTGTGCTCAAGCAGAAATTTTCTCTCAGCTTAAATAGGCAATTACCCTCCTTCTGCTACAGGGTGGGTCGTAGGCCACTTCCAAGTATCATTTTCACCTGGCATACTTTATTCTCCTGCATGGTCCAAGCCTCTGGAAGCATGCTTAACCTCTCCTGATCTCTTCTTGTGCCACACTGCAGTTTTTGAGGCTTTTTGAACTTCTGTCTAGAGAGCTCAGCTGTGAGGTTTTTCCCCTTCCCCTGAGCAGGAAGGAAGTAGCATGAGTGGCATCACACTATCAACTCAGTCGACCAAAAATTGCTTACCTGTCCCTAGATCAACCATGGCTTTTGCTCTTAAATTGGATAGTTCTTGCTGCACTTGCTGCATCAACACATCAGCTGCATTACATAGCAGGGTTTGTTCATCTGTTTTCACTGTAGCAACTGTGAGTAAAATAAAGCTCTAACAATGTTCGTGTATGGAATGCTGCTTTTGATGAGGTGGCATCAGTGAGAATACAAGAAGAGGAATGAGCCCCATAAACACACTTTTCCTCCCTTCCAGGAGCTGGCTTTGACTGTTCTTCTCCATTTTGGCTCCTCATCAGAGGCAAAGATTCTTCCCCAGGACAACACTATAGAGGAATAAAAGCGTTTCTTATGCTTCTCTCCATGGCCACCTCTTTCTTCTCATGTTATTGCCTTTTCTACTGGGGCTGAGGGCTCCAGCTGACACCCTGTTACAGTTAGTGCTGCATGTGGTGAGGGATGGACCCTGCAGAAGCTCACAGCTTTGGAGGTAATATAGGGTTATGGAGGACAAACTTGCTGAAGGCTACGTAATGGGTCAGTGCCAGAGCAAGGAGCAAGAGGCGAAATTTGCGTTGGCTGGTTTAGCGATTGATGCAGGGGGCTGTTCCTCCTGCTGCTTGCCTTGGGAGCAAGACTCTTTCTGTGCTTGTTACTGCACAAGCACACGCTCTTTCTCAACACCAGCACATCCTACACAGCTCTTTGGCATCTTCTGTATAAACTATTGATTGCCAGTAAGTGGGGCAGATATGATATACATGAGTGCAAATGGTGGAAGGATGAGCTGACGTGGGCACAGGGAGCTGTATTTTCATCACAGGTTTCAACGGGTGCTTACACAGACTTCTGCCTTTCAGATACAACCAGTGTGAGTGCACCTGCAGATGGTTGTCTCTGAGCACCTGGAGAACCAGGTGGCTCAACATGACCATATACTGAGTGTGGTCACCCTCCAGGGACGCGTCAGCCAGAGCCAACACTTGCGCTTGGCAGTGAGAAGCGTTGTGCCCCATCCTGCTACACCTTCAGTCTAAAATATGGCAGGAATGCGATAGGTTTCACCAGCTCCACAAATCAGGCTCAGCCTCGCGAATGCTTCACGTCACTCTACATAGAAGGGATGAGGAGGAAAACATCGTTTTACATTAAGAAAGCTCTGAGCAGGCACCATTTGTCTGCAGAATATTGTGTCCAGGCCTGTTTCATTGCTGGGCACTGGGGACAGCAGCCTTCTTCCACCATCTGTGTATAATAAATGAAGAATTTGGGTCATAAAAATTTCTACCCTGTTTAAGATGCACGGTATTGCTTTTCTCAAGCTAACTGCCCCTGGCAGTTCCAGTTAATACTTCCGTTTGAAATAAAAACCTTAAAAGCCTTTTAAGTTGACATTTAAAGTAATTTGGGAAACAATGTGAAAACATAATCTCTCTTCCAGGGTCTTTTTGCAAGGTATGGAGTCTGGCAGCTCTGCAAACCCTTTGCCCATGGCAGACAGCCTCCGTGAAGCCTCAGGAACAAATGTTTATCCTAGCTGTGCAATATCATCTCTGGTTCCCACCCTGGCCTTGCACTGCTATGATAATTGTAGATGCATCTTTTCTCCAAGGGTTTGTACCAGCTAATGGGAAAGTCCTGTTAAAATAACGTTGGAGCAGGTAAAGACACTTAGGGAAACCTTGGCGCTCTCCACAACGTGGGGCACGTGGCAAATCTCAGCCTTCCCCGAGTAGGCTGGAGCCATCCGTCTGTGGCAAGTGGTGAACGGAGCTGCCTGGCATGGGCTCGTGGGCTCATGTTGCACCATCTGCACGGGGTCTGACCTTCACGTCCCACCCGCCTGCAGGACAAGGGGCTGAATCTCCTCTTTTCCCCAAGGGAACCATGAGTCACCCCTTCCCGGGCAAATCCCTCTGCACCTGCAAGGACCCTTGGCAAAGGAAGCGGGAAGATGGTTTTGAGCAAAATACCCCAAATGTTTCCACTTTGCAAGGGCTGGATGGGCTCATTTTCCTGGCAATTATTTTTATCCATTTTTCCACAAGTATTTTTCCCCTCGAAAATACACAGAAGTTTTTGGTGTTTTTTTTTAATTATCGTGTGCTTGGAATCCTGTCTTTAGCAAGTGCATGGCTGAACAGCTGTCTGTGAAATGAAGAATTACAAACATCATTTCAGCTCATGATTTTGTTTACATAGTTTGTGGAAAAATGGTAGAACTTCAGTGATGTCAGGAATTTTTTCTCAGGAGCTTTGTTTTAGGAAGGAGGCCTTTCTGGTAAAGGCATATCTTTACGTGCACCACACCAAACACAGGAGACTTTGATCTTCACTAGTGCTGTGAGTTTTACTGTAAAACAAATTAATAGAATTTCTCAAAAGAAAGGTTTTTCACAAAAAAACCCCAACCAACAACAACAAAAAAACCCAAGGAGGAGGAATTGTTTTGAAATTGCTTCCAAATTTTCCTTTCCAGTTAATCTGCAGCTGTATGACTGTTACTCCGAAAGACTCCAACTTAGACCAGTCCCAAGGAGCACATGGTGAGACATTTCCCCAAAACACTAACCTGATATATCCTGGAGAGAAAATAAGATGTGTATTGACTGAAGGCACCAGGGGCAGACTTCATCTGATGGTACATCAAGGTCTACATCTGAGCTACCCACCTTACATCCCTCTATAGGCAACAGAGGTCTCATCAATATGGGATATAGGCCATACAGATGGCCATGAGGAAGATGTCCAGGTGCCATCCTCCTCAACCTGAAGTAGATGCCTTCATTTGATCATGAAAATCACATGTGAAAAACAATCTTTTTTTTTCCCCATTCGATATAAAGAAAATCCTGGAATGAATTGCTCCGGTGAAGACACCCATGCCATTGACAACAAAATTAGAAGAGAACATAGCTTAAGTCGACCAAGTGTCTCCAGGGCAGATGGACAAGTGGCTGTGAGTGCTGTGGTGACACTCCTTAATTAATTCCATAAGTTAATGAGTTTTTTAAGATGATCCTGGAGTACCAAGCACCAGGCAGGTACTCAACACTGGCCAGGAGCAGGAATTTCTATTCTGCCGGGATTTCCAGTGTTTTGTAAAAAGAGAATCATTCCCATTTAGAAATAAAAGCTAAAAGTTGCTATTGCCTTCAGGATAAAAATACTGAAAGAGGGTGTATTGGGACGTTTTGTTAGACTGTGTTGCAGGAGGTGATTTGTTTTGACTTTTACATTGTATCAACTTTTAAATATAACTGATTGTGTAGAACTACATAATCTACTCTAATAGAACAAGATTGTATTATGATATAAAAGTCAAAATGTCACAAATTGAAAGTACGCTATCAAAATGCAATGTTTTGACTTTTTCCTGACCAAAACCTGCCATTGACATTTGAACAAGTTCCTGCTTGATTTAAGAAAGAATAGCATGTTCCAGTGGAAAACCTCTTGGTCAAAAATATTTTGACTGGCTCTACTAGGGCCATTCTATAATGGAGGGTGACTGCATGAGAAATAAATGCTATGGCTTTTCTGCCTCACTCATTCTGCTCAGTCTTACTCTGTCTGTCTGGGAGTCTATGGGCCAGAATTGGAGCTGGTACTGGGACACGTACAGCCACACACAGCTGGGCACATCCTTTCTTGCTTTAGACAACAGCTATGGAGTCCCAGTGGCCTGGCCTGCTCTTTATTCTGCTGAGAGACCAACCCTCTTAATAACCCAGAGATCCTCTGAAATTATTCCATCTATAGGGACCATCATGGAAAAAGAATTCCTGGTGGTCTCTCTTGCTCTGCTTGGCTTAGGGGCAGATGATCTTGCACACTAGTGTGTACCTGCGCATTTCAGGCACTGTATAGGAGAGATATTTAGGATGAACAGACCTGGTATTAATGTTATTACCAGAGCCAGAATATTGGCACTTAGCCAACAGTGAAAAACAAATGACTCGTCCTTTCTCAAATTTTGGATTTTTTCATCAAAGTTTTGTGGAGCAGAGGGGGGGTTTCCACTCTGCAGTTTTCACCTGAAAAATGCAAGGGTTTTGATGTCATTTTTTTTTGCTATCCAGTAGGTCCAACACTGAACAGCTTCATTACCCCCAGAGACAAGTTACTGCTGATCTGCTGCTGATGGCAACCTGTGAGCAGCAGAAATTGTCCCCATGGACCCTTTTAGACTGTGGCTCAGGGCAGCATCTCCTCCCAGTTCCCACTGATACATGTCCCTGCAGACGTGACTGAAGACTGTGGTTAAATTGAGTCCCTGTGGGTTAGGAACCTCTGGTCTACAAAAAAAATGTGAGTTTTTTATTCTGGTCCCCTTGATGTACGCAGCACTTCTGGAGTTTTCCTTCATGACACAGAGAGATGTGGCCATTGCTCCAGAGGTGCCCAGCTGTGTTCATAGAGCATTTTCAACACCCTGACACTTCATTTCAGTGCTCAGCTCTACCGAGTCCCAGCTCTACCTTTACATTTAGTTGTTAATTTGGAGTACCACTGTCCTGAAGATGGAAACTTCCCTCATTTGGAGCCTACAGAATTTATACAGGAGGTAAAATTACTCATTGTTGAGACAAAGGGGTTACTTGCCCCAAAGAATCTACAGTCAAAGCCTTGCTGCAGTGAGGACTCATGGTCAGGGTCTGACCCACACAGGCTCTCTTCGCACATGTTTTCAGCTCCTTAACACACGCTCTAGAACCACTATACGTTTTCCTCTAGGCCCTTCCTAACCCATATGAAAATGATGGTCTTTTAGTAAAATTTCACACTGCACTTTAAGGTTTATGAGTCTGCAATGCATAGTTTACCCCTGGTAAGGGACACAGCAGTGGTTTCGTGCTCTATGTAATGCTCAGCCAACACCAGCCCTAAAGATAGATCATCAGTGTTTAAACTGTGAAAAGAATGTTGATGACATTTTCTTTTCTTTACTCCACTAAAGACAAGAGAGGTTCATGTAAAACATAAGCTCTGGCCCCTTTCCAACATTAATGCAATTTACTGCAAAAGTGCTCACTTTTTTAATTAAGCTGGAATGCTGCTACTCTTCGTAGGAATGCAAAACGAACGGGTTACTGACAGAGGGAAGGGCTAATGACTGCAGTCTGCTCTTAACTGAGCAGAGCAAGACTTTGCCACCTCCACCGGGCTTTGCCGAGGAGTAAAATTTGCTCAATGGAGCAAAATTTGCTCGATGGAGCAGACAGCGAGCAGTGTTGTGTCCCAGCAAGCAGAGAGCCTGTTCAAATGTCTAAGGAGTAATTCTGCAAGCCTCTACCCTCTTCGGTGAAGTCACCGTGATCAAATGGCTGGGATGTGAATTTCATAGGCTGATCTAGTTTCTGAATAAATAAAAGTCTGGAATTTTTTTTGAACTTCAAATGGCTCAAAATGAAGAATCTACACCCCCTTCACATGTGCCTGTAGCAAGCTGTTTATGAAAGTAGAGCATAAAATATTTGATCATGGTTTTGATCCAGAACATGCAAACATTTGTCCTCTTGTGCTAGCTTCACCTGGTGGCTTTCATTTTCTTCGACATAAAGACAGGGTGAAGCAAAGTAATAGAAAAATAGAAAACATCTTTGTCGAAAATGAGATTGCAGCTGTGTAACTGGAGCGCACAACCATAAATCAGAATGTCAAATCCAAAGCACATGACTTTTTGTGAGTTCTCCATGTGTGCTATAATGTGATTACAGCCTGGTTACTATTATGATTTAAAACAAAGTCTTTCATGCTAGAAACAAAATGCGGAATGTGAGCAGCCTGGGGGAGAGAGACGGGAGGCTTAGTCCTGACTGTCAGAGGTGGGCTAGAGGATTTCAAGTGCTTCTCCGTCAGGTGTGAGGGGACAAGGGAAGGACTCAACCCCAGCCTTGGCTGCAGTCTTAACATCAGGGACAAATTAGCCGGTGGTGTTCAGCTCTGTCTAACAATCCTCAATTAGGGATGGGGTAGGTTTCTGTCTCCCCATGTCGTAGAAAATCCTGAAGCCAAATACACAGATTACAGAAGTCATTCTTTTCTGTCTATCACATAAACAAATGGTCCAGCTGTTATTGCTAAGATTCCAGTTTGAAAACTTGGACTTTCTTGTATAAACTTCAATGTAATGGTATTTAAAGTGTCATAGACAATAAGCATCTAATCCTAGTCAATAAATTGCAGACTAGTTGCATGAGCTTCGAGAGCTGTTAAAGACAGCTGTGCTTTTTTTGTAATTCAAGTCATTTCCAAATTGGGCAGCCCTCCTGGTGTATTTTCAGACAAACACAGTGTGCTCAGAAAATGTGTTGTTTGGAGCAGCACAAGCATGAACGCAAGGGCGTCACATCACCCAGAGACAGAGTGGAGATCACATTCTCCATTTCTAAGAAGCTCAGGTTGACGGGAGGGAATTGCTGAGATGTCTGTGAAATTAGTAAATGGTCCTACAGATCTCCCGAGGGAAAAACATGGCCCCTGTGGAGAAGAAGGGGAATATTCCTATTAACTTCAGTTGAGCCAGCAATATAAATGGGTCCGCAGAGACTCCCATTCCTTTCAGAGAGAAGGGAAAGAGGGCAAACATTTTTTAACTATCACTCAGCTGTTTTGGAGAAACGGCAGCCTGCAAGGTCTGAAGAAGGTGGACAAAGCAATATTTTCCTGGAGCCAGCCTGCTGCCGTGCCCCTGAGGAAGGCTGGTTGGAGCCACATGTGCTCCACCAACGTGAGGTGTCTGGGACACATCTCTATGCACATGACTTCTCCCACTGGGATCAAACACGAGGGGTCAGACACAGGGCTCCCTGGGTAGCAAATCTGGGGATCATGGTCATGGTTTTGCAGAAAGAGCAGCAACCACCAGCCTCTCTAATTCCTCCTGTTGACTTCAGTAGGAGATCGATGCTTCTGAAGACCAGACAGGTGCTTGCAATAAGCTTTCAGAGCCTCCCCACCAGGCTCAGGGTGGAAATCTTGGCTCAGATGTATATTTGCAAGGTATTTCAAATGTTACATTTGAAGCCAGTTAGCACAGGGTCACTGCCTGGTATTGTGAGGCGCCCTGCGGGATTTGGTCGAGTCGAAAGGTGTCTGCACATTTGCTGCTGGGCTGTCACTCTCCCTCCGTTGGCAGCTGTGGTGACAAACATCCAGTTGAGCTGTTTCAAGGGTGTTTTTCCACATCTGTGAGCACCAGGCAGATTAATCTATTTCTTTCCCTCCTGCCCCCCTGTAAGCCATTTTATGACCGTCAGACGGTTTACACCTGAGAAGCAGCCTTGCCTCCTGCAAGCACTGCTCCACGGTGCTCAACATCTGCCCCTCAGCACATATCAAATATCCCTCTCCTTGTCAGCAGCATGAGTAAAACAGACAAGCTGGCGGAGAAAATATAAATCAAAAGCCTCCACTGCCGGGCAGGATTTTGCCGGACCTTTTCATGGGGCCGAGTCCCCGTCACGCTCGCCTGGGGGTGCGCGAGTCCCGCTGACCACCTGCTGCAAGGGCATCCCACCACTGGGCTGGGTTTAAATATGTGCAAGCAAGGTGCTTTTGTCAAACTCACGTCTCCCTGCCTGCGTTGGCCTCGCACTGCATGGGGAAGGGTCCCAGGATGGCCCCAAGCCCGCGGCCGAGACCCCATCCTGGAGCTGGGAGCCTTGGGCTCAATTTCCAGCTTGGCCACAGGCTTCCTGTGTGGTCTTGGGCAAATCATACGCTGCAAGGCCTGCTCTCAGTTTGCTGATATTTTGAGAGAGCCGTGGTTTGGCAGGTGAACGAGCTGCGTACGTATGTGGGGAGAGGAGGTTTTATTATTAGCGCCGGTCGCAACACAAGCGCCGGCTCCATCCGCGCGCGTTGCAATTTTGCAAGCGTCTCGGCGCGGGGTTGGGAAGAGAGCGCTCAGCGGAGCGTGTGTACGCTGGGGTTTCATCCCCGCCTTGTGCGCAAATGGCAGCATCTCCGGGAAAGCAACCTTTGCTGATCCAAGCAGCCGTGAAACTAGTCCATCATCACGTATGTTCTCAGGAATGTGCGCTTGTGTGGGTCTCTGTAGACAACCCTGATTCATCACCTCCAAAGCAATTAATAAAACTCAGCTGGCCCTTCCCCAATATATTGAAAATGATTTGCAATTTGAGAGTGAGAGTCAGTGTTGTTTTTCACATGGAATCAGTTTAATTAATCACACTGTTTGAACAGCTGGGTCCGCCATGCATTTCTACTCGAGTTCAGCATTCCTAGAAAACTTGTCAAGTATGAATCAAAATAATACCATCTCCCTGCTTCCAATGATTAATCGCATATCTCTCCTTCTCATTCACACCTAAACATCAGCTAAATCAAAAGCAGCCTCCTTCCCCACCATTGAGTTTGTGGCTACTCGCCAGTCTAGGATAAATTATCTAGAGAAGGCTTTGAAAAGCTGTTGGTTTACCCTCAAACTTTTGTTATCAACGTCTGTTGCAATTTCACATGTATTAGTAGTCTCTAGGAGCCAGGGACCGCACAGGAAACGTGCGCATTCCAAAATTAAGGATTTGTGGCACAGAATTAAAAAATAAAATTAATTTCTAGCATCTGGAAGTCCAAGTGAGGTATTTGCGGGAGGTCTCCAAAGGGCGTCTGAACAAAGGGCCAGAGTTTTGAAGAATATGGCTCTGATTTCCAACATGAAGTCTGGTATGTCCCAAACATTTCTGTTTGCTTAAAGCAAGACTTTGTCTTTGGCTTTGCGGCAGTTTGCCGATGCAGATGGTGGATCCTGGTCACTAACACCATGTGTGTGCTGTGAGCTTGGGCCATCAGAGTTCATGCACGAAGTGATGGCTGTGCAAGCCAGGATGAACACAAAAGAGGTGAATGCGTGTGGGATTTCTCCATGAGTCCCTCCGGGTCTGGGGGGCTCTTGGCAAGTAGGTACAAGTTACAGCCCCACCAGCCCTACCCAACAAACAACTGGTTTTGAGAATGAAAAAGTGAGGATGTTTGTAAAAACAAGGGAGAGCTTCAGGCAGAAATGAGAAGTTTGGCTCTTCGAGGGCAAAGAAGAACACCTTAGGCTGTTTGAATTGCCTGCCCCAATGGAGTCAGTATAGCAAGGGTCTTAGCAAATTTCCGCTGCAGAAACCTGCTCCCAGCCCTGGGAGGGGTCATGGCTTTTTTTCCTCCTACCGTGCAAGGAGGCAGGAATATGCCATCGGGCATGAGCCTTGAGAAAGCAAAAAGAGGTTAGAAATAGCTGAGCCTTCCCTGAGGACCACCCAAGAGGAGCTAAATACGGGGTTTCTTTTAAGTGGGGTTGGGATCAAAGAAGAAAGGAGATTAGAGCCAATAGGGAGCTAAAAGGTAACATCTGGTCCTTTTCAGTGATCACCAATAGAAAGAGGCTTTCTCTGCAGAAGCGAAGTGTCCAGAGGAGCCTGTCCTTCAGCACGACAGGGGATACAAGTGGGAAAGTCACGCTGGGAGATGTTGCTTTGATGTCTTCTTCTGGTCCCAGCATTTCTCCACGCTGCATGAGAAAGGCACCAGGCCTGGAGCTATGGTCTTCAGCACTTTAGAGGCCATCTTAACCCATCTGTGCTCCACAGAGAAGTGCTACGTGGAGGCACTTGAGCTGCCTTGAAGTGAGGAAAGAGCTGTCTAAAGGGAATAAATACTGTCCTGGTGCTGCCTCACCCCTGTCACAGCGTTACAGGGCCAGGACAAGGCAACGTGCCCCATCTCCAGGCAGCACAGCATCTTCCAGGGATGGGCACATGAACAGACAAGTCCGAGGCTGCTCTTCTACCCTCCTCTCACTGAGGCTGCCTTGACATTAGTGACATTACACCCATCCATTCCCCATGAATGAGTCCTTCCCCGTGTCTCCTATTTCCATGGGAAACACTGTAAAAGATGGGTAGGCAAGGGTGAGGGCAAGCTTTGTGTCCTTCCTGGGCTTGCTGTGAAAGGTTCTGATGGGAGACCATCAATCTTCCCTGTCACCAGGGGTGCCAATTAACCAGAGTAAAGTGCCTCTGGGCGATAAGCAAATCCAGTCGTTGACCTTCTGAGGATGGAGCGATAGCAGGACAAGTCCTTAACTTGACAGCTTAGTGGGCAACACATGATGAGTCCCTGTTGCCAGAGGCCAGCTGGCTTTTCCCAAAGGTTCCCTGTCTGCTTTTTAAGCCTGAGGTTCAGTATTTTGGTGGTGATTTTGCTAATTCTTAAGGACTGGAAAAGGGCGGGTGTCATTTTCTTATGATCATTGTGTTTTTCCATCCCTGCCGCCTGCTGACCCATCTGCAAGAGCCTTGCCACCTGGCAGAGCAGATGTCTTGCAGGCTTTTAAATAGTGACATGCAAGTATGTTTGCCAGAGTACGTATGTCAAATTGCCTGCCAGGGGTTTGTCCTTAAATGTGCTGTTGGCCCCCAATGTAAGAAGGACATGGACCAGTTGGAGCAAGTCCAGAGGAAGGCCATGAAGATGATCAGAGGGCTGGAGCACCTCTGCTATGAGGACAGGCTGAGATAGTTGGGGTTGTTCAGCCTGGAGAAGAGAAGGCTCCGGGGAGACCTTATAGCAGCCTGCCAGTACCTAAATGGGGGCTACAGGAAAGATGGGAGGGACTCTTCATCAGGGAGTGTAGCGATAGGAGAAGGGGTAAAGGTTTTAGACTGAAAGGGGATAGATATACATTACATGTAAGGAAGAAGTTCTTCACTGTGAGGGTGGTGAGGCATTGGAACAGGTTGCCCAGAGAGGTTGTGGATGCCCCATCCCTGGAAGTGTTCAAGGCCAGGTTGGATGGGGCTTTGAGCAACCTGCTCTAGTGGAAGGTGTCCCTGCCCATGGCAGGGGGGTTGGAACTAGGTGATCTTTAAGGTCCCTTCCAACCCAAACCATTCTATGATTCTATGATCCCCTGGTCTGCTGCAAATGCGTTAAATACCAGATTGCTGCAAAAATTAGCCCTCAAAATGAATCACACTTCACTGTCATGTGCTGGTGTTCAAAGTGGCCAGGCAAACCTGGCTTGGTCTGCAAATCCTTCAGGAGCTCTCTGTCATGCTATTTAGCTACTTGGGGTTGTACATGGCAGCAAAGGGAGGAAATAATCTGTCCCCTACAACCATCATTGGCAGAAAAAGCAATTCTGGATGTATCTTGCAGCAAACTCAAGTAATTCTCTAACAGGGATGATAATGAAGTCAGGATGCGAGTATCTGGGAAGATGTGCTGTCTCCATCACCAGGTCGAGCTGGTTCTGCCACAGGGCAGGAGGATGGAGGAGGAGACCTCTGGAGTCCTCCCAGCCCTGGGACCCGCACATCTGTACACACGAAGGATGTGACGATGAAATCATTTTGCTGCTCCCTCAGGCTTCTCACCCACAAATTCCTCCCATCAGATCCCACTTCTTCTATACGTTTCTGGCAAGAAAATGCATACTTTGAAAAAAAGTTTTTTCAAAAAAGAAAAACCCTGGGTTTGCTCTCCATAATGATACCAGATATCCTGCCAACAAAAATACAAACCCTGAAATGGATCTAGTTCTTTTCCCACATTTTTCTAAATATAAGGTCTGAATAGCAGCTCCAAGCTCTCCCTTGGAAAGCAAGCTGTGGCCCAGTGCTGGGGTTTAACTCAGCAGGGAGATGATTGCCTCCGGCAGTACCTCAAGATTGCAACCTGGATGGGGGGTTTCCCTGCAAGTTGCCACCGGCCAAGCTGCTCCATCGATGCTGAAGCACGTGGGCAGCTGTGTGGGGCCAGCCCAGGCCAGCAGCAGCGCTTTTTGCTTCATCCAAGCTAGTGGGAGACTTTTGTTGGGATAACAAATGGAGCAAAACCAGCAAGGTGTTGGGATCCTTGAAGTGTCTGGGTAGACGGGGGCACTGAGGGGGCTTGCAACCAGGTGAGTGGCCACTGCTGACCTCAGATCCCTCCTTAGGGGCTCCCCACCTGGCTGCATTTTGATCACATCCCAAAGGTGCCTACCTGCATTCTTATGAACTGTCTGCAAAAGAGCAATAGGCAATTCCGAGTCATACAGTGGAGCGGAGCAGTCATACTGCCTACATTAGGCATTTCTAGTAGGTAATAGAGACTCTTTCCAGTTTCCCTTTGCAATTCTTGGATTGTAATAAAAAGTTTTAAAAAATAAGTTATTTAAAGATAGAAGAAAAATATAACCTTGAGAACAGAGGTGATTTTTTTCCATTTGTGCACATGCAGTTCATCTCCTCAGGTCTTGTTGTAGGGTCCAGGATGGAGACCATAGGGATTACAGCCCAGATGGGCACAGGTATCAAAAGGATATAAAGGTCTTGATGAGTTCAGCAGCATTTGGCACCAGTGCAACTCAATGTGTGCTGTAGAAGACCAGGGTATATGCATTTCTGGTTGCTTCAGCTCTCTTTAGATACTGTTGAATTGCTCGTGCCCTGCCTGGGGTGCTCTGGGGCAGGGGTATCACTCACGGGAGGTACAGCTGAACCTGGGAGCACCACAGACAAGTTCAAGGCCAGATGGGGAATCAGACTTGAAATGAGCAACCTTTTCAGGGTTGGGGTCTCCATTAAAACCTGAATATCTGTGTGTTTTCAGCTGTACTGTCCTCCTGTGGGCTGCAAGGCTGGGTTATCTTCCACCCACAATTTCATCAGGTCCTGTTCAGGCTCCGTTCCAGGGCTTGGACTGCATTAGGTTTACAGCATCATCCACCACCTCCCCTTCAGGTTGTTCCCATTTGGTCCTTTTGCTCCTCCCAACCC
Organism: Aquila chrysaetos chrysaetos; assembly: GCF_900496995.4. Lineage (NCBI taxonomy): Eukaryota > Metazoa > Chordata > Aves > Accipitriformes > Accipitridae > Aquila > Aquila chrysaetos. Next base: position 4,264,012 of record NC_044005.1, on the reverse strand, counting down.
CTTTGCCTTAGCAGGAGCTGGGGAGGTTGAAGATGCCATGACTCTGGAAACACAGACCGGACAAATCCCAGCTCCTAGCCCTGGAGGAGAGAGATGCACCAAGGAAGCCTAAAGAAAGCCTTCTTGGGTGCTGGAGGTGGGAGTGACATACACCTGGGAGTCCCACTGGACCTGCCCCAGAGCCAGTGCCACCCTCCCAGGGGGTTCCTCAAGCCACGCTTGTCAAACACACTGTCTGTTGAAAGAAATGACCTTTTTTTTCAAACGACCTTTTGAAAAAGGTCATCATTTTGGAAACTGCATTTTTTTCAAAAGACATTGGAAAACACTGATTTTTTTTTCCCCTCTCCATTTTCATTTTTTCCCTCATTCTCTTCTTTCTTTCCCATTTTCAGTGTCTGGATCCTCCAGTCCTCCCAGTAAATGAAAATGTTCCTTCAAGTGGGAAGCTGCAGGGATGTGTCTGGGCGAAGCTTCCCAGGGACGTCTGGCCCCAAGCTCGGTGGGAACGGACACTCATTCACTCAGAGAAGACTTTTTTGTGTGGCAGTTGCTGAAAAGTGCCTGCTATCTGCCTGTGCTGTTTCAAATGTAAGTCATTCAAAACATTCCCTGTGTTTTTTAGCTCATAAAACTGCTGAAGTACATCCTGTACAGTGAACAAATTACTCAGCTTTAAGCAGATATTTATGCTAATTATCCATGGGAAGCTGTTTCTGCCATTGTAGTTTTTCATCTGCTGGCATAATATTCGAAAGGTTTTATGTGGCGTTAACTATCAGCAGTAAAATCCCCTGAAAGTAACATGAGAAGGAAGAATCTGCTCTGCGTACATTTATTTTCTTTAAATGTTCTTGATTTGCCATCTATGAGATGAAAGTGTTTACACTCAGCACTCCCTCCCCATCACTACAGCAGCATTCTCTCCCTGCCTGCTCTTGCTTCAGTTTATTTACTGAAGAATATTCATATTTTGTAAATCCCAGGTATTTATTCCCTTGATTATTTTGGCATGGTGCATTTTGAGGATGTTTGCTTTGTTTTAAGCAAATCCTTTTTCTGCCTTTGAAAAGCAGAGCACTAGTAAAAACAAAGGCAACAGCAATATTTGTTAATGTAAGTCCACGCTCCTAAAATATTTATTCTTTTTTCATATGAAGAAGATTAAATGCTTGCAAAATTCTACAGACACATGCACATATTTGACCCAGAAGGACGTCTCTTGGGATTTGTAACAGCAAATGTGTGTTGAACAAAACGTCTTGGCCCTGTACAAACTTACTTTGTGTTCTAAAAGCCAAAAACTTCATTTTAGCATGACCTTAGAAGAATAGTGATACTTTAGTATTTCCTGGTATTTGGTGCAAGGAATGTTTTTATTTGAATGCAGATGTCATTTGGTTTACAGGAAGGATTTGGTAACATGTCTATGCCAGTACTGCACTTATCCCAAATTTCCTGCTATGGAGGAAGAACATATGTCAAAGCTCACTGTTTGTTAAATTGAAAAGATTCAGTACACCAGAAGCTTCTCTTCTAAACATTGTGACTTTGTGCAATTTACAGAATGTTCTATCTCCATTAAACAATAAACCCTTGACCCCTGGAGCTGGCTTTCAGGATCCTGCTATTTGAGAAGGTAGACATAATGGATGGCAATAATAAATGAAAAGTTCAAGAGGTTAAGGAAAACTGTTTAATTATTTCTCTAGAGCGTGGGCTGCAGAAGAATTGCATATCTGCCTTCTCTCTTGTAGAAACCTTGCAAGGAATGACTCCGGCAGTGCAGCTCAGGCAGGGTATAAAGCAGGTTGCTGGCCCTCAGCTGTGTTTATGAACAAACGGTCTCTAGATACTCTTCCATCTCTGAACCTTTCAGTTTTCTGTGAGTTAAGTCCCTGCCAGCAGTGAGCCTGTGCCAGCCCCACAAACCTCAGCATCTGTTTTGCAAGGATCTTTTATTTGTTAGCATGTGAAAGCTATTGCTCATGTGTGCTTCCCAGCTGTGGTGTACTTGGGCTTGGTATCTTTAAAGAAATCTTTGCCTTAAATGCTTGTTAAACCCCGACACACACAAAGCAGCGCGTTCTCCCCTCGTTACGTGAGCCTGTAACGCAACCTCTGCTAACAGGTCACCCTTCCCTGCCTTTCCTCTACGGTAAAGCAAATCCAGGACAAACTTCGTTATGACAAGAAAATCAGTAGGCTTTTCCTTCCTCCCCTTGAACAGACGTCTCTCTTTTTTTACACTCCTGTTTGGTTTCTGTCACATCGCTTACTGCATTAGATTACTACGGGCTCTATCATGGGACTGAAAGCCTTGAGCTAAAATCATCATCCAGTTATGCAAGTCACTGTACAAACACCCAGCGAGAGAAGGGCTGCTCCAAAAACATCCACGGCAGGGCAAGGGGCGAGGGAAGAGACAGGGATCAGGAGTCGTGCTCAAGGTCACCAAGCACATCCAGGGCAGAGCCCCAAACAGGAGCCTGCTCTTGAGGTCCGACCCTTGGCCACCTGCTGATGGGCATGTCCTTCTGTTGGACACCTCAAACCCTCTGTTGTGGTGTCTCTTGGGAGGTCTTCCACACGCATGGAGTGTGGCAGGGCACAGATATGGGTTTGGATGCAGGTAGGGTCACCCAAGGAGGAGCTGGAGCATCTCTCTCATTGGGACACAGAGCCCTGTGCTGCACCCTGGTGAATCTCCCCCGTCTGTTTCCAAGGGCAAATGCTCTGCTTTGGGGTCACAGCTTGCCATGCAAGATGCCCGACCCCCTTTTTTTTCAGTCTTGCATGGCTTGAGGCCACCTCTGAGGGTGCTTTGGAAGGGGGAAATCTTAATTTAACACTGGGGCCAGGAGATGGAGCAGACCCTCTTTTGAGGTAAATCAGCCTCTATACGTGATGTCCAAGATGCTAGATCAGTCTGCGCTGGCTAGAATGCTGGCCAAGGGTATTTTATGACAGCTTTTGAAAGGGTTTTAAAAGCTTTTCACATTCACTTTCTCCTTCTAAATGCCTTGATCTGCAACTTATACTATCAGGAGTCATTTTCCCAAGATGAGTTTGGTGCAAGAAGCATGGCTCAACTTTGTTCTTTCTAAATAAGTTCCCCCAAATGCGTTTTCCCTCTCTGCCTACTGTGTTGGATATGAAAGCATCCCAAACACAAGCCTCTGGTCTCCCCACAGCACCGTCAAGCGGGTGGGAAACGAGACATCAGGTTGTGACCCTGATGGGACCCTCTCTGTTTAAATAAACAGTCCAGGTTTCATGTAATGTTATACTCCATCATGAGCCCTGGAACAATAACAGTGCAGGAACCACTCACGTGACTTCTCTGGGATATATCAACAAACAGAAGGAGAGGTGAGCATTGGTGGCTCGTGCTGCAGGTTGGATGGGACATGTTCTCAGTCTGCCACTAGATGAGCAAAACAGCTTTCCAGAGCCACCACCTGTAAAGAACAAAATAAAAAAGCTTGGAATGGAAGATTTTTTTGGCCCAAAGTAAGTTCTAAGAAAAAGTACATGTGAACATGGTTTCCAAGCACAGAAGTTAGGCGAAAGGGTCTAATGTTTGTTTGTGGCAATGGAGGGGGTCATCCCCCAAAATGCCTTTGCAAGCAGTCTCCTTTTGTACCATTGAGCTTGTGATGCAGCCTCTTGCCCAGGTTTGGTTTCTTTCCATGGGGGAGCTTGTTTTGGTCTATTAGTTGTAGTGAGAGGCTGCAGCCATGGCCTGCAGGTGATGGAAAAAAAACCCAAAAAAGTCCATGGAGGTCAGAGGTGTCGTGCAGTGAGAATGCAGTCTGTGTACAGGGCATAGGAGCTCATCCTGGCAGAATCACCAAAGCAGAGGGTTTTCTTCTCTTGGTCATAGTCGTGGAGTACGTGCCATTTTCCTCACACTGGTTACTTCTACAATGAGAAAGCCGTGGGATTTTGAGCTCAGTCTTCCTTGGTAAATACCCCATCAGCTAATGACTAAAATAACGATTCCCCACCCTGTCCCCTCCCTTCCCCTTATGGGTGTGGTGGGAGAGCAGTCAAAACCTCTCATTTCCACTCGAAGGTGTAAGGAGGAGCTTTGGCTCATGGTAAAAGCTGTCCCCGCTTGACCTGGCTGTCGGCAGTATCTGGCCCTTTGGCCTGGGGAGGTTCAAGGAGACCGAATAGGATCATGCCCAGCTCCCTCCCTTGGATGCTGCTGGCCACGCAAGCTGGCAAGCTCCAGGCTGGGAAACCTTCACCGCTGCATGCTTGAGTGCCTCTTGGCTCCATGCCACCAGGGCAGCTCCACGTCCAACCGGCACCTCGCCAGCACCCATCCAACCACAGCACAGAGTAGGCTTTGGGCCACTTTCGAACCACTCACTGCAGCCCCAGTGAGAGATTTAGGCACTTGGACTCACAAATGACCCAAGGTCTTTCCACCTTTCCCTGTGGGCGATGTGTCCCATACCCTTGTTGCTCCTCTCTGGAGCATCTCTGAGCGTCCCCATCTTTCCTGGACCCGAAGCTCAGACAGTACTGTAGTGCTGGGGGGAACCCAGGGGACCTGTCTGGCTTACAGACCTTGTTCCTAATTGCATGTCGTGGTAGGATGTGTGCACTGGCGACTTTGCTCAGCTTGTGGTTGTTCTCTGTGTTTGCACAGTTGCAGATTATGTGCAGAACCATCTGCTTGGCTTGTATTGATTCATGTCCAGTTTTTCAAGGCTCTTGTTGGACAAAATGAACAAAAAGTTTATGCTTGTGTTCAGAAAGATAGGCCAGTTGGTGCCTGAGACATCCAGGGATGCCAGCCGCTCCGTGAAATGCAAGGGGAGGATGAATCAGTCTGTTGTGCAGGTCTACCTGACCGACCTCCCACAGTGTGGAAGGGCAGAGGCAGACAGCCCAACACCTATGGTTCACTTTTCCTGTCCGCTGACTTTGTAGGAACTGGGGTAACCCAATTACAGGTGTGCCTGGGCCCAGAACAATGCTCATGTCCCTGTAGCCCCAGCAGTATGGTCTTTACACTCCTCCACCCCATAGAGAGGGTAAAGAGGGTGTGCAGGTTAATCTTGAAAGCAAGCTGTACATGTTAAGTTTCGTCTCAGTTTTTTCTTTTACTTTCCCTTAGTGGAGGGGATCCTGGAGCATACAAGAGCCATGGTTGGGGCAGGATATGAATAAACCCCACGGGGGTTTTTTTGCTTCACACCATGTGTCACCAACCATGTCTCTCTCCTACAAAACCACCCTTCAGCACAACCAGGGCAGATACAGACCCACCATGCTCATGGTTTTCTCTTTTAGAGTGACTCAGGTATCACCGAGGGTCCCAGTTTCTAAGAAATAGGTGATGCCATACTTTGGCAATTTGACGACAGAGCAAACCAACCATGATGGCAAATTTTCTGCTCTTGCGAGTGCATACAGAGGCACTGCTGGAGTGACACCCCCCCCCCCCCCCCAGGAGCTGTCCCTTGTCGCCTTTGCACAGCAGCATCAGGAGGCAGTTCTGGTGGCTTGCAGCTCTGCCAGAGGAACGAGAGGGAGGTAGGTGGCTCAGGAGGTACAAATCTCTTAGGGCCACCCTGGCCAGAGGAAAGCCAATGAAAATAATGACTCACTTGACCCCTCACAAGACAGCCAGCACCCAAAGTTTTCCACGCAGTGTTAAAAAACACCACGCACTGGCCTCAGATCACATCGGCCATGCCAGACTCCCACCTGTTTATGTGGAAAACTTTATGCACCCAAAGCGTGAAGTTTTTCAGCATAATATGTTGGGTGGATCAAGGTTTCCATGTGCTCCAGTGCTGTCAAAAAATGGTGTCTTAGCCAACACAGGACTATACGAGGAGGGCACAGACAGTTTGAGTCTTCAGGAACTCATTTGCAGAGGGTCTCCTGTTCCTCAGGCACTCAGAGACCTCTCACCTCCCACCCTTTTGTATACAGAAGAGCTGCGGATTCAAGGCACCTCTGGAGAATGAAAGAAAAATCCCACTCCTGTACTGCTTTGCAGCTGTGGCCTGGAGGAGAACCTCGACAGAGGTACCCTCTTCCAACTGAAAATGAGAGTATGATGGGTACAAAACTTGGCACATGTGACAAAAAAGGGAGTTGACCTAGGTAAAACAGTGCAAGAGGTCGGATCTAAAAGCAGAAGAGTAGGTGATTAGAGAGCCTGGTTAAGTAAGAAAGTACGTGGACTCCGCACAACATGTTTTGTGTCAAAGGATGAAACGCAAACATCCCCTCTGAGGAGAACTGCCCTTGTCCAGGAGCAATGTCAGGACTTGTGCTGACTGGCGTTAAGCTAGGATGAGAGACTTTTCTGAAGAAACTGAGAAAGCGACCTGGACAAAGGCAACAGCACTCCCAGATGCTCTGGAGCCCATGAACATAGGACGTGGTGCAACCTCCAAGCCAGCTCCTGGGCAAGGGCATTGGGTGTCCTGATGCCAAACTTCAGTCTTCCTGGCTGCCATTTGAACATCTGCCCTGTGTTCCATCCCCTGAAAGCACAGACAACAGAGTGTTTCCTTCCTCTTCGCCTTTTATATATTTTTCCTTCAGCCACAGAACTGCAGAACAGTTCAAGCTGGGAGGGACTCGGCAGGTCTGTAACTTAAACAGGGTCAGCACTGAAGTCAGATCAGTTTGCTCAGGGCTTTTCCAGTCATGTCTAGAAAACCTCCAGGGTTTCACTCTCCAAATTCCTGGCTGGTATTAAATTCCCTTATGAACTTTCTCTTCCCAGGCTGAACAAGACCTGATCCCTCTGCATCTCCCTGTAGGACATGCTCCAGCCCATCTTGGTGGCCATCTACTAAACTCAGTCCTGTTTATCAGCATTTTACTTGTACTGGGGACCCAAACCTACACACTGCATTTAGCCGAGGCTAAACAGGAATAATCGCAACCTCTCATCTGCTTGCTGTGCTTCCCTTGTACATTTCTTCTGTCTTTTCTTGTCACAATTTGCTATGGGTGCCTCATCAAGTAGTTAGAAAAGCTCCAGGCTAGAATAATTTCCAACAGCACAATGTAGTTGCATTTCTCAAACCCAGAGCAAGAAAGCATCAAATAGTAGTAATAAAAAGTGATGTTATTTGACTGAAAAATACATGCCCCAATTACTACAAATTCTGGTGATGAATTCTCTTGCCAGAGAAACCATGCTGCGAAAGGCTGGGTATCCTGGGGACAGTCACACTAAAGCAATGCATTTCTTCTTTGAGGCCTTCTGTTCTTGGAGATTGCTGAGTTGAACTCTAAGTTGATAGAGGTCCTGGGACTGCAGCAGTGAGTGACAGCTTTGTTAAGCTATGATTGATGACTTTGCTACCAAATTCTGATTAATGCTTCCTTTCAAACCCTTCTTGCCCTTGCAATATGCTGTCCATTAGCCCCTGCCAATATCTGCCTAGAATAACCTTCTTGCTGTGATAGGAGTTGTGTGATTATAGTTATCTAAACGTGTGAATAATTGGGAGGTTATGCCATATTACATGCTTCATCAAGTTCTCTATTCAAGTCTCAGGGAAACATTTGAAGTTCAACACTATGTCTCAATTATGCTTGAATTTCTGGCAAGGGAAAAAAAAGTCACATTAACGAAGCTGTCAAAAACACATTCTGCTTTAAATTTCCTGGGACAATTGGACAATGAAACTTGCTCACGCAGTGAAGAGCTGCCTTCTCCTCACACTATTAACAGGCTCTTGACTTTATTGAATTTCTTTCCTGCTTAGGCTCTGAAACTAGATCTTGATAAAAAGGAGTTGCTCAGTAAATGAGTAAGCTCTGTAAACAATAAATTCTGTGCTGAAACATTTATCTCCAGACAGTCTATATGGAAAGCAGTGCAGTTCTGTTGGGATATGTGATGACTTTGCACTATGCTGATATTTATAAATTAGAAAAGAAATAAAATAGGTGTGTTGTTGCAGCCCTGGTACAATATTCTCATTACTGAAAGTGAGACTTTATTCTTATGTGCGCTCTGGACTGGGACTCTGCCCCAGGCAGCTTTGCACTCGAGGACTTTAATGGGGGACAAGCCTTTCCATATTCTGACAAATTCCTTTGAAATTTCAGGAACAAAGTGTTACTGTAGAGTTATAGATGTCAGCACTGCGCACCACCACGGGCTCTCTGAGGGAGAGCTGGACTTTTAACAGGGAAGCCAGTCCCCCAGATGGTTTTTCTCCCAGTGATCACAGCCCTGTGTGCTGGCAGCATGCTCTGCCAGGACAAGGGAAACTGGAACAAGCTGGGGTTCAGTGTTAGTAAATACCAGTTGAGAGGTGGTTGTAGAAGTCCAAGGGGTGTCCAGGAAGACGTAGGAGGGGTAGAAAGATAGCAATAGCCATCACCTCTTGGGCTTGTTCTGCCCCAGTTTCCAGTGACAGACTGGTTGGGGACCGGGAATTCATCACTGAGCTTGTTGTGGTGGAGATAGATGACACCATCAGACAAACCCCATTTCTTTTAAGATAGCATTGAGGAGTTTTATTTTGCACAGCTTATTCACGGAGCTCAGGCCACCTGCATATCAGCTTCCTGCCCAGTACATTGGGGTTGTAATTTTATGAAAAGCAAGGGCTGCTGCTCCATCCTAAGGGAGACCAGGCAGGACTTGTTTGTGGTCATTCATATATAGGTTGTATAATGTAACACAGGGCCGGAACATCAGTGGTGCCACAGTAGGAGTGGTGGGCTTTATGCTTTTGCTTTATGTGTGCTGAGCAGGAGCCACCAGCCGTAGCAGCTCCTCAGCCCACGGGTCTGGAGGGATGGCTGTGCAATACCAGGTCACCCATGAGATGATGGCAGACCCAGTCCTGAGCCTGCCCTGGGGCTTGCCCAATGCATCAGAGAGCCGTGCCACCAGGACTGGCACGACCAGGGTCATCTCCTCGCAGCCTCGGTGCCCCACTCGTGTGGTGGGAGGGCAGGCTGGCAGGCTCAGTGGCAAGGTGCATAACCTCACAGTGTGCCAGAGCATGAAATCACCTTTGATAAGGACAATAGCCACGTGGGTGGTAGCTCTTCCCCACCTTTCACCACTTTGGGTCCTTCCCCTCCTCTCTCGGAGTGCTCCCCGCTACAAATCCCACAGTGAACATCCCCTCTCCAGCAAGGGGCTGGCCATACTGTGGCCACACTGCTTCTTGCCATGCAGCAATGGTGGGAAAGACAAGGGAGTGAAAGGCTGCAGAAAAATCTTAGCAAGGTGAATAAGTGAAGACAGACCAAGTGTATTTATCTTTCCCGAAATATTGCAAAAGACATCCAAGCTTGGCCTACAGTGAGAGCACAAGCAGTGAAGAAATCTAAAGCGTGCAGATGCATTGCATACCAGCATGGAAAAGCGACAGCAAGACAGGGCCAAAACAGGCCAACCACACTCCCTTGGGAGTCTAGGAAGTAAGTGAATCAAAGAGGGCTTGGGGCCAAAACAGGCCAAAAAAGGATCCCTCAGGAGTCCAGGAAATAAAATGAATCAAAGTGTGTTTGGGGCTGATACAGGCCAACCACAATCCCTCTGGAGTCCAGAAAATGAATTTAAGTGTTGTCCGGGCCAAGACAGGCTATTAAACTTTCCCCCACCACAGAACAAGTCAGCTGTGAACTGAAGAAAGCGGGGCCATTCTGCCTTAATAAGGACAGGACCCCAAAACACATATCAGCAGCCTCCTGCTCATCCATTTCCCCTGCTGAAGCACGATGCCCCAGGATGCACGGCTGGTGCTTTGGGCTGGAGTCACCTCCTGGCCAAGACCCTCCCTCTGTAAATTCTCTTTAACTTTGCACAGTCCTTTAATGAGCTCCTCTGCCATCTTCCAGCATTGCCCTGGAGGGCCAGCTGCAGTTGCCTGGGGCCAAGAGTTGTCCTGGCCTCTGTCCACTTATGGCAGACCACGCTTGTGGCACTGTTGACCATGTTCATGGCAGTGCTGGCCACGTTTGCAGCAGTCTTGCCCCCATTTATGGTGGTGTTGGCCATGTTTGTGGCAAAGATGATTTGTGAACTGCAGTCTTTAAAGAGGAGCAGGAATAAGCTGCTTCCACCATTCTAGGCTGCCATGTGGGTCTGGGCCCCTGGATGCTGGGTGGGAATGAGATGTTGACTCCAGCTTCTCACGCTCAGTGGCTGCTCCTCCAGCATGTGCTGCAGAGCCCTTGGGAGCCACGGTACTTCAGTAGGAAAACTAAGCCCACTCTCCTTGGCATATTGGTCCTGCTCCCTGGCACCCAAACTGTGGGGTTAATCCATCAACTGTGGGTCCTCACCTACCCCACTGCCTTCATCCCTGCCCGCTCCCCCAGCACTTTCCCACCGCATGTGCGCCACTGAGCAGGGCAACTGCCTCCGGAGCGGGTCTGTGAGTCAGTCCCGTGGCTCCTGTGGCTGTGAGGCTGATGGCCACAGCATGGGATGGGGCAAAGAGCTGTGACCCCTTTCTCAGAGTGAGGGGAGATGGACATTTTCATGCGGACCTGCTGGAGTACCCCACTGGCAGCAGCCGATGGCCCTGACTCCCTCATTGTGCCTTTCTCTGGGTATCCTGCATTTGGGCGTCTCCATATGAGGATTTTTTTTTTGTTGGCAAACAGTCACAGCAGCAAACCATGGGGGGCCTCAGCACCTTCTCTCAGAGGCTGTCACTGCTATCACTGAGAGGTCATGAAGGGAGTAAAACTAGCGGCCACTTCATTTTATCCATGAAGCAAATGGCGGGTAAATGGGGAATAAATCAGAGGAGGTACTGACAGTCTGCAGTCAGGCATGGGAATTTACTGCTGCAGAAGGTTTATTAATAGAGCTGTGGATATAGCAGCACTGTCTGTAAAGGGCTGTGGGATAATTTAATGACCAGCAAGGACAGAAAGCTGAGATAAGGATAACTGTAGCATCCATATTAACAGTGTTTCCTGTCTGCAGTGGCTTAGCTCCCTCTGAAGGGCCAGCCAGAGATGAAGTAAATCACGGTTCTTCACTGTGAGGGCGGTGAGGCACTGGCACAGGTTGCCCAGAGAAGCTGTGGATGCCCCATCCCTGGAAATGTTCAAGGCCAGGTTGGATGGGGCTTTGAGCAACCTGCTCTGGTGGAAGGTGTCCCTGCCCATGGTGGGGGGTTGGAGCTAGGTGATCTTTCAGGTCTTTTCTAACCCAAACCATTCTATGATTCTATGGTTAGCCTCACCTCAGGTGTCCCTGTCCTGTACAATTAAGGCAAATTGCTATTTATTAGTGAGAAAATTCTTAGATACCAGCACACACCTGAGGGCTGCAAGCACTCCAGTGTCCCCTTAGGCTGAAGGGCAGAGGGGGACCAGGTTGGTCCACCAGGAAAAGCACCTCAGCGTGGCCTTCAGAGGGAGAGATGTCACAAGCATGGTGCTGCAGCTCTGAAGGGTGGAGTGAAGAGAGACAAACACTGCCAGTCAATACCTAAAATGGGACTTTTAAGTAAGTGACCTAATCTTAGTCACCCCTGAAAGCCATAAACAGCTCAGGGAAGGTCATGAGGGTTCTCCTATGAGATACCTGCTGCTAAAAATGCCACCATCACTCATGCCGCTTTTGGTGACCTCCAGAGCAAACAGGTTTCTTTGCTTCGTGACATGCTTTACCTTCTTAAAATGAGCCGAGAACACAAATTTGGCACCTTTGGGGTTTCTCTCAGCCTTTTAGCTTTGGATCAAATTGCTACTGAGAAAGGGATTTTCCATCACAGGTGGCAGAGATGGAGGCAGCCGCACAAGTGGCCACTCTGTGTCCCAAACTGAGTTTATTGGTGTCTCTTTTCCTGATGGACACACTGCAGCAAGGTGCAGAAGTCATTCCCATCTCTCTCTCTCTGCAATGCTGCAGTAAGCGAATTGACCTGGAGTTTATAACACAGCCTGCTAAAATAAATTTCTGGAATTAAACTGAATTTCCTGGATTAAAAATGCAAACCCACCCAGTGCAGCACAATCAATGCAAACTCCTTTTTATTTGGTTTAGCGGCAGACGCTCCCCAAAGTCTTCCTGGGGAAAGTCAAAAACCATGTGTGTCTTGTAATTAGATCTAAATGATTATGAAATTTGGGGAAATTGGTGTTTATGACACCTGCTGAGGTACACTTCCTCCTCCTGCTGAGAGACGACAACGCAGGAAAAAGACCAAGCCTAACTTGTCTGACCTCCTCCTGACCTATGACAAAATCACTCAAGACAATTTAACTTGAAAAAGTGATGGGCTCCCAGTTGTTTGTTGAACTGAAGAAAATCCGTTTCACTTCCAAGTACTAATTTTCATTATTTTGCATCTTTCTTTGGGGGAAAATTCAGAGTTATTTTGAAACCACAGGTGATATGACCCATTAAAACTGGGATTTAAGCATTGGTTTTATGCAGCAGATGGATAAACTATCAGTCACTTGCCTGTAGGTGGAAAAATCTTTGCTTAAGCCATTAACACTCCCTAGCGTAATACTACCTGTGTTAAGCAAAGGGAAATCTGTTTTCTTACTGTGATTTGATATTGGGAAATAACAGGAGGAGATAAGCTTTATAACAGCACTGGAAATGTGTCTGTGGTAATAAATGAGACACGCAGCAAAACCATCCTTGCTGCTCAGCCTATGTTGGCATGAGTCTGGCTGCCCCACTCTCCCACAGGGGATCTGGGGGCAAGGCGGTCCTAGGACAGGCTACGGATGAAAGGAAGAAAAGAGAATCGTGTCTCATCCTGTGGGCTCCCACCATCCCTCCTACCATTTTCACCATGCTCTGTGTTGGGATGCCCCAATTAATGCAGCAACAGCAATAATGCAACCGCGGCTGGTTGCAGCTGCTGTAGAGCACCCGCCGGCTGGGGCACACTCGTATCGCTACAGAGAGCACTGCTTTACAGCAGAACTTTTGTCCTTAGCTGCTCCCATTCATTTCCGCACACTCTGAGTGTCCAGATCCAAGAGGGGGATGGCTTCCAAGGCGAGGAAGCACAGATGTTGGGAAATCCAGGAAGGAGGCTCATCTAAGTATTTAAATATGTAGCTGCTTAAGTGCATGGCTTAACCATGGAAACTTGTTCTTCTGATAGGCCCCATCCAATAGTCACTGAAGTCAATGAAAAGATGCCCCTAGAGTCAGATGAGGTTAACCTGCACTTGGAGAAACAAATGTTGATGCTCCCTTGAAACGCGTATACTTAAAAAGCCGTAGCCCATCCATCCATCACATAGCCCTTGACTTCCACATTTCCCACAAGTTATTGGTTTCCATGCTCCAAACATGTGTCTGTTTCAATGTTACTGGATAATCTCACTGTTATTTGCTGGAAGGGATTTCTGTCTTGTAACTAAGTGAAGGTCGAGGGCTATGGAGTGGGGGTGGTGTTCAGCTTATTATACCTTTTTTTCTTGTGGTTCTCTCTGCGTTGGTTCCTGAAGCCTCCCACATGGATGCAAACCCCAAAAGTTTGCATAAATTATGATGATGATGATGATGAATTTGGCCAAGGTTTCAATCCTTCCCACCGTATTAAAGCATGTGTAGTGCTGCCCTGGACATTATATCTGCTAGAGTGGTCATTTGTTATTTTCTATCTTATTTCCAATTAAGAAATGTAGAGTTCCTGTTTTCTCTTCCAAGTCATGAGGAGAGTAGGACACATAGCAACGTCTTTATCGTCTCTTGCCTTTTGACACGTCTGTAGCAAAGACTGCAGAGGTCTGTGAACAGCTTCCCAGAGCTCCACGTAGTAATTGTAAAATATAATGCCACCCACAAATTTAACAAGCTCTTTCTTCAAACTGAAGAGGAGCCTTTTGCTGTTGCTAACCCACAAGAAAGTCATTCCAGCATTGTATCTTTACAGGAAGAGAGAAGGGGATTTCCCAGTCTCCTGTGGGAGTTTGGCTGGTGGAAACAGGACCAAACTTTTGAAGACTTCATTCACCTGTAGAGGACAGAAGGTCTTTGGCACTCAAGGTGTTCCTGGTGCTATTGTTGGAAAGGCCAGAGGTTAACACCCATAATGGAAAACCATTGCCTGTGGAAGGGTTTCACCCATCGTTTCCCATGTGTCCATGCGAGCCCAAGCCTCTGCCCGGCTCAGGCAGCAATCCTCCCCAAGATACACCTAGGCACTTCGCTGCCAAGACAGCTGTGATTTCTGGGCCAAGGCATGGCTTTCTCATCTGCACGGAAACATGTTTCATCTTCCCCCACCATTGAACCCCTAGTGTTTTGGATATCCTCCCAGCCTTTGTGGACACTCAGGTACATAAAAGTCTGACCCCAGGAGTAGCTAGTGGCTGTATAGAGGGTCCACCTTGTAGAACACCATGGGCTTTGAAACATTCAGTGCAGCAGGTCCCCACCAGTGCTGGTGACTCCAACCCACCCCTGAACATGTCGGGTGCCTGGGCCCCAAGGGCCAGCCCAGCGTTGCACAGCTCGGGGCTGTCCCTCAGGGCATAATCCAGCTCAGAGATGCTAACGGTCTGCAGTGATTAAACACGCTCTCACTCCTTACCAAGAGCTGGGGCAGACACATGCTTGCACTAATGGGTACGTATTTCCTAAAGCACTGTGTATTTTTGCATTTCCTTTCTTTCCTTTTTCTCTTTTGCTCTTTTGCAGCCGTGAAGGCCAAATCCACAACAGACGTAAATCAGACATGCGGAGCTCAGACCAGTTTGTCCCAGCTGAAGATCCTTGAGGGATCTAGGTTCTCCGTCTCTTGGTTATGCAGGTCCTCAAAGTTCCTGACAAGAACTTTTTCCCAGCCCTTTCTTATGCAGGTCGGGTGAATCCCCACATTGTTTTCCCAAGCAATCCCTCTCCACCAACCCTCTCTCCGATGCCACGAGCTGTTTATAAGGTGAGGCAAGGGCTGTACGGAACACCCTGACTCTGATCTCGGTGTGACTTACACGTTGCGCCTCTTGGAGACTTTTCCTGAAACAGCCTACAAGTGTGAACAGTCTTTACTCTATTTCCCCCTTTCCTCTTTTCTTCCTCTGCTCCTGTTTTCAATCATGGGCTGCCCAGGCAGAATAGTGGTCAGGCTTAAAGACTTGCTAGAACTGGATTCAAGATTTATGAGAACTAGATGTAACCAGGCCTCTCCCAGAGGTTTGGGAAGAACAGCTGGAGTCTGGCACTTTCCATCATGACAAGGACTATTAAAAACTAAGAGTTGAACTGCAAAAGCGGGGGGAAAAAAAATGTTTAGGCTTAAAATGCAAAACAAGCGCCTGCAGTATCCAGGCCGTCTGCACAGGGGCCAATTCTGACAGCAAACGGCTTTCGCAGCTGCTGCTAACTTGGGCTTATTTTAGAAACCACTTTAGAAACAAGAGGTTAAAAGAAAAGAGGGAGGGAGGGGGATTTCAGCGTGAGGGCTGTCTGTGTGCGATCTCTGGATGCAAAGCCCCGACTGGAGCGCGGCGGTGGAGTGGTTCACATCCTGCGCTGTCTGGAGGCCGTTTCGGCCGGGCCACCCCACCCAGCGCTGATGTAATGCACCCCGGCCGGCTGTGTTTGTCGAGATCACTAAGGCGTGCGTGTGTCCGGCCATCCCAAGCCAGGACAGCCAAGCTGCTCCGCAACGAGGAGGGAGGGGACGCCAACGATGCAGGGAAATTTGAAGGCTCTGAGCTCCTGCTTGCATGTGGCATATCCTCGGCATTCCCACCCTGTCCTTGCCCTCCATGCTTTCTGTCCTTGTAGGGCCATCTCAGTGTACAACCTGTCCCATGTCCAAGGACTGCCCAAGGGTTGCCCCCAGCTGGGGTTGGGACACTCATGGACCTCCAACTGCTGTCACCTGGCTTGCAACCAGGAGTGGAATGGAGGATGCGGAAGGGATACCAGGAATTGTGTCCCTGTTGGAAAACTGTGAGGACTGTTGGCATCAAGTCTACTGGCCAGGTGGCTTGTGCCTTCACTGATGCAAAGGTGGAGGATGCATCAGCACAGCCAGGTTGGTCATGTTAATTTTTCCCTTCCTAACCAGCACAACACAGATGACTATTTCAGACCTGATTTGCCCACCGACTGAGGTGTCGGTGTTGATTCATAAGGGATCCCACACTCCTGACTCCTGTGTCCCACTTAAATACCTACAGCTTTATGGGATGATTCCATGCCAGGATGCTAGCAAACAAGGCACTTGGGATTTGCCTGCATTTTTATCCACCTTCAATCAAGGCTGCTTCATGCTGTAAAATAATATGTTTCTAATTCACAAAGAAAAGAAACAACCTCCCTATATCTGTTTTGCCTGGCCTGCTCCATAGCTTTATCTGACAGATAACCACCAACAGTGTGACATCCCAGCATGGCCAAGCCAAGGGGTTCTCTGCCTTCTTTTGCTCTGGGCATTTTATCCCCCATTTGACTGGGAAATCTGGGGGTTCTGGCTAGCCAAACACCCACCTCTATCCATTGTTTTTGCTTCATGCCAAATTGTGTTCCAAAGCTCTTCGTTATCTCCAGACAGCAGTCATAAAAAACCCAAAGACTTCACAGGCTGACTTCAACATCTGCCTGAGTATCCATACCTGGATATGTACATTGGTGGAGCATCCCTCTCTCTTGGCTAGTTGAGGCAACCCCACCACCACCTCTTTGGACCCTTTTCCCCAAAATACAGGTATCATGAAGTTCTTGAAAGATTGGTACTCCTGTTGACGGAGAAAGCTCTGCTAGAGAGACGCGCTGCACAAAGATTGAGGGTGTTACATTTCCATGCACCCACTTGCAATGCAGCACCCTTCATGTCAGGAAACGCACATTATTCCTTCTGCATGCTGAAGACAAGCCAAGGGGAGGTTTTTATCCTCATGCAGTGTCCCACACTCTGAGGTCCCAAGTCAGCTAAGTAGGCAATGGTGCATTTAGGGCTGTGTGTCCCCATCTCCACTTGTGCGGGATCTGACATTTGGCCTGGCACAGAGGTTGGTGGAGACGTGAAGATCAAACCAAGCTGAAGTCAATACCCAATAAAACCAATCACGGGCTGAGTGAAACAAGGGAAACATGCTGGTGCAAAAAAATGGCAAAATGATCCAGGAATAGTCATGATGCCAACCTCAGAAGCTTCCTCCAGATTTCCTGGCTGAGAAGAGGTTTGTTGTGATTTGCTTTGGTGTCAGAAGAAGCTGGTAGCAAGAGAAATGACCTTGTCCTTGGTTACCTCTCACATTGCCTTAAGCTCCATGGGCCTGGGCAGGAGCCCGCTACCTCCTTCCAGTCTGCACAAGCAAAGCAAGAAAAGCAATGCAACCAAGATAGAGGGTACTTAAAAGGTAGCAGGAATACGAAACCAAAAATAAATGACCCATAAATCACAGCTCCCAACCCTATCCTAAAAAAACAGGGATAGCTGCACAGAAGACACCCTCAAACAGGGGTTGCATGGCAAAAGAAAGGGAATTCAGCCTTCATGTGCCAAATAAATTAAAAAGACAAAATTGCCACTCTCTAATGTGCTGCAAGACTGGCTCCCAGCTGGTCTCAGCTGAAGCCAGGTTGGCTCAGGAAAAGTCCAGTGTACTGATGAACGAAAGATCTTTTGAGCACAAAGGCACCCATTTGACGTGGCAAATGTCCAGACATGGTGGTGGCACAGGCCAGTCCTCCTTGGGGATGGCAGCACAGCTGCGTCTCAGCAGGGACGTTATTTGGGTTCCACATCTGGCAGCACAGGGTGGTCCAAGACTAGGTTTCTCCTCACCCTAAATTAAGCTGAACTTGTTCTAGTAGCTCTACCCAGGAAAGGTATCTCTTGTGAAAACCACTTTCTCACCTCTCCAGCAAATATCAGTTTAAGAGTTTAAATTCCAGTTCCTACCTTTGGCTGCTCACACCATAGCGATGCTGGTCCTGGAGACTGTAAGATTATGACAGCATCTCCCAAAACAGAAAGAGAAAAATAAACAATATTTCTGAGATGTATCTTTTCCCTTTAAGAAATATCCATGGTCTTGGAGATTCTGCAATATCATTTCAACATAGCTCTTAACAGGATGTAAAATAGGGCAAAGGCTGGCAAACAATGGGAGCACGATTATTATCAACACTCATCTAAAAATATTTGTTTCTGGCTTTTATATTTGTTTCTGGGGGGGGTTTTCTTTTTCTTTTTTTTTTTTTTTTTTTTTGGATGTTAAAAAATCAGCATCTTTTCTTCAATTTTTCATTGTCTCTTAGCAACTGAACAGTTTTGGTTGCACACACCTTTAGGTAAGGAGATGATAGGAAGTGATTTGGAAAAGATGACGTTCCAAAAAGGTGAGCTTTTTCTGCTCAGAGTTTTCAGTTTGGACAGATCTCTTGGGAAAAATTACAGCCAACACCAGCCCCAAACAAGCTGTCCCCTAATGCTACAACATGCAGGCAACAACCTTCCATTAGAAACCTCAATGTATTTACTTCTCCTGCTCTTTGGGACTGCCCTCTGCTATGCACTGTACAAACATGGAGCAGAAAGAGGGTTTCTGAGAGCTCAGAACATCTGCAGAAGAGTGGGCACAGGTGTGGTACTGCTTCACACTTGTTGCTGCTCCACGTGAGACATACGGGCAGAATCTGGCCCCATGGAGTTTCACAGAAGTGAGAAGTTATCCTACCAGGATTGCAGGCTCGTAACTCTGCCAAGACACAACAAAAAAGAACTGTTTCATCGTGGAGGAATATGAGGAGCACATGTTTGGTCAAGCTGGTGGGCAACATTGTTCCTTCACCTCCCAAGGCTGGCTGGGCTCTGGTATGCCCATAAAAACACCCCCTGCTTCCTTCCCTTGCTGTGGGGGCAACAGAAAACCTTGATTTCAGCCCATGCAATTAAAACAAACGGTTGCCACATGTAAATATTTGTGTTGTTAGCCATCTCGCCTCATCCGTGGGGCTCCTAAAAACAAACAGCAAAATGAAACCCTGGCCATTAGAGTAGGACCTGAGATGTGCTGCGGTCTGAGTTTCCTTGGTGCCTTCAGCAGCAGCCAAACCAGCAGGGCCAGGAGGGCAAGGGGAGCCCAAGGTGGGACACTTGCTGGTCTTTGGATCAACACAATGCTCATGGAGTGGTGCTGATCCTGTCTGCCCTCGGTGGTGTGTCTGTGAGAAGATGCTCTTAGAGCCTCCCCAGCTTGCTTGGGGTCCCACTGAGTGTGCGGTCAGGGGGACCATCACACATGTCCGTGTAAAACCTCATGCTCCAGAGGTGGAAAACGCATGTCTGATCTCCGAACCATGTCTGAACCATCCTCCCCAGTGATATATCTAGAGCCCTGGTGCTCAACACATGTCTACCACTACCACCAGTACAGGGGCTCTCTCAGCCGAGGACAAATCCCTCATCCCTGGTGAGCACCGAGGAGTTTTAACGCTCATCCATGCAGCTTGCACCCACGAGATTGGGTCCAGAGAGAGGAACAGCAGTGCTAAAAAATTCCCTGGCTGCTTGTGCTGCTAACCTATGTGACACCTATGTATGAGCCTGTATATTATCCGGGATTGTTTCAGCTCAGTGCAAACATTACAAAATCAGGTCTATACTGTGCTTGTCTCCAGGGTTCCACCTTTTGGTGTTTAGGAGTGAGGTGGATAATTAGACAGGATTTTTTCTTCCCCTGGGAAAAGACATGAAACCTGGATCATTTCTGGCTTTCCTTGGTGGCTGTCCAAGCAGAAGTTAAAGCTCTCACAGCAATTTCTCAAATCCCCCTCTAGATAACACAGCAGCTGGGTTTCAAGGTTATTCTCAAGGGTGTAATAGCAGTATTTCTTCTTCACTGCAATACCATGATCTAATGCACGGTTTCAAAAAGCTTTAGGACAACTTTAAAACTGGAAAGTGTTTTGCAAAAAAAATTTAAAAAAACCAAACCACCCTGTTAATTCCAGTCTGCTTTCTTTGTGCTCTTTTGAATAAGTTAGAAAGCAAACTGGGAAAATTTAATTTACACCAGGGGAAAAAAAAAGAATACTGCTATTCAAGAGAAGAAAAAAGTCTACACTGATACTGTTCCACTTCAACAATTCTTTGTAGCATATCCCATCTATATGTATGCGGTATAATATATATATAAAAATGTTTTTCCCCCCAGGGTTTTCTTTTTAAAGATTTTTGCCTTTTCACATGTGAACTGTAAACAGACTGACAGATGGAATTCTTTTGTATAAACTGTTTCAGATACACTATTCTTCCATGCCTATGTCAGTTGTTTACAGTATCAAAAAGCCACAGATACGCCTAAAAGTAAGGAAAGTTGGAATTTCTGCCAAACATTTGGATACCATCCATCCTCAGAGGCTATACCCTCACTGCACCGGGTGGTGCTGAGGAACTTCTCACTAGAGGCATCTCCACAAGATGTGTGTCAGCGGGAGGCTGGGGGATCTTCAAAGAAAGGGCTGGGGAGGGAAAAAAGGGGCAGTTTTGCAGACTGTAGGCCCCCAGATTTGCTGCTGCCAGTGTCTACACTTGCTAATGAGCGTCTAATAGACTGGTGGCTGTTGGGCTGGTGATGGGAACATCTGGAGCTCTCCACGTGGGTGGTGCAGAGTCCCCATGGCTTTTTTTTTTTCTTGTGTGTTTTCCCTCCTTGTTTTCCTGCCCTAAACTGTAGACTCATAGAATCACAGAATGGTTTGGGTTGGAAGGGACCTTAAAGATCACCTAGTTCCAACCCCCCTGCCATGGGCAGGGACACCTTCCACTAGAGCAGGTTGCTCAAAGCCCCATCCAACCTGGCCTTGAACACTTCCAGGGATGGGGCATCCACAACCTCTCTGGGCAACCTGTTCCAATGCCTCAACACCTTCAAAAACTTCTTCCTTATATCTAATCTAAATTTACCCTCTTTCAGTTTAAAGCCCCCTTGTCCTATCACTACATGCCCCTTTAAAAAGTCCCTCCCCATCTTTCCTGCAGGCCCCCATTTAGGTACTGGCAGGCTGCTATAAGGTCTGCCTGGAGCCTTCTCTTCTCCAGGCTGAACAACCCCAACTCTCTCAGCCTGTCTTCAAATGCCAGGTAAAGAGTCTAACCCGAAGGGCCATCATGTACCAGTACACAGGGATCTCCATGACAGTGATTCCTGGTGTGTGAGTCTTTATCAACCTCGCTTGGGCCTTTAAAGTGTGCAAAAAACCACAGCCTTGGAACAGAGTCATCCCAAGGAGTCCTCTTCTAGGGAGAGCGTATTTCACTGGAGGCACTGGTTTAAGCGGTCTCATCTAGCAAGCTTCTCAACCCTGTCACAGAAACAGCTGTACTAGGTGATCCCCAGCCTCATGTCAAAGCCATGTAGACAAGCCTTTGTTTTCCCTGAACTCCACTTCTGACCCTTGGGAGCAAAGAATAAGGTTGTCAAGGATGCCTGCAGTGTGGTCCATCAGGAGGATCACTGGGCCTTCAGGTCTGAGGGATTGGGTGAGCCTGAAAAGGCCAAACAGCCTTCAGATGAAAAATCCTCCCCCAATCTGATAAAAAAGAGGCCCCATGACACAGAGGAAGGTTCTGTGAGTTTTTGAGTTTAGGGAAATTAGAAAAAAGGGCCTCTGAATGGCAGTGTGAACAACTTGTCCCCATAAGGCTCCCTAGGGGTTGTCTCAGGGGCCAACCCCCTTCTTTCCCAGAAGGCATGGTTTGGGAAAGATTTTGCTTTTGTTCACAAGGACATTTATTCATCCAAATTTGGAGCTCAAAAAGGTATCAGCACCAAACACTTTGGGAAAAATCTCCATAAAAAACAACAACAAACCAACCAAAGAAAACAACCTCCAACAGGCCAGCACATCTCACCGCCCGTATTTGCCATCAGAAGTTGCTCTGCCTCAAGCCCCTAATCTCCATTGGAACAAAACCACTCAGGAGTTTGCACCAACACCAGTGATGCTCTGGCTGGGGAGCGTGGATACAGCACTGCCGACTCCTGGCTTGACAGCCCGAGCTTGCCGGGCACCAGAGCAGGCTGCCAGCCCAGCAGCTGCCCAAACATGGTGAGATGTAGAGCTTGGTCTGCTTGGGCAATCAGGAAATCTGCCCTCAGCGTTTACTTGGCAGGCTCAGTACCTTCTGCTAGCTATTTCTTTGTACCACCATATTCATGTACAGCCACATTTCCATATTTCCAACGGGTATAATACATTGCGATATTGGGAATACGGTGGCAGGCAATGGGGATGTGATCAAGAAATGCATGAAAAATTCAAGAACAGGCCTAAGAAGTTGCTGTTTAGGTCTCCACCCTGCAAGTGACCGTGTCTCTCCAGGCTTCCTCCAGTCCTCTGCACCACAAATGCTTCAGCATCCGTTCATCCTTTGCAAAGTCTGTATCTATCCTCCTTTTCCATTCAAATCCTCAGCTGGGAGTCCATCTGACATGTCTCAAAGATTGTCCACTGTGGACTGTAAGCAGGATGGTAGATGCATCCTGGAGCATTCCTAGATGACACTTGTGCTACCTTGGTGCTACCATGTGAGCAAAGGAAGCTCAATAAGTAGATAGGGGAGGTCCATTAATGGATCTGTGCTCTGCTGCAATACAGAGGAGTGACATGACTGTGCCAAGATCAGACTGGACTCAGGAGCTGAGCAAGAACCCGATACAGTCATGCCTTAAACAGAACCCTGACACTGTGTGATTTCACAGTTTCTTTGCAACGCTGTGCAGAGCGTTTGCACTTTTTGCACCTGCTATTTGTAGGTGGGTAGATCAGCAGGTCCCGTCCCTCCTCCTCTGTTCACTGTTGGTGATGTTGTGAAGCAGACAGCTTAGAGAACGTACGCACCCCAGCACCTTCCCAAAACCCATCTGAGGTGTGAGCGCGGGATCTGGGGGCTACACGGCGTGCGCTATAGGATGGACGAGGGCATCGTAGAAATCCCACTTGCGCAAACGACCTCTATGGAAGCGTGTTGTGGCTCTGAGATGGAGAACACCAACACAACGGTGTGCGTGACTTTGCTGGCTCTCCCTGCGACACAGGCAGCACTCAGCTACTTGCCCAGGCAAGCGCAGGCTCCTCTGGCTCAAGTGGAAGAGGGCTGCTCTCCTCCGAGCACACGGGCTGGAGCTGTTGTTCCCGAGGTCTATGTAGCCATGGTGAGCTCTGTGGTCATGTAAACATTACACAATCACGAGCCCCCGCTGTCTGAGGGCAGCAGAGGCACCACCGGACTCCTCCTCTTTGGATTGCTCTTCCTGGGGGAGTGCAGCACTTCGTGAAGTCATGACAGCAAACTCCAGAGGTGCCGGCAAGCCCACGGCACACTCTGAATTATACTCACATTGCTGAGAGGATGGGTCACATTTCTGGGAATCCGCCCTGACCTCCTCTGGTGATGCTCTGGCTTCCTGAGGATGGAGAGATGGAACAAATAGATGCTTCTTGCCCAGTCTTCAGTTCCACTTGAGGAACTTTACGACTCCGGGTGATTAACAAGCTCCTGAATACTTGCAAATAGGGCCTTGCCTAGTGGACAGACCTCCTGGACAGACATCCTGGAGGTATCGTGTCGGCAGCATGCCCTGGGGGCAATGTGGCAGGAATCGGGAGGAGAGAGCGCTCTGGATCTCCCCCATCATTCCTAAAGGGCTACCGCTTGGTGACAGCAGGACACCGTCTCCAGCACAAGTCCTTGGTGTGCTCCTTGACGCGGGGGCAACGTGGTTTGCAGGTAAGACCACAGCCTTGTCTGTGATGGGGAAAAACCTATGGACAGGTTATTTTCTGCACAAAACCACCTCCTCTGCTTGGAGAAAGGTGGAATCCTGTCCTGCAGCTAAATTTAAGACAGATCAGCTGATGTTCCCTAAACTATTTTGCCACCTACATGTACCAACTTATTAATTTGCACACTGCAGTTTTCTTTTGAATTTCAGTTTTAAAAATGCAGGAAGAAAAAATTGTACGTGGGCAGCTTTAGCCTTTCCCAAGGAGCTGCTGGCTGCTCTGGTGGGAAACTTCAGCTCCTCGAATGAGCTGAGGAGAGGCAAAGCAAGGTGAAAGCAACTCGATTTGTCCACCTTCATCCCTGGCAGCTCCCTGCAGCAGCAGGAGAGGGGAAGCTGCGGGTAGAGCCACGGCTGGTTAGGTCGAGAGGGGAGCTGAAGCACAGACCCTTTCCACAAGCCGGTCTTGGGCCGACTTTGAGCCTCCCGGACCCAGCACAGCTCTGCAGATGGTCGAACGAACGCGAAACGCCCTGTGAGACGCTGCCAGTGTGCCGCGCGAGGAGCTGGGAGTGCTTCTTGTGAAACAGGAGTATGAGGAGCAGACCTTTTACCGCCTATTGGAAACAGATTTTTTTCTCGACACACAAGCGCAGAAGCGATTCCTCTGGAATGAGAGCCCTGACCAAGGCTGGGCGACAGAAAAGGGTTTCCAGCAAATTGCGGGGAGGAAGGAAATCCACCCGTGGGACAGATGATATTGTCTTTTGTTTTACTTTGTACCGCTGATTGGTGAATGCTTTTTGATTTCACAAGAATTTCTGGGTTTTGTAAACTTCCTTCAGAGATTTTTCTGGGAAAAATGGAAACCGTGCTCAGGGTTCTCCTTTTCCAAACAAACCACTCAACATTTTCATTCGAATTAAAATTTTCCACGGATAGTAATGCATATTTCTCAACCAGTGTCATAAACATGGCAGGCACTGCATTACCATCTAGATAATATTTGTACTCCAGCAGCCGGAACTCAGGTCAGAGCCCTCTTCTGATGGACCTTGTGTAGTGAGAGACAACCTTGCTCTGAGGACTTCATAATCAGAAGGGAAAAGACAAAGGGCGAGAGAAAAGAGAAAAATACTATAAATATGCTTTAACAGATGGGGCACTGAGGTGGCAAAAGATGAAGTGATTCGTTTGACGTCATGATCATAGGAAAACTAAGCCAAAAAGAAGAACTAAATCCATCCCTCTTGGAAGGCTCAGCACATATCTTTAACCACAGCCCATCCTTTCCCTCTGGGGCTATTGCTTTTTGGTCAAGCTTTGCTCTTCACTAGGAGATGGCACTTGGTACAGCACTATTTGCTGAGGATCAGCCCCCTTATCGGGGCATTTCTTGGCCAATTCATCGAGTTCATCGCCTGGCAGGTGGGCATGATGCCTGCTTGTTCCCATTAGTCCCTCCCAGAGAGACCCAGAGCCCTGGTGAAGCTTTGCTTTATGGCGTTGGGTGTAGGCAATGCTGAGGTTGGAGATCCGAGGCTTTGCCACTGCTTTGGCAATAATAATAATATTAATAACAACAACAAAACCAGACTTGGATCTCGGTGGCTTTCCCTGGCTGCCTGACACCTGCAGCCATGATCGAAGGGATCCTGCAAGGTGAGCAGAGCACCCATGGCAGTGTCCCCTCTGTGGGGACAGCAGGAGAACAGCGGGTTTATCCATCTGGGAACCGGGGAAGACACTTAGGGCTTGGTTTCAACCCACCTGGCACGCTGGTGGATCCCTGGCAGCACTCCTTTGACCATAATGGAAAACATGTACAACACATGACCAAAATCTGGAGATTTACACTCCCTTTGCTTCCTGCAGCAGCACAAATCATAGGATGGCCAAGGGAGCCGACCCTGTTCTTCGTCCTCCTCCTGTGTTTCTTGCAGCTGATGGACAACTTTCCCAGGCCAAATATGTGGTCTGGTGATGGGGACAAGCCACTTGCTGCTGACCCCAGGAGCAGTTGACGCTTCGGGGAGGGACGGGCTTGGGGGAGCGCGGTGGCAGCGGGGCAGGTTGCCGAGCTCTGCTGCGGCTGGCGTGCGGAGCGGGCTGGGATTAGGGCTGGAACTCGCAGCATTTGGGCCATTGTGCAATGCCGGGCAGCTGGAGGGTTTCACTTTTCAGAGGGGAAAAGAAAATGTGAAAAACTAGAACCAGAACACTCTTTTCTTCCCTCCTTTTTTTTTTGGACCTATCCAGAGCTTTCCACAATGCTAGTGATTTAAACCAGGCCTGGAATATGAATGCAACTCTAATATTTCTACCTTATTCAGTTACATTGATGAGTCAAAGAGCTGGCTGAGGCTGAAATGCAGCAATGTATATACACAGGCTACAGCTGAAATCTCCCCTTGCATAGACACCTTGTCAGCTAGGGCTGGATCCAGAAGGTTAATAATGTTCTGTCCTTTTGGCTAATTCTGTGAGCATGGGAAAGAGAATATGAATTTAATTTAAAATCTAGACATTCCTTCAGCTCTGGGACAGAGAAGACAAAGCTAATTTCACCGGTGGGCGGAGGGAGATGGAAGGGGGGCACGTCCTGAACTCTGCATCCAGGCTAAATCTGGCCTTGGAGCTGATTTCTTGGGGCATTCGAGCCCATGGGTATAAGACAGCAGTGCCATTTCTCAGTGAGGAATGAGGTTGCACCCCAGCACAGGGGCTAAGGGGAGCAGGTGCCTGGGGTGCAGGTCAAGCACCTCGAGTGCAGGCATCCCTCGCTGTCTGGACTCGAAGGCTGGGAGAGCTGCCGGTGTCTTTTCACAGGGACCAGGGGATGGATGCAGTCTCAGCATCTAAGCAGGGAGCAGGGGAGTCCCCCAGCCAAACATCTGGATGGTGCTGGGAGCGGGTGCTGGGCTTTGCTTTCTGCAACCCAGCCAGAAACCCTCAAAATGGCCTCCGCTCCCTTTTCGTCCCTCATCCACATCTTCAGCCTTCTCACGGTCTCCCCTCCTCCATCCCCTGTGCCAAATAAATCTCCTTAGAGTTTAAATAAATGCTGTAGTGTCCTACAAGTCTTGCAGCCTTGAAGAGAAAAAAAAAAGGGAAAAGAAAAGAAAAGAAAAGGTATTAAACCTGAAAGAGAAATAGTAGATGTGCATCTTCTTCCCTTTGGTCTCTCTGAAGGCTATTAAGTGATGCAGGGTGACTGTGGACAGGTACATGCAAATAATAGGATCAAGGCAGCAGTACAAAGGTTTGTCTCCCAATCTTAATGCAGGTGTGGGAGACACAAACCAGGTGGCTAAAAGGCTCCTTTGTTTGAAGCTGTCAGGAGGAGAAGCTGATAATCTCATGCCTCATCCCTAAACTCTCTTTCAGCCGTGTCAAGGCATCTCCTCACATCAGGAAGTCTGCAATGACATGGCTATGTGCTAAGCTCAGTTAATGTGGTCCGAGGTTTAAACACTTCAGGTTGAAAGTGGATAATTGGTGGTAGTGGATTTTAAAAGCTCACACAGGTGCCTTTGAAAGAGGTCAGGAGTCAAGTGCATCTCTCCTATGAGAAATGGTGAGCCTTTCCTAAGGAGATCAAAATTCTTCCACGGAGAGCCCCAGGGCATTGTAGGAACTGTTATTAATTTAGTTCTGTATGTTCCAAATAATGGAAAAACGATACCACATGTGTACACGCCTAGGAACCGGGCACGTTCGCTCCAGATAGATAGGCTTTCACCTGGCACTCCTGGATCGTTAATTAAATAATCCGCTCTCAGCCCAAGCAGGAGCAGCACAGGAGCTGCTGTCAGTGGGGGTTCTCCCAGCCGGGGCACCCGAGGCAGAGGAGATGCTGGGTGCCAAGCGAGGGTGGGCACTGCATGACATCAGCTCGAACAGTACCCTTGGGGGGGAGGACAGACCCCCAGCAAGCATCTCCCTGGGGGTCTGGAGGGCTGCGATGTCTCTCGCTCAGGTTTTCCAAGCAGCCAAGGGATTTGGGCACTTGGGGTGCACCCTTGCTCCTATGGGGCGCTGGGGTCCTGGTGCTGCCACCCCAGCCCACGAGCTCTCTGTTTTCAGGGCCATGCTGCAGGCATTATACACGTATACAGCCCACCGGCTGAGACCTCCCTGCCACGGTCAGACCCTTTTCTCAGCAAAGCAAACGCTGCAAGTACCTAAGCAGAGTTCACCTTTAAAAGACAACCATTCTCCCTTGTCGCCCTATTATTTTCGCCAATTGTGCTTAATTAAGAGAAAGCTGGAGGAAATTAGCATCCAATTATTTTCTCATGGTGGATTTTTTTGTGTCGGCCGCAAGACATAAACTTGCCTAAACACGCAGCACATGAAAGCGGCTTTTGCCCACGGCATATCGAGTTGCAAAGGCCCCGCACTTGCACCGAGCTCTCCCCAGCGGAGCCCTGCACCTGCCCGGAGCTGCGGGGAATGTAAGAGGGCTCGGCGCGGAGCAAAGACAGCTGGGCGGATCAGGGCCAGAAGAAGCTGGTTTTGTCCCATGTTCACCATGTGTTTGAATTTGCAATCTGAGCACCCGGGGTGACATGTGCCAATAAAGCTGAAAATAGCATCGTTGTTACTCATATTTGCATTGAAAGTGCAATTCGGTCTGCTTTTGTAAGTGGTGGCTATTATTAGCTCCTAACCCCGCTGTCACAGATGCCTCTAGGTTTACCTATTCAAACAGCTCTTTTGATTTGAAGACCATGTTATTTGCCGTTTTGGTGTGTGCAGCCCAAATATGCACAGAGGCAAGGCATCACATGAGAACAAGCTTATTCCAATTATGAGAGAGAGCAAGGAATTTGCTCCTTGAAAATGTTCAGATGAATTTGTTGATATTTTTTGAATGGGATGATATGGCATTTTTTGTAATAACACACCTACCAGTGCTGCTGGCTGGGTGCATTGTGAGCAGGTGCTCATTTTGCCGACAAAGTCGTTAGGATAAAATAACTGTTCCCATCCGTCCTCCTTAAGTCTTTGTCTCTGTTTCTGGCTGGGGACAATTTGGGAAAGATTTCCACTGGTGAAAAGATGTTATGTATTTGTTATTACTATTTGCCGTAAACTTATTTGTGTGACAGCAGCCAATCAGAAGCTCTGAACAGGCACAAAGTAAAAAATATGGTCCCCGCTCCAGAAGCTTTAAACTACCACAACTCCCCATCCTCTGAATGGTGGCTCGGAGCTTATCCATTTAATTTCCATTTTATATGGTATAGTTTGAAACTGAAAATTGCTGGGAAACAAAACCAAATGAAGCCTTCACCTTTGCAGCATGGACCATGGGAATTATTGAAATGCTTCTTTTTGTTCTAGTTTCTTACCTGAGAAGTGATGAAACTAATGCTTTCTTGCAGAAAGTTTCACTTTTGACAAAGTGATCTTTCCCGAAGGAGCAAGTATCTCATTCAAAGACATTTCCCAAGCTCTGGTAAGTAAGGAACGTAAGAACAGTACTTTCCCTTTTTTTTATTAATATTGTTTGTTGGTGAAATGGCTTAATGGCTGCAGGGTCAATTGACAGATAGGAGGTAACATTGTTCTTCTCCTCCAGTGAATGTAGTGTTTGGCATGACTTCAAAATAACCCTATTGTTTGTCATCTTCTCAAAATACACTATAAAACCCCTGTTAAAAGGAAAGATAACGTTTTCTAAGCATAAGTCAAGTGCCGGGTTGCCTTTTTTAAAGCTGCTTGATGAGAATTAATGGTGTTGGATCTCCTGTTTTAAACACATTTGGCCAGGTTTTCTGGAGGCACCTAATTTATCTTGAGGCTCTTTCATCTATTATCTAACTGTGAGCTTGTTCGTAGCTCATCAGCCATCCTCGTTTTGACAGGGGGCCTTGTGATGAGTAGCCAACAGCGTACAGTGTTGGGGCCGTGTGTGTCTCTGGCAGGAAGGTGATGGGAAAAGGCTAACCTTCTGCCACTCCTCCCAGCACTCAACAAAACCAAAAATAGAGTCTTAGATCATCACGTGTCCCGTGAAGCCCTTCGATGTGGTTCCTGCATCCCAGCGTCAAAGCAGATCCTTGCCAGATCAGGTCCATTTAATGGACAAATGGTACCCTCGTCCCCTTGTGAGAGCTTGGAGTGGTGTTTGGGGAACTTCCTCCTGTCGAGGGGACAGTCTGCGATAAAGAATTGCTTTGGTCAAGGCACAGTGTCCATGGAGCCATCAGTAAAGAGGAGAAAGCAGCAGAAGTTTTGAAAAAAAAAATAACCTTACCTAATAGGAGGGGGGAAATAAAGAGCTTATGTAAAAGCTCTTGAAATGAAGAGTAATTTTTCCACAGTTCGGACCCAAGCAAGAATTATCTGGTGCATGATTCAGGACCATCACAGATGTGTAGATTTTGGGTGTGAGCACCAAAGCCTTTCTGGAATCAGCTGGAGAAGTTTTGCAAAATCAGGATGTCGCCTTCTTTTTTCTGCTTTCAGCATCGATATATGCAAGCGCTTGGAGTAGCAGCTACGAAGCTGCTGGAAAGTTTGTCACCATAACACTGGCTGTTTATACTTTGTGTGAATGAAAGAACAGCTTTCTTCAATTAGGCTTTGTACTTCAGCTGGCAGGCGGGTGCTGATTGTCTAAAACTCCACCTCTCCACGCAGCTCTTCTCCGGGAGCCGATGGATGCTACGCACGTCAGTGAGCCCGACTGTGCTGCTGATGCGTTCTGCTCACAATGGGACAAAATGGGACACATCCAACCAGCAACAGCGATTCAGTTGTATTGACTCCTCTGGCCTGGTGCAACTTTAGAATCATAGAATCATAGAATGGTTTGGGTTGGAAGGGAGCTTTGAAGGTCATCTAATCCAACTCCCCAGCAATGAGCAGGGACATCTTCAACTAGACCAGGTTGCTCAAAGCCCCGTCCAACCTGACCTTGAACACTTCCAGGGATGGGGCATCCACAACCTCTCTGGGCAGCCTGTGCCAGTGTTTCACCACCCTCAGCGTAAAAAATTTCCTCCTTATATCTAGTCTGAATCTGCCCTCTTTTAGTTTAAAACCATTACCCTTGTCCTATCCTTTTTTGATGCTTTTCCTCTTTAGTCCCTGCTCCATCCATGTGCAAGGAGTTGACATACCAGGGAGAAGCCTGCTGGTTCCTAACAAAGAGTTCAAGCTCATTTTAAAGCCAGTGGTGTTGCAGGGACAGCAGACTCTTTCCATTGTCTTCAGCAAGTTTTGAATAAGTTGCCTGGATACCTAGCTATGTAACACAGCATGTGTGACCGACCGATAGATATCTATTTAATAAGAAACAGTGCCTGGGAAGGGAACTGCCTCGATACCAGTGTGGATTTATAAGACACTGATTGCACTTTGTCATGCAGTTTTGCAGATTGAGGGAACTGGGGCGGCGGGGGGGGGGGGGGGGGGGGGGGGGTATGGTTTACCAGAAGCTGATAGCAAAGCCATGGCAAAAAATCAAAATGCAACACCCATGGCAGCCCTTCACAGGGAAAACTGACTTATAAATTAGGATCTAGAGAAATTTGTGATTTTACCTTGGAATTCCTTTAGAGCGAAATATGTTTCCTGGGTCAAGCCGTGACAGTGAAAAAATTATGCAGAGATTCCATGATGAATGAACGATGGCTTATAAAAATTAAAAACAAACGTACATCTTCACGCCCAAGCAGGTACACATACCATGCCAATAGCTCTCTGTTATTTGTCATCTCTCCTTTTCTGTTTGTATCTTTTACCATAACCAGCCTACAGAAGAAGGAATTACAGGAGATGTGGTTAGCTGTCCCACCTCCTGCCGGGTGGTTAGATACCCGCAGAGATATGGTGCAACCTTGGGCACTCACATGGTTGATAATCCCCTGCTGAAGCCAGAGCTGGTCATGCTCTGGTTTGCATGTGCCCAACAGAGACTCATCCATGGAGCATGGATGAATACCCCTGGGAAAGGTCACTATATGAGTGCTCTGGTCTTCCCGGCCAGAATCCTACATGTCCCTGACCCATTCCTGCAGCACACGGTGTGTGGGAGCACAGAGCTGGGGTGGTGTGGCATCGCCTGTCGCACTTACAGCCTCCAACGTTAGGATTACAGCCCAGCCTAAGCTACATCTTCAGGGGGCACGGCGGGGGCTGTGCCCAAACTCAGCCAGCTGCCCAGGGTGCCACGTCCTCGCTGGGGTGCATCACGACCTGCCAAGCCTGAGCTGAGTGCCCGTGGGAAGACAGGCACGAGGGAAAGCAAGGAGGAATAACAGAGGAAGCCTTACACGGGGAAAATGTCTCATTGCTCTTAATTAGAGAGAAAATAGGCTGTTTTCTTTACTGCACATCTGTGCTGACCCTCTTAGCAGGAATCTACCCAGATCGGAGCGTGCCTGCGAGGTCCGGGGTGGGTGAGTAGTGAGTGGTGTTCATGCATGAGGACGCAGCAAAATTGTGACTGAGAAAGGAGCAATACTTCTTCATGGCATTCGGAGGTTACTTGTAAATCGTTTCCCTGGGAATAAACACAAGCACCAATGCTGCGAGACCCTGCTCAGCCTCAGGAGAAAGAACTGGTCTTCGTGCTCTGAAATCAGACTCTGGGGTTTTTTTTTTTTCCTTCAGGCTCAAAATATTTCTTAATAATAATCAAAGGAGAAACAATGGCCCATTCACAGGTACGTTCAGCTCTTCCTTGTCCTAGGTCCAAATGGGCATTGCTACTGAGAACTGCACTAACCCAAGGCTTGGCAGACCCAGGTGCAACCTCCTTCTCTCCTGGGGCTTTCCAGTCTAACCCTGAGCCAGGTAATTGGCCAGCTAAATCCCTTTAAAAGTCTGGGCCTTTTCCTCACTTCCCTCACTGTAATTCCTCCTCTCACAGGTGGGTTGTGAGATTAAACACATGAAAGACTCGGAGGCACCGAATGCCGCTGTGATGAGACTCACCTGACAGAGAGATCAGCTAACCACCGCAGAGCGGAGGGCAGCCCAAGCTAGAAAATGCCTTAGATTTTTCTACCCGACAGCAGGATGGCCTTGTGGATAATTGATTTCCCCCTCGCAAGGCCTGAAGTATATTTTTAGGAAATGCAAACATTTTTATTTTCACTACCTACTTTTCTTTCCCCCTCAATAAATGGATTTTCCTACACATGGGCTGGCCAGCTGCTCTGAAAATTCAAGAAAAAAATCTCATTAACTTTCCCAAAGCCTTAATTGTTCCATTGATTTCAAGGCAGTAGGAAAGCCCATCTTTCAGTGGCTCCTTCGCCCTGCTAACAACTCACCGTAATCCTTTTCATAATCCCCAGGAATGCCGATCACTCCAGTGGAGTTTGATTCTCCTTGCTGATGAATTACAGGGTATTTTATATCCTCTTGTCACAAACCCCTTCTTCTGCCTTTACTCTTTCAGCAAGGGAAGTCACTTTTATGTTACCCATCAGGCCTTCCCCCACCATCAGCGACCTTTTTCTCTTAGGTACACAAAAGCAAATGTTCTGGAAGCTCTTTAAAATACCTGAGCAACTGGTAGTAAATGAGTAATTTCCTGTTGTTCTAACCTTTTTCTTTTCGGCTGAGTAGTTATCTTAGCTCGGTATGTTAAGATAGTTGCATGATCTTCTGTGTTTGAGTGGATAAACATTATCTCAGCTCATTCCTGAGCTGATCAAACCGATTTTATAAACAGCCTTTCATAGTGGAAAAAGGGTTGGGTTTTTTTTTTTTCTTTCTTTCCACGAGCCTTCTAGGCTGAAGTTTGGCGGATGCTGGCATGCGGGAAAACTACTGTATGTGTGTCTGCATTGCAGCAACTGCAAATCTGTCCATTTCAATCTTTTTTGAGTTAGTACACTGGGCAAACTAGGTGGTTTTGAAATGACCTCATCCCAGGATCTCGGCAGAAAACAGTCCGCGTACATAGCTAAGTCTGGAATGCGAACGGGACCTCATTCATAAACTTCCTTACCATTTCTTTACACTCAAAGGCAGGAATAAAAACGAGCCAAAACAAGCAGAAATGGTGTTCCGGAGTTAACCAAATGGGAAAATATATAGATGCGCTTTTTTATTTTATTGTATTATTGAATTGGGATACTTTTAACCATTTGTAGGAGACTTTCAGTGGTAATACATTCATGCTCTCTTGAATTAGACTAGAAACTTTATTAAGCCTTTCTATTTTCTTTATTTTAAAGTTATTTTTGTGATAACACCTCCATTTTCTACCACCTGCCCTGTTTCACTAAAAATATAGAGCTTGAAAAATGTGTTATAAGCAGGAGGTGGTATGAAAAGATTGTAACTTAGAGAAGAGGCCTTGATACAATTACAGAAGGGTTTTAATTAAAACTGTTAAATAGCAGGGGGGGAAATGCAATTAATTTTTTGCACTTTTTCTGAACAAAAACACCTAAGGTCCTCATCATCCTGAAATAGGGAGGCAGGTTATACGCTAGCTGTTACAGTAGGTGCATACACGTGAGGTTATCCTGCTGTGCTGGACTGAGGATGATATTCAGCCTGCAAACTCTGGCTTGCAGACTCCTGATCTCTCCACCTGGCTCCCTGGTGGCATTGGCCAGAGGTCACCAAACAAGGCACTGGCAAATCTGGGGTCCTCAGGCATTTCCCTGGTGGGATGCTGTGTGATTTGGGCACATCTGGAGCCTCAGCCAGATGGATGTGATCTCCACCATGTTAAGTAATGGCTTCACTGCTTTTAAGACCCTCTTGTCAGCTCAGCAGTAAAAATTGGGCTGTATGATTATTGCAGTCACTGGAAGAATTTTCTGTGGTCTAATATAAGTGCAACCAAGGCGCTCTGGCATATGCCTCCAGCAACTTGGATTTGCAAGTGGTCTTACTTTTCAGTGCTGGACACTCCCAGGAGGAACTTAGTTTCCAAGAGAAGATGACAGTGGGTGTATTCAGTCCAACACAGCTGTAGGTACGGTACAAACATGCAATTAGAGACAGTTCCTGCCCTGGAGAGCTTGGAGTCTAAATAGACAAACAGATCATCTCCAGATGGTAGGGGCTTAGGTTGAGGTGGTGGGAGAGCGAGCAAGTGCGTGGCACTTCTGCTGCTGGCTGCAGACAGATGGTCAAAAGGCAAGGGGAGAGATAAGTGCCTTAGTTGTTGTGTAAAAGGGGGGGCTCAGATTTCCTGCAAACAGCCCACAGGGGTGGGGTGAATATGTGGCGATGGCCGTAGGGCTCATTATTGCAAGTGATGGGAAGAGCTGGAGGAGGGAAGAAAGAGAAGGAAGGAGATCCATTCATGGCAGCTTCCTCTGAAATGCAGGGGGGATGCCAACGCGTGTCGATGCCTGGTGGTGAAGAATGGATGTGATTTAACTTTATTAGGCACTTGGGAATTTGCTGTAGAAAGGAGGATTGATGGGGAGGGCATGAATTTCCGCCAATCTGTAAATGAAGAGTGCAATGGTAAAGAGCTTTTTCACCTTTCACCATCACCAACATGGAGAGTAGGACTCACATCTCAAGATCAGAGATTGGATTGCGGAAGGGGTACTGGGGGATCACACAGGCATGTCTACAGAGCAGAAATCCACCGAGGGGAACTACAGGCATTCACATCTGGCTCAGAAAGTCTGTGATCTGCAAATATTTGAGAGCTGAGTAGGTTCTTAGGGTAGGTCGCATAAATCTCATAGTCTTCCCCAGGCCTGTTGAGGTTTTGGTCACTTCCAGAGACAGGATATTGGACAAGTGAGACCTATGGTCTGACCCACTGGATTGCTCTTGCAGTCCTGCTCCCTGTCATTTTCTCTGCCTTGGTCATCCTAGCCTCCATTTTGAGGGAGTGCAACTAAAGTGAAGAGAAGAAACCACTGGTTGCCTGGGAAAACTTCTGAGTATTTATTTCAGACCACAAGCACTGTAGGTGGCTCTAAGGTTTGGGAGGATGCAGATGGGATTTGTGGGAAAGTATTGAATTTCCAGTGGCCAGAACAATAAAGAATAATAAGCAAGAGGCACCTCTCCAAGTAGACGTAGGGCTTCACCAGAGTGGGACAATGAGCAAAGCGTCTACCAGCAGTCAAATGCCACATGCCTCTGTGCTAATTGCAGGAGTTTACCACCAAACATGGGAAAGCTATAGTATTTAACTTGGCAAGAGGTGAGGTGAATTAACTGGTATAGCAGAGATGTGGTTGGGCAGTATAAATCAATGGGCCACAAATTGCACAGGAAATTTGGGTCTAGCTTTCAGGGTTGAGGAAGGTGGGAAGATGAAGGAATTAAAACCTGATACCATTAAAATATTGCTTCAGGGTAGAGATGACCTCGCTGTAATGCTTCTTGGGTTTCAGATTCCATATAAAAAGGGCAGGAATACATGGCAAGTCACCCTTTTCCAACAGCTATCTGGTGACACAAAGAGCAAATTTGTAGCAGGCAGGATGCATATTGACTTGCATATTGAAAGACATGGGAGTAATCCTAGTTCTTTGAATGAACAGAAAGTTACATTGAATTAGGATGATTTGGATATGATGAACTCATCTAGCCCATCACCTGCTCTTTAGCTGGGCTAAATTTCTAATAGAAATATTAATTGGATGAGGGCTCTTACAAGCTGCAGTGAAGTGAGACCCATCAATGCGTTCACTTGACAAAGTAAATGGCTCAACTCATGTGCCACGTCAAGGTACATGTAGAGTCTTCTCTATGCACTTGGTCGCTACCAGGAAAACTTTGGTCTATTAGAAATAGGAGCTTTACCTATTTCTAAAATTGGACTCACTCTCTTCAGACTTCTGTAACTTCATCATTTTAGGCTAAGAAGGAATCACTATGATCAACTAAATAAAATTTTGCAAAGCAGAGGTTGTAAAGCCAGAAAGGTCAGCATGGAGGTGTAGACCATCTCCTTTGAAAAGACATTCAGTTTCATTTAAAGACTCTGCATGGCTGAAAATATTTCACTCTCGACAAATGGAAAAAATGCACACCTAGTTTCTGGTCAGAAATCGTTTAGCTGCTTTTTCCAGCTAATGGATCTTTTCTTTTTTGTTTGCTTGTTTGCTTGTTTGTTTTTCTTCTAGTGTATTTAGCTTTCCATCTAGTCCATAAACCTATTCCGTCTAGTCTAGATTGAATTTCCAGCTGCCTTGTGATTTGATTAAGTTGAGCTAATTTTCATCAGATGATTTGAAACAATCTGATCCAACTTGTTCATATACCTTGGCAGTTGCAAACTGATCTCTACCTGCTTGCAACTGCCTAGGATCACTTCTGATAATTCAGATCATCTGTTATGCCTTTAGGGACCGATCCAAATTCTGCTAAACCAGCAAAAGGCTCCCCTTGATCTAATAGGCTTTGGACCAGCCTCCAATCTCTCCAAAACAGCAGGTCATACATCTGACTAAAGGTAAAATGTTTGGCTAAATGCCTACAAAATGCATTGTAATACAAGCTGGGGATAATCAGAAGACAAATTTTGTGTATGTGCAAAGTATTAGTGCCCTTAATGATAAAACGTTCATGCTTGATATAATTTTTGGATGAGGCTTGGAAACGGCAGGCTTGAGCTACTTTTCACATGGGAATACCTTGCAGGCAGTAAAGAGCAGATGGAAAAGATCAACGTAAAGGGAATGAAGTGCTCTTCATACCACAAAACCCAGGATCTGTGGATGTAAGCTACTCCCGCTTTGTTATTAGCTGTTTGCACCTAAACAGATATCCTCACAACACAGGAAAAACTTTTCCTATGGGGAGAGGCCATGCTGAGTAGAGCATACGGAGCTGTCAGCT
This sequence comes from Aquila chrysaetos chrysaetos, assembly GCF_900496995.4. NCBI lineage: Eukaryota > Metazoa > Chordata > Aves > Accipitriformes > Accipitridae > Aquila > Aquila chrysaetos. Next base: position 4,226,521 of record NC_044005.1, on the reverse strand, counting down.
GAACCCATTTAGGGAGTATCTCTGATGGTCCTCCCTCGGGAGATGCTCCATTCCCTTTCCTCCCTGAAAACCAGCACAACACCAAGGACAAGAGAGCAGTATGGTCCATTCACCTGGACACAGCGAAGGTGATCTGGTACCTGGCTGATGTCTAAGGGAGACCATTCTCCCACCAACTTCAGCACGCTCACGGGTAGGCACCTGAGCACACAGGGAGATGAATGGGTTTGGTTTCCCCAGAGCCTGCCCAGCTGTACCACGCTGTGAGGACTCATGCCTGGTGATGCTGCGACGCAGGCTGCACCTTCACGAGCTGCAGGACTGAAAACACAAAGTAATTCAATCAAGAGAGCATCAGGACAGAAGGAAATTGTGGTGGAATACAGAAAAGGTTTGTCCGTGCCGCAGCGCTCGGTTCATGTTTTTGGCAGGGCTCTTTTTATCAGCAGCAATGCCTAATCACTAAACAGATGGGCTGAATAATCACTTTGTGATATAGACGGGCTGAGAAGAGAAGCATATTTTTAAACCAAGGTATAGGATGTTCATTTATGGAGTTTTTCCAGAGGACTGTCTTGTCTGGGGCCCAGGTGACCGCATGGGGCAAACAGTCACACAAACCGTTCCTAATGTAAAGTCCCTTGCAAAGCTTACGTGGCTGTCACAAAATGCTCCAGTCCTCTCCTGCACCCCAGCAGAAGGTGGCACAGAGTGCGTAGCTGCCTTACCCGTGGTGTCGAGTCATAGGGATGGGATGTTTTGACAGTGACAGTGGTTCTACACCAGGGGTTTTGCCCATTATTTGTTGGCTAGAGGTTTGATTTTTTTCACGCACCCAGCCAGCACAGACATGTTAAACTGACCTGTTCAATGCAGTGCAAAACTATAGTTTACACTTGGTGGCACTGCAGGTTTCTATCCTGTCTAATTTTATGGCACATTCCAGCAGTCCCAGCTAATTTGAGAATAAAATAATTCATTACAAATCTGAGCTTTTGCTACCATTGTTGCTTTTGGTAGTGATGCCAGTTTGAATATCTTTAGTCCAGTATGTTAACTGTTAAGTGCCCAAAGTCGTACTTGCTAAATTTCCTTTTCTTTCCCCTACGAGTTCCTTGTTTCACTCTTTTATTTACTATGCTCCCAGCTATAATCAAGCTCTCTATTGTGCAAAATGCAGCAAAAAACTCCAACCTCAGAGAAACCAAAGGTTATCTCTGCTCTACCAAGGTCCAGAAGGATGTGGTGACTCACCCTGGGTTGCTCCAGGGCTTGAGAGCAAAACATCTCTGAACTTCTGCATCCTTCATCTACAAAGCCCTTTGCTTTGGACCACTCCTGGAGTGATCTCGTCTCCCAGGAACGCAACATCCTTCTTAGAAGAACAATATGGATAATCCACCAGGAACATGCTGCTTGGGAGAACAAGGAGACCAGGGAGTTCTCAGCAAAGCCGGAACAGCGAGTGTTTCACAAAGACTCTATTCTCCCCTTTAGTCTGTTTACTGATTTCTCAAAAAAAACCCAAGCGTGTTTTTATCCTGGTCCTGCAACTTATCCAATACTGCAGGTTTTCAGCTTTGTGCTCTTTCTGATCATCCAGTCACCTTCCCATGCTCCTGCAGGAACAGCCACATGGGACTGTGCACGAGTCCTTCGCCCACAGCGTCACCTGTCTAGTTGTAACTTGTAATCATAGTGCTCCCAAGGAAAATATGATAAAACGCTTGAGGAATAACTAGTCTGTCTGGTATTTTTGCCATTCTAACTCCCATTTAGTGTTGTGTAGGTGCCTGAATGCAATATCATAGATGCTTCTTGCCTTCTTTTCATCTGGATAGTATGCAGGATCAGTTGATGTTTGACTTCATTAGATACGTTTTTGATCCTTCTTTGAACTCCACTAAGTAACACTTACTGCATCTCAGGTGACTGTGACAGTGAGTATAGGAATTTAGACACACAAGACTGAAAAGTAGTTACAGGCTCTTCTGACAGTCATAGAAAAAAAAAAAAAAAAGTGGTTGATTTCCATTTCTTTACATGCCCATAGCCCCTGGGCATAGTCACGGAGACCTGGGTTCCCTCCATGTGGGCACTGAACTGAGATCTGGAGGAACAGCTGAGTTGTCTCAAGCACCCTCTTTCATCAAAGCAGAGATGCTAGAACCTGCCAGGAGAGAAGATCTGAACTGCCCCTGGAAAAAGCACTCTTGCTTGCATTTGATCAGAGACAGAGCTTAATTCAGCTGATGTAGGCACCTCAGTTCAAGTGATTTTGGGTAGCTTTGGGCCAAAGTGCTTTTGTTTTTCACTGTGTGCAAGGAATCAGGACACCTAGACTTTCTGTGTTTTTATAATGGTCAGATTCCTAACATCTCTGCCCACCCAGGGAAGGTGTGTTTTACATGTCAGTCTTCTGCAAAGTGAAACATCCTGCCAGTAAAAGTCTGGCAGGTGACTCCATCGTTGGTGCAACCCAGCCCTCCCACTTGTCTGGGAGCACAGAAGACCTGAGCGGAGCCTTCACCCTCAAGAGAAAACATGCAATGCTAAATCATCTCCTACACAAGGAGACAGAGATGCTGTTGACTTAAGAAGGGACTACACAAAGGTTTATTAGGTGTATCAGCAAAGCCCAAGCTCAGGATGGCCTTATCAATAATCAAACCCACTGCTTGCAGACTCTGATCTCCACCTTGCCTTCTGCTGTGGTATTTCACATGCAAAGCTTAGGAAAACTCAGTCCTGAAGAAGACACATAAGAACACTCAAACCTTCAGGAGGTGATACCATATCATTGCAGAGTGTGCCAAAGGCTAGTGAAGTCTGAAACAAGAGCAGGTACTGTATGACTACCTGGGGACATGGAAGGAACGACACTGCAAAAGTCCAACATGAAAAGAGTGTGTATATTGCCTCCCAATAAACACAGCAGTTATGATGTACTCAAATCAACCAAGAGAGAAGATGGGGTATGTCCCACTTGCAAAAGAAATGGAGATATATGTATTATTTACACGTGCCTTACGCTGCAGGTTCCCAAGGAAGCACCCTCATTCTACAAAAGAAAAATCTCTTTTGTTTGAACTTCATGAAATATCAAGTAGGCTGAAGCAATGGGACATGAATTTCAAACACAATAGCTATTGCTATTCGTTCTGTTTGCTCAGAGGGGCAATCTCACACAGCAGTCTCCAGAAGAACAGGCTATCTGCCAGTCAGTCATGGTGGGAAGAGCTAGGGCTTACCACTTTAACGTGGGCTGAAAAGTATCTTCTTCCATCAGCGGCTCTTGTTGCAGCTCTTCTTGTTTGCTGAAGACATTTTGGATAGCAATACATTGAACTTCGGTGGCTGGCTGGCAGCTTTTCCTCCGTGACATCAAGCAAGCAATTTGAATTCTTCCTAATTTCTGACTTCTAGAATAAGAGTCCTAAACTTTTATGGAGCTGTTGGGAGATACTTCATGTGTGTGAGGTACTTGCATGTTAGGATTGTGGGTCAAGAAAGCATCCTGACTCAGGGGAAGAGAAACATCCTTAGATTTTGAAGAATCATTACCGTGAATACACACAATAAAGCAAAGAGGTCAACAAAACCCACATGACAAACATGCAGTAAATATCGCTGAAGAGCAGGTACTTTTGCAGAAACAGAAACCAATTCATAGGCAAGCAGACAGCCTAAATTCACGAGCTGAGATAAACCCAATGCAGAAATTGACCTGCCTTGATCACAACCCAAGGAAGAAAGACTTTTATGAGATGTGTTTAAACAAATCCCTTTTGCTATTTCTGACTTGTGTCAAGGGGAAAATATATTTTGCCCCTGAAAGAAGAAAATCTTACAATTTCTTCTAAACTCGCCAGTAAATCAAGAAGAGCCAGAGACCTCAGCTTGGTGGCCGGTAGCCTTCATTCTCTTTGCTAAGCTGAAAGGAGGTCTAAGATTTTGGGGGGGGCTGTGCTTGTGCAAAGGAGCAGGACCGGCGCTGAATGTGGGCCATACAATGCAAGGGCACTTTGAGGAGGCAGGCTGGCACGTACCCAGGTCCCAAAGTGGGTTGTGTGCCAGGAGCCTCTCTCCCCGTGCAGAATGGATGTGCATCATGGCATTGAGTGCATCCCACTGCGATGCTCCAGCAGGGCAACACTAGCACCCACAAGCCAAGGACTAACCTTGCTAGGCAGCAGGTTTTAAAGTATTTTGATATAAAATCAGACCCATGATAGACTGTGACACCCTCAGGCACTGGCATGGAGCTGGCAGGGGCCGGACCAGTTGCAGAGCTAGCTCCATGCCAGAACAGAAGTTCCCTCAATTCACGGAGCCCGAAAGATCAGTCAAGACACAAAACCCAGACCCAAACCACGCTGTTACTTCTTGTCTTTCCCCGGTGGAGAGTCACTCAGTGGAGTGCAGGGAAGGTGGAATGGAAGAGAATCATCTCTGCAGATGTAATTAATTTCTCCAGGCAGCAGAGCTCGTGGCTGCAAAGATGTTTTCAGATATAATCACCTGAAACAATCACCAACGAAATGCAGAAGGGGAAGAGCATCAGCACAACCCTGCCTTGTATTAGCACAAAGTCATAACCATGGCCACAACCATGTGCCCTGACCTCACGTAGGTGAGGGCCATATCCATCCCACCCTCTGCCATTTGGAGGACGTGACCACCGACACTAATACTCTACCCCTTAGGCAGGATTGCGCCTTTCCAAGATTATCCCAAACTCCTGTTTTCCCACCCCATGGTGCTCATCCCCTGCTAGGTACATTCAGACTGCAAAACGATCTTCTGCAGAGTGTGATTTTATGAGAGTCAGCCACTACACTCAAGCAAACTTTCGTTGCCTCTGTCTTAAGTTCACAGCTATAAATAGGGTCTTTCATAAGGTGGCGCCTGCAGAAGAAGTTCTGGCACAAACAGTTTTTAACATTTTGAATGAGCGGGGTTTGATGGGAAGCCCGCTGCCCGCCTGGCTTGGCAAACTCCACAAACTTGTTTGGGTTTAAACATACCGATATCCAGCAGAATGAACTGTTAGCCTGGCTGAGACCATTTCAGCTTATTTCATAAGTGACTTAGACAGATGTTTAAAGGATTTATGTAAGGTTGGCTGAAGTCAAACACAGGTGTAAGAGATGAAAGGGGAATGGGAAAAATGCACTGTGATGATCATTTTTCCATTTCTGTATTTTTTTTTCCCCTGGCTGTTGATTCTAGTGCCCTTTCCATGCAATGTCTGTGCTGTGAGTCACTGAGAAAAAAAAAAAAAAAACCCAAGCAAAACTATTTTTATTTACTACCATTAAGGAATGAGGTTTTACACAAAGCTGTGCTGTAGCTGTTCTCTCTTCTCCTGTTTCAGCTATCCAGTTTATTTTGCTCTAATTCAGCTGCTTTTTGCTCGCAAGATGTGCTGAGCAGACATTGCCACTCTGAGGAAGGGGAGAAAATGAAAGATGTAGAAATTCACTGCAGCCTGCTCATTATTTGCCTTTCTTTCCCAGCACGTAGTACATGACTTTCATGCACGCCTGTGCCAGCCTGGCTTCTGGATATCTCCAGAGGTTATAGCATAAGTTTTCACATCCTGTTATGCGGTTCTTTTGCTCAGACCAAGGTGGGCCAACAAAGAGCAGCCGTGTTGTGGTCCTTTAGGAGCCTTCACGCATCGCTTGCAACCTTCCCTAAGGCACCGCACGTGAATTTTGTCCATGGAGAGAAAATAAAACCTCGCACCAGGTTCTCTGTCCCATCCCCAAACACTCGGCACACACCGCCGGGAGGCTTCAGTGCAGAGGGACAGAGAGGAAAAAGCCTTCGGAGCCCCGGGGTGGACCGAAGTGGGTGCCCCGGAGCATCCCTTCTCCGAGGCAGCGTGCATCCCCACGCTGCTGGAGCCTGTTCAAACAGCAGTTGTAAGATAAACACAGCCCAGCCCACTGCTTTTCCAAACAACGTGCCGTATCTCATCCCAGCCTGCTAATGGGCTCTCTGTTGACTCTAAAGTTGCCTTGGGATTAGGCCTTAAAATAGCACCCACAAATACCCTGTAAGCATCTGTGATCCCATCCGAAAAACAATTACTCCTTTCCGGGTGCATGAGTCAGTGCTCCTTGGCGTGCTTCAGGCACATCTTAGGCACAGTTCAGGTCTGTAGCCCTGAAGTGGTGATGGATATTTCTAGGGGATATTTTGGTGTCTCATCTGTCAAACTATACCCAGAAGGCAAAGGCAAACCCCTGGGGTACACCCTTCCCCCGGTGAGCCATTGAGGCGTGTTAGTCGGGAGCACTGAGAAGGTGTTTTAAGCCCTGGGTGGCCGAGGGACGGTGTATGCCATGTTGCAACCCCCGTTCATGTATCTCCCCTTTGCATTTTGCATTTTTTATTTGCACCTTTACAGAAAACCCCTTTCCGTGATGGTGCAAAGCACAAGGAGGGAGACGGAGAGGACGTTGGTTCTGGAGACGTTTGCAGGAGAAGCGAGGGGGGAAGAAAACGTGGCTTGCGGGCAAATCCCCAGCGATCGTTCCCCCTCGTTAATTATGGCGTCGTTACCTGCCCAAGACCCACAGGTAAAGGCAGAGCACCTCCATCTGCCGCGGCTGGCAGGGAGGGACGCGAGGCACCGGCTGAGGCTCCGCAGCCCGTTGAAGGTCGTCGGCGGAGGCGGCGGCAGAGCCAGGAGCTGAGCTCACATCTCCCGGCTCCCCAGCCAGTCCCCGACCCACAGGGCCATTTTTTCCTCTCCGTTCTGCCTCATTAGCACTAGTAAGCACTTCTGTCATCAGGGACACGCACACTCTGGTGGGGAGTGTAACATAAATGCCTATTAATAAATGATATAATACTTTCCAGTTTTCAAGGCTTTCTGTGGCGTCCGCTCAGCAGCCCTGGCTGAGTCAGGCTCTTTTATTTACACCCTCAGCCCTGCCAAACCTGTTGTTTGCCATCGCCTGGGCTTGCCCAGAGACATACCCTGCTGCTGAAGGATTGCCTCGAGCTGGCCACGCACGCAGCCCCAGATGGGGACCGGGGAGCCGGTGATGCCGGTGGAGCGGCCAGCGTGGAAGGAGAAGGAGCCGGCAGGGAAGGGGGCCTCGGCTGTGCCGTTTGGCATTAGATGGGAGGAGAGGGGCAGCTTTATAACAAATGTTTTGTATTAGCCCTGAAAGCCTCCAGCCCCAGGCTGGGGATCCATCCGCAAGCACGGAGCTGGGGCGGGCACTCGCCCGGCGCGTCCCGGAGTTATTGCTTCATTCTCCTCACAACAATGTCGCACAACGGGACATGTTTTATGGGGACATTAATCCACACAGCAATGGCCTTAATGCATCTCACCACCCGAGGTGTGTATTAGCTGCCTCTATAACATATACCCCAGTGGGTTTTATTGCTATTGCAGCATAAATCCTGGGGTTTAGGGCCTTTAAAACTCTCCTGTTAAGTTCTACCCTTTCAGGTCCCAGTCCAGACAATAGTGGAAAAAGCCCAAACCCCCTCACCCTTATCCCATCTCTCAGTTGACACGGGAGTTAGCTGAGGCTTCGCAGACATGAGAGCCATTCCTCTGTATTTCCCATAGGAAAGCAATGATAATGAAGGGATTCGGTATGTTCTTCCTTCTTTTCTATTCATACTACAGCTATTCAGATACTTAGTGCAATGCATTTATGTTGTCTGCCAGGACATCCAGCACTGCATCTAAGACCTCTCTGCCACCAACACCTGAGCTGCTGTCACCTTTTGCATCCCCAAAAATCATCTGGGATCTGCTCCCCTCTGTCTCTGTAGCCCTTGCTGAATCTATTCCTACTAGGAGAGGGGGAAGCAGGGAGGGAAAGAGTGCTTTACTCTCAGGAGGTATTGATATTGTTAAGCCAGAAAAAAAAAGTGAAAACCCCAAAGCAAATGTTCTGGCTGCTGAAACAGTGATTAAAATCATCAGGGGCTCTCACCTGGCCTGCGTGCCATCTGTGGCACCACCCTGCCGTAACACAGGAGTCTAAGCCGCCGCTGCTTTTTAGCTGCAACTGCATAAGTCCCCCTGAGAACTGCTTCCACAACCTATTTCTAATCCTTTTGTTTTTCATTAAACTCCTCCATCCACTGCATGAGGACCAGGTAGACCCCAGTGTTTGCCATCAAAGGCTGCCTGGGGGTTTTTTTCCCCCATGCCCAGCCATCTCCTTTTGGGAAGGTGACACACTGTGGCCACAGCAGATTGCATTTCAGCTCCCTCGCACTCTTCCCGTGCTCGCCCCACACGCCCGGGTCCAGCCCCCTCCTTGCTGAAGCAACAACCCAACGCATTCCTCACACCGGAGACCTCCCCGCTGAAAAGTAATTTCCTTGCAGAGGACCAAATTGCATTAACTCATTAAGCCTGCACATCTTGACCCAGCTGCCACTCTTGAAAAGGTCCCCACTTAGCATTTGACAGGAATGTCAGCAATTCAGATGCTTAATGAAACCAGGGAAAGGCTTGTCACTCTAACCACACTAATGGCTAAATGCCATGTCCCTCTGCACCCCGGCCAACGCCACTGCGCAGGATGCTGCCCTCTCCCTATGGTGGAGGGCAATAGTGGCACCAGCCACAGGGTAATTTGTAGATATGTATGAAAGAGTTGGTGTTAAGAAGGTGATTTCGGAGGATTTGACCTGTAGGAACCATTCTGCCCTGGAGTCCCCAGATGAGCAGGACAGCCTTCTGGGACCATGCCATAATACTAACACTAACAACAGTGGTAACGGAGATGATAATTTGCTTTGACTTGTTTATGACAAACACTGGCATTAGTTCTTTGCAATTCTTTGTCACGCTGAGGGAAAGCTTTAAGAAACAAAATCGTTACCCATTAAACAAATCACCTGGCAACCCTGACAGCAGAGGCTTCTGCCTGGGACAGGCATTAACTCTTATCCCAATATTTACCTTTAGGCTGGTGGCCACTTGGCTCCGAGAGGCCAACTCAAATTGTCAGAAAGCCATAAATTTTAGGATGATCTGGTTTCCATGTTTATGAGAACACCACGGCCCCAGATTAAATCTCTCTTGGGCAGTGTCCACATGGGGACACGGTTTTCTTCCTAGGACTTTCCGTCTTGGAAGGACTGGGACTCAGTGACCACATGTGGGGTCTCCAGTAGACTGGCTTTTGGGGGAGGTGGCTAGCAGCCCAGCTGTGGGGTTACGTTTTGTACTACCAGCCCCGGTACTGGTGACCACTGCTAAAGTGGTGGCAAGAGATCCCAAAGAAGGATATTCTGGAGGAGGAACAAGAGGCAAGACAAACTCACCAGTTCCAGCTTGCATGCCTGACTAAGAAGAGCAGGAGAACTTCCACTGGCATTTTATTTGAGACACCTCCTACTTTAATACAAACACCTTTTCTCTACATGAACACTTACTGGATTTGTAATAGCAAGTTCACGAGGAGCTTTCCTGAGCATGGAAACTGGATTCAGCCAAATACCACTACTTAGCTGCCCTCATCAGTTTCAAGAGATGTTGTTTGAGGACCCCATCGCACAGAGAGAATGTGAAACACATCTGATGTCTGAAAGCTATCATTAGAGTTTCCTCCAGATGCCAGTAAGCCTGGGTCTGTATTTAACTCTTATTTAACAGTACTCCCGTGGAGATGAGTAGCACAGATCTGTTCCCAACCATTCTTGAAGGAGGTGTAATTGCCAGCATCATGGAGAGATGCCCCACCAGCTTGTGAGTACATGCTACAGAGGAAACCTCAGTACAATAGTATTCAAGGAATGAGAACATTTCTCCCACTGCTGCCCTTTGGGATACAGAGGAGTCACCATACAAAACGCAGTTCTTTTCTGGCTGGAAAAAAAATCCCCAGCAACTGCAAGACAATAGGCAGACGGGCCTTGTTTTCTCTCCTCACTTTCAGGAGAGTGGTAGATACGTGAGGCTTTTCTTGCTGCACACTGAACTGGCAGTGTCACAGAGAGCTGATTTCTCCTCTGCTTTGCGTCCAAAAATGATTTTGGAACCTGAAATCTTACTTTAGCCATGAACAAAAACAATTTGTGAAGGCCAGCTTGCTGTACCACTGGGTTAATGGAGATATGTGTGCTCTACCTGTTTTGGTGATGGGAGTGACATGGTTTTTCTATCTGTCATGGAAAACTCATGGCAAAGCAGGAAGGAAATGAAGCTTCAGTTGACCAGTGAAGTGCTTCTCATGTCTCTGCTTCCCACTGTTTCAGTCTTGGTCGTTGACCTTGCACAACGACTGGGAAGATTAAACTGTCCTGCCATTCAGATACAGTCTCACATGAGCCATTTCAGATGGGTGCGTACTTGCATCCCACTCTCAAATGGCCACACCATGTATGTTGCCCTTCAGTATTTTGCCAAGTTTTCTTAACTCAAGCCAGAAAAACTGCAGAGAAAATAGCTCCAAAGAGCCTAATCCTCCTCAGAAAGTGTCGTCTCTGGTTTCTGATGTCAAAGAAACCTCCAAGAAGCAGGATAAATTGAGGAGACAGTTAGTTCCAAAGTCTGGACGAAAAGAAACTTTAGGTCTTGAGGTACAATACAAGCTGTTGCAGCATATTTAACAGGGAGCAGGCTTGTGGAAGAAGACCACCAGCACCAGAGGTGTAGGACTGAGAGTTGGGCTTATCTTTGCAGAAACGTCTTTCAGCTCATCTCCTCATCTTTACACCACCTACAGTGTTCAATGAGGAGAACACCACAGTTCTATTTGTCGCCTTGGATAAATCCTTCTCCAGGCCTTGAACAGCAGAAAAAAAAAAAAAAAAGAGGATGAATGTGAATTAAGGAAACGTCTAACCTTTTGCTGCAGGGAAAAGATACCATCTCTTCACCCTCACAGAGCAAATGGTGTCACACCAGTGAACGCACCCACTCACCCCACTAGGAAGTGGAGAGAGGAAGGAAGGTCACCTAAGAGATGCGGTACTAGTGAGCATACTCAAGTCTGGTAGTGGTGGGGTGTAATGAGACCGTAAACCAAGCAGAACCTAAATCTTAGCGAGAGAGATGCAGCAGGTGGTTAAATATAGAGATGTAAAGGCGGGCTTGAAGTCATGTTTGCTGCTGTGAAAGGCCAACCTATTAGCAGATACCAAGTCTTTCAGGGTTTTCCAGCATGGCCCAAACCCAAGGTCATCCCAACATGTCATCGAAGACCTTTGGTGCAGAAGCACCAAGAAGGGTGGAATCACCCTTGCTCCATTATTGGCGGGTTTTTACCTCTTGCCAAAGCCTGGTTTGGTATCAGAGAGCTGAGCCAGGGGATATTTTGTTTCAGGGCTGGTTGAAGCTCTAGCTCAAGCCATTCTGGTCAGAGTTCAGCATCATTCAAAGCCCAGGTTTGGCTGGGCTGTGGTTCAAGAAAAAAAGTCACTGCTCCAAGGGGTTGTGCCTCCTGCGGGATGTGGCTGCTCACGCAGTGCATGGGATTGCATGGGATGTAGGAGTGGATTTTTGGGGCACTTGTCTGTGAAGGAAGGACTGCGTAGTTTTTGTTTAGTCTAGTTATAAATGTCATACGTTATATATCCTTCACCATTTCCTCGTAAGATCACTTCGCTAATGGATATCTGCACCAGGAAACTTTTGTGGCTAGACAGCCAAAATTTTACCCTCTTCACTTTCAGCCCTGCCTTATAACTCTGTAATTCCTCAGGATTTATGTCATTCCAATATTTGTTTCATTCCCCCCCAGTTGCTGCAAGCCAAGTCAGTGATATTTCATTTATTTTAATCTTTCTTCCAGAACTTCCATTTTTCCAAGTTGAATCTTGGTGCCTTTTTTTCCCCCTGATGTTCATCTCATTTGCCAAGGAAAGGCTAAGGCAATATTGCATTATATACAAAGTGAAAATTATTTTATTAGCCTAGCCCAGTGGGCTAAAAGAAGAACTTGTCTTAACCAGAGCTGATCGTCCGCCTTGCCTTTTAACTTTGATAACAGTGACAATGAAAGAAACCTAAGCCACTCATTTAAACTGCTGGCACTGTCTAGTTTCTGAAAAAAAAAAAAAAAAAGGAATTAAATTGAGACATTTGGGTTTTTTGGTATTGCTGGAACTACTCATATATAAGCACCGGCAGTGTCATGTAACACAGACAAATTACTATTTTGTGTGGAATAACTAGAAGGTATTTTTTTCAGGAACACTTAGATCAGTTACATGTATTCTCTAGTCATTACCATTTATAATTTTCTGTATAAGGAATTTAAACTTTGAGTTGTGTTGCCCTGTGCAGAGAGGAACACTTGGCTGAATAAATCCAAGAAACTGTTACATCAGACCCGCAGCAGGCAATTACTAAATATTGAGGGAAATACATCAGTTGATACATCATGTTATAATTATTTTAACATTAAAGGGAGAAAAATCAGTTTGGATAGGTGTGCAGCCATATTAATAAATTATTTTTAGGTGCTTCCTACTCCATTTGCATTAGCCTTTTCTCAGGGGATAAGATTTCTCTTTGAATTTTGCTGAAATATTGGCCAACAGACCTATGCTTGCAAAATATTTGACTGGTGAAAGAGAAGGTAAAAGTCAATTGATGGTTATGCTCTTCAGTTTGCATTTTTAAAAATGCACCAAATTACTTACAGAATTTGAAGAAATAAAGAGTTTGCCAATCTCTCCATAAAATTCTGATCTTCTTTGTGTGGCTAATTTTGCTCACTGGAAGCTATGTTCCCTGCAATATACAATTTTTTCGTTAAACAAAATATTCCAACCTAATCTTGACTGTGTTGGGGAAAAAAATGAAACAGATAAAACCGCATAATGCAAGTTTCTTTTAAGCCACAAAAAATGTTTTCTAATCCTTTTTTTAAAATACATTTTACTTTTTTTGAGAAACTCTACAATCCACTTTTTCTCTTCTGTTTTTGTTAGAAAGAGAGATCAGTCAGGAAAGCTCATGTTGCGTTTCTGAGATATTGGCTCAGCTTACTGGATAGACCCTCCTCAGAAAACAGTATTGACAAGAAAGTACAGGAATTACCTTTACATATTGATAACATTAATTAAATACATTTATCCTTTCTTCTATATATAAGACATTGTGACTTTGGGGCTCACACTTGGGCATAGTTTAACTACACCAGGATGAATATACCTGTTAAGGAGGAAGACCTAATATTTCCACAACACGCAAAGGAGATGACTTGCCAGAAAGATTCTTGGTTTCTAGTGTCCCGGTGCAGCACATCTGGGGTCGAGCTGTGATAAAGGACCTCAGAATTTCCTCTGGTGGTGGCTCGGGGTGGAAGATACATGCACGGCTCCCGAGCACTGGTTTCCGTGTCTGCCCAAAGCCGTGCGCGTGATTTTCCATCTCTTTCACCCTTGGGAATGGAGCCATTTATCCTTCTACTGCAGAAGGCTCCACAGCCCTTCCCTCCTGACGAAGGAGCCCTACGCACACCCCCTGCCCGGACCTTGCAAACTTCCCCTGGCCCCTCTACCCCAGACCACAATTTCCCCCATCATCTTTCTCGCCAACCCAGCAGCCGCCTTCCCTCCCCGCAGCTCCGTTCCCTTTCATCTCCCGTTTCTCCTCCCTAACTCATGGGCTACCTTTGATTTTCAAATGCTCATATTCCAGTCCCTCCTTCTCTGGTGGAAACTTTAACAAATGCACCAACATCTGCTATAGTTAGTCATCACACTTAATGTACAGGATATTCCAGCTGGCTTCACTCTCCTTTTATTATGTATTGGAAAGAGGTTTCATCTGCGCTCCTCTGGCTTGGCCAGACGCACGCCCAGACTCACCTCCACGTGGTGCGGGCGCAGCTGGGGTACCATGGGGTGCCCCTTGGCCACCCGCCCATGGCATCCCCCAGTCCAGCACCCCTCTGCACCCCAGCTGCCCTCGAGTTTGCCCATACGGCCAAGGTGGGACGTCTTTGGGCTGTAGGGTCCTACTTTGGGGAGATGCGATGTCCCAGGAAGGCAGCCTGAGTTTGAGCAGCTGGTAGGCAGAGAGATACTTGCTACCTACAGCGTAGCTGGAAATCACCAGCCTGCGTGGCAAGACCTCCAGGCTTGTGGTTGGGTATGCAAGTATGTGATGCCCGCAGGGTTTCCAGGCAAATCATTAAAAGCTCATGTGTGCAGGAAATCAGCCCCTTTCCAAATTGGAGGGCAGAGCAACCACCCTCCATCCTTGACCCCACGGAAGGTGCTCAGCTCCTTGGCAGAAGGCGGGAGCTGAAGTGATAGAAACCCAAGCCCAAGGCCCTCATCTCATGGAAAGCATGAGCCAGAATGACCTCAGACACCATCACATGGTCTTCCTCAGCAGCAGATTGAAAATGCGAAGGCTGCACAACTGCATCGTTTGGATCTGGGGTTGTCTGGAGCGTCAAGTAGGTGAGGGCAGCTGGGAGGAGAGGGCAAAGCACTGGGCATGGTCCTGGGGGAAGGAGAGCCAGCCCCCAAAGAATATAAATATCTTCAATTAAAAAAAAAAAGAAAGAAAAAGAAATAATTTATGAAAAATCTGGTGTTTGGGGGCAAAAATATATTATACCCTTTTTCTTCCAGCAGGTGTTTATCAGTTTTCTTACAGCACCATGATCTTCAGCTGATCGGGTGCATGTTAAGCATTGACAGGTCACTGAATGGTGCTGGAGAGAGTGAATTTTGTTCAGAAAGATAGGCTACTACAAAACAAAGTTGTCATATGATTAATGCACAAAGCAAAAGTTAAAATGTGAAAAGGGACTGAGGATTTAAAGACTTCAAGTTGCACATATTGATGTGGTGGCCTGGCTGGAGAGCGAGCAACTGCAGAGCTTTTGAAGCACATTAGTCACGTCAGGTGTGCGGTGAAGAAAAACACAACAGAAACACACTAAGGCCATGAATATCCTGAAACAGGTCTTGCGGCTGACTTCACACATGATCTGTGTCCTTGGGAGTTTCCATTTAATTCCCTTTGCAAGACAAGTGGTTTATTTGCTTTCCTAGATAAATATGGACCCACGTCATGCACTTGTTCCCCCGACAACACTTTACAAAGGAGCATTTTTCTCAAGTGTTTGATCGTCTTCAGAAAAGAAATAGCAGATGGTTAACACAGTTGTCGGTTTTCTCTAATTGTAGGTGAAACTCCCGGGTGAGAAGGATTTCCAGCTGCTAATGTGTTTTCCTCATTTTGGTGTGAAATCAGTAAACGTAGAAACTGTGCTTCTAAACTTTGAGACCTTTATATGCCTCAGTTTGGGGTCTTTTGGTACATGTTATTCTGGGTAAATAAAAGCTGCCCTAAGGCAGCTGTGTGTTTTTCAGTAGATTTGATGGCAAATATGTAAATCCCTGCTAAAAATCTTTTTCAGTTATATTTCCTTTCATTGCCCAAGAATTTCCCATCTCCTTCAGAGACCAGCAGGTTTCATATTAAAAACCAAAGACAAGGGTGATCTAAAAACAGTGTGTTTAGTCACCAGATGCAATGAAACCTGTCGCAAAACAAGCAGAGAAGAGATGTGTTGTGGGATCCGTGTGAGGGCTGGGCTCGCGTCCTGGATCCGTGCTGGGCTTTGGGGTGCAATGGGGGGGGTACGCAGGAGGGGGTTCTTGGCTGAGCTTAGGGTGAGCTGTGCAAAACGGACCTGGAGGAAAGCCGATTTCATTATTTCAGAAGACTGAGACTGTGGGATAACAAAATGATGGAGCTTTTCTATGTGATCGATGAGAAAGAAATCCAAGTGGAATCCATTTAAGGTTAAGTTTGGTACTTTCAATTTGAAATATTGACAATAAGTGGAGGAGTCATTCCCTTTAAAGAGAGTGACATCATCACAAATGGAGCTATCGATGCGCTTCATAAATTTCCCTGAAGTTACTGCAGGTGACAGACTATGTCTTCTAGGAAATGGAGGATGTTCAAGGAAGCCATAAATAACTCCTGCACTGCTATAACCACAAAGTTTGACATGACAAAATATAAAGAATCCAGAGAAATTTGTTGGGAAATGGCTGATTTACCCGTGAAGAACGCTACATACTCTTTCAAAAGAGTATATCTTGAAAGTATTTGAAACACAGTGCCAGAGCAGATCTTCCAATACAACGCTGGAAATTCAAAAAGTGAGATTAATTTCCACATGGCTAAAAAGACATGGGAAAATAAAGAGAACTCTACCAGAGAAAAGATTCCTGAACTCATCTGCTATTGTGAACAATATCTGACACTTTAAGTTTGGTAAATGTTTGACAATCATCCAATTTATTTTGGAAAATTCAGGAAATTATTAATTCAGGTGCACTAATAGTAGTGCCTCAGATGTCTGGACATGCTTCACTTCAGACAGTTACTGCTTTATTTTAATGCTGGTTTATGCAAGCAAATGCAAGGAGAGTTTTATTTTTACTTAATTGCATGCTTGAAAATAGGCTGCTGACTAAATGCCGTGTAGCCAAACTTTGGATGTATTTTTAAAAAATAATCTCAACATGCTTAGTTTGAGTACAGTATCACTGCCCAGACTCTGGTATATGGTAGAGCAAATCCCAAATACATGAAGATTTTTCAAAGAAAACTTCCTTAAAAAAATATGAAATTGATAAAATTCATGATAAGTGTTGATTTTAGGCTTGCTCCTCTCTAAAAAGAAACATTAAATCTTATATACAAGGAAGCCATGCTTACTTAAAAATAAAAAAGGCTGCAATGCTTAGCACTATATCATAAACTTCTTCTTTTAGTAAAAACAACCCAGCGAGGCCTGGAATAGTGACAAACCCACGCAGGTTCAGAGGGGCAGCAACAGAAACGGGTTCAGCCTTTCGCTGGTGTAAATCAGCGTAGCACTGCTGATCTGCACCAGCTTCTGCCTCCTTCCTGCACTGCCATTGTTTGAATGGACACGCTGTAATTTAAGCCAGCATGTTACTGTAATTAAAAAAATACACAAATGACAGAATTTGACTCAAACCCCACCATCCTTCATGGTTTACATTTCCTACAGAGGGAGTTAACTGGTAAGATGTACATGTTTATTGGTTTCCTTCTTTGTGCTTTTACAAGTATTTTTCTCTTTGATGATCTAAACCATATGTTGAGGTACTTTGGAGGATTATTTTATCAGTTCCTCTGCAGTATGAGAGAAATACCAGGGCAGAGCCCATAGGTTTGCACACATACATGCCACTAAATCATCCCTTGTTCCTGAGCAGCCAAGCTGCCATATTGATAAATAGTCCGTGTCACATTAATTTAATTCTGAATCACTCTGAGACATCGTTTTGTTACAAATATAAATTTTGTGGTGTAATGGAATGTGTTAAGCCTTTAACAAATGAACATTTAATGGCCGCTCATGAAAAAACATAAATAATCAGAAATAAAATTAGCAGGATTGGTAATGAGCGTATGAAGCAGCGTGGCGTGGCCCCGCTTCCCTGGGGCAGGGGACAGGTGGGAGCACCATCCGCGTTTTCTCCTTCTCTTTGGTGGTTTCAACTGGGATATGAATGCCTTAACTTAACATACAAAGTGTAAGTCCTTTTTTTAATATACTTAAATTTAAAAAATAATCTGTTGGACCATTTTGGGTAATAACATTGAAAAACACCTGTCCTGCCCTCAATTCCTCTCTACTTTTACTTTATTATTATTATTTCCATGTTGCCTTTCATTTATTCCCTTCCACTACTAGCTAAACCCCACTGATGTTCCACTCTCAGCAAAAACTCATTTTCTCATCACGGGCTCTTTACTAGCTCGTGCCTCTGCTGTGTGTCAACATTTGCACAGTGCTGGGAACAGCCAGCATTTTTTTTTTTTTCCTCTCTTTTTTTTCACTGATCGACCTATATCTATCTATATTTTTTTATTTTGTTTTATTGAACTCCTGCAGCCAGTACCTGTTAGAGGCAGCAGCTTTCCAGGCTGCTCTGGCCTCGCTGGACTTATCTGCACGCTGGTTTTTTGGGGAAGCCACAACCTCAGCATGCAGGAATGGGGATCCGTTAGTCCCTGGGTCAACTCGAGGGCAAGATGTTAAGCACGAAAGTGTTGCATGATTAGTGGCAGTCACTGGAAAGAAGTTTTAGTATCTGTGACTATAGGCAGTTTGTGGACTTCAGCCAAAATGCTCTCTTTAAATATCAGAAAGTATCCCTAAAATTGCAAGCCTTTGGAGACCACGGCACTCTGCAAACTGCCAAGAAAAACAACACGTAGCACATAAATCTGAAACAATCACTTATTCCGGCTATGAAGGGACCAAACGACAAAACACTTACCTAAATGGTTTTTATTTGCATTAACATTTATTCAGAAATGATCTGAAAGCCTTGGTCAATTTGCCTTTATGCATATGTATGCTAAGGGTCTGTGCACAGCTCATGCGTGGGAATTCCCATCTCTGGGGTGGTGGGGTTAATCAGACTCATCGCTTATGGGGACATAAAAAAGAGGACATAAACAGGGATGTAAACCCACCCCTTGTGCCCCTCGGTTTCTCTCTGCTACTTCTCGTTCCTTTGAACTGCGACTAGCAATTTGCATGTGGCTAAAGCATTTCCCTGGCCTTAGCCTGAATGCAGAGGGGACCCCTCCTGGTTTTTAATTTATAATGGTTAAAATTCACGTCTGTGTTTTAGTTGGAAATCGCCTGGGTTCTGCTTCCAGCCCCCGTGCATATGATACTGTCCTCCGCCGCATCAACCTGACCAGAAAGGTGGTCCTGGTTCTGGTAAATGCCCCCAGCTCCTGCTGGTCGCTTTGTTTTCCTTACCTGAGGCATGGGATGGTGATATGTTCTCAAGATCCACTGTAAATCAGCGAATCTCTCTCCCTAGGATTTGCTCACGATTTGAAAATCTGACTTGAAACAATCGCCTTTCCCCTAGGGCACCATATGCAACTTCAATATATTAGTGGCGAAGGAAAATATGCTGTGCTTGGCGTTTACAATTCCCACTCAAATTTACCAGACAGGTGTTTTTGAGGAACAGCTCATCTGGCAAGAAGAAGGAGGGTCACTGGGTTGGGGCCTTTTTTTCTCCCTCTTATTTTCATTAAGGGGGCAGCCTTGCAAACAGCTGGTAGAAGGAATTGCTTGGGGGAACGTTGTCCCCCCACAGTAACGGCTGCAGGGGATAGGGTCAGGAGAAGATAGCCATGCTTACTCAGAAAGAGTCCAGCCAAAATTCCTGATTTTGTATGAAACAGCTCCCTCATTATCAAAGGTGACTGGTGAGGTGGACTGCCAGGACCCTGGCTCTGGAGGGCACAAGGATCTTGCCCTACCCCTGAAAAATAGCCTTTTTCTGAGACTTTCTCCAGGATGAGTACCAACTTTAGTGGTCCTGAAACTTGTGACTTGCATTCCTGCCAGCCAGCCAGCAATTTCTTCCTTAGAGAGAAAAAAAAAGAGAGAAAAGAAGAAGAAAAAATTAAGCTAAACTAAATTAATCCTGTTCTGAGAGCTAAATATGGTCAGGACATCTGTGACCTCCCCCGACTTCACCCTGGCTGAGCGGGGACAATAGCTGCCATGTGCCACCCTTTGTTGTTGAGCCTGGAAAAGATTTCTAATCCCAGAATAACGCACGCGTGCACCCATGCACGTAGGCACGCACACACACGAATGCTGCTAAACTTGCATTTCACATCCAAAAGGGAAGAGTTGGCAGCAGGGCTGCCCTCTCAGTGTTGGAGGGATGAAAGAGCCCCCCCCCCCCGCTTCATAAAATCCGTGTGTACACAAGGGGTTTTCTTTTGTCTACAGATGTCCATTTCTAGTGTTACAAGGTGCAAATTCCGAGGTTCGGCAGACGCTGGAAGCTGTGTTCTCGTGTTGAAATGCCGGTATGTGGTCCGCGTGTCTCTGATCTCCAGAGTTTCCTAGCATGACATCTTTCATCATCATCATCAAGTCGGACGACGTAGATACATGTGGCCACCAGATTCCCCTCCAGCGTGAAGACGGGCCGCATCCTTTAACTCCCCTCTTTCCCCCGTTATGGGAGATGCTTTAAAGTCTCTCTCGCCCGGCTTCGCGGGATACCTGGCCTCGCAGCGCCGAGCCAAAAAAGTCCTGTAAATAAGGGCACAGGCCGAAAGGAGACAGTTGGGGCCCTCGCTCCAGCCAGCAATGCTCTAACCTCCCTGCCCCTCTTTGAAGGGGACGGGTGAGGGTCACCCCACGAGCCCCCGCTGCTCGGCTCATCTTGCCCACCGTCAGGAAACGGTGGCCTTTTTCTTTGTTTTTTTGGAAGGAAGTGGTTAACTCTTCCTTCACCGCCCCACAATGGGATTCATTTGCAAACATGCTCTTCAATCAAGAGCAAGCGAGACCACAGAGATGGCTTGCGTGGGAGGGAAACGGGGCTCGGTGGGAAGCCTGCGGAGAACGGCCGCGGCTGCCTGCAGCAGAGGACCCCCTACCCCGGGTACTCCCCGTTAAAGTCATCTCGGCCACCCCACCGCTCCTGGTCCCACAGGTGCAGGGTTCCCCACATGGGAGATCTCCCGCAAGGGCTATCACTTGTGTTTGGTGGATGTTTCTGATTCGCATCAAAGTGGAAGCTGCAGCAAGTGTGCGTCAAGTCAGTTTTGGCAAGTCTCGTGGCCCTCCCTTTTTTTTTTCCTCTCTCTTTTTTTCCCCTTCCTTTTTCTTGTTGCTGCTCAGCCCTGCAGAATGTCATTAGAAAATGAGCCATTTATAAAACAAATGTTTCCAGGAGAAACTCCCCTGAACACCCGTGTCATAAAATTATTGAACGCAGTGTCTGAGAGCGTTCAGGATCCAAAATTTCCTCGGGGCTCACCCCTATCCATTATTCCGTCGCTGCTTCAGCTGGGCGGTGACATTTTACTGGCGGCACCCTGTTCCCCTCTGAAAGAAGTTGGCCTTCTGGCTGTTCTGCTAACAAACCAGCACGCCGCTCCCCTGGTGTCCTCCTCCGTCTGCTAAAACCATGGTGGGGATGTAGTGATCCTGGGGCTGCCTGGCTGATCTCTCACTCCCCTTCCCAGCACATCCCAGGGGACAGAGAGGGGTGACAGCCCCCCCACCCCACGTACTGGTGGCATTTTCAAGGCTGAGAAAAGCAGCGTGGTTTCCAGAGCGGGGACGTCCCCTCCTAGAAATGCTCATAGCTTTTGCTCAAGGTAAACACTTAGGACTGGAACGTCCCATATTTCACTCTCCGCTGGGATCGGTTTTGCCCAACGACTCAGTTCCCACTGGAGCACCATATAACTCGCCAGACTTTCCAGCACACTCTACAAAGTGCTTTGAGATCCCTGCCAGCTCCCTCTCTGGTCTTCTGGCACAGTTCAAGAGGCAGATATTAATCTTAACAGCTATATGCTGGCTGGGCCCTGGTTGCCTAAGAGATTCTCCCTGAATTTATTTATTTGGATTTATACAAAAGAGCATAAAAAGGAACACTCCTCCCAGACTCCAAGCTCACCAGCCATAAATTACAAAAACAACTACAATGAAACCACCCACAGTACCTCCCGCCCCCGACACAACTGTTTTCCTCCAACACCCGGCTCTGCAGCAGCAACGTCCAGCTTCTCGGCATGCCTTGGCATTCCCACATGGAGACATCGACTGCAGGCGGCCCAAGGATCAGTACTTTGGGAAGCCCTGTTCTCGTTCCTTCTTCAGAGCTTCTGGGCTAGCTCTTACACGAGAAGTGGAAGAAGCAGTGGATGTGATTTCCAGCGGATAAGATGATCCCCTAGCACTTTTGAAAGTTCACATGCACAAAGGTAGAGTAGCTCAGCTTGTGAATTCACATGGGACAGGGTTGGCCAGGGAGACCTCAAGAGGTCTTCTAATCCCTGCAGGTCTTCTCATCCACCTAGTCTGTCCTGATGCATAGCTAAATAACTTGTTCTTGAAAGCCTCTGGTGATGGAGTTTCCACTGCTTCCCACACAAGGAATCCCAGTTCTCGCCCTTGGAAAATGTTTCCTAAAGTCTGACCTCAGTCACCCTTGCCCTTAGCCTAATCGCTTTATATGCTAGCCCCAGCAGACACAGAGGACTGATTCCTACCTCCTATTCAGTGGGGAAACTCAAAATACTTGAAGGCTGTTATCATGTTTTCCCTCAGTTTTCTCATCTCTAGACTAAACAACCCCAATTTTTTCAGTGTCTCCTTGCAGGTCATGTTTTCTAGAGCTCTGTTCCTCTTTGTTCTTCTCCTCTGGACCCTCTCCAAGGAGTCCGCATCTTTTCTCAAGTGTAGTGCCAAGAGCTGGATTCAATATCCAGCTGAGGTCTTCCTGGGGCTGTGTGGAGCAGATGGATAACTTTGCATGTCTTCTGCATAGCCCTGCAAGTCTGATGTCTGTTTTGCTCTCAAAAGGCAGAGCACTGCTGACTCCTCTTCAGCCTGCGATACACTACGCCCTCCTCAAATGCACCAGAGCCCCAGACAGGGTCTCTTCTTATCAGCAAGGTCCTCTCTGATTGAAGGTTATTTGGCTTTGCTTTACAGCTCTTTTTGCTGCTTATGCTGGGTTTTGGCAATTTTAGCAATGTAGAAGCAATCCCTTGAGGTTTGAGTGCCCCAGGGCCATGTTCCTGCTGAGGGAAGGAAGACAGCCTATAGCTCTTTAAACATATTGTCATGAATTCACACTCGTGCCCTCTCTTTGCTTCAGAGCCCAAAGGTTTTGTCCCAAGAAGGTAGGATGTCTCCCAGGGCTTGTTTCCTTCCCTGGTGGGGAAGGAAATCCTAGATCCCAGAGAAGTGCTGTGGATGTTATGCTGACTTGATTTTTGAGGTCATGCTCATCCAGCCCAAGTTTTCCATACCATGCCAACACATCTTAAAAGCTACCTTCTGCCCTGGGATATGAAGACCCCTTGGATCCTGCCGCCTTCTTCCTTGCAGCCCTCTCCTTGCCTTAGATCGCAGTGAACCGTAGAAGAACAGAGAAAGAAGCAGCAATGGGATGGCCACCAGTGGGTGGGCACCCTGATCTCCAGGCCCAGACCCCCAGGCAAGTTCCCAGCAGATGGTTGAGCTGGGACCAGGAGTCAAGATGAGGCTCATGCACTCACTGTGCCAGACTGCACCACGTCTAGGGACTGAGCTGAAAGTGTGACAGTGTGCATCAGCTGTAAGTGACCACATGGTCTAGAAAACGATCCGATAAAAACAAGCGTTATAGGATCACAGGGTAACAGGCTGGAAGGAGCATCAGGAGGACCTTAATCCAACCTCTGAGCTCAGCCCAGGTTGCTCAGAGCTCTATCCCGTCAGCCTCAAAAAATTCCAAGGAAGGAAACCGCACAGCCTCTTTGGGTCATCCGTTCCAATGGTTGACTGTCCTCATCATGAAAAAGGCTTTTCTATATATCCAGAAATTATACTTACAGATCACACTCGGTATATTCTCTGTGTGCATTTGTCCCAGTCCTAAAACCTAGGCACGGACCTAAACCAATCCTAAGACCTTAGTTACAGCTTTACTGACCCTTCTGCTGCCCCTTTTATCCAGAGCATAGTCACAAAGTGGGATTTAGTGACAGATGGGGATGCACACGGTGCAGTAGGATCCAAGTCACCACGTGAGCAGGAGGACGAAGCGAAGCGAGCACGCTGAAGGCAGCTGAAGCCACCTCGTTGGTAGGTGTCGGTGCACGTTCTTGCACCATGGGGTCTGGTCCTGCCGGGGGTCTTCAGGTATTGCTGCACTTTCAAAAAATACGCAGTCTCAAACAGACATCCAGGCTGAAGTGGAGGCTGCAGGTGGAGTAACACCATTACAGAGATGTTGGACTCATCCCAAGCCCCAGGAGCTAGGGTCAGAAAAATCAGAATTAAATGGAAACGGGAAAGAAATCCAAACCAGTACAGGGTGTGTTCATTCAGGATATTCTTTCTTTAACTCTGCCCTACAGTCAAGAAATAATGACGCAGTTATAATTCAAGCATGGTTGTGTTTGTAGCCCTTGATTAGATTCAACTAATTAGATTCAGCAAAGATTTTTCTTTCTCTCTTCTGTTTTCCTTTACGCTCTTTAAAGTTACGGTGTCAATTTGGGTGGGTGAGGGCTGCCCAACAGTTAACAAACTAACCAGAAACTCTCAGAAAAATCATCTTATTCTGCCATGTGTTGTTCCCAGTACACCAGGGAGGTGTAGCAGGGGCAGAAAGAGACTTCAGCTTACTGTCAGCATTGTTCAGTCCCCCACGACTGTATCTGGGCTTAATGACGGACCTAGGAAAACCGCAGCTATGACAGTCCAGGAGAGCTGGTGAATTGCCTGGGGCTTTTTCCCAGTAACACACTGCTATGTGATTTTATGATCCATTTTTTTGTACCAGAGTCCAAGGAGTATAGGGCTGGAAATCCCAGTCCCACTGGATCCAAATGCAGAAATCACCCGACCAAGGTTTCACGCCAGTGGAAATTAACAGACAAAACGTTGTCCATAAGATAGGAAGGAAAGCGGTACTGTCACAAGAAAGCCTCTTAAGCAAGCGTGGCTGCACTCTGTATTCAAGAGAAACGCAAAGTTCGGGAGAAAATAAAAACACCTAAGTATTTTGCCTTGGCTAATCAAAGACATCTAGAAGCCCAATGCACAGCTTTAGAAGAAAACCCAGCAAGCTGCTGCCGCACAAATAAAAAACAACTGAAGAATAAAAAGATTAATGCAGAGCAATTTTCTTGGAGACGGCCAGGAAACTACAGAAGACCAGAGAAGGGATGCACACCGAGGTGTCCATATCCATGACTGACTCCACCAAAGCCACAAATCTGATTGCAAACTGCACCAGCACAGACCCCGAAGCCAAATGCCAACAAAAATCAAGAGGCCCCATGGGAACTGGTGGGTTGCTTTATATACTGAACATCAGAGGGATGGCTATCCGTGCTAGATCTGTAATTCAGCATGGATGGTCATCATCAGCGTAAGATAAACTAATTACGGGAGGCAGGAACAAGTTGAAGCTGCATAAATCAAGCTGCTTGGTCTCACTGAAAGGTGCAATGGCCACAAGGTTTCACCTGAGGACTCACAGGAAGAAATGCTAGATTTGTTGAAAGCCCAGTTGAGGTTTTAGGAAATGGAGTCCACCAAGACCTCCAGAGATAGGAGAAGGGCTGAAAGGATGCAGCCAGCAGGGAGCAAAAAGGGGAAAGAAACCTGCCTTGCCAAGGAAATTCCAGGAGCAGTGATGGCAACAGCAGCACTGGCTCCAGCTCCCTCAGCTACTGCTTTAAGGTGGGAAAAGAGGAAAAGGGAGGGAAGATGTCCTCAGAAGAAGTGAAGGTTGGCACTGATGGGGCTGTGGACTCCCCAGGTTTTACGGCAGCAGCTGTAGCAATGGGGGTGTAGAAACTTGGCCCGATAATGTCTGAGGATTCTTCTTAGATGGATTCAGGGCTGAGGTCCATCCCACCTCTCAGACTTGCACCTCTTGCAGACATGAAATGACTTGGCTACCTTTTTATCTTCTGGTAGCCACACTTGTGACATAGGTCTGCAGTCACCTGCCTTACACAGTACCCTGACACCTGTAAGCAGTGTCCTGCCAACCAGGGGGACCATGCTGTCACCTCTGTCAGGTCAGGACAGCCACCTTTCCCACCCCTCTGACCTGGTGTAGGTATCTCTGACCTGCATCTGTGGTGGTCCTCACAGGCTTTCTTCATAACCGTCGGCGAGAAACGGGTAAATCAAAGGTGCCCTTTTCCCCTTTTGCAGCAGAAGATATTGGGTGGATGGGGCCCTGGGAGCACCTATTTCTGCCCACCAACTCCACAGGGGGCCTGGGAGGACCGGATCATCTGGAGGCACCTAAAGTGTGATGAGATGCAGCCAGACCTTCATGGATGCCAGTCCATGTCCGGGAGAAGAGGAGACGTGTGCCGCGGAGGGCACCCAGGCTTGGTGCCGTGGCATGGGTTTGGAGGTGGCCCATATTGCCCTTTCCAGGGCTGCTCTTCTCCTACAGCGGAGAGGGACCCATGGCGAGTGGTAGGAGACAAGTTCAGGGCAGGAAAAACCCAGCAGGGCCTCTCTTCCTGGGGATGGCCTTTCGTGCTCTTGCTCCACCATGCCCTGTATTGCCCTCTCCCCACAGGTGTTACCTTGCTACTAAAATTACACTTTCTCAGCATAACCTGCCATGTTTAAAATCAACTCCAGCTCCCTGAAACTGTGACACTCACTCAAACCCCAATATTTTTTAAAAGCTCATTTTCTGTTCTTTATGTTTTCTGAGTCTTGAAGGTGATCTCAGGTTTCACACCTTATTTGAGAAAACTTTTTAAACAAACAGTGAAATTCTCAGTCACATGACTCCAAGAATGGGGACTTAAGAAATACCACAGAGCTTGCAATAAAATCCTGTGAGTTCGCAGCTCTGCCCATCTTCAGGCTTTGCTCAGAACAATTAAGTTCAGATCTGCAGTTCCTAAAAATACCACGAAAATCAAAGCACTCCTCAAGTGCCCTGGGCCAATGCAGGAAAATGCTTCAACCCTCTGCAAAATACAGACAATGCTTCTTCCAGCCTGCGCTCCTCTGTGAGAAAACACTCTCTGCTAGGGCAGCAGTCAGCACATCAGCATCAGCAAAACCTCCAGCACGGATGTTGTGCCAACTTGTGCATCTTGCACTGAGAAAATGGTCCTGAAGGGAATTTTGGCAGAGGTGAGTCCATTGTCCTGGGTGATGTCTGCCATGGATAGGCTTTGAGAACGCCTTGGTCCCACTGGATCGTTATACATCTCATGATCAGATTAATTAAGCTGAAATGGATTTAGGTGCTGGCTCGAGGCCAAAATGCATGAACATATCCACACCCAGCCTTACTCCAAGCCTAACATGTTGGGACAGGGGGTTCGCAGTCCCTAAATGACAGTGGGCAGGAAGAGATGAAGCTGGCATTGATTAACCGAGCTGATTTTCCCAGAAAGTGGGAAAGCCAGGACCAGCTGCAGGGGGGGACCCATGGGTGCTGGCTGGATGAGAAGGTAAACACAAGCAAGAGGCGTCACACATTCTTCTGTGCATCCCTCACCTACAGCTGGGCTCGAGGAAGAGGTGGCCAGCTTGCCGCTGAAGGGAAGGGTGTGTTAGTGCAGCATCCCAGCTCCCATGTGAGCCACCCCAGAGCCAAACTACCGTTTGATTAATCAATCGTTCGATCCAGCTCCCTGCCTCCCTCCGCATGCAACGAGCATGAGCCGAACAGCACGCACTCACGGCCTTCAAGGGCTGGCTTAGGCAGCCCCTGATAGTGCTGTTTATACAGCTTCCCGATGGAAACAATGTGGATTTTATTAAACGATCCCATTAATGTTTCTCCATGTTGTCATTGCAGACTTCAAACGATGATTTATGTTGGCTCGTAGGTCTTTGTCCTCGCAGCCGCACCGTGAGCAGCATCCAAGGACAAAGTGTTCTGGGACGGGACGGTGGGAGTCCTGCTGCTCCGGCTGTGCGGCCGTGCCGAGGTCTGCTCCTCCGGTGCCACTCGCGGGGGAACAAAGGGGACCGCCAGCCGGCCAAGGACAGTGACACGAGCCACACGGCCACCTGGGACCATCCTTCGTGCTGCGGTGTGGTGTTGGTCTCCCACACCAATGGCTTAGAGGGAGAGCTGCACGGCGCTGCGCTGCAAGGGAGCCCGCACAACCGCGGGCAAATTTTTTATCCTATTTGAAGTGGCCCAGCTCCTTTTGCCCCAGAAAAACTGTACCTGTTTGTCACATGCTGATTCTTAGCCCTACGAATTACATTTATACCACTAAGCTTCTTTCCCCACTATTTTTCCACTCCATCATTCCCTGGCTGATTTTACCCCAAAACCAATTTTGCCTCCTTGCTGCCCATTTTGCTTACATGCTGGTTTTCACCTCAGGAGTGAACCAAATAATCCACTCAGCAGAGAAAACCTAGCTATGGAGTCGAGGACTGTCCTCTTTGGGACCAGCAAGCCACAGACAGCCATTCTCATCCAAGATAAGACATGGCAATGCCTGGTGTGACCGAGCAGTCGGTAGGGATGGAGCCAGGACAGGTATATACCCCAAGCAGTTCTCTATGTGTTCTTTGGACAGTGTAAAAAATGCTGCAAAGTGCACCTGCATTGCTCTGGTGCGTGCTGGGTCTGGTCTGGGTGCAGCACTCAGGTTGTGGAAACAAGGCATTCCTGAGACACACCTTCCCATCCAAAAAATCCCAAGGTTTTCGCTGGCAGGCCCCAATTTTGTGTGCGTGCACGTGCACGAGGGCTTCACTCTCAAAGCTCACCCTGAACATCCTCCAGATTATTTTGGTCACTCACTCTTCCTGCCAGCGAGCAAAGAGCTCGCAGCTCTCCTGTAAACTGCCTCAAGAGCATCGTTCGAGATGAGAGCTCTGGGTTGGGTGGTCACAAGAACACATCCAGAAACCGCATGGCCACGTGCAGCTGCTGAAAAATCAGTCAAGGAGGTCTGGAGTGAAGCTGCTTTTCATGCACCCGGGACAGCTGAGTGAATCTGTTCCTTACCCTCCTGTTTAAATACAACCCCTGCCCTTGGCTGCAGTGTGGGAGTATTTCACCCTGTGGGCTTCTCTCAGGGAAGATCTTGCTCTTTGGGGAACCGCAGTCACATTAGAGCAGATGTGAAGGGGTTCAGACCTCCTGTCTCTCACACATGTAAGGTCGCCGTAACCACTGTTTTTATCAGCACCTGCACGGACCAACATTTCCATGCCCAAAACTGTAATTCTGAGAACTACAAGGTGATGTTGTATAGAGGATTTTGGGGAAAGCCTGTGCAGAATAGCAAAAGTGCAGCTCAGTTTCTTGTATATTTTTGCTTTAAAAATCATCACAAGCTGAAAGCGAAAGGCAGAATTAGACCAAACAAAAATGCCTCTTGTTGTCATCCACAGGAAAGTTTAAGATCCTGTAGCAGGAACAGGCTTTCCTTGCCCAGCTTTGGAAAGATCACGTCCCTGGGCTACGGCCCTCCTTGTGCTTCTTATTTCTTCTTTGTTGACCTATTACTCCCCTCAGGCCTTCAGTTTACCAAGGACATCCTCTGGCCAGCCAGGACTTGACATTCACAGCACTGCAACAAACCTTGGACCAAACCCCAGCAGCTTGTAGCAATTGCCAGACCAGCTCTCCAGGCACCAGCTTGCTGGGATTGGAACATGATGGTCACCACGCGTGCCAGGTCACCTTGTAGAGGACAGTCACAAGCACTCAGCTGCTTTCCTTGCCCTCCGTCCCGTCCCCTCGACTGGGGCACATGTGTCGCCTTCTGGCTGCGAAGGAGGAGGATGCAAACTTTTGCAGTAGTAACAAAACCAACCAGTCTCAACTTTCTTTCCTCCTCGGGGTGAAGACTGCTGTGTCTAGTTTGCCGTGCCATTTAGACACCATCAAACCACCAGATTTCTTGTCACTCCAGTGGGAAATGGCAGTATGAAAGCCCAAGTCTCAGATGCCCACTCGGACCTGCCTGAGCGGGGACGAACCAAGGGCTGTATCTGAACAGGCCACGGAGGTGCCCACATGAACTTTGCAGGTGAACCCCTCTCCTGGGCAAGGTGGCAGAAGGTGAGCTCTCCTCCACTGGCTTTTGCAGGGAAATGTTTCTCCCGAGCACAGCATAAAGGCTGCCTAAATTACTACGGGCTAGTGAAAACCCTAAAAAAGCAAAATACAGCTGAAGGGAAGAATACGTTGGGAAGGGAGTCATATGGCCGGCTGGGAAACGCAGGGCTTTGAAAGGGGATGGGGCGGGACAGGAAGAACATTCCTTTCTCACTACAAACGCCTTGAGCCGCTTGGGAAACATCCGAAGAGGCTGCCCGCTCGCACCCTGGGGCCGGCAGCGTGGGTCCCGCTCGCCGGCAGATGCTGCGCCCACGGAGCCGCAGGCTCATCCGAGACCACCACCATAGACGGAGAGGGACGAGGTGCCCGGAAAGAGGCAGCCTGAGCCCCAGATGCTCTGGCTGGAAATCACCGCGTGTACTGGGCGCAGGTGGCTGCACGCAGCAGGCTCACCTCATCTGCGGCCGCCGGTGCCGGCTCGGAGCTTCTCGGCTGCGTGCTTGGAAAAGGAGGGAGAGGGGATCTTGTTGCTGCAGGGATGTGTTTCGCAGCTCCATGTGGTGCTCACACCCGGATGCCGTCCGTCTTTCCTGGGAAGATGGGGAGAAGTGCGGTTGCTTTGTGCTTTCACCTCAAATAGGACTTTACAGACCCTTCCCCACCTTGTTGTGGGGCACAGAGGACTGGGACTGACTTCAGGGCAGGTCTCCTTTCCACCACCTTGCTCCTCATTCCCCTGCCCCTGCCTCTTCTCTGCCCCACTGTTTAATAGGGCTGTCTATTCTTCCCCAAATTTCTGAATTATTGTCAAAAGCAGGGTTTGTAGATACATGGAAGTGAAGAATTATACCCCTCCTCTGCATCTCCATGCTGACAAAGCCATCAGTTGGGACATCACGGCCGCCCCAAATGACCAGATGAGAATAACGACTGCTGAGCTAGCCCCAGGCTCCCTCAGTCCCTGTGTAACCAGCGCAACCCCTTATGTTGACTTCTACAGGCATCCAAGAGAGGGGACCCAGCCTTGCTCCCCCACTGCTACATGCAATGCCACCAAAACTGGCGTCAGGATAGACCCCATCCTGCAGTGGGTTTTTTTTTTTTTTCTTATTTACAAAGGGCTGGCTTTTCCTTTTGATAATTATCAACCACACTGATGTGCTTTTGTTCCCTTTGAAGTCATTTGTGTCTCCACACATGCTTGCTGCTGCTTTGAGACACGTTTTTGTCCCAAATTGCTGAGGACACCCATGAAGAGTCTCCTTCCTGGCACAAAACCACATGGGGAAGGTCTCTGCCCCTTTCCAAATGTGTACTAGCTTCCCAACAAGTGCCAACAGTGCCAACAGTGCCTGTCTCCCGCAGGTATGATGTTGCGTGGACTCTTGTAGAGAAACCCATAACGTCGTTCTTTCCCTCCTATCACCTGGCTGATGGCATGGTGTTTGGCATTTTTAAATTTGATATCCCAGCTGTGTTTCGCTTTGCAAGACTGATGCAATGCAGAGGATGCAGCCAGCGAACTCACACGCAGCTGCGCTCATTCCCATCCAGGTCCCCACACGACCCCGGTGACACGTGGCATGGGGCTGGCAGAGCGGCAGGGCATGGGGACAGCACAGGGAGAGCCCAAGGGGAGCAAAGAGCCTGATGGCAGCAGGGATGGGAGCAGGGTTTCTCAGATCAACACAACCCGG
Organism: Aquila chrysaetos chrysaetos; assembly: GCF_900496995.4. Lineage (NCBI taxonomy): Eukaryota > Metazoa > Chordata > Aves > Accipitriformes > Accipitridae > Aquila > Aquila chrysaetos. The sequence goes on along the minus strand of NC_044005.1, from coordinate 4,195,220 downwards.
GGCCGGGCAGGGTCCAGCATCCCCAGAGATCAGCCTTCCCCACGTCTGGAAAAAGCCACCGCAGAAGCTGCGACGGCAGCCGGCGGGGAAGTAGGCAGAGCACATCTCACCCTTGGCAGGCAACAGGTAGGGAGCAGAATTTCCCCCTTTGATTTTCTCATCCTGACCAGAAAGGAAGATTTTTTGGAGCTGGTGGGAGAGGCATGATAGTTTAAATCAACAGTTTGCTGTTAGCACTGAAGAAGCCTGCTCCGCACGTTACCGGTAAACAAACTGTGCTCTGAGAAAGAAAGGCCTGTTTATAAAAGCTCCTCTTGACATTCACCTCCTCAAACATAGCAAAGCATGTGCTAGAAATAGATGCATGAATGATCGAGTCTGTTTTGAGTCTCCTCTCTTCAACAACCAAGGAAATCCCTATGTACAAACATTTAAACTGTAACATCTGGAGCGCAGTAATTTTATCTTGAAGATCCACATCAAACAAACCTGCAGCTCAGCCCAAGAAGATATACAAATACTTCCCCAAGGAGACCCCAGTCTTATAACTTGGGTACCAGGAGACTTGTGATTTAAAAGAAAGATAATTCAGCATCTCTTTATCCACACCTGACAAGTATGCCTTCGGAGGGCATTAGCATGAAATTATCGCCCTTAATCAAACCCAAAGTAAAACAGATTTGTCCCAATTATTTGATACAGGCCTTGAAATACCCAGTTTAAAATTTATAACCCAAGAAACCCTATGCATCATTTGCAGCTAGAACTTTACCCAAGAAATTTCACTTTGGTTACACTTTTTCTGTACAGCTGAATTGCTAAAATAAGCACCCAGCCATATATAGCACAGTACGTTGGCACTCACAGCAGTGGGGAATGGTGGATTCAATTTTCCATGGAAGATGACAATTAAAATTGCTTTCTTTGGTATATCCCATCCTTTCTGTTGTTTTTCTGTGCTCTCCAAGTGCAGAGTAAATTTAGGACGCCGAGCTCCTTTTCCTTCAAAATCTCACTTCCAGTTTCCATCTTATTAAAGACATGACTTAACTTTAATGTGTGTAACATAAACGGTACCGTAAAGAGGAAGAATTAAAACAGCATGGGAACATTTGTATTTTCAAGACGGGGAAATGGCACGGCATATTTCCTTTTTCGTTGTTGTTGTTTATCCAGTGGATAAACCTTGGCGTTCCCTCTCCTACCGAATACTTCGCCTGCCTTGCAATAATTGGGAATTCCACGTTTTGCAAAGTTATTGTATTATATCCACAAATAATCCATCTTGTCAAGTCCATCTCGTACGTCGAAGATAAAGTTGGAGCTGAGTCACTGCAGACATCTGGAGAAGGTTCATTACTTGTAATTGCGAGCCCCTCTGTTAATGCACCCCATGAGAAAGGAGCTGACAGGCTGCATATTTCTGCAAACTGTTCCCAGAAAGAACCAATTTCCTGACTTCCATGTGGTGTCAATAATATAGGCATGAGATGGAGCAGTGCTTATGAAATATTAAATCTGCTTACAGGACCCAGCTATAAGCAAATTCAGACCACCTGGGAGATGGAGGTTTGCACCGGGTACGTAGAGTTTGGCACTCACCTGGTATATGAGACCGACGGGCTCTAATCTATGCATTTTGGCTTATTTGCCACAAAACTTCCTGACAGTAGTAGAGGGGGGAAGAAAAAGGCAGAGGGTGGAGCGGGTAGAACACATTTCTTCACGTTTAGGATTCAAACCTTTCAAATCACTGACATTACTAAATTTACTATCACAAGCAGCCAGAGATCTTATTATTCATCGGCAAAAAAAAAAAAGGCTGATATTTCATGGCTTTTGAATTAGATCATTTTGGTTCGTGCCAATGAAAACAAAGCATTAGTGTTTTGATGTTTTAATATAATGATTTAATTCTCTCATTGATATTAGAACCCAGAAACATAACAAACACGAAGACCCCTTCAAAATCCTTGAGTCAGAGCACAGGCTCTTAAATCACTTCAGCACTCAGACCTCCTGTTTCACAGCGTATATTTTATGCCGGCAACTTTGCAAAGAGGGGGTCCTTACCATTGCAAACGTGCAGTTTCATAGTGCTAACCTGCATTCGGCAAGCTTGCCTGTGTAAATTGAAAAACATCTGGGCTCTTTTTGCTGGCAAAAGCGGCGGTTCCTTGACCTCGGAGCAGATCCGTCGACTTGAGCTCCAACGCAGACTTTTCATCAGTTCGCCCCCAATTTTCTACTCTGCACTGCTCCCCAGGAGGCAACCCAGCACCCCTGGGCTGGGAGCAGATCGAGACGTGGAGCCACAGGCATGGAGAGAAAGCAATTTTAATGACATTAGGCCACCACCTATGTTGTACTCCCCAGTCTTCAGGGCTGGGGATGAGGAGTGGTCTCCATTTTCCCTAGCTGGAAATAAAAGATGGGTTTCCTCCAAGAAAGATGAGGGGAAGAAGCAAGGGAGAAATAGGCTTTCAGTAGAGCAACAGCAAGATGTCAGCAAGCCTAATGGGGATATGGTGCTCTGTGCTGCATAGAAAACAGAGGTAAAACATTGCATGGGACTTATTAGCGACACCTTCCAGGAGGAGAAGCTATCTGTGATGATGGGCACACACCCCAGAGGTGGTAGAAGATGGGAGATGCACATGGTACTGCAGACCAAAAGCTGGCCTACACCAAGCTGGGACACATGGTATGGAGATGTAGGATCAGGCCAGGCTGGCACAAATGTGCCAGCCATGCCACATCCATCCCGCTCCTGGGGGGCAGGCGGGTGCCCCCCTGTTCCTGATGCTGACCTTCTCTGCCAGGGCATTGCACAGCACAGCACAGGACGTGGAGATTTGGGCGCACGTACGCCTTCCCATCTATTTATTTCATGTGAGCGGGAAGGGGCTATTTTTGGTTTATAGCCTCTTTGCTGCAGCCAGTATCTGTCAGCGGGACATGACGTACGGCGCTGTGTGACGGCTCTGCTCCCTGCGCTCCCCCTCACACGGCAGGAATGCCTCTTGTTTTCTCTCCTCTGGACCGCGTCGGAGCTGAAAGCATCCAGCCGGGCCAGCTTGAGGCACAGGCAAATCAAGGAGCTGCCCAAAGCAGCCCAGGCGTCCCTGCCTGTGCCAGAGTACTGCAAGACCGGTGGGCTCCTACCACCGAGAGAGAGCTGGGGAGGTGCAGGCACGGCTGCCTGTACCAGCAGCAATCAGAGCAGCACACTGAGATCTTCTCCCACGCCCCATCCTTGCCCTGACTCTCCTCCTGAGGACCAATGGGTACAGGTTGAGAAGCTCTGAGCTGGATTTGTCCCTCGCCACACCGCTTAGACCTAAAGGGCTGATGCTGCAAGATGCTTTTTGGGGTTTTCTCCTGTGTTCATGTCCTGCATCCTCCATCTATAGGTCACTTCTGGATGCAAAGCCTCCAGTCTCTCCGAGGACATGTAACTGGCCATCGTGTGTTTGTGATGGTCAAAGCTAAAATCTCTCCCACGTCATGTAGGCTGAGCCTGGGATTTGACCGTAGTTTTGGCCTGGAACAGCTGGTGCAGACAGAGGAGGGCTGAGCTGGTGCAGGACTTTGTCCAGCTCCTGCTTCTAGCTGTGCTGAACACTGTGCAGAAGGGCAGGCACCAGCGAGGGGCAGGCTTTGGTGGGGCAGTCTGGTCCCCTGGGCTCAAGGCGATACTGGAGTGATCACCTGCAACTTTGTAGTCACTGGGATGCTCTTCTTGCTTGCCTTATGTCACCTTCTGTGGCTGTGTGGTGCCGGTCTCCCATCTGCTGCCGGTCACTGAAGGACCTGAGCCTCTGACTCCCACATCTCCAAATCTCCAAAAGGAGATTCAACAACATTTACATCTAATTGCAGATGCCACGCTCTGGCAATATCTAATGTTTCATGTTTCTCATGCAATGGGTGTCCTGCACTACCCAAACAAGATGAATTAAAAATGCTAAAAAAAATAAACAAGAAAGGTCCTTTGTGTTCCTCAAAATAGTAAAAAAAAGGCTCTCGTTTAATGAAGGATGGAGTCTGTTGCTCCTGACAGCAAAGATTCATAGTTGGGGCCTGTTTTAAAAAGCATTCAGCCCAGCTGTTTCTACTATGAAGCCACATTTCACGCCCATCAGTGGTCGTTCTCTTGTCCACATTTCCACAGACAACTGTCCATACACAGCCCAATAAGTTGTCATGAGCTCAGCCAGCCAAAAAAGCACTGTGGTTAGGCGGGATCTAGCCAGCTTCCAGGACACCTACCAGTCTCAGGAGCTTCATTTCACACCTTCTCTTCTCCCAGCAAAGTCCCAACACCACAACATCCATGGGGTCAGCAGCCATGGAGGGTTACCATGACCGACGGTGGGATTAGCAGTCTTACGGAGGGATGAAGGACTGTGTGGCCCCATGTCTCTGGTACTCCTGTAGTAAAGGGGAAAGGGGTTAAGAAAGCAGCCCTGGCTCACAGAAGATGCAAAGGTTTGTGCCTTAGCTGCTCCCTGAGTATCCAAAGGAGCTCAACCCAGGGCAGGACCTCTCGTCTGAAGATACACTGCCCTGAGCACTGTGCCATCCCATTGGTATCAGTACATTCACGGTGCGGCTCAGTATCGCCTTCTTGCATTAACAGAGCAGGGCTGTATTTTGGCAGAGGGTTTGTGACACCTCCAGCTGCTCTGCCTGGCTGTCCGTCTCAGCTCCAGCTCTGAGACCCCAAATCCCTCCATTCTGGCCCAATCCTTCCTGGTGCTGAGCATAGAAGAAGTGCAGGCAAAAAACAGGGACGCGCAGCACCGAATCTCACCAGTCATTTATCACCTCAGCAAGAAGAGCTTGGTAACAGGCTGTTATCTTTAGCGGAAAGCAGAAGTAGAAAGGAGACACCAGGACTAGTTCACCAACCCCAGGTCACCTCCCTGGCCGGTGCCGTTATCAGTTATCAGTGTCTGCAGCTCTCCAGGTGCTCGGGGAACAGGGATACCCCTCACCACCTGCGGATCATCTTACCCACCCACCGAAAACCAGAGTCGGGCGGGTGCCGTTGCCCATCAGTACATGTCACGGCTTTTGCCAGCCAAGGTTTGAGCTGGGGTGTGAGCCGCCTCCCTGAACCATGCTGATTTACCCCAAAACAGGCCTTCCCTCTGTCCACCCTCCAGTGCAGGGAACATGTTGCCTCACCCCAGCCTTCCCCTCCGCTTGTTTCTGATGGAGCGTGGAGACATTTTCAACATATTTCCTGGAGTATTATAAAGCGTTATCTGAATGGGCCTCTTAGAAAAAAACAGCATAAACCAAAGCAATTTGGGTAATGATGGCCTTTTGGTCTGGTTTATCCTACACCAAACTCCATACATGGCAACTCTGAACGTTTCCCAGACCCTCACAGTAGACCTTGGAACTGTCTCTCTGATTTATCGGCTGTATCACAACACATGCATTTCTCCTATATAATCCTAGTGTTTTGCTTATAAGTCATACTATAACTAAGAATCAATCTTCTTTATTTGAACATTTAGGACAGATTCACATATCATTTTACCGTTAATTAGAATAGACTCAGCCTCGCAGATCTTTCAGGTTTCAAGCCTGGCTGTGGTGTTTCGGTTCTTTGCTGCTGCTTGCGTCATGTGAAAAAATCACAGACTTCAGGGCTTTCTGTTGCGGCTTGAAGAAGAACACAGGTTGTTTCATCACTGGTTGTGAGACATGTGTTACCCGGCTCATTAATTCACAACAGTTCTTGTTTTCTCTGCCTTTTTCATGCTGATCTGATACATTTGCGAAGTCCAGGGTTGTACTGCAAGTGATTAATGCTGCAGTAAAGTCTAATAAACTGAGATTCCAACAAAAAAGTGTGAAAAATGTAATCTCTAATGTTCTGAAAGCTCACATATGACAAAACCCATAAATCACCCCAGAAGTAGTCATTATGGTGAGTTACTAACTAGATTATACAGCTGCATCTGTCATAATTTCCCATTACGTAGAGAATAAACCTATCAGCCTGATTTATGGCAGAGGGCTTCACAATATGGGAACTGGAACCTGTGCTGTTCTGTGGCAAACGAAGAGAAATGTTGTGTCTACTCAAGTGCAGGATGGAAAAGGCAGGAGGGGAGATCTTCCCCTTTGCTCGTTGTCATTTGAAGGCACCAATTCAGGGCCAACAAGCCCACAGAGAGGAGTCAGGCTTACGCCCATGGGATGGCAAAACAAAGCATCCACCAACCTGTCCCAACACCAGCAGCAGCAGCAGAACATGCTCTCCACAACTGAGAGGGGAAGGGAGAAGCTGGGAAGTCTTCTGGGGGGACCAAAGTTGGTCATGGGGAAAGTGGGTGCTTTAGTCATGTCTGGGCATACGTTATCTCCAGACCCCTTATATACACCAAACAGCCATGCTTTGAGCATGGACCTAGGCAGAGCCTTTCCACTTTTATGGAGGAGAGAACAGGAAGGGCTGGCTTGAAGCAAAAATGGTCAGCTTCAGCCTGTGGAAGAGAATTTAGCCAACTCAAAGAAATGGCTTCATGAATAAGGGTAGGCTGCATTTCTCCGGAGGTCCAGTGTGTTTTTCAGATCACTGCAGAGTAAGTTACGTCCTCCTACAGTGATCTCTTTATCACCACGCTGTTCTGGATTGCATGAGAATGTCTGCAGCAATTTGAGATAATTCCCAGCCCCTCCACAGAAGCAAAGAGTGAGCTGAAGTGGCTGATTTACTAGTGAGCGCAGCTGATGAAGGCAACATCAGTGAGGACACTTGGCAAGCCCAGCTCCGTGCAACCAGAGCCTGCCTGTCTGTGGTGGTACAGTCTGTAATTAGCTAACACTCATCTGCTATATGCAGCAAGGATAAATATTGACAAACTTTGCAAGGGTCTCCATTTATTCGGCAGCTGCTGAAAGCACCAGGTGGTTTGGTAGCCTGGTGCATCTGTCTGTCACCACAAGCTGCCACCCACCCCTACGACAGCTCACAGCCAAGAGCAAGGAAGAGGTTGCCCGTGTCCTCCTCTTCTAATTAAATACCACAGGGGCCGGTAACACAGACACGAGGCTCAGAGCAGCAGTGTGAACTCCTCCTTGCCTCGGTTTGCTGCTAGAGATCAAACACTGGAAGCTGCTAACACCTACCTGGAAGGAACTGGAGCACCGAATTTTGCTGCTGGGTTCTTGCAGGACTTTGGGCAGGTCTCCTTGGCCTTCTGAGTCTCAGGTCCTCACCTCTAAAATGGGTGCATGAAAGACTGCTATTTCTGACCCATCCAAATGAACCCGTAGTCACCATGTTCAGCTGCTGAGATCCTCTGTCGGGAGCAGCTCAGAGCAATGGGGAACTTTTATTTTTGCAGATGGAGCAGCTCCAATCATCCAACACAGAAGCTTTCCATGATCCTTCTCCCAAAGGCCCAGGAACCAGAGAGGGGAATATATCTGAACAAGCACTTTTGCCTTTCTAGTTACGGAGAATCAAAAGCAGTTTGTGGGTTGTGGGAGGAAGGAGCTGACAGGCCAGAGTAAGCCAGGAGCTCAGCGGCCAGAGGCCAGACACCCAGAGCTCCTGCACTCCCCTGAGATTCTCCCACCATGGTCTCCACAGACTGTTTAAACATGCCAGAAAGGGCCCAAACATGCAAGAAAAGAGGCTGCATTTGTCCCCCAGGGGATTTCTGCTCATTGCCATTGTGCAACAAGCAAATGAGATGAACAAAACAGTGACCATAAAGGTGATGGGGATCACCAGGTGCTGTAGCTCAACAGACTCCACGGTCCCAACTTTCCCATGGGCCAGGTTGCCAGATATTTGGTGAAGCAAAACAACATGGCTTTTTGGTTATTTATGGAGAACTCTAGCCTCTGTGTCAACTTCTGAGGGCAGAAGAAGAACAAAGAGGCTTGAAAAACAGTTGGACAAAGGGAGATGGAGGTGAGACCATGCTGCCACCCCTCTGAAAGCTAGGAAAAGGTCTTTCAAGAACAATCCCCGAAGCAAGCACACGTTCTTTGTGCTTGCTGTAGTGACAGCAAGCGCTAGCAACAGGTAAGTGTAACCTGAGCAAAGTGCCTTATCTCTGTGACACCTGGAAGGCGACTTGCTAGACGTTATCGCTGAGCAATACTTTGATCGACCAGGTGGGAGCAAAATGAAGGGATCCCACATGTTTCTCAGGAGACTTCTCCACTCGGAGCTCTCCTGGCCCACCTGAGCCCGCCTGCGACATCCAGCTCTGTCTCAGATTCCCACCCCAGCAAAGCACCTGTGGAGCTGAAATCTACCTTGAAAAACAACTAAAAAAAAAATCAAACAGAAGAAGAAACTTTCTTTCGTGGCAGCCAGGAGAGCTTGCTTTGGCCAGACAGCAGAGCCCTCTTCAGTCCAGTGGCGGGTAGTGAAGAACTGGTTGAACCAATGTGACCTTGCAGGCACTGGCAATCTCCCAGTTGGGCCAACCTGGGGTTTATCTGGTGCTTGGGTATAATGGGCAGCAGTGCCTTCAGGACACAACCAAATGCACCCAGTCATCGAAGCTCTCACTATAGATAGATGACAAAGATCTTTCAAAACCAGAGTGGGAAATGCATCATATAATTACAGATTACAATTCTAGGAGGAAGTATTGTTTCATGGAGAAATCTTGGAGTGGAGGAGGAAAAAGGGGGGAGAAAAGGAAGAAGCCCACATTCTGAAGCTAATAAATAAAAAAAAAAGTGATTTAACAAAACATGTCATCATGTGACGAGGTAGTTTTTCTTGCAAGCAGGTGCACCGCAGTTTTAGAAATATTAAATCTTAAGAGGTTTGCATTGCACAATAGATGGCAGCCAGAAAGCATGTTGATGTTTTTTGGCAGTGTTTCAGATGTCATGGTATTTTTTTTTCTTTAAAGCTTCCATCAGCAGGAGGGAAAGCCGTGCCAAGGAAAAGGAATCAAATCTGGATGCAGCAAGACTCGCATTCAGACGGAGGCTCCCTGCCAGATGCTACAGGGCCAAATCGGAAACAACCACATTGAGTTCATTACGAAAACTGCATAATCAAAAGCCTGCATAAAGGCAAAAAAAAAAAATTAATCTATTTAATACTTAGCTAAATTCTCAACTGTTGAAATAGATTTGAAGAAAAATTCATCACAATCCCCTCTTCCTGTTGAGAAATTCCTCCTTGTTCTCCAAGACGTCCATGAGATGGCAGGAGTGCACTCTCCTCCTCCCATGGCCGAAGGGACCATGACACGGGTGCCATTTCCACATGGGAAACCTTACGCCAGCTATGGGCACTGGCTGAGAAAATACGGATTTATCTTTCTATTTATTGCTGCTGGAAGGAGATGAGGATGTGGCACCAAAGGGCACATCTTCAGAGAAGAAATCAACTGATATCAGTTTCCCAGAGAGGCTGGGAATGGCTCCATTTGCTCCTCTTGCTCTCAGCAACCTCTTGCTTTGGGTGACATACCCCTGCTCACTGCAGACCCTGGGTCTACACGCTTATCCCGTGCTGTGCACTGGAATTTGCGAATGGGCCCTGAGAAACTGGGAGTGTGCAATGCGAAAAGGACCCGGACATCCGCCAGAGAGAAAACTGGAGGCTGTGATTTAGAAATCAGAGCCCCAGCATTTATTGCTGGGGATAACTATGGAAACAAACGCTCAGGGATGTCCCAATTTTCAGCTCTGTTTATGATCCCGAGGCCTCCATGAAACTGGGGCACAGCTGCGAGCCCACCTCTGGTTAGGCAGGACCCATAGCAGCCCAGATTCTGCGTGCCAGGCCAAGGGATGGGCTGGCACTTGTGCAAGTGCTTCCCTTAACCAGGCTTCAGAAGGAACATCCCAACAAGAGACTGATGCTAATAGCTGAAGAACACTCGGCTGCCCCAGCAGCTTCAAGAGAGCATGTTGCATGAAGGAGCTGCTCTTCACATGCTCAAGGGTCTTAAAACGAGGAGGTCTTCCAAGTCTTTCACCCACTGAATTGCCAAATCCATGCCTAACTCATAAAGTCATACACAGTGGTTGCAGTTTTGCATAGGGGTAAAGGGTCCAAGTGCTGTCTCTGTGAAGGATACAACTAGTTCTGCACCAGGTTCATGCTTGCTCAGGGACCCTCAGCTCAAGTCCTACTGGGACGGGAAGGCAAAAAGAACTCCAGCAGCCACTGATCTACTCACTGCATCTGCACTGTGGGACCAGAGCCGGGCCAGTTTTGCTGTGCTCAGAGCTCCTTCTGCATCTGTGACTTCACACCTACGTGCACTGCTGTGATGGAATACATGCGTGAGTCACCATGCGTGTCTACCTTGTACTGAGCAGCAGGGGATGGGGGCTTAGGAGATGCTGAGGGGGACCCAAAAGCCTCAGAAGAACTGTGTGTGTTAGCAGAGCAAGGCTTGCTCCTTCTCCAGTGTCCCATCTCTCAGCAGGCACTGCCCAGCAAGCAGTAGAGCTGCGTTCCCAGGGACAACATTCCAGCCTGCAAACAGCTGTACTGCAGGGAGATACTGCCCTCTACAACGACCAAGAGATGATGTTGGTTAACTTTTCTCAATGTCTCCTTTAATCTTCACATAAGCCAAACCTTCATTATCTCCTGTCCGTTGAATCCTTTGTTTCTGTATCTTCCTTAACCACCTCCCAGCTTTCAAGCTTTGCAGTTCACCACCCCTAATGTGATCTACAAGATCGCTTTCCTGTTCTCTTAATTCCCTCTGTCTTCTGCACAGTACCTCAAATGGTATCCTAGCTCCTGGTTGCAGAAGCAGTTTCATATTGAGACACACAGACCCAATGCATCAGATTGCACAGCGGAATCATCTTGAGAAGCTGATGTCTGCCCGCATCCAAGGACAGTTATCTTGCTTGTTATAGATAATGCTCAGAAAGCAGTGGGACAGGAGCAGTGTGAATCCATCAGTGTATGAGCTCTACCACTGGCTCCTGAGAGCCCACAGACCCCAGGAACAGCAAGGGCATGTCATCAGGATACAACAGCTTTGAAGATGAGGGGAGAGTGGGGCAGGAATTGTCCTTTTCTCATCAGGACTGTATCATTCACAAGGTTAGTGTCCCATTTACAAACATGTGAACCCACAAGACTTGGCATTCAAGTGAGCTCTAATCTTGAACTCTCAATCTGACTTGAATCACTGCTGCTCTCTCCAGTGTTTAAATAAATTATTAGAAAACCTCTGCCAAATGCATAAATCCCATCCTAATGCCCCCTGATGTCAGAGGGAAGGTGCCTGGTAACGTTACTGGTCTTTGGATCAGGCCTCAGAAAAGCAGCTGCAAGATATTAACCAGCAGGCTCAGAAATTCATCTTTGCTTTAACTGGGTCTAAACCTTTGTAAATAACTCACGATAGGTCAGGGAAAAAAAGAAGCTAACAGCTCATATCTGGCTGTGTTCCCCTGTCCTATAAAATAAGCTTACGCTCTTAAGAGAGACGAAAGCTTACTAAACAAATTCACCCAGAGTGGTGGCAGTTTCCATTCCACAAACCAAACCATTCAAGAAGCGCAGAAATCACTGCGATGATTCTTCACCTTTTTCCGCAGCCGATAACAATTTCCTCCTTGTTCTGTTCAGCATTCCCACTGCGACTGTTTCCTACCGCCTCCCGATTGCCAAGAAATCCCTCCCGCTGCTGAGAGAAGCGTGACAGCTCCTAGGAACTATCTGCCCATGGCATGTAAAAGCAAGGTGGTACGGGGAGGAAGAGCAGGTATGTTTTCTTCTGGCAGGAGGTATCATGGGTGGTGTGGCTGGCTGTGGGGGGTACCAGGCTTTAGGGGAGCAGGTCTGTCCTAACTTGGGGTGTGGGTGAATCACTTCACCTTCCTCTAGCTCCAGTTGTGTCAATCAGCAGCTCGGAGTGCCACAATAACACAAATTATAAACTGAATACCTTTTTCTTTTGTTTTTTTTTAAGGTGGTTCTGAATCAGCAGGTGCTGTTACCTGGCTCAGCTGAGAAATTGTTCAGCACTGCAGCAGTCTGTGGCATGATTATCACAGCCCCAACTGGGAAAACAACAGCTCAACACAGAAATACAGAGCTGGAATGGAGTGAAGATGGGCAGTGATAGCTGCACATCATGTGACGATCTCCCACAGGCAGAAATATGGAAATATTAGCATATTTTCCATTATGCAAAGTACAGGATTCCTGTGTGGTATTGGCATATGTTGAGCAGCTGCGAAAGGTGGGGATCGAGCATACTGTACTGTCATTTCTGGGGAAAGCAGCCAAATGCATTGACACTTTTCATGTATGCTGGCTCTAGACCAAATGGCTTTACAGCAGGACTTCTAAATTACTACCTTGACCACCGCATGTGCTGCTTCTATGGTCTTAAAACCCATCTATTTAAACGCTCATGCCTTTCTTCTACCAAGATAATTAATTTCTGCCCTAAACCTCCACTTTCCAGTTCACTTTTCTCTGGCCTCCATGACGCTCTTCACAAGGCTAAGAAATCTCAGGCCTCACGCTGTCTGCATTGAGGGGTGTTTAACTCTGCTTGTGAATCATCTCCCAACCCTTGGTGAGGGCAGCACTCGTGAGAGCAGCTCCACACGACAGACCTTTGCAGAGCCCGAGCCCAACTGAATTGCATTGCAGAGATGAAGGACATCCTAGGGCTTGCTTAAACTGCTGCTGAAATGTGGTCTCTTCTGGAATGAAACACAATCATCGATTAACAACACACACAATCAGCCATTTAAAGAGGCAAGTGAAAGAATACAGCTCCAGGAGAAATTGCAGACAGAAGTGGTCGTGGCACGAGGGGGGTAGAGTGTCTGGCTACAGATCTCTGTCGAATTAGGTGTTGGAGCAGACTAGATCATAACAGCAGTGTTAAACCAGATGCACTGCTGTTTTCCTATCAACAGGGATTACATTGGTTAAACCATTTATTTGATACTGACTAATCGAGGAAGGCTCGGAGGAGCTGGGAAATGAAAGGGGTAATCAGATATTCCGGAGCTCGCCCGCTCTGAGCGCACATGCGAAATGTTCAAAGCCAAAGCGGTGCAGGTGCATATTCCCAAATGCAGACTCTTGTCTTGTGCGATTTAAAACTGCCTTGGCAAATGACTCAGTTTTCCATGGGAGCTACTGTGTCTGCAAATAAAACTTCCCAGACTCCAGCTGCCATCTCGTGGTCGCATGAGACATCTTCCTATTTTTTTTCCTTCTGATCTACCACAACTCATGGCTGAAGCAGTACTTTTCCAGAATTGGTAACGTCAAAAATTTTGGGGAAATATTTTCCCCAGGAAAGCCCTGGTTGGAAGCATCATATTCCCAAATTGCAGTGGTTTTGACCTTTTCACCACGCATTAGAGAGGATACTTTATTTTCCACCAAGTGACATTTGAAAAAGGTGGACTCTAAGGGAGGTGGGGTGTTTAACATTGCTTGTCACCCTTGAAAGCTCTAGGGAATTTCAAGCACTGTTCAGCAATACACTCAGGTTTGAGCTTTGCTGCTGTCTTCCCCTGACTCCTGGTTAATATCCTCTGGCCCAACCACCCCAGGCAGGGAGGCTTCAGAAGGCTGTAGGGTCTGCAAAGCCAGCCAGCCAAGCTACAGCCCCTCCAAATTAGAGACACTGTTTGCTGGCTCCTTCCTCTGAGCACTTGCTCCAGCCCTGCTCCATGCAGCAGAACTCAGAGCCATCTGCAGCCCCAGGAAAACCAGCGAAGCTTTGAACAAAATCAGAGGTCCATCTGCACAGAACAGCTTGCGGTACAGAGAGTCCCAGGGTAACGTCCTGGCTCCGGTGAAGCTAATGGGAGTTTGGCTGTTTTTTTTCAGTGGGACTAAGCTTTTGCCCCTGTTCTCTTTTCCAGACTCATTCAATGTGATTCAGAGTGTCAGTGGGACTTACAGATGCTCATGGGGTTACTCTGTGCATAAAGTAAGACACATTCCCGAAGCTGCTCTGGTCTAGCTATTAGCTGATGTGTATAACCACATCGTACCCTGCTCCCTTGCCCTGCTGCATGTCATCGTGGACAGCAACAACCTGACTACAAGGCCTGTTAATTCAATCTCCTCCCACTTAATGACATCTGTGTGGTCACCATTGTAAAGCCATGGGTTCCTCAGATGCTGCTTTGATACACATACACTGAATAAGGACATGGTACCTGTGCACTGACACTGGATGTGGTTGGTATGACCTGAGAGAGACCCATCTGTGGCATCACGGTTAAAGTTAGCCGAGAAAAAATGTTGCAGGCTTCAAAGCCAGACTTCTTTGCTGCTGAAGGCTTTAGGCCAGGGCTGGATGGTGCTTTGTAAGAGAGACTTGCACTGCACTACAAGTTATGAGCCAGTCTGTGGCAGCTCCAGAATGAGATTTTCTGGCCCATGTTTTGCAAGACATTAGTTAATCAGAAATCTTCGATATAAAAAATAGCTGACGGCCCACCAAGACACTTCTTTAGTTGGTACTTTCTGGAGTCAACTGCAAAGCGAACACAAGTCCTGTGCATGGTCCATCACTTCTGCAACAGTTCATGCATCCTGCTTCCCACCATCATTTCTTGGCTATATGTGGTCAGCTATAGAGCTGTACACGTCCGGTGGCAAAGCTGGTGTCCAATGCCAGGTACCTGAGTAGTCCTAGAGACAGCAGGTTGCTCTAAATCATGTCTTCTCTGGGGCAGCATTTTGTAGTACAGAACATGCCGAGTTGATCCAGAGTTACCTGACATGCTGGGTTTTCTACAGAGAAATTGAACTTGAGGAGTAGGTCCTTCCCCAGCACCAACAAAATCTGAAGTCCAACAAGAAGCTTGGGTACCATCAGATTAGACTGTCAAAATATTTATTTTTTAACTTAAAAACTACACATTAGCTCTATTAACTTTCTTCAGTGCAGAGGAAATGAAGCTTGCTTGCAATACTACTTTATGGATGTCTAGAGAAGGGCTTAGCTTAGATGACTACACTGATGTAAATACGGCAACACTAGTAACTCAAGAAATAATCCAAGATGGGTGTTTGTTTCTCATCTTAGAGAGGTAAGGCCAATGAGGAAAAGCTTGTCCAGTGGTACACTCTATACCTGATGTGTCTCACCTCATCTCTAGCTGTCAGGCAATGTCCAGCAAGCATTTGTCATTTTCAACCGTTGCTTCATTACGTACAACTAAATGGTGGTGCATGGCCATTCATGTAACACCTGACCAAGTGCCACTTAATTCCTGGGACAAGACTGATCTCTGATGCCAAGGCCTAAGGGCTGACACCAAATTTAATTTCAAGACCTGCATCGCCTGGCAGTCAATCCAGGCCTACAAAAAATCCTCAAAAGAACACTTTAATTCTGAGTGTCTCAAAAGCAAAGCAAGGATCATGTCCCAGCAGGACCCTTGGACCTGCCATTGCTACAAAGTGTTCATGGCTGTGTTGTATAAGGTCCTCATATCAGAAGAAGCCACTTTCTTTTTATACACTTCTCTCATTTGGAGTAGATTTTGCACCAGACCTTCACATCATATGATAACAATAAAATCCAAAAGTTTTCCCCTGAAAAACTGGGATCTGCAAACAGCAAAATTAATGGGATCTACAGGCTGAAATAGGGCAATAAATGTGTAAGGAGAGATGGGGTCCCTTAAACTGACTTCTAATGCCCCAGACAGCTAGACTGTGTTACGTGTCTTCAGAATTAGGTCAAATTTCACTGTCCAGCTCATGGGGGCTGGAGTAGGTGAGATAATGGAAAAATTCAAGTACGATAGGGCCCACTGTATGGATCCACATTGACTCCATGAGGAACCACCCAAAAATATCTGCTTTCTGCTGCAGGATCCCCCCAGCTGAGTGTCCAGAGCAGACAATCCCAGGCTGAGTGCCGTATGAGCATGGCTGCACACGCCAGGACCGGGGTGGGCGCTGGAGGAAGAATAACTCCGGTTCTGTGCCAAAGCTCATAAACACCTCTGTGCCAGAGCTTTAGTCACATCCTGAGCAAACCACGTGCACCAAACATTTTGGGGTGAGCCCTGATTATTGCTTCTCGAAGGCTCAATGAGCCAGCTCACTGTTTGTGCGGGGCTGATGCAAGGTTCCTGTAATCTGCTTTGCATCTCACACTGGCCAGCCAGTTCCTTCTTAGCTCAACCTCCTTCCAGAGCAGATGAAAGCATATTTCATGTACTTTGCTCAACTCAGATATAAGAATCACCAGTAAGAAAGGATGTCAGCTGCCAGGTAAACAAGGTTTGTAGCAGCATTGTGCTGCAGGAATGATTAAAAAAACCCTCATGACAACGCCGGTGAATTTGGCTTCAGGAAAATACCTAAAGGGATGAGCTTCAAAACACAAAGTATCAGCAAAAAGATTTGGCAAGGCAGTTCTGCCCTTTGGTTCTTTCATTCTGCCATTGGTCTTGCCCATGAGATTTCATCCTTTCCTGGTGATTCCTAGCCACTACCACAACTCCATCAATATCTGAGCTACCCTTCCACTGAGCTGAGGTGCCGGTGAGCTGGGAGGACCTTCTCCTAAGCTGTGGGTGCACATCTCATCAGCACGTGTTTGGCTTTGTGCATCTGGACCTCGGAGTTTAAAAAGTTGGCATGCGCAGGCAGAAGGGGGAAAATCTGCCTTTTTCCATTCTCTGTCTGGATTTGGTGTGAAGGTTTAATCAAGTTCAGTTTTCTTGTGGTGCTTTCAAAGTCAATGCCAAGTCTAGGCTGGCTAAGTCATTGCTGAGCGCCTCTGCATGTTTCCCGGCAGAGTTGTGCAATGGAGCTGATGTTTTCCAGCAACAATGGTGGGGAACCTCTTCCTTTCTCAGGGCAAAATAGGGTTTACCAACACATTAGCCAAGATTTTATTGTAAAACCATGGAAGAATGAGCCATGTGATCAGGGCTGTATGAATGAAATTCCAGTCTGTAAATACTCAGGCTGCAGACTCCCCACCCTGGTTTACAAGCTTTCCTACACCACGATCCTGATGTCGGCTCATGCTGGCAAATGGCAAGAATGGGGCCACAGTCAGTTTACTACACCAGGTTCTGGTATGCAAACCCTGTCCTTTCCAAACAGTTTTTGTAGCAAGCTTGGTCTTGCCAGGTGCCACACACTCCCAGTTCCCATGAATTTCAGAGGAAGCACTTGGCAGTGTGCAGGACTTGGCTCATACCATATGAAGGAATGTCTCAGCATCTGTGGTACTTGGATTAGCAGCCTTCGTGCTGCCAAGCAGAGCCGAAGCCAACTCCTCACATCTTTGATTAGGTCAGCCTCAATCTGATTAACATTGCCTAATATCTGCGGTCATTGACCTTCAAGAAATTCCATATGATACAATTTTTGCACTGAAAGTAAGCTATATGCTCTTTGCAGAGCAAGGATTTGGGCACAGTTCCAATTCCTCAGGACTACGATGTATTTGCCATTATTATATGTTGCAGACGATGCCTTTAGGACATTAATTATCTTAGAAAG
Source organism: Aquila chrysaetos chrysaetos (assembly GCF_900496995.4). Taxonomy (NCBI): domain Eukaryota; kingdom Metazoa; phylum Chordata; class Aves; order Accipitriformes; family Accipitridae; genus Aquila; species Aquila chrysaetos. Next base: position 4,177,723 of record NC_044005.1, on the reverse strand, counting down.
AAAAACATCCTACAAAAAGAAGGGTTCTAATTGCTTATGTACTTCTTTTCTTTCATTTAAACAGTCAAATTCCTGCAGAGACCAAAGATACTTCTGAAAAGCACAGATTTTGTGTGTGAGACTCAGACTAAGTGCCGATTTGTTGTAATTAGACCTATTACTAAAGTTTCTATATGGATTTCTAAATGCACTCGCTGTCTTATTTCCTGGTGGTGCTTCACAGAAGACATTAAAAAATCAGCATTTTTTCAACAGTGATGAAGGGCTGTCTTTCCATGGGCGGTTCTCTCTGCCGGTGGGCAAATCTGGAATTGAAAATGTGGAGATGGGATGGGAAAAAAGCAGTGTCTCATCATTGCAGGATAAGTTTGAAAAGACTGCTTTTAATGATGCTTGTAAGGAGCCACGGGGGACAGGAAGTTTAAATCTCTGATCCCTCCATCACGTCCTTTTGGACAACATTGGATGCACAGTCACTGCAGATGGATTCCAAATGCTTGGGATGGTCTCGCTGCAGAAAAACTAGCAAACTCCAGGAAAAAAAAAAGAAAAAAAGAAAAGACTCCTAAGCCAGTTATTTAAACCCTTGGCAGCTTTTTATCAATCAGTATTTATCTAACATGGAAATGCAGCCAGCTTAACTGTACTTACATGTGTCCAAACTTGCCTTTTGCAGAGCACAGACACAGTTGTGCCTTCCCTGAGCTGGTTGAAAGGCCTGTGCATTGATCTCCTCTCTCCCCACCATTGTTTTCCCCTGCCAAGAGGGGAGAAGGATGGGCCAAAAGCAGGGCTGCAGGAGACACGAGCCCTTTCCCTCAGCTATTTCTTGCAGTGCTGTTTTCATCATGGAGATTTTTCCCTATTCCTTCTTTAAGAGGGGCCCTAAAGACAGATGTGAGAGAGGGAACAGCTGTTATTTGTGCACTGCCAGAAGGCTTGGAGAGCAGCTAGATACCTTCTCATCTGGACTCTGCAAGAGCCTGATGTGCCCTCCCAGAAACCATTCAGTCATTCAGTGCCTCACTTTACTCTCTGCCAACATGTTAAAACACTTCCTTTTTCTTGATTTTTCAGTTTCTTCTTAGAGCTTGCATATTTGGGGAGCAAACATGGTTGCACCTCTCTGGCACCACACCCAGCGCTGTAGCTCTCTGTCTTGGTTAAGGCCTTTAAAACATTCATAATCATATTTATTAAGAACAAGTAAAGCCTCCTGGACATGCTAGATATGTTCCAACTTGACCAGGCATTTCTGGTTCACCAGCTCTCTTGTTGCTAAAAGGGGGGAAAGCATAATCAAAAATAAATGAGCATCATCATGTACAAATCAAATTGTGATACAAAAACCATTTCAGATCTTAAAGAACAATTAACCAAGCAGCGCTTCACCTGCCAGGCTGAAATCAACCGAGAAAGAAGTCTGAATTTCCAAAATTTGTTGCCTAGAGTCATCTTTCTACATACACTAAGGTAGTCTCTGATGGGTTGCTGTGGGGTTAAGGAAGGAGCAGGCTTTATGGAGATGCTTTTCATGATCTGTGCCTCTCCACGGCATAAAAAGATTTGTTTTTATGGTGGCTGTATTTGCACTTTGCCTTGTCCTGTCCTGATGTCCCCTGGCTCTGAGGATCAGCTTAGTGCCTGCCAGCTCCCAGGGGAGCCCTCCCTCTCCCTGGGCTCCCTCATCTCATCTCACAGGAGCAGAGGCAGTGGGATGGTTGGGTGGTCAGCAACCCTTCCTCCACCAGTTTTATGCCTCCAGGACACTGGATGGGGGATGATTGCAAAGAGCCTGCTTTCACTTTCGCAGTGCAGCTGGAGGAAAACCCACAGCAAGGTCAGGTGAAGGAGGGAGAAAAGATCCCACGTCATCTTCAGGGTGGAGAGGGAAGCTGCTAGAGGTGCCTCAGGTACCAACAGTTGAGTAAAATAAATAAACCAAGAGCGGCTGGTCCCAAAGCACATAGAAGTTCCTGGAAAGGCTCCTGCTGCCTTGACTGAATCAAACCCTTAGAGAACCTCGCTAATGAATTCACATGAAGTCAAAGAATCCTTCCACTGGAGCACTATCAACTGATTTATAACAGGCACCAGCATCCAGAGGTGAAAACAAGGAGCTTCTCCTGGCTGCTCTGAGCAAAGCATTTTCAGGCTGACCTGACGGAGTGAACCCACGAAGGAGGTGAGCTTCTTGTCAGAGGAAGAGGGCACCGTCAAAAACGCAAGCAGCAGCCTACACCAGCAGGAGCTGAGCAGTGTGGAGGGAGTGTTTTGTTCATGCTGAGCACAGACACAGAGATGAGTATTGTTTGCCAGCACGTCCATGAGCCGAAGCATCCACAAGCCACATAAAGAGAAAAAGCTGGATGCGAGAGAAAGGGAGGCAGCGCAGCCCTAAGAGAAAGTCACAAGGCAGAGGGTTGTTTTTCCTAAGCATAGTGTTGCTGTTAATTTAGATGGAATAAATGAGCTCGAGCAGACAACAAAAATGAGGAAAAACTACTTGTTGAAGGCCTTTTGCACCAGTGATTGCCATGAAGTGACTGATAAAGGAGGAGGGTTAGCATGTTTTCAGTACCTGCATCTGCTTGTGTAGCTGTACCCAAAACTGTGGCCATGAGACCACTGCTGCGACATCATGGCTCAGAGGTTTTTGCAATCCTTGGCCTAAAAGCACATGGTGAAGGTTCTCAGACTCATATCAAAGAATGGATGTTTAATGGTCAGAGCCACAAGGGGAAAAAAGCAATCTAATATTTTGATCCAGGTGAAGTGATCATGTGAGACTTAACCAAATCCTACAAAAATCAGATTGTCAGATTTAGCCCATATTGTAGGCATTTAGTCTGCCATGTAATCCATACAGGAGGCTGATGTCCTTGCTTCTGTTCTTGGTCCCACAAACGGACAGAGGCTCTGCAAAAAAAAAAAAGCCCAGGTCCCTGGCTTTCCCCAGGCAGTAGAAGCAATAGGCTCTTGCATTCTTTTTACAAAAAGACATGATGAAGGCAAGGTAAAGTAGAGAGAAAAGACAAATAAAAATAGAAATCACCGCTTGATTTCAACTGTCATCTGTGATTTGGCTGCTGGGGAAACAGACACTTTCCCCATCTTAGTAGCAGCCCTGAAACCTGACACATTTTTGCTAGCTTTGGCCTCTGTCCTTGGAAATTGCTTTTCCAGCATCAGAAACAGTTACAACAGTTACAACAGTTGCAATATGTGGCTTCTTGGCTGGCTTTGCGAGGCCTTAGAAAAGGAAAGAAGGAAAGAAGGAAAGCAGATGCAATTGATGGAGAAGGAAAAAAACCTCACAGAAATAGTAGCAAGAGTGGAAGTTGTGCCTCTCATTTTGAGCAACGTTCAGGGCATAGTAAAAGGCAGCAGAAAGGACAGTCACTTTTGCTGGGCAACTCTTACTGAGGTCTGTCTCAGATACAAGTCAATGAAAGGTCCAAACTGGCATCTTGATACTTCCTAGGGGCCCAGGACTTCATGGATGTGGAAGCCATGATGATAAAGCCTAGTCACTGCCATCCAGATACCTCCCCCCAGAAATGTTCTCCTGTCTGTTTTCTTAAGGACCTGAACAGAAAATGATGGATGAATAGACCCTCTGCTTGGAGTTTATCTGCCCAGAGAGGTCCAATTGCAGCATATCCACTTTGGCTGATTGTACTTTACCTTCCCAAGTCACGATCTGCAGTGCTGGCCACCCACCCAGGCCAGGAGGGGTGACAATACAGAACGTGGTCCTGATTTTACTCTCCCCCCTCAGGAACTGCTGACTTAAAATCACTGTAAAAAGAGAATGAAGCACGGGACATTACTGTCTCTATATGGATGGTCACATCATTAAACCTGTCATTGCTCGTGCTGCTCAGCAAGCCAGCTGCAGTGCTGATGCCAGCTTTGGATATGTGACTCTATTACCAGAATCTCCCTCGTGTAGTACAAATCTGATGTAATATCCAAGTGATAAAGTCCTGTAGGAAAAACAAACCCTTAGATCAGGGCGTGAAATCAGATGCAGTGAGACTGACACAAAACAATTGCTCATCCCTCATCCACCTAAAATGCCATACCTGTCCTGAGCCAATTTGAGAGGGCAGGCATCTGTTTTCCAGTGCAAGTACCTGTTTGGGGAACAGGGGAAGGATCATTAAAGACACCGCTGTTTTGCAGATCCACCCATCACCCCTTGCTTTACAAACATGATGTACATGACTGTAAGCTTCTAACCACTCACGTAGTTCACCTGGGGTGAGAGGGATACAGTGACCTGGGACTTAAATAGCCAATAAGCCTTTCCCTAGGGAGGCTTTGGAAAGCCAGAATACTCTGGAAAGGGGTATGATTCAACCTACCGAAGAAGGGAAAATATTTGGAAAGGTTTCAGTTACTGCATTTATGCCAGCCCAGGGACAGATCCACAGCTCAGAAGCAGGAGGAATCCAGTCCCCTGAGCAGCCACACAGTGTCCCCATCCATGCCACCCAGGCAGGAGGTGCTGGAAATACCCTTATGTGTCACTCTGCATTATACAAATGGGAAATTTTGGGATGGTACATTGATGTAAAAGAACGCAAATTGTTGGGAAGCAAAAGGTATATTTCACAGTTAGATGGTTGTCTACCTTGGCAAAGAAACAGGGAGAAAATTTCTTCATGTGGCCTTTTCAATAATCTGAGTCCTTGGAAGTTTTCCACCACAGTCAGACTTCCTACCAGAGTCAGATTTTCTACCACAGGAAGATTTTCCACATCAGATGCTTGTTCTTTCTTTTTTTTTTTTGATCCCCCTGTACAGACTGTGTCATTTCACCCCATAAGACAGCAGCGATCTTGGATGATGTGAAAACTAAATAAGTTGAACTGGAAAGATCTCACTCCCTGAGGCCCCTCTCTTGACTTTCCTTGCCAGGCCCTTTACTACTTGCTGTAACAGTACTTCCACCATAAATAGAAAGGAGATCTGCCTGCACCACTGGCCCAGGCTGTAGGAACAGTTGGCCTTCAGTCCCTCTCAGGCTTGCAAAACTAAAGTTCAATCCATCTGCCAGACATGACATAAAAGAGGAGGCCTTTTAATGGTACATTAGAGGAGAAGTGAATAAAGCTGGCAATGGAGGCAGAACAAAGTAGCTGGAATATTCAGCAAAGAGGAAAAACGGAGTGTCCTGAAGCCCGTAGGAATTGGAGGCTTTTGATGAAAGCGCTTCCACGTAATGAATAAAATGTGGTATATTTATAGCTGGAATCTGGTCCTAGCTGTCACCTGACCGACAGACAGCTCCAGCCACATGACAGAGCAGTGTCTTTGCACGCTACCATAGCAGCTTTCCACAGCCCTCCTGCACATTTTCACACGTGCTAGAGCCACAGGCAGCAAAGATCCCATTTTACCTACTAAAACACAAGTCATAAGGACATTCCCTCGGGGCAATATGACTGTATCAGATGATCCAAGGTCACTCACCTACTGTCAGGTGTCATTTTACCAGGACGTAGTGTGTGCATCTCTGCAGATAAGTGCAGGCTTAAAGGTCTTCTCAATCAGACCCTATTTCAGTAAAATATTTAAGACAGTACCTGACTTTACAGGAGTATTTCCATTACTGCTCTCATGCTTGAAGTACAGTATGTCCCTTAGTACTTCCATCAAGGATACAATGACAAGCGTTGCTACTATGCTTTCCCAGAACAGCATGTACTGCGAGGACTAGGTAATATATTTTGTATCTCTTATGATTCATCATGCGTAGCAGTTATCTCAAGTTTGAGCCAGAAATACATCCAGTGGATTGTGATCAATTGACAATAATAAATGCTTGGGAGGGGAAAGGATGAACCACAGAGAGCGGGTGAATTTCTAACCCTGCTGAAATCAATGGCAATACTCACGTCAGTCTCAGTAAAGCCAGAATTTCACACACGATCACACTGACAGTGACCTCAAAGTCACTTTTAGTGCCAAGTGTACCCAAGGTCCTGCAACTCCAGCAATGCTTTTGGGTGTTATTATGAGACAAAACATTTGCGTGTAACCCTCCAGACCTTGTGACTCTGGTACAGAGGGCTTTAAAATTTCTTCATTCCCCATCTGACCCTGCTCCCAAGATCATTAGCTGTGAACCCTAGCACAGCCCCACACCCCTACAAAATCCTCCTTACCGTGGCCCTGTGTACGCCAACCCTCTCCCAAGTGAATGAGTGAGTATTTTTAGTTTGTTCCGTTATAAGCCCTATGTGCAAGAGTTTTTGACAACTTGTAACCGACTCTTGTTCATGGCTTTTCAACCACTCAGCAGACAGAGCATTTTAGTGCAGGATAAAGGGGTTTTTTTCTTTTCCTTGTGGCGCTTCCAGCTTGTGCTTTGTGTATCATATCCTTTCAGACAGACAGCCACAAGGTGTGTGGGAGAGACAGTGGCCTCCTACTCTTGACTCCAGTGTCTACAGAAAGGAACCAGGTTTCCATTTTCCCGAAGGTCTGTGATGGTTTCCTCTGGAAGGTCTTTGTGCTTCATCTCTTGGCTTAGTGGTTGGCACAGTAAGAATACAGAGCCCTTGTTTTCAACCTTGATCTGGTCAAGTCCACAGCCAACACCTACCAGAATGTTGTAGAACACCCCTCGCCCTTCCCCCCACCCCCCTCCAAAAAATTATCTGTGTCAACTTTATTGTTCTTGGATCTACAAAACTCATTTGCCTCCCATGTGCCCACACTCATAGTATCTCATCAGGAAGAAGGAAAAAAAAAAACCACCATGGGAAGAAATATGTTCGCTCTCAGATTATACTTTAATGGCTTTGGATGAATGAAAGACCTGGAGAAAGTGGAACTTCAGGCACCTTCTGCATCCTGTTACAACTGGGGGGGGGGGGGGGGGAACACCACAAGAACTATCTTTTCTACATTATTTTCATCCATGTGCCCACCATCTCTAGCAAGGGGGGAAAAAAAAACTTCAGTGAGAGCAACCCTTCTAGTACTGGGAAGAGCCCCAATCCCACAGCCAAGGGACATGTGACAAAACACTCTTGGAAGAGTATTCTGGAAGGAAGGGAGATATCCTAGAAATGAGATGGCATCATTTGCGGGACAGTGTGTACACAGAGCAGCTGTTGGCATCCTTGGAGATGGGCTAGGTCAATGCTCTGTGAGAAGTACCTGGGTTTGAAGGACTGTCTCTGGTGCAGGACATGCATCTGGATTGCAATCACATTTACGGGAGAGGTCTTTTACCCATCTCTATCAGCACACGTGTGCACAGATGCACACAGAGCATTATTTTAGTAAGTGAGCTACCTTGCAACTAACTCCTTTTTAACACTCCTCAGACGAAGGCTGAAGGGGTCGTGTCCAGAAGACTGAGTGCGGTCCCTCCATTCAATGCTTTCATATCTTTCAAATCTTTGTCCTCTTCTTTACCAGGAGGACAAGTGCAGGGCCAGGGTTTTTTTTAGTGAAAGAGCAAGCAATAATTCATGTCCAACATCTCTATGACCAATATTAGTTTGCGTGATGACAGACTCACCATCAGAATCTCTGCTTTTAGACCCATCAACCCCACTTGGTCTTGTTGGACAAGTTACCCCATTCTCATTCACTCCTGCAAGAAGGGCAAAATCCATACCCCTGGAGATCCAGAAAGAGATAAGGAGAAGCCAGGAGGAGATAGATGTGGTGGCTGAGCCCACACCAGCAACACGGTTCCAGTTCAGCCTTTTCTTTGCAAGCGCTGCCTGCGATCTGCCTGTGCATGGCTTTCTGCAAGTGTCACCGACACATAGGTGAATACTCAAATGCTAGGGCTTCGCCAGATCAAAGTCTGAAACGGTAAATACTTCTGCCAGGAATCATTACTTTGCTTTCTTCCTTTGTTTCCCCTGGAACAATGGGGGAAAATAAGGGGGGGGGGGGGGGGGGAGCCTGTAAAATTTAACAATGCTGCATTGAGAGAGACAGTATCTGATATCACAGAAATGACCCTCTCCTTGCCCCCTCATTCTTGTCTGTTAGAGCTAGGGGGATATTCTGCTGCTGCTTGCAGCAGGGGTAAAATAACATGGAGCTATGGCTTTGGAAGAACATTTCAGATCAAGTGAAAGGCACTTTTGACCTTGGCATAAGAGGTGTACCAAAAGTGCTGGTGTTCAAGGAAAAGAAAAACATAAACAGAGAAGTCCCCCATGTCTGACAGTGGGGTAAAACACTCACAAGGGGGATTTTTAACCCAGTTGACCAACATGCCTTCGAAAAGAGCCAGAGAGTTAATGTTCTCTGTGCAGAAAATATGTTGTAAGCAAAGATTTTTTGGAACCCTGCTTAATTTGATGAACAATATTTTAGTGGAGTCCAATTACTAATACTCTCAGTGTATCCAAATATATTTGGATAGCTGTGAAACTGAAAAAGCAGAAGTGTTTGATAAATATTTCCTGCCTGTATTTGGGACAAAGTTGAATGCCATTTCTACATTATATAATGATGATGAAACGCTTCCTATTCAAGCAACTTAAAAAAGAACATCAAACAGCACAGCTAACATTTTAAAAGCAGCCAGTCTAGAGGACTTGCATGTCGGCATTTTAAGAACTGGTTCTTCAGACGACTGTTCTCACATAAGGTGGGAATGTGAGAGTTTAGAAACAGTCCAGGAGATCATTTCTAGGAAGAAAAACAGTGTTGTGTCAATATTTGAAAAGTGTGACTGAGGTAAGCCCACATAATTTCAGACTGGCCAGTCCAACATTGCTCCTGACCTAGTGTAATGAAGTGGTTTGTACCAATTAATAAGGAGGTGGAGAGTAGGGATGTAATGAAACAGCAATCAGCAGTTTTCATGGGAAATGGTTCCTGTCAAAGAACAAATTTCATCTTGTTCTTTAATAAAATCACAGGTACAGCTGATAGCAGTAACTGTTGACTCAGTGCTGCACAGTATCCAGATTTGAGAAAAAAAAATATACAAAATCAATATGGGTGCATAATAAATGGCTTAAAAATAGCTAATGGAAAGATCTTAAAACGGCTTTGTTATAAAGGATTCATCAATGAGTAAAGACTGTTTCTAATGGACTCTTGCAAGCACTTGCACTTGTGCTATTCATTGTATTTTATTTAGAATCTATAAGAAAATACAAGATGATTGCATCATTTGTGAACTGTGAGAGAGAGTTTCAAAACTGACTACACTGTTTAGAACTGGACTAATGGGAGTAGCTTGTCTTGCAAACAAAGACTGCTGGGATGAGGATAATTAGGAGAACTTGGTAAAATGAGTTTAGTTAAAGGAAGCCTTAGGACAGGCAAATGCAAAGTCCTACACTTAGGAACAAATATCCAGCACAGTGCAGGGTCATATAGACACAATCTCTAAATGCAGAGGTGCCTCTTGCTTAGTCCATACCCTAGAAAGCAGCGGAGTCTACTGTGGAAAACTGTACTTCAGGGACATTTGTAGTGAGCTAACTCCAGCGCAATGCTGTGGCCACTGGAGCTAAGAGCAGCCTTGGGCAAATGAATAGGATAAATAGGAGGCATTTCTGGGTTTCATTTTTGGTGAAGCTGCTGCAGAAATTCAGAGTTCGTTTCTTGTGTGCACATTTTTTCTTAATGGATATGGATATTCTTAAAAGGAATGTTAAAAACTGGAGGATATTCAGAGATGATTTGCAGTGCATTATACTTTCAATTACACACATACTCCCTACCTTCACGGTACCTCTTTTTCTCTTGGACAAAGGGAGGTCCTTGGGACCTCCTCGTGCTACCTCCCTACCTCTTTTCCAGGAGATTCCCAACTGCATTAACTCTGCAGAAAGGAAACATGTATACTCCTACATGGCTATAGAAGTCTTCTGTGAAGAAGGTCTCATGATAGAAGGATCACAGTATCCACTGCTCTTAGTCTGCACAGAAATTCACAGTGCTACATAGATGACATGTCAAAATAAATTTAACTTTGCTTTAAAACTTCCATATAGACACTTACATTCTTCCACATTTATTCCACTGTAAGGAAACTTTCCTCCTCTGATGGTAAATGAAGTTTATACGTTTGCTCTTACTTTTTATTTCATGTAACTCTATGATGGAACTTGAGTCCTGTGTCATGCCAGAAACTTTCAAGCTACTCCACACCTGTGAGCTCAGAGCTGCTGACAGTAAAAGGGGAAAATACTCCTTTTTTGAGCTCAAATGAGAGAGGTCTAGGCTCTCAGCTTCATTCATACCAGCCTACCCCAGCAAAGACCTTCCTCACAAAATCAAAATGAAAGCCATTGGGACTCTTTCGCTAGGGGCTCCAGGCTCTGGAGTTCCCTTCACTTTGCCTTTAATAAACCAGTTTTCAGGCCACGTGTCTCCATAGGTCTCCAGGATGGCTGTAATGAAGAACGGTCACATTGCAACTCTTCGTGCTGTGGTTCAGCTTGATGATGATGAACCATTAGTGCTCAGTCTTTCTGCCTATTGTCTACAGAGAGACTGTGCACAAGAATGTAGTGTCTGCATATGGAGAGCAGACATACACCCGCTGAAAGGCACACCAAGAAATAAATCAAATAACCTAAAAGAATATATTAAAAAGGTAAAGAACATTTAAAGTGCCTCTTGTTCATTTGGACAATCTTTCCCTGATCTCAGACAAGGAGCAGAAAGAGGGAGGATTTGAGTAGGATGACATGAAGAAGGGTGAAACACTTGTTGAATGAGAAAAGATGGTGAAATCCCCCCGGCTTTGATGGAAATGAGGATAAAAAGTGAGAATCCTACAACCCATGTCTTCCAAGCAGTCTACAAGGTAAGTAACATTCCCTTTTTCTTCCCCACTGTGGAGAAAAATCTGGGACAGGCTTCACAGAGAGATTACCTTGTGGAGTTCATCAGAATTGCAAAGGATAAGTTAGACAGATCATGTCCCTGTTGCTAGAGCAATGTGGTCAAACACCCTTAGCACAGCCTCCTCCCCTGACTTCTTGCTTGTACCTTGTTTCTCTCCTCTCTTTTTCCTCTCTTTCTCCTTTTGAAAAGGCAGAACAAGCATGCACAAAGCTCCTGTGGTGGGGACTCATGAATGCTAACAAAATTCTTGGAGCTTTTAGGATTGAAAAGTGTTGCCGATGCATTCGAGGATCTGTGAGCAGTCTTTCAGCATGATGTTAATGACTCAGGGAAACAACACACCAGCAGTGAACATTTTTAAAAGCTTCACTTACCCTTCCAGCCTGAACTTAATCTGGCCTCTCTCTGTGTTTTAACACACTCCATTAACAGGATTCCCTGGCTGAAAGTGGATGTAGGAGGTAGGGCACAATCCTATTTTTGGACATACAATGCTGTGCAATACACAGAAGTCCTTTTGTTGCTGGAGACTGTACGATGGAGACAAGCAGAATGTGTAGGAAATGGGGGAATCAGCGAACACATGCACTGTACCGTCAGGTTTTTTTCACAGCTGACAGCGGGGCTGTGAGAGGGGTTTTGCTGTAAATCAAGCAGGGGAATGACACACAGACATTTAGGGGTGGGGGCATACAAATGTATATGACACTCAACCAACTACTTTCCTTCTTGCATTCTGACTGTACACACACACACACCCCCTAACTGCTTCTTTTAGGAGGGGTGAGACCCAGGCATCCACCGCATGCCATCACAGGCAGTCGGGTGTTTAGAATAATTCACATTCAGAGGTGATATCCAGTTGTCTCCTCTTCCCCTGTTCTCCTCTTAGGAAAAAGTGTGTGTGTGTGTGTATGAAGGTTGAGCTGGGGGTACAATCTGCGCACAGCCACATCCCCGCATGAGGCTGCAGGGTGTACAGGGCTAGAGGTTGCAGACCAGCACCCTGACCTGCTGGCTGTGACGTGTATGAGTAGGGCAGCGGGGACATTGTACACACAGATGTGACAAAGGCGCAGGTATCAGCTCCCTCGCCCTTCGAGGTGTAACTGAGATAGGAGTATCGCTCACATCTCTCACCGCCTCCTTCCTCCTGGGCATGTTGTGAAAAGGGGGTGTCTCGTAAACAGGTGACCCCACCCCAGTAAGTCAGGGTGTGTTTCTGGGAGTCTCTCTCTTTCCCACACACACAACAACCCTCGCCCCATGAGAAAGGATTGGGGGGGGAACTGGCACCGCAGAGGTGATCTGTCACTGCCCCTCACTCGGCTGTAGGGTATGTGTTGGGAGGGAGAGTTGGCTCACACCGGTGTGTAAAACCCAGGCACCCTCCCTCATCCTTTTTCCTCCTACAGGCTGCCATGTGTTTTATTACACAGATATGCATCTCACCACCCCCTCCTGATTACGGGGTGTGTATTGGGGATGGAGGTGTCTGTTTCTCGCTCACACACATGAACAAGCACAGGTGAACCACAACCCCTCTGATTTTGGGGTGCATAGCTAGAGTTTGGAGGAGCTGGGTCCCTCTCGCACAAGGGTGACTCCAGGTTGCTGACCCCCTGTTAGTTTGCAGAGTGTGTATTTGGAGTATGCCCGCGTCACACACACCCCTACACAACTGAGAAATGCCTGGCTGAAGGGAAAAGGGGTGTCACACCAACAAGCAGAGGTCAAACCTGACACCTCCTCCTGCCAAGCTGTGGGGTGTTGAGCTGGGGGAGGACATCTCACGCACAGTGTCACCCTGTGCATGATTGTCAACTGCTAGCCTGTAGGGTTTCCTTGGGGGGGGGGGGTAGGGTTGCACGCACACAGGAGGGATCCCTGTTGCACTCTAGTAGTCGCAGGGTGTGACACACGGAGATGAACAGGTTACCTCCCTGTAAGGTGTTGGGGTGTGTGCTGAAGTGTCCACTTTCCCCCCCTGCACATGCACCCCAGTACATCCTGGCACACTGCAGGGTGTTGGTTGAGGTTGTCTCTCTTGCATACACGTGTACCCCACTCGCCCTGCTAAGTTACCAGGCGTGTGTTGAGCCTGACACCCACCCACGCTGACAGGTCAAACCTCAGTTACCCCTCGGCAGGCTGTAGGGAGCGGCGCACACACACACAGACCAACGCCAACACTCTGATGAGTGCCGGAGGTGTCTCACACACAGACACCAATCCCCCGTGGGGCTGCAGGGCGTGGGTTCTCTCACACACGCATACGCAAGGGTGCAAGATGTGATTTGAGAGCGTGTCACCCCCACGGGGCCGCGGTTTGTTTCTTGGGGCAGTTGGCCACGCTCACGGAGGGTTGTTTTAGGAGCGCCTGCCATGAACACACCAAGCCATGGTTTGTGTTCTGGGGGTGCCCGTCACTCACACGCTGGGCTGTAGGGTATGTTTCAGGGTGTCTCGTCCGCCTGTGAGGCCACAGGTTGTGCTTTAGGGTGTCTCACACATGCTGTGCCTCAGGTTGTGCTTTAGCGTGCCGGTGTGCGTGTCAGGGTGCCTCACCCACACGGGGGGGGGGGGGCGCAGGCCGTGTTGGCGGGCATCGCTCACGTCCACGAGGCAGCAGGCTGGGTTTTAGGGGTCTCCCGCACACAGGTTGTCGTTCAAGGTGCCTGTCACACACGGAGCCAGGGCTGTGTTTGAGGGCGTCTCACGCATGCAGACGGGCCCGCAGGCTGTGTTTGAGGGGGGTCTCGCACACAGAGCTGGGGTTGTTCGATGTGTCTGAGGGTGTCTGACACACGCACACGAGGAGGCAGGCTGTGTCTGAGGGTGTCTCTCACACACACCCGAGGCGGCAGGCTGTGTCTGAGGGTGTCTCTCACACACACCCGAGCAGGCAGGCTGTGTCTGAGGGTGTCTCTCACACACACCCGAGCAGGCAGGCTGTGTCTGAGGGTGTCTCTCACACACACCCGAGCAGGCAGGCTGTGTCTGAGGGTGTCTCTCACACACACCCGAGGAGCCAGGCTGTGTCTGAGGGCACCGCAGCCCCCCCCGCGCCGGAGGAATCCCCTCACGCCCGCCCGCCTCCTCCCGCCTTCCCCCGCCTTGAGGAGCCCGCAGGCCGCGTGCCGCCGCCCCGCCCCCGGCCTGCCCCGCCCCGCCCCGCCCCCGGCCGCGTCGCGGCGCGCGTGACGATGCGGCGCCGCCCACGCCCGGACGGAGCCGGCGGCGGCGGCGGCGGCTGCGGCAGCCGCGGGCCGGGCGTGAGCGGGTGAGGTGAGGTGAGGCGAGGCGAGGCGGCACCGCCGCCGGGCTGGGCGCGTTGCGGCATGGATTACCCCGAGCCCGGCTCGCCTCAGGGCGCCTGGGACCTGCCCGGCGAAGCCAGCGGCTACGGCGGCGGCTGCTACGAGCGGCCGACCGGCGGCGAGGAGGAAGCGGCGGCGGCGGAGGAGGAGGCGGCGAGCCGCGGCGTGCAGCATCCCCTCTCCCGCCCGCCCCGCCGCCCTCCCCAGCAGCGCTCCGCGCCGCTGCTCCGCGCCGCCCTCTCCACCTCCTCCTCCGAGGGGGAGCCGGAGCCGGCGGCCGCCCTGCCGCCGCGGGAGCCCAGCCTGAGCGACGAGGCCGGCGGCGGCGATTTCGATTCGGCCGAGTCCGGCGCCTCGCTGCGCTACTCCACGGGCACGGGCGGCGAGGGCAGCGAGGGCGAGGGAGCGGGGCTGGCGAGCAGCGAGAGCGGCGGCAGCGGCTTCTCCCTGGCGGCGGCCGCGCTGCCCGAGAGGAGGCGGCCGGGCGGCGGCCGGCCCCGCTATGAGGTGGTGCGGGAGCTGGGCGCCGAGGAGGTGCGCTGGTTCTACCGGGAGGACCGGAAAACCTGGAAGCCCTTCATCGGCTACGACTCGCTGCGGATCGAGCTGGCCTACCGCGCCCTCGGAGCAGGCGGCCCGGCCGAGCCGCGGGAGGGCGAGGCGGCGGCGGTGGAGCCGGTGTGTGTGCGGAGCGGGCTCTACGAGGTGGACGTGGCCAGCGCGGAGAGCTACCCCGTCTACTGGAACCGTGAGTGGCCGCCGTTCCTCCCGCGGGGACCGGGGCCGGGGGGGGGGGGGTGTCTGTGTGCCCCTTCCCCTCCCACGGGGACCGGGGGATGTCGGTATCCTCGCACCGAGACTGTGGGGGGCAGCCGGGGGAGCTGGCTGGGCTGCCTCCCGCTTTCCCCAGCCAGGGACGCTGGGCATCCCCTGGGTTCCCCCCCCCCCCCCCGCCGTGGGGACACCGGGTAGCCCTTAGTGCCCCTCCAGCGCACCCCAATAGGTAAACGGGGGTCTGAGCACCCCCCATCACACCAACCCGGCCAAGGGGAGTGGGCACCGCTTGCTGCCCGTGTGCGCTTCGGGATAAGGGAGACAGGACAAAACGTTCTCCAGGGAGAGGGGACCCTGGGTGCCCACCTCTAATGCACACCTGAGCGAGGAAGGAGTGGGAATTTCCCTTCTGAGTCTTGGAGGCACAGGTGGGGGGTGGGGGGGGGGGAACTAGCCACTGGGCATCCCACCCTCCCAGGCACACTCCTAAGGGAAGCAGCGTGGGCATCCCTCAGCATGCACTTGCAAGAGGGGGCACTGGACATCTCCCCCCCCCTCCCCGGCAGATGAGAGGCACTGGGTACCCCTCACTCCCCATGCAGGGTCATGGGGGAAGGGTGTACTGGGCACCCCTTCAGCCACTTCCAGCTGTAAAGGGAACTGGGCATCTTTCCCTCTCTCACGTCCCCGTGCAAATGCACCTGAAGCAGATGGGGATCTGGGCATTCACACCTGGCATAAAGACAGGCATCGTCTCATTTCTTGACATGTGCAGAAGAAAGTGGGAGGGAAGGTGACTGAGAACCCTCTTGCTTATGCTTCTCTTTTCCTAAACAAATGATGAGTGAGGGTGGATATTTGCCTTCAACACTCCCCCGCCTTCCCTCGATGTGCACACCTTTCTTTCAGAAGGAGCAGGGTAGAAACAGCAACTATTTGTCCACTGCCTCCCCACTGCACACAGTTCTGATTCCTCGTCTTTAGTGCGTTATCTTTAGTAGAGGCCTGATACCCGGCTTCCCCTCTGCTACCCTTGTCCTCTCCACTAGGAAAATGATTACATTGTGCTTCATCTTCCCTTCCGCATCACCACTGGGAGGGGGCATGAAATGGGACTTGTCCTCCTTTCTGTTGGAGGGGATGCAACAGGCATCTGAGATACATGCACAGTCCTTACTTCTTACCCTTCCAATAGAGGGGAATTTGCTTTGCCCTCTCAACTTCAAAAGAGATGGTGATGCATCCTCTCTCCCACCCTTCCCCTTGCATTCATGTATCCTTTGCTGGAGGAGAGGGGACCTTGGGGAACAGAGATGAAAGAATAGCAGACACCTCAGCTCTTCTGCCCCTTCCTTTGGAGGGAAAGTCTCCCAGGGTCTTGCTGGACAAGTATCTGCTCTCCTGGAGTAGATGAGCCGTGCCACTGCTCACCCTCTGTCCCTGAGGACTTGCTTTCTAGCTGCATTCCTTCAAGGACAAAGGGAAATGTTAGGGAGTAGAGTGAGAGATGCAGAATCGCTGAGCAATAGACACTGTCCTGGCATGGACTTGGGAGAGGGGCAGGCGGGTTTCTCGTCTCCTCTGCATATTTTTGAGACTCGTGTGGGAGTCACAGAGGAACAGCAGAACCATTTCAGATGTGAAAACTAGAGCTTTTGGTTGTTTCCTCTCTTCTTTATCAGTGTCTTTATGGGAGGGAGATTCATAAATGACAATACCGCATGGTACAATCCACTTGTGGTGTGACAATTTGTCTTTCAAATCATTGCCCCAACAGGCAGACGCTGAGCGCGAGGAGTGAGCAGAGGTCTCGGTCCACACGTGTTTTGAGTTAGAGGAGCCTGGGCCCAGCTCCTTGAGCAGAAGGTGGAGGTGGTTCTCCCCGTCACCACCCTGAAGCCCCTGCTGTTGGTACTTGATGCATCTGCCACATGGTTACTGGAAAGAGATGATGCAGGTCATCCAAGGGATAAGGAAACTGCTGCCATCCCTTTTGTAACTGTGCCATGGGGAGAGGAGAGTGAGTGAGCAGAGCTGTCAGGTGAGGCAGGATTGCTCTCGGTAATGGGAGCATGAGGCTGTACTCAGCAGCTTAAAGGTTTAATTTCTTGACCCTGTGCCTTGTCCATTTTGGAAGCTGATTCAGTCTCATTAAGCCTGAGGCACAGATGTTTCAAATGACAGCATATGCTGTGCAGAGACGATTTCTGATGCTTGGAAGGAGAGGTTCCCAGAGGTTAGCCCCAGAAGCGATGCCAAGCAGGGGAGAAATAAACTCAGGATCCTGAGAACACTAACAACAGGGATGTTTTCTAGTCCTCGGAAAGCTGATTAAGGAGAGTGCTCAAGTCTTTTCTCATTAGCAAGTCCACTCCTTTGCAAGACTAAGATAAAGTTTTGGTGTTTCTAGGGTCTGTCAGTGTCTTCTGGTCTAATTCCTCCTTCACTTGCACATTTCCTTCCCTCTGTTCCCTGTGTATGTGAGCGCTTTTCCCTTACCCCCATTCTTTCCTCCCAGCTGCTGCATCCAGACCTGAGAAAGCAGCAAGGTCAGATCCCAAGTATTCAGTCTCATCTGTGCTTTTGAAGGCCTTGGTGTAGCTGTTATTGCCAAATTATTCCCATTTGATAGTGTGCGTGTAATTTTGGATCCAAAGGGTAGCTACTACATTGGTCCGCCATAGCGTGGGAGGGAGCTGGTGGTGGCAGACCATATCTCATACGAGCGAAGCCCATGAGTAAGGGAGGAGAATCTCACTCTCTGATCCTACGAGCATGAAGTTTAATGAGTACAACTGACTTGAATATTCTCAGGTGCACGTTAAAGAGTACAGAAACTGCTATCTACCTGGTTTTGCTGATTCACGTTTTTGGTTCAGAGCAAAGGTCAAAAGCTTTTATCTTTGTTGTTCTTGCCCGTTTTGTTCTTTTTCACGTATGAGCCGTGCTTTAGGGAAGGCTGCTATCTCACAGCTACAATACTAAACGCGCTGACAGTTCTTCAGCTGTTGTGGCATCTTAATGACAAGGAAATGTTGGTTATAGCTTGGCATGTGCTGAAATATTTTTTCACTCCACATCTTCAGACATCTTAAGCTCATCACAGGATTCATTTGTAACATCAGGAATATCAGACTGAGTTACAATTTGAGCAGATTAATTACTGAGAATTTTATCCTTACCTTGTGACCTCTGGGATTTATTTAATTAGTATTGTAGAATTAGCAAAGATGGCGCAAGAGGACAAAAATTATTAGTGTAGGCTTCCAGATAAGTAAGTAACTTGGAGTTGGGCTGTTTCTTGTCTTCCGTGGACATAACAACAAGTGATATTTTATACAGGAGTCTTCTGTTTGAATCTTCTTAGGTTATCCAGCCCTTTTCTGCCCTCCCAGTTGAAGAGGCCTGCTTTACAACCATTTTTCTATAGAGTTACTCAGTCTAGTTTTCAAAGCCCTGGGTGAGTCTGTTAAATCTGCAGCCTGTGGACCTCTGGGTGACTCTCCTGTTCCTTGGCTTGTGAGTTTGTCCCTTGTGACTATTGCCCTGTCTGGTATTTGCTTTTCCCTTGCTTTTTGATGGTTACATTGTCAAGTTGCCTGTATTTGGTTCTTGCAGGCAGTGTTTTCTTATAACACTTTCACTCTCTAGGTAGTCGTCTTCATCCCAGCATGTTCTCCAGTTCCAATTCTGACTGTGTGTTGGGGACACTCATCACCTCAGCTGACGTCTGTCTTGCAACAGTAGTTTTTAAAATTGAAGTAGGACTTTTGTAAAATACTTTGGTGGTATGTGAAGAGAAGCAACAACAAAAATGTGTATTTCTACAGCCATTTGGGAAGTATGTGGAGCATTGTCTTGTAGGGAAGGATAAAATACTCCACTTCTGCACACAGGTTTGATAAGGGGTCTTTTGTTTGTTTTTTAACCTGTATGTTTGTGTACCTAGTAGTTGCAGAAGTCTATTATGTAAAATACCTCTTGCTGTATTTAAAAAAAAAATTGTTCACTAGGACCGTCTCCGAGTGAAGATGTAAGAGTAACTTCTGCTGTACTGATGTAACAGATACTTTACTGACCTTAGCCTGGAAATACCTGTGAATACAGGGTGGACCACTGGGTATTAAGTTTAAATTTTGTATGCTCAAGCTGGAATTGGGCAGCTTTTAAAAACTATTTCAGCTGCCTTTAAGCTTGGACTGAAAGAAATATCCAAGACCCTATATTTTTTTTTTTTGTAAGCTCTCTGTGAGCTGCTTTGTAAACTGGAAGAAGAGGCGGCAGTCATTAGCACCTTGTGAAAAGCCTCTGCAGGTTGCACTTTTGCAAAATGAGATGTGAATGCCAGGGCAGTGTTATCTGCCCTCTGAACTTAGTCGGTCAAGATTACTGAGAAGTCTTGGAATGTAGTAGCTGATGCTTTGCACCAGATGATTACAAAAGGCTATTTTCTTAGAGGATTTTTTTTATTGTGTGCTTGGTTTGATGTAGGAGGTAGATGTTAGCAGCAAGATAGGAAGCCTTTTGTACCTCAGCCACTGGTGGTTCTTCAGACTGCACTGTCAAGACTAAAAATCAACATTTCAGAACTGTAAGGTGCTTCTCTGCTGTCTGCTTTGTGCAGGAGCGTTGGCCTCTTGTGCCTTCCCTAGAGCTGGCAGCATAAATTTTTACGTTGACATTTTACAGACTGGCAAACCTAAACCCATCTTGAAGCTCCGCTAGACCTCTTGCCTGGCTGCTTTAATCAATGTCTGATATTTCTTCTGAGGCTGCATGTTCAGTTTATGGGTTTTGTTTTGTACTGTGAAACAGAAATAGTATTAAAACAGATTCATGAGGCAAGATGAAAATTAAGGGTTTGGAATCAAGAGTTTATCAGTATGTTTGTGGCTTGCATTTGTTTTAGTCTGCTCTTAGCAGCAGAACACATTTTTAGTTGCTTTACAGCATGCTTAGAACATTGCTTTTGGTGTGTTGGACAGTCTTTGAACGTGGTTGATACAATTTCCTCTATGTAAGGGACCTTTTGATTGAAGGCTAAATTCCTGAATACTATTTTCTTGCTTTTCTCTCCAGGTATGTTATTCTTTCGCAAATAAAATACTCATAGTTTACATGGCAAGGTAAAGCGTTACTTCTGCTACTCAAAATCTTTCCTGGGTTTTAGTTTTTTGCTTCTGTTCTTACCATACCATCCTTCCAGAAGTATCTTGTAGCTTAGTTTTGGCCAGCTCCTTCCTGACCAGAAGGCCTAACACACATAGATGAAACAATATTTAAATTTGCAGTGCTCTGTGTATTAAATTACAAATTGCATTTGTTTGTATGTGTGTTCTGTTTATGGTCTCTGGTACCTTTCCTTCTTTCAGTAGAGAGAACTTGTGACATTTAGGACACTTTTACTAGAACAGGTGGGAGATGTCAGCACTTGGCTTGGATGCGTCTTTGAGGGCAAGTTTCTTCTGTGTCCTCAGCTTTTATTTTTGTGATTTACAAGTACTATTTAAGCAAAATGAATCTGTTGTCTCACTCCTGTAAATGATACCAGAATCACAGAGTTGCTCTCCAGCGGATGGTGTCAGCTACAGCAGAGTAGCTAAGGGTGGACTCAGCTTAGAAAGCGAGTTGTGCTTGCCCTTCGATGTGGTCTAGCACTTTTCCTGCTAGATGTGGTCAGCAAGGAATAAGGCAGAAGTGCAGGGAATGCTTGGGTTACAAGTTGTAGGTGACAGGCAGAAGGGTGTTATCTACTGTAACTAAGAAAGCAGAAAATGTTTGTGGGATGAGAAGGATCAGGAGTTCTCTTCTGACTTAATTCAGGCTTGAATACTGACTCGACTGTGGTGATATCAAAGAAATAGGATGGGATTTAATTTGGAGGTGACAGGGCTAGATTAAAGACAGATGACAGGTGAATTTCTGCGTGTATGCATGTGAGGGGGAGATGCTGTTTGGGGAAAAAAAGATTCTGAACACAAAGGGAGACCTTGGGCAGAGCTCCTTTTTGCCCTGAGAGGAGCACGAGAAGAATCTGGAAGAGCTGACACTGTGTAAGTTAGTAAGCAGAAGTACTAGATGGAAGAAAAATTTGCAAAAGAGCAAGAAATTAAAATAAGAAGCATGAGCAATTCTCTCGGTGGTATCTGTAAGGTTGAAAAAAGTGAAGCTGAAGCAGTGGTTTTGAGTGTTGGCCAGAGAAAAGGTCACTAGTGTGGTATGATCTGTTTGAGGGGGTTACAAGTAGCTGAAGCCACACTGGAGTAGAGCTGGAGAGGAGAAGCTCCAGAGATTTTAAGTGTTGTAAATAGCATGGTTAGGGAGCACTGGGATGAAGGGAGTATGAGGTGCAAGTGGGGTCACAGGCAGTGATATTTAAGATGAAAGAAGCTAAAATCACGCTGGTTTTCAATGGGGGAAAAACCTATAGGGTAAAAAAATCGAAAGAAAAAGTGAAATCTGGGGATGAAAGTGTAGGGAAATCTGGAGTCTGGGTGCAGACAGAAAAAAAGAAGTGAGGTTAGGAGGAGAGTACAGAAAAAAAAATCCCTGCAGAAGAGGAAGAGGGAAGGAGTTGAGAGCAAAGGTTAGTGTGCCCTTGAATATCTTCACCTTGTTCATTAGTGGTAGGTCAGTATACACAGGAAAAATCTTGCTGCTCCTTTTTTAAAAGATATTCCTGTATAGGAACCTACTTGCTCAAACTGTACAAACATGATCGTTCCTGCTCAGTGCTGGTGAGAGCTTGCTAACAAAGACCGATTGACGAGTGCCTGCCAGGAGAGCACACACACTTAGAGCTGAGGGTGTGATTGTGCAAAAGTCCCGTGACTTTCAATGGGATTTGGGCACATGCTTACATTTTAGGAGGTACTCACATGTTTGTCATGTGGCACAGTCATTCTTTTGTGAGTCGGTTTAGCTGTCACCTAATGCGGTTTCAAAAAAATGCGAGTTTCTCTGGGTGAGAAAAGAGCTCATAAGGGACTAGCTCCTACACCTTGCTGACTCCAGCAGCAAGCACTGGTGGTGGAGGTGCTTCACTTCAGAGTACTAGTATTGAAATTGGGTAAAATATTTTAATTAATAAGATTTCAATAAAAATAAAGCTCTAAACTTAAAACTGCAGCCCTGTTTCATGTTTCAACAGTCCACGGTTTTTTAGATGTTTCCTGTTCATCATTGACACAGCTAGTAAGGTGAGCTTTAAGGATTTTGACTTGGACCATTGCGTTCAGATCGGTGTAAAGAGCAATTGCGGAGAGGTTAATTAAACTACTATACTAAAACAGAAAAATCCTTCTTGAAAAACATGATACACACTATATTTTGGAGTGGTGTATAGCAATTGAGATGAGAGATAAATTTGAGGGCATTCATGTCTTTTTAAGAGGTTTCTTCTGTGTTTGACATTTGAACTAGCCCCAAAGATCAGCCTTTCATTATTGTTTTGGATTGCTCAGTTCATAGTGTAAACCGATTAAACATGGTTCAGGGAAAAACAGTTACAAGCTGTTGCTTGAATACTTCAGGCAGTCTTGGTAAAACAGAGGCAATTTCACATTCTCAGTGGAGCAAAGCTCATGTTCCTCCCTTGCTGCATCTAACATTGCAGCAAATGCGGAGGCTCGCATGTGTAGCTGCTCTGTAGATCAGAGTCTGGAAAGAAAATCCCATCTATGCCAATCAGATTGCTCTTAATGTGCTTAGTCTCTGTGAAACTCAAAAGTAACTTCCACCTGTAATTTTGAAATTGCTTCAATAAAGCAATTTAGAATTACTTGATGGACCGGCAAAATAATATCCTTTACTGTTCAGTGGATGAAATCGCTTTTCATCTCAGACACTGAATAAAAAATAAAAGTCTAGCTCTGTAAGTTCATGCAGCTCTTAAGTTTTCTGAAGCTAGGATTTCACCCTTGAACTCCTCTTCAGGTTATGTTGTTACTTTTGAAAGAGCAGAACAGATTGCATGTGTTTGTGGTTCAACAAAGGAAGGTCACCTGGGCTGTGATTAAATGAGGGGCTCCATTTATTTAAATGTGAGTAACTTGTTCTGTTCTGAAATAATATGTTAGGCAATAGTTAGAAAGCTGTAGAATATTAAGCTATTAAAAAAAAAAGTCAAAAAGTCTGTTATGTTACCTAGCAAACATGAAATAATGAAATTTTAGTTTGGGGCTATTTCATTATAACATGTTTGTTCAGCCGGCATGCATGATCATGTCACTGACAGTAAAACGTAGGAATCTTCAATCTCTTGATCAGTTTCTGTAACCATCTATTCTCATAATAAAGCTTCCTGTCCTCATGAATTTTTCTTTCTTTTTTTTTCCTTCACGAGACTCTACAAACCCAGCTGTGTGGGAACTAAGTAAGAGGAATGGATCTTGTCCTGCAAACTGCACTCTGTGCATTTGCATTGGCAAAAATAGAATCTGCAAATCATTACTGCTGTAGAGGCAGTAGTGGCCATGGCTGCTGGGTGGGTAGGAGGCATGCTGATCCAGAGGTCGAGTAATACCCATCCTTATACTTAACAGGGTTTGCACTAGTGAAAAGTCTTACAGGCTGTGCAGTAGTTAATATACCCAAAATAAATTTTAGGCCTGATACAATAGGAATGGATAGCAAATTTTTAAGTGTCTCCAACAGTACCCTTGATGTTATTCTCGAATACGTTTATTTCAGTGGCTGATGTCAATGTTCAGGTGTATTACAATTGCTGGGAGTGCTGTGCTCCAAGACATATGATGTGCAGCACTTTCAGCAGGCCTTTGGGGGAAAAAAAACAAACCCAAACTGGTTTTGCCCACAATTTTTTTCCCTTGGTAAATGTGTGGGCACTTCTCTTCGTTACTTAAATAGCTTTCAGCTTGAGATGTCACATATGGTAGCCTCACAGTTACCTTCAGCTTGTGCAGATGTTATCCTCATGCACTGCTAATTGTTTGCAACTGTAGTAATAAGGAAGTCAAATTTAAGGAACAGCAGTTACTCCACTGAAAAGCATCTCTAGCTGACTGCATTTTATGAGCTTGTGTTCCTTGTCCAACCTCTTGACTTTGGGCTTGGAAACCTAGGAAATTGGGATTGTCAATTTCAGCAAAACACAAGCTTTAATGTAATTTTCTGAGCCTTTAGATATTATATTAACCTTTTAGATCTCAGTTGTGGGTAAATTGTTCTAGCTGTCTTGAGACTGATGAGTGAAAAGTGCCTTACCTTTGCCATCAAGCCATCTGAACAGGACCTCAGCTTTGAAGCAATGAAACAGAAGTTTACTGAATCTTGCTCTCTTATAATTTTATTCTGTCTGTTTATCTTCCAGGTTGCATGCTAGCTGGTGTTGGTATTTCCAAAATAGACCTCCTTTTGGCTGCTTGTTTAAGCTTTGTTAACCTTTAGTTATTATCTCTGTCTCATCTTAGTTTTGCAGCAGTTTCCTGGTTCTGAATCAAGTAAGGTGAAAGAGGGTTATGTGAACCACAGTCTGAGCTGTACAATATTGAAATTTAGGTATACAATGTTTCAGCCAATGTGGTGGCAGGAAACAAATGATAGCATTGATGTAGTAGTACAAGAAGAAAAATGAAGGCCAATTGTGCACAGTTATTACTTTTCTTACTGTGTTCTGATGGATTACGTTGCTTTTTCATGCAATTTATATTGGCTGTGACTACACAGTTTAAAGATCTTCACAAAAAAGGAGTAGCTGGGGCATATATATATATATATATATTACTGCACGTGTACTATATGTTGCATACAGCTTTTATTTTAATGTAATTTTTGTTCTTTGGAAGATTTAGGTGATTATCATAATGCAAATCGCTCATTGTCTCTTCACATCATTAATTACAGCACTTGTATTCTTTTATTCTTTGGATTTTTTGGGGAAAAAAAAGCCCTTTGTGTAAAAAAAAAAAAAAAAATAATCCTTTATTGCAGTCTAGATCGCTTAAACTATTTTTCTTCTAAAAGTGGTAAAATATGTATGACTAATTAAAATAAAGTGCCTTTCATCAGCTCATAATCCCTGCCATTCAGATTTATTTAGAATTGCTTGTATAAATAAACCATGCAAGTGTATAACCGTCCAAATATATTGGTATATTTCAGTTTGAAGCACTGCCAATTGCAGATTATGTGGTGTAAGACTTAAGGCAGTAAAGAAATCAAGGCAAATCCTTTCCTAGGGATCAAGATTGTAGGGACATTATAGATTATGTGTTATATGTATTATAGATTGGGAATTCTGTATTGGCAAAAAGAAAGTTAAATTACAACATGATGTAGATATCAGTGTATTTAATTCTCCCATAAAACAAAAATAACTGAAAGAATGTGGTTTAAGCTTTCTAAAATCATCTGAATATCCAAGACATGAATGAATTCACTGAAGGTGGATAGGAGTGAGTGAAATTGGGTGCTAAAATGGCAATTTTGGTTCATCACTTTTTAATGGTGATTACTGTAATAGCTTGCATCAAGTTCTCTGGATGAATTGCAGAGATATCTTTAAATAACAGCACCTGTCTGAGATTAAATAGGGGAATTGTGTTTATGAAGGCATGCCTTTACTCTTTCCCCCAGTGAACAGATTATACTGAAAAATCTCTTGTGTTGCAGTTGCCTTGTTTCCCCACCCAATCCAGTGTATTCAGTGTAATTACCGTTCAAATACCTCTCTTTCTTCATAACTGAAATGCCACTTGCTTTTGGAGCTGGTGACTATTAGCATCAGTAGGTTGTCGTCATCATCGTGACTGGAGTTAGACTTTGACCTGGACTGAAATCCAGCATTACACGCTTCTAATCTTATAGCCATCATTGTTCAGTTTTGAAAACACAGATGTTAATGGGAAGTTGATCTTTCTCACTTTACCAAGCCTCCTCTCTAATAAGAAGATGAAATGGTTCTTTGTGGGCTGTGATCACAAATTTGATTGTTTTGGTTCTGAAAGACAGTGTTCAGTTTTAAAACCAAACCGTGCTTCTGATGGAAGGAAATGTCATTTATTTGCTTCCTCTACCAGGAAGCTTTCTCTTGAGGTTTCCCAGTAGTACAGTGATCAAACCTGCTGTCCAACTGGCGATGTGAAATAAGGCAAGCTTGTAGTTCAGGGTACTGTGGCTGCACGCATAGTGTGCAGCAATTTAAAGGAGGGGACAAAAAAAAAAAAGCAACTCCTGGGTACCCCTAAAATCCCACTGAGCTTTGGAAAACAGAATTGCCTCACTCAGGTTTTAAAGACCTAGTCTGAAAACAAAGCTCCATAATAAGCTGTCTTTGGATCTGAAAGTGATTTATATTTCCATATAAATGCCCTTTCCAGACCCAGAGCCAGATATATTAGTTTATTCCCAAACTAAACTGTCCTGTAAAGATTTTACAATAAAATTTTTCATATTTCAAATGTGCCAATTTTTTCTGGCTGAGCCTTTCTGGAAAAGGCATTGCCCATCTTTATGTTTGAGAGCTGCTGTTGAGTGCTGCAGTCTACTCTTGTAAAGAACCACTATGGGAAAGTTTCTCTCAGGCAAAAAGAGCATGAAAATGTTTATTTTGATGCTTTATGTTTAGAATTTTAGAAATCTGTAGGTGGAAATTCCCATGTGAAAAACTTAAAGCCCTTCAAAACTGAAAAAGAGGTGTCTTGTATTCATTTCATTTGGAGTACAAAATAGTATTCATATGATTATTATTTAAAAAAAAAAAAAAAACCTTTTTATGGATTCAATGAATGGAGCCTCGTCAGAATGCTTAGTCAAGAATTAAGGATTGGCTTACACATTTTCCCAGTAAGGATTAACATCTGACGTAGTCATGACATTGCTTCAGCAACAATGGGATCCTTTATCTACACTCCCGTATTATGTGCATTTCATTTCTTCCTGCAGACAGTGCTTCATTTGTAAGGGCAGCCTGACTGGGTCTGTGTGTATTAGCTCTACTGAAAAATGCGGATATCTGACAGGTGTAAAATGTAGGGGAATCCAGCAAAGGTAAAGACAAGTGCATGATGAGAGACTACTGTATATGGTGACAACATTGCTATGGTCAGCTTTCATTTCATGAAAACTAAATACTCATGTTTCACACTTCATTGATGGGATGTAGACTCCAAAGTTAGTTTAAATTTTCATAGATAATTGAATTTTCTATGTCATTTGTAGTGGCTATTAACTTCTGCAGTTTAAAGCCACTTGGACCTTTTGTTCTTCTGATATGTTTGGGATTAATTTTCATTAAATAACCATGCTCTTGGAACACTCCAACATATTTATTCATCTGATGGATCATCAACATCCGAAATGTTAGAAATTCAGCGCGTAGCGATTGGCTCCTATCTGGAATAACTATTTTAGCACTGCAAACAGGAGTTGAATGGCAGAACTGGGTCTTGCACTAGTTCTGTCTGCGTTTTGGTCAGGCCAAAAAGACCCGCATCGTCTGTGTTATATATAGGCAGAGCTGAGGATGCAGGGGCATTGAAGAGTTTGAGCGGGGCTTTGGGGGCCTTGGGAGGGATGAACCAGCATGCCAATGCCTGCCAAAGAAAATGGATCTGTGGAAAGTTAGGATAAGAGAGGCTGGCGGTGCTTGGAGCCATTGTTTTGAGAAATTCACGCTCTGTTGTGCCATGTGTGCACAGAGGGGCTGTTTTATAGGGTTGCCTGCAGGATTCCCAGTCACGGGAACACTTGGGTAACTGGGAGAGCACATGTGCCAGCACCAAGTGAGGGAAGTTCAGTGGTAATCTGGGCTCCTTGCTCCAGATCATCTGCCTCCAGCATCTGCTTTCCTGTTGTTCAGCTTTCCTTGCTGACTGCTGCAGGACCAACTTAAGGGATGCCATCACCTGCAAGTGTGCCCTCCTTCTGTTACAAAGGTGGGCTGTTAAGAGCTTAATATAATTTCTAGTACTGTGGAAATAGTGTTTTCCTGTAAATCTGTTATGGGAAAGGTTTCAAAATTGGCTTTGGAACATTTTGAGTGTTACTTGCCCTGTAGGGAGATTATTGCAAGGAGATTTTCCTTTTATTTTCATAGCTTTTAGGTGCAATGGCCTGAGGGATGAAGAACTCAGAATAGTTTAGAGGTTCCAAGTGAATTATGGAGGTGCTTGCAATTTTCTATTACATTCTCATCTGCAAGCAGTTAGTATGAAAAATACTTCTGGCGTATACTAGTATCCATGGGCACAACGAGCAGTAGCAGCATATCTGTAGTGGAAGGCAGTGCAGAGGCTTCTGAACCACCATCGAGCTTAGTGGGACGTGCCCAGTCCCGGTGTGGGGCTCTGCAAAGGAGATACTTTCGTGACCAGAGCTAGTGCCTGTGCTGACAGAGTGGTGTGGCCAGGCTAAAAACCACTGCTCTTGGCTGGGTCACCTCGCCCAGCTGCGTTTGTACTGGTCTGGTGATAGATCAGATAGATCCCTTCCTTTGCTCAGTAACTCTGAAATCTCCATGCTCTCTATTGTTTCTTGGTTGGTTGTTTTTTTTTTTTTTTAACATAATTTTCATTTACTATTTCTTTGCATCTATTGTTTCTTTTCCAAGCTCTCCTCACCAGCTTTTTTCTCACCTTCCAGGTAGGGACAGATCTTTGAGTAGTAAAGCCTATTTTTTCCCCCCTCTCCTTCTCTGAGCCTCTTCTTTTGTGGTTGAGTTCTTAGCTGCTTTGGAGAGCTACACTTCTGCAGTTAGTATGCACACACACGAGAAGTTTTCATTTGGCCGAGTCTCTCTAGCCGTATGCAGTATACAGCAGCTCACATGAGTGTGCACTGGAGGTCAGTGGTCCAACTGCTCTGAGGTCTCAGCAGACCTATATCTGTACTGGTGCCATGAGGCTCGAGGTCAGCATCCTACAGGCTTGTGGAGCACAGGGCCACACAGTATTTCTCCTTGATTTTCCAGATATAGGAGGAGAAATTCTGAACTGAGCTACAATGGGTATTATTGTCTCAGCTTGCTTGCAGGGATGGGTATAAGAGGAGAATTATTATTCCCTACAGCCCCAGTAGTTAGTGTGGGCATCAAGCACAGTTTGATGAAGAGTAAGCACCAGGATAGGTTTTTCGTAGAGACTTCTCTTTTGCCACATGGACAGCAAATGCTGGGGACCCAGCTTCCTCGTTTGGAGTGCTGAAACTGAAACTAGAATGACAGTGACCGAAAACAGCCCTCGGTGAAAGACTGATTTTAATAAAAAAAACCTTTCATCTTTAAAATCACTCTTTATGCTAATTGATGTGTAATTTGAGTATTGTAAGTGCAATTCCCAAAGGAAACAAGGCTCTGTGCAGTCAGGGTAAGCCTGAGTGGTTTTGTATCTCCTCCTCATTCTGCATCCTCTTGATAACTTTGAAACCAATGGTTGTTATCAGTCAATTTTATAGAGGAGCACGAGTCTCACAAAGCTCCTAATTTTTTGAAAATTCAAGGCAACTGGGTAGAGAGGAGTGCATCCCATTAAAGCTGGACTGTTGTTTGAACTTCACTCTTAATAAATTTTACAGAATCTGCATCCTTCTGTCCATCTCTCACATCCTCACACACACACACACTGAAAAATTGGCCTCCTTAGCTCAGGTATTTGCAGATGAACACTACTTTCACTACTCATTTCAGCTCCATGGGAAAAGGTCGTGGTGTTTCTCCAGGCATTTGTGGTTACCTTGTTAGGGGTCCCAGCAGTGGGAGTGTGACTTTTTCATCAAAACACCAAACAGAATTCCTGCTGTCAGTTTGTGATTTGTTGCATAAAAAAAAAAAAATCTCTTGTTTGATTTTAGAAACGGAAAAGATCCCTGTAATGCGTGGACAGTGGTTTATTGATGGTACATGGCAACCTTTGGAAGAGGAGGAAAGTAACTTAATAGAACAGGAGCATCTCAACCGCTTCAAAGGCCAGCAGCTGCAAGAGAGCTTTGATATGGAAGTATCAAAACCTGTTGACGGGAAGGAGGGTAAGATTGTTTAGATCACTATTTTTATAGTACTTTCTCTGGACAGTTGGGGTCTGGTTTTCTTAAGTAAGAATGTGATCTGTAATGGTTTTCCATCCTACATAGCAGGGAACATTGTTATAGGCATCAGTTTGCTCTCCCATTTTTCAGTGCATCTTGATGTTTCCTGCTGCAGCACATTTGATGAACACTGTACAAATTATATTCATGGATAAACTTCTTGTTCCCATTTTGCTTCGTGTTTCATATCTGTTAACTGTGTTTGGAATCTCACTTCAAACTGAAATCTCTTGATGGGACAAAAAGAGCCAGTGTCTAAATGCAAACTGGCTATTAGCTCTATGGACAGCATTCCTAATTCTGTCCTAAAGGGAGTATCAGTTTTACAGATCACATTTCATTTTCCATTCTTGTTCAGTCTGTGAATTTATTAGAGTAGTTTTCAGCTATAGTAAATCTTGGGCATTCATTCTGTGATGGAAGTCTTTATATTTTAATGACCAGGCTGAGGACATTCAGTTAGTGTTCCTGGGAATCTTGGTCATATGCATTTAACATTTTAAGAATAACCCTCTGAATTTCCTGATCTATTATTTAATGTACACAGTTGAATTGGCTGCTCAGGGTAAGTATAGCACAGCGCAAGCTCAGTACTTTTGGGTTTCACACTTCACTTCTGTTTGTTGGTTGTCACTTGGTGAACAATCTACAAACCAAGCGGTGCAAGTACAAAGGCCTCGCAATATATTTTACTAGGGTTTTGGTTGTGTTATTCTTTATAAAGCAACTTTATTTTTAAACTCTTTAAACTACAATTTTGTACGAAGCATTTACAGAGTGTAGGAGTGGCTGTGTTTTGGCCATGAGCGTGGAGGAGTTCTTACGTGTCAACTGCATGACCACACGAGTAAAAGCTTGTTAATAAATTGGAAGCAAGGCAGTATTCAGGGTACTTCTGTAATTACTGTAAGGAAAACCAGAATACAATTTGTTGGCTTAGGGAGGTTTTTCAGTAGCACAGAGAGTAGTTAAGTTTCTAACTCCCCTCAAAGCTAGTAAGGACTCTGAATATTTTTTTTCTATTTGTACCACTTTCAAAGATCTTTTCCTCTGGCCAAGCCTGCAGTACAGTCTTCTGCTTTAACAGCTCTGTCAGGTAGGTGCATGAAATGGTGTGACCCCTGAGCCACAGCACTGTGCCAGTACAACCGCCCTTTTGAAAGGCACTTTTACCTGTATTTCTGTGTGCTTGTACTGATTCATTGTTCCAGTGTACTGGTACAAAGCTCAGCTTTGTTAGTACAGTTGCACCCCCACTGTGAGTGCAGTGCTGTTTGTGGTAGGGTCGTATGCTTTTACACGGAAAGCACATCTTTATGGCTGCTGAGTGCTTCCAGCCTTTGGTAGCTTAACTCCTGATGGAAGGATGGCTTCAGTTGTACTTGGATTCTCCTTATTGAGTAAGGAGGAGAGTTCAGTTTTTTTTAGAAAAAGTCTGGTCTGTGGAGCAGAAATTTTCAGGTTTGAGGTTGGAGAGACTGGGCAGAGTGATGAGAAAGATATAATCCCTGATATCTATGAAAACATAAAAGATCAGAAAAAGAAACTCCAAATTCAGACACCAGTGCCTTTTCTAAAACTGTTGTGGTTTAACCCCAGCCAGCAACAAAGCACCATGCAGCTGCTCACTCACTCCTCCCCGCGCCAGTGGAGGAGAATCGGAAAAAAAAGTAAAACTCATAGGCTGAGATAAGAACAGTTTAATAACTAAAATAAAATAATAACAACAACAATAATAAAATATAACAACACCAATAATAATTGTAATGAAATGGAATATAACAAAAAGAGAGAAATTAGACCCAAGAAAAGACAAGTGATGCACAATGCAATTGCTGGCCACCCACTGACCGATGCCTGAGCAGCAATCAGCCCTTCCCAGCCTACTCCCCCCAGTTTACATACTGAGCATGACGTTCTATGGTATGAAATATGCCTTTGGCTAGTTTGGCACAGCTGTCCTGGCCATGCTTCCTCCCAGCTTCCTGTACACCTGCTTGCTGGCAGAGCATGGGAAACTGAAAAATCCTTAACTTAGTTGTTGCTAAGTAGCTCTTATCCTAAAACATCAGTGTGTTATCAACATTATTCTCACACTAAATCCAAAACACACTGTACCAGCTGCTAGGAAGAAAATTAACTCTATCCCAGCTGAAACCAGGACAAAAACTAAAGTTAAAAAAAAAAAGACAAACACCAAAAAACAAAAACCCCCAAGCTATATATGCAGTCACTTCAAAATGGAATACATGTCAAGTTACCAATAACTTTCAATAGATTTTTTTTTTTGTAGTAATAGGAGAGTTGCAGGAAAATTATAGCCTAACAGTAAGCGTGAAAAGTGGTTTTGTCATTATAATGTGCCTCTCAATACAGCTCTGATCAGCTGGCATCCATGATTGCCATCTGCACGTGGCACTGGGAGAAGCTTTATAACTTACATTGTCGCTGGTGAAGTAAACATAATTAGTTGGAGAAGTCCTGAATACAGTTTATAAATTTCTTAAATGCTACAATTTGTTGTAATTGCATCCTGTATGAAACATATTTTGGTCCCGTCAAGGCTTACAGGTATTTAAGACTAGTGAAAGTTAGAATAGATCTGTAAATATCACTGAGAGGCGAAGTGACTATTCGCAATGCTATGATAAAGCACTGTAAATGATGAAAACCTAGCCATTTCATCTAATTCCTCAGCAAAATTGAGATCATCTGTTGTAACAGTCTCTTAGTACTTAGACATAATTACTTTCTTATATGAACATGCCAGTTTGCATCATGAATAATGAAAAACTAGCTTGTCAACTAGCATTTTGTTGATATGCAGTAGACGAACCTGTCAGCTCTTGATTTGACCCCAGCAATGCTCTAAACAGTGGCAGTAAGCTGAAAAGTTAGGAGCAGGTTCTACTTTGCTGCTCTTGTTCTGGATAATTTTCTCTTACTCAGCCTGCTAACTCAGGGCAACATATGATATCCTGGAACTTAGTATCCAAGACTCAGATGACAATTTATTTGCAATTTAATCACTTTACTTATTTATTTTATTGTCCTCTGAAATCTTTTCATGAAGAAAACAGAATTGCAAGCAAGTTTGCTAGGTGTTTAGCACCCTCAGCTTTTGAGCAGCCTGCCCAGTGCATTGCTGGCAATGGAATCACCCCATTTAAGCACAGGGCAAGGTGTGCTGCTTCCCGTCTGTGTGTGGAGTCATCCGTATGGATGAGTTCGTCAGTGCTGGCTGTCAGTTTTTGCAAAATGTACGTTACCTGTGAAGGGTAGCTGCTTAACATGCAATGCCCCTCTTCTTTCCTCATATCTTTAGCTTGGGGATACACGTTAGGAGGGTACCCTTACATCTAAAAAAACGATTTCCCACTCCAACGATTTGATTTATTAATTCTGCTCCCAGATTGCAGCACGTTAACAAGGAAATAACTAAGCTTCACCCAGGGCTTTTGTTGGTGATAGGATGTTGATGAGTAAATGCCCCATTACTAAACTCTTAATCCAAGCAAACCTTCCTCTGAAAGTGCAATATGTTTCAGAATAGAGGTTTCCAACCTGTGGCCTATAAGTACCATAATGCCTGTGCTACCTTCCAGTGTTGTTGGGAGCACATGAAGCTGTAAATGCTGAAGGTAACAGAAAGCATATGATGGTGTTTAGGTGACTGATTTCTCATGTTCTGTTTTCCATGGGGCAGCCTGGAGACGACTGCTTCAGTGGAAGATCCCTCTGTTGAGCAGACTGTAGTGGTATTTTGATTTTCATCCTTACAAAGTATTTAATTTCATGCCTTGCAAAATGAACTGTGGTTATGGTGCCTGATGTCTGATCCTCCTCAGTGGACTGCTGAGCTGTTGGTCTCAGCAGTGGCATGACTTTCACAGGTAAATTATTTGTTATGGCAGAACACAGAAATGGGGCGGTTTATTACTTAGGACTGTCCAAGCAGGTTAATATGACCTTTAGATTTGCCATATCCAGTTGTCCTGGATTTGTCTCCAGGAAGGTTATGTCCCGTAGGAGTTCACAGATGTGGTTCCCAGGTACCATAGCTCTACTTGCTGCTTGTAAAAATTAGTCAAATTTCTGAGATTTCTGGAAGGATAGATAATACTTGGTTCTGAACGTGTTGGCATCTGTAACACTTGTAAAAGGCCAGCTACCCTGACCGTCCATCTCTGAAGTGCAGCATGCCCAGGAGGTATCGGTACGGGACAGCTGACTCCCCAGACCACCACGGACCAGGCGGTACGTCTGCACGTCGGGGAGAGATGCTGTGGGCACGAGCCTCTCTCTTCATCAACGCTGCAGGGAGCTCTGCTTCACGAGGTGCCTCAAACCAGGCCAGAGGAACGCTGCTGAAGTCCTGGTGCAAGCAAATGCTGCAAGGGCATCACCCGTCTCCTCTGTAGCTTGACCGCACTCTGTTTCACATCTCATCACCCCACAGTCTGCTTTGATCCTGGCTGAATTCCACATACATTTTTCAGTTTTAAATAGTTCATTTTATTGTTGATAGATACAGGAAAGGATGTTGCTCTTCTGTCTTTCAAGACAGAGTAATCGATACAGCGACAGGAGGAAACCATGCTTAGGATGAGGAATTAAGGGTTTGGCTGCATTTCGACTGCTTTGTTGTGAAACGATGTCCGCAGCCTGTGTTTGATTTAATGCAAATCACAAATTTGCACAAATGCAAATCTGCATATTGGCAGATTCAGGAAGGCATCTTCTGGCTTGTCATTACATAAAGTAATTTTACCTCATTTTTCAGAGCAAAATGAGAGTCATCACATTGCCATTTTATAGTTGTATTGGGGAGGGGAGCTTGGCGTTTGCCGCTCAAGTCGACCCTGACGACACCTTAAACCCCTAAATGAGATGCTGCACTGCTGTAACAGAATATGTGGGCTTCCAGGTCTGATTTGTTGTTCTGCTGCTCTGTTGATAGGTAGATAATATTGGGGAGTTTGGGGGTCCTCAAATTCATTTGTCCAGTACTTTTTTTTTTCTTTCATCCAGGTAACGCTAGGCCTTTTTATATATTGGCTTTGCTTGTTCTTCTTATGAACAATTCATTCTTCAAACTTAACGTACATAAATTAATATCAACACAAGATGTAAGGTGACATTTTGATTCTTAGGTGCAAAATTCTAAATATTTGAGACAAACTTCAACCCTTAAAATGTGGAAATATCTGAGGTGTTTATTTGATCACACTGAGAATGGGTTATATCTCTGTGCCTTTGTGCAGAAATACTGACCTTTCTTGTACTGCATATACCCAGTGATTACACTTAAATATATTACTACTGTAAAATAATTCTATAAATATTTCTGAGAAAAAACTAGGTTATAACACTTGTTCTGTGAAGCAATATTTCAGCTGAAACCATTTTGAAGGGAATACAAAAAGGGTATCATAACACCTTTTTAGCAGTCAATAAGCTTAAAACTTACAGAATAACACCAGATTTAGAAACTGCTTTTTATACATACTTAGGTCCTGAGCTCACTGTCTGCCTATCTAAAGTAGTCCATCAAAGGAGCAGCGTTCTCAAGAGATTTCAGTAATATCAAGGCCATTGTAAGATAAAACACGTATTCGGATCATAGTAGATGCTTAAGGGTTCTCAGACTAGATATATTTTGCTAACAGCATCTAACCACAATAAAGGCAGTGACATTCAGACCAAGAGCTTCTTGATGGAGGGTCAAAGTCGCTGCTTCAGGGTTGATTTTTCTCTCTTGCTCTGTGGCCGGAGCCCGCCTATCCCTTGCTGTGAGTTCCTCGAGCACGGAGGAGCTGTTATCGGGCAGGTGCCCACCGCTTCAGGTGCCGGGAGGTGGGCAAGGATGGAGGAGCAGCTTTTGTCACACAGTCCGACTTTCAGCTGGAGGTTCAATCTGTGGGACCCACAGCTGCCTGGTAGATGGTAAAACTGCCATCGCTTGCCTTCTGTATAGCGGCGGTGGTGCCGAACAGCAGAGCAGGAACAGCAAGTGCTCAGCATGCTCCTGGGGAGGTAGCGGCGGGTGATACTTCCCACTGCTCTAGGTTAGCACAAGGGCTAATTCCGATTCTTCCATTCAGCGCCATTGAGCGGTGGTTCAAAGGGTACATCATAAACTGGTCCCCAGTATAAATATCTTCTAGCAGCCTTAAGGTTTGCTATCTCTGCTTTAAGAATACTTGGTTAGCTGTTAGTGTCATAAATACAGTCGAGTACCTGTCATCTGTTGCTCCGTCATCTTCTTCAGGTACATTCATTTAATTAGGATGAAGTGAAGCTGAAAGCTTAATAGGTGTGATAGTAAGGTCGGAATAGACGTAGTTCATTGTATTTGTACAGAGAGATTGTGGAATATCCGTCCATAGAGATGCTCAAAATTCAGCTGGAAATCGCCTGAGCAACATGATTCAACTTGAAATTGGATCCAGCTTAAAAACTGATCCTGCTCTGTGTAGAGGATTGGAGCAGACGAAACCCAGCAGTCCCTTTGACAGAAATTATTCTGTGATCAAGTCTATGATTCTGTGATAGATGATAAGAACTGTAGAAAAAATCCTGTGAGTCGGAATTAATTTTTTTAATGCATTGATTTTGAAACGGCATAAGTTTATTGGTTTTTCTTATGGAATTTCCGCATGTGGTTAGATGCCACAAAAACTATACAAGTTGCATTTGGAATAGTTGATTTGTTTTGTCTTAGATTTCAAATAATATTTTCTCTCTTCGTAAAAAGTTTATATAAATTTTTGTCACAGCTGCCTGTTAACCTTTAGATGGGAAAGTCATGTTCATAGAATCATAGTCGTGCAGATCAGGAGGGATCTCTGGAGATGGTCTAGTCTAACCTCCCTGCTCAAAGCCGTGGAGTCAACGAGAGCAGGTTGCACAGGACATTCCCAGTGGGGTTTTGGACCAACGATGGAGTCTCCACAACCTTTCTGGCAATCCGTACCAGTGTTTTATCACCCTCACCATAAAAAAGATTTTTGTTATACTTTACTTGAATTTCCTGTGTATATTCTTCTTGAGTGTTGTATTGGCACAGCCAGTAAAATACTCTACAGACTAAATTGTTTTATGAAGTCCCAAGTGCAGTAGCTGTGAGCCTAATTTTCCTCTCCTGTAGAAAACTGATGTGCAACAATAATATACTTCACTTGCATCTGTATTAAGGCATCTGCTGACAGAGCTGTTAGCTGAGGGTGTGAAAAGGCATGATCCTGGACCAGTGTAACTGTGGCAGTCAAAGCCCTTGACACAAGCATGGAATATCGCTCACTTGCACTGGCAGAAGTTACTGGATCATAGAGTATTAACTGCTCCTGGTGTTTGTAAGGGTGTAATTCAGTTGCATATCTCCCCGCTCTCCAGCAGGCTAACTGATTTCAGGTAATTGCAGCTTAATGACTTTGTGGATTCAGAAGCCAGGCTGGAGCTTCTTGATTTCTCATTGGATTTAAACACACCCTCTTGACTATATCAGGTTTTTCAGGCTAAAATGTTTTGAAATTAAGACTATTTGTATGAGTGAGTGCCCACAGAGCAGTAACACAGAAGACGTAGATTTGTAGGACTTCACTTTCAGCCTTGCTCAGGAACCCCCGAAGAAGCATAAAAGGTATCCATCATAACCGAGTTAACAGTGAATTCAAGTCTCCTGTTGTGGAAGTGCCGAGAGCAGCTTCGTCCTGCTCACTTACCTTTACCTGCTACTTAGCAGCAGCTTTCACTTACCTTAAAGTATGTCTTCCGAAATCACACAGCACCAATATGTAAGTCCCTGAAAAAGAATCTTTTGGGTTGCAGTGCAATATTTCAGTATTCTCACAGGGAGTGGAATAACGCAATTGAAAGTCTAATAGAATTTATGGATTTGCCTTACCATCAAGGGGAAGCTCAGCGGCAAAGTGTGCGTGCTGTTGCATTTCACCATGGAAGGCAGGTTCTTGCAGACTTACAGAACAGGGTAACAGTAGAATATTTTGTCTAACCTAACTTTTAATGATCCTCGTACACTCTTTGGGGAAAATAATAGAGCTGTGCTTAAAATTGAGCGGTTTTTTTTCAAATGTTTACTGTATACTTAAGAAGGGTTACTGTGTTCTACCCTATACCAAGTAGAGTGATTACGCTTTTGTACGTGTAAATGCAAAGGCACTCGGTGAATCTGATGAGGCTCTGTCCCAGCTGTCTTTTACTAATGCCTTTAGCTTTGTTGTGATGTCATAACTGTTTACGAAGAGTGAAGAAATTGAATTTGGCTAATGGGTCCTGACACTTTTGCTACAAAACCAGTTTTTGAAGTGTATATACTTTTTCAGAAAATGTGCCAACTTTTTTTTTCTAAAAATGGTAATACTAATGAAAAAAATGATACCCCTTTTAAAAATTTTACTTTGAAGCTCAGTGTTTTTACTTTTAGTTCTCTACTACCTCCCTCCCTTCTCCCTCCCTTCTTTGTTCAAATGGAGAGGATATAAGGAGAAGTCAGATGCTGCATGTCTTAAGCGAAAGCATTCCCAAGGTACAGTAATTGTAGATTTCTTTTTTGTAGTACTCCTGGCTTAGGAAGCTTTAAATTCTAGTTTGCTTATATCAGTTAAATGTGTTAGATTGACATGCTTCAATTTCTTGAGTTGTATTCGTGCCATTTCCTTCAAAAGGGAAGGAAAAAAGCATTATAAATCTTAAAAGAAAAATAGAAGTGTTGTGAATCTTACAGAAAAGTAGATGCTAACAGTATCATGCAGTAATCCTTATTATAATTGTTTGTGACTGTGATGAAAACTGTAAACGTTTGTTTCTTACGCTCCTTGTATGTTGTTTGGCTTTTTCAATAAACTGAAAGCAACTTTTTTAGAATCACAGCAGGCCTGGTATAAGATAAATTATGTCAGAGAAGGAATGGAACGTTTATACTAGATGATGTTTTGTTTGCCATTTTTGTTTTGGATAATGCATGCATCTTTAATTTTATGTTGTAAATTATTTTTACTGCAGCTTTTGTATGAGTACTGGAATGAAATGAGACTTTGGACATAACGATATAAAAAGGGGAAGCTGTATAGAACACATGATAAAGGCTGCTGTGTTGCAGAAAACAACTTTGAACTTTGCAGCAGCTGATGTTGTGCAAATTCGTTTCAGAAAGTGGGAGTATATCTTACAGGAGCCATTAATGATTGCAGAAGGCTCAAAAGTACTTGTCACTGGTCTTTCTCTGCCACCATTAAAGCCAGTAGTGATTAAACTTTTACTGACTTCAGTGACTGTGGAACTAGACTTCTGAAAACTGCACCCTCGATTTAAAATGTAAATGCACATGGTAGGTTTAGAGTTATTCTTGTCATACCATATATTCTTTTAGCTCCTGGAGATATTGTAAAGTGTGAGAATTTATTTTGACATGCATAAATGTTTGCCTTTTGACTTCCTTTAATTATATTTGTCTGTAACTGGGTCCAAGTGAAAATGCCTGAAATCAAAATGTTTAACAGTAAACTTTTTCCTGCCTCTTCTTACACATGGAATTCAAGTCTGTTAAAGGTGAATAAGTATAACTACTGTCTTGAGCAGTAAGAATGGACTTCTGCCTTTTATTTTGATTGTAATTTTGAAATTATTTTGTATATTTTTTTCTCCAAGTCATGTTCAGTTGTGGTAATGAGTGTGCTTGAATGAAAAAATTAAAAGTAGGTGCTTATATAACAAATAGTGACATTGATGAATTGAGAGGTGGTAAAGTGCAATATAAAAATGACAGCAATGTGAAACAGCCCTTTTTAATTAAGAGCAATAGCCTTTTTAATGGCTTTGCATTTGTTTTTTAAATAAATAAGAAAAGGTTTTAAAATCTACAGCTGTACCAGAACTTCAGAGGTTTAAGAAAGAACAATAGCGGCCAAGTTACACTCTCAGCTACTTATATGACGTGGCAGGCTTTTGTGCAGAAACTATTGCTTACTGATTGCAAGACAGATTAATTTAAAAATCCCTGAAAAAAAGAAGACAGAAAAGGGTTTCAGACAGTAGATATCCTTTCTCTGGTCTTTAGCCCTGACTGGAATGACAGTGCCTTTGTGGCAGAGATGGAGGTAGTATCAGCTCTTAGCACTTCAAGGATGCTTCCTCTAAATTGATTTTGACTTGAGCAGAGTCAAACTCTGGTAGAAGAGAATCACCCCATGTTTTGGTCTTGGCAGGTGGATGAAAGTATCAAGTAAAAAACCAGGTGCTTACCTTAAAAGGTATTTAATTTTAAACTGTTGGCCCCGTGAAATGCCATGTTCAAGTGTCTGCACTTGGTGCTGGAGGTGTTCAGCTCCTCAAGCGCTTGAGCTGGGAGGATGTTTGCACTAGCAGTGCACATCCCCAGCTTCTCCATGGGTTTTGTGCTATAAGCATAAAAAATAGTGCAGGCTTTCTGGTCCTCAGTTATTCTCCAGTTATTTTGACTCCAGATGAGTTTCTGCAGTCTAATTGAGATCAAGTTCTTCAATGCTTTAGGAATATGTATTCAATGTTTTGTTTACCTCTTCATTTTTCATATTTAAACATTTTAGAGGGATTTTTCCCTCTGTGTTCATCTGTCTTGATGAAACTGGAGGTTTGTGTGATAGTAACCATTGATTTCTTCAGCTGAAAGAAGTCCTTTGTTGATCCCCCTCACTTCCCCTATGCTTCTCTCCTTGTTTTTCATGGCTCACTTGCTACTGTCTAGTGTCAGGCTGTCTTCCATCTACAGTGGAGTTGTGCCTTCCATGTACTCATACTCTAGATGTCTGTCTTGGTTGGTATTCCTGAAAAATGATTTATTTCTAGTTTCTGGCTACAAAGGAAACCAAAATTTGGTCTCATTTCCATGGGCTTGGCCTTCAGTCCCAGACTAGAAAACTAAGCAGGGTGCAGAATACCCAGGGTTTTCTGCAGCTGGGGAAGATGCACCTACGGACATGCCTACTGAGAAAGCTGTGCATGTTGTCAGTGTCAGAGAAGTAGTTCATGTGAAAACAAAGCTGTGAGAAGTCTGGTCCAGAGGGAGATTGCTGTCCCATGGTTTTACAGGAGACCCTTCATCTTCTGTGCCTGACGTTCAGAGATGCCACAGGTGCAGTCAGATCTCAGTGAAGCTTGGCAACATCCTAGCCTGGTGCCCTGGAGAGAATCTGCAAACATAGAAAGCGTGCTCCTGAAGGACCCAGAAGGCAGAGGAATGAACACGAAAAGCATTCCCCTGTGCCATACCCACTGCCTAATCTGAATTCTGTGACTTGGCTTCCCCAGCCACGCTACAACATGCCTTGGTGACTTCCTGACACGCTGTGACATCTCTCGGTATGAACAGCTGCTGAGTTGTCGGTTTGACCACCTCTGCAGCATGCAAGAGGTTTATAGGACAGTCACTGTTCTGCAAAGAGAATGTAAATCATGTTATCTCATCATCTTCAGGAAAACATAACTTTCTCTTCCTCGTGTTCAGTTTCAAAACAGCGATGGCAGCCCTTGTTATCCCATACCTGGAAAGCACAATTTGCATATCCTGATTTTTTTTTTTTTAGGATGCTTACTTTCAGACTGCTATCAAATCCTCTCCAAAGACACTTCTTTGTTCCATGCCTCACTATTAACACACCCTAGGACTGTCAGCAGCAGCCAAAGCTCCTTTTGGTTGGGCTTTTGAGAGTCTTGAGAATCTCTTCACAGTCCTTGGTGCAGTGTTGACTCTCATGAAGAGGTACCTTATAGCAGGGTTGGGTTTTTTTAGAGTATCTGCTGTGCATAATGATAGAGAACCACTGTCTTTGCCTGGATACGCATGCACACATGGCTTGTGGATCATTTATCCCTGTGACTGATCTCAGCAAGGCAGCTCTTCTCTCACTTGGGTTTCTGCCACGCAAATCTGCAAGGGTGTACCATTTTTCTCTCCCCAGACATTTTCACCACTGGGACAGATGCTTATGTGAGGATAGAGAGTGCACAACCACAGTCATCAGGAGGGGTGTCACTCCTATTTTGAGGGGATATTCTTGCACACCAAGAGGTCCTGGAGCTCAGGGTGATAGATTTTTCCTTATTAGGGGATTTTTGTTCCACAGCTGGACATCACATCCAGAGTCAGAGGATGAACAGACATCCCGATGTTTATATAAATTTAAAAAGAGGGGAGAAAAATCTCACTCCACCTCAGTAAGAGGGTGGATGGGTCTGTCGAACTGGTGTACTGATCCTCAGGCAGACTTTTTAAACAGTGCATCCCAAGGGATTTCAAAACAGAATGCCAAGGTGGAGCACCCAGCTTTGTTTTGACCCAGGTGACTCTTGTTAACTTTTGCAGGAATGTGTCTTCTCCTGGTTGGTAAGATAGACACCCTGGAAGCATTATCCAAACTTCTGCAAAATACTGCACTGCAGTGCATGGTGCCTTTGAAATGTTCTGCAGCCACTGTTTTTCAGTGATTGAGTCTTTCCGCTGCTGCTTTGGACTTTGCTCTGGAGTGTGCACATGGACAGGCACTCAAAAGCAAAGCAGTGAATGTGTTGGTAAACAAAAGTCACTAAGAGATGCAAAATAAAATGTAAATATGTCAATTAAAATTGCAAAATTTATGATCTTACTGGCAAATTGGTGGATCCTCTGAAAAGCGTTGTTCATATGTATGTTCTGGATCCTGCCAGTTCCCTAAAATCTCCTGATATTTTGTGGTCGAAGGAAAACTGAGGAGTAAGAACAAACACACACTTTTTTTTTCTTATTATCATTCTGGGTGCTAGGTAGAAAGGTAGGGTGTATAGTCCAAGTGCTGTAAAAAATATATCTGAGCTTGAATGCAATGTGTACGTTAACAACATATCTCAGAGAGGTAAGTTACTCTGTTGTCAAAAGACAAGGAAGTACAGTCCTACTGAAGGTTACTGGTAGTTTCATGTGGTGCTTGTGTTAATGGTAGACAAAATTTTTCAGGTTCCCTTTTGAAGGCATTACTAAATGCAGAGAAATAGTGTTGAATATTTCATTTGCTGTTCCTCAGTGCTTGCATGTCTTGTAGTTGGTTTTGATGTGTCCTT
Source organism: Aquila chrysaetos chrysaetos (assembly GCF_900496995.4). Classification (NCBI taxonomy): domain Eukaryota; kingdom Metazoa; phylum Chordata; class Aves; order Accipitriformes; family Accipitridae; genus Aquila; species Aquila chrysaetos. The sequence goes on along the minus strand of NC_044005.1, from coordinate 4,134,641 downwards.
CAACATACCTGGTTTTGAAGGACACCATAAGAGTAAAAGTTAGGAATTTGTTCTTCCCAAGTGAGAATAATTCATGCAGGGTAGGGAAAACCTACTTCTTTCTGTATATTCTTTCCAATAGAGAGGCTGGACTTGATTCCAGAAAGAGTTTGAGGACCGCTTCTCCCCAAACTGCTGTTCTTCCAGTGGTAATAAGTGACTCGGCCACAGGCCCCTCCGTCTCTTCCTCTGCATGCTTTGGACATTGAGCACAACGTTCTCCAAAGGCATCAAGCTTCCAGCCCTCTTCTGTCAGCTTCCCCAAGAACATACTCTGAGAAGGATTTTACAGAATGCAGGTGGAACAGCTCTTAACGACCTGCTAGACAATGCATAAAAAGTCTACATTGGTCATGGAACTGAGGATGGAGGAGATCGCAGAGACAACTGCAAGGAGGTCCCTTGCCTTTGCCACTAGACTACGTGCCTGTCTCAGGACATCACAGTCTCTGTTGCATTGTCTCCGAGTCTGAAAAAGGAAGTTTTGCTAGAAATTTCCTTTCCTTCTCCTGTTCTAAATTGAGATTTCTGGACAAGGACTCATCTCTGTGCCTGGGATGTTTATGAAAACATGTTCATTGAGTTCTCACTAGATTGCTTCTTGCTCTGGCCAGTTGTTACCCTAAGCTGACATGTCTGCTTTTCAAAGTCAGTCTTAGTTCCTTTCCTGTTCTTGCTCTTGTCAGTGTAAAAGAGCAATATAATTCTAGTAATTTTTTGTGAATCAGTTTTTTACTATAACAGAAGGGGTAATCCTTTTGGGTAATCCCGTTGTTTCTTACAGACCTCATTCAGTTTGTTATCAGACTATGTCAGGTCTATCTGCCTTGGCAAAGAAATGAAAAATACTACAGGAGAAAGGTCACAACAGCTAGCCTAATGTGGCAGGTTTGTGCTGTAGCAGAGTTAAAATATGAAATTGTGATGGCTCAGGCTTTCTCAATGTTTTTAGAAGAGTATAAAAAATTCATTTGAGTGGCTTAAATTAGGGGATAGGTTAGAGCTCTGCTTGTTATGGCAAAAAAAAAAAAAAAAAAAGCAAACAAAAACCAAAACAACCCCTCTGGGTGTTTTCCATGACTTTGGACTTTTTAGCAAGACCAACGAGAGTAAGTTATGCCTTTTTTGTGACAAGGCTATTGCCGTTGTCAGCTCTCCAAATGTTGTGTATCCCACATTAGATGGGACCTAAGCAACAGATTTCCAAACTTAGGTGAAATCTGAATTACTAGTAATACAGCTGTGTAACTGCTTTGGCCATGCAAGCTCCAAGCCTTAGATGAGAATTCTGATTTGCATTATAACATGCCTGCTCTGCTTAATCTAGACAATCAGGCAGCGTGTCATGAGGTTGGTCCCAGAGCTCAATCAGTTCCAAATCTGGAAAACACAATAACTGCACAAAAAACGCTAGAGCTCTTAGTGGCTTTTGAAAGAGCTAGATTCTGTTCTGTGCCAGAAATTACTCATTCAGAGACTTTCTCATTGAACTGCGTTTCCAGCTCCTAGATATTTCTGAAAGGAAAGAAATGCAATGGAGCCTTCTAGTAATGGAGACTTGAAAGCCTCTATGTTACTGCAGAGTACAGTCAAAACCAGGGATCTCGCTGTACAGACACGAGAGAGATGATAGGAGTGAAATTGCTCTTTTTCTAGTGATGAGAGTGCACGGGGCAGCCACCTGGTTATCACACCAACCTGCAATATTTCAGGATGCATTGCCCTGCCCCCCCTGGTTTTTGTTTTCAGCTAAGGAAATATTTTGGAAACCTACCATCCCAAAATGAGGGTGGGAGGAGAATGATGTGAAATGTCCTCAGAGGTGGTCTCCAAACTGCTGCTTGTCCTGGTCAGATTAATCCTAAATGTAAAAACTTTTCAAGGTAAGAAGTAATATGGATTTAGGTATAATGGAGCTCTAGATTTTAACCTGTATGTAAATGACCCTTCTCTCTCTCTCTGTTTGAAGAGGCTTTTTTTTCCTCTTACCCATGTAAATTAAATGTTGTTCCTTTTTGCTGCAGCTATTCATAGTCTAAAGTTGAGTCGCAACCATGTGGACTGGCACAGTGTGGATGAAGTGTATCTTTACAGTGATGCAACAACATCTAAAATTGCAAGAACTGTTACACAAAAGTTGGGGTTTTCCAAAGGTAATATTTCTCAGAGTTTGTAAAGAATATTGTAAATACCAGTATTTTAAGTTTGTTACTTTAACGCTAGAGGGAGATTTCAAATTTGAAGTTTTAATATGTGACTAGCCCACTTTGGCCATTGCAGTTTTTACAGAAGAGTATATTAGGGTCCTTAGGTTGTGTACGTAATTGTAACTAGATGTGAATAGGCTATGACTTATTTTTGTTACATAATTTATTATTATTTTGGATGCAGCAGTTAGCATTACATAATAAGTATATGAAAATATTACAGTGGCAGAGTCTAGCAGCTACAATATAAGAATTACAGTTCCCTTTGAAACGTTAACTTTACGGCTGTGTACTTGCATACTGTGATGCATTCCTTAAATACGTGATCATACCTTCCCCTCTCACCACCTCTTGCCTTTTTTTTCCATTCATTAAACAGATGTATGAACTGAGAGGAGGGGTGAAGCATTTAGACAGAAATTGTTTCCAGTAGGAATCCGGGCTCATTTAAGCTCAAAACTACCAGTTATAAAGCCAGCGAGGCTGAGATGGTTGGAAGAGAGGATGGTCTCTCTCAAGCAAAAGGCAGATTATTGCCAACCTAGAAAACTGGAACTTGTCCTCTCTGTTGTGGTGCTCCTATGCACTGCTGGACAACTACAAAAACAAGAATATACACATCTGTTTTGTTCCTTGGTCTCTGAAGAGACAAGATCAGGTAATAGGTTTGGCTTTAATCTCCATGCCTCTGTTCTTTAATTAATGCCCCTTTACCCCACAGGGCTCTTGGGTGGATACGTAACTAATCTCTGCCAAAAACTAATATAATTCAATGCTTCAGTTCCAGAAGAAATTAAGTATTCTTTATCCAGAACATGATTTGGATAGTGTGTAATAAATAATAAGTAAGATCTGTCCTAAACAATTTGGGGGGAGGAATATCAAATAGAAGCCCACTTGGTAAACAAAACCTGTCCTGCGTAAAAACTGCCCTTAGCGTTTTTGTAGTGTTTTCCTCCTCTTTAAAAACAAAACAAGTTGTTTGCTTCCGTTTTTGTGGCGGGGAATGATGCTGCCATCGTCTTATGTGGCCATCTGAAGGGGTTGCTGGACTCGTGCGCAGGTAGCGCTCGTGCAAGGCTGTGGTCCTCTATATGGGTCTGTCACTAGAGGGGGATGGAGACACGCTGTGCCACTGGGTTTCTCAAGCCATCAGTGGGGCACTGGGAGAGTACCCATATTTGCCCTGGGTAATTGATTTTTTGATTTGGCCACTGAGCTGGTGAACGGGTGGGGAAATTTGAGGTTGGATCAGCTTGAAATAAAACATAGGTTTTCCCCGTCAAAATGAAAAATGGTAAAGCTTTTCAACCAGCTCTCTTAATTGGGTCAGAGAAGGAATGACAACGCTTATCAGTTTTGTGGCCAGATCATTTCCATGAACCTCCCATGCTGTGGAAGGTGGAGATAGAAAGAAGTTTAATGATTGAGACACACAGAAGAAGGGTATTGTGTTGTAAAAGTGGATGGACAATTATACAACTGTTTTCTAAAAAGTTGTTTTTCAAAACATTTCTGAAATTAGTTATCTTCACAGTGGAAATGGCCTGGTAATACATTGACTGATACAATTAATGTCACCTACTTGCTCAGCTCTCTCAGGAGTTTAAAATTGCAGATATTTAAAAATACATGCTATTCCTTTATGTATAATCTTATTTTCAAAATACTTTAATGTATTGGTCTGAGAAAAGTCAAGCTTCTGTCAACATATAAGACCACTGCACTTCATAGAATGTAACTGATCTAGGATAATGTTTTTTCTACAGCTTCAAGTAGTGGGACAAGGCTACATAGAGGCTATGTAGAAGAAGCTACGTTAGAAGACAAACCACCACAAACTAGTCACATTGTATTTGTTGTGCATGGTATTGGGCAGAAAATGGACCAAGGAAGGATCATCAAAAATACAGCTATGTGAGTGCTTCGTAATATTTGCAGTACCAACTCTAGCCTGAATATAAGGCTGACATTGTAAATGACAGCAGACCCTTTGGTTTAAGCTGTATCTTTTCCTGTTTCCTTCTCCTCCTCCTCTTCCCCTGAGTCATTAGTCTTTATATTGTGGATACACTACTTTTTATGTTAATTTGGATGTATGGACTTAGTGAGAGCAGCTGCAAGCCAGAAGAGCAAAGATATATTCTATTTTCATGACCAACACTTGCAACTTTTAGAGGACTGGCCCGTGAATTTCTAGCACCTGTGGTCAGTGACTTTGCTGAGCATGGAGAGATTTTTCGTTTGGTCAAAATCAAGGGGAATCTCCATTGTTCCTTCTGGTTGTCAGAATAGTGGGCAAGTGAAGTGCATACTGGTAAGAGAGGGGAAACGGGGAGCTAGCAGGAATGTTGGCATTCCTAACAGGACAGAGTTACTTCATGCCATTGGAAGCTATTGCTGTGAGACTGCTTGTGGAGTTCAGTGCGTAGATGCCAGTTGGAAAGTAAAACGTGATTGAAAGCTTACTGGATCTTTGCATTGAATGTCTTTTGTGAAGACTGGGTTGCAAATGACTTTTGATTTGATGTCTGAACTAACTCAGAAGGCCAATTAGGGTGCTGGTGAATGGGAAGAGAAACTCCTGAGCTGTTGAGAATGCTGTACCTGAAAAGGTTTTGAATGTTAGAAGAAATTGTAAAGTCGTGATGACAGCATTGTGGGGAACAAGGTGGTGTTAAGGAATGTTTCATCAGCTGAAAGAAGAGGCTAAAAAAGTGTTAATTGCAGATCTGTATTGCGCAGATGGTTTACTATGTGTGTCCCAAATAGTTCCGCGTTCCATCAAAGTTGACAGAAATAGTGACATACCCAGTGACTCCTGTGAAAGTGCGTGTAGAGCTGGGATTGCTGATTTCGTGTGGTAAGAGCCTTGTGAACCTCCCTTTAAATCCACAATGGTAATGTAGGTCAGTGCTTATGTGCCGTCGCTGTGGTGTGTACCATCATGTCAGCAGACTCTTTTGTTCGTTCAGCTCGCTGTTCCACTCTAGTGTCCTCTGGTGTGGTAGAGTAGACCTCTTGATTTCACTGCCGAGTCATTTGTCATCTCAAAGCAACAACCTGCTACTCCCTGCTCCCCTTGTTCTGGCACTTCACTGCTCTTTTATTCGTGTTGTTTAAGAGCAAGCAATCAAAACCAAAGAGAAAAAGATCCTCAGCCCTTGACAAAAAGCTGAAGTTAGTCACCAAAATAAATGTGAAACCTTAAATTTTTGTAGGATGCAATTACGCTGGAAATGCAAATACCCTAAATATAAGTTGCTGTTTTAACAGCGACAAGAAATAAAACTTCCGCCTTGGAATCATTAAGGTTTTCTGCTTTTTCTTTTTCCCTGCCTCACTTTCCATTGAACATATGTACAGGGATTGTATGGGTGGATTAACTTCAGCTCAGGACACAGTGCATAGGTGTTCATTCCATAAGAAGTCCTGTTTTAACTGGCACCCCATTATGTGAAATCTTTTATCTAAAAGGGAAACAAGACTTTTTGTGCTTCAGTAAATCTTGCTCATATCCTCAAGAAATATCCAACAGTATTGCATAGCCTTTTAAAATGCTAATTATTGGCATAAATTGTGTATTCTGTACAAAATCTGCAAAGGAAAGCATCATTTTAGATTGAAGTCTCTCTCTGTTTTTCTTTTTTTTTAAATACCTCAGAACTTACCAGTGAGGAACACCCCATATGTTCTAGGAAGAGATTTTAGAAGAAACGTCTGCCAGGCCAGCACAATAGCAGCTCTCAAAAGCCATACTAGCGCTTTCTGTTAGCACCTTCATCCGTGATATATGTGTGGGGTTGTTGGTTTTGTTTTTTTTTTTTCATTCTTTTTGCATTAGGGACAGAGGAGTCAAATGTTGCCTTTTGAAAAATGATAAGATGGATAAGGAGAAATATTTTTTGACCATTCACACTATAAAGTAGAAGCTAAGGAGAAAAGACTTAAGTGTTTTTTTCCTTTTAAATGCACATTCTTTAGTAGGAAACCTGTAGTTGCAGCCATGCTAAATCTGTAACTTAAGCCATAGGTCTGCCCACCAGTGTCACAACTCCTTTCTTCCCTCATCAATATCTGGGTACCACCAGCAGATGTAGAAGGCACTGTCAGCCCTCAGGAGCTCATCGTGGTCTTGGGCTGCGTGCAGCTTTGAAGGACTTGGATGTCACTTTTGATATAGATGTGCTGGTGTGGGAACCTTGGGGTAGGTGGGGTGTGTGTCCCTTAGAAACAGAAATTTGCTTTTGGTTTAGGCTCCGGGACATCTGGCAGGACACATTGCTCTGCGGAGTGCCACCAGTCCTGTCTGTGGGCTCTGGGACATGGATGGGGAGAGAACAGAGACAAGGCGGGTTGGGCGAGGCAAACTCCATGACACCTTGCATTTTTTTGGTATGGTGCTTGGAGGGACTCTGGGATCTGCAGAAGGGAATACTTGTTCAGGTGCCTTCCCTTTCTACCATCCACAAAAAAAATCTCTTGTGCATTTTGTCTTTGCCATGTACATTTATTGTTGCTTCTTTTGGGGTTCATTCGACCATGGGATAAAACGTTTGTATTTATTTCAACCTGTGTGAGAGCAACACTTCACTTCATAGCACAAAAGCATAGCCTCACTTGAACAAGTGGTCCTGAAGGAAATAAAAAGAAAGAAAAGCGTAAAAATAAAGCTTATAACCCAGACATGGAATACTCTGTCTATAACCCAGGCCGGTGAGAGACCCTACCAGAGCTCATTTGATATGCTCTGTCCTCAGGTTACTACCTTGAGAAGAAATTGATGCAGCTCGTGTGATGCATCTGCATCATTAGGCAGATCCTGTTGGTTACAGAGGTGAAAACAGAACTCTTCTTCCAGGGTAATTTAAAATTATATGCACTAATTTCATTAAGGAATGGAGTTCAATCTAATCGTTAATGTGGTTAGGTGCTATGGTCACAGGGTGTCCTGTAAGTAGGTAAATAGAAAAGATGCATTTTATAGATGCTTGAATGAACAGGTCTTTGGTAGATGTGACATGATTTTGTTTCTTCACAGTATAGTTAAACACATTTATTATCTGAATGTAGCACGGCAGCTGGTACAACAAGCTGCTCCTGTCAGTGCTGATAATAACTGCAGAATTCGTCTGGGAAGAGACTGTACCTCCTCCAGGCTGGAAGAGTGATTCAGCTGACCTAACGTGAACAGCATAATGTGCTGTGAGCTGCTTCGGTAGCATAGGGATGATTATTTAAGGAAGAAGATAGTATAGTCTGTATTTCTGTGTAATATAAACTAAGATATTATGGCATAATGTACTTAATTGGAGGGTTTTTTATTTGCCATCAGGTGCAGCATTCGGGCATTGCTAGGTTTCTGATAAGGTACGAAGTTAGCTGAAAAAAAATCATTTGGGGATATCTTTATTTTACTGTACACAGTTTCAAATTGTTACTTGGAATATTTTTTCAATAAAGCCTAATCTCTGATTTTGTTGAACTTGTGCTCCTAGATTGGTGGGGGTGGGTGTGTCCTTACACCTATTAAACAGTATTTAGGAATGTTACTCTACATGTTTCAAACCTCCTTTAAAAAAATCCTGTGGTTTTACCTGACTTAGGTAAAGGTCAGACCTTTAGGCTGACCCTCTAAATTTCATCACTCCTGTGCTTGAAAATCGAATGAAGTAACTGTTCTGTGTATTTCCATAATAGCTGTAATGTTGTGACACTTCTTGGCTGCTCTTACCCTAAAGCTGGTATCTGTCTGCCTCTGTCTGAATCTCCTGTTTTGATTCAAAAATTATATTTGATATTTGCCCGTGCTGCTGCTTGTAGCACAAAAATTGCTGTCTGCACAAGCAACATCATCTTGGCGTTCCATAATCACCAATTAGATTTTTATTGCATGTCCCATTAGAAAGCATTTTAATTGTGGATTATCATTACAATAATTACTTCAGAATAGCTATTTTGGTAAATTTCTAGTGGTATGCAAGCCCTTACAGAGTGCAGAGCCTCTCAGAGGCCTTTCAGTGCATTAAATATGTGCTGCTGGAATCTTAAATCAAGACTTCCTGTAAAATTTTTCCTTTGATTTTTAGCTTTTCAGATATTTGGTAGTTTTGCTTATTTTCCATTTAAATGCTTGCATTGCATTAAATGCATATTATGTGCCTGTTTTCCATTCTTCAGTGCTGGTAGTAATTCTGAAATTAAGTATCCAAATGGTAAAAATTGACTTACATGTTTCAACTTGAGCTTGTCTTGCAAGCTAAATGAGAAGTTCAGCCCAAGAGGTAAAAGGTGATAGTTAGGGCATTAAATAGTTTCATAACAGCTTGTTTTTTCTACATTTATTAATTATCTAACACATGACTGCATATTGGACGGAAGCTGTAACAGCCTATGTAGGACTTAGATGTATCTTCGGGTCTGTTCTTGCTCCTGTCCTCCCCCCAGCCCTCATTCCTGCCTGGTGCTGCCCGTTCCCTGCCCACACCAGCACAACTGTCTGTATGGTCCCATTGTAAAGTGGATCGCTGCAGTTGGTCCGAAAAACTGGAACCCTGTCTGGAAAATGGGAGCGAGTGGCAAGGACGCAGGGGTTGACAACGGTAATGGGGAATGCCTCATCTGCTTTATGCCGAAGCCAGCATCCCCCGAAGGGCAGGCTTGCCCGCCGTTTGGAAAGCAGTGCTGGGGAGGGAGGCACTCGCGCTTGGAGCACGTGGATCTCCGCAGGCTTGTCTCGGGGATCCCATAGTCAACGAACTGAGCAGCTTGAATTCCTCTGATCGCACAGAGTCCCATTATTCTTGAACAGGATGAAGCGTGAATCACGATCATGCTTACTTTGTTTGCATGCTAGAATTTCCACCTATCTTCCACAGTAAAATGAGCCTGCGTACGTCCTCGAGCAGCGGTCTTAGTGTGTCTGGTCTGAGAGCAGACGAATCCCTGAAGAACAGTGACAGAAGATGACTCGTGTCTTGCGGTTGCTCTTGGAAACCCACCTTGAGTAAGACTTGAGTTGGCGTTTCTGCGATGCAGCTAAGCTTTTGAAAACACCATCCCTTTCATTTGCTCTGGCTTGAGTAGGTCTCAATTTTTATTACTCATGCCCGCTACTCTCACTTCAACTTACCAAATTTAGCTCAAGCCAGCCCTGAGTTTCCTCAATAACTCGTGGTATTATTTCCTCAAAGAGGCAGTGAGTGCTGCCATCCGTTTGAGGGGACTCAAGAGTGGTGAAAGCAGTTGGGGAGCGCTTTAGAGCGTAATTTACCAGTTATATGACCAAAATCCAGGAATGGATCCACATGGTTTTGCAGGCAGTAGCGAGAGTTTAGGGGTTTTTTTTGTGGGGACATCCCATTGCCCTATCTCTTAAATCAAGAATTCAGAGTAAGAAGTTGGCTGGTGTAATGCTTTTTAAATTAAAAACCATTCCCATTTTCTTGGCTATGGATCATCTGATTGAAGAGAGTCTACAAAGATGACTTGGGAATAAAATGAGTAACATCTTCAAACCTTCAGGCATTTTGCTCTGTTACCAGCTATCAAGGTCATTTTATAAAATTTGTGAACTAGCTGAAGCTAACTTGTTTGTAGCTCTCCAGTTTTTAATGTAGTGTTTGTGAATGCTCCACAAGAGTAAAATTAGTAGCATAAGATTAAAAAAAACCACAGCAGTAATTGTAAATATGTTAACATCTCTCTGGAATATACATGCTAAAGCAAGGATGTATACCTGTGAAAATACGGTTTTATTATTTAATCAGAGAAAGGCAGCCAAGCACATTTTATTTATGGTGAGTCTCAGAGTATCTATTTTCAGGCCATTACTTCTTGCCTGGAAAATAGCAGTATGTCAAAATGCTTTCTAAGGTATGCGTTACATCTGCACCTGAGTGATTTTTTTCTTAGAAAAATCATAAATTTTCGTTGTTACCATGTGTTTCAGTGTATACGTATAAGTAATTGTTGCTCTGGGGTCAATATTTCAACATCCATTTGTATTGGAGACGAGAAGAATTCTCTGCCTGTTTAGATAAGGATTTATTACTTCAGTTGGTGTTAATTTAGCAAATGAGTAGAGGGACTTGCCACCTAATAAAATATCTCAAAATATTTATTAAAAAAAAAAAACAGAAGGGAAAAAAAAAAACCACCTTTAGAACAGAACAGATAAGCATGTGTATAGCAGGTACATGCGCTGGGGTTTTGCATGTGAGCATAGCCACATTGCTTGGCAATTACACCACAATTTTCTTTAGAATTTATAATATCAAACTATTGATCAAAATCAGTGGGAGATGTCATATAGTGCCATTCGCTGTAAATGAGATGTGTTGCACTGGGAGTTGTTCTGCTGTTGTTTTAATGCCTCTATGATTCTTGTGATCAGGAGATAGGTGTGACGTTGCCGCTGTAAAATAATGAAAGAGAGAATAATTGCACCGCTGACAGTATTTGGCTAGTAACATTGAATGGGATTGCCTCAGAAAGTTTAGTGGAAGGCAAAAAAATTAAATGTTTCCGTAACTACATAGTTCGTAATCTGCAAAACTTCAGTCAGTAGTTTGTAGTATTAACCAGCTTCATAACGTTAGTGTGCAATGCAGTGTATCGTAGCAGAGGAGCACACTTGAGACACCGAGAAATGCAATTGCTGCGTACTTGATTTGACATTGGTGAAGTGGCAGTTAACAAAAATTTGTTGAAACAGAGCTTTTGTGCACTTCTACCAGAATGTATTTTGCCAGGCACAAGGAAGGTGCCCACAGAGTTGGGTTTTGGTTTTCTAAGGTACCAGAGTGCTTTTGAACATTTGTCCGTAATCCATTCTAGCAGAAGTTCAGGACTATTCTGCCAGAGGCTGGACTGTGTCTGGATAACCTCAGCTGACATGGAGGGAACCCTCCAGATCCGAGTAAAATTAGGTTTTGCATTTCATAAAATTTTGGATAAGGACACAAAGCTGGCACAGCTTTTAGGGGGGGAGACTTGAAGCTTTTCCCAAAAACTTTGGCAGAGTTGCTAGGCTGCACTGTTTTTTCCAAACTCATATATCTAGCTTTAGAAAGGAGGCTTTTAGTTAAAGAACCCCTCTGCGTCGGTTTGCCTGTGAATAGCTTTGGTAAGACTTGGACCCTTTCGAACAGGAAGAAATCCTGCAGCTGTCATATTTGAGAATGGGGATGTCAATACCTCTAACAGCTATTTCTTCATAATGTTTACAGCTGCTACTGATGTGTAAATAGTTTGGATGTTTTTTCCTGCGCTATTAGGACCAGGTTATTTACCGGTTCCTTCACTGAAAGTAATTCTTGCTGTGTAGAATTCTGTGCTTTATTCATACAACATTTCTGTGCCTTTACTGCTTTTAAGCCTAGCAGCTTTAGATTGCTGCTTGGCTGGTTTTCTCCTAAACTTAATTGTTTCTGAATTCATCTTAGCTGGACACCATCCGACTTCATGCAGAGAAAGTTAAGCTGATTTAGCAATACCAAAGAATTGTTAGCATTTCCAAAGAGTATTCAATTCCTTGTGCTAGTAATCATCTGATTTTGTTCAGACAGGTGTGTTTCTTTTTGTTTTCTTTAGTCAGGGACTCCAGGAATGTTAATGTATTTACTGAATTTTTATCTTCTTGATAATCTAGAAATTCCATGCAACTGAAGTTGGGCTCTCCAATAAGTGTCCTTAGAGGGATGTTGTGTGGGGTGGGGGCAGAGGGGTTGTTTTCTGCTTTGCAAGGCTTGGTCAGTTCAGGCCTTAAATCAACCCTGATTTAAGCAGATCCTCTTGCTGATTCTTTTTTTTTTCCCCCTCATCATGGGAAGAACATTCTACTTTACTTAAACCTTTGTCATCTTGTTGGACTAGAGACTAGGAGATTAGGAGTGCAATCAAACCAGGCTTTAAAAATAGAGATGCTGATCTGTTGCATTTCTTGGCTGTTTGGTCAGGCCATCGGTAACTGCTTTGGAAGAAAGGCAGTAAAGGATGCTTCCTTTTCCCTTTCCCTTATCAGAAAGTAGGTGTCTCTTATCGAAAAGTGTTTTGACTGCCTGCTTCAAAAACTTGGTACATCATTGATCTGCGTCTTTGGTAGCATGATGGGCTTTTCCTTTTCCTGCGAAAAACATGATAAAGAAGAATGCATTATCTTTGTAGAAAGTGTTTTTGCAAGGCATTGGCTTTCATACTCGTTCCTCAGTGAAGTGTGCTTCTCTTGCTGTGCAGCTGATAAGGCTGAAGTAAAAATGTAGAAGGCATTTTGCCCAAAGCCACTGTGACACCTCTCTGCAGCCCTCGGGAGCTCCTGGTGATGGCTGAAATTCATCTCTGTGTTTGTTCCACCAGACAAATCTGCCTTCAGCTCTCCTGCACAGCCAAAATCCCGCTAGCGAGCTGCGTCCGAACAGGGTGACAGCTACACTGGGAGATTAAGAACAAATTTTGTCAATACTTCTTCCTTTTTATCTGTATTGTCACCTCCGGTGGCAATCCCATGGAGATTTGGGCAGCTCCTGACTTCATCTTGCAGCTACCTGCTGTGTACTGCTGACTTTGTTTTACAGGGGGATGAAACTCAGGAGTTGGGCAGAGTTGTCTGTATAGGATCTCTGTATAGTGCTGATGCTGTGTCGGTGCAGAAAGTGCTCATCAAATGGAGCAGCTTAAGTGATTAGCGTCTCAGGTGTTGGTAGCGATTTAAGCTAAACTGTCTCATTTCTATTGAAGGAGAACAGAGGAGCATTAATAAATTCAAGGAAAGTGTCTCAGCTAGGGGGTTAAGCTTACTAAACTGCATTCGGACTGGTAGAAGTACAGTTTGGAGATTAATGTCATCATGCCTGTGGTTGTAGCTATCATTAAAAGGGGTTTGCTTTGAAAATAGGGGGGAAAAAAAACCACCAACATGTTGAAACTGCGGGCTTTGCCTCAGAAATAAAGAACCCTCTGATGCTTGGAACTGGGAACCAGCTGCTGGAAACCCAGCACTGCTGCCCCTCGGTCAGATTTAGTTTGTCATGCTCATCTTCAAAAATGCTAATGCCATTGGGAGCCAAGATTCATGTAAAGAAAAGAAAGGAAAATATAACACTTTCTCAGTTTGGTTGCTGAAGGTTTTTGATAGAATGCGTGGATATTTTACTAACTTGTATAATTTCATGGTGGTTTTCACTTTTTGCTGATCAGTCTCTCACACAACACTAGTAAAGTAGCATTTTCAAAAGAATATAACATACCATTATTCCCCTTGTCCCCCAAACAACAAAGAGGGTCAGATATACTTTGTTTCTGAGGTACTTCAAAGTTTCTCACATCTCTTCAGAGAGGTGCATCAATGTTCATGTTCAGATATGCTTCAAAAAGAAAAAGTCTTTTAAAAGCACGGTTAGCCTGTCCATCTACTACTACTGCAAGTTAAAATGCTAATAAATGATCCTGTTTCTCATTCTGAGAGCTCTTAAGCCTTCCAATTTGATATGTGAAATAAAAATAAAATTCTGACTTTTCAAGCAATATTTTTAATAGTTTTCTTTGTGTTTAAAAGCACTGAATTATCTTCCTTACATACTGGTCTAAATTGTTAAGTGGACTCAGGGTCTCAAGGCAGTGGTAAAATTCTTAATTTTCAGTCACATTCTATCCCAAACCCACCAGAGTTAACAGATATCTTTCAGCTGAATTTAGGTGGTTGATGTTAAACCCATAGTATAATCCATTTAAATTTTTTTAAACCTTTTCTTTTGAGCATGTAATATGCAAAATTTTTCATTATATGAGAATTTAAGTACTTTATAACAAAAGCATGAAGTAAGGTAATTACCTATGTTAGTAAGCAGGCATTGCATACTCGAAAAGTAGTAATGCAAGAAATGTGTTGTTGCTGGATGCATTGGCTTTATTTGATAAGAGCACCAACAGTAGTCTTTACAGGAACATGTTCTTTTTTTCTTTTTTATAGGATGCGAGATACTGCAAGAAAAATAGAGGAAAAGTATTTTTCCAATCTTGCAACGCATGTTGAATTTCTTCCGGTTGAATGGAGATCAAAACTTACCCTCGATGGAGGTACATTACTCGGTTCTTTTGCTGTTCCAGTAGCTGCAATCTGCAAAATTGTCCCCAGAAGTTTCATGCCGTGTTCTCTGCACGTGCCTTGTTTGGATTTTATCATTCTCCTGCATGTAACTCAAGTCTCTCTCTTTTTTTTTTTTTTTTTTTTTTTTTTTTTTCATTCAGACACTGTGGACTCCATTACTCCAGATAAAGTACGAGGTTTAAGGGATATGCTGAACAGCAGCGCGATGGATATCATGTATTATACAAGTCCTCTTTACAGAGATGAAGTAAGTGTTTTTATGTAAGTTTTACTAGGGCAGGGTATAGAGGCTGAAACAAACTGGACTTAGGAATGTAAGCAAAGTTTCCTTCTGAGAGACCCTGCATGAAGAGTACTTACACTTTGCAAGTATGTAATGGTTATCCATAGTAATCAAAATACAGAGTTTTAAAGAGTGAGAGGAGTAGAGAAACAGCAAAAAGTACAATCAGTGTAATTTATTTAGAGCAGAAATGGCTGTCTAAAATGGGTCTGTGTCAGCAGCTTAGAAATTGGAAGGTTTTTCACGGCGTTTTCATGCATCTGTGTATTCAGAGCAATGGGAGTCCATAGAGCTAAGATTCTCCATACCTCTCGCAAAATCTATGGCCATTTGTCATTTAATTTGTGTCAGAGGGGATGGCAGCATGTGTAAACATGCCCAAGGCAGTTTTAATGCATTTGTGTATGCTTGCCTTGCAGGAAAAGCAGACGGCCCTCAGTTACCTGTTTGTTAGGGGACTGTTCATACAGTGGAAGCTCCCCTCTTACCTTGCCACATCTGTGTAGGCACATGTGTGCTTTAGTCTGTGTAGCTGTAGAGTGACCCCATTAATCAGAGGGAAAAAGCCTTGAGTAAATGATAAAGCAGCCTGTAAAACATGTACAGTATATCACCCCAATAGCACCCTTTGGTGTCATACTTCCTGGTAACCCCTGTGAGGATGTTTGAGGATTAGTTTCTGTAGGAATTGTAGGTTTTTTTCTCTGTTGACTACATTTTATATGGAGTAATGGTAATCTTTTTGCAGCCTTGGGGCTCTGTGCATGGTGAGACTGGGGCAGGGAGAGGAGATACTTTCAAAGTTTACCTGTGGATTTGATGCTACCTTTCATTAAAATGAGATATCTATAAGTCCTTTAGACTGCAATATAATTTTAAACCCTAAACTACCAACAATACTTCTTTTCCTGATAGCAGCAACAGTGGTGAGATAAGCCTTTTAAGCTTCCAACACTAGCAATAGCTGTACCGAAAGCTGTACCTCTCTTGTTGCTCAGTGATGCAGAGTTCGTTGTTCAGGGCTCCCGGCTTCTCCGCTGTGTATCAGGTTTCTCTGTCTGTTGTGGAACTGAGGCCAGCACGAACTTTTGTGGCAAGCGATGACAACTTCTCTGGCAGCTTTAAAATAGATTTTTTTTTTAAACTGCATTAGAGGCTTGGCATGTCTGTGGGCATCTTATGGGAAATGGGTTAGTGAGTGAAGTTCAGGTATGCTGGCCAGCAATGCATGAAAAATTTAATTAATTGCTCAGTGGAACTGTAGTTATGCAGGTATATCACCGTCCCTGAAGTACAAGAATTAACAATAAAATGAGTGTGCTGTGGCTGTGCTTAGATCTGATTACAAAAGACTAAGTTGTTTTCGTCACTGAATCAAGTGAATTCTCTTGAAATGTTTGCAACAAGTTGATCATTACCTTACCACATTCAGACTGCATTGATAAATCTTATAACTTTCTCAAAGCAAAGTTGTACAATTTGAATTGCAAGTATTTGTCCAAAAAAGAAAGTGCTATTACAAATGAAATGTTAAAACCTTGAAGAACAGGTTTCTGAAATGTGTCTTTGGTGTTGCAGTGAAAATGTTTGGGATGCAGGTTTTCTTATTGTTCATTCAGCTACAGAATTCGTGTTCTGCCAGTGAGTTGTCAGGGATGTGACTGCTTGTTTGATTCTTCTTATTTGGTTAGTAGTTGTGTAAAGCCCATAGTCATTAAATGGGTTTTGTATATTTTTTTCACCTTCTCTTTTGCCTTTACCTACAGAAAGGAGACTTGTTTTGGTTTGGGGTTGGTCTGGGGGTTTTTGGTTACTCTTCCTTATCCCATTTTATTTTCTGTGACCTAACTTTGCAGAGTTTAAACACAATAGCATCACATTGAGCATTCTTCTGGAAAAAACAGGTGTTTTCCCATGTTCAGTGTGGAGCCGTTTTGTGGCACTTTGCTCCAAGTGCTCATTCCAGCTCAGAAATGAGCCTTGTCTTCAAGTATTCACGTGGTCACGCGTCGCTCAGAATTAGTATTCTTGCTCACCACTTCATCACACCGACCCAATTCTTTGTATACTGCGGGCACTCCTAATGCTTTCCATCCAGAAATCCTAAAAGTATCTCAGAAGGACCTAATCAAACTTCGCTGTGCTCCTGTGAAATAAATTGAGCGGTGCAGTGAGTTCAGCCTAGAGAAGAGTAAAGCCGCTATTCACCTGACAATACTTAACAATACTTTGATAGGAATTTTCTCTCTACTTCCAAGGATTTTCCCCACATCTAGAAGTAACATAACTGCTTCTTTAAAGCTTTTGACCACTCTTTAAATGTCTCACTAAGGGTTTTGCAAGCAGGTAGCCACTATCTTCTTTCGGGAGGGGGGAAGAAGCCTTGTACCAGCTTTCACATGAGATAGCAGAGAGCCGTTTCAGATGCAGCTGGATTGCTCTGCTAAGCGTTACAGGAGCGTGGTGGATAACCCCCTCTCTGATTTCAAGTCTTGTTTCTTCTGCAGTGTGGTAGGAGAATATCCAAAAGGTGCCTCTGACTTCTGACATGTAATGTGATACCAGATGAGTATTAAAAATTCAGTACAGCCCTATGAACATCTCAGACAGTCTGGTCTCAGAGTTCACTCTGGAGGATGTCTGCAGCCAAGAGATTCAGCTGTGGCTTTTGTGTGTGGCTGCAAGGGAATTTTGCTCTGCAGGTCCTCATCTATACAGTGGTCCACAATGAGTAAAACAGAATCCACCTTTAAACATTACACGGATAATAAGGGAAAGCAATAAATTGATATTTTGCTCCACACATGCCTATTTCTAAATGAACAATCATTTCACATTTTAATTCTGACCTTGCTAGTGCCATCTATGGTAATGTAATCTTGGGGTTTAGTGTCTTCAGTGGGTGACTTCGTTTCATATCTGTATCATTGTAGCTTGATATTTCTTTAATAATAAATGGCTGTAACAGAGATTAAAAAGGCTAATTGATGCATAGTAAATTTAGTGTTGTCACCTTCATTATATTGTTAAGTGCTTATTTTACTGATCTTTACTGTACTTACTTCCAGGCTAATTGTAATTCTATAAATTATTAATATATATCTTGACAGAAAATGCCTTTAGTACAGGATAAATATTATTTACATCCATCATCCCAAGATCTCTAAAGATTTAGTGCACATATTGCAGTAGCCTCGGAAGATTAGGAGGAGATGTTTATGGATTACTTCCACCACAGCTGAAGAGCAGGGGAACGCGGTGGGTATTGAATGTTTCTCACCAGCTGGGGAGAGGAAACGAAGAAGCTGGGGGCTGGGACGTGGTGGTTGTGGGCTTGGTGTTGGAGGTACATGACAAGCTTTAGGAGGCCAGGGGGAATGCAGCATAATGCAACCAACCTAGTATTGCTCCCTTGGGCAGACTTCACTGTCCACCTTGAAGCGGCTTGATGGTTTGCTGTTATACATATATTAAAACGGAGAATTAATGACTATACCCTTGAAATTTGGGACAAGTATTAACTTTTACTAGAGCTTTTATCCCTCTTTGATATGAGGTTTTGCAATGGAAATGTCCTTCTCTTATGCACTCTTTCAGGAATAGAAAGCAATTTTTTTAAGTGTGTTTGAAAACGAGAGGGATGTGAAGCAGGAAATTTTTAACTGAGACTATTTCAACACTGGTTTTGCTTGTTCTGTTGAACCTAATAGTCAAGGAGCTGCTTGGCAGCACTTTCATGGCTTGCTTAATTCATTTGATTGTCCTTGAATTCTCAACTTTCTAAAGTGATAGAATACTGGATTTGCCTGAAACTAAACCTGAACGCAGTGATTTGGTTAGAAATGGGTTAGAGTCAGCTTTTCAACAGCAAGAGGGGTACTGAGAGAGAGACTCGGGTCTGGGCAGATCTGCAGATCCTTCTTCTGTAACGTCACTAAGACACGCAGCCATTCCTGTCTGTTCACACAGCTAAGTCTCATTCTGGCCTCTCATCTGTTGTTGTGACAGTCTCCTGGCATCTGAGTGATGCCATCAGGGAGCGTGACAACTGTTGTATTCTGGAGGGTCAACAGTCTCATCATCCCTGCGTTGTGTGCTGGCATGTTCTTCTGGTTCACGTGAAGCAAACACTCCTTGTCTTTGCTTTTATGGTCCTTCACAATCCATCCCTGAGCTGCAGCTCTTCATTGGCTTTTAAGGACCTTCTTCTCCCTCCAGTTGGCTCACACACCTTCTTTTTGCCTGCTTGCTGAATTTCAAATGCGTTTGCACTTCCTCCTGAAGTTCTCTTGACATTTGGAGGGAGCTGCTTGCAAAGCTTACTGTTCCTCAGATCTCCTTAAAATTCCTTTCCCACGAAGCCTACAAAACCAGTCATGCTATTCAAGCTGGAGGGGTGCAGAGGTCAGGTTTCCTGCACTCCCTTTTCATATGTAGCTGTCTGTTATTTTTTTTCCTCTTGGGCTTCAAGCTGTTCATGTGAGATTGTCCAGCGGGTGAGGGTCCTGTGGAGACGGCAGAGAGAAAGGACCTTGGAAAGTTACAGCAAGGGGGTGGTCAGAGCTGAGAGCAGTCTCAGAAGAGGACAATCACCATAGCCCGAGAGGAGAGCAAGTGGGTTTTGTTGGCTTTGACAGATCAAAGAGGTTGGGACTGGAGGGCTATATCCAAGTTTTGGCAGCAAGTGGGTCATTGAGGATTTGAGCAAGAGCAGTGCAAGCTCTGTGTTACTTCTGTGCTCAGGATGTCAGCAGGGGTTTTGTACTCCCTGTTTCCTTGAAAAAAAAACTGATTTCCTGGATATTGAGGGGAAAATGTCATTTTCTACCCTGGAACTTTCAGTGTACACCGAAAAGCCCCTTCGACCCCAGCAACCTGCCAGCTAGAATGGGCAGGGGGTGAAGTTCTTCCTCCTGCCTGGATCTCCTTGGTGTGGGTCCGGGAAGTGTTTGTCCACCACGCACACAGCCGACTTCCTTCTGCTTTGCAAGAAACAGGCATGGTTATTTATGCTGGTGTCTCGCAAGGCTTCTTTTGCGTCAGAGGAGGAATGAACAGCTGTTTTGGATGCTGGTGCCGGGGATTTAGAGGTTTGTTTTTTTCCAGCTCAGCACAGGATGCTGTTAATGTTCTGCGCAAAAGGGCTTCAGCTGAGACAGACAGCAGCTCTGGATGTTTTACTGCTTACACAGTGACTTGCTCCCCATCATGATCCAGCAGTTCAGGCTTACCCAATACCCAAGAGGTGATTAGGGACATGATCCTTCTGCCCTTATTATCAGCCTTGCCACAGCTCCTTCTTCTGCCTGAGATGACAGTGGCATGTCTCATCTGACCCAGACTCCCTTCTTGTCTTTATAAAACACATGCCTTTGCCACCAGGATTCCTGAATGGGTGGAACGGGCTGTTATTTTTTGGCTTCTTGGAAGCCATATGCCAAGCAGGCACGTAACTGGAAAGCAGAGGGGATTTTTGGCCTGATCAAGTGCAGCAACCCGTCCCTTGGTCAACAGTCTGGTTTTTGGCTTCCCCTCGAATTGCACGGCTGTCACACTGGCTCTCCATGAATGTGCGGAAAGACCATTCCTTACTCTGCCTTTAATTTGGTTTGTGAAGGGCATAGAGCATTTAACCTCAGTTTGTCAGAATATAAGCTGATGACTTCTGAGCAACTTGATCCTGCGGGCTTGAGTTTCCTGCATGGAAGATTTATTGGCAAAACTTCAGCTGATAAAGGGAGCTTCAGGCAGCTAGTAATCAATCTCCTTTTCATGAAGCAAAAATGAAACATGTTCCCAGAAGAGCTTCACAGGGAAACAGCGGCGTACCACATCTCAGAAGCTGTCCGGTGGTGTTTTCTCCATTCACCCTGTTTTGCTGAGATCTTTGACTGCTGGAAGTCAAGTCTCTCCCTTGCCCTTTGGGACCAGACTAGAACATATAGGAAAACGCATCCATTTCTTGGATGCTGCTCTGTCAAACTGTATCAAAGGCTGTGCCTCAAGTGTCTGTGCTTCTGACGATACTGAGCAGGTCTGAAAATGTAATAGTACATAAGGGCTCTCTCCCCAGCCTGAGTTGTGGGGTGCTTCATGTGCCTGATAATGACCTGCCGTAAAATCAGTCCTGGAAATTTGATTGCATTAAAGGTTTCAGGCATTGCAAAGTCCTGCTTTATTTGTATTTCATTTTCTCTGGGTATGTATGAGTATTGGCAGTGGTACATCTACAGGGCCTGTAGTATTTTAATCCAGCTCTAAACTTTTGGACTGAAACAGTTGGTCTCCAAAAGGTGCTTAGGAAACTTCTCCCTAAAAGTCAGAACAGGGAGAAAGGACTTTTCTGGGGAAGAAAATGGGAACACTGAAAGATTTTCTGTACCTTTCTTTCAAATACTGCAGTGTCCTCAGGCTGATGCTAAACTAATGCTGTGGTAGAAAGGTCAGCTGGGAGGAAGGGATTGATATGGCTATTTTTTGAAGAAATAGGAAGTGTTCCTTTTGTTATGGTGGTTTGATCCGTTCAGTAATAGACACGTAAGCGTGCTGCATTTCACTGGTCCTTCTGGAAGAGCTGAGGGTAACGGAGCAGAGCGGAGCAGCCAGCAGATTAGCAGTCAGAGCAGCAAGCAGCGTTTGTGGGAGCAGCTGCACAGGAAAAAAAAAAATCAACTCAATCAACTGCTGCCACATTTATTCTTTTGTGAGTTATTTGAGCTTGTTTAGTCTGTGCAAGAAGCCTTAGGAGATGATAATATATGTTGGGCAAAAACTCAAGGAAACTCTAGCCTTTTTGTAGGGAAAGCCCTACTGAAAGCCCTGCTGGGGGGGCTGCCAGAGAACGGCACTGCTGGGGGGGCTGGAAAAACAGCTTTTTGTGAATGTTCAGGCCCACGGGTCCCCAAAATAAGGTGGGAACTGGGATGGAGGAGGCAAGAGGGAGATGGAAAGAGAGGGGTCTGGTCATGTTGGATTCCACTACTCCTCTTTTTGTTTTTTATTTTTTTCCTGGATGATTCCTGCTTTCCTGTTTTCAGGCAGAAACAGCAGGTGCTTCCTAAGCACATAATGGATCCCATGGACCAGCAGGCGGTGAGGCTTGGGGTTGGCAGAAGCACCAGGGAAACCAGGGGGAAAGGGCTCCCTTAATTGGGAAGTCATTGGATGTAGGTGCAGTGAGAGCAGGAGAAGCTGTCAGCAAGCTCTGGGTGAGCAAAAAGACAAGCTGTGGATAAAAAAAAAAATAATCACCTCTTAAAAGTTAGTTTTAATTACAGCGATGCCGTTTAGGAGAGAAAATTTGATAGGTAGTTATCTTTTTCATGTTTAATTTCAATGAAAAAAAGTCACTGATTTTAACAAATATAAAGCAAATTGGTGTTTATAGAAGGTATTTTTATATGGAGTGTTAAGGTATATATCAAGCTGTACCTACAAAAGAGATCTGAAAGCACTTCATGTTACACTTGCTGGACTAAAGCCCTTTTCAAACCAAGCTTTTCTTTTACAAGTTAGAATATTATATGCTTTTTAAGACTAAGAAAGCAAGTCAGGATTAAATATTATCTTCATATACTGCTTAACCAAATAATTTTTTAGCTGGGACTTAAAATGAAGATGCTTTTTCTTTTCCTTTCCTTTTTTTTTTCTCCTTACTATATACCAAAAGGTTCAGTTTCTAATCTTAGTTCTGGTACAGAACTGTTGGCACGATAACAAACACCCACAAGTGCTCACTGCAGGTGGAGGGCTTTTGGTTTTGTCATAGCAGCAAACCAGACCATTCATAGTGCCTGAAAATCTAGAGGCTTTACTACAGCAGACCTTCTACTCTACAATTAAGTTAGGTAACCAGTGATTTGGAGTTTAGAAACCATCTCGATCAGATTATTTAGTTGAATTAAATGCTTGGAATCTGGCCTGCAAACTTCCAAATACGCAGCTATTCGGAAATCCCTGCACAGTTACTTAGTTGCTGTCCATGTTTTTGCCTAACTTCGCAGTAACAACGTGTTTTTAAGGAGCAGAGCAGTTAAAAACAGGGTTGGACTCTGTGTCCAACTAGGACTTTCCAAGAATATTCTGTCTCATGCCCCCAGATTGCGAAAGAACAAGACCTTTGTAATGAAATGCCATGATGCCAGAAGATTAATTCCCCACTCTGTGCCTATGGGCTGTGTGGGAGCCTGACATAATATCATTCTTCCTGGAAGATACCTGCTTTTCCAGGGAAATAGGCTGTGCAGGAGTAGGGTACAGGGCTGTCAAACAAGTTGGGCAGAACATTGGGAACGATAGCTTTTATGCAACAAGAAACTGGGGGAAGCAGTTGAGTTGTTGTGCATCTTACTTTTCCCACCAGAGGAAAAATCTGGGGACACCGAGATATATTAATACAGCTTATTTAGGATTTTTTGAAACAAGATGGCATTACTCATCTCCCTGCTGTACTGACAGGGATGCTGGAAGCTGTGGTGATTCCAGCACTGGTTTGTCTGGCATTTTTTACACTGCTGACTCTGCAACCTGAAGCCAGCACTCCATCCAGAGTGTCTGCTCTATGGCTGGGGGGAGTCCCAGGCTCCCTGCTGAGGTCCGCGAGGGCAGGACGATATGTGTTGGCTCCCTTGGAGGGTACCACGGTAGCCAGCCACGCAAACTGCCAGGTATCCCTGAGCTCCTGGCAGGAATCTCAAAACACTTCGCTTCAACAGATCTCTGCTATTTTGTTCTGGGTTTTAATCAAAACCTTTTTAAATGGAGAAAACGCCAGCCAGCCAAAGCTAGTCCTGATTTCTATTTTCAGCTCCAACTCTTGCTAAAACCTCTGCCTGTTTGTTCATGTGTGAAAGCAGTGCCCAAAATCTGTATAGAGCCAAACACAAGAATAGGCAGCATCAGAGTCAAAAATACTTGAAAATGGGTATTATGATACTTATTTCTCCAAGCTGTTGCAAGTCTTTGTTAATCATTTCACAGTGCTTTAGGCATAGGGTTTGTTGTGTGGATTCTCACTCAGTAAAATGTGTATCAAACACTGACAGTCCTAGTGCCATTCATATTTATATTCAGTAATGATTCAGGCTCTTGAAAAATCATGTTCAAATTACATGTTCTACAGCTTTAATTTCCTGTTGCTAACAAGGGAATGATTTGCAATTTCTTGTTTGTCCTCCTTTACGCTGTAGTCTGGAAGCATTGCTCAGTTACCATGCTGAGTTTCACAAGCAAAGCTGCCTTTTTGTATTGTCTAGTTCCTAAATCTCATGCCTTTCAATGTTTCTCTCTAAAAAATACTTTCTGTGAATCTGAACATTTTTGTGCGCTTGTACCCTGGTGTACGATTTGAAGCGGGTAAGCCTCTCGGATATTCAGTTAACATAGGACCAATATATATTTATTGCAGTAGTACTATAGGATTCGCCTGTGATGTCTGAGAACCGTCTTTCATTACTTGTTTTCCCCCCAAAACCCTCTTAGAAACCTATTACCAGAAAACTGTTTTTCTTAGCATTGTTTATATCAAATGCTCAAATTCTGGCTCTGCCTGTCCCATTTGTGCTTTTTCTCATCCCATATCTTCCTTTTGCCTGAGATAAGGCTTTTTATTCTTCAGCAGCATCATTTTGTTCTGATTCCTTTGGAAGAAATTACGATAGGTGGGGTATGGTAGGGCGGGAAGTAGGACAGAAAGCTGCATCTCCTTGTAGCCAAGCAGTGGGCAGAATAATGAAAGACTTGATGAGTTCAAGTATGCTTTACAGAGATCCAAAAGCAATTTGAGGATATTTTCCCAGAACCCATTTAGGCTGTCACTGTAGTATCTGAGCATATCCATTTTAGTGGATTTATTTTCCCAGTCCCCTGCAATGAGGTAGGAATGCTGTTGCTCACTTTGATAAACGAGAAGAGAGAGTGTGACTTGTCTGGGGTTATGTGCCAAGCTTGTGGCAGAGATGTGAGTTGATTCTAGATCATGTGTGGCTCAGGCTCCTTCCAGCCTCCTTAGGTTAAAAAAGGAGCTGAACCTCTGACACAGGAGAAACATTCAGTGCTGTGAAAGGTAGAGAAACAAGCAATAAGGGAGATACAGCTGTGTTAATAGTCGCTGTTCTGCTAATGGACCGGTAGTGAAAACCAAGTACCTTGCTATTGCTCACCTCAGAGGATGCTGTTAAGTACTTTAGGCACAGCTGTCATTTGTTTAAGGGTTTATTTCAATTTAATGCCTTGGGCTGTGTAGTGTAGCAGTTCTAGGGCCACCACGTGTCCTGTGTGATGGTTACTGCTGGGTCCGGAGGGGAGAGATGAACCACTGGAGTCAGCGACAATCAACCAAAGCATTGCTGCTGACCATAAGATTTTGCTCATCTTCCCAGCCTAAGTGAACAGACTATCACGCTCATCCTAGATGCGTGCTCGAGAAGGTGGTCAGTGTACTACACGAAGATATGTGAACATGAACAGGAGTGATAAGATGTTGATATTAAACTTTCTTTCCTTACGTTCTTGAAACAGCTGGTGAAAGGGCTGCAGCAGGAGCTGAACCGGCTATACACGCTTTTCTGCTCCCGGAATCCAGAGTTTGAGGAGAAAGGAGGGAAGGTCTCGATCGTGTCCCACTCGCTGGGCTGCGTCATCACCTACGACATCATGACTGGCTGGAACCCGGTCAGGCTTTATGAACAGTTGCTGCAGAAGGAAGAGGAGGAGCTTGAAGACCGTTGGATGAGCTATGAGGAGCAACGTTTACTTGAAGAACTTTACATAACGAAACAACGGTAATGCATCCACTTCTGATTATTAAAGGAGAAAACCACATCCCTAGATGACGCCCCTTGAGTGTTTCCACAGCCCACCATGGCTGTTATCTTTTGTGGCTGATGTTCTTCTGCTGGTGCTGAATGGCAGTGGTAAATGCTAAACACAGAACTGAGCAGGCACAGGGAGCTGCCATTGCTAATAGGAGCTCTGAATCCACATCCTACGGGCTGTACCAGAACCAAGCAACTAGTCACTGCTCACTGGCCAGATGGACCGGGAGCAGATCATAGCCAGGAAGAAAGGAGAAGGTCAGGCCATTAGCCTTCCAGATACTTGAGGAGAAACACAACTAAGTACCTTGCAGGTAGGCAGTGAGCTGTAATACTGAGCAGAACCTGAGCAGTGAAATTCCTAAGTTTCTAGAGAAAAATGAGAAGTTTTCTCCTAGGCTCAGCTTGGAAATTGAGCTCCACCAGCTGGATACAGATGTTGTAATTGCTGTGATTGGGCTTATGGTTTGCTACTCTGCTGCAGATCATTTACTAGCTTCTTCCTGATGCCATCTAGAAATGTTTGTGCTGTTTGGAGTGCGAAGCAGCACTGCCCACTGTGACAAACAGGATCTCGGTTTCGGCGCTTTGCAAGTGTTGGTAGGGATTCTCAGTTAGGGGACCTTGCAGATCATCATGATGTCTCCGCAGTGTTAAGGTGACTTTCTCTGTCCTAACCTGAAGATCGAGGTGCTATGAGACACCCACAGATAGAGAATCTAATAATAGTAGCTTGAGCTTCAATCTTTCCAGTAGGAAGTGAGGATAAATCATGGTCACAGATCTTTTTGGTTCCTTCTTGAAACCTATCTTAGTATTGGCGGTACTTTGGAAGCATTAATATAGCATCAGATCTCCTGCAGTGCTTGAAATCAATATGTGTGTAATCAGGGATTGGTACAGGACATCTCTGTCAGCTGCGAGGCTGGATAAAGTGTAATCTTTCTGAGAGAAGGGAAGTAAGAAACCTAATGAGGTTGTCCAGTGGTAAAATGACCCTTCAGGCGTATCACTAGCATATGATCAGGGAAAAATTACCATTTCCACACTCAGACTCCAGCTCCTTAGGCATCCTCTGAAGTGCTTCAGGTTGCATCCACAGTAATCCAAGTATCATTTGACACTGGCACTTCTGTATAGATCAGTGCGGCTCTCCATTTTGTGAGCCACCTTAGTGCAATTCAGTCTGAAATAATGGAAAACGTACTACTGACATCCTATAACTTCTGGATTTCTAGTGTTTTAAGGATGGCAAACACGTAGTGGATTTCTGGAAATGCTTATGCCTGAGTAGGGTGTGTCATAGCATGTATAAATATTCTACATTGTAGAATAACATACATACAGCATGTGAGGTTGTGCATTGGAAACCTTCAATAGCAGTTCACAAGAGTTAAGAATTCTGCATGCCGTCTTTTTTAAGACTGAATCACGTTCCTTAAAGCATACAAACTTTTTGGAAAGTACTGGGAAGTCTTTGGGAAGTTTCAGCTCCAGACTTGCTTCTTTCTAGTCAGGATGGCAGAGGTTAAGCTTAACATATTTGTTTACGTAATGCTTTTGCAGAACTTGAGGAGGTGGTATTTTCCTGCTCTGAAGAGGGCATAATGTTCTAGTGCTGGGACTGGGGACAGTTTTACCAGTCCACATGAGCGCTTTATATTGTAGCTCCTTTTTTAATTCAGGCTAACTAGAAGAACAGGTGAACAGCCTTTTTTAGTGATAGTTTAAAGGGTGGGACACTGTCCTCCAGATATTCCGCCACAATACAGAACTCCATAATGCTTGGGCCATGGAGTTTCCTGTGGCTTTGGGGTTTTTTATTAAAAAAAAAAAAACCAAACCAAAACCAAAATAGGTGATTTGGCTGCAAAAACACCAAGGAAACAGGACACGAGTCACCTACCCCTGAGGAAGGAGAGTGGGCAGATGCTTGGGGTGGTGAACAAGGAAACTTGTATATTGATTGATTCCTTCTGTGGTCAGAGAAACAGGATTTCACATATATTGACTCTTAATCAGTTGGACTGCCTCCAAGAAATACTGATGCCATCACTCTCTTTTCCCAGCAGACAAAACTGTTGGACCCCACAGGAATGCCTGTTAGGATCAGAGAGGTTAAGGCTACATTTTTTATTGGATCTCAGAAAGATCTCTATTTTCTAGGTTGAGAGAGATAGAAGAGAGGTTACATGGGTTAAAGGCATCCACCATATCAAAACCACCTGTCTTAAAATTTAAGGTATGTATGTTCAAGAGGTTTTTACTGAATGTTCTACTTGCTGTAAAAACACACCTGCAATATGGGTTATTCCGCTTACTTTTTTTTTCCATGTCCCTACACGTGATGTTGGTAGAATATTTTTAATGTATTGGTTGAAGTGTGTTTACGTGTGTGTAAACATGTTACTGTATTCATATATTACTATTTATTACATATATATATGTTTATATGTAAGCATATAAACCTGTATATAGATTGTTAATATATTACACACACACGTATAACTATGTGGGAAGGTAAAAGCCATTTGGCAAATTACATTAATCACATATTTTAAACAATTTCACTTCTACTTTGTTGACTAATCCATTTTCCTTGGGGACTACTTCTAACATGTCACATCTCTGAACAAATCTGATTGAATTTCCTCCAGCAGTGGATTTTCCTTCCAAATTATTCTGGTCTGACAGTTAGCACAAGTCACTTTTAGTCTCATGAAATAAATTGCTTGCTAATCAGCTGTACAAATTGCTAGCATTTCTTATCATTGGAAAAAGGCATTTTCTAGCTTCTTGGTGGGATGTGCAACACTTTCTAGTTGATTGACTATATCTTGAAATATTAAACCATAAAAATGTGACATGATAGATGAGAACAAAATAGATTATTGTTTCTTAACTTGCCATTTTTCTTTCCTTCTGAGTTCAGGACTCCTAGAAGCCAGGGTCAATCTTGAGCCATAAAAAAGAGGAAACTAACCATAATTCAATTTGTCATAGCCTTCTCCTTTTCATCACTGCTTAGAAGCATGTATCGTGCTATTATCTCTACCATCAAGGAAGCTGAAGTCAGGCTGATACTCCTCCAGCTCTGTGAAAGATTATTCTTCACTCAGTTGTGTTTAAACTGAAGATTTTTTTCAGCAGATGATTTTTAGAGGGAGCAGGAAAGGAGGGGAAAAGACAGGGGGCAGAAGAGAGGACTATATCTATCTAAATTACTGCTAAGTAATTTTTCATTGCACTACATCCTTTTTCTTACCCTTACGGAAAGGAAAATGTTTTGTTTCTGTGAAACTTTACACTAGTGACTCCCATTGTTTAAGTACCGTGCCCGAGACAGAGCTCCAGAAAGAGAGAGGTTTTCCATGAACGTGATGGCAAAGTGCTTCTGCCAAGAGAGGATTTCAACAGGATGCTTGAAAGGAGATTGCTCATCAGCAAGCCAGTCCAGCTTACTGAGGGTGACTAGCTTGTTGAAAGAGATCTAACTGCTTTGTAGGTACCAACTACCAGCACCTTGGCTCTTCATGGCAGAGCAGAGCTCTGGTTTGATCACGAGTTCCTATTAACTGCAAGTGCTTGATCCACAAATTGCTTTGGTCTGCGCGACGCAGGAGACTGGAGTCTTTGGTCACTGATCTCCTTAGGTTGTATTACACGACGAAATGGGCATGTACAGCTGTAATGAAAAAGGCTAGCCACTGTCGATGTGTTGCCTCTTTTATGGACTGAAACAAATTAAGCTTCCCAGGATGAGAGAAAGTCACTAGTCCTACATGAAGCAGAGTTAAGCTCGCTTGATGTTGAGCAAGCACAAAGGTAGCTTTTGGCAAGACAAGTGCAAGAATAAATACAGCAGCTAACTTGGCTGGTATTTAATATTAGAGGAAATGATCTGTGTGATTGACTGACCCTTTGGGGAGGGAAAAAAAAACCCGACCTGAAGATACAGAGTGTGTTGTACTCTAATAATACATTGGGCAAGCCACCAGAATGGGAACTTGAGGGTGAGGTATCTTTGTCTCTCTTCCTCTACTTCTCCTCAGATGGCATAATTGAATAAACTGCTAAATCAATAGGAGGTGCATGGGTTAAAAGCAAAGCCAACACCCCATTGTAAATGTAAAGCTTAGAAGCACAGCCTTCTCCACACCAGCTACGTAAGAGGAATTGGAGTTAAAAGTCTAAAGGGGCTGAAGAACATGAAAACATGGGGAATGGTGCGATACCTACCACTTTATGACTCCATGGTGCATGAAAATAACCATGTTGTAGGATGATTTTCAATCACAGTGGGGAAGAGGAGGGCAGGAAATATCATGGTTGCTCCCTAGTACTGAAAAGCAAATTCATTTAAATCTGGATTTGTCAATGTGCTGGCCCAGAGTGCTTCAGGATTCCTTAGCACTTCTCATTCACCCAGGGTTACAGCAACTCTTCTAGAAGAAGCTCCAGCATGTACTTGACCTTGTGTTTTCTATGTAGCATCACCTGACAGTGATGTCAATGTTGATAACAACTATCACAAATTATTTGTAAGATACTACTGATATGTACCACATGTACAAGAACTATGAGAGCTTAATGGGATGCTGACGTGCAGCCTTATCTGAGAGGAGGAAGCCTTTAAACTGAATGCAGAAATGTGCCGTAGTAGTTGAACACACAACTGCCCAGTTAAATTCCCCATGTAATACTGGTATAAGTCTCTATTCCCTTTGTCGGCTAAGGCTGCAGAACATTCCTGGGTGCAGGAATGGGTGGGTAGAGGGCAGCTGCAGAGGTCTGTATTTCCTTGCTCTGGAAGGATGTTTGGGATCCTCCAGGCTGAAAGGCAGCACAGAAACATAAATTATAATCGCTTTCTGTGTCTTCTGATTTAACATCACCACTAAACAACATTCATTTGTCCCCCACACTTACCTATGCGCAAAAGAGCTGTGCTGCCTCACTTCTGTTGGCTCATTCACGTTTTTTTTTTTTAATTCTGAAAATACTGCAGTCTTAATTTGAATGGATGACTATTTGGCTCAGCTTCTGCTTGAAATACAAATAAATGCATTAAGTCTTCTGTTTATGACTCATACCCAGGAGAAAAGTGCTGTCCTGAAAGGTCATGTTCTTAAACATGTCTTCTCTGTTGTTAAACATTTAGAGGAATATATGTGAAGTGCCCCACTCCTGCTTCTAGGAGAAACACCAAAATTAATAAATGTTTTCTAGAAAGATTTTAGTCCTCTATTCCCAGTAAGTTTCATTGCATGGCAGTCTTCTCTTCAGCCACTTTGCAACAGCGCTGAGAGTTTAATGGCTGCAGTTTAAAGGGCTTTATTTTTGGAAGACTTAGTTTTGATTTTTAGCATTCACTGCTTTGGTATTGGTCTGGTGCCACCCGTTAAGGTACCCAGCTATTGGTACTTTATCTTTGTAAGCATTTCCAGAGGTGGAAGGCCATGTTGAAAGGCTCGCGTGTGTAAGAAAATACATAGCAAAGAACAGTGCCCTCCAAGAAGAAAGCATCTGTCTGTGGACACTGTTAATCTTGTGTTTATCAATAGAAGCGATGGAACAAAAGCCATGCACTGTGTAACCACTGAAACTATTTACCTTTTGAGATTTTTGCCTAGTCTGTACTTGCCTAAGGTGAATTAATGAAAACATCTCTTAAGCATCTGCTAGCAAGTGTAAGCTGACAGTCACTTTCTGATTTCTTTCTGAAGCAGAAAGACCATAATTGTGTACTTCAGATGCTCGTTACAGGAATATCAGATGGACAGGGTTAAAGGTTACGTATTCAGTTTAAAGGATTTCACTGTGAATATCTGTTTCTATTGTATTTGAAGATGAGAAAGCTTTTTGTCCAAACTGCAAAAATGTAAGGGTCTGTGTAAAGCCTGATTATAAGAAAGGAGAGCAGCTTTGCCCTAGACTAGAGTGACAATATAGATGACAGAGAGCAGCGCTTTGCGGTATATGATATTGAATAGCTTTGCTGAAGAGCTAGATTTTTTTTTTTTCCCATTGAACTGGGACTTGCACATTCTTTTGGAAGGAAGAGGTGGGGTACCAGTGCCAAGTCAGAGGAGGAGGAATGTTTTGTACAGTGCTGGAATCTGATAGATGAAACGGACCATTGTTTCTACACCCTCGCTCCATGCGCTGACATATAGGGAACGCACATGGGAATCCAAGCACCCTCCATGTGCACTTTAGCAAGAATGCAGCATTTTCTCTTGCTGGTTAAGTAGCAGCATGCTAGGAGTTGCTCGGTTGTAGTGCCCTGCAAACTGGGCATTACTGTTGGGAGAGTTGCAGCGAAGGTCTGATAACGGTAAAATTAATTTTTTGTATAAGAAATTTCTCTAAAGGTTAAAAAGTAATCTTGCCTTATGAAAATATTTTTGACTACAGAGTTTTACATTTGATGTTTCTAGGAGATGATGTCTGAGGATTGGTAATGGGATACGAAGCCATTCACCTCTAGGTCACTGTTGAACCCTGGCCCAGGTTGGTAGTGACCAAAAGTCGTTACCACTGATGCATGTTCAGTGACCTTTGTCAGATGGGTTAGCAGTTGCAGTTCAGGTTTACGCAGTTGCCTCTCAGTGTTAGAGGCAGTCCTTTTAGAGCAAAGTGACAGTAGCTTTGGGTGATGGCTCAGTGTGCTGTACCTGTTCCTGGGTAGCGGTTCCTAACGTGTGACGCGGTGGCACTTTTGACAAGCATCATTCTGTTCACTTAACACTAGGTGTTTTTAAGAGGTTGTACGGAACACCAGCCTGTATGTGTGCGTGACTCCTGTAAGTATTCTCTAGGTTGGCTTTAATACCCAGCGTAGCCTGCATTTCTACTTCCTCGATGGGCGTGTGTAGCAAAACAAATCACGGAGTGCTTGGTTAGGGTAGGATGAAGGAGCTGTGGTAAGCTTTGGGAAGTTTCATGAGAAATCAGGCTTCAATCTTGTGAAACTCATCGCATTTCCTTAGTGTCTTCCAAATTCTTCTCGCTCCAGCCTTCCCAGTGTCGGTAGACCTCTTTCAGTTCAACTATCCAACTTGTTTTTCAGTTTTTCAACTATGTAGTACCACAATATGTAACTCTTCTCACAGCAAAGGGAAATGGGAAACTTAACCTTCATGTTATAGTATGTATGTTATAGTGTTCTTTCCTGTTTTGACTGACTAATACTGTACAAGTCCCTCAGTTGAAACTGAGAAATCAGTTGAAAGAGAGAAATCAAATCCAGCCATGTTAGAAAGCATTATTTCCATCCTTATTAACGTGGATGAAATCTCTCCTTAGGTTGAGAATTTCTTCTGTATGGGATCTCCATTAGCAGTGTTTTTGGCATTGCGTGGCATCCGTCCAGGAAACAGCGGTAGTCAAGACCATATTCTGCCCAGAACAATTTGTAACCGCTTACTAAATATTTTTCATCCAACAGATCCAGTGGTGAGTTTTAATTGCAGTTGCAAGCCTTTACCGTGACTATTTTTAAGCATCAGCTGTGTGATAATGTGTGATCTTCAAAGCGTGTGAATCAACGCAAGCATGTTCCAGCACGGGACTATTTGTTAATGATTATCGTACCGTGTCTTGCTTTTCGTAACTGTAGTATAACAGTTCCTACAAATAATTGCCTTAAATACCATATACTTTGCTTCTCTTTTCATATTAATAAGTGTAAGATTCAAGATTACTCTTTTTTTTTTGCAAAGGCATAAGAAATAATCCTTCTCAGTGAAGTTCCAACTTGTGTTTAACTTACTGACTTCCATTAAACATCCTCTGTCCAAAGATAGTACTGCTGTTAAAACAAGGCTTCACAAGCAGTTTACAGGATACTGTAGAAAAACAAAGACACTGGTTTTTTCCCAAAGGGTCCTGAGGAAGAGATTGTTAGAGGGAGGGGTAGTGCTTGGGAGGGCACTATTAGTATAGCTTCAGCCTGTCCTTATACTCTTTCATAGGCAGCCAGTGTTCGCTGTTATCAAAGGCAGGATGCTGGAACTTTGATCTGCATCATCTTGGCAACTGCTTTGATGCAAGCTTGATTCGGGCTTTCATGCTTACTATAGAATAGTAATTTGGGGATACTTCTGTGTTTAAACTCTACCTGAATCTGAGTATATTCAGACTTCAATCCAAACGTGCTGGTTCTGCTCATCTCAAGATCTTGTTCAGCTCCAGCTACTCCAAAACCAGAATTTTCCTGGGATATCTAGGGCGACTGGTTAGGCTGCAATCTGTGGTCCCACTCTGCAAATAGTAACTTTACTTAGTTTTAAGATAAAGAAGTGCAGAGTGCTTTTCTACATCTAAGTAAACCAAGGAAAATAAAGAATCAATAGAAAATGATTTTTTTTAATAAGCACACCAATTCATGGTTTGCACAGGGATCAATGAAGAGTATTAAACAAACTGTTTACATAGCCAGTTCCCCTCTCTCTCTGTTG
Source organism: Aquila chrysaetos chrysaetos (assembly GCF_900496995.4). Lineage (NCBI taxonomy): Eukaryota > Metazoa > Chordata > Aves > Accipitriformes > Accipitridae > Aquila > Aquila chrysaetos. The sequence goes on along the minus strand of NC_044005.1, from coordinate 4,100,730 downwards.
TGTTGTGCAGAATCAGCTTAAGTGTATATAAAGTTTGCTCTGTCGGTGCATAATAACAAACATCTGTTGACAGTAACTTGTGTGTTCGTAACACTGTGTAGTAGAAGTGTTGCAGCGAAATGTGCTAGTGAATGCACAAGCAACTGGGCAGCTAATATATCTTCCAGGCTATGAAAATAAAGGTGAACCAGAAGATTCCACCACCATTCTGTCACTTTTTAGGCTTCACTTGTTACAGATATTTTGGATTTGAGGTTGGAGAGGACTCTCTATGGGAAGGGAATGTGATTTTTTTCAGTCTTGAAACTCAGGATTTTCTTTTCTGAATTACCCTTGCAGGCCTATAGATTAGAACCTTTAATTCTGAAACACTACAGCAACATTTCGCCTGTCCAGATCCACTGGTACAACACTGCAAACCCTCTACCTTATGAGCATATGAAGCCAAGTTTTCTCAACCCAACAAAAGAACCTACCTCAGTTACTGATAGCGAAAGTGTTTCAACTGTACCGAGCCCAACCACTTCACCAGTCATGGTTCGACGCCACTATGGGGAGTCCATAACAAATATAGGCAAAGCAAGTATATTAGGTAATTGTTCTTTATGTCCTTTGTTTTATATATAGGACCTTCTTGTAGAGCTTCACCGCTCCGTGGTGTGGTGTTTGAGGTGCAGCCATAAGCAAACTATTCCTGGCTGGTTCAGTTTGTTCTGTATAGGTGTATGGCTTGTTTTAATCCCAACTGACATTTACTTTGACGGAAAGACAGTTTACGTACACTGGAGTCAAGGCTTGCGGGGAGAGGATGTGGGTCAGGGAGTTATGCTATTGCTGCCTTATTGTTTTCTGCCTTATTGAAGTAACATCCTGGTGATTTAATAGTTTCCACTCTACTTCATGGAAAAAAAAAAATTAAAGCTTATTTTGTGACTACATTTTCTGGTATTGGCAAATAGGAGAAAAATCTCCCTACGTATGCTATTATGGTTACATTTAACTCATGATTTTACAATAGGAAATTGAGGCTGTTTTAATATGAAGCCTGTCCCCTTCTGGCTTTCTGATTCAAAACAAGCCCTGGTTTAAGTGAGCTTAAATTCACTTTCACTGGAGCTTATATTTGAGCACGCACTTGCAGTTTTTGTTGACTCAAGGCTTTTCTTTAGCTCTGTATGTGGGATTTGGAAGAAGGCTTGTGCCAGCAATCTTCCCAATCAAATAAGTAAAGTATATAAAAGCACTTTAGTCCTTGAGTAGAAATAGGACGTATTTCAAAGCGGGGTTGCTTTTTGCTGTGTTACTATAGTAACTTTAATGTCTTGTCCATGAGGTGGCAGCAAAGTCGGCAGAAAACATCATATATCTGTTCTTAACTTTTACACCGCTCTTCCTGAGCAGCCAAAATAGTCCTTTTAAAGGATGATACAGCATTTCTAAATGTCTGTAAGGGTGATGCCAACATAAGGACCCTTAATGAGAGGAATGTCTTAAATGCCCTGATGGGATTCTTATGTGCAGAAGGTACTAACGTTGTTATAAAGCATTTTTGTCTTGGACTTTTTATGAAAGAGGAATTACAAGATATCTATAAAAATACCAGATCTCTTGCTGCAGAAGTGTTCTCATGTATTTTTGTTCCCCTAACTACAGTTTCCAAATTATAGCCTTTGCTTGTACGCTAGATTAGTCTCACGATAAACAGTGTACACTTAAGTCAGATAAGCCGTTCCCACCCTAGAAAAGCATGAATAGTGTTTTCCTTCATCTGTCGCTCATCTCTGACTGATGAATGCTACAGTGACTTTAATTTGCAGTTTGATTTAGCTGCCCTTGTGCTTGGTTGTTTGTTTTTTTTTTTCCTCCGTGCTGGATGCAGGAGCTGCAAGTATTGGGAAGGGCCTCGGCGGGATGCTTTTTTCAAGATTCGGTCGTTCTAGTACAACCGCCCCACAGACACTCGAGACGGGAAAAGATGGAGCCGAGGGGGACGACAAGAAGGCCACAACTGTTGGGACACCGCCTTTCCCGCACAGCAGCTCGGGCTTTCTCGAACCCACAGGTTAGTGATGAGTCCACCTTACAAACCCTCTGGAAACAAGACCTTTAGTGAGCTGCATCCGTATGTTGTGGGAGGCTGGAAATACCATAACAACATATGCCGCTATTTAATTTTGTTGGTTTGCTCTAAAGTGATAAATATTGAATCTGTTCCTGCTTTTTCAATCTCTTAAGGCTGTCCAAGGACCGACTCTCTGTTCTCCCTTTAACCTTTTTTTCCTCTTAAAGGAGGTTTATCTGTATATGTGTTTGTACATACATGTACACCATATATATATGCATGTGTGAGTTTTGGCTAATGAGATCTGCATATCAGTAGTTCCTAGACTCCCACTAGGAAAAGCAATATAATTGCTGCAGAGAATCCCCCTCACCATTTATCATAAAATGGATTTATTAAATTTCCCCATACATTTGCAATTCTGAAGCAATCTGGATTTAAAGGCACTTATGACTGGAAACAGAAGCTGCCCTTGTCCTGATCTGAACCGCCCAGAACAGAAAGTGCAATTTTAGCAGCTGGTTTTTTGGAAAAGTATAGGTACTTCCTTTACAGAAATTCGTACTTGATTTTGTTTCTAAACTTCTCATTGGCACTGTTGCAAGGCGGGGGTTTTTGCAATCTACGGAGTCACAAGTATGTTGTAGCTTGTGATAGCGTTCACATGATACATTGCTGTCCACTCATCACCGCTAATTTCAACAGATAACCTGAGTCAGTATTTGAGGACAGAGACTTTGTTTTAAACTTGGAGAAAATAGAGTGGCGTGACCGCGAATCTTGCGGAGCTGCCGATGAGGTCCTTTCGGGGGCGGTTTGGCACGTCAAGGGCCTTCTGCACGGTTCCCGCATCCCTCTCTGCTGCAAGCCCGTCCCTGCTCCATAGAAGGAGACCGTGGAGCGGAGGCCAGCGAGGCTGTAAGCTGAATGATGCAATCTGCAGCCAAAGTATTTGCTTCTGAGGGCGGCCGCTCGGCTTGCGGTGGGGTTTGGCTGCCTCCCAAGCTCCTGTAAACGGCCTCTCGTCAGAGGGAGACAGAGTCGTTCGGGGCGTCCTTCCTGCAAAGCCACTGGGTTTTTTTGAATATCTGCGTCTTAGTGGAAATGACTGCGGTCGTCTCCTGGTATTCGAAGGCTCTGAGTCCCTCTCCTTGCTGCGTCTGCAAAGCGGTGCGATGCCCCTGTGAAAACACGAAGGCACACGTCGTTCCCCGAGTGCTGCTGTGCCGTGACGGTGGCAGCGCTCGTGCGATGCTCCCTTTATGCGCCCTTTGAGCCAAGTATTAAAATTCCTCGAAACTGGCTTTGATAAATGGCTGCATTTTTTACTCAATATGGGGGTTTGGCTTTTGTAGCTAAGCAGGCTTTTAGTTTTGTCCTTTTTATTCCGTTGCTCCTTGTAGAGATTTTCTAACCGCTAAAGTGCCTTAACAATAGGTTAGCCATTGGCCCAGTTAAACATGCAGTGAAAATTGCTTTGAATGTGGTATTAATCAAAGCAGCCATTGAAATGAAAGGATAACTGCTGAAATATATTAGGAATAATCTGGAAACGAAAAAGGCTAGTGCTGTGTAGGGACGGCTGGTTTTCAGAACAGGCTTGTAATATTGGGTGTAGTCTCCCTGTATACCCACTAAAGATGCGAGAATTCCATTTATTTCAGAAAGTTCTGAGCATCCACCTTCTGAAAGTCAGTGTTTCCTAATGGGGCCTCAATGTTTGCTGGATACTTCTGGGTAGTTATCATAAGGAGCATAAATAAATGTATTTATATAGTTACTATAAGGAAAACAGCTGCTTTAAAAAATGCCAGTGTTTTCCAAGCTTTAGGTTTAGTTTCTTCCCCCCTCCCCCAAACTAAGCACCACTCTTAGATCAGGCTTCTGCTAAATGCATATGCATCAAAATGTATGTACGTATTAGTAAAAATCACAGTTGTCTTAAGTGAGTGTACTGTTAAATGTAAACACAGAGACATTATGTGTATTTTATATACAACAAGTAGAATCAGAACCCAAAGCTGACGGAAAAACATGCCGGTGTTTTTTCTTCTGCTGACATACAATTCTAACACCCTTTTTGTTTCTTGTTCAATTTCTAGTGGAACTGGAGCACAGGATTGATTTTGAGCTCAGAGAAGGTCTCGTGGAGAGCAGATACTGGTCCGCAGTCACATCACACACTGCCTATTGGTCATCTCTGGATATTGCTCTTTTCCTTCTAACCTTCATGTACAAGCACGACCAAGAAGATACTGACAAATCCAATTTAGACGCTATTTGAAATTTTGACTGGGGATGGGGCGGGATGGGAAAGGAAATTTTAAAACAAATGGCACAAAACTGATGTTTTACTGTTGAACTGCAGTATATATGGCATGGAGGTTTCAGGTTTAAGTGCATGTTTGGATTTTTTCCTATTTCTGAAGAGCAAAAATGATTTGTATTTAAAAGCACTTTATAGTTTTAAACATTTTGCAGTGCTTAATTAGACCTGAAATGATTCCAAATTCTTGTTAACTTTGACTGTATAAAAAGCCAATACAACGTGTAGCATCCCATAAGCACGGTTGTGTGGTGTGCTTGGGTGACATACTTGTTAATGACCATAATTGCTGTTTAGTTCATTAAAGTATAAAAGATTAGTTGATTAAAAAAAACTAAATTAATTTCCATTAACAAAAATATATGTTAGATACAAACCTAAAACTGCCATGTTCTGATGTTTTATGTATCAGTAAATAACAAACAGTGGTGTCATTTTTCTAGGACTTTGTTCAGCTCCACATCCTATTATCCACAGTACCGTTGAAAGACCATTCTGACTGCTGGCTTCTGAGGGCGTATTATACGTGACACATTTAGTAACTAATGCTGAAAAAAGCATGAAGCAAATATTTGAAATACTGTAATTATAATTTATTATTATCTCTAATTGTTTCATTTTATTCCAGTGTATAAAACATTACTTTTTTACTGGTTTCTTTTGACATAATTTAAGAACCACATTTATTTTCTACAGTGTTAAGACTTTTTCTCAGAAATACATATCTTTGTACTACTATTCAAATGAATATATGGACACTGTGGCACACTTTAAGTATTTTTTCATTAAAAATAAATATTTGTGGTTTCACACAAATGACATCAGTCACGTTCTTCTCAAAGGTAAGTAACTGCCTTTGCTTTTTAGGTCCCAAGTGCTTCTCAGGCACGTGAAGGTTTTGACCTCACATTAGACTTGGTCTGCAGAGGATCCAGCTGTCTTTCGCTTACCATTATTAAATGTATATACGTGCGTGTGCATTTGTATAAAAATGTATGTATGTGTATATTTATGCGCAAGGATCCCATCAAGAGGAAAGAGCAGCATAAAATAAACTTGGTGGGGCCTGAGAGTACCAGAGCTTAGATTAGGTTTCTATCTGAAACTAATTCAGGAGAAGTCAAGAGAGAAGTGTTGTGATGAAAGGAAATAATCTCCAAATGAAACACTAAAAGGTCACTGTTGAGATTTTAAAACAACGTGGAAGGCGCTGGAATAGAAGTGTCAGATATATGGCCTCTGGGCTGCCTCTGGCTGAGGTATTTATGATCTGTATGGCATATGGGAAGCTGCAGAATCTTAATTTTTGTTAAAAAAAATTATCAGGCTGTGGCGTTGGTGAATAGCGGTGTTCTCAGTGTTAACAGGTGTGGCAACATCAGCTCACCGCACCAGCAGACAGCCTCAGCCAGTGACTCGGAGATGTGGAAACCACCCAGACGTCCCCTTCTGAAATTCTGGGGGGAGAGGGTGGCTCTTCTCCCGAATAGTATTGCTCGGGCTGTTTTTTGTTTCCCTGGTCCGTGGTGCAATGGGGAAGGAATTGGGAGCTAGGCTTGTGTGTTGAGGTTATGGATTTAGGACTAATTATGGAGGAAGAAAAAACAATGCAAAGAGAAAGGGAAGGGAGGACTGGAGGGGAATGGGAAGAAGGTGACAGAAACAGCGCTACTAGAAATGCAGTGAACCAATACTCAACAAAGATGTTCAGGTGGTGTAAAGGATGTTGCTTCAGTGTGGATATCTGAAAAAATCCATCTAGCCTCATTGAATTGTAACTCTCCTGCCTGACATGTTTACCTTGGTTGATGAACAATCATAAAAAATTAAAATAACCCTCTAAGAGAAGGAAGCTTGGCACCTCTGCTCCAGAAAACAGGCTTTTGTTTACATTACTGGTTTTGCAGATAAGTTGTTTAATCAGCTCTTCCTAATTAGGAGAACTTAAACATAAAAGGAGAACCCCCTTTTAAATTTAGAACGTGTAAAACATTTCCAAATGTGCATGGTTTGTGTTTCAGTACTTTGAGTTGGATCATGTCACTGCTGAGTTATCCCCTTACACTACTGGATCTACACTAGATCTCTTTCTAAACGCTGTAAACAAAAGGGGGTTAATTCCTATAATTCTTGTGGTCTGTGTAAACTCTGCCGTTGTCCAGAACATGTTTCAGATTTATGGAATAGCTGCTCCCCTCACATCAGAACGTGCTGGTACTTGCTGACTGCTCTCCATATAAGGGATGAGATCCTACTTTTATGTGCGTACCCCTTGGTAAATCAGGGAGCAGATAGAGCTGAGAAGTAAACCATATCGCTGGTAGGAGAAGGGATAATAAGGACCAATACCTGTTCATCGCTTTGCATTTTTCCTGAGTTAATGGACATATTCTGTTCGAATTTGTAACTTCGTGGAACGTCTACTAATCTCCAAGCTTAAATACAAGGATAAAACATACCTCGAAAGAATAAATGGAGATCTATTCTAAAGTGTATGCAAAGATGTTAAGCATGCTGTGGGCAGACTTTCATCTTTTTAATCCTCAAAAAAGATCTCTTATCCTCCTGCAAAGACAAAATACTATTTGAAAATTAAATTTTGAAGTTGTTAGAAAAAGGGTTGCCCCATTTCTGTTCTGCAGTGTAACACAGATTCAAGTAGGGTCACACCTCTGCATGCTAGAGGCTAAATTTCATGCTTAAAACTTTCTGGTCAGATGGTCCATGGCATAATATAGAGCTGGAATGTCCTGGCTTCCAATTACTGACTTGTTTTCTTCTGCAAGAACAATGTTTAGCTTTACAGGCTGTGTTGACTGGTGGTTTTTCTTGAGAAACCAAGATAAGGGAAATGTACTGCACTGTTGTCAGTCTTCTGACTGATACTGAGCTGTTTTCTGAAACTTGCCCTTGAGTGCTTTGCCCAAATCTGACGCTCCCAGGTTTTTTGCTACAAGGTCATTTTTGCAGATAAATCATCTTCAATTTTTTTTTTTTTTCCTGAATTCCATCCCGTTGCTTCTAATTATTCTGTCATGTTTTTACTACAACCTCCCTTCCCCTCTATGTGCTCTCTCTGCTTTTATTGCCAGTGTTTCTGGAGTTAGAGGCCCTTTGCTTTATTTCACTGTGAAAGTCTAGCTGGCCAATTTCAATTGTTTTATCTCCTTTCCTAATTAGTATTATCAGGCTGAACTGAAACATGTTTCATATTCTTATATTTATGTATTACGCCTGGTTGCCATCTCTTCCTCCTTCACGGTTTTCTGTTGTCCTGTTGCTCGTTTCCCGTGCTGCTTGTCAGTCGAGCTGACTCTACACGTAGCTAAATCGGTGGGGATTGATTTTTTTCAAGTTGAGTTCATGAATCACTATGTCAACTGTTTGCAGTTAGATAGTTAATGTATATTTGTGTGCCCTCTGCCCAGCAAGTTTATTTGAAATTCATTGTTTCCCATTTTTCCGTTATTAGCTTGGAGATTAGGTTTCTGCCTCCGCATATCATTTTTCTACTGAAGTCGGACTGCAGGTGATTGACCCATGGTGTTTTACAGGGTCATCTCCCCTGTCTCTGCCCCACGTCTTCAGTGACCGTCAGGGGTTCAGTAAGCTTTTACACACCCAGGCCCAGTAATAGACTGCCACATGTACGGAGTAATTTTCAGTTTTCCAAGCGTTATCTTACTGGTTGCTCTCCATCTGCAATTGTAGTGAGTACTTTTCATTGCTTCCCCAGAGTCCGTGCCTATTGTCTTTGCTGATATTGCGAAAAGCTTTAAAATCTTTTTTTAAAATGTCACCCATGTGGTTTATCGGATGGACTTCAGCCTGATGTTTTTCTTGCATTCCATGTTTGATCTGCATTTACTAATCATTTTTCACAAAATCAAACTTTCTCTTGGTTTAGCTTTTCCCTCCCTCTTCTGAAGCATTTGGTTTTCATTTCTGCTTTGATTTCTGTCCACTGGAATTTCTGTCCACTGAAGCTTGCTTCGTGAATGTTTGAGCATAGCCTGTGCATCCTCAAGACTTGAAGTGGAAACTTTGAAACCCGCTTGAAACCCAAGAGGCACATCGTACCGTTGTGATGCCGGAGACTTCTCCTGAAAGCTCAGCATCCGCAAAGCCCAGCTGGATGTGTTTAGCTTTCAGGATGGCTTTGCATGTTCTCTCTTCACTGCGTTTGTGTCTTCCATCAGTCAGCTTAACTCTGGGACCGACAAAATGTTTTCTATTGTTGTCAATGAATTTTGGCATGTTGGTGAGCAGTGGATCTGGGCTGACCTCTCCCAGGACTGGTTCCTTGCTCTTTGGGTTTCTCCTGGCTCCCTTGAGGCCCATTTGACCCACACTTTGCTATAGATGTCACAACGGTTTGTGTTTCTCTGCATGCCATTGCAGAAGCACTTAAAACTGCATGCCCAGCTCCTGATGCTGACAGCGTGTTGACACCGTCTCCTCTTCCAAAGAATAAGAGGAGAAGTCCTAAGCCGTGGAGAGAAATGGCTGGCTATCAAAGTTTCAGTTCACCCTGGAGGTCAGTGCCCTCTGGTCCCATTGGAAAGCAAATTCCAACATCAGCCTTTTCCCCTGAAAATGCCCCGTCTCCCCAGCTGCAGTTGCAGCAGCTCTTGACTAGCAGACCTTGGCCAATCCTTTCCCTTCAAGAGTGAAAAGTCAATGAGTCCCCTGCAAGCATGAGATGTCCCAGAAGCAATCCCTTGTGGTTTTGAAATCCTCGCCGATTTATCCAAAGAGAGGGGTTTCATATGACAATTCTGTGGGCATCTGGCACAGATTAACTTCTCTGTTTCTTAAATAAAATACCATTTCTTGCAGCTACTCTGCCTGTTCCCTGGTGCCTCATTGCTTGTAAGTGTGGACATGGGAGAGGTGAAGTGCAAAATTCTCTACAGACTGCAGCCCTGACCGGACCCTCGTACTCCAAGGACCCCACGTCCAATTTGTTGTTCTTGCTGGTTTTACGGCTCCTTCAGTTATCTCCTTGGAAGTCAGTATCTCATCTCAGAGTGGTCTCATACTTTGTACTTAAAGAGCAGCTACTTAAAGGGTCTTACCATTTCAGCATACTCCTTGATAAAGAAGAACCTTGACTTCCATTTTAAAATGGAATTTTCAAGGATGTTTGTGCCAAAGCATCTCAGGTTTGGGGGTTTTACTACTTCCTTCAGTTTATAAGAAGGCTCCTTTAACTTGGGTTTTGAACTCATAACTGTTTCAAGCAGAAATTAACCTTATCCAGTGCTTTATGAATCCAGATTTTTTTCTCTCTGATATGATATCACTGGTAATCTGACAAACCACCTCAAGCTACCAACGTGGTCCTGCTTATACTACTTCTCTAACAGCCAGATCCCAACCTGGCCGAAACAAAGGTCTTCCCTTGACTTTGCTGAGTGTTGGATCGTGTTCCGAGTGCCTTTAGTGCTTGTCGCTCTTCCCACCGTTTCTTAGGTGAACATGTATAATATGGATTAGGTGGGGGAATAAAAAGGCTTTGGCATTTAGGTTGCCAGCTGGCCAGCACTGAACCCTTGAGTGTCTCGAGCAGGGAGATCACGCTGTGATCCGTGTTGGCCTCCGTGTACTGCCGCGTGCTCCGGATTATGCCCAACAGCCTCTCGGCAAGCAGAGGGTTGAATTCTGGTTTTCTGTTCATATTCCCCTGCCTGCAAAGCCCAGACTGGTTGGAAACCAAAGCCACAGGAAGGGGGAAAGGAGGGCAGCTCTTCTGATTTTGAATTTGTGATATCTTTCCACCTACTGCTGTCTCCCACACCTACCCAAAACTAAAAACTTGAGTTTGTGCCACCACCGGAAAGAGGCTGACGGACCACATTGCCTCTGGTGTATTTTCACAACTTGTGTTTTCAGAACTGAGTCACCGGGGTTTTGGGGCTCCAAATATTCAGGTTTTGCAGGGTGAGGACCCAGCAGGCTGGGGATGGAGACAATTTTGATTACCCTCAGCAGCGGAAAAGGCAATTGCGAATGAGCACGGGCGGAGGAGCTGGTGTAAATGGATGTGGTCTCAGGGCGGTGATGCTTGTGAAACCCGGGTGCTGAGTCGGTCGGTGCTGCAAAAGCCATCCTGCAAGGAGGGAACGGGGCTTCCCCCTCGCCGCGGTTTGCCGTGGGGCTTCTGCAAGCCCCGCGTTTTGTTTCTGGGAGTCCAGCTGGGCAGGAACAGGCTCCCCGCCGGCTCCCGGGGTAGGTGTTTCCTGTTGTGAAACAGCATGGAAATGCAAAATGGCAAAAATCTCTGCGAGATGAGAGGAGCCCTCTGAAACGTGCACAGATGGGTTATCTTCCCACCTTTTCATCCCGCTCCCATTCCGTTGAGCCGAAGGGCCGAATGAGGAGCGTGCACGTTTTCAGTCTAAAACCGTCAATGTCCTGCTCTGATAACTTCCCAGGATGTTTAATCCTGCAGGATTTGTCAGAAATTTTCACATTCATAATTACTTTTAAGTAACCGATACTTAAGTTTAAAAATAGCTTAATGTACTTTCAGCGTTGCTAGGTGTGCTTTCAGTAAGGAAATGGTCAGACCTATTTGCAAAGAAGGACAGACCGCTTCCAAAACAAACACCATTTCTCTCCCAGCTGGTGTCTTACAGGAGAGTGTTCCAGCGATGCCACCGCTACGTTTCACCACTATTTCCCCAGCTAGTTTTACAGCTACTGGACCGTGAAGGGTCCTGCAGTTAATCTCTGTGCTTTGTATAAGGTGAGATACTGTCGGAAAAGGAATCTTTAAACAGCTTGGATGTGGCACTGGTGTTTAGCCTCATGTGCTTTGCAGGAAGGGCTTATACTGAAACAGCAGCTGAATAGCCTGTGTTTACAAAGCACGTTAGGATGGGACAGTTATGTCTCTTGGCACACTCATCAGGGTTTCTCCTTTATGCTTACCAGACTGCCCCTTGCATGCAATTGAGTGTGGGTTTTTTTCATTTGCATATAAACCGGAGTATTAAAAATCAGCAGGGGGAAGGGAGGGGAGGTGAAGCTGCTTTGTGGTGGTTGCAGAAAAGGGAAGAGGGTAGAAATGTTCCTTCCAACGATGCGTGCTCTGCTGTCACGAAAGAAACCTGCGATCTCCTCCGTGTTGGAGAGACCACATCTGCATTTGGGGGTAGTGAGGAGGAGGGGGGAAGAAAAAACAGGCAGGAGAAGCGCTGATTAAATCAAGGCAAATCTTGGCAGCGATACGGAACAGCCTGATGCGTATCAGCCAGCACGTGTTCAACACATGTTGTAGCTTGATGCTCCCATCAGGAGACGTGGGCGCAAGGCGGATGGCAGCGAGCAGGACGAGAGCTACGGACTTTTTCTTCCTCGAGGGGCTCAGTCCTGCGCCTGCCCCCAGCACCCCCTTATTCTTTGGGGTTGAGCGATCCCTTCTCACTCACCGTGAGCACACCTGGACGAAGGTACTGCTGCTGCTCACCCAAAACATCGCTGTCGCAAGGCTTGTCCTGGTGGGATTTAATCGCTCCGGTGACAGCACTCAGCCCGGGGACGGTCCTGCAAGGCAGCCTGTGTCCTAGCCGCTTAGACGGGATCTCCCAGAACCGGAGCAGGGAGCCCACGGCGTACGTGTGTGTCTCCAGGGAACTGAAACCCCTTTCTGAGCCCGTCCCGATCCTAAGGGTTATCTGGTGCACGGTCTCCAGCCCATTTTCGGCGGGCAGCCTCTAAGGAGCAGCTGGGCTGCGGTTCCATGCTAGGGCAACAGGAGCCTTCGCTTCCCCATCCAGAGATGCCGAAACTTGGATGCTGATGGATGGCTCAAGTCAGGAGGGACTGATGTGTCTTGTCTGACCTCCTGCAGGCGATAGCTTCCCACCCAGCATCGCCAGGCTGCTTTCTAGGGATTATTCACTCTCTTTCCCAAGTCACGGGGCTGACCAAGCCTTACAGCTTTGACATCTGCAACCACAAAGTCTTGGGAAAAAAGATGTTGAAGACTGGCTGCTTCAGACTGCCTCTCTGCAGTCAATTTTGATTCTGAATAGCTTTAGCAAGTGTCGGTGCCTGAAAACCTCTGCAGACCATGTTGGCCCTGCATTCTGCGATGCAGATTCTTTATTCTTCATTCTAGCTACCCAAAGAAAATCAGAGTTGTATGGATCTTGCAGCAAATGTTTTGCCAATTTCTAGTTATATTTCATAATCATAATGGCATTCTCGGCCTCCTCAGATTTATGATTTATGGTGACATGTTTGCAGCCTTCTGGGGGAAGCAAGAGCTCTGGATGCAAGCTGTTTCTGTGAAAGCATTAAGGTCCTCCTGAGTTTATTCTGTGGTATCTGGAGAAAGCGTGTGCGTACGCGAGCAGGGATGCGTATATTCTGTGCATTATGTATGTCTGCAGAGTGCACTTGTTTCTCCACAGTCTAAGCCATGTTTAAATCAGGGCTTTAAAATGAGCCTAAAAGCTTCTGCAAAATAATTTTACCCTCTCCAAACAATTCAGATAATTAACTGGCTAAATCGGTTCTTGCTGACTCTCCCTGAAGATACCCCTCCTGAACAAGATTTTTCTTTAGATTTGGATGAAACGCAACAGTTGAGTCATGACTTTTCTCTCTGGCTCGGCTGCTGGAGTGGGGAATGTTGTTCACAATATTGGCTGTTGCCATATGCTTTTTTCATCAAGTAAAAGGGTGCAACTTTCTGCTTCCCCCTCCACTGACTCACTCCCCAAATATGTTTCTGGTTAGGATGCCTTGTGACTTCTTCCTGACATAAGGTTTTCTAGTTTGCAGTTAGCTTTGTGAATCACCTCCGTGAGCTCTAAAACATCCCAGCTCCTGGGAGGAGAGGACGGGTGTCCTGGAGAGCAAAGAGAGCAAAAAGTTGCTTACCTGGTTCTTGGATGCTTTGCGTGTTTAGTAGCTCTCCTGCCCCAGAAATGGTTTTCCAGAGGCTGGGCAGTCCTGCTCCGATGCCCGCCGGTGTCCTTCGCATGCTGATCGTTGTGCCTGGGCAGTCTAGGAAAAGCCCAAGGGAATCTCAAAGAGATCTCCCTTCTGGATTAGGTGAACTTGGCATTTGATCTGTTTGCAACGCGATACTTTTAGAATCGCTGTAAGTTAAGGAAGGGCGATGCTGGCTGCAAAATAGCTTAGAGGGACAGACAGACAGACGTGTCCCTTCCTGATTTCTTTTAAGGCATCGCACTCAGGCCTCCTTTTGCTGATCCCCAGAGCTCTCGGTGCAGTGACCTTCACCGCTGATGCCAAATTTCCTCCGAGAGGGCGAGTTAGGAGCACGGGGCTTTTGTCAGAGCCAACCCTGTGCTCCCAGCATCCTGCCCTTAGCAGCGGGGAGCTTCCAGCACTTGGCCAACAGAAGGAAACAGCTCCCCAAAAACGCAGACCATAAATCATTCGAATGATGCTTCCTGAACCTGACCTTGCAGAAAACAGGCTTGCATCTGCGAGCATGGGACTGGGTTCCTGAAAACCGATGTCCATCACGCCCTACTACTGACAGCTTGCTGCGGTAGGGCTGTAGGTGTACGTCCCATCCTCACCTCCCGAAGTCCTAACAGCCCAGGAGATGCCAGAGAGGCCAGGAAGAAGAGCTCGCCTCTTTTTCAGCTACAGGAACTGAGATGCTGAGAGTTAAGCAACTGGCCTGAAGCCAGAGTGCTTGGAAACGAGCCCATATCTTCCTTGTATTAGCTGGGACATGACCATGTAGCATGCCTTGCCCTGCTGGAAATGTCACCCCTGATCTCCGGAGCAGCTATCCTGCAAAGAAGCATCTCCTTTTTTTCCCCCCCCCAAACTGCTGTGCCTCACAGGACAATCCCATCTGTTTGATCTTCTGGGATGCAGAAGAGCAGAAACGCGCCAGCCTTTGCACTCTCCCTTGTAGCACTTCTCATTTCCTACAACTTTGCCTGGAAAGTTAACTCTGGGCTTACCCACGCTGGGAGTTTTCCCAGTGGCTGCTCCACTGGCGTGTGCTACAGAGAAAGTTATTCCAGTTGAGCGACTCTCCGGCAGCGCATCCCTGGATGCTGGGTCGATGGCAGAGGACACGTAAGGGCACCGTGAGTCCGCACTGCAGAGTGGCCCTGCCCGATGCTGGCACCTCTCCCAGGGAAAAGAAATTCGGAGTCAGATCCTCCCTTGCCCCTCCTCAAAGCCCGAGAGCTGCTCTTCCCTGTGCCCCTTGGGATGTCACACTGAGACGACTTGGCACGACCACGAGCCGTTTGGGTACGGAAGGTGGCAATCGTGGTGTCACGTGCCAAAGCCACCCGAGATGCCAGCCCTGCTCCCAGGACTCAGGCTCTCCTCAGAAGGCGCTTGCTCTGTTGGATAGCAAGTCCCATCTTCACACTGGGGCCCCTTCCAGGAAGGACACATCATTTATAACCAACCCTCCACATCCCAGTTATCCAGTGCACTTGGTAACCTCTCCTTTGAGATCCAGGCATGACTCCTACAAGTTGGTGCCTAATTTCCATGCGATTTGATGGAACTAGGGGGGTTTTTGCTGTGTGCTGGGTTTTTTTTTCCTTATTCTTTCCAATGCTGCTATCGCTGTTTTTTCCTGGCCTGGCGCTGTCATCATCCGGTGTCATTACTCAGGAGATGAAGGAGGAGGCAGAGGTGTTTCCTTGCAAGGAACAAATGTTGGAATAACCCGTCTACCCATCTTTGCTCAGCTGGCAGCATCTCCAGTGCCCAAAACACACTGGAGAGATGTAAGCAAAGCCTGGCCACACCACAGCCTTGCTGGGAAGGATGGGGGACTTGATGCTTGGAAGAAATACTCTGGCAGCACAATCTCCTGGACTCTGCCTTTAAAACTAAGAAATCTCCCAAAGGAACTGATGGAGCCCAACATTCGTGTTATTTAAAACTGAGCAAAATAAAGAGCTGGAGGCTGCAAGCTCAGTGTAAACGGCAGTGGCTTCTCAGGACCTTAGTTAAAGCCCCCTGGGGAGGAAAAGCACATTAGACAGCCAAAATAGGTCTCTCCTCCTCTCCATTGCCATGTTTCCGCGTAGTCGGGAAAACGAGTGAGGTCTTGGGAATATCTTTTTGCCGGCTGTGCGTTCAAACACGCAGTTGAAAGACTTTCCTGTATCACCTCCCCTCCCTCCGGTTCCCTGCCAAGGAGAAGCGTTGGGGACTTGCCCTTCCCCACCTGCGTGACTGCCAGCGTGGGGGACAGTGCTGGGTGCAGGGTGCCACCGAACTCCGAGGGTCTGGCCAGTGCCACCAGATGTCTCAAGATTTGGGCTGTCAGATGGGGATGGGGTTTCCCAAAAGCAGCCGGTGCTCGGTATAGAGAGTTTTGGGGAGCCAAACAAGGTGATAAATGTTTTCTTGTGCTCTCCAGCACTGCGTCAGCATGTGAGCACAGCAACCCAGCGTGGGGTGGTTCATGGTGAACCCCAGGTCTGGACGCCCTGGCCCTGTTCATCACTTGACAGCCCAAGATGGGAGAGCGGCGGGGGTCTGGGTTGGGATCCCAAACCTGCCCAGTGCCCCCGTCCATCCCCTAGAAGGTGGCACTTAACCTCCCTCCCGCTCATCGCTTCGGTTCACGCTCCCCGGGGCTCTGGCTGTGTTTGTGCCGATGTGTTTTTACACTGAGGGTGGTGAAACACTGGCACAGGTTGCCCAGAGGGCTGGTAGATGCCCCATCCCTGGAAACATTCAGGGTCAGGTTGGACGGGGCTCTGAGCAACCTGGTCTAGTTGAAGGTGTCCCTGCTCATGGCAGGGGGTTGGACGAGATGACCTCTAAAGGTCCCTTCCAACCCAAACCTTTCCGTGAGCCTACAATTCTATGATCTCTCTGCCATGGAGACCTCCTCTCACCCGAAGCATCTCCCCCTGCACTGGTCTCCTTCAAAAGAGCTTCCCAATGGCCCGTTAAGCCACTTCAGAGCATTGACCTGATTTCCTCCTCCTCCCTGTGCGTCTCCAAGCTGTTCCCTATCATGCTGCCATGGGGCTTGGCTTCTCCTCCCACCCTCCCACGGCTGTGCGCAGCAGCGACTCGCGGTGCATTCCTTCACATTGTAATCTCCGGCTTGCTATCTAAGGAGTTGAAGGATATTTCCAACCCAACGCTGCCAGAAAATACTGGCATCAACCTCCGGCTACCTTTCTCTCGTACACACATCCAGCTCCTTGCGCGCTCTGATACTCTGCCGTGTTTAAACAACCGTCACTTACAGTCAGCTCTCAGTGCGGCGGGTTGTTTTCTGGCCGGTTTTTTGTATTCTTTTCCAAGCCCCAGCTGGTTTCTGCAGTTTCTTGCCCTAGTGACTGGGCTTGACTCTTCGCTGTGCTCGGTGCATGAAAGCTGCAGCTTTAACTGGGCTGCAAAACACGCAACACAACCTTGTCTTGGCCTCTCCGTTCCCCGGGGAGCAGGAGGGCCAAGATGTGACCAACCTGCCATCGTTGCTGATCCCGTGAGTATCATCCTGCTGCACCTCAGGAGCAATCCCAGACCAGCTTTCTATGGCTCTAGCTGGCAGCAGGGATGAAGGGTCCTGGCCCCGCTTGCCACCTCTCTGCTCCTACCGGGGCTGTGTCACTGGTATTTTTGTTGGCCCATGAGATGATCTAGCAGCGATGTGCTCTCCATCCTGAGGTCTTGGCCGCACGCAGCTGCAAGGACATGAGCAGACGATCATCCTCGTGGTGGGGTTGGGGCATCCTCGGTGCTGGATCCAGCACACAGTGGATCACAGAGATTTACCTGCACGCAGGGACTGGCCCGAGTCTGTGCATGGCACTGATTTCAAGCCTATCTTTGGAGAGAAAGAAGCTGTTGCTCTTTAGATCAGGCAGCAGCCCCAGCATCCTCCAGTTTAAGCAATGAGCCACCAAAAGTTTTTACTGATCAGAGAAGCAGGGAGAGCCCCACTGGCACAGAGCAGGCACATAGACCATCTGGGACGCATGTTTTCTGGCTCAGCTTTAAAAACCTCTGACGATGGTGATTCCCCTCCCTCTGCAGTCCTTCACTCCCTTACACCTAAACAGTCTCCCTGAAAAGCTAACCCGAACCTTTCTCTGGGCGATTTGCCCATTGCTTTTTGCCTATCCATTGTGGAAACGAGGAACAGAGCATTTCCTCCCTCTTCCATCCCTCCCTCTCAGATAAACCCTCTTTTATCTACCTGAAGATATTATCAGTCGTCTGTCTTTCTCTAGGGTAAACAGCCTGAATTCTTTTAACGTTTCCTCATCGGTCACCCGCCTGTCTCACCACAAACCGCTGATGAACTGGATCTCATTGAGCTCGCCTGTCCCCAGTTTGCAGGGGATGTGGGGCTGCGCCAGAAGCCGTAGGTGCTCGGCGGCACCCTTGGCTGCAGACCACTGTGTGCCTTCTAGGAACTCGCAAGACACCACAATTTCATGTTTCAGCAGGGTTTGGGGGATTCCCAACATCTCCCCATGTTGCCCATTCCTGGCCACCTGAGAGCCCACCTCTCCTTCCTATGGGAGCTGCCGATCGCTTCAGACCGCTCTGCTCGGAGGCGAAGTTCATCCCACCCAGCTGATTCAATAACGTCTACCTTATTAAACCACTCCAATCTGCTCTGTCTCTATTTTTCCAGCACTAACTGCATTACCATCCCGCTTGCACCTGACCTTTCCGGTGAAGACTGAAGCTGAAAAAGCATAAAACCATCCAGCTGTCTGGGCATCATTCATCTCCAGCTTCCCCCAGTGCAACAGGCTTCCAAATGTGCTCGGCCGCTGCAGGTACATGGGGCATCTCGGGTGTCCAAGAGGAAGTAAAAGGTATTAACCCCCTCTCCCTTTAATAGATGCATTTGTTTTCTGCTTGATGTTCCCCAAAATCCCTTTATTCAGCTCAGAAAACTTCAGCACAGCACTGAGAGCTGAAGCTCTCCACAGCGGAGATACACAGACATGGCTGGGAAATCTGAGCCCAGCATCGGCCGGTGCGCTAACCCCCCTGTTTCTCTGCAGCCTCCCGGTGTTATTTTGCCTGCAAAAGGAAGCGGTTTGGAGTTATTTTCGACCTAAACCTGCACACAGGGGCTGTTGTGCTTTTCCACTGTACCAAACCGCTCACGCCATCCCAGGCAGCATGATACTGGCTCCAGCAGGGAGCTGCATCCTCAGTGGTTCTAAACCACTGCTGTGCGTCCAACCTCGGCATCTCCATCTGTAAAATGGGAAGAAAATTGCTGCAGTTTCCTTGGCTGCAGCCGTTCGTACCAGGATTTGACCAGGAAAGGCCAGCAAACATCCCAAACCCAGTGAGAGGAGCCAGGATATGCTTGTGTTTGATTAAAAACAAGACAGAAGAGCAGTGGGGGCCCTGTGGATGCCCAGGTGAAGCGGTCATAGGGGACGATGCTGGGTCGCTCCCCCTACACCCACAACCTGGGGTCTGGGGCAAATTCGGGTGATTCGCACAGGATGAAATTGCCCTGTATGATGGCTCCATCAGGGCTGTGCGGCCAAATGCCCCCCTGAGGCACACGTGCCCCCGGTGCCCACATCACGTTGGTGCCTTTGCTCAGGTGCCTGTTATCAGCCCGGCTTTCGCAGAGCTCTGACGTGCGTTTCGATAAAAACCCTCGTTCGGAGCTTTTTGTTCTCCAGCAGCACATGAGCAAAGGTGGCCAAACCCCAGCGGCTCCGTTCTTGGTTCCCTCCTCCAGCCTTCGCAGCTTCCCGCAGCAGGGGTGGGATTTATCAGGAGGCTGTGATTTATAGGATGGGTGTGATTTATGGGGCTGCTGCTATTCTTGTTTGGCCTTTGGGGCTTTGCAGCCTTGGGGAACTCCTTGCTCCCCGCATGATTTGCTTTGAGTCCCTTATTCCCGAGGCTTTGGATGCTTCTGGGATCAGACAACGGGAATGAAGCAGTGGTGTTTCTGGGGGGCCGTTGCTGCCGGCCTCTCCTTCCTTCTGGCTGGGCTTGGGGGCAGCGGGCAGCTCCTCCCTGGGAAGCCTGAGACCACATGGCTCCTTCTCAGGATGCCACATGAAGGGGACGTGTGGGGTTTTGGGGGCCAATTGGTCCACGAGTGTGTCGCAGCTGCCCACTGGTGTTTGCTCTCCACATTGCGGGGCGAAGTCTGGGTTTGCCCATTCACCCCCCAAGCTGCTGCTGTCGTACACCTGGACATGGGAGATGAAGAATAAACCCATCTCAGAGCTTCTTTTTGGGGCTGCGGGGTCAGACCGGGACACTGGCACCAAGCGAGTCGGTGGTGCAGCCAACATGGAGCGTCCCAGTACTGGCCAGAGGGGGCGAGTGGTCCAGGCTGGGGGTTCTGGGGTTCCCACAATAGGAAAATAATCCCAGCCCCTTCCCAGCCTCATGTCCCTTGAGCACTGCTGGACAACCAATCCCCAGAGCTGGATTTGCTACTCTATTTCACAATTTGGTGATTTTTGCAATGCCATGGGGTCAAGCAGTGCCCTTGGGAGCTCATCTTATGCTGAGCAAAATTTTTCACGGGGTGGGGGGATTCAAGCAATGCTTGCAAAGAAAAACTGGTGTGGTGAAACCCCAGACGTGGGCAGAACAGGGATCTGCTCTCACTGGACTTTGTCTTTGACCCCCACATGTCTTGAATTCATTTCGACCCCACTCCAGAGCGCATCCATCG
Organism: Aquila chrysaetos chrysaetos; assembly: GCF_900496995.4. Taxonomy (NCBI): domain Eukaryota; kingdom Metazoa; phylum Chordata; class Aves; order Accipitriformes; family Accipitridae; genus Aquila; species Aquila chrysaetos. The sequence goes on along the minus strand of NC_044005.1, from coordinate 4,080,669 downwards.
GGGTGCGAATGGTCCAGCCTGTCTCAAGGGATGCCCTACGCCTCTGCAGCCCTCGGGCGCCCTAACGAAGCGTGACGGACGAGCTTCACCTCGCTGCTCCCTGTGCTGATAGAGGGAAAACCCACGGGCTGGGAGCCAGTTTCCCCAGACCGTTGGGGAGGGGAGAGCTGGGGCTGGAGAGATAACGGGAACCGTCAGTGCCACGGCTTGGGGTGGGGTGGGGGTTTGATGCCGTGGCACTTGGTGATGCCGGCCACGGGGCTGGCGCTTTACAAATACACAGGACGGGGGTACGCAGGGTGCTGGGAGCTGTTTTCCTCCCCTCCTTCATGACCTGGGGAGATCTGCAGGGTGCTGGGTGCCAGGATAGGGTGCTTTCCCGCAGCTCCGCTTCCCATCAAGTGGCTGCCCCAAAAGGGCCTGAATAGCAGCTGTGAAAAATCGATGGTGTGAATTGGGAATATTTTTTTTTTGCCCGCTGCTTCCCAGTAAATCACTTCCAAATAAACACTTTCCACTATCTGGCTGGCTCTGCAGATGATGGTGTTGGAGCCATCAGATGAATTATTTGGGGATTTTTGGTTTTTCTTCTTGCTGACTAGCAGTGGATAAATGACGCTGGGTGTTTCTTCTAACACCACAGAGTCACCAGCTCCAGGGATGGTGATTGAACATTACGTGACATTTGGGTTTTCTTCGAGCCCCAGCTCCATGGGAGAAATTCAGCCTTCCAGCCTGTACTTTGTATTTGTAAAGGCAAATGAATAGGAGAGGAGGCCTTCTGGAGGTGGAGAAAAGCCAGAACGGGAGTGGCAAAGGCTCAAAAAATCTGATGGACAATAGAAAGTGGTTTAATATGTTGTATATTACAGGAGAAGAGGGGAGTTGAGATATTTGAACTTTTGGGCTGGAGTTACCCCCTTTCTCTTGGGCAAGTGCAAATCAGTAGCGTGGTAAAGTACCCTTCAAAGTCACTTTTAGCCAAAAAACTCTACAGACTGATTGTGTTCTGGGCTCACCTCATCAAAACACAGCATTTTCCATCCTGGGTTTCTAGAAAATGAGTTACACTGACTGCTTGCTGACAGCACCATGCAAAGCATCCGCAGCATCCGCAGGAGAGCACCCTCCAAGAGTGAGTGCAAGCAGCCAGGGAAAGCTACGTTTGGGACAGGTATTTGCCGAAAGAATTTGGAAACCTTGGCAGTGGGCTGGATGGAGGCAATGGTCCAATATCGCTGGGGGTCCTGGGGCTGGTTGAAAGACCGATGGGGATGGCAGCAGCTGAGAGGGACACGTTCCTGCATCCCTGTGCCGCATTTCTGCCCCATCCTTTACTAAAACTCGGGCTATGCAGAGCAGCGTGATTTGCTGCGCGAGTCATGAGGTGACATTGAGTCCAGGGTGAGGATGATGAGTGGTACCAAACCCATGATCCAGGCGCAGGCGATGCGGAGGAAGATCAGTGACGAGAGCGGGGCGCTGGGCACGGCTGTTGTGAGACACTCAGGCACCGGGCAGGGAGCTGGAAGGACATTTTCAGCCCTGGGGATGAATCAACTTTTCGGAGAATTTACCTGGGATTGATCCAAATTCTCCATCACATGGATTCAAGTGTTCAGCTAACAACTCCCTCTGGCCAAAACAGATGTCAAGAGGGTGCTCGAGGACCCACCAGCCCTTTCAGAGAGACACAAAGTTCAAGGACCCTTCTGACCCTGGGGACAACCGGAGAATGATTTGGGGCACGTTGCCTCCTTTCTGGGCCAAGGCAAGGGTCACACTCAGTGGAGGTCACTCCTGGCAGCTGGAAACTTCAGAAGGACACGACCACATGACAGAAAAAAGGATAAAAGATAAACGACAGCACAGGGATTAATGTCAACAGGAAACTAATGCCTGACACACCGAGTCAGGAGAGGGAGCGGAGTTATTTGTTGTGAAGAGCTGATTGCAGAAGAAGAGGCTGGGAAACAAACCTCCCAGCCTGAGGCTTCTAGGGCTTAATTGACCCCAATTCCTAGAAAGAAGGTGAAGAGGGGACAGAGAAGAGCCCTGCAGCGGGTTTTGCCCTGTGGCACAAGCCTAGCAGGCTCCGGTGCACCGCGGCTGATGTTAGGCACATGTGGCAAGGAAATGAGATGTGATTTTGTAGCTGTAGGGCAATGAAACCTTGGCTTGACTTATCAAGGCAGGAGGTAGCTCACTCTGGCTCCGTGTCTCTTATCTGAGCGTAGCTATCTCTTGCAAGCTAGGATTTATTCCAGCCGCGGGGATGTCTTTTGTAACCTTTGGGCACAAAGGACCAAGCTGGATGGTTATGACAGTCTCGAATCTTGGTCCCTGGCTTCATCCCGTGTGTCCTTGGCCATCGGGAGGAGACATCTGGCCACGTGGCCCTCCTAAGGTCGATGGCTCTCATTTTAGGTAACAATACCCATCTTGGCACCAGCACTCCTTGCCCGGAGCACCCAGCTGCATTGCCACATCAGGTTGCCTGAACTTCCCTTGGGGTAACTAGGACAAACATCCCAACCTGAAGACGTGAGGACTTGAGTCTACAGACCTACAAGTCCTTCCTGGCCCTCAAACTCTATGAAGATAAGCAGTGCTGCCTTGTGTGTTCAGCCCTGGCCCCCACATACCCCTCCAGCTCCAATACGTGCTGTCATCTCCGTCCTCCCCCACAGCCCGTGGGAAAACCCAAAGACACCACACCAGCTACAAACCTGCCCAGAAAAGGATGCCGAGGTTCCGTTACGGAGCCAAAGATGAGACAAACTCCTGGGAATTCTTCTGACCTCATTCATCAGAAGCAAACATTACATCCAGCTGAGCTGATGAGCCTGGAGGTAGGCTAGAGGCAAGCAAAGCAGTGGGACTGCATCACCGGAGTTTTGTCCTAGGGGACATAAGCAAATATTATTTTACTGCTGGGCAGTGAGGTATGGAGATGCTGAATAATCTTTGCAAGATCGCAAGAGGGAATTACTACAATCTAGAAAGACTAATCCTCCACATCTCAAGTGCTTCTTCAAGACCTTAATCCCAAGTATTATCCATCCTCTCATTACAAGGCTGCTGAACAACTCTATATGTATACCAGGTGATTGCACACTTGTACAATACGTATCTGTGACAGCTTCATTACTCCACATATACATTCAGAAAAATAAAAAAGCCAAGTCACGTGGACATTTCCGAAATGACAAAATCAGGGAAGAACGAATGTGACCGGGAATAAACAAGGAAGCAGAGTTACCCAGCACGTTTCCTTTGCCAGGAGCACGACCTTCTCTCTGCTGGGAAATGGTCAATTGTGAAAAGTGAACCGTGGCTACATCCAAAAGACGCTCAGAGGTGGAAGGGGAGGGAGACACATGGTGAAAACCATCCAGGTGCTTTGAACCTCTCTCACCTGCTGTTACGGGGGTGCTGGAGATGCGGGAGCAGGCAATAAGTGGTTTGTGCTGGTGTTCGGTTGCTGCCCAAGTTTATTTCCAGCAGTATATTTTTTCGAAGGGACTCAAGTAATGCTCCAAGTCCCCAGTCGCTTAAAGGATGGCTGGAAAGAGCTCAGAGTAAAACTCAGGGAGAAGTAAAGAGCTTGCAAACCCCATGTGAAGAGGAGCGGTACCAGTGGCAGTGGGTTGTAAGGGAGCACACAGGCAGGGAGGTGTTAGAGACACAAAAAGTGCCGGGGGAAAAAAAAGCATCTGCATTTCTCCTTTTTTGGGTTTTCTTTTGAAACTTTGCCCTTGTTAAGGAAGAAGTTGCAGACGGGGAGTATCGAAACCGGGGTGAACCAGAGGGGTGATGGGGGCCGAGCAGGGGCTGCCCACCACCGGGTCAGAGCACATCGGCCGCGCTGGAGCATTTGAGGAAACGGAGCTTTTGTTTACATGGAGGTTTGGGGAATTTCTCTGCCTCTGTATATGGAGACGAGCCGGGTGCTCAGTCGTGCTGCTTTTCCTGCTCCAGTCACCCAGCTGAGGCACCCAAATACACAGGGCAGATTTCCGTGGCCAGTCACCCTGGAAAGAGCCAGTCTGACCGGCTTGCCCGCAGCCCCGGAGCAGCCAGGCAGGAAAGCCAGCTGGTTTCAACAACTGCACATAACAGTTTCAGAACCAAAAAAAAAAAAAAAAAAGGTCATGAACAAAAAAAGGGGCAAAACGAGTCAAATAAACCCGCGACAGGGAAGGAGCCGTTCAGCTTCATCGCCGATTTCCCAAAGATGCCCGTTGAGTCAGTTCATCGGAAAAGCATCCCGGTTTCCCCGGAGCGGGAGCAGAAGGAGCGGCGGGCCGGGAGCTGCGCTGCCGGCAGATCTGGTAGGTATCATCCCTGTCCCGATGGAAGCGGCCGTGCGTTTCGGCACCTTATTTGGCTATATGCTGCTTGCACGGAGTGAGGACTTCTCGCAAACAGTGGGAAGAGCCCCCGGGATGCTTGGCTGCCTCTGACGCAAGAGCCTCGCCGGTGCATTTTTGACCTTGCTTTGCGTCTCGGCTGAGCATTGGAGATCACGCTGCCCGCCTCTCCGCACACCCACCGCCGAGCAGCGGGGCCGGGAGGAAAGGGAGACCCCCGGGGACGGCGGCACCCAGCCCCGGCCGGGGCGGAGAGGGCAGAGAGAGAGGCTTTCCCCATCCTCAGGGGAAAAAGAAACCCCGCAAATGGTTTTAGGAGCACGAGGAACCAGCAGCCTGTAGCTCACGGCGTGCGATCGGTTGTACGGAAAGGGTACTAGCTCCAGCGGAACCGTATTAGATTGCATCAGCTGGGAACCTCATCCAAACCGTTCGGGTTGAGAGTAACCCTTTCTATTTATTGCCCTATTGTTTCACTCTGGAAGAACACCAAGATACAATCTGTGAAAGCTTTATTGTTACAGACCGGCTTTCCCTTGCCCTCCCAAGCTGTCACCCTGTAAATTATGCCCCAGCCTCCAAGTTTGGGGGGATGAAATGGGGGTTACTTTGACGGGGATTAAGGCCCTGGGAGGATTTGGCGGGGGAGGTCATCTGCTGCCCATTCTCCCACCGTTCGGGGCAGCGTTGCCCAATTTCCCTCTGGCAGCATCAGCCACGTTAGCCCAAATCCTCCACGCTGTTTATGGGGAAAACCTGGCTTACCCTGCCCAGAGCGGTTAGAGAAAGCTTTTATTAACGCATATGGGAAAACACAGGAACAGCCCTTTATAAATATCTCCATTATAACAGCAAAAGTGTAAAGGTGGCACGACTTTATCATCCCCATTAAGAGGTTTTTGTTGCCTTCACGACGGCAAAGTTCCCGCCGCCGTTCCCAGCACAGGACGTGGGAACGGTGCTCGTGCGGAAAGCTCCGGGCTGGCAGAACCATCCCCGAGGTTGCCAGGGAGGGCACGGCTTTGTCGGGATGCGGCTTCCCATCGCCCGGCACGGTGCGGGACACATCCTGCCCACTGCCTCCGACCACCGCGCTGGACCTCAAAATGCAGCTCCTTCCGCGTGACGGTTTTTCAGGAAGCCCGGTTGCCTTGGCGGGATGTATGTATCATTGGGTGGAGAACTGCAGGAAGCGGATAATATTTCTTTTTTTTTTTTTTTTTTCTCCATTTGTGCCGGTTCAGACTCTTATTTAGAGACAGTTCCTATTTCCTAGATTCACAGATGATAAGGATGGAGGGAACCAGCACATCGCCCAGCCTCAGCGCGGGCACGGCGCGGGCCACGGACTGTGATGCTAAGGTAAGGGGTTTGCCTAGCAAGAAATGTTTCGGTTATGAATTAGGGGCTTTTAAATGGCCAGTGTTAAAAAAAAAAAAAAAAAACCAAGCCCAAAAACCCTAAAGGCAGCAGAGTGGGCAAGGCTGCGGCGGAACTGCGCTCAGAGCACCCACGCGTGTTTGGGACACGGAGTTCCCACCGGCCCTAGAGGACGCTCTCCGGGCCGCCCCACGAGTCCCGCACAGCCCCGGGGGAACCGCCGACCACCCACCGCCCCCGGGGGACCGGAACCGGGACCGGGGAGCAGCGGTTCCACCGGCTGCTCCAGCCGAGCCTGAGCCGAGCCGAGCCGAGCCGAACCGAACCGGGCCGAGCCGAGCCGAGCCGAGTCGAGTCGGGTCGGGTCGGGCCGAGCCGAGCCGCCCCCCGGCGAGTCCCGGATGTTGGAGCGGCCCCCGCTTGCTCCGTCCTTCGCTTCCATAAAAGGCCAAGGGGCCCGGCGGCGCGGGGCGCGTTTTTCCTTTAATTATTATCCCCCTCCTCCTCCTCCTCCTCCTCCTCCCCCTCTCCCCGCCCGCCCCTTCTCCTCCCGCGGCGGCCCCGCAGGCAGCGGCTGGGGGGCGGCGGGGCAGCGCTGCACCCCCCGATCCCGCCCCACCGCGCCCCCATCCCACCCCCAGTCCCGTCCCCGTCCCCGTCCCCCCCCTCCCACACACACCCCCCCCCCCCGGGCGCGGAGGTGGGCTGCGCCGAGCCGAGCCGAGCCGAGCGGAGCCGAGCGGAGCCGAGCGCCGTGGCGGGCGGGCGGTGAGGCGCGGCTGGCGGCGCAGGAGGCCGGGGCCATGGCGCTGGATGGGATCCGCATGCCGGACGGCTGCTACGCCGATGGGACGTGGGAGCTGAGCGTCCATGTCACCGACCTGGGCCGCGACGTCACCCTCCGGGTCACCGGCGAGATCCACATCGGCGGCGTCATGCTGCGCCTCGTCGAGAAGCTCGGTGAGTTTCCCCGGCACCCCCCGCCCAGACCGGCACCCTGCCCCGCCGTCCTCCCGGCTCCCAGCACCCGCACCCAGCACCCAGCACCCTGACCCAGCACCCTGCCCCGCCGTCCTCCCGGCTCCCAGCACCCGCACCCAGCACCCAGCACCCTGCCCCAGCACCCTGCCCCGCCGTCCTCCCGGCTCCCAGCACCCTGACCCAGCACCCTGACCCAGCACCCTGCCCCGCCGTCCTCCCGGCTCCCAGCACCCTGACCCAGCACCCTGCCCCGCTGTCCTCCCGGCTCCCAGCACCCTGACCCAGCACCCTGCCCCGCTGTCCTCCCGGCTCCCAGCACCCGCACCCAGCACCCTGCCCCACCGTCCTCCCGGCTCCCAGCACCCTGCCCCAGCACCCTGCCCCAGCACCCTGCCCCAGTACTGTGCTTCAGCACCCTGCCCCAGCACCCAGCCCCAGCTCCCAGCACCCTGCCCCAGTACTGTGCTTCAGCACCCAGCACCCTGCCCCAGCACCCAGCCCCAGCACCCTGCCCCAGTACTGTGCTTCAGCACGCAGCACCCTGCCCCAGTACTGTGCTTCAGCTCCCAGCACCCTGCCCCAGCACCCAGTACCCTGCCCCAGTACTGTGCTTCAGCTCCCAGCACCCTGCCCCAGCACCCAGTACCCTGCCCCAGTACTGTGCTTCAGCTCCCAGCACCCTGCCCCAGCACCCAGTACCCTGCCCCAGTACTGTGCTTCAGCTCCCAGCACCCTGCCCCAGCACCCAGTACCCTGCTCCAGTACTGTGCTTCAGCTCCCAGCACTCTGCCCCAGCACCCTGCCCCAGTACTGTGCTTCAGCACCCAGCCCCAGCTCCCAGCACCCTGCCCCAGTACTGTGCTTCAGCTCCCAGCACCCTGCCCCAGTACTGTGCTTCAGCTCCCAGCACCCTGCCCCAGTACTGTGCTTCAGCTCCCACCACCCTGCCCCAGCACCCTGCACCCTGCCCCAGTATGGTGCATTAGCTCCCACCACCCCGCCCCAGTATGGTGCTTTAGCTCCCAGCACCCTGTCCCAGTACTGTGCTTCAGCACCCAGCACCCTGTCCCAGTACTGTGCTTCAGCACCCAGCACTCTGCCCCAGTACTATGCTCGAGCACCCAGCACCCTGCCCCACCACCCTGCCTGTCCTAGCACCCTGCCCTGGCACTCAGCACCCCTCCTGCCCTCGCACCCCCTCCCAGCACCCAGCCCACCCCAGCTCCCAGCGCCCAACCTGCCCAGCACCCCATCCCAGCCCCGAGCTGCCCCTCTCTCCTCCATGCACCCTTCCGCACAGCAGCCCCCAGCCAGCGCCCTGTGCTGCCACCGCCTCGGGCCAAAACCAGCCAAAATTTTACACCCCCGGGGCCGGTTTGCCCGTGACGGGTCCTCAGCCCCCATCCGCCGCCTGCTTTGCATGCAGGATTTTTATGCAGAGCCGGGAAACATCTTCATTTATGGGGGGGGGGGATTTTTATGGGTGCTCTCCAGTTTACAGAAAAATTTAATTCTGAAGTCGTAGCTGGCACCGTGCTGCTTTGGACAAGGAAAGCGCTTCGAGGGTCCTTTGCGAGCGTGTGGTGATTAACGGGGTGGTGATGGGGGGGGCTTGGGCTTGGGACCGGGGACACCGCGGTGTCCGGTGGCTTTGGCCGCGCACCTGGACAAAGAGCCCGTTTGTCTGGGACGCGTGGGAACGCGCGGCCGAAGCCGCCGGGACGGTGAAAAGCGAGCACCCCGACCTGCCGGCGGTGGGGAGCTCTGCCCCGCCAAACCTCCCCCTTGTCTTTTTATCAGCTCTTTATGGCTGGGGTGTGTTTACTCAACGGTATAGACTGGTCTGATGACTGTAATTGCTCAAATCAAATATTAATTGCGAGGTCCCCGTGCGTGCCTGCGGCTGTGGGAGTAGCGGAGCTGTCAGCTGCGCCTGCAGGTCCCAGTTCAACACAAAGCCCTTGTGCGGCTTTAAAAATACCATCTTCCACCATGCTTAGATTTTGATTTACTAATTATCTGAAGTTAAAGGAAGGAAGAGACGGATATAAATATGCTTGTTTCGAAAGGAAGCAAGCGCTCACATCAGAGGGTCTCGTGCTGGAGATAGCCTTGACTCTCTGAAAACTTTTTTTTTTTTTCAATGTTGTTGTTGTTATTTTTGTGCTGGAGCTGCAGAAAGATTTGCTGAAGTTGAGCACTCAGTAGCTAGGGAAAAAAAATAACGGCTTTCTAGAAATGATAAAAAAATCAACCCGTTGATCACGAATGAATAAGCGATGCCCCCTTCGGTTTTGAGCTGCGCTGGGTGTCGGGGCCGGCAGATGCCGAAGCAGAGCCGGGGCCGACTCGTGTGCCGAAAGCCGGGCGCGTGCACGGGGACGGAACCCAGCGAGGACCTAAATTAGCGCTTGACGTAATGCGTCCCCTAAATGTGTTTGCCCGGATCCTCTCCACTTGTTAAATTAGGGATTGTATTAGAGGGAAGGAATGCAGCGGCCGCAGTGCTGGCCCCGGCGGGGGGAGCAGGGATGGTGTTCCCCTGGGAGCTCAGCCCCAGTGCCCACCTCCCCGGGACGGTCAAGACCCACGGATATCTCTGGCTGTTGCCTTCCCTTTCCCCTTGGCTTTTGTCGCCGAGCCAAGCTATACGTATTTAGTTCCTTTTAATCTTCCTGCGTGTCAGCTCTTCCAGCCCTCTCATTATTTTTATGGCTCTTCTTTGAGCTCCTGCCAGTTTATCAGGGTCGGGTTTAGCAGAGCGGGGTGGGACAGGACTCGCTCCTCAGCCTCGTGTGCCTCCTCAATGCCCTCCTTCATCCAGCCTCTGCTGCTGCTTCGTCTCCAGATCCATGAATTTTGCAATTTTTCCACGTTGAAACCCTTTCCCTGCATTTTTAACCTGTCCCTCCCCGTCGTTCCTCTGTCCCTGCCAGTGTTCGTTTCCCTTTTTTTAACAGCTCCCAGCGTTAAAAAAATTATTCGTCTTTTGCAAAGCAGATTTCTTACTGTCAGTTTTAAGGAAATGCCTTCAAAATAAAATTTCCTTGCAGCTCTGGGTTCCCCTATGGACTGCTCCGCTTGCGTATCGTGGGGGGAGGAAGGAAGGGGGGGCTGTGCCTTGGGCAGGGGTTTGCTGGCTCCATCCTTTGGGACAAACCTCCTGTAGACTTCTTCGTGCTGCCAGAGGGCAGGGAAAGCAGATTTCTATGGCCTGCGCAGAGTTTCAGTGAAGTTTAGGGCATCGCTGTGAATTTGCAGCAGACCGGTCCTGCTCTCATTGTAGGATGCTGATAGAAGCTCTTCAACCATTAGTGAGCGGGGGGGAAAAAGCCTGCCCTCCTCCCAGCAGCAAGGAGAGCTTGGGAAAGGGAAAATCTAGATTTACATTAGTATTTTCTGATGTCTGTAGGAGAAAATGATCGCAATAAATAGCCCTTTGCCTTGGAGAGGGCTGGGGTGCGTGGGGGATGCGTGTTGGGGTACCATGCTCAGAGCAGGAACTCCAGAAGGTTTTTCGTCCCTAATTGCAAGGCTGCAGGTATCAGTAAATCTTGTCGACTCGGTCCTTGACTGCGCAGAGTGGCTGCGGTCGGACTATTTGGGAATAGGCAATTAAAATCTGTCACTAATGCAGGCAGGGATTGGAAGAAACCCAAGCAGCAGATAGGGATTCTGGTTACTCAAGTGAATTGCAATGACCTGTTCGCTCCCCTGTTATTTATCACCGCACTGGATTAAGCCACTTTGTTAATTGAGCTGTGCCGTGTGCTTGGCAGAGTCATCTCTGAAAAATAGACAAAAAACTGCTGAGGTTTTAAGAGCAGTAGTATTTAGATGGTCCGTGCGGGTTGGGGTCTGTACTGGAAACTCCTGGTGCTCACCCAGGGTTTTTTAGGAATTTTGCCACTATTGACTTACAAACAAAAAAATGAGGCTTAAAATCACTGGGACCAGAGGAAGGAAGGAAGTGAACGCAAGTTATTGTTGTTGTCAACTTAAGGCTGTTTTAAATACATGCAAGAAAAAAAACCATGCTTTTTTGAAATGCACTTGGGAGGAGCTTTGTGGGATATATGTTAAACACAGGATTGTGTTTGGGGGATGCTCTGTATGGTAGTGGGAGTAAAAGAAGAGCTGACAAACAGGGAAGGGGGACAAATGGTGGCTGGCAGAGGAATGGTTTAAGACAGATGACCTAAATGTGCAGCGAGCAGACTCAGAAAGTCCATGGATAGGAGTTTTGCAATGGAAATGCAGATTTCTCTCTAGGTGTCTTTGACAGGCAGTACGTGTGTGGCAGCTGGCTCCAGCTGCAGGGGCTCGCTGGGAGCACCGGGGGAGGACTGAGCACCTTTAGGGGTTTGTACCTGAAGAAAAGAGATAAGTGAATGAAAAAAAAAAAAAACCAAACCAGCTGGGTTTGGAATTACGGCAGTCCTTCTAGACCAAAAGTCGTTAACGCTTGCTGCATCGCCCAGCCAAGGCAGGAGGATGGCTCGAGGTGCTGCCCCGCGGCGTGGTGGCATCCCCATTTTATTGAGCCAGGATGGATGCGCAGGCTGCGCCGGGGATAAACGCCCCAGGGGATAAACGTCAAAGCAAGCCCCTTGCCCTCCACAGAGAGTGGCTGATAACGGCAGGCAGTGATGACATCTTCTAAGGCCTTGGGTGTTTTTGTGAATCACTTCTTCGATAAGGGTTTGGGCAACTGGTTTAAACTCCATTGTTCCCCTTGGCAGCTCCTCCACTATCTCCTCTTTATCACTTGGGAGGAGGTGGGATGTCACCTGAGGACTGGCGCAGGAGTTGTCACATGCAAAGTGTTTTGTTTTAGGTGACATAGCACCTCATAGCACATCAAGCTCGCTCTTTTGCTGGTTTTAGCCTGCAAATGTGTCTGGGATTCACCCCAGGGGCTCTGTTCACCATCAGATGGACTCTGCCCATGTTTCCTTGCCAATGACTTCAGCTGTACTCTTTGCAAGATCTATTGAAAGTATTAGTGTTCTCCCTGTAAACTCTCTTTTTCTTAATGAACCCCTTAAAGGGTTATGAATAAAACACCAAGAAAGTGCAGCGTCATTGATTTCCCCAGGTTTGCGTTTGAGGTTTTGCAGTGCTTATAAATGCTCCGAGCCGTCGTGAGACTTGCTGGGGAAATACTTTGCCTTGAAACTGGAATGAACTCTGAAAGAGCTTAAGGCTGTGTAAGAGAAATGCAGAGTCCTTGCCCCAGCCCATTTCTGTTGCAAACACAAGGCAGGATGAGTCTGCAGTGCTGTCTTGCAGGTGACTTGCTCCTTTTGCTTTGGACTTCTCCAAGGAGACTTGGGTAGGGGCTCACTAGGTGACCAGGTGTGCTTTGCTGTTAGAGGAGGCAAGAGAAATGGTTGGAGGCTAAAGAGAAATAAAGGAAGGGTTTTTACTGTAGCCACGCTTTCCAAAAATACTTATCTGAGCATCAGCGCTTGGTGCCTGGAGTACAGTCGCCAGGATGACAGCCGAGCATCTTCATTTGCAAGATCTGCAGATACTCGTCTGGCCGTCAGTCGTCGGTCGAGACGAGAAGGATGTTTTGCTTCAAAATCAGCTCTCGGTCACTCTTCAGTATTGCTTTTCAAGTGCGTGGCGTTCACGAGAGGACTCTGAGTGCCATTTAATACGCCGGGAGGCTTGCGAGAAGCTGTTTGTATTCCCTTTGAGGCGGGGTGGTGAGTGGTTGTCTCAAATAACGTGATAAATGGTGGCGGTGTTTGCTGCCGAGGGCAGCTCGGGCTGCTGCGGTTTGGGCAGGCAGGAGTCCTCCGACGTTCCGCACTGACCCCGCTCCAAATTTCCCTGGGAAACCTCATCCCAGGCTTTTAAACAGCAAAACATGCCTATCCAGCGGGAGGTGGGATGGTGAGCACAGAGGCTGGGGGGGGTGGATCTGGCATGCTGCTGAGCACAGAAGTCCTCCTGCTCCAGAAACAGGCAGGGTTTTGGGGCATTTTGAGGCAAAAGTGGTACCCTGGAGGCTGCCGGTTGCTGCCCAGCAGAGATGCTCCAGGCACAGATGCTGCCGCTTCAGCAGCATCTTCAAGGAGACCAACGGAGCTGCTAATGCACCACGCATTTACGTATTGCCACTTGATTAATATCTTTGCTAGTGACCTGTGCTGAATCCTTGTCCTCTGAATAACACATTTTTAATGACATTTAAGTGAGAATATGCAAGTGCCTATTAACACAGACACTCTCCGGCCATGCGCATTGATCCGTGCGGGGCTGGCCTTTTACTTTACATCCAGCTTTTGACTCCAGGAAGCTTCTACGCAGGCTCACGCCAAATTGCAGGATCATGGCTCAAATAATGTTCTCTTTGTTAGCCTAAGTGGAATATTCATCTGAACTGCCAATGACCAGAGGAATTTGGGGTGGGGGGTAGGTAAAAACCATGCACAGGCAGCTCCAAGCTGCAGTCAGGGCAATTAATATGTCTACCCAGAGTGGCGATGACTCTTTGGAAGCGCCCCCCCCCCCCGAATTTGAATTTTAAAATTTTTTTTTTAGTTGGTTCTTTTTTTTTTTTTTTTTTTAATCCTTTCACTACGAGCCATCTGCTTTGGCTTGAAAGAGCCCGGCCGATGACACAGATCCTGGTCGGAGGGGGAAGAGAGCGGGGCAGGAGGCGGCGGCGGCGTTCCCGCGAATACCAGAGCCTGGGTTTGTTGTACCACAGACAGGAAATTGTTGGGTTTGCTGCTCCCACCCAGCCCAAATCAGTAGTTTCCTCTTCCAGCTCCGTCAGGTTTCGATATGACGTAAGGCGCATGGGGAAGCCGGCGTGGGGAGCTGCACTCACGTCACTCTTGCAGACCAGGTGGGATCTTGGAGACTTCCAATTTTGGGTAAAACGTGACTCAGTTTGGACAACAGGTTGAGAACAGCGTTGGGAGGGGGTGGGCGTAAGCAAACAGGCACGCCAACAGTTGCATAAACCTTCCCCTTTATAATTTCAGGTGGTTTTTAGCTTGCAAAGCAACTAGACAGCAACCAAAAATTCATCTTGCCAATTACTAGATTTTAAATCTCTTACCAGCTGATTATACATGTTTGGTGGCTGTTTGCTGGTTTTTTCCCCTCCTCCCTGCAGGCATATGTACTTTTGGAAGGGTTAATTGCCGAAACTCCAAATTCAATTAGAAAGTCTGCATTTTATGAAATTGCCTGGAAGGAGCTATATCGCTGTCTTGCTGAGCTTCCCTTCCTTGCTGATAATACACAGAGCTTTGCTTGACACGACGTCCTGTTTGAGAGCTGTCTGCAGCAGAAATTGTCCTTGCTGCCACCCCCCATGTCCTGCTCTACAGCTTTTGTGCCTGAGCTTGGTTGTGTGATGGGTGAGATGGATCCAAGCTCAAGGTTAAAGGTCTTAAAGCCCTTTAAAGGTGTGTTGCGTGCATCAACGAGCTTGGGCTAACTGATGCAGAAATAAATAAGAAAAATGGTGGGGTTTCATCCCCTCCCCGTGGCATCTCCCCGTGGCTCTGCAAAGGAGCTAGAGCAGAGACCAGCTTCACCCCAAATCTTGCTTTGCCCCAGGAGGTCATCCCAAAAAGTGCGCAAGGGAAGGCTGGTGGCACGAGGAGGACTTTTGGGTGCTGTTACTGCCGGGGAGGGATGAGGCTCCCTTCCTTTATCCTCTGCCCGGAGGGATGCACTTTGGGTGAAACCTGGAAGGTTTGGTGTCTTTCTCCTTCAGACCAGGATCCCACCCGGTCTGCAAGAGAGGGACCAACACCAGCTCACAGGTTTGGTGTGGGATGAGGCTGCCCGAGGCATCGCAACAGTTACAAACCTCGCTTTCCAGGGGTTTAAGCTTTTATCAGAGAATAACCGTCGTTAAGGCACGCTTGGGGAATTGCCTGGTGAGGCTGAAGCTTCAGGTGAGAAGTTGGGAATTCAGGATTGCCTGTTCGGTCCTCCTTTATCCCGCTGTACGCATCCATCCCGCCGAACGACCTCTGGCTCTGTTATCAGGTGTCTTTTTGGCAGGGACCAGCTCTTTTTTGCCTTGCATGTTCATTGGGGATGAGTCAGGATTGCAGGCTGCTGGAACCATCACCCTGGGGCACTTTTTCTTTTTGGTGAGAGAAGGGCAGTGTGATACAGGGCTGGAGGGTGAGGGAGCGCCTGGGCTGGTAGTCAAGGCAGTTGAGTGCTCCCTGGAGAAGTGGTTTTCCTTCCTTCCTTCCTTCCTTCCTCTGCTGCTGTGTTTCTGTCCGATGCTTCCTATTTTGTGCTGGATGAATCATGGAAACCGCAGTCCTTAATTGAGTTTTCTGGCGTTTCTCGTGATTCCATGGGAGGCAGGGAGCAGCCAGTGAAAGCCTCCTCTGGAGGGGTGCTTGATGACTGGGGGGAAACACTCAGCAAAATCAGGTTGTAAAGAACCTGTTTTAAATAAAATAAAATAAAAAATAAAAAAATCCACCCTTGCTTTCCTTTATTCCCTCCCATAGAAAAATGAGCAAGCCAAATTGCTCCGGGGTGCTGATGCAAGGATTTAAAGCAAGTCTGCACTGCATTTACAGAAAAGACCTTCCTGAGCTGATCGGTGCTTATTAGCATGGGGGTGTTGGGGAGCCAAGGTGGCCCTGGCTTTCGGCCCCTCCAGAGAGTTTCCTGACGTTTCAGCTGGGTTCAGCGTGGCTGCAAAACTGCTTTCCCTGCTCAGGGGTTTAAACAGGGTTGGGTATGGCTGTACTTCACAGGGGAGCAGCTCAGAGAAAGCCATAGACCTCCAGATGCAATAGATGCTGAGAAATAAAACAGATTTTATTTTATATATATATGTATAATAAACTTATGCATAAAACCATAATAAATGTACGTAGGTACCTCTAGGGCAAACACCATATGCTTGGTTCACAGCTTGTGGTACAGATTGCCCGTGCCTCTTGCATTTGTGGGATAGCATCAGAGGTGTAAAGCAAATTTAAAGGGGGTTTTGCTGTTCTTTCTGCAGGTGAGTGGCATCTGTTCAGGGCAAAGGTGCTTGTCAGTGTGGCCGGCACTGAGATAAATCATTTCAGCCCTAGGAGGAGGAGGAGTATTTGTGTTTCAGTACTAGCAGTGCAAGTACTAGATACTGCTGTGGCATCTTAATGAATTAAATTTCCAAGTGCTAGTTGAGTAATCCTATTAACACTGAAAAGAGCTTCCTTCCTAGAGTTTACCTTAGAAAAAAAGTAACTTTCAGGCTTGTCAGGATTTGCTCTTCTCCCTGAAGCCTGCGTGCGGACCTGGCTCCGGCAGAGATGCTAGAAAGCTCAGCATCCCACGGATCGAGCGGCTCGAGCGTGGAGGAGCAAAGCCTTGCGCTGCCAGGAGCAGCGTTTCGGGGGGCATTTGGGTTCGGTGTATCAGCCTCGTGCTTTTGCAAAGATGCTCATTGATGGCGTGGGCTTGTAACATGTCCCTGCTCCGCACGTGGATTATAAAACAGAACTAGTGATTTAGAAACGAAGCGGTAAAATTTCACAGGGGCCGTGCCTCATTGCTGGGCTGTGTAGGCGGTGGGTTCTTCAGGGGAGGGTGGTGGTTTCGAGCAAAAAAAAAGATTGACCGCTGCATTTTTTTTGTCACCTCTTCGGTCCTTCAGTTCGCATCCCTGCCCCGTCGAGACGTGGGCTTGCCCTTGTAAACCTCACTTACAAACCCCATAAAAGGACACTTCTTTTTCCAGCAGTGCAGCAGCACGTTCCCTCATTAGCAGAAGACGCTCCATAATTTTTCTGAGCAAGGACACATTGCACATCTGCATTCAGCGTTGTGTCCTGATGTGCTGAGTGTCCTCCATGGGTTTTGTTTGGTTTTTTTTTTCTCCTCCTTTTTTTCATTGCTCTTGAATAGCTCTCTGCGACTACACGGCGTGCTTTGACGTCAGGATTTCGCAGCAGTGAACCATGCGTGTCCCCTGGCACGCTGGGACAAGAGGGAGGTCTCCTGCGCTCGGTCGCGCTCACGGGAATCACAGCGTTGGGAACAAGGCTGCTTTTGTCTGCTTTTTTTTTTTTTTTTTTTTTAACAAGTCAAACTATTTTTCCATGCAAGAAATGTTCTTCTTAGATTTAAATTCCAGCACAGGTCCACCCTGTTTTGGACACCTCTGTGGGTATGTGTAGATGTTCTCCTGAACATTTGTTCGCCTGAAAACAAAGTAGTGGTGATAGTTGCCCTTGGTGGTAAATAGGGGAGAATTGGGAAATAGGGGAGAATTCGAGGTACTACTTTGCATTCACCAGTGGGTAAAAGCCCTTCCACAGGTGGTTGCTGCAGAGTGGCTGCTGTACACTATATTTTTCATAGCATGTGTCAGATACATATGGGGCATGCGATTAAAACCCCCTATTAAGTCTCATTAGTACCAAGAGCATCAGATTGCCATGGCTACAGCTTTATTACAGCAGTCTGATAATAATTTTATAGGATGTTTATCTCCGTGTTTCAAAGTATAATTTTTCAAGTGTCGTGACCAGAGGCTGGAAGGACTTTTGTTCCATTCTGAACTTTGCTCTGCAATTAAATCCCCGTTGGGGAGTGGAGGGGAGTCTACTCCAGTGCGCACCATACCCCAAAAGACTTAAATCTGCACTAAAATATAGATTCTGCCCCAAGGCAGCAATCCTGTCGCACAGCAAAACACATCAGCATTTCTGTTGGACTCAAAATAAATGAAAACAGCTCTGTTTTTAATTTTTTTTTCCATAATTGTCCTAGAAGGAGTGGCTTTGGCATGCTTAAAGGAATCTGGGTTTAAAGAGGTTGGTGCAAGCAGCAAGGAGGCTATGTCCCATCCCTCCCCGTAGGGAGCAATGTGTTCAGCTATACAGATTTATGTCTATGTGTGTATATACATATACATAGCTGTGTGTTTATATATTTTTATATATATAAGTATAAAAATATATATATATTTTAAAAAATCTGGCTTTTTTTTTTTTTTTTTTTTTTTGCGCCTTAATTTGACCACAACAACATTAGCCCAAAATGAGCTGGTCAGCTCGCTGGGATTGTAGGGTCACAGAGCAGCCTGGGCACATCTATCTCATGAAATCCCAGTCCCTGCACTGATTGGGAGGATCTTTCAAAAGCAAGCAATGATCTTGCAGACGTCCGAAGCAAACCGCGTGGGTCTGGATCCGATCCGCTGAGATGCAGAAGCTGATCCCTGCACCAGCGTCTGCAGGTGGGGGAAGGAAACACAGCAGTGTTTAATGGTTCTATCAGTAGTTTCTGAAAAGTCAATAATATTAATGACCACGAGAGCAGGTGCTGGCTGGAGCGGGACCTTCAGCAGCGTTCTTGGCTGTAAAATGCTTCTTTATTCTTGCCCTTCCCCAGCTCCTCTGTCCTGCTCCATGCACCGGATTAGATGTTTTTTGGTACTTCTGAATGTTTTGGGAACATTTGCAAAATTCTCTGATTTTTTTTAGTGATGTGAAGATACGCCTTCAGACCTCATTGACACATACAGCTTGATAGTACGTGGAAAAGGAAAACCTACCAAAGCAACCACAAGAGGTTATGTGCAAGGATTTTTGGTGGTGTTTTTTTATTTTTCCTCCCCTCTTTTTTACTTGTAGTCTTAAATTGCCCTCCTTTTCAAGTTTTTAAATACTTCTGCCTTGCTTTCCGTGCACGGTGGCCATGCGGTGCATCCCGAGGGGACAGGAGAGCAGAGGAGAGGGTGCATCCCTTCCCAGCAAGCTGGCCCAGGACACACGAGGCACTCCCCAGCTATTTATTGCTGGAGGTCTCTTTTCCTTTGAAGGAGTTTTTCTTCTCCACTGGCTTCCCAAGAGGGGTGTGGAACCAGCCAACACCCAGCCTCTGGCTTGGAGAGCCCCTGGCCGCTCCTTGGGGCTTGCGAGCCCTGGATTAATGTGTTATCAGCAGGTATTTGAGTTTAAAGGTATTTTAATCTCCCAACTGCCTTTCAAGCTGCCTGCAGTCAGGGTTTTAAACATGCTGTCCCCATCTATTTTTTTCAGTAAAGTGTGTATTGCATATTACTTTAAAAAAAAAAGAAATGCAACCCACTTTTTTTTCCTTCCATCCTTATAAAAACCCTCGAACAATTTCAGCCCATCTGCACCAAACTCATTGAAAAGCTGGAAAGTTGGGGGTTTTTTTCCTCAGTAGATTACCAAGTACAAAAATCACTTTTTGCAAGAGGAAATGCTTGGTCTGTGAGTTGGTTTCAGACCTTGCACTGTATCTTTTATGTATAGCATTTATATATATGTGTGTGTGTGTATAAACGTGTGTGTATATATGACACATACATGTCTATATAAATATTTTATATATGCATATATTTTATATATATGTGTATATATATGATGTAAGTGTGTATATATGTGCGTTTATATGCATAATATATTTTTTTATATATATATGGAGCAATTTGAGGTATTGTGTGGGTAGTGGAAAGGCGTTTTGCTTCCTCAACTTCCGAAGCGTGACTAGACCAGAGCAAGAATAATCATCGTTAAAGGCACCCCTGCTGCACACTCACCACTGGGGAAGAGCCAGGACCGGGGAGGGCTGCTGTGCTAATTCTGCTCGTATGGAAAAACAACCAGTGGGATGGATGGGCTTTGGTTCTGCTGTGTTTTGTACCAGAGGAGGATGGTCCTTCCATATTGCTCCCCTGGGAGGGCTGAAGACTTGAATCTGTTGCTCTAAAAACCGTGACTTATAATTAAGAAATGAACCGAAACCTCTGCTTTGGCTGCATCCGCTGCCCCTCCTAAGGTGAAGAGTATCGCAGGGAAACCAGCTTCAGCTGCAAATCTTTGTTTCCAAAAATCAAACAAAAAGCGACAATGCAAACCAGACAGGCTTGCAGAAGTTCCCTGCGTACCTACTCAAGCTTATGCAGGAGCTTTTTAATAATCTGCCTCCAATGTTAAGGTGATGGAGGAGTTTGTAGGCTCTTTGCTGTCTGATGGATTTAATCAGGGATGTGTGTGTGAAAGGGGATCTGGTGCTACCCCGCAGGAGCCTTTCCCAGAGGTGGAGACCACCACTGCTGGAGTTGCCTGCTCTCCAAATATCCATCTAGTAGGGTTTAACCGTGTGCTGGGGTTGGGGCGGGGAAAAAGAGGTTTATTTGGTTGTATCAGGGCTCCATTGTCCTGAGCGGTGCACGGAAGGAGAGCCCATCTGCAATAGGGGATATCCCGAAATAACAAGGCAAATACAGTGTTTATGTAACGCCGGAGACTTGTATACTATTGCTAGTAAGTCATAAGCTCGCACAGAGAGCCTGCCAAGTAATGATTCTGAAGAAAGGAGGTTCAACAGCTGCTGCAGAAGCAGAGCGGAAAAGGGACTTTTAAAATCCACGGATCGGCAGAGGGAAAGCATTTGGAGCAGCCGGCTCCTGGGATAAGGGGGCCGTCAAGCAGAATGGATGGGGCTCCCTCGATCTGCTTTGTACTTCACCAAAATTCAGCTTTGTTGCTTAAATGGTAATTGTGTATGTGTGTATCTGTGCCATAGCAAGCCCAGAACTAAAATACGCTTTGTATGCATCTCAATTAAGACTTCCTTTCTGCTACTTGAATTCTAGATGTGAATTTAGTGGTAGCTGTGGGAATAAAAGTCTGCAATTGTAATTACGCTGGACAAGCTGGTGTGAGGTGACAGCGGTCAGGCACCAGCGTGAATTGAAAGCTAAGGATGTTTAAGGTTTAAAACACTTTATTGAGCAGCCCTTCACCTCGTCTCATAATGCTCTGTCCTCACAGAGGTCTCTGCAGCCATCTGGGTGATTTAAGACGCCTCTTGCATTTGCAGGACCGTCTGAACAGCTTTTCAAGGTGAACAGCAAGCTTGCTCCGTGGGTTTTGCTGTACAAAATGTCCTCAGCATCACCCGTGCCGCCTCTCTGCCTCTTGGCACGGGTTTGGGAGGCAAATGCAAAACCAGGATCTTCCTCAAAAAAAACCCACAGCCGGGTGTCCCAGCCCTGCCGGGCTCCCAGCCGCTGAGGTTTCGGTTCAGGCTGTGCGAGGAGGTGGAGGAAGCGGGGAGCGGGGATTATTTTTGATGCCGGGAAGGAAGCGCCGTGCTTCCCTTTCCCGTGGGTGCTGCTGCTGGGTTTGGGCTCCCGGAGCTCCCTGTCCCCAACCCGTGCTCCAGCTGATGCTGACAGCTCCAGTCTCCACATCTCCGCAGATTTCACCTGGCGGGTTCCTTGCCTGGAAGGGGAGCGTCGGTGGCAAGGATTTGCTCTGACCCTAGCAGATGTGTGCAGCTCATTTCCAGGGATCCCTCTGTGCTCTCCTTTGCCCGAGATGACTATGGTGGCAGGATGCTTTTTTATTGCACCGAGGACACCAAAGTCCTGGTGGCTCTGGCGTTCTCTCCTCCCGCCGTGCCATAAGCAGGAATCAGCCTGATTTAGACTAATATGGGTGGATTTTCCCATCCCGCTGAACAAGCCTGTTTCTTTTCCTGTTTGCTTTGAGATGCTGATGAACACTTGCCGGCTCTGACCGTTTCTGCTTCTTTGTGTGACAGCATTGCCGTAAGGCTGGTACCCTTCGTGGCTGGAAATGGCAGCTGAGGGATGTGCAAGGAGCATTTAACAGCTCGGAGGAGCTTCTGGATCTGCAAACGGCTCCGCTAAGATTTGCAGCGTGGTTTTGGACCTGTAGTAACCTTTTGAATTCGAGGTCTGGGATCTCTAAAATGAGTTTGCAGGGCTTGGAGACCTACCAGGGCTCTGATAAATATGAAACGGCCGGTCCTGCGACCGACAGTAGGAAATAGGAAAAGACTGAGCCGAAATAATAAGCCTTGTCCTAAAGCTGTAACCCCGACAAATCAGTAACTCGTGAGTTGGGACCCTGGTGAAGATTTATAAACCTTTGATCAGATTTAACCAGGTGGTTGGCATTCCCCAGTGTGCAAGGATTGCTCCAAGCCCTGGGTCGCACCCGCTGCCTTGCAAAGCACCAAAGGTTTCTTGTCAGCGTGTTAGTGTTAAACTCAACATCGCAAGTCAGCTGCTAAACATTTGCCAAGCTCTTTTATATATAACTACCCCGTGGGGCAGCCACAAACCTTTACCTTTTTGGCCATAGCCAACATCTCACTGTTAATTCAAAGTGTTAATTACTCTCAGGCCGCAAGACGATGCTGTGCATATTCGTGCCATGGCCTGAAAGGTTAATCTGCAGCGTAAACCCAAATCCCCTTCTGTTACTGATTCAAAATGCCTTTTTTTTTTTTTTACCTCCCCCCCAGACTTGCAGTGCCAATTTGTTCAGCTTTCAGTAGGGCAGAAGTTGGACTTCATTACCAGAGTCCATTGTAATGATTTCTCAGATTTTTTTGAGAGTAGCCAAGGCTTGTGCAAGTTTGCATGCTTTTCTATATTTGGTTTTGTTTAATTTGATTGTACAAAGCTGTTGAAAAGTCTAGCTGAACATTTCCACTTTCTGGCTGCATGATTATGCCGTTAGACCAGGAGTTCAAAGGAAAAAAAGCTTCTGCTGGTTTTTCTCAGTAACCCTGAGATCGAGATCCCATTTTCAGATAGGGACAGAAAAAAGTTTGTTTGTCAAGCTGTTCTTATTTTGATTAAATTCAGATGCGGCTCGTAGGGATAGTCTTCCTGATGTCTGTCCTGTAGTGTGTTCCTCGGTACCTTCAGGCTGTTTAGCTGGTGTGTCTGCTGGGTTTGCCCCCGGCTTTCTGGTTGGTGCCCTGCGATGCATGAGCATCGCTGCCGAAGGATGGAGAAAGGACCCGTTGCGATAAATGTCAGCTGGCAGTTTTAATTTGGTTTAAACTGATGGTTCATGTTGGGAATCCAGGATCACAGGAGGATCTGGAGCTGAAAACTGAATTATTATATTAGTGGTGCTTTAACCTGGAAAGTGCTTTGCTTTCAAGCTTCTTTTTTCTTATGAAAATTAAAATAATCCTCATAGAAAGTCCATAAGCTCAAAATTTATTGGTAATTCTATCATTTGCAATATCGAGTGCAGAAGTGTCCCTGTGACTTGTCCTGCAGCCTCTTGAGGTTCTCGCGTGCTTGCCCAGATGACATCCTGCGGAAACATTTGGTTTTTCCTTTGAAATGAGAGCTTTGGCTGCCGCCGTCGATGCTGACACACCCCCCGGTCAGTATTTTTGGAGATGGAGGGTTTAGGCTAAGCAGAGCTTTGCAAAATGCAGCTGCAGTGCTTGGATCATACCCCCCCTCCTCTCCTTCCCTTTCTCCTGCATGGTGGGGGGACATTGCACCCTTAACGCTGGCTGGTGGTTGTCGGAGTGGAAGATGCTCTGCAGGAATGGCAGGGGGCTGCGGGGAGAGCAGGGCAGGTGTTAGCGAAAAATATTCCAGGTGTTAGGGAACATACTGCACAGTGGCTGTCTTTTGGAGTTATCACCATGCTTTGGTTCCCCAAACGCTGCCCAACTTGGACGTGACTTTCAAAGACCCCATGATTGCATCCCTGCTGGAAGGAGACGTGGCTGTTGGGTTTCGCACTGTTGTTACTTCGGGAAATAACTTTTAGTTTCATTTGGGAATTTTCCAGTTTTGTTTGTAGAAAGACCTGGAGAAGACACGGTATTTCTATTTAATTCTTCTTGCAAACCTCCTTCTAGTTCTGCTTCCCTTGTGTGCCAAGGTGGCTTGACTCGCCTTCGGGTAGTGCAGATGTCCTACGTGGTGGGGACGGGGAAACCCAAGAATTGATAGTTAACCTAAAAAGCTGTGCAAAATCCCTCCCGGGGAAGGTGTCGGGTCGTTCGTGACCCCCTTGGCTTCACGCTTGGCATTGCTGTCGGGCTGAGTGATCCACGGACACGTTGTGTCTCATCCTTGTTCTTCTTGGGTTCTTTCCTACTTTTATCTCTGCGGTGGCTTCTAGATGCTATTGAGTACAAGCAATTATTTGTATCTGAAAAGGGCTGTCAGCGGTTTTGGATCAATAGTCGCTTCTCAGTGAAACGCATTTAAACTTCTGCTCTTGTCTTTTGAAGGCTAATTCTGGTCCCGGTTTTAACTGGTAAAATGGTTTCTTTGTTCCAGATGTCAAGAAAGACTGGTCAGATCATGCGCTGTGGTGGGAAAAGAAGAAAACTTGGCTCCTTAAAACGCACTGGACGTTGGACAAATACGGGATACAGGCTGATGCCAAGCTCCAGTTCACACCTCAGCACAAGCTGCTTCGCCTTCAGCTGCCCAACATGAAGTACGTCAAGGTGAAAGTCAACTTCTCGGACAGGGTCTTCAAGGCGGTTTCTGACATCTGCAAAACGTTCAGTAAGTAGTGAGTGCCGAAAGCTGCCGGTGGGGAGGTTGTTATTTGGTTTGGCTCCGGCGTCTCCTTTGGTGCATGTGCTCGTCTCATAAATTTACTAAATCACTGGTATTTTCTGGCTTCAAACACCCAACAGTCACTTCGGCATCAAGCAGCCTGGATGTCCGCTCTTTTTCCCTTGCAAATCTAACCTTTTTTTGTGCAAATACCTAAATAATGGGACCGAAACATAAGAAGAAATGTATTTTCTGTGCTGAATTCTGTTTCATAGCAAAGCTGTTCTCAGTTTTGTCTTAGGCAAGGCGGTAGCAGCCCTGCTTTATGTTAAAGCTGCTGGTGTTGGGTCGTAATTTTTTTTTGCAAATTTATGTGCTAGATGAAAAACAAACCCTGAAATAGGAAACCTGCCAGCTCCGTGGGTTCTCTTCCAGTGGAAAATCATATTAGAGATTAAGTGATGATGCTTCACTGTAAAACTGTCTGGTGGAGGGAAGGAACCGAGTCTCCCTCTCTCCTCCCCAACTCCTCTTTGCGATCCTTTCTCTTGTTGAGAAGAAGCCCTAGAAGAAAGGATGGATCATTTCCTACTACGTACGCAGGGCTTGTCCCAGGCTGCTGCTTTTGTGCATCACTTTCTACCCATCTTCACAAATTTCTTATCCCAGAAGCTGGTGCTTCTCTCTCCCCCCCGACAAAAAAACCCAGGACACGGTAACTTCGCTCCGAGGAACTCAAATAAGCACTCGGCATGGCTCCGTACCGGTGTCCTTCCCGCTTGCTCCCCTCCAAAAGGAGCCTGCAACCCGACCTCGGCCATAGTAAATCTATTTCTGGTCTCAAAAAGCAGCTAGGGTTTCTCTTGGCTGACCCAGTTATTTCGTGAGGCAGAAAGAGCTCAGCCATGCGTGTGGTGTTACGGCGTGGCCTCCGGCGCATCTGTGGTTAGGTCGGTGTATATAGCTGATTATGAATTTTTTGCTATTTCTTTCCTGTTTTTTTTTTTTTTAAACACAAATATTGGGCAATTTCTCCTTAAAATAGAAAAGGCTTAGCCAGCATTATTTCCCAGTTGATTTTGCTTCCCCCCTGCCTCCCATTGCCATTTTTAATGCTAGACAGAGAGGTCAAAAGCATCATCTTGGTTGCTGATGAATCTTTCTAGCAGTGAGTCACATCAGGAAATTCTGATACAGTTAATCACGTAATGAGATCTCTCACTGACGCTGCCGAGCAGTCAAAACCTTACATGGGCCTGAAGCAGCTATTTATTCAGCTCCAGGACTCTCAGTGTATTTATGAACAAACCAGCAGAATAATGCTAACATTTAAAGATGTGGAAGGGGAAAAAGCGGCTCAGATAGCTGCAGCCCAGCTGTGGTAGGAGCTCTCTGCATCAGGCAGGGGGGACACATCTGTTGAGGGTGGTTCTGACTTTCCTTCCATGGCATCCAACGTACCGAAATAAACGTTCCTGATTTTGGTGAAAGCAGGATTTTTGCTGGAAACTTCACTCTCCTTTTAGTGACTCTTACCAGCCTGAGCGGTTTGAGAACGGATGGAAACTACGTGGCCGAATACAGCAATTAAATCTTGTTTAGCCCTTGTCTTTGTGTTTACTGGGGGCCAGATGTTCAGCAGAGCTACGGGAAGACGGTCCCATCGGCTCAGCATCGGCTTGAGGGTAGAGGGGATCGGGATGCAGGGAGATGGCAGTGCTGGAGCTGGGGGGGCTGGAATACTCTTGCCTGGACCGCAGAGGTATTTGGACACCTGTATAATATACAGGTGTATATACTATTTTCATATAGTATATACTATTTTATTTTATATATAATATAATATCTAATATATCTTAACATATATATTTAATATATATAATATATGTGTATATTATCTATATTTTATATATATAAAATACGTGTCCAAATACCACTATTTTCTTCTTTTATGTATACATGTGTGTGTGTGTGTGTGTGTGTATATAAAATATGGGTGTCCAAATGCCTCTGTGGTCCACGGAAGAGCTTCCCAGTGGGAACACATATATGTGGTTTGGTGCCTGCCCCAAGGAGGTCTTGCTTCATAGATATATACGATGCAAAAGCCCCTTGGGGCAAACGCCAAACCCCTCCATGCAAATCCCGGTCACCGCCTGTCCTTTTCTTCCTCTGCGTGTGACCTCGGTGCTGTGCCGTGGGTCAGAGACGTCCTCAAGCGCGGGGTCCTGGAGCCGAGCAATGACGATGGAGGCAGGAGCTAATCTCGGCCGGGAGGTCATGCGCTTGCCGGGTGAGAGGGGCTGCTGCTTTCTACCACGCAAAATCATCCCAGGGGTGTCATGCTGAGTTTGCACAGGGCGTTTCATTCCTGGAAGGCGTGGGGGATATCTGTCCGCACCTCGGTGCCCGCCAAAAATTCGAGCGGCTGTAGGGTGATGGGGTCATCCTGGCTTGGGGAGCTTGCATTTTCCTTTTTCTCCAACACGGCCCTCTCTTGGGGTCTTGCAGACCGTGCTATAACACTTTCCCAACCTGCCTGTTTCCCTCTGGTTTTTTTCCCCCCCAGGTTAGTGTCTATGCTGCCCTATTTTTCTCCATTACCTTTTCCTGCCCTCCGCAGCATCTCTGCACAGGTTAGCTGCAGAGAGCACTTGTACCCTGTATTAATGATGCTAATTGTCTCCCCAAGGAAAACTGAGTAGATAATTCAAAGCAGAAGGGGAAAGAAATAGTCCCTGCTCTAACAGCATAGCTCTTGTCTCTGCAAATCCCTTGATTTTTAAAGTTAGGGTCCAGTGTGGCTTGGACCAATGTCCAGCTGACAGAACTGTGCTTGTGAGTTGCTCATATTTTGGCTATAACTGTTTGCTGTCTTTGCCCCTGGAGCATTTAATTACACACTTCAGTAATTTTAGCATATGGCATGATTAATGAGTAATTTAAGTAATTCCTCATGTTGCCAGGACTCTAGCTGGTTGCATTTATAAAATCCTCTATACGCAAGCAAGAACACACTTGGGTGAGTTATTTAGGGTTGTGCCTTTTCTTATATTCCCTTTAAATTGTACCCAGAGGTGTCCCCATTGCAGCATGTGGTTGCTTTTTAAAGAAGAGTCTGTTCTTGTGCAGAGTGAAGTTTTTGCAAAGGGCAGCTCTCACCACCGGCCGGGTCGCAGCTCCCGGGGGGCAGCCCGGAGGTGGCTGTGGGAAGATGCTGGAGCCGCTCGTACATCCCTCGCTTTCTTGGAGGTCATGCGAAGCTGGAAAAAAACACGGTCTCATTCCCAGTTGCTGGATTGCAGCCCCTCAATTCCCACAGCAAGCGATCGGGAGGGTTAACGGCACGGATTGACCCTGCCTGCGGTGGGAGCAGGCAGGAGCAGGCAGGAGGAGAGGAGTAGGGTGGTGGATGGGATGGGCAGCCCTCGCCCGAAGGGTGGCCTGGAAGCCTGCCCGGGAGCAGCTGCTGGCAGGCAACGCCGTCCTGAAGGGCCAGCTTTGATCTGCAATTAAAGACCAGAGAAAGAGAAAGTAAAACTTCACTTTTTTTTTTTTTTTTTTTTTTTTTTCTCTTGGGGCGGCACAGGTTTTATGCTACATGCCTGACCGGCAGCGGGACGCGGAGGTTGGGATGGGGTGCTGCCTGCGGGGCTCATGCATTCCCCCCTCCTCTTATCGTCCCACTGGGGAGATATTGCTGCCCAGCAGACAGCCCATCAAATACACAAATGCGATTTGGTGTGGCTGCAATTAACTTTTTATTGGTGTGGGTGGGAATATCCTTGTTGGAAAGTGGGATCTGGGGAGACAGGAGATGGGGCCGCATTGCAAAGCTCCTGCTAACCCATCATCCTACATAACAATGAGCAGAAAAATCCTTTTTTCCTCCACAATAGTTGCATTGCAGAGCTCCCGCTAACCCATCATCCTACGAGGGGAAAAATCATCTTTTCTTGACAACGGCTTCGTTTGATTCCAGGACAGCGGACGCCTTGCATCTGCTCATGCCCTTAAGCTGCTTTCTTTTAGCATTCCCCTTCTCCTGCTGTTGCCTGAATTTTTTTTCCATGTGTCCTGGGAGCAGTGAGGGACTCCAGGCAGGATCCGCTGCTGCTGTGTGGGCACGTGGGAGAGGAAAAGCAAACAGCGAGATGCAAGTGTGAAGGTTTTTTCCCATGCCTCGGCGTTTCCTGCCCTGGCGATGCTGCTTCTCGTGGGGAAACAGCGTATGTTGCGGAGCCGCAGGGCGAGGGGAGATGCTGTCATGGCATAAAAGCTTGAATCCTTCTCCTCTTCTTCTGGCTACGAAGATTTGGGACCTACGCTGCCCTGCAGCCTGAGCAGAGGAGCACGGACCATTCCAGTTGATGCTGGTGGGAGCTGGGAGCTCCGGGAGGCGGATGTGGTGCTGGAGCTGGGAGGAGGCAGCTCTGGGAGGAAGCTCTCCAAAATTCATGACTACTCCTTCCCTTACCCACCCTGAGGCTGTGCAAGACGAAGAAATTCCCTTCAGATCTTTTTGTGGTTTTTTTTCCCCCCAGAGGCTAGTAGGGCATCACACCCAGCTCCTGCCTCGTAATCCTCAAAAAGCTTTGTGTGAATTAATCACCTGTTTTGGAAAACGAAGTCTGCGGAGCATCCTGTGTTGAGCAGCGGCAGTTTCCGTGCCCGCATCCCGTCTCGCTTCGGTCCCCAGCTCCCCGGGGGCGAGGGACGCCGGGAAATTGGGACCCCACCTTGCATAGGGTAAGGGTGGTCCCATCCCGGGGAGCTTGTGGGGCCGGGGGAGGAGGGATGGGATGCAGAGAGTCCTGCGAAGGTGATGGGCTGCTTCTCACCTCTCCCTGCCCCAAAATAACGAGGTGGCCGAGGCTGGATGACTGATGGGACGGCGATAGCCAGTCTTCCTTGCTTCAGCCTCCAGCCACCAAACACAACCCGAGACGAGGTGACGGTGGCATTTGGGAGCGGCGTGATGCAAGCCCAGCCCGAGCAAGGCGACACCATCCAGCAGTCTAGACGCTGAATATGACCCTACCTTTTTTTTTTTTTCTCTTTATAAATGATCTCCGCTCCAGTACAGAACGTCCTCTGACTTCTGAAGTATTTGTAGTATTTCCACGCCCTCAGTTGCCAAAAAAACTTCTATAAAAAGCCGCTGGTTTTTTGTTTTTTTTTTTTTTTTTTTTTTGCAAAACTGAAACCCTTTGGTACTCCGAGATGCGCAGCGTTCCCAGGGTTCTGCCCGTGCCCGTTAGCACGTGGAGCCGCAGCCCCGGCACGGTTGCTCTCCGGGAGGCAAAGCTGTCTGGAGTTACTCCTCGCCACTGCAAACCTCTTTAAACCTTTTTTTCTTCCTTCACGCCCCGCTTGTAAATAAAGTAGCATTTTTCCTACAATAGTAGAGCTGAAATGGAGTCCTGGTAGATGCACGTGAGCATCTTGGGGGGTATTTGGGGGGCCACACCAGCATCTTGTGATACAGTCTCCGGATGCTCAGTAGCACCATGAAGATGCTTGGAGCTGACATGGAGACAGACCCGGTGAAATACCGAGGAAGGGTTTGCTGCTTTTTGCTGCCACGAGTAGAGAGGTTTGGCAGTAGCACAGCTATTTCTAAATATGTCTAGGGGATGGGTGTGGAAGGAAATCTTACCATTTAGAGAGTCGGCCAAATTGCAATGTACTCAGCTTTTTAAATTGCGAGGCCCAAGTGTACCGCTGCCAACTTCTTCATTTCGCTACTTTCCTCTTTTATTGCTTGCCTACATTCAGCTGCAGCTGTTGTGTAGGACCCAGACGAACACCAGAAACTGGACTGTAAGGGAAATAATGAGATTTAATTGCAAAGTGACTGAAATGGAAAAAAATCTTCCCCTTTCTCCCCCCTCCCCACCCCGGTCCCTGTTCTGCCTGTTGAGTAGCATCAGGTTGTATGTCACTGTGTGAGTCACTGAATTTTTTCATCCTTACTCTGCTGTTGACAGAGACCCTTTAAATAGACTTTCATCCTGAAGACATTAGGAGATGCTGGCAAACCCAACGCCACCGCCTTCCTCAAGATTACTCTGATTGCTCTTTATGGGCTGATGCAGAGGGTGTAAGTGGATTTTTTTCTCTTGTTTGTGGCGCTTAATTTGATTGTGTATAATTTGACTTCAGCTGCAGTTCAGACACTTGAGGGGCAAGGCTCAAAGTGCTATCCATGCTCTGAGAGGCATCCGGTTAACTGGAGTCTGGGGATTTCGTCCCATTTGCGGAAAAAAACATCCAAACATTTAGCATTTGTTGACTCTGTCTCTCCAACGGTCCTTTTTATTAGCCTTGCAATAACGCTTGGCTTCATCGCCGCTGTCTGCCTCCTCCTCCTGGGTCCCTCCTGGCCGACGGTGCCTGATTTTCGGCTCTGGGTACCGCTCGCGCAGACAGCATTTGCAAGCAGCGGTCATGCCACTGCAAACCCCAGTGACCTCGGTTTTTGGGTGGTTTTCCAGATTGCTACTGTGGTGGCAAGTCAAAGTAAGTCAACGGGCGCTTGGGTTTTCCACGCTGAATTTGGGAATGCTCTGGCAAAGCCCCTGCCAAGGTCAACCCCAGTTTGGTCTGCGCCCGTGGCATTCATTGGACATCTCAGGAGGCTTTGCGGGATGTCCTGACATAGCTGCACGGCACGGCCCAGGGCAGCAAGTAGAGAACTTGGCTTTTACCCAAATAAATCTTTAAGCAACCAGGCAGCTGAAGAACCCATAAGAAAATGTTCTGAATGTAGATGGGTCTACAAACCTAGTAAACTGTGCTAAGGGGTTGAGGATCTGCTCCACCATCCGATACTGCCCAGCATCTGGTACAACCACAGACTTATCTCCAAGCCCTTCAAAAGTTATATAAGTCTTTTTTTTTTTTTTTTTTTTTGCCTCTGGTCTGTTTTGCAAAACTTTATCTCCAGTGAATTTATGTTGAAGATAAATCGGATACTTAATTCTGTAAACTCAGGAATTCTGTAAATTCAGGAAACGCGATCCATAGAATTCACTCATTCCAAAGAAAAATACTTTTTTTTTTTTTTCTAGAGTCTGAAATGGGAGAGAAATGGGGTTTGAGGTCTCTTTTTTCTAAGAATTGTCATGTCGATGCGCAAAGGCTGTAATTTTTATGAGTCATTGCTTCGAGACAGCGGTGATCCAGTGCAGAGATATCCCACTTCAAAACACATTTCCTTTCGGAGGGTAACTGGACCAGCATTAAAGAGAGGGTTTCCCTTAAATGCTGTCTGTGCTACAAGTAAAATTATGGAGTTTTTATGCTTCAGGAGCTAACCAGGCGAACCAGTCCTCTGGCCTTGTAAGGGAGCCAGAAATCGAGTGGAAAAATGGATGCTGAGAGAGCTTATTTGGAGCATTAATTTTCCTTATATATCAAAACTGAACATTGAAACTAGTGTGATTTCCCATAATTTTTATTTCAGGGGAAGTTGGTACATATTCACACAGCCCTTCCAGTCAATGATGCCGTGTTGTGTATGTAGGTGGTGCAAGAAAACCACAAATCTGATTTCTTGTAGGAGTTTGAGCCCATCCCTCGGAGCACAGAAATTGTCACCGAGTGTCCCCAGACCCCTTCACACGCTGCTTGGTGTGGTCTGGGGACCCCACATCTTGGATGGGGACAAAGCAGCAAAATTACCCCTTCTTCCATGCCAAGACACGTGGATTTTGGTCCCATCTCTGACCACAACTGCTTTCCCATCGCGATATACCTTGGTGGTTAAAAATGCAGCAGCTGCAAGATTTACTTGGTGGATTCAGTGCAAAAGAGCATAAATTGTGAATTTTACACCCTGTAAGGCGGATATTTTTCTTCAAAGCCAGTGTTCTAGGGGCAGTCGGTGTGGTGTCCTATGAAAAAAAAGGATTTCATTCCAGCTCTGCTGTTTGTCTCTGGGTGGGAGATAAATGGGCACAGCTGGGCTGGGTGTCCTGGGCAGGGGTTGGACGAGAAATGAGGGATTACATGGGAAAAAAAAGCCGTGGATTTGTCTTCATCAGGAGACAGCACAGGCACAAGTAGGCTTTTGCAGGCAGGTAGAGAAGAAGATGCTGTAGGGAGTAAAATGGCTTCATCCAACAGTTGGAAAAATTTCTCTTGGAGGTTGAAAGCTGCCTTCCCG
Source organism: Aquila chrysaetos chrysaetos (assembly GCF_900496995.4). Classification (NCBI taxonomy): domain Eukaryota; kingdom Metazoa; phylum Chordata; class Aves; order Accipitriformes; family Accipitridae; genus Aquila; species Aquila chrysaetos. The sequence continues at coordinate 4,048,430 of NC_044005.1, read as the reverse complement.
GTTGCATTTTTTAAATGCCTCCCATGAAATGCATATATGTGTGCTCCTCTCGCCAAACGGCATTTCCCTCACTTGATAAAATCACAGAATCATGGAATGGTTTGCGTTGGAAGGGACCCGAAAGATTATCTAGTTCCAACCACCCCCTGCCATGAGCAGGGACACCTTCCACTGGACCAGGTTGCTCAGAGCCCCTTCCAACCCGACCTTGAATGTTTCCAGGGATGGGACATCTACAACCTCTCTGGGCAACAAATCCCCTAAATTTGACGAAGCCCTTCTGCTAGGGCATGGACATGGAGCTGCAGCAATGTTAGGGCTCAGCCGCGGCTGCAGCTGGTCCAGCGTGGGCTGGAGGAGATGTCAAAATACAAATAGTTCCCGCTTGGATCCAGCTGAAAAATGGTTTTGGGACAGATTTTGGGCAGTGCTTTCCCCTCCATACGGAGCACGCTGCGTGTTGTCGCAGATGGTTTCTGCTGGCGGCTGCCACCAGTGGCGCCGGGGACGCTCAGTAAGAGGCTGGATAGCTGGGTTTTCATGCGCTTACACAATAAATAGAAATAAAATGCTGAAAGGATCATTTACAGTAATTTCTAGTAGACGTTGCCAGTGCCATCTGTCTCGTGTGTACAGACAAGAAGTCTCTCTTAAAGCAAACACATCCCCGACCAACGCATCAATTGAAGAGTCAACACATTAGCCTTGTGCAGAAGGTCACTTCTCCTGGTTCACCCATGTTTCACTGACCCTTTTTCCTTCGAAGGGACCTTTGGCAGGAGCAGCCTGGCTTCAGCCGGAAAATGCGGATGAAATAGTTAACGGAGGATTTCAAGTGGGAATTTGGGGCTGAAGTCAAACCCTGGGGAGATGTTTTAGCCCAGGTGAACAATTCCAGCAAATGGGCTCCACCAGGTGCAGTGGGACTTAGTAAAAAGCCCAAACCTATCTAAAGGACTTTAGTTTTTTTGCACCACTTGGATACTTTAAAGATCTTTCTCTTGCTCTTATGACCAGAAAACAGGGGCTGGGGCTCTGGAGCGGTTCCTTTGTCCCGGTTTCCAATTAACTGGAGTCCTACCATCTGCAAGCCCTTACACCGTGGGATAGGCTCTGCTTTAGCTGCAGTAACTAAACACCATGTCTGCCAAGCCCAGCTCTGTTCAAAACACGCTTTAAGACCCTTTGTACACTTACTAATCATAAGCAGCGGCAAATATTTTTTTCGCCAGCGGTTTACTGAAAGATTGAAACATGCAAAGTTGCTTCTTGCTTTTCCTCTTAATTCCGGGGTGGGAAGTAAAAGCAACATTGGTCTCTTGCTGCTTTTCTGCCCTCTGCTTTTTAGCATGGCGGGCTTTATTTTTAATTTCCCCTGCAACCCTCAGTTGGCGTCAGTGGGTTTGCAAAGTCTCGGGGACGATGGTATGTCCAGCGGACCGCTGTCGGGGAGAAATTTGCAGCTTATCAATGGGAAACATGCGCGGCTGCAGGGGAGCAGGGATGCTCCAGCATTGCAAGGATGCCGCTGCCTTTGCCGTGCCCCGCGGCCATGCGCCGTTTCGAAGCAGCTGCCGAAAACTTGCCTGTATCCTTTATAATCCGACGATAGCGTCATGAACGACTGAGGGACTATAAAAAGTTGCTTTGATATCAGATGGTCAAGCTTTGGGCTGTCTCCAACAGATTGCTTTCAGGAGCTGAGCTTGGCCAGGAGCCCTTCTCTTGGCCTCTCTGAATGGTTTCAGCTGAGAGGCTGTATCAGTTGCTAATGCACCATAAATAAACATCAGAGTATAAACCTTGCTAGCAAAATACCAGGGGAACTCCTCATTTTAGGCTGTGCTGCGTGTTGTCCCTTGCGCATGACCCTGGTTGTCCCAGCAGATTTTTTCTTCATGAGGTAAGCTGGCTGTGATAAATGGGAATGCGAATAGCTGTCTGGGTTCATACGCTAGGTATTTATTGCTAGAAATGGTCAAAAAGTTGTGTGGTGAAACTGACTGTTGGTTAGTGGGTGTAGGGATGGAGCTTAGCATGATAATGTGTATGTAGTAATAATAAATCAGTGTTAAAGCTTAAATTAAACGAAGCTTAAATGTATATAAATACAATATATAAATATTATATAAATAAATATATATAAATATATAATAAAATTAAAGCTGTGCCAGATGATGGTTTGGGATGGCAGACCCACGATATAAGAGATGGTTAAATCCAGAGGTGCCCAGCCTCTGGATGTGGGAACACCAGGGCTAGCCGGATCCATCCCTGGAGGTCACCTAAAATCAAATCCCCCAAATGTGACGGGCATGGCAGGGTTGGTGGTGGTGCACAGGCTGTTTATTAAAATAGCAGAAAAAAAAAAGGGAAAAGCACAGGTTGTTACTTAAAATAGCATCGCAGGGAGGCTGTCACGGTGTGTGTGTCCCTCCATGCACAGGCCCCGTGATGCTCACCGTGTCTGCAAACAGGGAAATGAAGCCCGAGGATGTGACCTGTCAGGGAAGCTGCGCTTTAATAAATTTTGTGGGGGGAAAAAAAAAAAAAAAAAAGAAGTAATTTTTGGAATGTACTGTTTGTAATGGCAGCCATCCCCTGACAAATGTGGAAAAGCACTTCTGGTTACTGGGCTCATGGTGTGTCCCTGGATGGGGTGAGGGGGGAGCAGAGCTCACTTCCAGCCTGACGTTTCCCCGCTTATTTGCAGTAAGGAGAGATGCTGGCGCGGGTGAGCGTGGGTCAGGGCAGACACATCTGCCATGGGGACGTGTCCCGCTCGGGTCATGATGCTGGGGACCAAATTCCAGGTTTAATTATAATCCCGTGCCTGGGAGTGTACAGCAAACTCCCACTGCTGCCAGCCCCGGCGGTGAGATACGAACCCTGTAACCTCTCCTCGTTAGAATAATGACTTATTGTCTTGTTCAGCATTCCTCTTGGTGGGAAAATACAGCCTGGCTGCAGTGCAGCCAGCTCCCTCTCTGTCTCCCGGTCTCCCTTGCGGCTACAGCTGCAGGCTTCGATGGGGACAGGACCAGTGGCTGCTTTCCTTAGGGCATCCCGAAGCCCAAGCTTTGCACATCTTCGTGCAGCTGAGCGTTTTCGGGCAATACACGCAAAAAACAGAGCTAGAAACAACGCAGAGGCTTGAACGTGGACAGCCAGCTCTGAAACTCTTCCTTCCAGGCTCAAGCGTGACCCACAATCTCCTTTTTTCTAATCCAAGCCGTATTTCAGAGCTCTCCGATCTTTTTGCAGCCTTTCATCATTGCAGTAGGATGGCTTCGTGCCCAGGTGAATGATTTTCCGGGTCAGTTCCCACATATCGACTGAGGACAGTTCAGAGTAGATGGAGGTTTTTTTTCTCCCCTCTTGGTTTTTGCAGCGCCGGCAAGGGACTCCTGGCTCCCGTCCAGTCCCTCGGTGGTTTCGGTGGTACGACGGACGGCGGACTCCGCTTTCCCGGAAAGTTCCTTCCTGCTTGGAAGCAACTGCAGCAGGCATAAGCAAACCCAAAGCACTGCCTTAGTGGAAAATGGCCCTAAAATTCTCTTCTTCATTAGCCCCCCGTACTCCCGTGGCTTAAAACACAAACACACTGGGATGCTCTTAATTTTAAGTAACATGGTTTTAAAATTATTCAGGCTGGAATGGGAGAGGCTAGAGGTTTGCTGTGAAAAGGAAACACTTTGGCCAAAATCTCTTTAAAAAGTGGGTGCCTTAAATACAGGCTTTAAAATTTCCAGTCTGAAATGTAAATAAATGGCTTGACTCTTGGATTGCTGCTATGGAAATGAGAGTACCTGGCCTGTTACCTAGGTGCCTAAATAGGGGTTTACCTGCTGATTAATGTTAATATTAATATTAATTTATATTTGTATTTATATTTAAGACAATGGGTGGGAATGTTACTAGGCTGTGTTGCAGGGTCTAGCAGTGCTTTTATTTGCATTTGAGTGGATGTGCCTGGGAAATTCGGCATTTTACCCAAATGCTGTTACGTCTCCAGCCAAGGACAGTGCTTGTTTCTGACAGGCTTGCAGGGAAAACGTTCTCAACTTGCTTTTTAACTATTGCAAAGCAGAAAAATCAGCCGAGGGAGATACTGCACATTGCTGGGTGTTGTTCCTAAAGGAAGGATACTCTTTTTTCCCCCCCTTTTTTTCCATCCTGCCTTTGTAAGAGTGGTCCATTTTCTCCCCAGACATCAGGCATCCAGAAGAGCTCTCCCTTTTGAGGAAACCCAGAGATCCGTCGAAGAAAAAAAAGAAGAAGTTGGATGATCAATGTGAAGACGATGCCTTCGAGCTGGAGGGTCCGTTGATCACGCCGGGGTCCGGTGAGCCGGGGCTTGCAGGGATGGGGTCAGCAGGAGGCAAACAGATAATAAAATGGGGGCGGGGGATGACATAGCGGTATCAGTCTGACATAATTCTTTAAGGTCTGTGCAAGAAACAGACCCCAAATAAATTCCACAAATCATCCAGGGCTGCAGCACTCGGTCACGGTTGCACAGATGCATGCCTGAAGCTGTCACGCATGTAGGGGAGCACAACAACGCCAGACTTTATAAAATAAAACAGAAACCAAGTGTGACCACTTTAACACTCAGATTGGGTTACTGAAAGGTTTTCTTACCCTATTAAGAAAGGAGTTAAATGGAAAATCGTTCCTAATGTCGAATTCCAGGTGTGTTTTAGGCAGTACCACCGTTCTACTCCTTATTTATAGCCCAGCAAAACCAATATTTTATTAATTGCATTAGTGTTCCCTTGTGTTAAGGGCATAGCTCTGGACTGTAATGCTAAAAAAAAGCCTTTTATTACTGGGGGTTAGTTTGCCAGTCTGGCTTACAGAACCAGAGCAGCATTGGTAAGAGAATTGCCAACGGAGTAACATCGCCGATGGAGTAACATCTCCTGCCGCAGGCAGCAAATTGATGCAGGGAGGTGTTTGCAAGCGGAGGGGTTTTTCAGCTCCGATCCGTGGCTGCTGGGGGTCTGCTGTTTGAAAGCAAATGGCAGGAGCTTAAATGATAAAGTCGGTCAAGTGGGAGCACTTTAGCCCAAATGGACTTGGGGAGAAAGCTGCAGCGATGTGCGCTGCCGGGTGGGCGAGACGTGTCTGGCTGCCAAAGCTCTTGGTTTTAAATCCAGCAATTGGAGGGAAGCAGAGCAGCTTTAATTAAAAAAAATATCTTGGAATTCAGTAAACTTGTATTAATAGGTCTTAAATTAACTGAAGTACAAGTGAAGGTCATGCAGCGTGGTTTAATGCCACTGGTGGCTCTGGGCTTGTAAGCAGAATGGTTTTGGCTGCGCAGGGCGCGGGTGAGGGTGATGATGCCCTGGAGCTGCTACGCCCAAGTGATGTGCACCATGGGCTCCACAGCAAACCATCAGCACAGGTCTGAAGCAAGGGAAAAATAATCCTTCTTTTGCTCCTGTCTTGCTCTTTCTCCTCTCAGTTACTTAAAAATACTTCTGGGCTAGTCCTCTCCCACTCCTGGCTCAGGGAGTCTTCCCTGCATCGGGCAAGGCTCCAGTCAATTTTCATTTTCATTTGGCATTTTCATCTTGAAAGTCCGTAATTAGCCTTTCCAAAAGTCGGTGTTTGTGGACAGCATCTCCATTAGATTAATAGGAAATACTTGGCCTGCTTTGGGGGAAATGTACGCAAAAGATAAGTTTTTATTTTAATTATTTATTGGTCTTTCAGTGAGTCACTTTGAACTGTCTTGCTGATTTTGCTTTCCTTGTGAATGAAATTACTTTTGCTGCAGGTTTAATTACTGCAGTTACCTGCCATGTTTAGGTGCCATTAGTTAAAAGTCATGTTTTTAATCTGAATAAACTGTTTCTAGCATTATTCCAATATTAGTTTGTGTGCTGAATGCTTCTGTAAAACAAGATAATATTTCAGGATCTGCTTATTTCAGTGCATGTAGATGTAACGGGCATGTTTTGTCACTGAGCATCCCGTACCTGGCAATGAAACCATTTAAATCATTGTAGGCAGAGCTGTCAATACACCCACAGTAAACGTTGCCCAACACTTTCCATTAGAAGACCTGAATTCACTTGTTTGTAAGTTAACCAAACTTTTAGCTATTTAACTGGAATTTTCCATGACATTGCCTGCCTCAGGCAAATTTTTTAAGGGAAGCTTCTTCTGAGATGGTTCAGATGTTTGGAGAAGGTGATGAGGAGAACACTTGAGGGGAAGTTTTGCTCCTCGAGCTGACACTTAAATGGGGGGATGTCCGTGGGAAAACCTGCCCGATTTGGGGCAAGAATTGGGATTTTCTTTTATTGGTCCAGTTAATGCTCAGTCCGGTCTGCTTGAGCCACATGAAGGTTGAGGCTGGCACGCCGCGAAGGCGGATGGGGAGGAGGCAAGAGCATCTTTTGGGATGCAGTTTATGGATGGTGATAGTGGTTTATTGCTGGTTCTTGTTGGACTGCTCTGCTCCTGGTGTATGTACCTGGCAAGTCACCCCTGGCCTTCTTGCAAGTGTGAAGCTTGAAGGTGGATATCTCCATCCCTTGGCCATTTCTGCTGCTTATTTGCTCGTGCCTGGTTTGCTGGGTCTGTCTTTATGGCAGGTACCCATGGTGCTTACTGGTCCCCCAGATCATTAATCCAGACTGGGATGCCGGCAAAACTTAACAGGAGCATTAAAAGCATCCTGGTGGTTTTCTTGTTCAATGGCGACAGACGGTTTTCACTTACATTTTCCATCCTGTCAGGCAGTTTAGAATCACGTTTCTGTATTATTTTAAGATGTTGGCTGTCATTCGTATGATGCTGCTGATTCAAACCGTTCTTACTGCTCCTTGAGATACCCATGGCAAAAAAAATGAGCGTTTGGAAAGGTTTTTCTGTTGTTTTGGTCTTAGACTTTTCCAGATGTCTAGCTCAGCTTTCTGTCATTTCTTGCCCGCTCAGGGAGGAGGGATTGTTTGGAGTGAGGAGCTGGAGGGTGGCCCGAGGTGGTGGTTCAGGGCAGCAGCAGGAGGTGGCAGAGAAGACCTTGCTTGTGGCATCTCAACCTTGCCACGTGCCACCTTCAACACCCTTAATAGTGCTCTTGGAGGTGGAGTTTGGGTGCATCGAATTGCACGTCTGAACAGGCTCGTGATTTAAAAAGGACACAAGTCTTTCCCAAAAAGCCAGTTTGGTATCGGTCCTTCTAGGTACTGGTGCGCAGATTTATGCCCAGCAAATGATGCTGAGCTCATTGGCCGATGTACATACGCATTGGAATTACTGACATTAGGATACGGTCGTTGAACCTCCTTTATTTTGAAAAACTGGATTTTATATTCTTAATGTAAAAATCAATGCTCCTGTGAGATGAATAGGGACTATTTAGCTCTCAGCTATTTTGGGGTATGAGATACCAAGCTGGGTCCACTTTCTTCTCTTCAGATTTGTAATTTTAAAAGGGTATTTTTTGTCTGCTTTGAGTCTGTACGAGCTGTAAAGCTTTAAAAGGCCTGGGAGTAATGTGTGCTTCGGGATCAGTTTTGCAGCAAATCGCACCACTTGCTCAGCATATTAATACCAAATTTGTTTGACCGTCTCAGCAAGCTTTTCCGTCCGTGAAATGCCACGTTTCCGTGCCCGGCTGTTTCTCGTAACGTGAATAAAATAACCGTGGAGTCACTTTGGTTGCTTTGCCTGCTGAGTCCACCGGCACCACTGCAAACGCTCCATTTGGGTGGTTAAACCTCATCTGTGCTATTCTGCTCTCTTCTGAAAATGCCTGGTTTTGGCTTCTGTCCCTTCCTACTCTCCTGGTGACTTTCTCTCGCCTTCTCACTCCCCTCCTTTCTTTCCCTCTCTATAGGCACCGATATTCTTTACATCGGCCCCGTCAAAGGTGAGCTCCACCTCAGTAGGACTTTTGCGCTCTGCCTCTGGTCTCTTTGACTGCGCCCTTAGTTTATTTTCCTGCTCCTCTAAACTTTTGACTTCCAAAATCTTTAAGCAACAGGTAATACCGGTAAGTTGGGGGCCATTCGTGTCCCAGGTGCCGCAGAAATGCAGGGGCAGGAGTTTCCCGGCGTGGGAGACCTGCACCTTTTCCCATGGATTTGGGCTGGAATGAGTTTTCCATCAGTTTTGCTCTTGGAGAAGAGCTGAGAGAGAGGGACAGCTTTTCATGGGAAAACAAGCAGTGCAGTGTTTTCCCATCGTGGAAAAAAAAAGTGGTGAAAAAAGGGAAGGTTTCTCATCCGCTGGCTTCGGGTTTGTGTCTGAGTTGGCTTGGTTGGGAGCAGGCAGGGATTGGCCTTGAGCTAACTCCTGGCTTTTATTCCTCTTACCGGTAGGAAACATATATTCAAGCCCAGGACTGTATAGCAAAACGATGACACCGACCTACGATGCTCACGACGGCAGTCCCCTGTCACCCACTTCAGCCTGGTTCGGTGACAGCGCCTTGTCGGAGGGCAACCCGGGCATCCTGGCCGTGAGCCAGCCCGTCACCTCCCCGGAGTCCTTAGCAAAAATGTACAAGCCACAGGCACTGCTCGATAAAGCCAAAATCAACCAAGGGTAAGTTAAGGATTTGTTTTTCTGCTATTTTCTTCCTTTTTTTTTTTTTTTTTTAAATACGCAGTTTTAAATTGCATTCTTGAAAGCCTCATCGTGACTTTGCCAGAGCTTTTTGTTTGTGTTATCCCGTGTTGACAATTTACAGATGGCTGGATTCGTCCCGATCTCTTATGGAGCAGGAGGTGAAAGAAAATGAGGCTTTGTTGCTCCGATTCAAGTACTACAGTTTTTTTGACCTGAATCCAAAGGTACAGAGCTATTTATTTTAATTGCATCTTGCAGGCAAAGGCTTTGAGCAAAGGATGCCTGTATCCCTAATGTGCATTTGTGCTGGTAAATCCTCCACTGCTTTGAAAATTGATTGTGCAGGCATCAAACCCAGGTTTGCGTGATCCCACGTACCTGTTTGCTAATGCTTAGGTATTGCTAGAGATGCTCTAAGGGTTGTCTAGAGCCACTCCACTCCGGTGGCAGAGGCTTCTCAGTCTCGGATTGAAGCGTTGCATTGAAATGAAAGATGAAGTGGTTTGGCTTGAACTGGGCTCATACGTTTTACAACCGGTCCATGTTTTTGCGCTGTGCCGTAGTACGACGCGATCAGGATCAATCAGCTGTACGAGCAGTCCAAATGGGCTATTCTGCTGGAGGAGATCGAGTGCACGGAGGAAGAAATGATGATGTTTGCAGCGCTGCAGGTAGGAGACAGCCCGAGACGCTTACAGTTTTGGTTGAGCTTGATTTCGTAGCTTTGCAGACTTCTGTGTTGGTGAATATTGATTAACATGATAAGTGAAATCTGCTGTAACTGGTGTCTTAAGCCTCACCTTGTCTTCACTGGGAGCTTGGACTTCTCATGCTGGTAGAATTCGGATCGTTACCCGTCTCCTAATCCTCACTTGAGCTTATTAGGTAATTTAAATATTTGCTGTTGATTACTTCTCATGAAAAGGAACTTGGACTTCTTTTACCAAACATGTTTATGTCTATGTTAACTTTTTGGTTTGCCCTTCTTAAAAAACCCCAGTAAGTACACTAGGTTACTGAACTGTGTTTCTGGCATGCTACCCCTCAAACAGCTGGTGATAATCTGTGGGTTTCCCAGAACTTTTTATTTATCTGTTTTATGAAATACTTGGCGTGATTTGGCATAAATACTCCACCTGCTATTGACTTCTGTGAGACGGATGGCTACGTGTAGTCTGGCGTGCCTCGTTGCTGTAGGATGCAGAAATATCCCCATCAAGAGCAGGGCTGTCTGCTCCTAGGGCCCCTTCTAGGGAAAAAAAGTGAAAACAGAAATATAAAGACTCGGTTTACCTTTCCGAGCCGGCCAGGGTGGGTTGGGCATGGTCCTTCGTGTGAGATTTTATGGATGTTTTGGTTTTATGGGGTAAAACCAGATGCAATACATCCTCCCAAACTGGGAGGTGTGGTTGATAGGCCAGAGGGTCGTGCTGCCATCCAGAGGGACCTCGACAGGCTGGAGAAATGAGCCAACACGAACCTCATGAAGTTCAACAAGGGGAAGTGCAAAGTCCTGCCCCTGGGGAGGAACAAACCCAGGCACCAGTTTATTCTGGGAGCCACCCAGCTGGGAAGCAGCTTGGCAGAAAAAGACCCAGGGGTGCTAGCGGACACCCAGTTGAACATCAGCCAGCAACGTGCCCTTGGGGCAAAGAAGGTGAATGGTATCCTGGGCTGCCTTGGGCAAAGCATTGCCAGTAGCTCAAGGGAGGTGATCCTTCCCCTCTGCTCAGCACTGGTGAGGCCACAACTGGAGTACTGGGTCCAGCTCTGGGCTCCTCAGTGAAAGAGAGATGTGGACATACTGGAGAGAGTCCACTGAAGGGCCACAAGGATGATGACGGTCCTGGAGCATCTCTCCTGTGAGGAAAGGCTGAGGGAGCTGCGACTGTTCAGCCTGGAGGATAGAAGGCTCTGAGGGATCTTATTAATGTATTTAAATACCAGGTGGGAAGCTGTAAAGGAGATGGAGCCAGGCTCTTCTCGGTGGTGCCCAGTGACAGGACCAGAGGCAACAGGCACAAAATGAAAGACAGGAGGTTCCCTCTGAACATCAGGAAACATTTTTTTACTGTGAGGGTGACCAAGCACTGGTACAGGTTGCCTAGAAAGGCTGTGGAGTCTCCATCCTTGGAGATACTCAAAAGCCAACTGGACATGGTCCTGGACAATGGCTGTAGGTGGCCCTGCTTGAGCAGGGGGTAGGACCAGACGACCTCCAGGGCTCCTTTCCAACCTCAACCTGGCTGTGTTGCTGTGAAAAGAGTAGCTCTGCCCTGCGGGCTCCAGAGCGGTCCTTCGGGGTCTGTACCACCGACTCTTGGACTGAAAGCAGCCAAGCCGGTCGTTCCCGACTCAGCTGCGCTCGGGTTTCAGCACTTGCTGGCCTCTGCTCCCGCGGAGGGTACAGCTTCGGTTTTCCACTCCGCATCCCAAGCGTGGTGGTTGTGTCGTGATGAGCCCGCGGCATCCGGCAGATCGCAGGAGCATCCCGGTGAAATGCTGTGCCTTGCCTTTCAGTACCACATCAATAAGCTGTCCATCATGTCCTCGGAAAACCACCTGAACAACAGCGACAAGGAGGTGGATGAAGTGGATGCTGCGCTCTCGGATCTGGAAATTACTTTGGAAGGTGGCAAAACGTCGACGATCCTGGTAAGGGTTGCAGGCACGCGGTGGCAGGGTGGCTTGCGCGTCCCCTCCTCACCTCGCACGAGGCAGGAATAATCATCCCGAGCTGGGAATTTTTCCAGGCATCCAACCTTTTGTATTTTCTTCCTCTCCCTTTTTTTCTATTTCTGCTCTTACAGCATGAGAAAGTTGCCCACAGCCCAGTGAAGCAACATAAAACATAGACCCCAATAATATTTTCTTAAAAATAGTATTTTTTTAAAATTCCAAGGGGTAGTTTTGGTGGGAGGGACCCTGGGCAGTGTCTGACATGGGGCCAGCACTGAGCTGGAGCTCTGCTCTGAGCCCAAAGCAGCATAAAAACCTCTTTGAGCACGTGCACATATTGAACCAAAGGCTTCATTTAAGCCGTAAGACCGCCTTCTGGTTTTTGGGTGTTTGCAGTTAATTTAGCAGGGGGAGCTCAGCCCATCCCACATGCCCAGCTCTGCATTGCTGCAGAAGTCAAGTGCAATATTGCTTTTTTCCTGCTGGGACCATAAGACCAAATGGTGTTGGAGAAGTCCCGGAGGAGCCAGGATCTTACTGAAACTCCCCTCCTGCATCAAGCCACCTTCCTGGTGAAATAATGGAAGACTAAATTAAAATTAATTTGGTTTCTGTTCTCGCTACCGACTTTCCAAAATACTGAATTCTTCACACTGAGGCTTCTCTTCCACCGCTTCTCATTCGCGGCAAAGTTTTACAGCAGCTGAAACAGCTGCCATGATTTTCAGAAATAACTTATGCTTAAACCCTATTTTTATTAGACTGGATTTTACAGCCTGGAGTGGGCTATGACTGTATTTCAGAGGATTTCTTTTTTTTTTTTTCTGATATGCTGTTTTAACACTGGTTTTCCACCTTTAGAAATGTAAAGCCCAAGAACTAAACTGCAGAAAAAGGACTAGGTCCGGTCAGACTTGGCACGGCAAATCTTTTCCAGGCATTTTGCACATTTATACCATCTCTGAGTTTCATTTTAAGTTCTTTCAAACCCTAAAATCCCTGAAATTTTCCAGTCTTACACTTCATATAATCTTTTTAAGTGTTTATTAAGGGTCTTTTTGAAGTTAACATCCGTACTTAGCCTGCTTTACTAGCATTAATAACAGCAGAGATTTATAATATTAACTGGTTGCCGCAGGGAGAGCAGCGCTGCTTTGGTGCGACAGAAATAATGACAAGTTTTTGTCGCCAAGAGATATTTTATAATTTCTTTGCGAACCCAGATTTAAAGCACAGTACTAAGGAACAGTCCCTGCCAGATAGGAGTGAAGACGACAATGATTCATCAAAAAAACTCCATCCCTTTCCATAGGGGTTGCTAGCAGTAGCCATTTCCAGATGCATTCGAGTAATTGAATATGGATAATGGGCAATTACTGGATTGTTTGTTTAGATTCTGCATTTTTTTCCCTGTGGTATCTATAAACAGCATTGCTCATTGCAGATGGAAAGTAAACTGTCTTGCTACTGGAAGCTGTTGGAGCAGTCTTTGCTTTTTCTGTCCTTTGAAGGCCCTTTAGTTTGAGCTTGTGGGAATTGCAAGTGCCACCCTATGTATTTTTCTCATGCAAAATGTGAAGATAAACTCAATATTAAAAAAGCTGCTGGGGGGGGAACCTTTCTAGACTGTCAGAAAGCCCTTCCCCAGTCCACCACGGAGGTGCAGAGCAGCATCTTCTCCTTTTGTTTGGAGTCTAAGGAAATAACTAAGGGAGGAGAAAAATCCCTGTGCGAACATGAGCCGGTGTGACCGCCAGTGACCTTGCGGGTGGGAATTGGCTCCAGCGGCAGCAGGAATTCCTCAAAGAAAAATAAAACCTTGTCCTCTGGTTTCCAAACAGCACTTCTGTGCAATAGATTTTTCTCCGCTTGCTTCTCCCGTGAAGTGGATGAGGCTTTCTCAGGAGCATTTTTGTGACCCCTGAGCCCTGATGTTGGCCGGTGAAGCTGCCGCCGGCTTCCTCCCCTGTGCAGCAACCCTTCCCTCTCGGACCCACCACCCCGGCTCCGCTCGGGCAGGCAGGTGAATGGGATAATCTTTTATTTTCAGGGTGACATCACTTCCATCCCGGAGCTCGCCGACTACATTAAAGTCTTCAAGTAAGTGCTGATGGGAAGAGGTGCTTGTGAAACTGGTAATGTCTATGAATAATTAATGGTCCTACTGCCTAATATCCTTTTTTTTTTTAATCTCCTGGCCTTAAGATCTTGCTTCACACCACTATGTTATCTCGTGTGAAAAGCCACCCGGCAATTGCTGCGTAATACCACAGCTCAGCATCTGTGCTCTCTCACTATTAAAACATTTTACTTCTTTATCCTGTAGCACAGTCACTAAGTATTTCACACTATTCGAAATACTGGATATTGAAGTTGATCGGTTCTTAAATATAAAACCCAGGGTGTTTGCCCACGATCGCCGCCCCAGCAGGTATGCATCCCTCCGGGGGAGCTTGCTGCATCCCGTAGCCAGCAGCGTGTGCTGGGATATTTCTCTAACTCAGTTAATGCCCAGGAGATAATCAAGCCATCCTAAAATTAGGAGTGAAAACTAGAAACCTTGCTCAAATACTTCTCCTGGTTTGCAAGAGACTGGATGAATTATAAACAGCCGGGATCCCGGTCTGTCTGCCTTCTTGCCAAAAGGAGCAGGTTAAGCTGACTCTGCTCCTCTTCCAGCTCACTCAGGATTTAGGGGTTATTTTAATTTTGCTTTGACTTGGACGGTGGTATGTGGAAACCGGGAACAGCAGCGTCTGGACTTTGAGTAACATTTTGGCAGGCAGGACTGTCTTTTGCAATTTATTGCCTGCTGCGGCGAGGGTTATGGTGAAAGTTCTGGAAACTGGAAATAATGATGAGATTTCACAGCATAGCTATAGGATATAGAAGAAAAGCTGTAGGCAGTGAAATAGCTCTGGAACAAGCCTTTATTTTATTGATTTTTTGGTTCTGGAGCCAGAACCTAGTACTTCTGTTCTGAAAAACTCTTTCTCCCTCTCCAAAGGCGAATTAACAAGGTCTGCCTGTCTGTCTGGGCTTGTGGTCTGTCTTAACTGGGGCAAAGTTTCAGGGCTGCAGCCTGTGCCCTGCATCTGAGTGTGTGTTTTTTCCTTCCTTGAACAAACAAACTAACAAAAAACTTGTTCTTTCCTTCGATGTGCTTACTTGCCAATAAAATTAGGCACAACTCAAGGAGCTAATTGCTTGCAAATTGGATGCACCAGTTGGTGGGGCAAGAGATGGAGCAGTGGGAAGCTGCTGGTTCCCTCCCCTCGCCCGGTGCAAGCCCCAAACGCTGGGGTTGGGATTTGAGCCTATCCTGCCATGACAGGGAAGCACAGAATTGCCATTTGCTCCTAAAAATGAGGGCCAGGGGGTATTTTGCTGCCAGAAACCCAGCATAAATGCCATGATGTTAGGAGCTGGCCCAGCTTTGGACGTGCCTCTTGTCACACTTCAGCTGGGGAGGAGCTGCAATATATGTCCCTAGTATGCCTTGTATATAAGTCCTAAATGTCCCTATATGTGCCTGGTGCTGCTGCAGAGACTTGGGATGTTTCTCTCTCCCCTGCAATTTAAAGGACCCCCCCCCAAAAAAGCTCAAGACAGTAAAGATGTATTAAAGCATCTTAAGCGAGGGATGCAGAGTGAAGAAGGGAAAAGCCTGCACGTGTGGGATGGCTTGGCTGGAGGTTGGTGACTTCTTCTGTAGCGGGAGGCAGCTTTCAAAGGAAATTGCAGTTGTAAAATTTGCACGGGGCAGGGCTGTGTGTGCCAGGGCTTTAGGAGGAGGAAAACCAGCAAAGGCAGGAGGAGGCAGCAGATGCCCCAAGCTCAGATGTCCATCAGAGGTGTGGGAGCAGCGGGGTTCGGGCAGACGCCGTGTTTCTCCCCCACCTCCCTAATTTCCCCGAGCAGCCCCCAGCACGCTTTTGCATGGAAGTGAAAGTGCAGAGCCCTGAGGACAAGCAATTGGGGCCATCACATATTTGATCCCTACAGGTGAGGGTTCAGCAGCTATTTCTGGGATGGAGATGAGGGAAATGCATTGCAGTGAGAAACTGCAGATGCAGCCTTTGAATGAGATTTAGAAGTTAGGAATGGTTAAGAAAAATCAGAAACTTGCAGCTCTAGGAAGGTCCTGGGCTCGTGGTGGGATGAGGAGGCTCAGATTACCACCATGCCAGGTGGTGCTTTGCTTTGCTGCGGGCTTGCAAGGCCATCGCTACTTCCACAAAGTTGGGTAAAATCCATGTTTTCCATAGGAAAGAACTGAACCTTTTCTGATGTGGAGTGTTTAAAAAGAAAACAAGAAGTGTACTCATGCATGTGCTTGACTGACAAGTCTTTTAGAAGTACCGCTTCCTTTCAGAGGTTGAGTAGAGTGGTTCCAGTTTAATGTGGCGGGTGAAGAGGCATATTTTGCAGTGGTTCACGGACATGTCTATTTTTGTAATACAGTTCTCCAGCTCCCCCACCTTGCCCCAAATTAGTGGGACCTCCATGGGATTGAAGAGTCCAAATTTGCAACTGTAGCTCAATTTCTTGACCCAAAATTGTAGTGAAGGGATGGCGAGTGGTGGCTGAGCTCCCAGGCAGGGACTGTGCCGGGGGTGGGCATACCCCAGGCTGCTGACCCCAGGTTTTCAAGGGTGAAATGAGTTTTCCAGTGCAGCAGCTTTGTTTAGGAGCTTAAAGCAAATGTAATGTCCCTCAACCTGTCCGGCAGGCCCAAGAAGCTGACGTTGAAAGGCTACAAGCCATATTGGTGCACCTTCAAAGATACCTCTATCTCCTGCTATAAAAGCAAAGAGGAATCCAACGGGACTCCTGCACACCAGATGAACCTGAGAGGTAAGAGAAGCATTGGCACTGTTGCGTTTTATTCCAGTAATAGGCTGCTCCTCTTGCATCTTGTTTTCCTACTGCTTTATTTTCTTGGCATGCCATTCTAGGGTTGGGTAAATATGTTTATAGGAATGAGGGTGACTGGGTTGGATAGCATAGCATATATTTAGACTTCTAGAAAGTGAGTACGTGGTACGTGTGACCCCAAGGGGAAGTGCCTCCAGCACTCCAATACCATGGGGAGACAACTTGCTGTTCTCCTTTTTGTTGTGGCTGTCCAAAAGAATTGAACTAACTCCCATGGCAGAGAATAAGTTTGAGCACACGCTGCGCTGGAGAGAACAGACCATTCTCTTCCTCCGCTGCCTTTAAATTTTTTTCCTCCTCTCCCTGGTGCTGGTTGTGAGCAGCCTCGCTCAAGCGCTCCCTGCGAGCCTTGCACATGAGTTTTTAAATTCCTACAGCTGCTGGTTTTTCTTATGTCAAGTTAAACATTCCTGCTCCAGCAGCCACCAAACTGCAGAGCTCATTTTTTTCCCTGTGGAGGCAGGAGCAGATGTGATGCCAAGTGACCTCGGGCTGCAGTCAGAGCGAAGCCCGGCCCTCAGGACCTTTTTGGGAGCTTTTGACATATCTGCTGTGACGGCACTTTTAAAAAATCTCAGAGGCGGCGTTGAAGCGGCGCCCGGGCTAACTTGGCTGGTTCTGTTCATCACCCCCCCGTGTTTATACAACCGCTTGTAGTTCTCTCCAGACACCAAAAGCGGGATGCTCACACCTCGCCACCGATTATAGCAGCAATGCGCCCAGCCGAAATAACGTATAAGGCTTTCAGGGTGAGAGTCGGCACCCGTCCGGCCACCTTTTCCTACACTTTCATGAAAATTTTGGGGATACAGGGTGTTTGCCAGCCATCAGGTTCATTCGTGAGGCCAGGCAGGATCTATGAGATTAATTCTGCGGGCGAGGGTTAGCTTTGGCTTCATTGCTTTCAGATCAGGTCTTGCTTTCCCCCCCGCCTTTTTTCCTGTCACTTGGAAAAAGAGACGTCTGACACAGTTTTTGTCCCTGCTATGTAGAGTGTTTATCCCATCGGAGATGTGGTGTAAGACCTTTGCAGCACTGAGATGCTGTTGGACACCCTTTAGTTGGAGAGCTTTGCTTTTTCTTTTCCTTTTTTTGGTTTTTTTTTCCTCTTCTTAAGGCATAGTTCTTCACAACCCTGTTAAACACTGGCTCCCTCTTTGCAGGATGTGAAGTTACCCCTGATGTGAACATCTCTGGTCAGAAGTTTAACATCAAACTTCTGATTCCGGTGGCGGAGGGAATGAATGAAATCTGGCTTCGCTGCGATAATGTAAGTTTATCGCTTGGACCAGCCCTCTCTTCGCCCTTTGCCCACCATCAGGTCATGCTCGGACGTGCCGTGTAGCTGGCGTTAATTAAAAAAAGTAGAAAATGCACTCACATGTGTCTGATCTTGACGTTCAGAGCACGCGTGCGAATTTGGAGTAGAAAATCAGCCCCTGCTCTTCCTCGGCTTTGTCCCGTGGTTATAGTCTACAAGTTGGCTGGGTTTCTGCCCGTCTTTGTGCGTGCTTGAGTCTCCTGGGGCTGGAAGGGAAATAAAGGCTCCCTGGAGTTTTATTTGGGGGGCGGGGGGACAGGCGGCACCCTCACCTCTCTGACGGGTGCGGGTCTCTGTTTTGGGGGGCAGGAGACGCAGTACGCCAGCTGGATGGCCGCCTGCCGCCTGGCCTCCAAGGGCAAGACGATGGCCGACAGCTCCTACGGCATGGAAGTACAGAACATCCTCTCCTTCCTGAAAATGCAGCATTTGAACCCAGACCCGCAGCTGATCCCAGAACAAATCACCACCGACATTAATCCCGAGTGTCTGGTTTCTCCTCGCTACCTGAAAAAGTACAAGAACAAGCAGGTACGTGCTCGTCCGCTCTGCCGGCACGGTGTTGGTGTTGGTGTGGACCGGGCTGACCGTGCACCTGTTTCGGCATTAGCCGGCGTTTAACACTGCGTGTTTCGGATGTTGTCACTTAATCGGATGCACGCGGTTACTAAAATGAGATGCTGACTGAAATGTGTGGTTTCGATCCAGCACCTGGGTATGGCACCCACGACCTTAACTATGCCATATATTTTGCGACAGTGCACCTACACAGCCTCGGCAGCAGGGAAACATTTATTTTAAATCCATTTAAAATGTATTTGCATTTATTTAAAATACATTTTGGGAACGGTTTTTGCCCCTGCTGATAACCGAGCAATGGTGCAGCAAAGCACGGGTCAGCTGCCCCCATCTCTCCCCGCACAGATGTAGCAGCGATGAGATGAAATCAGTCCCCGGTGCTGGGATTAAAACCCCTTCACTTGCACAGAGTCCGTGCAGAAATCCTCAGGATCAGTGGAGTTGCAGTTGCTTGCAGTGCTTTATCCAGACTTGGCTGTAACGTGGTTTGCGTATTTCTGTCTTTGCTTTTCCACTACTTCCAAATGCCAGTCCTTGAAACATTGCTTCATTTTGAGTTGCTGTGACTTGTGCTTGAACTCCACGCTACATTCGATCCGTGCATGACAGGGCTGAACTGTTCTGCGCTGGAAATAAATGCATGACTTTCTGAAAGACATTATATGTCAGGACAGCGGCAAAAATAAGTAAGGCATTGCTCCATGGCCTTTCGGTGACTTAATCGTTCAGCTGTAGCTTCGCAGCCTGTGTACTTCAGGCTGGCTGTGGCTAGATACGATTTCTCCAAACCCAGAAGAAGGCTGCAAGTCAGAGAAGCAGGAAAAATATAACTTTTTATTGGCACAGCATGATGATTTCCTGGCAGTGGAGTTATATTTTATATAGCCCTTATTATTCTTCTGAATAAGCCTTTTTATCCACTTGGATGGAGGAGAGGCTGCATAAATACGATTTCAACATATATAATACCTTCTAGGCTTGAACTCAGTAAAATGGAGGCACCTGGAAAAATATTAGCTCGCAGAACTTGCTTACCGTGCAGGTATCCTCGTTATAAAAATAACCTCCGTCGAAGCGTGGGGATGGGCACAAGCCCTTGCCCTGCTCCAAGCGGAGCCGGGGGCCGCGATGCAAACGCTGGGTCCCCTATAGACATCGGCTAAACAACAGATTTAGGCTTTTCTTTTATGGCCAGAGGCAGAGCTTGCAGCAGCGAAGGATGTTTGCCGGCGGCATGTGTGCTGGCACGGCTGGGAAGGACGGAGGGATGGAAGCTGCGGGAATGCAAGGAATTCGGCCGCGAGGGTCCCTCCGCGCCCCGGCATGGGGGAAGGAGGAGGAGGAGGAGGAGGAGGTCACGCAGCCCACAAATGGTGCCGAAATGGCAATTGGCAGTGGGCCTTGCCGGAGGATTTATACAGGCGCCTGGTGCCACACCAGCCCCAGACCCGCTCGGGGGGTGTTTGCCTCCAACGTGCTCTTGCAGCAGCATAGGGTTGGCAGGTTGGGTTTGGGGAGCCCCAAATCCTAAATGCAAAAAAAAACCCAACCCAAAATAAGCGTATTCACAGCTCTCAGGTACCGTGCTGGGGTTCGGTGTCGGATTGGCGTCCAGCCGGCTTGCGAGGGCAGATGCATCCCCGGGAAGCCCAGCTGATGTTATCCTCCAGCCGCCTGTTATCCTGAGCAGCATCCCCATCCTTTCTCTGCGTATCTCAAATAAAAGGAGTTATTGAGCTAACAGCCCATAGTGAGCTGTTGAGCTTCCTATTGAGCTTCCCTTTCGAGTAAGTGGGTTTGAGTTTATGCAGAGGTGTGGGGAGAATTATCCTCTGAGCTGGCAGCTTCACCCTCCCCTTTATCCACCAGAAGGACCAAAACCATCTCTACACAACGCTGGCCCGCCGGGACCGCACCGGTGCTCAGGCAGGGACGGTGCGAGCGGTGAATATCTGCTCGCTTGTCCCTTCTCCGTCCTTACGTTCACTTTGGCTGCTTTTCTGCCTAAGAAATTGTGCATGTGGTTTTTTTGCTTGAACTTTGGTTTGCAGTTAATTTACACTTTTTCTTTGCTTTGTTGCCATATTTCTGATTGCTTTTTTTTCTTTCTGCCTCCTTTTCTTTTTTTTTTTTTCGCCTTGCCATCTACAGCCAGGCTATGTAAGAGACTTGGTAAGTGACAGCAACAATAAAATTAAGATATATTTAAGATAAAACTTAAAATAGCCTAGAACCCCTTTGGTTTGGAGAGCAGCAATGAAAAATCTAACAAAACCCACATCCCCCCAGAGAAACTTGGGCCCTGTTTGGTTTTTATAATGGTCCCCAGTGATTTATGCTGCGAAACTAGAAACCCTACACCAGAAATTTGCCCTGCCGTTTGCTCACATCCTGCGTCTTAAACTAACCGAGCCTGAGCGGCTCTTAGCCTCCAGACAGCTCAAATCTATATTTGCTTTTGTACATCTGGAGATACAAAACAAAAGCAGCTCCATGTTTATCAGCCGTGGTCGCAGGCTTTGAGCAGTCGTAGCTGAAATAAGACCTCAGGGCAGAAATTATCGATTATCTGCATTGTTTGTAACCGCGCTGGCTCCCAAATGCCTCCCGAGTTGTTACCCATTCGCGTGACAGTCGAGATGCCACTAACGAACCCCCTCACCTAAAGCCGGTGTGTCTCGCCGCCCGCAGATCACGGCACGCATCCTGGAAGCCCACCAGAACGTCGCTCAGATGAGTCTCATCGAGGCGAAGATGCGGTTTATTCAAGCCTGGCAGTCGCTGCCGGAGTTCGGCATCACGCATTTCATTGCAAGGTCGGTGGGTCTGCTGGGCAGAACAGGAGGAATTTCGTGAATAAATATGCACAATCCATTAAATATGCAGCACATCCTTAGCTGTGGAAGTCGCACTGGTACTGGAATTAAAAGCATTAATTGCATTGACTTATAAAACCAAATTTATGAGTTAACTCAGCTGCTGAATTTAAGCTGCGTAGCCGTGTATTGCGGGTGTGCATTTATTAATCCCTCGCCGTGTCGCAGGTTCCAGGGGGGCAAGAAGGAGGAGCTGATCGGCATCGCCTACAACCGGCTGATACGGATGGACGCGAGCACGGGTGACGCCGTCAAAACCTGGCGGTTCAGCAACATGAAGCAGTGGAACGTAAACTGGGAGATTAAAATGGTGAGCTGGTGTTTTACACCTCGGCCGCTTCCCCTGCTCCTGTTACGTGAGACAGGTGTTGCTCTTGGGTTTTTTTTAAGTTGACTTTGTAAGTCAGCTTTTAAAAAGTCAGGTTTTCACATCGCCGTTTTCTAAAGCATGTCCCATCTGGCTGTGTTAATGTAAGATAGTTTCTCCTCACTCCTCTTCCACCCTCCTTGGAGATCTAGCAGAGCTTGTCCTAACTGCTGGTGGAGTTGAGTATGACCCTTAAAAAGAAGAAAAAAAAACAACTGAATTTTTCTTTAATGCAGCCAGTTACACACTTAATGCGTAACGATTTTCTCCGGTCTCTGAACACCCACTCAAAGGCAGCTAAATAAAATCAAACTTCAGAACAGACGCTTAGGCTTGATCCTAACCAGTAACATAAATGCACTGGGCCTTATCCATACTAAAATTCCTTTTACTTGCAGGACAGCTCAGGTTGTCCTGTAAGTAATGAAAAGCAACAGTAGACACTTCACTAGGCTCCGAGATGGGCTTTTATCCAACCGTTACATTTGGACGCACAAACTTTTTGTGCTCCTTTTCGGTGGAATACATAATTAAAATTGCCAGGGATATGTGAGAGCTGTTCTCCTGCGGTTTGTGGCTCATTAAGAGTTGCTAGAGAAATTATTCAGCTTCCCCTCTGCCTCAGAGCCTTTGTTTTGACCCAGTTGCAAGCCCCGATATCCCAATTATTCGGCTCGGATACTCTGCTGGGAATCCCCCTCCCTCCTGCAGAGCTGTCAGTGATGGGGGGACAAAAAAATAACAGGCATCAATAAATGGACAGTCTATTCAGTCACTCCAAAACGAGCTCCCCCAACCCCCACTAAGTATTTTTACAGCCAAACTTCAACTTCGAAAACCAGAATACACTCGCAGGGAAAGCTAGAAAGAAATCCCAGCCCTCGGCAGGTCTGTGCCCGGTCTCTGTTTGCCTTGAAGCAAAGAAGATGTCACCACGTGCTTACCGCCGAGAGGTGCAAACATGCTGGGTAATTGTCTCTGAGTCACGGGCGAATAAAAGGTATAATGATAAGTTAAATAAGTAAATAAATAGATAAATAAAATTGAAAATTACATAAAAATGAAATAATAAAAAAAGCAATAAAAGGTATTTCTGTATCTAAACATTTGAACAATAATCATTGCATCACAAAATATCTCAAGTTGGAAGGGACCCGTAAGGATCATGGAGTCCAAATCGTCATTTACATCACTGGATTTTGCTTAGGCAATGGAAAAGGCATCTGGGTTAACAGAAAAGAAAAACAAGACAGAAAGGAAGAGCATGCGTCAGTGTAACTCCTTTGGGAAGGCACCGGTGAGGCTGACCCCTGTGTTTTTGCCTTCTAGGTGACAGTGGAGTTTGCAGATGACGTTCGGGTGTCCTTCATTTGCACGGAGGTGGATTGCAAAGTGGTTCACGAGTTCATCGGTGGCTACATCTTCTTGTCGACACGAGCGAAAGATCAGAATGAGAGTTTAGATGAAGAGATGTTCTACAAACTGACCAGTGGTTGGGTGTGAGTCCCATGTACTGTATACCGAGAGGAAACTCCATGGCCATATTAATATTTAACTTTAAAAAGCTGTTCTTTGAAATATGCTGCTTAATAAAGTAAGCTTGAAATGTATCTTTTTTTTTTTTTTTTTGTATCATGAAAATTTTTGCATTACCAGACCAGTTAATCTGTGTGCACTAATGAGCACTTCTGTTAATTTGCTATAACAAGACCGTATCTGGGCCAGGTGATCGTGCCGCTGGCCTTTAGATACCGAATCTGATGGGCAGATCAGGATAAGATTTGACTGACTTAAAATAGCCAATTTTCTAAGAGAACTCTAAGCCATCTTCTTGTAAAGCCATCCAGGGCTTAACCTATATGAAGTCTATTTATCATGTTTAATG
This sequence comes from Aquila chrysaetos chrysaetos, assembly GCF_900496995.4. NCBI lineage: Eukaryota > Metazoa > Chordata > Aves > Accipitriformes > Accipitridae > Aquila > Aquila chrysaetos. Next base: position 4,025,193 of record NC_044005.1, on the reverse strand, counting down.
CATGAGTGTTTTATTTCTTTTTTTGTGTTTTTTATTCTGTACATTTGACCTGTTTTGAAGTCGTCCTACCCATAAGTAGAATTGCCATCTCTCTTTTCACACTACATGCACCAGGACTGCTACAGGTGCCTGACATGACTTTGGAGATAGTTGCGTGTGGCCTCGAAGATGATCTTCTGTTAGTCTGTTATAGCTTGGTTTTATTTGTTAACTTGCCTTTTGATAATCATTTATATTGTCTTTTTTTTTTTTAATTTTATTTTATTTTTACACCATATTGTATTATGACACTTTTAGTATTCACCAGCATAGTCACTGTTCTGCCTATGATATGCAAACTTTTTCATTACAATATGAAGTAAAGGTTTATGAAGTATAGGTTTTGTGTAACTAATGTAAAAAACACAAATTTTATAAAATTGTACAGTTTTTTTAACTAGTCTCACAAGCCAGCTAGAATATTGCATAGATCTGGTGTATCAGCCTTAACTATAGTATGCCTGTAAGGAGTATGGGGAGTAACCAAGAAACAACAAAAAAAAAAACCAAAACAAATTTCAGTCCAGTAGATTTTTATCTAAGTTAAATGGGATTTCAGAGCTGCGCCACAACACCCTCGATAACTGATACCTGGGGCCAGGACCTCCCCGTTCGTTAAGCCAGCGCAATGTTAACGCTAACGGGGAGGGATCTCCTGCCCCACCTAATGCCGAGGAATAACCAGTGTTGCGTTCCTGTAGTCTGTGGTTTCAAGACTATGTACAAATGCATTTTATTTTAAATAAAAGTCAAATCTTTTATTTAATATTCAGCTGCCGCTCCTGGGTTTTGTGGTTCAACTGCTCTACGGCAGGGCCGTAAGCAGCTCCCATATGATACAGCCACCCCGTGCCAGCCCCGCGCTCCCTCCCGCTGCCTTATCCCAAGTTTGCCAAAACAAAATGCCACCAAAACCCAAAGCAAAGTACAGGAACGGGGCAGGAGAGTCCAAGGCAGCAGCGTTGGTCCCGCTCCCTGGCCAGGCAGGCAGTGGGGAAGCATCCCAGGGATGCGGGGAGCGATGCTGCCCGGGACACGTGCAGTCAGTACCCTGCCGTCCCCTAATTTGAAGGCTGCTGGTGGAACGCTGGGCTCAGTTATGTTGACAAGAAGGAAAAATCGATCTATTTGCAAGCCGAGCTTAAAATGCTGTATTTCAGCCTTTCAGTTGGCAGTGAAATGAAATTGGGTTTGGTGCCAGCCTGTCCGGAGAGCAGCACCGCGGTGGGAGATGCTGCCCGCGGCCGCTGCGGTGCCGGTGAGAGCCCTCGACCCGCTGCCCGTGGAGCGGGGGTTTGGCAAGCGGCGGAGATGGTGCTGCTGTGCGGGAATAGGGATGTTCCCCGGGCAGAGAAGCCAGCGAGAGATTCACCACCAGGAGAGCTCCGTGCCCAAAAACACCCTGATGGCGGGACCAGGGATGCTGCTTGGCCACGTCTGGTCCAGCTCCCAGCTTTGGTTATCCCATCCCGACGCGGCAGAGCCGCAGCGGGGCCGGAGGGATGTGAGGAAGGATGGGAAAGGGGTGAGGATGGCCGCTCGACTGCACCTCCAGGTCTGGGGGGACAGAGAGCGGCAGGCGACAGCAACGCCTGCAGCATCTTCCCCGGGCACAAGCTGAATTTGCTCCCTTGCGGGCGGGTGCTTGGAGGCAATGATGCATTTCCCCATCACTGCTGTGTTTCTGCAGCAATCCTCTATTTTTCGCACCACGTGCTCTCGGATGGGTTGCACCTTGCTCCATAAACGCAAGGGGAAGGGGTGGCCTGACAGTGCCGGGCAATTCTTCCCAATCCTTGGTCCCACCGCAAATGGGACCACGGGCCGGGGCAGAGGTATGCTCAGGACGTGACGGGGATGCTCCCAAGCCTGTCCCGTACCTGCAGGCTTGTTCTTTTGGCTGCTGGCAGCTCCCGGCTGCCCGGCAAGTCCAGGCAGCCCCGGGGAGGCACGCGAACGGAGGAACGGCATGCACGCTCCTGGCAGGCAGCGCCGGGATTTGGGCTGGATGCGGGAGAGGGTGAGGCACGGCAATAAAAACGTGCCCGGCTTGGAACAGCACCGAAGCTGGGCGTGTGATGGGGATGGCTCGCTGAAAAATATTTACCTCCTATTTCACAGCCTGAGGTTATGTGGGATGGAGAGGTGTAACGTAGAGAGGAAAGGTGGGGGGACAAGATGTGTCCCCCCTGGGTCTGTCCATCCCCAGCCTCCTCCGCAGGGCTCTGCTCTGCTGAATCGGGGCCCGATTTTGCAGCTGGGAGAGGTGATAAGGCAGGAAACACTGAGCAGAAAAGCAGAGGAGGTCGGGGAAGGGGCATGGGAAGGCAGAGGCTGCTTTCGACCGCAGACCTTCCCCACACGGCCCCCCGAGGATGAGAGCAGGGAGAAGCTGGGTGGGAAGCGGGGAGCAGTGCGGGCACTTGCAGGAGGCTGGGAAGCAGCGAGGGGGTCGCAGGGAGCTTCGAGGTGATCTGAAAGATGCTTCTGGGTGTTCTAGGATGTCTTTCCTTTCTCCCTGGATAAAAAAAATGCAAATGAAAATGAGCTGTTGGAGTAGAGGGGGCAGGGGGATTAAAAAAAAAAAAAAATCTGTGGTTTACCTAAAGTCTGGAGAGACACCAGGTAAAATACAGCACGGATGGGAACGGCCGCACGGCGAGGACGGACACGGGGGTGAGGAGGGAGCATGTTGCAAGATGGCTTGGGGAGGGAGGTGGTGAGAGCTGGAGCCTGCAGGGAGGGATGGATGATCCACCCCAGGGACAGGCGGCAGCGACAGCAAGCCAGCGTGGGGACAAGAAGGACCGTAGCTGTTTGCTCTGCTGCTCCTCCCGTAGTCATCAGACATCGCTGGTGGGGTGATGCTGAGTCAAAGGGAACGGGGATGCAATGGGTGCAGAGGGTTTCCAGTGATCTGCTGGGGAGAGGTGTCAGAAGCCGGGTGGGTTCAGGGGTGTTTGGGCATTAAAGCCAACAACGGAGGATGAGGAGGGGCTTGGCAAGCCAAGGCAATGCAAATCCCAGTTCCCGCAGCACCAGCACTGAAGGGAGATGCGGAGGTTTATTCTGCTGATGCAGTGAAATCTGGCTGTGGTTGACCCTTCTGGGTAAACAAAAAAGTAAACCGAATTAAAAACAAAAGCAAAACCAGAGAGAAACCAGTCCATGGGTGTCCACAGCCCCCTGGGGTGACTCAGCCTGAGGGAGGAAGAGCAGTAACTGGCTGGTATCCACGAACTGGTGGCTGCCCTGGGCGGGGGGAAGAAATTATCTCCAACTATTTTGATACGCACACAACGGGGAGGGAGGTTCAGAGCCAACAGGACTGCTTAAACCCCAGTTTACCCAAAACAAGAGGCAGAGGTGCCTGAAGACAGAATTACTCCGGCCTTACAACAGCGGGCAAGGCCAAGGGGGATGGATGCTCTTCCCTTGCTGTCCCTGCGCTAGGACCTTTAAGGGGGGGGGAGGAAAAAATAAATCACTTCACCGAAAGCTACTGATGCAAACCGGCTGCCGGGGTGAAAAACCACTTCACTTAATGCACGCAGGGGATTTGCATGCCTGTCTGAGCAAGGTACCGGCTGGGGTGTCGGCTAGGATTCATATGGCTTTTTAAGCCCCAAGTAATTTAATACCGTGCAGATGGGCAAGTCACACAGTGGTTTTAAAGTAGGAATGGCAGTTTTGTACAGAGGAGAGATTCGCAGACCCATGGAGATTTTAAAAACAAAGCAAAAAAGAAATATCTCCAAAACAGGCTGTTGCCGGCAGCAAGGAGGGAGGAGATGCACAGCCTGGGTACACGGGCACATCCCGCGGCCGTGGATCGATGGAAAGAGGCCATTTGGGGAAGCCGTTGGCTTTTGGGGGGCAATAACACAAAATGACCCCCAACCACTACAAAAGGACCTGGGTTATTCCCTACAACTGGGACATGTGGGAGCATGGGGCTGTTTTCTGAAAGCCCCCCCCCCGTTCCTCCCACCATGGGACGGCCACCCCAAAGCAGTGGGGCTTTTCTGTGGGGGGCCAAGGACTGAAGAAACCTCCTCAAATTAATCTGTAGTAAAACCAAGCTGGATGAGTCATTTCTGCGTCTCAGCCCTGCACGAATCACACTGGGGACTTTCCAGCCTTCGGGCCGGGAAGGGACTCCCGGGCAGCCGGCACCAGCTCCCCAGGACCGGCTGGGTGCAAAGGCATCTCCCAAATTCCCGGTGCTCACATCGCGGGGCAATGTGAGCGCCTTCCCCTGCCTCGTCCGGCTCCTCCAAGCCCTTCGCTTGGTCGAGCATCGGGGACCGGGAGCCCGGCAGGGCTGGGATCAACAGCATCTTCCACCCTGACCTGCCCCGCATGCTGTGTGAGCTGGCGGAGAGAGGCCCTGGGCACCCCCGAGAGCACTCAGGACCACCGGGAATTTACCCGGCGGTGACCAGGGATGCAGAAAACCCAGACCAGGCGTCACCACCACCAGCCAGGATCCGGCCCAGAGACGAAACCACACGCGGATGTGATTGCCTGCTTCGGTCCAGCTGCCGAGAAACCCTCGCTTCCCGGGTGTATTAAGCCTCATCTCCGATGCAGGAAAGGATGGTGAAGAGCCAAAGCCCTCAGCAACGGCACCAACTCGGACGGCAGGAGCAGTTTCGTCAGTGTAATTAAATTCAGACTGATCGGTGACAAGGCTCGCACGGCTCAAAACCTTTCCGGAAATCAGTGAGGTTTTTATTTGTTTGCTTTAAGTATCATAAAAGCACCGTATGCTTCTATTTGTGGCACCGAGGCACTAAAGAGATAAAAGATCTATAAATACCTTCTAGATGTTATAGATTAAAAAAAAAAAAGTGCCTCCCCGCTTGCATCTTTTCCCGTAAGCACCAGTGCAATGTGGTCCGGGCAGCCTGGCCTCGCGCCTGCTCCCGTTTCGATTGGCATCCCAGTCTTCCCTTTGAAATCCCCTGCATCCCTCCAGCTGTTCGACATATTTCAGGCTTGAGTCTTCCCCCCCCCCGTCCAGAAACTGCTCCTTTAGTTTCTCTTAAGCTCCCCCGTCTGGTTTTCATCATTGTCAAAAGCAAACGGGGACTTTTCCCAGGGTGTTATCGGGGCTGGGGGTCCGCGATGCCCCAGGGATGCAAACCCGGACCTTCCCCACGCAGGGAGCTGAAAACAGCCATGCTGATGGGCAAGCACGGGCTGGGGAGGGAGAGGATGGGAAATGCCAGTTTAAGAAGAATTAAAAAAAGCCAACATGCCAAATTCGCCCTGGAAAAGCTGGTGGGGAGCTTACATCGGTTTGATCAGCGTTTTATCTGATCCGTGTAAAAGGCTGCAGCATTTGCACTTTGGGGGGGGTTCTTTTTTTAGCTTGACACAGGAGCATCAAAATATTTTCCTAGAGCCCAAATGACTCGGAAAGGCCAACCCCATATTTCACAGGGACTCAAATATGCAAGAACCTGTCAGATACTGAAATCATTCACTAAGTTTTCCCTTTGATCCACAGTTAAGACAAAGACCTGGAAACAGAGCTCCCCTGAGCTGTCAGCTCCCGGCAAAGCCACAGATCCCCGGCTGGTGGGAAGTCTCTGGCTGGAGGACTCCCACTCCCCCTCCTCTGAGAAAGAGGCAGTTTGAGCAAATAAAGCATTTGCTGTGGGGTTTTGGGTTGGGTTTTTTTTTTTTTTTCTGGCTTTTGGTCAGCAGCTGGTCAGCCCCTAATGAGCAAGCTGGGCTTTGATTTCCTGCCTGGGAAAGGGGGCGTAAAAGAAATGGGAGACGATCTGGGTTAGAAATTTGACTCACGCCAGCGATCCCGGCTGGGAACTGCTCCCTTTCGTCCCTTGCCTGGGGTCATGTCCCAAAGGGAGGCAGCAGATCGGCTCGGGACAAGCATAAGGGGCCAGGGGGGAATTACGGTGGTGTCTGGAGAAGGTGAAGCCCCTTGGCCCCAACCTGGCTGGGGAGAGGCACCACGTGCTGCCCTCCAAACGGGGCTTGCGCTGGCAGGCTGGGACAACAGCAGCTCTGTATTCCTCTCATGCAATTCCTTAATCCCGGGGCAGAGCTCAGGTGTTAGCTCTACCTCCCCGGCACACCAGTGGGAGAGGGGGTGCTGGTCCCCTGCAGAATAAACCTGTTTAAATCCTGCTCACACCCTCCACTGCCGTGTTTCCAGCTGCTGCAGAAAGCAGAGGGGTAAGCCCAGCAGCAGGGAGCCCACAGGCAGCTCCCAAATATCTACCTCTGCCCCCAGCCACCTCCTCACAGGGCTCCTCTCCTTCCATGATCCTCTTAGGGCTCTGGCACTCGCGATGTCGAGCATCCCAAAGGCAATCCGCAGTGCTTTATCCTGGCTGGGCAAGGCTGGAGCTACCGGCAAGCCCCGGCCGTGCTCCCCACATCCAGCCCGGGAGCAGGAGGGGGGGATCTCAGCAGCCCAACTGTCCTACCTGTGTCATGCAATGCATTCAAGGGACTTTCTGGCTGTGTTTAGAGGTGGTGAAGTCTTCCTTTGCCCCTTCCCACAGTAAATGTGTGTATTGTCTCTCCCAGGTGGCAGGGACGGCCGGATCTCACGTAGGATACTTGGGGAAAAAAAAACGGGTTCCTGGTTTCCCTAAAGGCTCTCAGCGGATTTAGGCAGGAGGGCAAACAAAGAGCTGCTGTTCGCTATCGGTGACCTTGAGGAAAGAGTTTTGGGTGTTTTGCTTTTGCCCTGATGAGGCAGCAAGGGTGAGGAGGGTTCTCAGGAATGGTAAACCTGGAAAGAAGCAGTCCAGAAAGTCTTGGAAAGGCTCGAGGTGCAACGCTGGGAGCTTGAGTCACGCACAGGCTCAAGCAGAGCAGGATGAGGGGGCCACTGCAACAGGTCTGGGACCAAAACCAACCCAAACAGGAGAGGTCCCTACCTAGAGCTTGGGTCCTGGCCCAGCGATCAGACCAGCCCTTCCTCTTCGCCCGGCTCCCCCCACAACAAGAAACATCCCAAGATGCCCCCCCAAAGCAAACACACAGTAAAAATGCCCTTGGCCAGCCCAGACCCCAAGGTGTCCCCATCCCTGCCCATCCTGTCGGAGGGACAGAGCTGTCCCCAGGCCACCTCCAGCCCCCGTCCACGCTGTGCCCCGTCCTGGGCGGCCATCTGGAAGGACCACATCTGATTCACATCGTCTCACAGCTGAAAATCATGTGTCAGGCGCTTCAAAGGACACAGCCTTATAGCCGAGGGGCTCCCCTTGAACTCAATGGCAAGCTGCCCCACCGCAGGGTCCGGGTGACGGCCAGGAGCGGCTGTTTTATCTCCTGAATGATTTTTCCCCTTCCCATAAACAGGAGGAGCGGATGGGAACTTGTCTGAGACTGATGGGGAAATGACGGGGCGGGGGGGTGGAGGGAGAGGGGTGTTAAATCTTCAAAAGCACCGAAATGCCGGATCCTGGAAGAGACCCTGAGAGCAGGGAATGTCACTGGTGGGGGAACGAGCTGAGCATCAGGGAGAGCACTAGGCGAGCACTTTTAACATTTTTCTTCTTTGCAGAGTTGCAAAAAAAAAGAAAAAGAAAATAATTTCCATGACCTAAAAGATGAGTGGACTGACCCTCCCGGCCCTGCAGCAGTGGAGACGAAGGGCCATGCTGCCCCGAGGCTGGACATGCCCCTGGGCACAGTGTGCTGCAGAGTCCGGCCCTCACTTCTCCCCCCACATCCGCAGCCGAACCCTGCGCTATCTCAGATGTCCACACAGCCTGGGAATGAGCACATCTGGAACCGACGCCTCCCAAATTGTCCTTCAGGTCAATCCCCGCCCATTAACGATGCCATTAATTAATCCAGAGTTCAAAAATAGCCCTGCAGGATTTCCTGCCTCCCCTCCAACCATACCACAAGGTAAGAGGAAGGAGGAGAAGCTTGTAAAGCAGAATTAAGGGACGATGCCCCACGGAGCCCATGGTACGTCCCTGCGCTATCACTCTCATTTCATTTGGAGTGACCCCCGTCCTTCCCCTGCCCACGCACATCCAAAGCACAGCTCATTCTTCCCATTCCACGCATGCAAAACGCAGGCATAAGCCCTCCAAGACACACTGGGCTTCATTAAACTCAGGTCGTTAAATTCCGAGGAAGCGTACGGGCAATGGGGATGCGGGCAGAATGGCAGGGACCTCGTCATCTGCCGGCTGCAGGAGTGCGTCCAGACATGAAGCAAGCTGAAATTTGATGTGTAATAACTCCACCTAGAGGGAAAAGGGACGGCTGGGCAAGATGGGCCACAGGCGACCACGGCACGGCCAAGCATGCTGTCCATCGCCTGCCGGCTAGGACCAAGGAGGGATGGCTGCCTGGACACGGAGATGGCTCTGCTGCAGGTGGCCCTGGGACACCAGAGCGGGTATCGCACGATGCTCGGTCCCACGGGTGTATCAGCCACCATCGGTTCTCTGTGAGCCCGCAGCCAGCTCAGATCTGAAAGCCCAGCTGTCCCTTTCAACCCCCAGGACCAGTTGCCACTCACTGGTCTCACTTAAGCTTTGCGGCCATCCCACGGGTGACTCTCTGAGTCCTTCATTCAGGACATTTCCCTCTGTTGTTATTCCCTTGCTGATACCTGGAGTTTCACTCCTCCCCACCACCTCCTAGGGCACGGACATCTCTGTGGACGGGCCACACAGTTCAAAACTGGTGGGGAAATCAGAGCAAACACATATCTTGTCACAGTCCCCCTCCCAGCGCTCCGATACACCCAGTGCTAAAATACCCCCCAAATCTGGGAGTTTGTTCTCCACAACCACGTGCTCTGGCTTGCTTTCATTTCTCTTTTTTTTCAATAGCAGATCCATCTGCAGTTTGGCCAGAGATAATGAGAGCTGGGAAGCACCTCCTGTCTCATCCAGACCATCTGCCCATCTCCAGCCAGGACCGAGAGCTGGGGGTACGTTGGCCACAGTCTCCCCACCACATGCAATGGGAGGAGGGGGGTTCCATCAGAGAAAAATTTGGGGCTGCTCTCCCCGCTTGTGGCTGCATCTGGCTGAACCTCAGCACTAAAGGATGAGGGATGGAGGATGCAAATACACCCAGGGATGGATGGATGGAAGGAAGGAAGGATGAAGTATGGATGGATGGTCAGGGTGAAGCCACCGGCACAAGCTGCGGTACCTTTTCCCAGCACTCACCAGCTGCCACCAGGTCTGGTTGGTGTCCGGCCAGCCCAGAGCCCGGGAAGAGCTGGAGGAGGACCGTCACCCCGAGCAGGGGAGGTGGGGGGACCATGCAGGAGCAGCCCCCCCCCTCAGCACAGTCCATGCAGAGACATTAGCAACCTATTGAAGTTTTCACAGCCTTGCTGATCCTCTCCAGCCGTGAGCAGGCAGCCAGCAGTCACCACCATGCAATTCTGAGAAACTCCCATATTTTCTCCTCCCGCTCTTCCCAGGCCCCCACCTTTGTCAACCGGCTGTTCAGTCTCTTTCAGGCCCCGCTCACTTCAGCCCTATTGCCCTTCCTGCGGGACTCCTGCCCACACCGTGCCGGCTCTGGGCATGGGAATCAGCCAGCGGTTGTTTTTTTTTTCTTCTCTGTAACCTTGGAAATCGGAGACCAAGGGAACATCAGCTTCAGCTTCTGTTTAACAACCGCCTCTTATCACTGCTCACACAGTGCGGCCCAGGCAGAAGATAAAGCATTTCCACCGCAATGGATAAACAGAGATCAAGCTTGCCGAGCGGCTCGCATAGCAATATCGTCCTCTGCCTGCTCGGATTTGGGGTGTGCTTCTTCCCAGGCCCCATGTTCCCCAGTGTGATGCAGGGTCCGGCACGGCTGGGTAAAGCCTCCCCGTGCTCCCAGCTCAGCTGGTTGTTAACCACTTACTTCCAAACTGCTGCACGCTTTGTCCCGCCAGCCGGCTGCCGAGGGACACGCCGAGGTTTTTCTGCTGGGGCCGCTGCCGAGCCTTCGGCCGGGGTGGCCACAGAGCTGGCGTGCTGGGACTCACGTACAAGCAGGGTGCGAGATCTCCCTCCTGCCTGCAGCTCCTCTCCAAAGCCCTTCCCGCTGCTCATCCTGCCACGGCGGCAATTTTGTCTTCAGGTTTTAGATGACCTGATGGTGCAGGATGGACACTTACCCGTGCCCAAACCCCGGCTACCCCACAGCTGCAGAGAGGCCCGTTTTGTCCCTTAAATGTATCCCCCAGCATCCATGGCAGGGGAGGACCAGAGATCAGGGCTGTATTTCCTCTGAGGAAGCTTCGATCCTGAATTTAATTGAGCTCATAGAAATACGACCTTTGGGAAATAGAGGAAGGTCCTCCTTAACTGGCCTACTGATGGGACATTGGGTAAGACAGCGTGTTTGCAGAGACAGTCACTAGACAAATGCCATCTTGGCACCACCAGCTTGTATTTGGTGGAAGGGAAAAAGGTAAAAGCTGTTATTTACTCACTAATCCATCCACAGAAAACGGCTTATTGAATCCACAGTGCGCTTATTTTGTACGGGAAGGCTGGGGAGATCTGTCATCCAGAGTGCTCTGCCTGCTGCTGATGTGAAAACGTCCTTTTACCTGCAGGGACCACAAATCTCTGGAGTTACCTGCAACGCACCCTCGTACCTGCTGCACGCAGGCTCAGGACACTTTGGGATCAGAAGTACCACTGAGGCTGTTCCCCATTTCTCAGCTCAAGGCCAGATCTGTGCTTGATCTGATCCCAGCTCCAATTTTTTTCAGGTGAGCTGATACTATTTTACTTCTCATAAAATAGCCACATCCAAAGGAGGGCGACAGCAGTAATTAAGTTTCTTTCTGGAGCTGCTTTTGCATTTTTTTAAGCCCTGACTTGGACTCTGAGCCAGGATATTTGAGTATGAATGAGGCGTGATGCTGTTAGCCTCAGGTGGGGATTTTCTCCATTAAAAAAGAAGTGTTTCTGGGCCATGGGCAGAAGAGACGAGAAAATCTGAAGACACTGAACACACGCTTCTTCCAGCCTCTGTGGATGGCAGGCTGGGGCTGCTTCTGCAAGGGGTGGCCTCTGCTTCCCTCTGAAAGTGACAGCTGGGGCAGGGGGCTGTGACACAGCTGCGGTTCCTAACGCTTCCCCTTCCCCTGCAATTAAATTGTATTTGGCTTCTTGGCTAAAGATGGGATAATTATTTCCAGCGAGGTAGACACAGTCCAGATGCACTTCTCCTTTCATAACTGCACTGGCGTTATCGTAAATCCCAAAGAAATACCATTTCCAGGTCCCAGGCGGCCATCTGGATGGCGGCAGAGCTTTGCCAAAGACTGCCAGGTTTTTCCTACGACTTTACTAAGTTCGAGCAGGTATTTAGTTTCTTGTTGTCCACCCGTGGGCAACATTTGGGGACACATGGCAGCACCTTTCTTTCCTCTGGCAGACAGATGGGGGTTAAGCGGGCGCTGGGTCCTCTGCGAAATCCAGGTGCCCAGAGCTGGTTTATGCAGTTCTTCTGCAGGTGTTTCCACCACTTGGGATTTATTGGTGGCTGGATACAGCCTGATCTATCAGAGGTTAAAAAGAATCAAAGAGGCTGGTCCCTAGGTATACCGAGGCCCAAGCATCTGTTTCCAAAACAGAATGTAAACAATTTTATTGTGGCAAGGATTTATTCGTTCTTACTGCCTTGTGTCATACGGCCAAAGGAAAGGCGAGTGCTTTTTCTCTCCTCATAAAGCAGGGTGTGTTTCAGACTCAGACATTTACATCAGGCAAGTGCATGGCTCCCTTCCCATCTTTCTGACTGTCCCGCGATCACAAATTTGCAATTTCCCTGCCTTGTGACCGCCTTGTTCCAGTGCTGGCAAATACGGAGCAGCCAGAGGATATCACTTTCCTGTTTTGTTTTGTTTTTTTTTAAATCTGCAACAAAATACACCGGAGTGGAACTGGCGGAGAGGAGATGAACGCATCCGTGACACAAGTGGAAATGTGTCATTTCAACTTTCCCCTTGCTCTTCAGCAACCAAATCCTGGCCTCAGAGGTACCGGGGAGATTTATCTGTTGGCTGCTGTGAATCCTCACTGGCCCTAATCACTTGACCTTTAAAAAGCCACTGGGTGGGACTTGGAGGTGTCTCAAGGAGATGTGAGAGCTCATCAGGAGCCACGTGCCTTTCGCCAAGCTTTTGGTAAGAAGCGAAGCCTGTTTCTTGCGTGGACTCTCAGGAGCCTCCGCAAAGTGATCCAGTTTCCCCTTGCTGGGTACATTAACCCAGTCCTTCCCCGCTGCCCACCTCTTCTTTAAAAGCCCGTAAGAGCACTACCACCTTCTTCCAATGTGGTTAAAATTAGAAAAAAAGCTTAAAACTTTCCGCGCGGGGATGGGGGTGGCTGAAAAGCCGCTGGCTCCATTCTGCCCTGCCTGCACAGTTGGCCCAGGTTTTGCCAGAGGGTTTTGGATGGGCCCTGGGAGGGTGTAAAGATTAAATCTTTGTGAGAGGCTAATCCCCTCACAACAGAGGCCCTTCTCCAAAACATCTCTGGGTTCCTGAAGTGGAAGAAGGTTTTGGAGGCGCTGACAGAGGCACTGTTCATCTTAAGCCCCTCCATCTTAAAACCGGGCAGGTTTCTTTGCTCTCTGCTTGCAAATCCAACTGAAGACGATCTATTCCCACCTCTGCTCACACCCTGGCAAATTCACCTTTCCTTGGGAAGGTTTTTCTATCCAGATCATTTCCCTGCTCTGGTTTAGACCCATGCTGCTACAAAATCCACGTGCAGAAAGGTTTCTGTCCTCAAGCCAAGCTGAAGTCAGTACCTGTGGTGGTAAACAGGACAGGACTGGTCTCCAGGACTAACAAAAACGGCCCTGCTGGGGCAGGGCAAGAGGTTTAACCAAACCAAAGGATTTTTTCCTCATTCTGCAACATTACACTGCGGCACATTTAGGAGCTCTGGAGGTCAGAAGCTGAGACACACACGCAGAGGATAGCACTGTTCAGCTATTAAATACCACGGGCCAGATGTATGTTCTGGGTCAGGATGTCTCTACGCGGCCGATTGCCAGAAACTGTGAGGATGTATCTGGATAAGGCTTGTCCAAAACATGCGGTATTCCCTGTGCAGGTCCAGGACCTCTGCTCTGAGTCTCACTGGGGAGAGCTGGGCTGACCCCATGTGGTCATGGCCTTGTTATGGCATGATTTTACTTTTAAAAAAGTCACGACTTTTCACAGTTACTTAAGTAAAATGCAAAATCTAGCTTGCATCCGTAAAATCTTTCCATGAAGGAAAAGGCACCGTGGAGGGAGTTAAGCTAAACCCCTGTCTGTCATTTTTCACGCAGTGGAAATGTGTCTGCACTCCCAGTTTCCCCATTTAACCAGTCAAAGCAGCACTTCCCAGTTTCTTTTCATGCACAGAAACAAGATATGGTGTTCATTTTTTAGCATGGATGGAACCTTCCCAGTCCTCTTAATCCCTCAAAAAAAAGGAAATAGAGAAGGGACAGGAGGGGAAAGCTCACACCCAGTTCATGCCTTTTCCTTGCAATAAAAGGTCAATAGTCACGGTGATTCACCCACGAAGCCCCCAGCCCTGGCTCTGCTGGACAAGCTTGGGGCGAGCATCGCCCCCAGACTTTGGGTGTGCCTGAGCCCAGGGGGGTTGGCGTGTGTCATCTGGTCACTCTGGGCCCGAAGAAGTAAAAACTAAGTAATGTTGATTGTTTCCACGGTAACAGAGAGTGATTCATTCTGAGGGTAAAGTAACAGGGGGAAGAAACATGGAAAATGAAAATCATGTCTCAGAAGCACATTGTATAATTATCTTGTTCAGCAGGCCTCCTGCTACATGCATGCCTTGACCTCTGCTATTTATAAAACAGTCTCTCAAGATGATCTCTAAGTTGTTTTTTTTATTGAAAAGGAAGAAAAACCCTCACTCATGCACCCTGCCAGCCTTGGAGGCTGAACAAGACCCATCCCAGCTCAGGACAGCAGGGGACCAAGGGGAGTGATGGAGCCTCCAAAAATAATCCCCCAGAGATGAAAATTATCAAAGCGAGGGATGCTTTCGTGATGAAAGCTGCTGCCACCTGCAATTCCTCAGGAAAAAGAAGAACCTTTGTTTAGCCCTTTCATCCGAGCCATCCCTCCGCAGGTACCCTTGAGCCCCTCCTGGGCTGTGGCCAGCTCTGGATTAAAGTGAGCAGCTCTCCAAAGCCACCAAGCAGCTTCCCAGAGGAACTCCGGAGCCCAAACCCCAGTGAAAACGCAGGGAAACGTACGCAGAGCAACCAGCAATTACACCCTGCGAGCTGCCTAGTGATCTGCTGCTTCTGAAAAGCGTCGTAGGGATCTTCACCGACCACACGTGGTCTGGGCCTCAGTTTTACCTTTCTCCCAGAACCAAGTCCTGCAGTCAGTCCAAAAAAAAATAGGGAAATCTTTACAGGAAAGGCAGCTGGCTGAAAAAAAAAAAAAAAACCTGCCAAGCTGTAAAGAGAAAGCAGGCGCGGATGAGAGGAAGGTGTGATCCAGCAACCCACCCTCCGGCACCGCGCTGCCAGGAGCAGGGCTCCCCGCACCCCACTGGAGGAGAAATCATTCCCTTTGCCGAGGGACACTGCCCGCTCCCCAGCCACCCGCCTCGCTCCTGGGGGGATGCCAGTTCGGGGAGGCGAAGGGATTTTCTTTCAGGCGTCAAAACCCTGTCAGGGCAAACGCCTCAGCCTTCGCGCCCCTGAGGCTCGGCCGGCCTCGCTGGCCTTCATCCTTCCTCCCGCCGACCCCACCGGGGCCGCTGCCAGGGTGGAACGGCCCTTCAGGCCGGGGAGCGGAGGGAAGGGCGACGGGGCAGGGGGGGTGCTCCGCGGGAACGCCGAGGCCGGGCAGCGGCAGCGACCCTCGATCACCGCCCGCCATTTTACCCCGGCTCCGCGACCGAGAGCGCGACGCGCGAGAAGAGGCGGGGCCTCTTCCAGTGAGGGGGCGCGGTCACACCGCCCACCGCCCAATCCTCGCACGGGGGCGGGGCTGTTCCCGAAGGTCGCCGGGCCGGCGTGGGAGTGGCCCGGAGTTCCGAGCGTTCGGAGATGGGGCGGGGCCGACGGGTGGCGATTGGTTGCGCGCTGGCGTGCGTGCGTGCCGGGTCCCGCCTCCCCCCCCCCCCTTGCCACGTCCGTGCGGCGCCTGCGGCGGAGCCGGTGCGGGCGGCAGTTGGCGCCGCGGCCTCGTGCGCGGGTGAGTGCGGGCGGGGCGGGTGAGGTGAGGGCTGTGGAGACCCCCCCGAGGGGCTGGGGCTGAGGGGATGTGGAGACACTCCCCCCTCCGGGGGGGCTAGGGCTGAGGTGAGGGGGTGTGGAGACCCCCCGAGGGGCCGGGGGTGAGGTAAGGTGAGGGCTGTGGAGACCCCCCCCGAGGGGCCGGGGGTGAGGGGATGTGGAGACCCCCCCCCCTTCTGAGGGGCTAGGGCTGAGGTGAGGGGGTGTGGAGACCCTCACCCCGAGGGGCTGAGGTGAGGGGGTGTGGAGATTCCCCCCTTCCGAGGGGCTGGGAGTGAGGTGAGGCGGTGTGGAGACCCCCCCCCCCCGAGGGGCTGGGGGTGAGGTGAGGGGACCCCGCTGAGGGGCTGCGTGGGGGGTGAGGGGATCCCCTCGAGGGGTTGAGGGGGGGGTCCCACCCCGCCCCCCCAAGGGCTGCTTCAGCTGAGGGGAGCTGTGGGGACCCCCTGAGGGACCGCGGGGGGGCTGCTTCAGCTGAGGGGACCCCACCGAGGGGCCGTGCAGGGCTGTTTCTCGCCCCGCTCGGGGCAGGGCCGGGGTTTGTCGCCCTGTCCCCCGCCGCTGGGGAGCCGGCAGAAGTCTGACCGAGCACCCGGGGGGGTCCCCTTGGACAGGCAGCTCATCTCGGGGGGGACCCCTGGCATACCGTGCTCCCTCCGCGCCAGTTTTCCAGAAGAGAGTGGAGCAGAGGGAGGTGGGACGGGTGAGGGGGGCCGAACGTGTCCCGTGGGCACTGGCAGGACCCCGTCCCGCTCCTGACACGGGTGGGGAGCCCGGGTTGCTCCGGGGGAGACTTCAGGTGTGTACCAGGGCCAGCACCTGGTCTTGGAGTAAGCTCAGCAGGCCTGGAGGGGAAACCGGCGACCCATCGAAACAGGCCGGAGCTCTTCTTCCTCACCGTACATTGATCCTTTTTTTAATTGGCCACTGCGTTTCTATCGAGTAAGTCATATTCCTGACCCCAGAAAATGGGCGAAGCTTCAAACTTCTTCCTGCTTCAGCTGTGCTGGATGTAGTTTGAAGAATCACTCTTAGTTTGTCACTAACTGCTTGAAAAGCATCAAAAATTTTATTTCCTTCATGTGTTTTTCTACTGTTGTGTGTGCTTGGTATTCTGTAAGCCTGAGCTGAAATTAATTTATCTTATGCTGTGTAGTACACTATTTGAATGTTGTTATGAACACTCATGAATTCTAGGAAGGCTTTGTAATAGGACAGGGTAATGGCAATGTTAGAATAATCGAGATCTAGGAACAGAGATACCAAGTGTATTGTTGGAACCAGGGAGACTTCGGTTTTGCTTAGCAGTGACATAATTAACACGCTGGCGATGGGCTTGCGGTTCTCTGCACATAACGGCATGATCTGATTGCTAAAGCTCCGGACTGGGACTCAGAAGACCTGGACTCTCACCTCTGACTCTTCCATCTATGGAAATGTTTTTCTTTGCACTTTGTTTTTCCCGCTGTTTCATTTTGAAAATTCATGTGGGATGAGAATTTGTATTGCTGTTTAATTGCTATAACAGCAATTTTTTTACTTTTCTATGCAAGATTGAGATGAGAATGGGGATTTAAAGGCCAGTGTATACCAGCAGGTGGCATAAAAAAAGATTTTGTGGTTGCTTTTTTTCTTCTTTTAAAGAAGCTTTTTCAGTTGCGTTTCCAGAGCCACCTTCAGTTTTGAGGCTCGAATGCTGCAGTTACGCTGAGATGCTTCACAGCTAACATCCTCTGTACTTTCTCTGGGCAGCTTAACAGGGCTGTAAAATGTCTTATTTTGAGAAGTATTCATCCCAAATACTTTTTTCTTTCTGATGTTTATTTGGCCTGTCCAACAGCGTGCAACTGCCACAGCTTTTATGGTGCAACTAAGTTAATTTGAAATTGTATAAAGAACTTAGGAGAAGTTCCCACGATATGCTCTGTTTGTACCAGAAACCTGACCAGGTATTCCACAGGTGACAAAGTAAGAATTATTTTCCTGTGTCTAGCGATTAGGAAAATATATCCCTTTGCTTCCTCTTGTGTATTATTCAGAATTAGGGATAATTCCCAGATCTTTCTTTAATCATTAACAGGTGTCTCACCATCATCTTGGCAGTTCTGCGTTTTACCTGTTAATGGACAATGAGCCGCTGTGCTTTACAGCTGAGACGGCATTAGGTTTTGTAAATACACCGAGCAAACACAACTGCATTAGAAACGCAGTACGGGCTGTAAGCGTGCGTGCAGGCTGTCATATCATCTGTGTTTTCCTATGTGTGATGGAGTGCCTCTTGGCTGAGATACTATATATTTATGTGATGGGACTGGTTGAAAAAAGTGTACTATTCCTACCGCCAGTTTTAAATGGAACACTAATGCAAATGATCTCCTCTATACTCAGTAAACAGTATGTTAGGGAGGTTTCTTGAGAGTGCGAGATGCTTTCCTTTTCAGAGGGCTATAGAGGTTAAATATCCCAGTTGATGTCTTATCTGTTTGGTTTTTTCCAAGAGAAAAAACTGCCCAAATGAATATAAAAGTGCCACGTGTGTTGACTTTAGATAACGTGTGCAGTGTTGGGGTACGCGCTCTTTTGTTTAACCCAGCAGCCTAGTCCGGTGAAGGTTGAGGAGCTTCAATTGCAGATAAAGTGAACAGCAGTTCTGGTTTCATTCACCTTTCTTTGCGTCCCTGAGAAACATCACGTGGCATGACATAACCAGGGGAAATGGCATATTTAGAGATTAAAGCAAGAACAAACCAAAATGTTCCTTACCCATGTGCATTCTGTTCCAGAACACCTGTTGCAGCCATGATGCCTGTTGCAACTGTGATGCCTGATGACACACCGATGTTTGACCCAAATATTCTGCATGAACTTGACTGGAGTGAGAACACGACGACGTTTTCTCCTGCAATTTCTCCTTTAGAACCAGGAGATGGCCTAGTTTTGAGACCACTCTGCACAGCTGATTTAAATCGAGGTAGAATCCTGTTTAATGATCATCCCAAATGAAAGCTAGGTGCTGAACTAGATCATATGTATTTCTGCATGATCTCTCAATAGATCAGGATTGCTCATTTTATCTGATTTGGGTTATTTTTATTAGTAAGGAATTTGAGCACTTGGCACCATGGATTGGTCTTGCTGTGTTGGGTGACCCTCAAAATTGGTTTTACTGTTTTAATAACCTCAAAAACAGTCTTAAAATCCAAGTCAAATCTTCCAAATAATCCACAGCTTCCTACTCACCACAGCTTTAGAGAGGGAGTACAGTTGTTCATACTGTTCCTTTTAATATAAAAGTAATGTGAACCAGCATATTATTCTTAGTGCATGAAGACTTCTTCAGTTCTGTAACTTGGACAAAAATGTTGTTCTGAACATAAAGCTTAATCTCACATAATTTCAGGCTTATACTTTTCTTGCTTGAATGTACGCAGCTTCTGCGTTCAAGCTGCAGTTTGCTGCTGATGCATTAGCTGATCCTTCAGCAGTGCTCAAGGTGGGAGTTTGATTTTAAGACTGCGGTCTAGCTCTACAAATGCAGAGCGCAGGCTTTTACATATGACTGAATTGCATGGTGCCATGGGGATGTTAACTCTCCAAAGAGCTGTGTCAGGTTGTTCTGTGCTATTTGGAGCTCTTTGTGTGTCTCTCTCCCTCACTGAGGGTTGTTGTTCCCCCCTGCCCCCCCTTTTTTTTTTTTATAACAGGCTTTTTTAAAGTTCTGGGTCAGCTGACTGAAACTGGAGTTGCAAGCCCAGAGCAGTTTATCAGTGAGTATATCATTATTTCTTGGCATTTCCATAGAGGTTGCGGGGAACCAGAGGATACTGATGCTGACAGCAAAGCCACTTGGGTGTGAGGCTCCCAACTGCCTGATGCCAGAGGGATTTAGTAGTTCAGCTCCCCTGAGGCAGCCTTTGGCACTCAGCGTTGGATCCAGTTGCAACTATCCCAAAGGGTTTCTTGGCTGGGACGGGCCTAAATTTTATACCTGCTTTTGAGACTAAGCTTTAGATGCCTGGCAGAAGGGACTACTGGGTGATGGCTTGTTTTGGCTGAATTAACGCAGCACCGGCAGCGAGGCAGAGGCTTGCCTTTGATCATAGCTCCACAGCGAACCTGAGCTTGCTTCACTGGTTTGACTGAGATTTCAGAAAACTTAAGAGGTGCTGCCACCATCATCATAGTGCCCATCTGCAGAGACTCTGGGGAAGGACGGCTCTCTTGGCAGCTGAGGAAAAGGCATTTGTTTAATTTCTGCTTTTTCCTGGTTCTGTCTGGTTTAGTCTGACTCTGGGGCTTTCAGGTTCTGGGGTCTTGGGTGCATCTTCCTTGTGATCCTGACCCCTGCAGTGATCTGCGTTCAGAATCTGTTGCAAGTGTTAGACTTAAGTGCAATTTAATCTGAGATTAATGGTGACTGTTCCGCTGTCTGCCTGCTCCCACAGAAACCTTTGAG
Source organism: Aquila chrysaetos chrysaetos (assembly GCF_900496995.4). Classification (NCBI taxonomy): domain Eukaryota; kingdom Metazoa; phylum Chordata; class Aves; order Accipitriformes; family Accipitridae; genus Aquila; species Aquila chrysaetos. Next base: position 4,005,440 of record NC_044005.1, on the reverse strand, counting down.
CACATGAAGAGATCCGGAGATTACTACGTTACTGTCGTAGAAGACACCAATCTTGGACAGATTGTTGCTACAGCAACGCTGGTGATAGAACACAAGTTCACTCACTCCTGTGCAAAGGTATAGTCTCTCGCTGCAGCTGTAAAGTGAGGGAAAAGATCCTGTCCCCTGACTCCGTGCATGTTATTTTTACGGTGTTACTGTGTGACAAAGTACCTTCTGCTGAGTCAGTGACAAAGGCATCTTAAAAATATCTCCCATCCTTGGGTGCTCAGCTAAATAGTAAAAGGAAACTTTGGCTTTTCTTAAGGAAAAAGAGCAATTTGATGTCTGTCCCATTCTCCCTCCCAGTGAGCTTTTGAACTAGTCAGACTTGGTTCTGACGGAGCAGATGGCTGAGGATCTCACTGCTGCGGAGTCCCAGCTAGACGTGTGAAAACAGGGAGCTAGAGAGACAGAAATCCCTCAGCGGGGAAGGGCTGTGGTGGGACTGCAGCTCCTGCTGGGTGCTGGAAGGGGCATTATGAGCGTGTTGACCACTGGAGGAGTTGTATCGAAACAGACGGCAGAAAATTCAAGCACAGAACAGAGAGCAGTAGGGAAACGAGCACAGCAGTGTTCTGTTTGACTAACACTTGCCTGTATTTTCACAGAGAGGAAGGATAGAAGATGTCGTCGTAAGCGGGGAGTGCAGAGGAAGGCAGCTTGGTAAACTGTAAGTATTTCACCACCTTTGCCATTCCACAGCAGGCAGGGCAGCAGGCCCTTACTCAGTTGCTTTCTGTCCCCCCCACCTTACCGTGCTGATGGGTGCCAGCAAACAAGCTGGCAAAGATTGCTCACCAGACCTCTGAGAGCAGGATTTTAGCTCTGCAGGTTAGCTGCAGGGCAGAGCCTCCCCAGCCAGACAGGTGAAAAGAATTTAGCCAGGAGGTATCACTAGCTGGCAGGGTGCAAGCTGAGGTTCTTGTAACATAAAATTGTCTGTGAGACGCTGGTACTTTGTTCTCTTTTTTTCTTGGGATACCAACTATCCTGTATAGTAAAGGAAAATGCAGAGTTCTGTAAAACTTCAGTATTGTCAGTCTGATAACTTTAGCTAATTAAATGTTAATTGATCCAGTGTTTAGGGCTGTTTAACTGTTGGTTTTCTGTCTTTTTCAGATTAACATCCACCCTGACATTGCTAAGTAAGAGACTGAACTGTTACAAAATTACACTTGAGTGTCTGCCAAAAAACGTGGATTTCTATAAGAAGTTTGGCTATTCAGTATCTGAAGAAAACTACATGTTTCAACGGTTCTTTAATTAAGAACTTCATCTTTTTTTTTTTTTTTAAAGACTGTTGGTGGAGGAGCTTGTGCTACAAACATTCTCTTCGTGAAAAATTTATATAGTATTGCTGCAAATATTAATGATCCCTATAAATAATGAACATGAAATGTGTAAATCCTGGAGAAAAAATTACTGACATTTTAGAAGGGTCCTCTGGGTTAGGAAATAAGCGCTTAGAACTAATTTTTACTACTGTTCAGTCTAAGTGAAGCTTTTTTGTTCTAGCTGAGTTACAAAGGACTCTTGTTAAAGGGATGGTTTTTAACCAAAGGTATATATTTTTATCTCAAATTTTTTCTTGCATTGTATTTTTCTAAAGGTTTGCGCTTCTTTTCTTGGTAGCCAAAGTACAGCTCGTGGGATTGTTCTGCTGTCTGTACTTCACGGAAGGATGACGTAGCTCGGGTAGGGATGATGCTTCTCTTATGCAGAATTAGTGATACAGAATGGGCATTTGTTCTGTTCTTTCTGTGAAAGCTCACTGAAGTGCTGTTGATGTTAGCGTACCTAAAGTTTTATAGGCACTATTTTCCAAAACTGAATTTGTTACTATTTGTGCGGGTAGGGGAGAATCCTCACGGGCTATGCTAAAGCTTGATGTTCTGAGTCTAAAAATGGATGTGTACTTCTCACTGCAGGGATCCTGCACTTTAGCTGATAACTTTGTTTTCAGGATAATTACTTTTTTTGTGACAAAAAAAAAGAATAACCCAATGGTTTGTGACAGGGCGAAGGTAATTGGGAGACTGGAATGTCTGGCAGACAGAATACACCCCATCTTGAGCGGGGCTCTGGCTTGTACTCAATGGGAATGTGATTTGGGATTGGCAGCAGTGCATTCAGCTTTACCAAACGCACCCGGCCAACTCGCTGTACTTGAACTCCTGAGGGTCAGGTGGGCTGCGGTTTTGCTGGTAATGGCTTATGCCTATGACAGAGCAAACTGGCAGAGAAATCTCCCATCCTGGTCCTGAGGGATTGTTGCTGCTTTGGAGCATCCCTCTTGCTATTAGATTGGGTAAATGATTTTAGCACTTTTGCCAGCAATGGCAAGCAACGTACAAAGCTCTGGTTTCAACAGTAGTGTTTTGTGCGAAGAGAGTGACAAATCCTACATCTATGAATAGGGCATTATAAATACATGAAGGTTCGTACAGAACAGCCAGTCTTGTTTGTGAACAGTTAGGCCTTACAAAATGTTCTTTCATTGTGGTGTGGAGAGCTACTTTAAGCTGTGGTGGGGGTTCTATTTAATGTTCCTGATGGTACTCCACTCAATATAGTGTTTCCTTGGTGATGTCTGTTTTATTTATTGATTATTTTTGAAAAAAAAAAAATCTTTGTTTAAGCTGAATAAATGAAGACTGCCAAATGTATCTGGTCTGTTCTTCATATTGCTGCCTTGTGCCTAGCGGTAGGTATCCAGAGTAGGTATGTACCTGTTGTCTTTCAGAACAGTACTGCCTGCTGCAAATACTTTTGTTTTCCTTTCCCTAGACTGAAAAGAACGCTTTTTGAGACCCCATATTGACTTTAAGCATGTGTCTGATGCACATTTGCATCTTGGCAAGTATGGCTTTGATGAAGCAAGTCTTCAAAAGCAAATCTGGTGGTGGAGCCTCTGCGTGCAGTCACAAACCCCAGCCGAGGACCTCTCCTGCAACCAGAGGTGGGCATCCAGACATGGATACAAGCCCAGGGCTGCCAGGAACAAGGCACAGTCTGAGACCTGCGTGTCTTGGAGCCAGGCAGGAGTTTCTAACCCACTTTCTGCTCAGCAGCCACTTGTGTTCCTGCTGCAGCAGCCCTGCAGTTAGGCCTAGGTACCCCATTTTCTTAGGGGTGTTCTCCCCTAAGAGAAAGCAGAGCTTCTCCCAGATGTGCTCTGCTGACAGAAGATCAAGGTGGCTTGAGCCCCAGCTCTGAACTAATTGTGTAAAATCAGCTGGGTCCAAATGACTGAGGTGGATTTTCTTGCCTTTCATGGTTTTAATTAATTCTGAATTTCCACTACTTTAAAGCGAATTATTTGAATTCTGTGATATCTACACCATCTAAATAGCTCCAGGCCCTCATTAAGAGTTTATGACAAGATTAGCACAAGTGAGGAGCAGGTGATTGTGTACCCAGCTTAGATCATTGTAAAACAAATGAACTAGGTTGAAAGCTTGGGTTTGTGGCTGCATGACAATGCCTCTGCTGGGCAGAATCCAGCTTGTCAGCATCCCTTTAGCTTTGAAGAGCTCTTTGTTCTGTACCAGAGGTGACATTCCCAACCTTGGCAGGCTACCACCCCTATGGAAACAGCAGTTACAGCAGCTCTGTGTTGAGAGGAAAGGTGCTGCCACACCTGGTTAACAGCTAGGCTGTCAGGAATTCCTCCGGAGGAAGACTGGGCTCAGTGTACACGAGGAAAGGGTTGTGGGTGTGAGCTGCAGGGCAGGAACTGGCCTGTTACCAGCAGAGGCCCTGGAAGCGTTAGCTGGCAAACACACTAAACACACTCTACAAACTGCAGGCAGATGCTGTAGAGCTGATACTGCCCAAGACTGGGGACTGACAAACACTGCTGCTGCTGAAGAACACCTAGTACACAGGTTTATGTATTTTTAACTGTCACAGTTCACCAGGAAAATGCCACAAATAACAGCATTTAACAGCAACAGGTGGTATTAAAGTACATGAGGCAGCCCCTAAACTGAAGCCCTGTTAATTTATCTACAGTACAATTTGCTCAACAGGAAAGAGCAAGACCCTCCCACTCCCAGGAAACAAAGGAACCAAGGATCTTGTCCAAAATCAACCATAACATAACTACCAGCTTCTCCAGTGGTATAACATTACCTCCTCCTTGGGATTTCATTTTTTGGGTAACAGCTCTCCCCCTATGAGGAGGAGATCTCCAGCTCCTTCACTCTGTTTCCTCTAAAAGCTGGAAAGGGAACTTTAGCACCTGAACATACAGCTGTGGATCCCCAAAGATCTGGGTCCTGCAGCTTTGTGTCTGAACTTGGGGAAGGGAAAAAAAACCCCAATATTCAACCCCAGAAAGCAAACAGTAATTGAAAAACCTACTGGCTGTAAGCTAAATGAGACAGATTTCACAAAGTTTTAAATAAAAGGCTTAATAATAGATAAAGGAAAACTAATCTCAGACTCCCTTAGGATCTGAGAGGCAGTTATCTGCAAGGCAGCAGGCAGACAGACCAGAATGACTGTAAAGGCAGCAGTAGGGGGTAATGGCATGAAAAAAAAAGATTGGTGGAAAATCCTTAGTCATGAAGCTTGTTAGTTTGTGAAACAGTCTCCCCAGGGAAGCACCAGGACCCCAGTGAGGTAACCGAACCGGACTACACATGAACAAGTCCCTCTGGCAGGGGATAGTTAGATGAATCAAGAGTGTTCTTCCATCTGTGTTTCATCTCTACCCCTTCCCAAGGGAGCTGAAATAGAAAGCAATTTTATGCAGAAGTTCTGGTTCCCATGCGTGTTTTGTCAGAAGCTTGCAGCTGGCAGTATTTGGGGAGCTGTGCAAAGAGAGACAGACATCCACAAACCCCACTGCAGCCATGTGGTAGCCTCGTGGGGTAAGTGGTGAAACATCTGAGATGACTGTATTTCCCAACAGCCCCAGAAGCATTCTTTTACAGAGAGTCAGTTAACAGCACATAATAAACCCTACAACTGCAAAACCAGCACTGCATGCTTAGCCAGTCAGCTTAACACCAACAAGTTGTAGTTCTTAAGGAGCTAACAGTCACACTTCCTTTTTTCAAGCTGAAAATTTCCAAACTAAAGCATCATACATTTCTCAGAGATTTCTTTCTGAAGGATTTGCACTGCTCCATCACTGACATAGGTGGCAGAGGACAGACAGCAGTAAAGTTCTGCTGAACACTGGTTCAGCTCCACTGAAGCTGTGAACCCTCCCCACACACAGCACTCCAGGGCCTTCCTATTCCACACCAGAAGAGGTTATTAGGCTACAAAGCCTCACCCAGGTGTCCTGGCTCAGCTACAAGCCCTGACTTACTGCAGGAGGATTTCCTCCTCAGGTGACACCAACATCTGTTCTAGCAGCATGCTTTAACCCAGGCAGTAGTTTTCAAACCAGAATCTGCTAACTGCTTGTAAAAGCCTTCACACAGGCCAAGAGCCCAGACTTGCTTTGGCAGGACTGCCCCTCAGCAAGCCTTCCCAGAAGCTGCAAGACAAGGCAGAGGATCAGTGACTAAGCAAAGATCAGCAAGTCACAGGCGTGGTCAACTTGCCTTGAATACACAAAGTGAGGCAGAACTCCTACAAAGTAAACAAGCTGCAGCATCAGAAGAGATCCTCACAGTACAAAATGGCTTCACTGTTTAGATTCATACCTTCAAACTCAAAGATACCTGCCCTCAGAGGGTCCCCCTCAGCACAGGTCTCATTCTGAGACCGACAGAGGACATTGGCCATTCACACACAGCCATATCAGAGTACAGGGAGATAGCTGGATGCTCAGATCCCCAAATGTCTTTTATATTGATTCAACTCTCTTGAGCCCACCTGTTCCCTGTTAAAATATAGTCTAATTACAAGCTCAGATTTCCCAACTGCACAAGTTCTTCTAACAGCTTTGTAATTTGCTCAGTCACCACAGTGCTTTAAAGGAGCCATCATTTAATTCATATCTTTTATGCAACAGACTGATTGGCAAATAAAGCAGAGATGCAGAACTGAGACTGCACTTGGACAGCCAGTGGTTATCACAGTGCTTCTGGGAAGGGAGAAGAGTCAAAGCTGCCCGAACCACACCTTGGCAATTCCCAGTTTGAAAACTTTAAAGCACTGATAGGTGTGTGGCCTTAATTGACCCTAATGCTTTAGAAGAGCCAAGGTGAATCTTTTAGGTCTTGATGCTATTATGGCCAGTGCTTTGGGCCTCAGTTTTCAGACACCAACCCAATTTTTACCTCAAATGATGCAACTATTGTCTTACAACGGGAACTACTCCTTCAATACCAGTTTGAAGATGCACTATTCTTGTAGACAGATGAACCATACTGGCTCAGTCAATTTAAATCAACCTATAACTAATTTAACAAGCAGCTTTTTAATGCTAGCTAAAAGAATTCAGTCTTGATGTGTGTAAAATTGGTAGCTGCCCTCTGTATTAATTTAGCACATGACTATTTTATTAGGTAATTAATCAGTACTCTGTTTAACTTGCATAAAACAAAGTGAGATTTTTAGAACAGTATTTTGTCTTAAATTGGTCTCGGAGCATCAGTCTCAAAATAATTCAGTATATAATGAGGCTTTATAACAAGGTAAAGAGTTAAATACTGATTAGAACACTGCTGTTGCTCAACTGCCAGTAGTAGTGCATAGTGCAGTTCATAAAGCACATTTCTACAAGCACGACCATGATATATACTGAGAACAAGGTGAGTTTTAGCAAACTTTTTCTTTACTAAATTCTCTTGTTATAAATTACACAAATAACTTTATAAACAAATCCCCCCAGCTTGCATTTTGTTTAAAGTAATAACTTTATATCATACAAATAAAGAAATTTCAAGTATGAAAAGTGCATTATTGCAATAATACCTCTTTGCAAGTCCAAAAATCTTGGTTTAGAATAAAACTGTAAAGTGTAAAAAAGGAGTAAAACAATCAGTGCCATCTATTCATTCAAGAAGTCCAACATCTTAAAAATGATGCTTAGTGTGTTGCAGAGGCAGATTTACATCTGAAAGCAACATGTAATTGAAAAGAAGCTACGTGTGTGTTCATCATTTTGCATTATTAATTCTTTTTCCCTAGTTTTCTTCACCTTTCTTCGCGGGAATTCACAATACAAACAGTGCTTGTCCTCAGGTATCATCCGTTCTGTGCTGCTGCCACTTGCATGGTTCCAAGTTCTTCATCCTCTTCATGCATTCGCTTTAAACTTCCTGCAGAAGGCAAGAGGAAGCAGGATACATCTGAAGAGATCAGCTCTAACAATACACAGCTGTGAGTAGGACTACAGGGCAGTTATTGTCTTCTTGCAGGAACTCTACCCTTTGAAGACATTCAGCTTTTGGACAGCCAGTTGCTGACAGCACTCTTCCCTCACACTTCTCCACATGAAAGAGAAACTTCCTAGAATCCACCATTTTTTGTGTTCCCTTTACATCTCCCCCCAAACTCCATTTTCACTGACCTTTAGCAGGGGCTGCTACTGGCATACCTCTACATGATTAAGGTAACATTTTTTACATGCCCTAAGCCCCTGTTACCTGTTTAAAGGCACAGCAAAACTTCTTTTCAGACCAACTGCCTTAATTTTAAGGGCAGCAATTGTCATGAATAGTGGCTGCTTTCAACCTGTCACTCTTGATTCCCCTAAGGAACTCGGGGCTTTTGTGGGACAGGGAGAGGCAGGGCCCTTCCCCAGTATGGTATGGAAGTGCAGACAACAGCACAGAACAGTTCAACCATAGGAGAACAGAATATTTAAATTACTGCAAACTGAAGTTTGAACATAGCTTGCACACCAACTGCAGCTATCCCCTTCCCAAAAGTCTGAGACTCACTGCTGCTGGAGGTTTACTTAGGGAGTGCAAAAGTCACCACACAACACCAGGTAAGACAGGCGGCATCACGCACAACACGAAAGGCTTCTGACCTGTAGTACCAGGTGGAACTGAGAGGGATCTCTCCAACTGCAGTGGTGACATCATCTGGATGGTTAATTTTGCTAGATAGATGGCTTCATATTCCTGGAAAAGTATAGTAATACATATTGCTATTAATTTGGCATAATGCTTTGTAAGGATGAGAAGGACTAATTCAGAGAGTTCACTAGGATGGACTAGAGAGTATCTTATAGTAAGGCAGAGATTTTAGAGAAGGAGAGTTCTTTGCTGCTTTGACATGAACAACAAAAACTGTCAGGAAGACAGAACAAAAGAAAACTTAAAGGATAACAAGAAAGGGCTTTAAGGAAGAAAGTAAACTTTCATTTAAAAAATTCTGTGAGAATGTTCAGAGAACTCATTGCTGCTCTCAAAATGCAATTCAGACAGTAGAAACAAACCAAACTTAGAATACAGTAGCTTCTGCGATTTGTTACAAGGACAAACCATACACGGCCTTGAAGTTGCATTCTAGTGACCTGTCACGCTTTCAGTGCTACACCGCAACTCCTCGCAGGAGGTACTTTCAAAAACAAGAAAACCCAAAACAAAACCCACAAAACAAAAACAAAAAAACCCCCAAACAACTCAGGATATATTCAATCGTCTTGCTGCCAGCCACTTAAGTAATAGCAGAGACACTGCAAACCTGTTTTAACATACTGTCCTGACGTTTACCCACCACTCGCCCCGTAGACTCCTGGAATACGATAAAACAACTTCATGATACTGCTGTTCACTGTTTCAGACTTGTGAATTTTATCACCACTGAATGCAAGTGTCAGGAAGCATCACTGATGCATGCCACAATATTCACTTTGCAGTTTCCTTAGCCACCAATCAAGCTGTTTCAGAGCCTCTTAATCACTGCACAAAACAGGATTTTTATTTCTCCTCCATTCTTGGATTTGCTTTGTCTAAAGCTTAAGTCTAATGAACTAGGGTACCCACTCATCTTCCTCCCAAGCTCTACTATAGCTTCTGACATTTACTTGAAGCATACTTTTACAGTAAATGTTAAGCCTAAGTAGAAACAGCTGTTCTGCAGGAAGATGATTCATCAGATGGCTTTTGAGTTATGACTAGAAAAAAAGAAGTCACCTGAAGTTGATGGACAAATCCAGCATTAGGATTAATACAGAATCTTCTTTCTTGAACATAAGTAAATGCATCCCTTAAAAAGAGAAGGACAGAGAAAATACTTCAGTGGAAAACAGACTATGATGAAAGTCTCTGTGGTTTCAGGAGTCTTCCTTCTGATTATCAGTTCTTAGGAAATATACAACCTCTAAATGCTCCTCAGAACTGGTTTGTATAACTGAATTGTTTGGGCAAAATAGGAAGCAGTAGTTGTAAAATACTATTTGCCCACCCCCACCTCCAGTCTTCAGCTTGCTGGCCTGTTTTCAACACACTACTTAGAACAGCTTCTTGGGGCCTCTCCTGTAGTTTTACAGCAAGGCATTAATCCATGTAGGCTGGTATCCTGTTCCCATTAGCAGCAGGTACCTACTTCTTCTTAAAGAAAGGATGTAAACAAACCTGCAGTGAAGTGAAATGGAATAATTGGCCCCATGTAAAGTCTTCACTCAGTCTCAGTAGGTAACAACTGGCTTATGCATCAATACACAACTGTTTACATTCCCTCCAAAGTTATTCACTTACACCACTTGAATTAAAAAATGAATACCTACAGACATATCAGACTTATCTGCACTACAGTACTCTCTCACTTCAGCCTTTTCAGGCAAATGGTTAACTACATGACCACACTCTTTTCTCACCTGTACTTCACCCCAAATGTTTCCATTATGTATGCAATAACTAAGGCAGCACTGAAAAGAAAAAAAAAATTAGTAAAATGTATTTCCATTCTTTAAAAAAAAAAAAACTTAATAAGGAGGATGGACAGTTTCCTACCTTCTAGAAATCCCTGCATTTCCATGGACAAGAACTTTTCCTGAGAAGGAAAAAAAAAACAACCAACCATACTTGTACAGACTGAAGAAAATGCTTTGAAATGTAGTTTTTCCTTGTTATGGAGAACTACACAGTAGCAAGGTAAATCCTAAGAATAATAGGATGGGCATGTCTGTCTTCACTCTAAATTACTAACTACACTCCATCCATTACTGCCCTGAGTTACAGAAGCATGTATTCCTGCTCCTCTGAGGATTTTGAGTAACAGAATCTGCATTCCAGGACCACAACGCAAATTTAAGGCCCTACATTAGAGAGGGGACAAAAACAACTCATGCACAGAACACAGTTGTGTTTAAAGTAAAAAAAAAAAAACCCTAGATATACAAAAAAGTTTGTTTTCCAGTCAGAGGCAAAAGGAAAGAACACTTTGCTCTGAACCTGTATAATATAGTTCAAGTCAAGCGCAATAAAACCCCAAATTTAAGAAAACCTCATATTTAAGAGCCTCTAATATATACCACTAAGTTAGCTTTAAACCTTTAACAACAATGTATTAGTAAATGAAAGAAGAAAGTTAATATGATTTTACCTCCACTTTGTAAACTTCCATCAATAAATTCTTTAGTCTAAAAAGAAAAAAAATTACAAGACTCAAAGTTTCAGATTATTTTAGAAGTTACTGCTACTTGCATTTAAATTTGGTAGATTTTTTATTATCAGTCTTTATATACAGTGACAATAATGCACTCTGTTTATACAGACTTAGGCATCACTTCAACTGGACATTCATATTTCTTTTGTACTTTTAACTATACATAAAATTGTCAGTGAACAACTAGTGCGAAGCCAGAAACAAAAATGCATAAAAATCCAGTATGTGTGCCTTTTACAATTATTATGTCACATGTTACACCAGTATAATAACAAGTAATTTCTAAACATCTTTACTTAACAGTTGGGGGGGAAAAAAACAAACAAACCACCAAAACCACAAATTAAAACCCACATGTATCAACAGCAATGTGGCCTGGACTGCTCTACAGACACCTGTGTCTTCCTAGAAGTTCTCCAATGATATATTCCGTTATAGAAGCAGGTCTAATCAATCTATAAGGCGAGACATGATATAGTGAGGTCTGCGGAATACTGCCAGGTTGAAACAGCTGATTAGATGAAAAGCAAAATCTAAATAATTTATTGTGGGAAAAAGTCTAGTCTAGTCAGACTAGACTTTTCAAAACATACCAACACTGAGCTACTAAGATGTCAGTAACTGCGAGATTTGCAAAGGATGTTGTTTGACCAAATGGCATTATACTTTTGCAAAGCTGCAAGCCATCAACTGATTTCCTGCCTTGTTCTGCAAAAACATGACCACCTCTGCCATACACAGGGAAGCCAGAAGAGCTTTTTGGTGTTTGGTTTTGTTGTTGGGTTTGGTTTGTTTGGTTTTGGTTTTTTTTTTTTTTTGAGGGGGTGGGGAGGAACAAAATGCTCTTGCTCTGTTGCAAACTAACCTAAAATAAAAATACAAAACCATAGCTCAAAACTAAGGGTTTATTCTATTTCCAAAGGTCAGTATGTAATGGGTACTGTTTAACATAAAGTTACTTTAATTCCTCTACAGTAAACAGGTTTCAAGATGCTGTAAAACTTAGTTACACCAATTAGTTACTATTTTCTGTTGATTTTGGTTTAGTATTTGATACAAGAGATGTAATTACTCTTGGGCTCAAAAAAAAAGGTTTCCTACAGGCCAAGTTCTCCAGCACTCTCCAGTGACCTGATTTCTTTGTTTTGAGACCAGCCTTTTTTTCTTTTTTTTGAGACCATAATAAGGTACAGCTCTTACAACTCCGCCTCAGTTTCTATACTTACAAAAAGGAGTTAATTACACTTACTAAAAGTGGTAATAATAAGGTCACTTAAGAGTTCACAGCCCTTCCAGGTGCCTCAGGCTGGGTATCCCAAATTTGAAACTGGTATCTGTTAGATCAGAAAACCCTTACTGGGCAACTCCATTCCCAATCCATTCCCATTAACACAAAAATACTTACCATAGGGAAAAATCGTATTATATTCTCAACTGGATTATCTGCAATATCCAAGACTAAATACCTACAATGAAAACAGTTGCTATGAGTACACAGTAACACCGAGTTGCTGCCACCGGAACACAAACAGCTGATTCAACCCCACTACAATACTCAAACCTGCAGAAGGAAGCCAGCACACCCTCCTGACTTTACTTTCTGGTCTGAGCTCCAGAACTTCTACAATCAAGCAACCTCTGGAGCTGTCCTTAGAAGGAAGCGAGTGAGGAACCTTTTCCAAGATCCCCTGACAAAATCACCTCTCAGAGTGGAAGAAATTCACAAGTGCCATGCTACAGGTGACTGTACTTTGTTTGAAAGCAGCATACTACATACTCACATGTTCCCCATCAGTTTGTAAACATGGCCAGTGTTCTCTTCTAGGGCTGTATGCAACTTTTTCAGAGGTACACATATTCTGATTAAGTTACCTCAAATGTTTTATTAGCAGGACAAACTAACAGCTTAAAACCGAAGACAGTTACTGCAAACTAATGGATATTTCTCATTTCCAGACTTTGCCTATGTCTAGAGTTTATCAGGATGAATAAACTACATGGTTTGGATTTAAAAGTCTTTCTACACCTTCGCACATTTTTCAAATAGTTTTGACAATGTGAAAATATTTGGAAAGAACACTAACAAAAAATCTTGTTAATACAGAATAAGTTGTTTAAAAGTAAGACCTTTCATTGTTTGCAGGTCTGCATGTTATGATCAATTCTCACCTAAATAACTGTTGGAAGTTTGGTTTAATAAAATTTGCTTCAATGTTTTGCCGTATGCATATTACATGGGTTATTCCATGTTTCTGAAGTATAGGTAGCTGTGGAAAAAGAAAAACACATTTTTTTTAATTATGGAATTAATCTATTACACAGTAATAAAAAGAAAAACTATACTTAAATACACAATAGGGCTGTATCATGTCCTCAAGGAAAAATCAGAGCTAGTTTTCTAATATTCAAAGCACAGTGTGAAAAATTTTGTCTTTCAAAAAGACAAAACACAACCATTAGGAGCTGCAAGAAAAAGCATTCCTAGCAATGATAAAAAGAACAGGCAGTAAAGGCAGCATTTAATGAACTTGTTTGTCTCTGCCCACCTTTCACTTTGCCTGAAATTGCAAGTCTCTACATGATGTTGTAATTTTCAGCTAGCATTAGATTCTCACTGGAATCAGACCATTGAAAGTAAGATCATTTAAACTATGAGGTAAGTTTGCAGATACAAGCTTTGTCTTAGCAGTGTCTGACTTTACTGTACATGCAATTTACCTTATTTTACTGCATATGTGCGAGTTCCCAGTTCTGATTGGTGTTGCAACACTTTAGCAAAGGAAATAGATTGCCTGACCAGTAATGTGCAAGTCTCAAACGATTTGCCTTTTTCTAAGAAAAATTATATTCAAGCTTAACTCTAAGACTCAATTTTAATACAGAAAGCTCACACATGAATGCTCACTGCAATTAGCATGCAAGTCACTTCAAACTTGCACTTTTCTCTGGTGTGCAAGGACTAGGTAAAGCTGACTAGCTGAATTGAGGGAGCATGCACGTGTGTGTACACAAACACATGCAGAATTTCAAGCAACATGAAAAAATTTAATTGGGGCTCTTTTTTCATTTTTCTCCTGAAGTAACCTTTTAGCTCACAAGACTGTTACAGAAAACACAGACTTGTAAGTGTGAACTGCCCCAGCATGTGCCCAAAGCAGTAGTTCAGATTCACACTGGAAAGGGGAGGCATTGACACTGGCCCCAGTCAGATAATCCTGCAGGCTAAAAAGACCATCCCAGAAATGCACAACATATTACTACTACTATAGCATCTTTCATGTTCCAGTTCAGGATTGCAACCAAATTTACACCTATATAGATAACACTTGAACATATCACCACAGTAACAAAACAAATTACCACAGCAAAGTTTCCTTATGAGACACTATTCTGAAAAATCATACCTTGCTTTTCATAGCTGAAGAATATGGGCCTAAAAATAACCCAGGTAAAATTTCCTAGGAGGCAGAAGAACAGACATTTAATACCAACTCAAAATTATTTTAAATAATACATTGCACTTAACTCAGACTATGCCCATGGAAACAAGTAATTTACATATTAGTGAGAGATGTGTTATCAAGTGTCATTTATAACAGGACAAGGGAAAAAAAAAATCAGTTTGGCAAAATAAAAGAAACATGATCTTTGTGCAGGAGATCTTGTTTTGGAACAGGAATCAAGTCCTTTATTTGGACTAAGTTCCAGTTTGATTACTGCATCTTACCCAGCCCCAGATCAAATGAAGGGAACTCTAACTTTGTACATAATCGTGTCTTGTAATTAATTCCAAATCACTCTCATGGAAAAAGATACACGCATGGTAAGTCTTCTAGCTTTGTCCTAGTAGTAGGAAAATATCAATTTTTAACCATTTATCTCCCCGCCAATAAAGATGTGTAGATCTGTAGATCTTATCTTGTGCAAAGATTTGGCTGACACCATGGTAGGAAAATTTTAATTGTTCATCCTACTTGAGAACCCTTACTTCAAACCAAATTTAAGTTAAAAAGCAAAGCTCCAATACATTGTTAACAACCACCTCCTAAAAATATTCATGAAGACAAAAATACAGTATTTTGGGGTTTCTGAAGAAAAGGACAAAATTCCTTTTTTTATTGTAGTACTTGCACAACAGAGATCCAAGCACACCTGCACTCTAACCTGGCAATCCTCACACATTTCTCCCATGGTGCTGCCTGACACTTTACCCCTAAACACTAATTTTGATGCCAGCTCTTTTGTAGGGCACTTTTTCTTATTGAATGCACCACGGGTTTTGACTCAAATGGTAATTGAAAGTGTGTCATACCTGCATCTCTCTCCTCATGGGATAGGTCCAATCCTTAAAATAAAACAAAAAATAATTATATAGGCACATAAAGGGAAAAACAAATTCAGACAGAGATCTTATGTAAAAGAATCAAAATCTATTTTCTGCAGATTGTACAAGCTACCTGCTATGCAACAGGCACATTGCTTATGCTTACTGCTAACTCTCCACATGGATACCAGTAACACTCAAGTGCAAAGAACACTATTTTGAAAGCTAATGTGAAGAAACCTCAACTACCCTGCAGCAGTGACGAAGCCTGTGTAGAATAGCTAGTGGTGTACATCCACACCTCAGCTTTCTGCTTAGAAACTTCCCTCTAGAGCCGGGGGGGGGCGGGGAGAAAAAGAAAAAAAGCTTTAGAACATTCTGTACTAGCCACAGAAGCAAAAAAATTCCTTTGACTGGTACATTCCTACAGCCACTGAAAAAACAGTTAGGAGATAACAAGTATAGCAGGTAACTCCCTTAAAATCCACACTGCCTCACCTAATATATTTCAACTAACTTTATTTTGAATATTCAGGATTTAGCTTTAACACTTGTAGAAATCTATGTTCCCCATGAACACAGCAAGCCACTACAGTGAATCTCCACTTTTCTCCAACCTAGACAGTTACACTGGGAGGGATCCTTGCACAGTAAACACATATGCTTGTGTTCAGCCACAAGGACATGATACTACTTGTCGGTTAATTTACAGCTAGCACATCACACCCTTCCACAGAATCTCAGACCCTCAAGTTTGTGAAGGTTCACTTCTTGGGAACCACCCCTTACCAGCTGACTATTTGCTATCATCCAACTCAGTCTATCAGAACTGCCCAGAGCAAATGCCAGGATCAATATTTTCATCCTTTGCTCCATTTTACAGAACTGCCAAAGCTGAACAGAAAAATGCTCAGACTCTATTCCTGTCTTTCCTTCTTTGCAACTCCCACTGTCCTCTATTAACAGGCACTTACTCATTCTTTGACCCTCACACATGAAGGAGTTATATCTGAGATCACAGTTACCAGCTGGAGAAAAAAAAAAAGGAAATAGTCAAACATATCAAATAAAATAGACTGCATACATTTATTTACATAACTTTATTGGTTGCTCCACACACACCGGCAGCTAAGAAAAAACTTTGCCATATGTCGTTCTTGTTGATGTTCC
Organism: Aquila chrysaetos chrysaetos; assembly: GCF_900496995.4. NCBI lineage: Eukaryota > Metazoa > Chordata > Aves > Accipitriformes > Accipitridae > Aquila > Aquila chrysaetos. The sequence goes on along the minus strand of NC_044005.1, from coordinate 3,989,377 downwards.
AATCTCCTCAAAACTATGAGAAAGTTAAACTCTAAATATTCAGCCTCTGAAGCGAGCTGAGGATTACACCAAGAAAGATTCAGGACCTTAAACTGCCTTCCTGTCCACCTTAGCACCTGCAGCTGTACCAGTAGCATCAATTTCACATTAACCCCCTTTTTTACTAAGGCACATGAGAAAAATACAGTGGTTCCCCCAGACACACACACAGTTACGCTGTGAGGTTTTGCTAGCTCTTGTTAGTGGAATTAGAAGGGATTTTAGTATCAGTAAAGTTATTCTAGAAACCACTTGAATCTGGGACAGCATTTCTGAGAAAGCAAACAAACATTAAGCCACTCAAAACAATTCTTTGAATACTACCTAAAATGGTAGTACAAACAGGAAAATAAAATACACTGAAATGATCTTTGCTAAAGACAGTGAGGTAAGCTAAGTTACTTCTGTATGTTTCAGCTGTAATAATAAAAGCTCCTGGTAGTAGAAAGCAGAAATTCTGTGACAAAAGGATGATATTTGCAGAACTGTATCCTTTGGAGGTTGACCTAAGAGTGTTTCAGCATAATCCTGTTGTCTAACTGCATGTATGAAAGCATACTTCATTCACCAAAAAGCAAGAAAACCCCAGTTTTGTCCAAGCATAAAAACAATATTATGAGAAATAAACTCTGAAAAGCTTAAGCTACACTCCAGGAGTATACAAGTGCTTAAGTGGGTTTATTACTCTATATATTTGGAGAATTTAAAAGTCTTAATCTAGACCATAATGAAAACACAAATTCATCACTACTTTGGTCAAGAGGACTTAACAATACATTACAAATATTCCTTTCAAATGCATTAGAAACAGGAAATCGTGTTAGTCCCAACAGCTGTTAGCTGTGCAAAATAAGTAGGCAAGAATTTAGCAATATACAATCCAAAGGAAACCAAAACCCAAAAGACAACAGATGCCACAGATGTTCTGAACAAGAGAAAAATGTCAGTATTGCCTTCAGACATTAGTCTTCAGTGTTCTTCAAGAAGCCAGAAAGGTACAGTTTCCAATGGGGTTTAGTCTGCAAAATAAATACCTGAAAGACTATGTCTCAGATTAAATGTTTTCTTTATAAAAAGTACACAAACTACTGAAAGAGTGATTCCAGTGATTTCGTGACAGCCCTTCAAGGCTTTTAAAACTAACAATGCAAGATTATTTAAATGTTACCAAAAATTATGTAAAAAAAACCCTATTAATGTAGACTGAACCCAAGCAGGGGTCTCATTTTAAGGAATTTATTCATCAGCCATGTTTTCCACACTGTCTGAAGCACCCAGCAGACAAACAACTACTGAAAGTTTCTCTTCTTATCAGACCAAATACAAGAATTTTGCTAAGAAAACAACCGGTGATGCCAGAGCTGGATAGAATAACAGCACTCCTTGCTGCTAAGTATTTGGTAGGTGCTACAGAATAAGTGACAACTCACTGGAAGACATGATCTTCAATACTCACAAGACTAGACTGTGATTCACTGACAGACAAGTTTAAAAGATACCTCAGCTGTTTTGCTGAGGGGTGTCCACTGCACATACCTGCTGTGTTTTGCATTCGCACAAATGAAATGCCAGGGACTATCTAAAGCGCTTCAACTGCTGTCCCAGAATGGAGCGACTAGCAAAAGAAAAGGGAATAAAGTACATTTTGAAGCCCTCCCTTCCCCATCTACAGCCAATCTCTAACTGAAATAAATTGAAGACATGAACAAATAGGTGAGACTTGTCTATACTACAAAGAGCTTCTTGGTAACCAATATCCAAACTACATCAAGAATTATGCTGCCAACAGTTACGGTTATTTTGTCAATATTTTGCCATAGCTATACCTGTTCTTCCTTAGAACAGTTTAACAGCAAAAAAAACCTGACACCTTACATTGACATGTGCAAATGTACGTACATGTGGACTTTTTCCTGAAAAAGTGACCTTGGCTAGGACTTAATATAAAATTAATATTATGAATTGTTTTAATTAGTTTAACAGCCCTGACATTGAGACTTGTCTACGCTCAAGATCTGCACAAAAGCAGACTGTGGTTTTTAAACGCAGCACCACAACGTACCTTATGCTATCTGCATATGCTTCACCAGAAGGAATGTAGTGAAATGGATATACATGACATCACTTAACTGGTCCCTATCCGACAGTTTAAGTCTGAAGACCCATCTAATTTTCACATATAAAAGGTATATCCTAGTCTGTGTTTGCCAAAGCTCATCTTTGGTTGAAAGGCAATCCGCAGTACTGCACTTTCATTACTATGGTTAAACTCCTGCTGCCTTATAATTAGTAGAGCCTGCAAACCACAGACTGTCCTAGATGAAGGAAGAAGCTATCAAAGGTGCTGCAAAAAAACACCAGTAAAATAAATCAGATCAGTAGTTTAAAGAAGCAGAATCCAACAACAAGAAGTGTCTTTTCTAGATTTTACCTGCTTCTCCTTACCTGCTCAGCATCACTGGGCATCAGCCACCATCTGCCATGACTTTCCCTGCTTTCAAGACCATTACTCAAGTCCTTTTGAAAAGCTGCACGCAACTCCCAGTAAAACCTTCCTGACCACTCCAGGTTTCTGACCCTTTTCCAACACTCAGACAGCTCATTTGTTGTTGATTAATAGCAGCGCTTACCTCTCTGTACAGCTTTCTCTTCCCACTGCAATTCATCACAGCAAGACTTCTGCATGATTGATTGTTCCTTGCGTACCCCTAAAAATCTAGAGTCTGTCAGAATCCTCTTGCCTAAATTTGTTTCTCTGTCTAGTGGAATATTCATATAAGCTGTAACACTCGAAAGTCTCTCCTCCAACATTCTTCCACAAGTTGTGAAATCAAAGCTAAAGACAACTGTCACAGCAATGACAGCCACACATTCTGCTGACCTGCTTCAATTCCTTCATCTGCTCTGGCCAGCTGATCTCTTGGATATAACTTTGTACTGCTCTGTACAGGAAATTAAAAATACAGCTAAACAGTGTTATATCAGAACAGTCAGAGGGTGTGATTATATTAACTGCCAACACTACTATGACCCCCCCTTAGCAGGCTACAGCTTGGATTGTGGATGGGTTGTGATCCCTTAACAATTACCTTGACACAAAAGCTTTATGCTTAATTCTGAGGCAGTTTTAAGTCTAATTTACACAATGAAATGAGATCACAACTTGGTTTTGAAAGTATTTTAGACAATATCTTGGAAAAAAACTCCCAGCTGATACAGTCCAACAAAAGCGGGGGGAGAGGGGACATCATCATTAAAGACCTGCACAAAAATAAAATTAGTTACACCAATGGCCTTTGTAAAACGGAACAACAATTGTCAAAAGAAATCATGCAATACTAAAGTAGTAATAAAGCATACTCATTTGCCATCTTTTAATAAGAAAACAGACAAATTAAATGAAGTACTGAAAAAATATTCAAGAAAAATATTTGAATATTACTGCAACCTGTCATGTCTATCACTGTGAAGCATGCTACTTTAAGGGCCTCAAAATTAGCTACAACAAAGAATGCAATGAAAGGCTGTGTCTTCAGTTTCAGTTATGCTTCATGTTCATGGGCAGTTATTCCAGTTAGAAGCACTTTATTTTTTTTTTTTAATATGTATATAGAATAGAATTATTTCAGTTGGAAGGGATCTACAACGATCATTTAGTCCAACTGCCTGACCACTTCAGGCTTAAATATATTTTTTTTTTCTGGGTAAAAGTTCTAGTGCAAGTATATAAAATATAAAAATTAACCCCAGTCTTTTCGTTCACTCAAGATGCAGGCATGCCACTAACAAGAACAGAGCTATACTAACAAGGTTAAGGAAGGCTTTGACAGTACTGCTAACCCAAAGCAGCAGCTAGTTAAAGGGTGAGGCTACATTCCCACCCTTGTGCAGTTGTTTAATCCTACAGTCACCATGCTCAGGAAACTACAATGGCCCCAAACTAACAGCTTTTTTAGCAAAGCCGGTTGTCTACCAAGTAAGCTCCCTGCTCCAGGTCACCACAGGTCAGATAAGCTCTGGGACAAAAACGGTGACAACACCGGATGGTTGGCAGGACGGGTAAAGCCACTTTTTAGCAAAGCCAGCTATTAGATGGGCTTTGCTGTAATGGCAAGTCCCCCCTCAGTCACAGATCCCACTTCAGTCAGTCTCACCAATGGTCAACATGGGCTGGGAAGCAGTGCTTAACAGCGTTTTCTGCGTATTTGTAAAGAGTACTTGGACAATGGGAAGTCCTCATTATACAGACATTTTTGCTTTTGAAAATACAAAGGAATACAAAAGCAGGAAGGTGGAGAGGAAAAACAATAGCAGGTGGGAATGACAGAGCACACAGGAAGGAAGAAGTGTACAACAGGAAAATAAAGGTTATTTTAGCAAAGAGAAACACAAGCCATGGAAAGGGATAAAAAGGTAGACTAAGGCAACTCAATGGAAAGTAGAAACATAATATAGAAGAGAAACAAATGCTTCTTATTTGTCCCATTCTGTAACACTGGTCCAAAAGATACCTCTACTAGCTTAACTACCAATTAGCACACAGGATCATCAGCACTGACTTTTATTAAAGCATGATAAAGCAGTGAAGACAGAATTCTTCAGCTTATATGAAGCACACAGCCAAGTGGCAGGACTGCCACACTTTTTGTATTGTTTTCTTTTTAAAGAGACTTGCACAGAAGCTGAGACTCATCTGAATTTTTTCTAGTAGTGTTTCTCCTGCATTCACCCCACGGCATTTCTACCCACTACAATAAAAGGTCGTGCTGATTCACTTTTTACAAAGAATCTGTAGAATGAGCAGTAATGAACAAGTTTTAATGGTAAAGGAAAAATTGTATTCAGATTATTAGAATTGTTTATAATGCTGCAAGTATGTCCTTTTTCATGGTCTTTGTTTTTTTAACTACAGCCTAGTGAGTTGGGCTATATTAAGACAGCCAAGGAATGTACAGGTCTCTACAATCCTCACTTAGATTAAAAAGCCCATACTTTAAGCCCCCTGTTCTCCAGACTGCTCCAGTTGTGAGCCACCTTCATGTCTGTGTGGATGCCTATGCACTTCAACAGGCTTCCCACGGATCCAAGGCATAAGTTAATCACGACTGACAAGACTGCTCAACTTCAGCTGCCACAGTGCACTTCTTTTGATATATGCAAAGTAGTCTGATAGTATCCCACAGAGTTATGATCAAAATCTGTCACCTGATTTACATTTCCCAGCATAACATAGCATTTTTTAAAAATTTCTTTTGCTCTATTCTGTGGGCAGGTAAAATAAATGTTATAATACAGGCTTCCTATTTTAAAGACTCTGCAGAAGAGAAGAATCACTATGTTTCAGGGGGTTATTTGTGTTTCCTTTCAGAAGTAAAAGTAAAGAAGTTTAAGAAATTTGTTCCACCTTTAGATGGACTGCACTACTGCATAGTTTTAAAAAGCAGTAAAAATACATTAGCATTTCAGACTAAATATAGCTGTTAAGAAATGTAAATTTCTTCAAAAAACCATGTGCTAAAGAGACCTCAGTTTTTACGCATAATAAAAAGGCAAATATGACTGCTTAGTCAATAAGCTGATAATTCCATTACAAAAACCACGGAGAGTCCTAAAAAAATTCTAAATACATCACAAATAGTAGTTTACTCAGCCTGCTTGCAAGCAAATATGCTAATGTTTTAACAAAGAAATGTAATTATTGCTGCGTTCCCATTACATACATCCTAGCACTATTCTTTTTTGTTTGTTTGTTTAAAATTTAATGGGAAAATAATTTCCATTAAATTCCTTGAATTATTCCAGTCCTTACTTGCCATCTTTCCAAAAGTGCTAAGATGTCTCAGTACTAACATGCCAGCATGCACTAACTGTTGTTAACCCAACCTTCTTTTAACAGGACTTTAGCCATACACATTTATACTGGGGAAAAGAAACCAAACCCAGCACTTCTCAAATTTAAGAAAGTTTGAGACCTCATCTTGAAAGTAGCGCCAATTTTAGAAAAAGACATATAAATCTAAGCTTAGAAATTATTTTCATGCCATGTACAACCACTATTACTCATAAGACTTTGACATATTCGCTATCACTAATCTGTAAAAGAACATGTAGAGTTTACAGACATTCACGAAATATACCAGAAAAGCTTCGCAAGAATAGCGAGTTACATGTTGAATATCCAAAAATTAAAAGTAGAAAACACTCAGATGGCATAAGGACCTGTAAAAAGGAGTTCAGCTTTTAACTGCCACAGACTCACCAGTGAAAGACGGAAGCTGGTTTATCCCAGACTTCATTAGCTCATCTTGCAGAACTGGACAATTCACCCAGACTGCAGCCAGCACGTAAGAGTGGACTAGAGGAAGCACCGCAAGCCAGCACTGACACACGGTTGTACCGAAGCATGGCAGATGCTGGCGAATACCTGTCTGTGCTTGACCTATAACAAACATGGTTTCACCACCTGAACGAACTTTAAGTACACACAAACTGCAGGGAAAAAAAAAAAAGTGACACATGTCACTAAGGGTACTCAGAAGAACGAACTTCTGGTCGGTCAGTTGCTGAGATGGTATCAGATAAGGAATGCAAAGAAGGCACAACTCTCTCTGGCAGGTAAACATCACTGGCATTTCTTAACATGGCATTTCGCAAGCTCCAAAGAGTACCAATAGCCAAGCAGTTTAAAAATCCAGCAATTTGTAATACTATGTATGGATTAGGGACATTGCAAACAATCTAGAGGCCAGAAAACTGACCTATTTATCTAGAGTACATTCCCGCAGTCTGCCTAAGTCAATCCAACCACAGGCTGCCGTCATCCCCTCAGATAGCCTTGCCCGCTCTCTGACTTTTCCACGTGCCAGCACTAGGGAGTGTGAAGCTGTGCAGTCAACCAGTTCAGCTCACCAATTTGGCTTTTTTAAAAATTATTATTATATTTAAGCTGTCACATGGTTACTAGTGTCAGACAGGAGAAGGGAGCTAGGGGGTGGCAGTTAGATTGCCTTAAAGTGACCACAAAGTTGCACTTACTCTTGAGCAAGTAAACCAGGGATTCCCCAAGTTCTCTCTCCTTCCCCTCCCCTGCTGCCCCCCAATATCTTGAAATCAAATCTACCAAGACAGCATTAAACCATACATAACCAACTTCCTGAAATAAAATTGGAAAGTACTCCTCATTAAAGAACCTCCTCACTGCAATACACAAGAGATGATCTTCAGCTTTTCAAGAATAACTACATTTTGTGGGCAGAATGATTTTAGTTTCCTTAGTTTGCTTTTCCAAAGCATCTTACAAGATGGGGCTGAAGGCTCAAGGCTAGGGTCTCTTAGGCTTTGCTGACAAAGTTAGCTCCACAAGAACTTTGACATTCTCTACTGGCTTTAACTTTTCTGTTTCCCCCAAATACTCCAACTATAGTGTAATGTAAGCTGTTGAAAAAAAAATTAACTTAGGGTTTTTAAAAATAGTCCTTGAAATTCTCCACTATGGTCTTGCAGCACGTGGAGTTGTAACATTCTATACATTATACTATTGAGAGATAGAGCATGAAAAAAGCAAAAAATAAAATCCACTCTGAAGGACACTATTAAAGTTTCAGCTTTCATCAGCTAAGAGCTGTTAGACTGGCAGTGACCTCTGTTTTTAAAACTATTTTAACCGCACACTCCTTTTTAGCCATTCTAGTTATAAACAGGTTCAAAAAGCCATCCAGGCTAATTCAGTTAACCATTTGCACAAGTAACTGTAGATAATATGATTGGTTTCCTGAGAAAGAAATTTAAAAACAAACAAACTATAAACCTCACAGGGTGGTATATAATTTGTGTTCAGATACAAACTGATTACAACTTTCTGAAAACAACCAAGATGACTTGTAAACACCTCCACAGCTCTGAAGTGAAGAGGGTGTTTAAATCTCGACAACAAAACCAAAAAAAAAAAATGCATAGTAACTTCCATATTTCAGGTAACTTACCACAACAACAGTATTCAACAACTCCATTAATACAGAAATAAAGGCTGATGTTTATGAATTATGCAACAATCTATAGACCTCTGCAGAGCTCAGATACTATCAACTTCCCGCATGAAGACTGTGACGTTTTGCATGAAGTATCTGACGCTATCAAAGCAGGACACTTAAGGCTGTTTGTGACACATGACAACACACCACCAGTATCCAGGGTCAGAACCGAGAAGCTAAGCCAAGTTCAGAAATCAGACACCACACTGACCCGACTCCTCTAACACCACGCAGGGTGGAGTTTAGTCTTAGCAGATATTGCCACCTGTCTCAGTCTGCAGAGAAGTCTTGGCTCTTCAACACCGTAAAAATGCCTCCCCAACAGACTCACCAGAGCGCCAAATTGTTTCTGGAGTATCTAAGAGTTAGTAGACACCAACTGTTTGGAAGGGAACACGCAGGTACTCACTGCTAGCAGCTCCTTACCTTTCTGCACGTACAAAAAGGGGCAAGCTGGGAGCCAGCAGCAGATGGAGGACAGGACTGGTGACCATACAAAGGGAGAGGGAACGCGCAGCGGAAAGCAAAAGGGCGGCTAACAGACAGGCCATGACATGCTGAAGCACAGAAGAGGGGACACCAGCGACAGCAAGCTGAGTGGGGGCCGCTGTCAGAGGGCAAAAGCCAAGGGAGCCAAGATGAACCGGGCGGGGGGGAGGCTTCTGTGAAAGCAGGCACCCTGTCTTCGGGGGGGGGGGGCTTCTGTGAAAGCAGGCACCCTCTCTTCAGTGGGCGGGGGCTTCTGTGAAAGCAGGCACCCTCTCTTCAGTGGGGGGGGGGGCTTCTGTGAAAGCAGGCACCCTCTCTTCAGTGGGGGGGGGGCTTCTGTGAAAGCAGGCACCTTCTCTTCAGTGGGGGGGGGGCTTCTGTGAAAGCAGGCACCCTCTCTTCAGTGGGGGGGGGGGGCTTCTGTGAAAGCAGGCCCCCTCTCTTCAGTGGGGGGGGGGGCTGCTGTGAAAGCAGGCACCCTCTCTTCAGTGGGGGGGGGGGGCTGCTGTGAAAGCAGGCACCCTCTCTTCAGTGGGTGGGGGCTTCTGTGAAAGCAGGCACCCTCTCTTCAGCGGGGGGGGGGGGGGGGGCTTCTGTGAAAGCAGGCACCCTCTCTTCAGTGGGGGGGGGGGGGGCTGCTGTGAAAGCAGGCACCCTCTCTTCAGTGGGGGGGGGGGGGGGCTGCTGTGAAAGCAGGCACCCTCTCTTCAGCAGGCAGGGCTCGCTCACAGCCCCGAAAGCAGGCAGGCGGGGAAAGGCCGGAGGCACCCGCAAGGGGAGGCGCAGGAGGGAAGGGGTTCTGTGAGGGCAATGGAGACGGCAGGGAGCAAAGGACAACGGGCAGGACCGGAGGATGCGGTCGGTGGTCCCCGGGGCGGGGGGGGGGCCGGACCTGCGGGCGGGGGTGTCGCCGGTACGGGGGGGGGGGTTAGAAGGCGGACCTGCGCCTCGGTGGGGACCGGCGGGGGCGGCCAGCGAGGCCTGCGCTGGGATCTCAGCGGGGACCCCGCGGCCAGGCGGAGCGGGGCGTACCGGCGGGGGGGGGGGGACGGACACAGGCCCCCACAGCCCCGGGCGGGGGTTGGGGGGAAGGTTGGGGGGGGGCCGGGACCATCCGCGCCACCACGCCGGGCCGGGCGCCCACGAGGCCGGCGCGGCAGCTGCCCCCCGCGGCGGGCGGCTCTCCTCAGAGGGGGCCGGGGCGGCGGGCCCCTGATAGCTCTCCCCCCCCTCCGCCGCTCACCTCAGAGTCCTCTTTGGCCTGCGGCAGCGCGGGGAAGGCCGGCTTGGCGAGCTCCATGGCCGGGCGCTCTCCGGGCGGGGCAGGACCGGGCAGGGCGGCTATTTGGGCAGCGGGCCCGCGGGCTCCGGCTCAGGAGCAGCAGCGGCGGCGGCGGGAGGAGGCGGCGGAGGAGGCGGCGGCGCGCTCAGCCGCTCGCGCCCGGCCGCCATGCTGCTGCTGCTGCTACTGCTGCTGCTACTGCCTCTTCCCTCCTCCTCCTCCTCCCGCCGCCGCCGCTCCCCCTCCCTTCCGCCCGCCCCCGGGCTCCGCTCCAGCGGCGGCGGCGGCGGCGGCGCCTCCGCTCCCGCCCCGCTCCGCCCCAACCGCTCCGCCCCCAACGGCCGCCGCGCGCGCGGGGGCGGTGCCGCCAACGGCCCGAGGGGGCGGGGCGGGGCCGGGCCCGGCGCGCGGAGGCCGTGAGGCGCCAACCGGCGCGCGCGCGCACGCTCTCGCTCCCCTCACGGGCTCGATCCCCAGGCGGGGCTCGGGGAGCGCCGTTAGCTCCCCCCCCCCCCCCCCCGAATTCGTTAATTAACTCCTCGCGACCCTAATTAGAACTTCTTCAACAGGGCCTTTTCCCTTCAACAGGCCCTTTTCCCGCCACAGGTTCACAGCGATCAAGGCCCAGCTTCTCCGGTCGAGGCTCAGGCCTGAAGCGCCTCACGCCTCGGCCACCACAGCGCCTTGGGCACGCTGGCCGCCATGTCGCGGCCGTTAACGCTTCCCAAGATGTTCTTCTCGTCGCCTTCCCCTCGCCCTGCCGTGGCTTGCGGTCTCTTTCTCCTCGCACGCAGAGCGGACCGCTTCCATTTTGGCAAGCAGACACTCGTTTTATCCGTCATCAGAAAGGCGCTGACACTGCCTGCCTCAAATTTTAGCTGATGCCGCAAACGAGGTAATTTTCAAACAGGTCCTCTCTGCACGTGGGAGATGCCCTCTCGCACCAGTCTTGGGGCAGGAACTTATTTTTCCTCTTTTTGAGGTTCCCCGTCCCGTGCTCCGCTGGACTCTTAAGATACCACCCCAAACTATTTAAACACTTTGCTCATTTCCCCCTTGAGAAACTTTCGACAACCACATTTCAGCAACCGTTCCTTCAGCACTGCAATTTCCTTTCAGTGAAAGAGGAAAAATGAAACGGCAAAGGAGAAAGCAACAGTAAAACCGCAGCTCCCACCTCCAGCTGGCATCAAGAATAGGAACAGGGACAGGTGTCGGTGGCCTTAGCTTACGGCCCAAACTTCAAAAATAAGCTATAACCATTCCCAGGGCTTCAGGAAACAGTTTGCCACCTTTTACCCTCCACGGTAATGCCAGACGTTCAGCTCACTATTTACATCACTGTAGTGCTCAGAAACTGACTTTTATCTAATTGTTCCATGCGCACTGGCTGTAGCACCCAGACCTAGCAGCTCTGTACGAGGTGCGCTCAAACCAGTGTTCTGGTAAACTAAGATTTGCGTCTTCTGACAGTCACAATAGGAAGTTTTCATTACTAACCAGAAAAAAGGTCTGTAACAACCATTAACCATATAAACATTAAAATATTGTTGCCCGTCCTGGTGTAACTGTTCTACACCTTATGCTGCCTGTTTTGTCTCACAGCGATGGGGAAAGATAAAAACACACAGCTATTAAAACTGACAGGGAGATGCTGTTAAGTAGTGTGTTTCCTGGTAAATCTAGAGTTAATCTCATGTAATTGTCTGTCAGCTGAGCATGCCCAGAGTAATCCAATTAGGATAATTAGAAGTACAGTCTAGTACACTACTGTTCCAGTCCAACGTTCAGGTAAATTGCACAGTGCAGTTGGTCAATCTGCATGCACAGCCCTGGGGGTGGAACTGATCAGAAAGCAAAAAAAAAAAAAAGCATAGTGAACAGATGCCCTTAAGAACACGGACACCTTAGCCTCTACGTTTTTACTTTTTTCTGTGGTTACTCAAACAGCTGCAGCAGTCAGCTCCCAGGGAACACAAAGGCAACCCCCATACAGCAAAATTCCAACCTGGTAAGGTGCAGGCAAAGCCCTGTTCAGAGCTCCAGAAGTATTAGGTACACCACTTTGCATGTCTAAAGCGGCATAGGTTCAAAGTATATCAGACGGTTCCTGGCTACAGAGCAGCTGAAAGGGGAACTTGGAAAGGAAATACATCTTGCATATTTCCCCCACCACCCCAAAAGCTGTAATCAAAACTTTTATATATCAAACTGCTATCAGTTTCTGCACTTCCACTTAGATGCTTTTGTCTATAACCTGGCATTCAGCATAGGAGTTACCCTACCAGAAGGGAAGATGGCAAACATTTTAAAAGACTTGTTTACTTCTTGCATTCTGAGGAATTAAATGCTAGCTCAGCTAAATCCTCTTCCCGGACTTCAGCAGTGAAGGAGTACATAAATACCACTTGCCCTCCTCTGCCCGAGGGAAGGGTTGCCTCCATTTGGTATGTAAGGCATAGGACTCCAATGCAATCCTTACGCCAGAGAAAAGTTGCTCTTCGAATGCTGAAGACACAGAACTCAACTCTCTTCAAGAGTTACAGAGAAGGTACACCAGGATAAGCAGATTTAAACAAGTTTTATTCATAAACTGTTTGGGGAAAGGAAATATACCGATATAAAAAAAGTCAAGAAATGAACTGACTTTCTTAAAGTCTGCTAAACCATTCAGGCACATTTGTAAATTCACACCGTAATTGCTAAGAGAACACATCTCCACACATTTTACTTAACCTGGGCTGTAATGAATATTGTATTTCAGAACTGTACAGGAAACACACTTCTGTAGCCAACTTGCAACTAGTGTTACCAAATGACTAGCTACACGTTACACAAACAGCTTACAATAATAATCAAGAGGTACATTATTTCTCTCTTTTTATACAATTAATCCAGTATGACATGTGCAGTCATTCACAAATTGTATGGTTAATTTAAACAGGTTTGTAGTCAAGCTTGGACTCCAGCTTCTTAGAATCAGCCACTTTTCTAACAGCTTTCATGAAGTCTTCCTGAACTACAAAGTCATGATCAGCACGGATCGCAAACATACCTGTGAAGAATAATTTAACAGCAATAAGCTGGTGCTTCTTGCAGCAACAGTACAGAGAAGATGGTACATAAAGATTCGCTCAAGTTAAAGTGAGAACAGATCCAAGTTACACTGTCTGCATGTAGACTTTCACATGCAGGTCTTGAGTGTTGGGAAGAAGAGTAAACTTCAATGAGGTCCCCTTTCTGAACTAGGTGATCACTAAGAAGAAAAGTATAACTTGCTTTAAACTGTGAGTGTGTATTTACTGTGTTACTCAGCCTTCCAACGTAGGCAAGCCCTAAGCGTACAATGAAATTATAATGTGGGAAAAGCATAAAGTAGTATTAACTATTTTATCACCCAGGTACTAAGAGACTCGGATTCTCCGCAAAAAGGAGAAAAATGGGTACCATCGCTGCTTCTGGAATGCATCTAGTTTTTATGAGACAGTACAACATATACCACGATACTCAGCCAACAAGCGGTCAGAGGCCAGCTCCAGCTCAGAAATGGTATGGCTGCTTTTTATCTCCCATCGTGCTGAACCTGAACTACAGAGATCTTTTATACCACACGTCACAAATCTACGTAACTCTGTGCAGATCCAGCTTGTGTATGGCAGGGGATATTAGCAGGCGCAATGTCACATGAATGCAGTGCTACTGCTCCGAACTGGCAGCAGATCTGCACATATAAGCTGGACTGTTGATATGCCTAGCTGGGTTATCTGCAGACCTGATAAGAGACTTGTCTGTAACCTTAGAGGGAGCATGTAAAGAATCAAGTTCTGGGTGACTGTATAGGTCATAAGGAAACTTGGAAGAAAGAAAAGAGATTTTGTTCAAGTTGTTCCATCAAAGCTTCAGGGCATATCACCATGCTTAACAGTCCAGACACACGTGACACACTGTGAAATATGCAACTGTTTTGGCATTTTGGTACTGTCCAGGTGCTAACATTCCATTAAGTAAATGCTACCTAGCCCTTAAGAAAGGAATACAAAAAGTGAGCCATCAGTGAACAAGCGCTGCATTCCAGCAAAATATTTTTGACCTCCTGATTTTAATCCATTGACAGAAGTATCAGAGAAACAGCTCAAATATTTAGCATTAACCAAGACTTAGCATATCAAGAGTTAAGAAAATACCTGCTTCAGTACAGACATTTCTCAAGTCTGCTCCATTAAAGCCATCTGAAAGCTTCACAATTGCTTCATAATCTATTCATAAAACACAAATGTCAATTAGAAATAAATTCACACTTCCCGTTATGGATGCCGCCAAAATACATATCTAGCTAACAAAGAAACACTTTATTGTGATTTCAGTGCAAATAGATAGCCGTCCGTTAGACTGATAAATTAAATCAGCTGAAATAATCAGCTGTATTACCCCTGTCATTAAAACAGAAATGTATTGCAGCCAAAAGCTCATGTTATATAATTAAATGCCAAAGTTACTAACTTGTTACAAGCATCAACATGAAATACAAGAAAAGCTACATCAAGGCAATGTTCTTATTTAAATGATGTAAAAAACCCAGAAACTTATCTCCAAGTGATCATAACTCAGTCCCTTTCCACTCATAACAACTGCATCTACTAAAAGCATTTAATGTCTTGATATATTAAGCCTCGTATTTTATGCACATATATTTACTAAAAAAGTGGCTATGGTTATAGTTTCTAGAATCAATCTCTAAAACACTGCGTCTGTTGAGCCTCCAGCAAGTTCTGATTTTTGCAAGGCTGAATATTTAAAAAAAAAAATCAACTTTTCTGCAAAACTTTTCAAAACAGTTTACCTTCTGTATGAAATTCAAAACATTTGAACTGAACGTTTTTATATTAAGAAACCAAAAAAAACCCCCCTAGAGATTAGAAATTCTTCAACTGTATTTTAATTCCATGTAGCACAATGTCCTATAAACAAGTCTTCCAATAATTGGAAAGTCAAAAAAAACCAAGCAATGGGACCAAGCAATGTTGAACATCACTGAAGACTCTGAACTTACAAACCTTGCAGACACCAGTACTAGAGCAGGAGAATCTCACGCTGGAACCTGGAACAGGTCATTATCTTTGGATTTTAATGCAATTCACACCCCACCTTGCCAGTAAGTTCAGCCTTCCTTTCAGGATCTCAAAGCTGAGCATCATGGTCTTCCCACATCATGTTCAGAAATTTAGCTAGTACCCATCTGACATCTCACCCTGCTAAATGGTGTAAAGGAATGATCCTACCCTGCTTCCACTCCAGTGCCCGAAGATAAGAGAAAAAGGATGAAGTACTTCACCTCAGGTTCATGATTTGCTTTGGAGCTTCTTCTGTATCTTAGACTATAGTCACATGCATGCACGTTTAAGCCAACATTAAGCAATCCTCAACCCCCTCGCCCTCCCCCAGCTCATTCCTGCTCCCGGTCACCCCCTCTGTTGAGCTGCAGCTGCTCATGCAGCCAGATGGTGAACGAGATCAGTTCCACTATCCAGATCGCACTGCCTGGCTGCATGAATAGCTCATGTCAGCAAAGAGGCGGGGGCGGGTCGCATGGGGCTGGGAACAAGCAGGCAGGGTCTGTGGGGCCTTACTGAAATAAAAGGCAGCCAACGTCGTTTTAAAGGCAAATCACAATTACAGTTTTCTTGAGGAAAGCTCTGAAGTGTCACAGTAAAACTAAGACTCTGGTCAGCCTAGAGTAGCACAGTCATTAAATAAACCTTCCCCATTTTATCTGATTGATACTTCTCCTCCTTACGCTCTGGAGAGAGCTCTCTCCACTAACCAAAGACAAGCTTTGTTTCAGACAACAAGGTTTTCATTACACCATCTCCAAACTCCAAAGTAAGTTTCTCCATGACTTTTAAAGATTCTTTACTGTTTTCAGACTTCTGCAGCAACAATTTCTCTTTCTTTGGGGGGACTAATGAAAATGCTGTTTACTTGCATTAAGGTATTCCTTTAGAAACAGGAAACTACCTGATGAGAACCATGCTGATTTTCCAGTTTACAACTGTGCTCCAGGGGTTTATATTCAGTTTTCCTTTTCAAAGGAAGACTTAGCAAGAGTTCAATCAGGATGCATTAAAAAAAAAAAAAAAAAAAAAAAAAAAAAAGGAGAATTCCAAGAGAGGAAGTTGTGTGGCCAGTGTAAGGGTAGAAATTAGAAGGGCAGTCATCATTAACAACTCACCCTCTTCACATTTTTACAAACAGAAGTAGGAAGGATATCCAGGTAGCTTCCTACTTACCTATTTCACCATGTTTAGTGATAGGACCTGCATGAATCTTCAAAATATCTAATCTGGCTTGTTCATTTGGTAGATCAATATCTAGAAAGAATTACAGCTTTAATAAAAGTGAAAAACCACAGCTCATATGGATAATACCCTCCTTCCAGCCACTGTGAAGCAGTAACTCACGGATTTTTCTATCCAGTCTTCCAGGCCGCAGAAGTGCAGGGTCCAGCGTGTCTGGTCTGTTAGTAGCCATGATCATTTTAACTCTGTGCAGAGTATCGAATCCATCCATCTGATTCAATAACTAATAGAAAACAAAAGTTTGTTTTTAAAAAACCCAAAACCTTCCTAGTGTGATCTATTGTACTTATTTTCTGCGTAAGTATTTTCACCAAGATGTATGAGCGGTAAAGATAAATGAGAAAAAAAAAAACGCTACTCCCCTGCATATTCTATAAGCAATAAAAAGAGCTTAAGAGAGACACTTGAAAATGCTTTGCTCAGAGAAAAAGATCTTGAGCAAAGCAGAACTCAAACGTGAAAGACTTGCCTAAAACAATAAGGCAATGAAAACAGCGCAAGTACTAAAGGAGCCAATGGTTGGCTGACACATTTTGATTGTATTGCACTAAGTCCAGGACATTTAAATTAGACTTGGAGAACAGCCTCTAGAATACTAATACACATGTACGGAGACATTTCATTGTGAAGATTCAAAGTACTTGCTCTTTGATCACAGTGATTTAATTCTTTATGTAAGGCAGACACATTCTTTTGAACCGGACAAACTGTTTGCAAACATAGGCCAATGAAGTTTCCCATTAGCTTCAGAATCCTTAATTGTCACCAGTGGTTTTAAAATTCCCTTCACACAACCCTGTTTACCAGAGCAATTAGTACAGAAACAAAGAAATACAACTACTTCTC
The DNA here is from genome assembly GCF_900496995.4 of Aquila chrysaetos chrysaetos. NCBI lineage: Eukaryota > Metazoa > Chordata > Aves > Accipitriformes > Accipitridae > Aquila > Aquila chrysaetos. The sequence continues at coordinate 3,972,335 of NC_044005.1, read as the reverse complement.
CTCTTAGTTTTGAAAATCAAACTGTAACAGTTCTAAAATTGTATAGAGTAAGTGTCTTTGGGACTAAAGGAGAAAAGCTCCACTTTCCCTTCTTTAAGAAAGAGGGGCCCTCCAAACCTTCAAAGAAGATGCAGTAAGCAGCAGCAAAGCCAAGTCACAGTAAGAAGAGAAAATATCCCAAATAATTTCAGCAATTTTTCTTTCAATTAGTCTCCAAATTGAATGCATGGCTGAGTTATCAGGATGTGCAGCTGCCTTTTGTAAAAGCAGCATCTAGTTCACTTTTAGCTTAAAATTATTAACTCAGAAAAAGTTCTACCAAGTTAGATCACAGTATAACAATTCACATCTGTATTATTACTTAGCGTGGACTGTACAGTACGTAGTCAGGGATTAGACACTCACCTCCATCAGAGTCCTCTGAATTTCTCTATCAGCTGAGGTGCCTTCAGAAAAACGGCGACCACCTGCAGCATACCAAACTCCTAAGTTACAGTACTTTATTTTTGCCTCCATATAATACTAAATCTGAAGACAATTAGGTATCCCTTTTAAACTGGGGGGAAGTAGGGGTGGTATTTAAAGAGTTAAACACACACATTTTTAAAATGCTTTTTCATGTAGTCAAAAACATCCAAGCCAGATATGAACAGGTATGGTTCTAAGCTAGCTCTAATAGCTCCAGGAGGAAGCTGAACCACTTGCCCTGTTATGTTTCTTCTGAACAAACATGCATGCACACTCTCTTTGGAGAAGACAGACTGTGGCTTTATAGCCAATTTCAGCGTTAAAAGGAAACTCTAGCCATCCTCCAGGCTGTTAGCCTTACCAATAGCATCTATCTCATCCATGAAAATGATACATGGCTGATGATCTCTGGCATAATTGAACATCTCTCTGATCAGTCGAGCACTTTCACCAATGTACTTGTCCACTATCGAACTTGACACCACCTTTTGAAAGACAAGAGACATGTGAATGAAGAGACTGGAGTGCAAACAGATTAAGCATGTGTGCATGTGCGTGAGTGCAAGAGTAAAATTCCACTACCTTTAGGAAGTTGCAATCAAGCTGGCTAGCAACAGCTCTGGCCAAAAGTGTTTTCCCTGTACCTGGACAGACAAGAGATTGAAACTGTTTAACTAGTAACCCAACATTGCATGCTAGCAACTTTAAAAAAACAAAAACAAAAAAACAAACAAAAAACCCAAACAAACAAACAAAAGAAATAAACAAGGCTACTGCCACAGTTTGAGAGTGACAACTAAGCATTCATTACCCTTTCAGGAGACTCACCGGGGGGGCCATACAGCAAGCAGCCTTTTGGAGGTATAATTCCCACACGCTGGAATAATTCTGGGTTTGTAAGCGGCAATTCTATTACCTGTGAAGAGACAGATAAACAAACTGAGTCTCTGGATTTTAAAATAGATCAGCAATCCCAGGAAGCTAATGGTACACTTGCCAGGCTGTTTTCCAGATACCTGCATTCTTATTTATCCGTGCAGCATATCTTGTATGAGAAACAGTTATGTAAGAAAATGTCAGATTGATCTAATGGAACGATTCACAATCCTGCCCTTGCTGTTCAGACTTCAGCTCTGCAATGACTTGTTTCTCTCAATGCTCTTTGCTCAAACCATGTTTTGCTGCGGTCATAATACCACTACCCAGAGTGATTCTAGTAGTTTTTGTGCAAAATTCAAGTTTGACAACCAGCAAACCAATCCTATCTATGCCCTCCCACTTGACTTTATGGCACTCCCTCAGCCTAATGGGTCTCAGATCCTTCAAACCCCCTTCAGAGGATTTTCTTCATTTTAATCTCAATCCAAACTTCTGTAACAGTAGGTAAGATATAACCAGTTTGAGAACTGGCCTTTGGTGTTTAGAATAATCTTTCTCTGCTGCTGCAAGGTGTGTGCACAGCACACAAGCAATCTCTGTTACAGTCAGTTGGCTCACAGCAGCATGAGCTCGTCTTCAAACACCCACATTCCTGGGCAGGCTTGCACAGCCTGCAGCACTGATGCCCAAACTAACAGGATTACTTCAGTATGAGTGCACCAGCACCCCGCAGTCACAATGCTGTAATTGTCTTTGTGACAAACAAAGCTGGAAAACATTTAAACAACACTTCAGAAGTTATCTTCTAGTATAGGAAAATGTGGTCTAAGTTAATGAAACCTGGAAAGCGCTCATCTGATAGGATCCTTTAACAGTCTGTCTTATGATAGTTTAGGACAAATATCAGTAAGACATTTTTGTACTAAAAACCTTCACTCAGAACACATCCCACTATTTGGTAAGCATTTTTGAAATACTGGATACCTCTCGCAGCTCTCTGATTTGTTCCGACAACCCTCCAATCTCAGAATACGAAACATCCCCTGGATCTTCATGAGACATATTATAAACCAATGGATCCACTTCCCTTGGCAAATATCTGGAAAAAAGAGTTAAGAGTAGACATTTCTCACTGTGCAGACATATTTGTAAAGTTATTGCAATAAATTTTACAGCAACTATGAAAATTATTTCTTCTCTTCCCACCTTGATAACAAATGTTTGCTGAAAAAACAGAATAAACCCCAAGCCCAGCCAACTTTCTCAAGTTTTAAACCAAACAAAAGCTTCAAAAACTGCTGAAAATGCCAAGTTTTAACTGTTCTTTTTAAAGAAAACCAATTTCTTTTTAAATCTTATATGATAGACACATAAGTCTTCCCTCAAAGTAATTGTCCTTCCTTAAGCCCTGCTTTGCAGAAAACATTTACAAAACATTACAGAACTGATTATTCAAACCTTTGTGTAACCTACTCAGATCTATTTTTTTCCCCTTTATATGATGAGCAGAAGAGCAGTCGTAGAGCAGAAACCTACCTCATAATAGTCAGAGTGGTCATATCCAGAGCAACTCTTGTCCCCGGCTTCAGCTTACTTTTGTCAAGCTAGTCACAAAGAAGGTATTTCCATTAGAACCACACTCCAAAACAACGTCTGGTTTTAGCCAAGATGTTTACTGTAGTTTGCACTCTTTGCTCCATCACACACAAGAAGAAAACAAAGCCACTGAGCCTTGCCAAGCAGCTTATTTAGTAAACTCTGCGCCCCTGTCACCACTGTTTTTGGGAATGCTTAAACTGGGAAAAAGCTGGCCCGCTGTTTCATGGGAACATGATCTTCAGGAGAAGCGATCCAGGAACTGGCCTAGACCAATGAACCTGTTGGTTGTCACAACTGGACACCAGCAAAACTAACAGACCACAGGAATAATTTTTGTTAACGTTGAAATAGATCTTGAACAGCAAGTCATTAACTTACCTCTGCCACTTTTGAAAATAAATACTGTTTTCTAGACTGTAATTTTTTTTTTCTTTTTTACTGCTGTCAATCTGACTGGATTAGTGAGAGATCTAATTCTCCCCTCTGTTCAACACAGCACAGACCCAGCTGTTTCAGAACAACTAAGCAATTCTCCTTTAAGGACACGTGGAACAGCCTGCCCATTTGAGTCCGAACTTGCCACCCTTCTACTCAACGACATTCTCATTTCTGGACTGACAGAAAGGGCAAATAGATGCCCCTAACCTATTTTCTCCAAGCCTTCCATCATTTGCACATTTTCACATAAGTAGTTATATCCCATTTTCAAAGTCAGCCATTCTAGTTGTTATTCTTTTGCTGTCATTTACCTCAGATGCCCTACTCACCTGCCTCAGCAGTTTTTGTCTGCTTACTCCACTTTTATGAGATTTTTTAACACATTAGCAGTCCTATTCCAGTACCCCCTGCTAAATTCTGCTGGGATTAAAACAACTAATTTGCATTTCTCACTTTAAGAAACCTGGTCTAGGAGAGCAGCCTCACCTCTCACACAACACAACCTTGAACAACCACCATAGAGATTACCTTGCCACTCTAATTTCTTCTCTAAAAAAAAAAAAAAAAAAAAAAAGTACCCAATCCACATTTGAAGAATATGAAACCTATTTACCTATTTATTCTGAGCTTTATCGACATGGCATCTGAAAAACAGGGATTTCGACAACCGTTTGCAAGGACTGCCTGAAGCTTCCCATTGCTCCCGCTAGGGGGATTTATAAGGTCCCTTGCACACATGGGCTCTTCAGTCTCTGGTAGTGTTCAGGATCAAGCTGTCAGTCCTCCCTTACTGGGGTCACTAATAAGATCTCTTTCCAGCTGCCTAATCTTAAGAAATCTGTAAAACCTTGAAATTCTATTGGCCAGTGTTGAATCTGATAGATTTATGTTATTCTGCAGTGGGAAGAAAACAAAGAGAAACACTTGACCTTGAATTCCTTAGGAAATGCACTTTAGATAGGGAAGTAATTTTGTTTCAATTTAAACAGGGTCACAGCACAGCCACAAGGACTTTGATCAAAAACTAGTTCTTCTACTCCATGAAACACTCCATGGGAAATGATTTGCCTTGATATTTTGACATTTTGAAAACAATCATGGATATGTTTGTTTAGTCTCTGGTATCAAACCAAGGATCTTTTAAGATCGAAGAGTGCTTTTACTGAAGAATAAACTTGAAATGTGTATGTGTTGCAATGCCAGGCTCATCCAAGCACAACCTCTTCCCTAGCATTTATCTCTGTTTCAACGCAGAACCTCAAGACTACCTCATGTGCTCTGAAGTGGAATTAAGTATACTTATGTTCCAGAAAAGTACTTTGTTCATTCTGGTGAAAAGAAATAGTGAGTTTGCACCACAACATCTTGAAAGGGATGAAGCTTAAAGTTATGTATTTAAAGAGCATTTCAATACTACCAATTCTTGCAGATGTTTTATGCAAGCAAAAACATATCTCATTGGTACATTCGAGGAAAGTCAAGGATACCTGTATATATACTACAAGAACTAACACACTTACTGGTAGCCACATTTCTCAAATAGTTTGTCTCTAAAAGGAGGAGAAAAGGTCCATCCTTACTGAGAAATACACAATCCACTGACAGTCAATGGCATAGGAAAATACTTATTGCATGAGTTTTGCTCCCTGCTTACTGCTAAGTATTGTTAATTGTGGGCCTTTACCAGGAATTCCTCTGACAGCTAGAAAACCCCTTTCTGCCCCTCTTTTTAAATTCTTCAGAGTACAGTAGGCTCCCTGCTCTGCCACTTACTTGCTGCCCCTCAGCTCCTACGGCCACCACAGCACCATTTCAGCTGAATCATCTAAATAGAGTTGGTTAACTTTTGTATGTTGGAGTTCTATTACATTGTTCTTCAATTTAACTTCCATGTACAAACCTTAAGCTAATCCAGAGATTCTGGGTACCGCAAAACATATGCGCATTAGTCTTGCAAACACATTTTCTTTCTTCACATAGAACCAGTAAGAGTTCAAAATTCTGCCAAGATCGACAGTTTCTCTTCAGAAAGACAAAGAAAAGCACCTCTAACATCAATACTACACCTGTGCTCCTTTTACTGAAGGAATTTCTATTTTTTACAACTTCCATAATATAGGAGAACATGCTACAATCATGATGTGTTAAAAGCTCAGCTACAGTTACCTTTCTCTACCATAAAGGAATCAGTTCAAGATGCACTGAGAGGTCACAGCTGTTAAAAGATCTTACACTTACTTGTGCATTAAAATAACTACATAAAATGCTGCTGCCTTCTCAGGATACATGATCCTTCCCTGGGATCACTGTTCTCTGTTCAGAGACACCTTAGTGTCTAACATTTCATACATATTCTTCTTTGCTTCTATTTCTCAAAGTCAGGGAGGAGTGTGATAAAATCTAACTAGAGATTCACTTTTGCTCCCCCAACAGCTCTGCAGTTGCAGAACACTTGCACTAAGTATTGTGGTTCCTACTTAATGGGCAGCATTGGTGAGGAACAGCTGATCTACGGGTGGTAATTACTGTAAGTGGGTCACATTCAGTGCTCAATTAATCAAGCATTTTTTAAACCATGCCTGCACTACATCCCTTATTCTTTTGTATAAAAATAAAAAGCAAAGAGTACCTCTAAGTGGTTCTTGCTGACTACAGCAGATGGATTACGCTGGAAGCAAGGTTCTGTATTAAAGTGTCTTTACTTCTACAGAATTTGCTGTAGGTCAAAAAGCTGTTGTCCTGTGGACTAGAAGTGCCACAGCTTTTTTTAACATCATTAAGGACAACTAAAAATCCCTCAAAGTGTTTAGAACAGGGGCCTTGCCCACCGTAATTATTTAGTGGAGTGTAAAAGCATTAGAAAAAAATACGTAAAGAGCTACATAGAGCATACAGTTACATAACATCAAATCTAAAGCTCAGCACTATGACAGTAACGGTCATATGCCGTGCTCACAACATAGCAACGGGGACCTTACGCAATTGATAAATTTTCATAGTGATTAATTTTCAGAGAGTTCAAAATCCGGCAGAAAGACAGAGCTTCAACTCAGTGAAAAGAATAAAACACATGCAAGGTTCCACGAATGCTGTGGACTGCTTTGTCTTTTACAAAGTAGGAAGTTACACTACTAGCAGCTACAAAGCGGGAGGGCAAGCAGATACCAGTATAAAATAGCCACATACACCTTAAAGAAGAAAATACATAATCCCACTAAGGACCCAGTTTATGAAAAGCAATGCTAATATTCAAGACCAAAGCAAATTTTTAATGAATATTCATATAGATCAGCTACCTGACGACGACAGCCAACCACATATCTTGGTCCATTTGTAGCCTTCACAATGACTGGCAAGAGAAGATCAAAGAAAAACATCAAATTTACTTGATTCGCTGCTCTGAATTATGCTTCTGAACTATCCAGTATATTACATTCTTCTGCCAATACTCAGATCACCAATACTCGTAATTCTTTACTCCTCCAAATCTCTAGCTGGATTTTAACTACAAAAGCTTATTTTCATGATCTCAAAGAACGTAACAGTCCAGCGTACTTACACTTCTCTTCTGTTAGCTGCTTAAGAACCTCGCCAACAATCTGCAAAAGAATAAATGCAGTATTAGCCTACAGATAAATTACCATTGCAAAACAACATTCAACATGTTTCAGCACATGGAAGATGACCGTCAACTTTGAAATTCTTTCTCTTGCTTCACACCACTTGCCAGTACTTTTATTTCTTTAACACATCCCTGTTAACCAGGACAAACACAGGAAATCTCTCTAACCCCTATGTTCAGTGTCTCTGTCCCTGACAGCACAGCTCCTCTTTCTGTTAGCTGTACCGCTCCTGCTTAGTCTTTCTTGATACCAAAAATGGACTTAAATGCTACTTCCAGGCAAGTTCACTGTCAACCACCACCACAGGATGCTATGACCTCGTTTCTCTTACGTACCTGCCCGACACTCTGCAAGGCCTTGAGATCATTTTCTGACTTCTCATATTGCTTGGTGAGCTCTTTCAGCTGTTCCCTTACTAGAAAAAGGAAGGGAACACAGGATTTTGCTGACATTCAATCCAACAGTAACTCGTGACCAGGCCCTTTTACAGCAGAACAGCAGCAGGTAGAGCTAGATTGTGGGGGATCTGCACACTCAGTAAGCCTCCTTTCTGCGAGCACAGCGGAGCCCCTGCTCAGCAACTCCAGGGCCTGCCCACCCTCAACACAGCGGTGTCTCTTATTAGCGAAAAATCTCTGCAGAAGGCATCTAAAATCCAATCTAGAACGTAAAAAGCTCAAATTCAAAGGTACCGGTGCTTCTGCACGGCACTGACGTTTGTACGGGGGGACATGCTACTGCCAGGACAGATGTAAGAGAGGACGTTTGCATCAGGAAAATAAAAGCTGACAGAAGAAACTTACAGGGGGTGAAAGGCTGAGGAAAGAGAACGGCCCAGCTCGATCTGGGAGCGACAGGGCCCGACCTTCCTGCCCACCCCAACGCAAGGGGGGTCCCCAGGGCGCGGGCTGCCCGGCGGGGCCCTCCCAAGGGGAAAAGAAAACAGCCACGGCGACCGGCAGCGCGGCGACCGGGCCCCTACCCGCCCTCCCTCCCCTCAGCCCGGCCGCTGCCCCGCGGGGCCCGGCTAGGCCCGGCCCATGACGAAGCGCCGGCAACGGCTCGGCGGTCACCGGCTTCCCTCAGGGTTTCCCCTGAGCTCTTAACAACGGCGAACCCCACAGCGACCACCCCCGGAGTAGACGCTCACACTCCTTGAGGCGACCGTCGATCTCTTTATGCTCCAGCAGCTTCTTGCGGTAATCCTGCAGCGCCTTGTCTCTCGGGTCCGCCATGATGAGCAGCCGCCGCTCATAGGGAATGCCGGGAAGGGCCATGGCCGCCGGGGGCGGGGCAGGGCCGCGCGCCCGCCCCGCCCCGCCCCGCCCCGCCCCGCCCCTCGCAGCGCCCCCTGCCGCCGCGGAGGGGATGGCATGCGTGAGGCGGCGCGCATGCGCATTGCGACAGGCGCCAACATAACAGCCTGGGCGTCGTGCGGGCCGCCCGTCCCGCGTACAAAGTACGTGCTTGTATTTATCTTTATGTCTGTGTGTATATACGTGCCTGTGTGCCCGTACCCGTTGCACCGAGGTGTCCGGTACGAGTAACAGCCTCCGCAGGGAGCTTCACCAGCCCCCCCCATCCCGGTCCGCGGGTCCTCTCCTCAGCCGTCGCCTCAGGGTTTCCTGTCAGAGGTTTAGGCCCTTCGGGAGCTCGTCAGGCGCCAACGACAAAGACGAGTCGCTAGATTACAGCCCAATTATAAATGCCATTAACTGAATTAGCAAGGATTTGTTGTCGGCGCTGACTGGCAGCGGTTTAGGGATTAAGGAACGGCCGCGGCCGGTGGGTACGGGAGAACCCTTGCGCAGGCAGAGCCAGGACAAAAAGCCCGCGGCTCTGTGAGGAAAACGGCGGGAGGAGCGCGGGCGGCAGCGGGTCCGGGGATGTCCCGGCACCGGTGAGTCACCGCGGCCGGGAAATCGGGCGGGCAGCAGCTTCGTCCGGGTCACCGCCGGCGAGGACCCGGACGCCCTTCCGCAACGGGGCAGCCCGCCGGGCCGGGCCGGGCCGGAGCTGCGTGCGGTGCGGCGCGTAGCCGGCGGCGGCCGCGCCCCCGGCGAGGGGCGGTGCGCGGGGCGGCTTCTTCAGGCGGCCGAGGCGGCGGCGGTGGTGGTGGCGGCTCGGTGAGATGGCGGCGGGTAGCGGGTTGCTGCTGAGGGCGCTGGGACTCGCCGTTCTGCTACTGCCGGTGGTGCCCCGCGGGCCGCCCGGCGCGGCGGAGAGACGCTGTTTCTGCCAGGTGGGCTCTGGCCCGGGGGGACGGGACGGGACGGGACAGGGCGGGCGGCGGCGGGGTCCCTGCCCTTGGGGCGGGCGCGGGGGGTGCCGACCCTCCCGTGAGCACCGCTGGGTGCAGGTGTCTCAGTGCCTCGACTCCTCTCCGAGGATGGGAAAGCCGGCCTAGAGCAAAGGGTGACTTCTGTCCGCTGAGCAGCACCATGCCCTCTTCCTTGCCTTCTTAACTGTGTTCTCTCCCTGCCCCTAGCAGGGAAGGTGAGTGTTTCAGCTAGGGAAGCAGGTCTTCCCTAACCACCCAGGTGCCTTTTGTCGGCTGTTTCAGGTATGTGTGTTACTATAACGTCTGGGAGCTGCCTCATCCCCTCTCCTGCAGGTCTGCCTGGCTGTTCCTCCCAACTCTGCTGTCCAGGAGAGAGTGTGGCTGCAGCAGGCACCTGCTACCCTACCCTGCCATGCCCAGGGGTGAGCTGGGCTGCCCCTGCTCGTTAGAGCTTTTCCAGGGTTAATTCCCCTTGTTGATGTGCCAGGTGTCTTACCGTCTGGCCCGGCAGCTCAGTGCAACTTCCGTTGATGTGCAGTAATGAGAGAACTGGGTATAGTCAAGCAGCTAGATTTAGGGGAATGGTTGCTACACAGCTTCCTTTTAACTTAACTTTGTGCAAGCACTCTTGCAAGATTAAGGAGTGAAGATGGTACAGTGTATTTAGTGCTTTATTTTTGTTGCCTTTTAAAAAAGGAAGCTGTTGAAAAGCCTACTCTTACTGTATTAAAATGCTAGTGCTTAAATGGGAGTCAAATTGAGAGTGGAGAGAGAAAACAAATGCCATTGTGCACTTGGCTTTGCCTTCTGGGTGGCTCTTGACACTTGAATTTAATGTGGAAATGGTAAATACAAACTGGACTGATACAGAATTGAAAAGCATGCATTTTGATTCTATATCTCTATGGGGTTTTTGCTTGTACGCTTCCTGCTTAGCAGTAAAGTTTGTCTCCTAAGGATTGAAGTCTGAGTCAGGAGTGTGGTATGGGATAAGAAGTCCTAACCACTAAATGAACTGGCATTCTGGCATAGTAATGGCTTGCAGGCTTTTTTCCTTGGGTAGAAGAAACTGGCATTGTACTTTGTACACTATTGGTTTGTTGCAACGCACTTCTTGTTTATGGAGTAGCGTATGCTTTGGTTTATTTTTCAGTACAAGTGTTCAGGTTCAAGATTTTTCCAGACTTTACAGCCTTTGGGAAAGTGTGTTATGTAGGACAGCGTTTCTCAGCCTTAGTAACCACTTAACCTTTAAAAAAAACCACCCGAGGGCTGCCTTGTCTTTTCATAAAAAACAATCTGCTGATCATCTTGCACCGAACTGGTCTGGTGGTTTTTATTTACGACCAAATAAAATATAGGGCAAGCCTTAAATGGTATGTTTTATCCTCCTTTGTTTATATACTTGAAGGCCTGGGTATAGCTTTTGGTTTCCTCCTGTGAACCATCTCTTGCTGTCTCATGAGCTTGTCAGGTTAAGAAACCTTGATGTAGGGTGAATGGAAGAGCTTTGACTTGTCCGTCAGCCTGTGTTGGGATAGTTGACAAGGGCCACTTTTGAGAGCACTTGCTCTAGCAATACTTCAAACGCTGACTTAAGCAGGCCATAATTCTGGAATGGGCATTGTGCTCTTGTCTGTCTGTACTACTAAGAGCAATGTCTCACCTGCTTTTTTTTGACTGTTACTTTAGCTCCTCATTTACTTAGAGAGGTTGCTAACTAGTACTGAAACTTTTCTTAGAAACATCCGTCTGTTACTAAAACCACTTAAATTTCACATACTGTTTCTGCTTTCCAATCTATCTCATTAGTGCTGAATAACATTTCAATATCAGATTTCCCTTGAACTTTACAAACAGCTCGTCCCCCACCCAGATATTCCTGTTTGCATTAATGCTTTAGTCAGCCATGAATCAATTCTCCATATTCCTAGTAATTATTGCTCATTTGCTGTTTACAGACTGATGTAGCTGCATTAAGGATGTGCTGCAGGTGTTCAGCAGCTTGCGATTTTGACTGGGTTTCCGGTCTGGCAGAGGGGTGGTTTCCTTCAGGGGCATTTCTGTGGCCAGTACGCTGTCATTAGGGGTGAGTCCAGGCACTGAGAGTTACCTTGTTGTTACCTGAACAGACTTTCAAGCCGCTCTTAACGTTCTTGTTGAATTGGTGTTCACCCAACAGCCTCCCGGGCAGGAATTCATCCTAGGATGGTTCCCGATCTCTGTAGGGTGGCTCGAGAGGTAGCTTCCAAGTGCAGAGCAGCTGCAGATCCTTCTTTGCTAGCAGATGCTTGGAGGTGCCATCTGACAGCACTTCAGCCTCTGTGGTTTAACCCTATCGTGAGGCTCCCATGTGAGGTTTGCTTCTGCGTGAGCTTTGGAACCCCTGGTCCTTCTTTTCTGGGCAAAAGATGGGGGAGGAAGCACCTGGGCCAGCATATACTGCTTCCAGGGCAGATGCTGGGCATGACTATCCTCACCTGGCTGCCAGCTACTTGTTCCAAGTGCTTGCAAGGATAAAAGGGAGTCCTAGCTGGAATGAGTGCCACAGGTAGGCAGAGCCACAAATTGCTTGTGCGGGGCAATTGCAAGGAAGCTTCTGCTGGGGCAGCAGGGAAAGCATCGGCTTGCCATCAGCCTGGGACTGGTGTGGCTTCTCCAGAAGAGCAGGCAGCTGCCAGTGAAGTTGGTACAGGCTAAAAGCAACTCCTCAGCCACTGTAGTGTTCCCTTCCCTGTGCCCTGCTGTAGCTGCAAGTGGGAGATGCAGAAAAGAGTTTGCCTTCTTTCCTGCCCAGCTGTGCAGTAGATGGTGGTGTATGGGTCTGGGACAGAGCCCATAGCAAGAGAAGAAAGCCCTAAATCCACTGCCCAGGGGACATTTCTGTGACACTGAGGGAAGCAGAAAGAGGTAGGGAGAGACAGACCAGCAGTGCAGGGGAGAGCAGACCGATAGGAGCCTGGGATGGAGGTAAAGGAAGATGAAGCAAAGGCCAAACCCAAGGACTATGCAGAGTCCACGTGTGGCGGTGTTTCAACCTGTTACGCACACAAGGCGGGTACATCAGTGTTAAGGGATTGAGAGCGGCTATTGCAGAGGGCCAGCCGAACGCCTTCCTCGGTGCTTACTCAGCAGCCGGAGCCACTTGTGTCGCGTCTGTCCCAGCGGCACCGTTGCATCTCTTCCCAGTGGGCAACCCCAGCCCTGCCCTTCGGTCTCATGCCAGGCTCTCACACCCCTGCTGGGTGGAGTGAAACCCATCGCTGCCGCTCAGCGCAGTGATTCACAGGTACCAGCAAGCACATGGCACATGTTTGGGACTGCATCAATTTTTGTTTCATCTTAAACAACTGTTCTAATTATTATAGGCTGAAGATGTAGATAAATATTTTAGGGAGGGGGGGGGGGAAGTGTTCTAAGGCACCGCCTATTGCGGGGCATGCTTGACACATGCTGTAGCTCAACTGCTCTGACAGCAGGAATTGAAGTCCAAAACAAGTGATTCTCTGGCTGCATACAGGGCTGAAAGAAAGAGGTTCTGGGGTGGCAGGTGGTCACGGAGCAAGAAGGAACTTTTGGGATGAAGACCTTGCCCTGCCAAGTGGTCTGATACTGCCCACTTCCCTGTGTTTTAAAGTGGGTCAGTGCTGTTTGGTGGTAGCATCACTGGTGCTTGGATCTTGGTCTCTGAGGAGGCTTGGCTCTTGATGCTGCCTTCCGTACTCCTTTGCCTATGAACTTTGGTAGGTTGGCCACGTACAGGCGGCGTCACCAGGCCTGGCTGAGCTTTCTTTCCCAGCAGCCTGCTGGCTTAGGAGGCAGAGCAGGAAGGTAAGCAGGCCAGCAATATCTCATTGGCCATGTGCCGGCTAGGGAAATTGCCCATTTCTGCACAGTCTTACTGAAATCCTTGGAGGAAGAAGGAGTTTTCCCTCTGACTTGAGCAGAGTTTGAGTTTTCCCCAGCACTTCCCCTTTGCCTGTGCTGCCTCCGTGGGCATATTCTTGGTGGCATTGTGGCTGATCTTCCCACCAGTGTTCCTCTAAACTGAGCAGCAGATATTCTGAGATCTCCAAAGCATGACCCCCACTGACTCCTGAATACTGTGGGAACATCTGCAGCGCTTCACCCTGGATTATTTTCAGGATGATGTTTTGCCATGTTGGTTCCGACTTGAATTGGTCGCTAGACGTAGTGAAGACAGGCCTGGCATGAATGGTGCGTCCTGTTTCAGTTGAGGGCTGGCTGGGTGCTCCGATGTTACCTCTTACAGGGATGTCATCCCTTGGAGTGACATGTTTGTCTAGCATGGATACAGAGAGCAGCTGAAGGTTATCCACAAATCTTTTTGTAGGCCACTTTTAGACCCAATCAATAAGCTGCCTGCCCCAATGGATGCCAAGTTTCCAGGAAATAAAAAATGTGGTTGGTTGGTTTTTTTGTTGTGGTTTGTTGGTTGTTCATTTGTTGTTTTGTTTTGTTTTTTAATTTTGAAACAGCTTTAAATTGGGTAACTGGATTAGCAAATTGCGGCTTTTTTTTATAGGGGTGATTCAGGCTAGTGGAAAGCTTAATTGCTATGCTGTTAATCTTCATTACCATGCAAAATGCCTGACAGAATACAGTACATGTGTGAGGTGGTGGGCTTCAATGTGAACACTAGAAATAGAAGTGAGCCTCCAAATCATGGTGCCTTAACAGAAACAATTTGCTCAAGTGGAGCAGGGCATTCTGGCATGCTCTGATAGATTTCCCTTCACTCCCCCTTAGGTCAGTGTGGCTGAGTCCAAAATATCAAAGCTCTGTTGAAAAAAGCTCTTTGCAAAATACTGATTCCTGCTATGGAGCAGTCTGGGTCTAGAGCCTGGATTCTTTCCCCCTTGGTCCAGGGTGGCAGGAAGAAATTTGCACTCGCCTTTAAGGTGCTCTATGCTTAATCCAAGCCATTTTTTTCCCCCACCTCCCCATTTCATGTGACTGTGTGCTCTGAGGGCAAGTGCTCTGTTTCTGCCTTCCTTCTCGGAAGGAGGGCAGGGAGCTTCATTTCCAGAGTAGTAATTATAATGGTTTAAGTTGATGTGTAGCTCTTGCTGAATTATCTGAGGGCTCTCCGGAAATGCGTCAAGGCAGGTGGCTCATGTTTCTCACGTGGCGCTCTTTTCTCTCTGCGCATAATATATTTTGCCCTAATTGCGAAGGCTGGAGTAGCACCTTTTTTTGGATTCAGGGAGGCTTTTTCTTGAGGCTTGCAGGATTTTACACCCATTTCCTGGGTCTGACTGCCGAGAAGCCTGTGACTTCAGTCATCTGCTGCCTGCAAGAGGGGTGATACCTGCTCCTGTTTGCTGTCCCACAGTGTTCAGCAGCCCTTAGGCTGGTTGAGTGTTTTAAATGTAGGAAAAGGGGGAGCCCCTTAAATACAATTCAGCACCGCCTTAGGTGTTGTGCATCCCCCATCTGCCTGTTTGTTCCTGGCCTCCCCTGGGGAGCTTTTATGCCACCACTCGGCAGTGCACTCTGTCACACTCCGCAGTTGCTGCCCGTGCCAGTGTTTCCAGGCTTACTCTGCTTGTCTCTGTTTCCAGCTTTCTCGTGCACAGAGAGAAGGCAGAGATTGGACATAACCTCCTAGAATGGTGTAGTGTGGTTTACATCGTTTCTGTGCTGTCTGCTACAAGGATTTTGTAGGCTTTCTGGGCCAGAAGTGGCAAGAGGGTTTCTTATCACAAACGGTGGCAAACATCCCATTCTTTGCTTCATAAATTAACAATATTGATTTAAAACAACTGCCTGATCTTAAGCCCCTGAATTTATCTGATACTGGGGAATGGCAGCTTGCCATGTGTTGTATTGCTACATGAACATCCAGGAAAAATCCCTGGCGTGCTGTTGAGAGTGAATGAGTAGTAATACTTGATTTTGGCCAGGGTGATTTCCCCAAGTACTCATCAGGGGGCGTGGGGGAAGCAAAACTACTTCTGTGTTGTGGGACTTTGTCATCCAGACAGTAATCTACGTGTCAGAAAGCCATAGCTGAATTTGTGCTACATTTTTTTATTATATTTTTTTTCTTCAGGGCTTGCACACAGCTTGTTGCGTTGTTCAGGATGATGCAAGAAGTATTGGCTTTCTACATCAGATTTAGAACAAATGTTTTCTTGCCAAATGGCTCTCTGAGGCGAGGAGAGAGACTGTTGCAGTTGCTGTGGTTCTGATCAAATGGCTGCGGTGCAGTTGATTAACAACAAGGACTTTCTTTGAGAGCTGTAATCTTTGGTGGCATTATTGTTGTCTAACTGGTCCCTTACGCAAACGCCAGCTCTCACCTGTATGCCATTCTACAGGAGTGACATACTGAGGCTAGCCTCAAATGGGAACCTGAGCTGGCAGCGCGTATGGCTCACAGCTGTTACAGCAGCTGATTCCAGTGTCTTGCTGGATTTGGCCCTGACAGAAACATCTGTGATCCGTATAACTGTGTCTGATGTGTGGACCAGGGCTGTGTGTTTTTTGTGTGTGTGTGTGACACAGTCTAGTTGAATGTGTCTGTCATGTCTGCTTTTTGAAGAGATGGAAGTGTCTGCCTGATGCCTATTACTCTGACATCAGTGAATTCTAATAGATCAATGTATGTTAGAGGAAAAGTGTTCCCAAATAAAAGTGCCTGTCCCCAAGCAACAAGTACAGGACAAATCCTAAAGGATGCATCAGAAGAACTTCTCTGCCAATTCAGCAGTCTGGTTTAATGTTGTTTAATTCTGGTTAACCTTAACTAGTTGACTCACTGGTAAAAGGAAAGTGAATTGCTTTATTATCTGCAGTGTTAAAAAGTACTGGCTAAGTTGTTCATAACTGTTTGTTTGTTTGTTGTTTGGGTTTTTTTATCCAACAGGTTACTGGTCATTTAGATGACTGCACTTGTGATGTAGAAACCATTGATGCCTTCAACAACTACAAGCTTTTTCCTAGACTGAATGAACTTCTGCAAAGTGACTATTTTAGATACTACAAGGTGATTTTCTCATTCAAGAACTGCATTTATTTTGTGTGCTGCTGCTTTTTTTTTTCTGCCTTTTTTTTTTTTTTCTCTCTCTCAATCTCTCTTGAAGTTATTGCTGGTCTTTTTAAAATCAGCCACCTATATTTCAATCCTGATCTTTCAAGAATGCAGTCAGTAAGCGGGACTCCTCTATTATCAGGAGAATCTTAATGTGGTACAACATGCTTATAAGATGCACAATTTAAAAGATATTTTCTTATGCATTTTTCCCTCTTAAGAACTTAAGCAGTAGACCAATGAAATTACTTCGGTCGTTGAGCTGTGGCTCAAGTTTTGATGACCGGAGATCCACATTGCATAATGAGAGTATTCATAGTGTCTCCCCATCAACATGGACAGCCTGGTTTAGTTACCAAACAATCAGGTGAATTGATGGTGTTACTGGCAGACCATTGTCATCAGATGGATTCTGTTCCCATTCAGTGAGACTGCATGTATATCACTAAATGTGGGGTTTATTTGAGTGTGCTTTGGTTATGGGGCATTATTTTACGTGCTGCATTCAGATACTGAACTGTCACTTTGCCTGGTTGTTTCCGCAGACAAAGCAAGTATTTACTCTTCTGTAAGAACAGTTTAAAAAGTCCCTGACTTCACTGCACTGCAAACTAGAATGGGCCCATATATAAAATCACAGGGGTAGAGCTGCTTTTCCCTGCTCCCCCTCCCTACCAAACCCACAAAATCTTGTTAAATGTTAATTGTTTTCAAAGAATGATACTTGATACCAACTCACAGAAAAGAAAGACTAGGATTTGTTAAAGAAGTTAATGTCCTTTCCCCTTCCAGTGGATTTGTAACAGAAATACTAAGATTGGTCTGAATGAAGCATGAATGGAAATGTCTGTGTGTGAAAGCACCAGAATAAACAGCAGAGCAAGGATTAAAAGGATAACCTGTACTCATAACCAGGACATGAGCGATAGCAATCAATCTGGTAAACACCAAGGAATTATTTGTTCCTGTCAAACCCAGGAGGCTTGCACATCAACAAGTCCAGAACAGAGATGACTTGACAGCAGACCACCTGCGCTCTGGCCACAGGAGGTTGGCAGCAAGGCTCCAGCGCATCGTCTTCCTGCTCCTGCAATGGGGAGGCAGGCTGTAGTCCTAAGATGCCCAAAGCAAAGAAACAAAATTAATGGGGAGCAAACTTCCCCTGAGATTCATGGAGAATGAAGTGAGCAATATTCCAAGGCCAAAGATTGCCCCATAGTAACTGTTGGCTCCTAAAGAGTACAAACCACGTGGCCAAACCCCAGTTTGTCGTTGCTCAACAGGAGCCTCAGGACGTGATTAGGAATTGGTTGTCTATGTGTCCTGTCTTCTGTGTTGCCACGCACAGTCCTGGCCAGGTTGCATGGGCACACACATCTCGTATGCAAGACAAGTGAATGAGTATGATCAACTTTGTTTAAGATAAATAACACCATCTGTTTCCACTCTCGCTGCACTCAACCTTGCACTATGTTTTGTTGTCTGAAGTCTTGCACTAAGGCGCTGAAGATGCATGTTGGTAAACTGTGGTGTGGAAGGTTGGCTTGGTTGCATGGAGGAAATGTGTAATAGGATAATATGTTATTTGTAGGTAAACCTAAAGAAACCTTGTCCTTTTTGGAATGACAACAGTCACTGTGGAATAAGAGACTGTGCTGTAAAGCCCTGCCCATCTGTAAGTACCAAATCCATTCTTTTACCTCTTTTCTCTCTTTGGCTTTTGCAGACCAAGAGGAAGAAGCAGGCCAATGACTTGCTCTTCTCGTTATTGTAGCTATAGCAAAACTGTGGCTCTGATGGAGCTTTCTTAGGTGCAGTAATACTGGTATCCATGTGAAAGGCCAAAATGCTAAATTCTGCAAGTTTAAAGAAAGACTAGGCTTTTAACAGCTGGCCCTCTGGGAATGGCCAAAAACTTGTCCTGGTCCATCTTTTATTTTTGGTATTAGTGAGATGGTTTTGGGGCAAATCCACTGTAGTTACAAGAAGTGCCTCTTGTGTTAAATGCTAGGATATGCACCCTGTTGGCCCGTGAGCTGCACTGTGATTTGCAGTTTTGGCTGACAAATTTGACCAGGCCCTTTCCAGGCCTCTCTCTTTACATGAAATGGCTCTTTCAGAGCCCTCTGTTTCCCAGTACAAAAGCAAACACTCTTGTCCCTGTATCCTGGACAAAACGGTTTTGTTTGCTGAGAAAATATCTTGACTGCAGGTGTCTGCCTGAAAAGAAGGGGACGAGAAAGGGAGTGAACCAGAACTTAGTTGCTGGGTTGACAGAGGTGGTGAAAATGCCAGCCAGCCTGGCTTTGTGGTGGGCATCCAGCAACAGACCATCTTACACTCTCATTCCTGGGTCTCTAGAGCAGTCAGTGTGTATGCTAATGGTGTGCAGGGGTATGCCATGCTGATGGTGCGATGAGTGCTCTCCATGAGAGAGGCCTCCTGACCCTACTTGCATGCATTTTTCCAACTCACTGGTTTATTTTCACGTACGATTTAAAGTGTGCTGCAGTGAAGCAGGTGTCTGTCCCCCTCACCTGGTAACTCCGTGGTAACCTGATGTAGTGTAGTTGTTGGCTGAAAAAAAAAGCTAAGCTGATATGACACCTTGAAACAAGCTGGTACGCGTGTGTGGGCATCATTTGTTATGTAAATTCTGATATGTATGTTAAATTCATTCGTCTTCTCAGCAACTACTCTACCTCTCAAACAAGTGTCCTTTGCTTCCCTAGTCTTCAAAAAGCACCTATTATGGACCCAAAACAGAATGATGGTGGTTTGGTTTTTTCTCAGAATAACCCTAAATTTTGTTTAAATACTTATTTTCCTTAAGAAGGATGGTTTGGTAATGATTATGACCAATGTGACAGAGTAATGTTACAATTATGTTAGTATTAGCTAGAAGTTGTTCTTATTTTAAGAACTGACTGTGTCACTGCTGGTTTTAATTAATTTGATTTGGGTCCATTTCATACTGAAAGCAACAAAAATAAGTCTTATTCATTGCTTAATTTTTCTCTTCCTGTGCTGCTTGCCATCATAGTATTTGCTCCTGCAGCGTAGAAGTGGTTTTATTGCCTTCCTACTGATGGAGGAAATGGAAGTTGAGGAGAATTTAGAGCCTGATTGTCTTGTGCGTACTGCTTGGGTTGTGTGGGGCTGGCAAGCCTGACATTACGTGATGGAGTGGTAAAAGGGAAGTTTTTGAATGATGTTTATCAGGGGCTGGTAGATGCATTATCTGAGGAGGTGCCTGGGCTCCTGCCAGGAGCACCAGCATCACTGGGAGACAGGATGCCAGACATCAGCTGACCAGAGGCAACTCCAGCTCCTCTGAAGTTTATATTGGCTTCCCTAACCTCACGCTTGGGTAAGCAAAACATAACCTGATGTAGCACTTGTGGAAGGCTGCTGACCTTTTGAGAAGAGGAGTCTTGCGAAAAATCAAAATGAAATACCAAGAATATTGCTTAACCTTAGTCCGTGGAGGAGCCAGAAATCAGATGTGTTGTAAGATGAGCCGAGTGCTTTGATTACCTTCTAACTTCTAGAAACTGTGGTAACCTTCCTAATCTTTCTCAAAGATTAGGCTGAAAGGCCTCATCAGCCCCATAT
This sequence comes from Aquila chrysaetos chrysaetos, assembly GCF_900496995.4. Classification (NCBI taxonomy): domain Eukaryota; kingdom Metazoa; phylum Chordata; class Aves; order Accipitriformes; family Accipitridae; genus Aquila; species Aquila chrysaetos. The sequence goes on along the minus strand of NC_044005.1, from coordinate 3,952,375 downwards.
GTAGCACATGCTCAATTTTGTCTTTCAGGACGAAGTCCCTGATGGAATCAGATCTGGAAGTTACAAGGTAGGTGTGTCTGTGTGCATAAAATGACGCAGCTTATAGGACCAGTTTTGTGTCACTGCAGCTGATAAAAGCTGCCTTAATCAGATGGGCAGTATTTGTTGGGATGCACTTTATGGCTAAATTTTTACCCTCTTTGAGTGTTTGGCATGCTATAGACCTTTGAGGTGGCTGTCCTGAAGTCAGGTATTCCCTCCACTAACATAGAGCAGTATAGCAGACTTCTCCAAGAGCAGGTATTGTCAGGCACAAAGTGCTCCTATGGCAGCGCCAGAGGCTGCTGTGAGTCCCTGCAACAGTCATCACAATTGCATAAGCCTCTGAATATCTTGCAGACATCCTGTGGAAATACAGGGTGGAATGAATCATAAAAGTGTTTCTGATGCTTAAACTGGTTAGTGCATTAAAGACAGAATTATAACAGCAGAAAAACTGCTTTTTAATCCTCCTCTCTCCCCACTCTTTTGCTTTTCAACCCAGTATTCGGAAGAAGCCAATAACCTTGCTGAAGAATGTGAAGAAGCCAAGAGACTTGGAGCTGTTGATGGCTCTTTGAGGTTTGACTTCTTTTTCCACAGTCCTTACTTGTCCTGAGGGAAACCTAGTATCAGTGCTCTTTCTGATAGTCTTTTTCCACTTTCTTTGCAGCAAGGAAACCCAGCAGGCAGTGCTCCAGTGGACACGGCATGATGACTCTTCAGACAGCTTCTGCGAAGCTGATGGTATAGGGACCCATTACATCTGACAAGTCTTGTAATGGGATCTTAAGCACCCCTGCAGAACTTTCAGGCCAATGTGTAATACTTCAGCAAGCCTGGAGCATATATAGCATTTCTTCTCTTCAGCCCCCACCTTCAGTATTTTGAAAATAATACGATGCAAATATTTCTGACAAAGTATTTCTGACCCCGCTGGTCAGGGTCTTGCTGCGTTTAGCAAGTTAGCACCTTGGATGGAGCATGCTCAGGGTTTGCTTTGCCATCAGCGGCCTTGTGCTCTGATAGCTCTGAAGGCCAGAGAGCTTTGCCCTGCTGCAGTGGGTTGATGCATACCAAGTATTATGCACCTGTCTCTGGAGAGGGATGAGCTGGTCTCTCCTGGCAAGACTGTTCAGTATGCAAAGGGGCGGCTGGATCAGCCTTGGAAGATGTCATTTTCCTTCAGAATTTGTTGTCACTGACCCAGCACTCTGCTTCACAGACATCTATTCTCCTGATGCGGAGTACGTGGATTTACTCTTGAATCCTGAACGCTATACTGGCTACAAAGGACCGGATGCCTGGAAAATTTGGAACAGTATTTACGAAGAAAACTGCTTCAAGTAGGTGCTTTGGGAGACAGGTTCCACAAGCCTGCAGGCGCTGATTTTTGCAGAGGGGCTGCATGTGCTTTAACTGCTCCATTAATCCCCATCCTCCTGTCTTTGCTGCAATGCTTGTGCAGTGTGTGCTGTCAGAGGAGGGGACGAGCCATGTGGCTGCCCCGTGAGCCCCCCTTGGCTGTTCTTTGGACCACAGCTTGCCCTGGTGCAGGCTCCCGATGCAAGCCCTGCAGTGTGGTGAGACAGCAGCCTGGCAGGGGGTGCGCATCTCTTGTGTGATGTGGTCCTGGGCGCACAGTCCTGTCCTCCCTGGCCATCGCACAGGTGAGGTGAGCTCTCTCCCCAGTCTGTGTGCCAGTTTGAAGTCTGCTGTGAGTACCCCTGGGGCTGGTGCACAGTACTGGTGGGCATTGGCCTATAGTCTTGCCTGCTGTGGTCTCTCTAGTGATTTCCTCCCCATTCGTACTAGTGTATCATGTAGCACCAAGGCCATGGGATAATGTACACTAGCACCTCTCTAAGCACTTGAGTTTTCCTAGCTGTTTGTTCTAAAGAAAGAAGTGTGGCGGAGGGGGAAGGCGACATTTTGCTCTACCCCTTTCCTGTCTGAGCAAAGCTGAAGCACAGAAGGAGAACTAAGAACTGCTTAGGCTATTTGACTGCAGAGAAGTAACTACTTCTGCTGTGTTGTGTTTCTGCACAGCCAGGAGACAGTGACTTATATACATACCATATTTAAAGTTTTGTTTTGTTTTTTTTCTCCTCTTAGGCCTCAGAATGTAAAAAGACCTTTAACATCTGGTAGAGGTGAGTCATTTATCTCACTAAGTGGTTTAGTAGTGTACTGATCCTAGCTCCAGGAGCAGTAAATGCTCTCTGAGCTACTTCTACTGAATGAGAATGGACCCAGGAAGAGCTCAGGGTTCAGTCCTGCTCCCAGTCCCTCCAAAGCTCACATTTCTTCCAGGAGTAGAGGATCAGACTTCCTTTCACTGGGATGGATGCTAGAATGCCACACTTCCAGGTGCCCTTGCATTAACCATAAAATTCTACACTTGATCAAGAGCTACAACAATCTGCTCTTCCTGGGTCCCTGGTTTCTGTACTTGGCAATGCCAAACCATCTGTGACGGACTGAAATGAGAACCTGGCTGGGTTCCTCTGTGGAAACCATCCAGTGAGAGAAACTCTGCCCTAGAGCCTAAGGCTAGGCAGTGTAAATGAAAGTAGGGAAAGGTTTTGGAAGTGTACAGTCTTCTTGCCCAAGGCTGCTAAGAGACCCCATGTCTCCTGAGGCCCCATCCTGCCCAGACATCTAGAATATCATCAACCTTACTCCCCATTCGTTTGACTGGAACACCGCTCCAGCAGTACTCTCTGGGGTGATCTCTTGATTTTTCCCTTGCTTGCCCCGCTCCCTTGAGCCTTGTGCAAAGGAGTGGCACTTCAGGAGCAGCACTGGTGAAAGAAATGTACAATGGCCTTTAAAATATCAGTCCTTCCCTTGACCACCTCTGTTGTTTAGGCCAAGATCAGAATGAAATAGCACAGGTATGTTGAGGGGAGAGGGAAGGACTGCTGTTTTGCAGATGAGGAAGCAGGAGGACATGAAAATAGAGAATCTGACCTGATACCTGCAAGAGTTGTTGCAGGCAACTAATAAACTGCAGGGAGCAGGGATGGTGTCTTTGAGTATCTTGTCAGAGGTCATACAGGAGATCTCTGGCAGAGGCACACATTTGTGTCCCTTGTTTTCTGGTTTCTGCTTCAATTGTGTGGTGGTTTTACTTCCTTTGCAAATATTGATCCCTCCTGTGTTGGTCAGGTTATTCAGGAGCATTGCTCATTTGGTATGTTCACTGCTACAGTTAGAGATGATATTTTCTATCTTCAGAACATTTCTAAATGTCCCTGGAGAGGCTCATTCTCTTGTCAGAGCAGATTAACAGAGTGATCTTAATGTTTGTGCTTTGGAGTTTAATTTTGGTCATGTGTAATTTTTATCTTCTCTTTTCTCTCCCTCCACTGCTCGTGCTTTTTTTCATCAGGAGACGATGGAGGTGAGTGGCACTCTGTTTGTTTTTACTGATAACAGAAACAACTGTGGTGTCTTTATCACACTGTCACAAGCTGTACCATTAGGTAATGCACCTGGTTAGAAAAATCATTATGCAGGCAAATCAGAGGTTGTCTTGAAATTCTGCTGTGTTCAGGACCCTGTGGAGAGATCCCCCTGAGCTCCCTGCGCCTGAGGCCAGCCCGTCCTTGTGTGGAGGTCTTAAAAAGCACCAGCAGTCTTTTAAGAGTACAAGTCCCATTTGAAGGTAGCTACTGAAGTGTTATAAGCCTTCAGGAACAGGACTTGCGTTGTGTTTTTTCAGCGCTTGTTATTGCTGAGAAAGCAGCTCTCAGGCTGGAGCTTTGAGAAAACTCATAGGTAGTCCCAACAGCCTCTGACAGCTGGTAGGAGCTGGGTGCCCAACTCCCTTAGGCCCTGCAGGGCTTCCATCTGGGAAGGGCTGTGCCCTGGAGCTCTTTACCCTCTGCAGCCCTGGGCCTGTGTATATGGCATGTCTTTGTCTCCAAATTAGCTCCAAATCCATGTTTATGTTCTCCAGATTACTTTCAAGCATGTAGTAGAGGGTAGTGTGAAACACTGGCTTGTGTGATTGTACGTGCTTGGTTGCACTGTTTTATTTTATTTTTAAAAAAAATATCTGTCTCCCCATCCCGGCCAGAAGAGAAAAGTGATCCGTGGTCCTTGTTTCCCCTTATGCTGTGCTGTTCTGCAGCACTTCTGCACCCCCATCCAGCCCTTGCTGAGATAGGTGGGAAAGACCACATGCTATGTTTAGCTGCTGCCATGCTGTGCTCTAGAAGCATTAGTCAGAAGGGTGGGGAGAAAAACTATTTTCATGGTCTTCTAATGCTCCTTTCCCTGCTTCTGCAAACTGGAGTGAGCAGAGGTCCTCTGGGGGCTGGCCTCAGGTGGTTTCAGGGCATCAGGCTTGGGCAGTACCCTCCGATCTGTGGCTGTTGCCCTCCCGTGCCGCAGAGGAGAGTGTACTGCCCTGTCTCATTTGTGTATCATCCTGTTGTGCTCTGAAGGGTGTGGCCAAAGAAGTGGCCTAAAACATGACACGGTGTGTTAAAGCCCTCTTGCTGCTGTAAGGCATCTCAAACTGATGTGCTTGTTTTCCTTTTGTTTCCAGGGCATATGTTTTACAAGTGGCTGAAAGGTAATCCTTTTTCTAAACTTGGTTGCTCTTCCTGGGATGAATGCAAAATGGCCAGGGAATGGGTGGGAGTTTCTGGCCCAGCTCAGGTGGGATTAGATTTCTGTCTGACAGCCAGGAGAGGAAAATTCAACGTATGCTTTCAGTATCTTGAAGTACCCATTTCTTTTCAGGTGTCTGTGTAGAGAAACGAGCTTTCTACAAACTCATTTCTGGTCTCCACGCAAGCATCAACATCCATTTGAGCGCCAGGTACCTTTTACAAGGTAAATGCTACTTCCTGCCTCAGCTCTCCTGCATCAGTCCTAAATTGACACTTCTGTGGCTCCACTAAATGCTAGCTGGAGCCCATTCCACCAGGGTTCAGGCCTACTTCTGTGCTCTTCTCTTCCCTCCCTCAGCGCACAGGTTGTGTAACAGAATTAGGAATGCAGTTACCACATGCCTTCAGGTCTGAAAATGGCTGGACTGTGCTCTGCACCAAGACTTCCAGCACGTATTCCTTCTATTCTTCCTCCAAGGTTATTTTGGAGTGGGTTTCTAACTGCATGTTGAGGACAGCCTGTCTTTATGACGGTCAGTTTAGCAATAATCTCACCTAGACTGTGAAATGCTTGGCTGGGCTTTCCCAAGAGCCTTGATCCATTTCTATATGCCATTTCCCTTTCCTTTTCGTGCCTTTGTCCATAAGTAGCTATCTGAAGAATCTAAATGTTAACCCTGGGGTTGAAAATCTAGGGTGATGTGAAAACTTGATTTGTGTGTCTCACGTGGCCAAGGGCTGTGGCACGCTGCTCATGCAGCGTGGGATGCAGGTTGTGACTGACTTCCTGAAGGATTTAGTCACGGTAGTTGAGAGTGGTACCTGTGGACCAAGCCTACCACCTTTATTCTGCTAAAGCTTACAAAATCAAGTACAGATTTAGAGATAGCTGTTGGAATTTGGATAAGTAATTTAGATTTAACTAAGTAATTACATTTAAGTCTCTACGGCCCACGTAGGCCTCACCTTCATGTGAGTTAGGCTACGTTAGAGTTGGGAGATAGAATAACAAGAGAAATATCAGAGGCAAGACATGAGTTGGGACTGCGGAGAGGATTAGGAAAATAAGGTTGGCTACAGGCAGCCAAGTAAGTGTCTTTGGCTTGTGTAGAAAGGGATAACTGCTGTTGGTGAAAGGCTACAGAAGGTGATCTCTGCTCTGAGAAGGTGTTCCTTGGCTCAGCTTGGGTCCATGCAGGGATTTCCGTCTGCAGGTACCCTGGTTGCCTTGTAGAGCCTTACCTCAGCTCAGAGCTGGGAAGGAGTCCTTTCCTGCTGGGCTGGTTATCCATTGGTGATTTAGAAGATAAAGTTTCTCCCTTTTTTTTTTTTTTTCCTTCCATTTTTATACATCAGCTTGATATAACTGTATTATATCTCCCATTATATACTTTATATACTCTTGAGTACACGATAGGATGAGCAAAGAGATATATTCTTTGTGAAACCTGTGGGCTTGATAATGGAAGATAGAGGCCAGTCTCCTCCCATCCTTGGCTGCTTTTGTTCTCTTGCATTTCCACAACAGAAGGAATTCTCTTAAGATGTCCCTGTTTGTTAGGAAGCCTCCCAACCCCTGGCCCCCACACTGCTTCCCAGTGCAAGGTGATCAGGAGGTCTGCACTGTCTGCCTCTGCAGACGCTCAGACCAAAGCAGAGACCTCTTCCGAGTTGTCCAGTAAGTCAGTGGCTTTGTGGGCGGGAGTGAAGGAACGAAGGGACCCTCACAGCCTGTCTGGTACATCCATCCAGCCCTCTTCACTTGCAGACAAATGTTGAGCCATCATCAGCTTACATAGAACTGCTCTTGGAAACAATCAGCTCACCTGATGAGAAACTCTTCAGCTGATTTAACTCTGTTTAAAATGGGCAGCCTCCATTTTTAGCTTTTGCTTGTAAGTCTGGGTCATCTTTTAAACCAACTGACAAAGCTCTGCAGGAGTTCTGCATTTGTTGGGGTTTGATTTTGGTTAAAAGTGTGCCTCTCTTGAACAATTTGTGGTTAGTGAAAGGGCTGTGACTATCGTAAAGCTTGGATCTCCCTGGTTAGAGTTACATTTCACCGTTTAGCTCAGGACGGTGGGAGGAGGTGCACCAGAACTATACCCATCTGCCTCACGTCTTTGGGTTTTTTTGCTCTCTCAGATACGTGGTCAGAGAAGAAATGGGGCCCTAATGTTACAGAGTTCCAGCAGAGATTTGACGAAGTCATCACCAGAGGGGAAGGTCCCAGAAGACTCAAGAACCTGTATTTTCTCTACCTGATAGAGCTGCGGGCCCTATCTAAAGTGCTGCCGTTCTTTGAGCGCCCAGGTTTCCAGCTGTACACAGGGAATAAAAGTCACGATGCGGAAATGAAAAACCTATTGCTGGAAATTCTCCATCTGGCCAAGTAATTACATTCGGTACCTGGGGAGAATGGCTCTTTCAACCCTGGCATCTCTGAGTGGGCTTAACCTTTCCCTTAAAGCACCTAGAAAGGCAGGTTCTGGGTTCGTTCTTGTAGTGGGATAGTGTGATTTGTGTAGTAGCATAGTATTGCTGGGAGTACATTGATATCTGTATTCAAATTGCAAACCAGGATAATTAGGCCCACAGTTTAATAGTCTAGGCTGCCTTTTTGATTTAGCAGAATGCATTTAATAACTGCCTATGTGTCAGCCCTGAAACTGGCTACCCGTTTGACTCATCTGTGGAACACCAGTCCTGGCTTTGTGGTTTTGACTAGAAAAACAATCCTAAACATGTTAGTAACAGAGGTTTGGACTATTGGACTGAGTTTGGCGTAAGAGGAATGAAAGATACCAGAACCAGATGGAAATGGGTGTCTCCTAATATGATCAATGTTTGAATTTGTCATGTCACACTCCTTTGCCTTCAGCACTTACGTCTGTTAGAAAACAGACTACAATTGCTTAGAAACCGTAGAGCAATTGCTGAAAATGTCTCCAAGGTGAGATGCAAGCTAAAATTGAAAGCCTCCAAGAGATCTAAGAAACAAGCAGCTTGAACTTAAAATACATCTAGAGATGTCCAATGTCTAACACCTATCAGTTTCATTCACACACCTAACCAGATACTTCTGTGGATCTGGACTTCAGCCATACAAACAAGCTGTGGAGAGATAAAACTCTTTTCATTCTCTTTCAGGTCTTTCCCACTGCATTTCAATGAAAACTCATTCTTTGCAGGGAATAAAAAGGAAGCTGTTAAACTAAAGGTAATTGGCCAGCCCTTCCCTTTGGGGCATTTGCTACCTAAAGGGTATTTTCAGGTGTGTGTCTGGGATAATACTAGATCTGAAAGGGATTCCAGTACACTCAAGGTACTGGGTCAGGTATTTCCAATTCATTTTGCTTTCTGAATGGTTTGGATACTTGTGGGTAACTACAGACTGTAGGGTCTGTCTTAAGGAGAGCGGTGAGTTGCTGCTGAGGACCCCACTTCAGGAGGCATTTCCCTAACTCAGTCCCACTGGATTTAGCCTGAAGCCCAGGACTAATACATTATTGGATTTGGATTAATACATGGAAGAAGTCCTAAAGAGTGTGTAACCACTATCAACCTGAATGTCTTTTCCCTTAGGAGGAATTTAGGCTACACTTTAAGAATATTTCTAAGATAATGGACTGTGTTGGCTGCTTCAAATGTCGCCTGTGGGGGAAGTTGCAGGTAAGCTTTGTCAACAGCTGGGGACGTGTCTGGAAGCACCTCATCTGATGGGACTCTGGCACACAGATGCGGTTCTTGGATACCGGTCAGCTCCTAGATACAGATCAGGGCTGCTGGAGTCGTTACCTAGTCCAGTCAGCAGGAAGCAGTGTGCCAGTTCCAGCTCGCTGGGCCTGGCAGCAGCTGCCTGTTGCCTCTGCACTTGAAAACTGGGTTAGGCTGCCACAGCTGCTCCCCGGGAGAGGGGAGGGGGCGCAGAGCCTCTGGCAAGCGAGGCAGAGGGTGGTATAAAACCGGGGGTTCAGCGAGATCCGCACTGAATTTTACATGTGGTCAGACCTAGGCAGGAAGCTTCTGCTGGGTAGCTCTGCTATCACAGTTAACATTAAATAAATAAAGCATCCTGGCTCTGTTCTGCTCCCTTCTCTGAGCTGTGTTAAGTGAAATCCAGGTCTTGCTCTCTTGAGATGATGTCAACACGAATCCTTGCAAAGATGAAGGAGGGAAGTAAAGTTAAACTTGTGAGTCAGGCCCTGGATGTCTCCCCGCTATTAAATGATCTTGTTTGTCATGCACAGACGCAGGGCTTGGGTACGGCACTGAAGATCCTCTTTTCTGAAAACCTGATAGAAAAGATACCTGAAAGCGGCCCTTCCTATGGATTCCAGCTGACCAGACAAGAAATTGTTGCCTTATTTAATGCTTTTGGAAGGTTAGTTTGAGACTTTTTCCTCTACCTTTACACAGGCTGCTGCATTACATCCCATTTAAGCTTAAACAGTCAGTTCTTACCAGCAATATTAGTATTAACTCCTGCTCTGATCATACAGTCTCATAAAGAAGCTCTCAAATATCAGACAATGTTAACATGGAGTGCAACAGTTGGAACAACTTAAAACAACTTCTTTATACGATACATTTCTGTAAGGAATTCAAGGAAGCATTTGTATTAAGATACAAAGAATTTGGTGATTTTTAAGAAACTGTGTGACTGTCCTCGGAGCACATTGTCCCCAGACACGGGTTGCTGTTCTTGTTCTATATTCACTTTAGAGCTCTCCTTCAAGCTTCTCACTTCTACTTATTAATCCCCAGATCCGTTTGCAATGGTTGCATTTAACTGGAATTCATTAGTCCAGCCCTTGTGGAGAGCTGGATGAGGAGTTTTTGGCAGAAAAGGAGGGTAACGAGGCCTTTAGGAGAGAGAGGAGATTGCAAGACACTCTGGTTATACATTACCACTTAGTGGTGTTGACAGACCTAGAGTTTCTGGCAAACAGGTTTTTCAAAGGACTCTTCAGGTGACATTGCTGCCCATTCTGAAGCTCAGGGGTCCTGCCGTGCCTCACTTCAAACCGACTGATTGTCCCTTCTGCATGTGAATCACCAGCAATGGGGAGACCCTAATGTACATCAGTCAAATCTGGAAAACCCCAAAATACTCTTCCCCGGGGATGTTGTGGCACTCCCCTCCTGAGCACAGCTGCTGCGTTCCCCTTACACCAGAGGAGCTGGGCTTCTTTCTGCCCTTCTCCTGCTGTGTCGACACAGCCTTCGGAAGCAGCGTGCGGGAGACTTACGGACCCTCTGAACGGCTTTTTCAGAGGAAGTTGAGGGCTGGCAGGCAGAGAGCCTTTTTCTTCCTTCCCTTCCCCACTCTGCTGCCCAGCTAAAACTCTACCCTGGAAGTCCTCTGCTGTGTGAAAAGACTGGGGCCAGGCAGCTCTTTCTCAGACTCCAACCTCATGTCCCACCCACCTGGATTAGAAGAGCCTTTTAAAACAGACCTCTGTCTTTTGCTTGTTGTTCACAAGGGATTTGGGTTATTCAAAACCTCCTTAAAACAGAAGTTTGTCCAGGCTGGGAAGGGCAGACCTCTCCTTTACAGAAGAGGCTCTCACAGGCCCTGTCCTCAGAGTCCGATCTGGCATCTTCACTGATGCTGGTGCTCCAGGGGCAAAATGCATTTAGCAAGAAAAATGAGGTAGGTGATTCAAAAAACCCTTCAGAAGAAAGGAGCTTATATTGCAAGGAGACTCTGTGACCTGCCTCCACAGCTGGTACTATTATGGTCTGTTTCTTGACCTCTAGTTAATGGGTTTGTCTGATCACTGCTGAGCTCTCTGTAACATCCTGTTCCACTGTGTTTCTCAGTGTTTGCTTTAAAAAGAGTCTGCGAAATTAGTGAAGGGCCTGGTTGTAACCAGAACCTAATTTAGCTGAAATTCTAAATTCTCTCTTCCCAAGTGCTCCTGGAAGCTTTACTTGATAGCAGTCCCTTTTAAATTTTAAATAAGGTCTGATGCATATGTTGCTCTAATGTTTCCCTTTTGCTTTCCTTGTGCACAGGATTTCAACAAGTGTTAGAGAACTGGAAAACTTCAAGAACATCTTACGAAATATGCGGTGAATTCACTGGAGAAAGAGAGACTTAAAGTTTTACTGCTCGGCTGTTCTGCGTTCTCTAAAAATGGACAAACACCATCGTTCCATCACACTCCCAACCACTACATCGTGAAGACCGCTTGCTGGACCTCCTGTTCCTAGCTGATTGTCTGTAACCTGCTGATGACAAATAATTTTGTACAAGGGAAAAAAAAAAAGCTACTTTTTTTGTATAAAAGTGGGGACTATATGTAAAGTTTATTTTATATATTGGAAGATCATTCTGAATAACTTTAAATATTGCTGTACTATTTTGATGGATTAGACCTATCTCTGTGCCTTCAGAAGCTGGAGGTAGGGCAAGAACCGTGCCACTGAATAAATTTGGGGAAAATTCCTTGTCTTTTCCATGATTCCAATCAGCCCCTCACTTACAGTGTCCCTACACTAACTTTCTGCTGCATAAAATGCTGCAAGGGATTATAGGAGCCCCCAGTGCTTCAGAGCTGCTGCCGTACGAAGGTGCTTTCCTCTTCTTGGTGAAACTTTCTCCTGGCAACGAGCTGTTCCTGATGGTCTCCGCCGCAGTAACCCTGCTGCGCTGACGGCGTGTTGCAGGCTTCGGCAATTGCTTCCTTGTCGAAGGCAAGGGGAGACGACCGACGCAAGCAGCAGCACGCTGGAGGAGCCCCGCTACTCGCTGTTCGGCCGGCCTTGCGCCTCCATCTTGGCTAGAATCTGGTGGGAGCAACGCTGCTGGTGCCCTGCTGCCCGGTGAGGAGTAAGAGTGCACCTTTTAAAAGGCGGCGCTGGGTTTTGGTCTCTGTGGGAAGGAGAGGGTGGCTACACAGGGCAGGTACAGCCCTCTTCTACCTGTTCTGCTGTCGGGGACCAGAGGTGAGGCAGAAAACAGGGCGTCATTATGAGGCCCGCAAAGCTGCTCTGCTTCCAGCCAGCTCCTGAAGGCAGCCCCTGCCCCTGTCCTCATTTAGGGTAAGGGGAGCCAGCAGTCAGCGGTACCTCCGGACCCCCCCCCGACTCCCGTGGTGCAGCAGCTGCCGCCAGGACCCGAGTTAGAGCCTCCCTCCTGCAGCAAGCGCTGGCACCCGTTGGCCTTTCTGCCTCTCCCAACCTGTTAAAGCGGGTTTGTCCTCTTTTGGGATCCCCTCGTCTGAGGCTGGTAGCCAGGCAGGGCTAAAAAGGGAAAGGACGTACCCGCCGCTGGGCTGCCGCTCCTCAGAGGCGGCGCGGAGCTGCTCAGCGGCTGAAGCAAAAAGTTGAATTTTGCCGCTCCAAGGACAAGCAGCCGGGGAAATGGGACAGAGAGCTGCTGTGGCAGAGCGGAGGGCCCCTCCCGGGCCTGGCCCAGCTCCCCCACAGCTGCCCATCCAGCACAGCTAAGTAAGGGGTGAGACACCCCAGCCCTGCTGCCAGCCGGCTCCCACAGGGATAGAGCCAGCCCCGATTACACCATCCACCTTTGCAACAGGGGCAAAGGCCAGTCTCATGCTTGGGCAGCGCTGCCAGAGAACAGACACCCCCCCGGTGCAGCAAGGGGGTGCGCAGCCCCGGCAGCCATGCTGCTTTTCACTCCGAGCCCCCAAAACAGGCTCTGGGGGCAGATGCTGCTGCGCAGGAAGATGTAGTGTGCGCTCCAGCTAAGCCGCTGCTATTTGCAGCGAGCTCAAGGCCACGCAGATAAACCCGTGCAAGGAAATAAAGGAAGCACCGAGTTACTGAGCTGGGGTTTTTCAGCTCCTCCACAGCTCAGTGCCGGAGGAGGCTGGACGGATCGCAGGTCCCAAGAAGGGGACAAAGCACAGCCCTGAAATGTCTCCCAACCTGCCCTGGGAGCTGTGTGTGTGGAAGCAGAAGGCGGTGAGGTGCAGGGGACGTGGTTCGAGCACGTTGTACCTCACAAGCTGAGGACCCAGGGAACACCGCATCCCTCTGGGCCGCTGCCAGCCCTGAAAAACAGCAGAGGATAAAGCACCCTGTGAGGGCAGGGGGAAGGGTCTGCCCTCCCCAGCACCAGAAAACCACAGCTGCAAAGGGGAGCTGCAGGATCCCTCACAAAAACCACCTCTGGGTGCTCCGCACCCAGCCACATTCAAGCCTCCGAGAGGAACTCACAGCGATGCTACAGTCACACTGGAGCAAAGCGCAGCGTACTGGTCCCCAGCAGCTGCTGGCCGGCCAGCACCGAGCTACACTGCATCCAACTCAGCTTCCAGAGCCCATCGAGAAGCAGCTTTACCGAGTTACCGGACACAACTCGGCAGAGCAGACAGCTCTCCGGGGTCCCGTGCTGGCACAGCCAACCAGCCCCTGGCCAGGACAAGGGGGACTGCAGGACCACATCTGGAGCTGGCTGGGTCACACAGAGAGCAAAACACAGCCAGGCCTCTGGCAACCTAGCACAGAGTCTTTTGGGTTTGGTTTTTGTTTTTGTTTTTTTTTGTTGTTGTTGTTGTTTTCGGTTTTGTTTGTTTTTTTTTTTATTTCAACATAGTAGTGCTTGGTTACAGTTTAGTGAAGAACAAATAGGTACATTCATTGGCCACAGCTTCCTGTTGCAGCCAGCTGCTGCCTGACTGCAAAGCCAAAACACTGTTAAACCATACCAAAAAAAGAAAGTTTAATGAAAGGCAACTATGCATTAAAAAAGTCATTGTACTTCTCAGCTATAAATTACTTCAGTAAAACACGGGACCAGCCCCAGCAGGAGCGGTCAGAGTTTTGAAATTAACGGCCATCCATACAAATGAGTAAAACCAAAACACTTTGCCAGTCACTCACAAGTACATTAGCAACGAGACTCACTGCCCTGACCTGCCATCCTAATGCCAGGAAGATCGTATTGTTGTTGTGTGCTTCAGTGCAATATGAACAATGAGCCTGTAGCCCTTTAATTTTTTATTTTTTAATATTTTTTTTTTGCACTACACTCCTTTCCCTCCAAAGAAAACTTAAAGTGCTCCTAGTGCTTTGGAATTTAAGCAAGAACAGGGGCCACTAGCGTCACTTACTGTCTTTGGTGACTTATGGGAGAAGAAAGAAGGGCAACGCACCGAGTCCAGGTCCTTCATTAGCTTTGCCATAAGTCAAGCCGTGATTGAGATGGAGCAGCCTGTTTCTGCACCCCAGCCGAGGCAAGGAGACAGGTCCTTTACACCAAGCAAGGTGGAGCAGCCAGGAGAGCCACGGCAGTCAGGGCAGAGCTCTCTGGTTCAAGTACTAGAGCAAGAGGGATGTGCTGAAAGTTATCATCACAGAGCCTTCTCCAAAAAGAAGCAGGGTTTGCTCCTTTTTTTGGGCCAGCAAGAGTGAAGCAGGTTAGCAGGGAGAGGCGCACAAGCCAGCACAGGAGACCACACAGAAGGACAGGGTGTTCTCAGCGTGACAAGTGACATCTAGCTCAGTACAAGCGAGGTGGGTGATCGAGTGACCAGACCATACTAGTGAGCACGTGGCAAGTGAGGAGAGGCCGGGGCTGCCCCAGTGCTTGGGGTTTCTCTCGCACACAGCTGCGGACACTGAGGCTGCCTCGGGGTCCCTCCAGCACCAGAGACCAGCCCAGCATCCCACACCCAGAGCTGGGCAGCACTGTACCGCTCTGTGCACAGGTAAGTCCTTCACCCCAGCTGGGTCCTTCAGTGTCAGGCTTGGGTTTGAACAGCAGGAGCAGCTCTAGGTGGGTTAAAAAGCAGTTCCAGTTCAGGTTGTCACTAGAGGTCAGAGAGCTGTCACCCCTGGACCAGTGTCTCCATCCAAGTCTGTGCCCAAAGCCGCTTCACTCATCCCCACATCAGGCTCAGGGACAAGCCAGGAATAACAGCAAGCCTCATCTCCAAGGGCCCAACAGAGCTATAGGCCAGGTCAAACTTGGCTATTTTGGTTAAAGAGAGACAGAGAAACCTCCTCCCAGACTGACCCAGCACACTCAAACCCTGTGTACACCACCAAGCGCTGCTGACACAGCTGTGTGGCAGCAGGAGGACTCCAGGCCCACCATCCTGCCCCACGGCAGGGGAGGGGAGAGCAAGGAACCCAGGGAACAGATCTCTGCAGTGTCTGCCACTTCCCTCCACAACAGCAGGCATTGCCTCCTCCCCAGTGGGGACCCCACCAGTTCACATTCACTTCAGGTTAAAACTCTTGGTTATCTGCTAAATGCAATTTAATACTGAGGGGGGAAAAAGGGGAGCCCCACCATGGGTGAAGTGGAGGGGGGAGCAGGACTGCTCTCACCACCCACCAGTTAAAGCAGCCCTAGTTTTACATACACTTGGGGCCACACATGATCCTGCACGCACACTCTCACTAAGCCAGCTCCAGCTCTAAGCTTTCCCTGAAGGCAGCAGCCTATAAAGTCTTGCCCCCTCACTTGACAGCAGCTGCCATCCAAGCCAGCCCTCTTCCTTTGCCATAAGCTAGTGGGTTGTTACAACGTAGTGATCTTTAAGCCAGTAGGAGCACTCAACCTCACCCTCGCAGGCCTCTGCTAGGATATGCTTTGAGCTCAGCTTTGAACCCACAGTCCTAGGTAGGACAGTTCAGCAACCAGGTGAAACAAGGACCAGCAGCCAGAGCAAGACCACACTGGGACCAGAGGCCTCAGCCCTGCCAGGCGTGAATATGGCACAGTATGCTTTAACATTCACCGCAGGAGGCCCTGCCCGTAACACGCTCGCTTAACAGAGCTTCACACTCCCAAGTGAGTCAGGATGCAGAGTACTTCACGGAACACGTCTTTGCAGGAAGACAGTGCCTCTCCCAGCTATGGATGTGCAATTAAAAGAGTAACTAGAACAGTCTCAGACTAAGCACAGTCTGAGCGAGATTCGTTCCTTCCAAGTGTGCAGATAAAAGTGCAAATATGCATTTGATGTTTCTTTTCTAGTGAGGAAGCTCTGGTGCATTTAGCTGCCAACATCTTGAAGACCAGACCAAGAAAAAGCTTCCAGAGAGTTCAGCTTCACTTTGCTACATGGTACCTTAAAGTCACAGTTCTCTTGCTTACTGCCTGCAGCCATAGGCTCAGTCCTGCTTACAGCTGCAGCAGGTAGTGGAATGTTTGTGTTGATGAGTTAGATGCTTCAGGGAAAAAGGAAAGAGAAAACCAGGTTACAATCCTATACATGAATGCCACTTCTGGGAAGAAAGGGACCTCGCAGCCTCTTCAGTTCTGTGGTGCAGGGTATGAGCTATGGTGATTATTCATCTCCGAGCCGCCTGCGGCAAAGAGCAAGGGGGCACTGTCTGTCGCGGTTCCGCTGAGATGGGGACCCACCGCGTAGCTGTCATTCCCCGCCAGGGACCCATAGCAGCCAGAGCACTGAGGGGTGGCCAAGCTGGGAGGAGAGACAGAAAAACCAGACATGGACTCTTAGAGATTAATAATTTGGCTGCGGCTAGTCTCCACTGCTAGAAAAGCCTTCTGCTCCCAGCAGTGACCAGGGTATCCAAGTCTGCAGAAGCAGGCTATGACATGCAGGCACAGTATCTCCAAGAAACCTGACTTTGAGGAAAGAAGTACAAGGGAAGGAGCACCAGGCCCTACAACACTGGTCAAGGAAAGCCAGAACCTCTGAACCCCTCACTACACCCCTGGGCAGGGACAGGGCTGTCAGGTTTCCCCTTACAGCTTTGCTAGGGATACCTGACCATTCTTCCCCACACCAGGAGTTCCTGCAGAGCTTTGTTCCAGTTGGCTCCCAGAAACCATGTCCCTCCCAGGACTTCACCACCTCTCACTTTCCAGTGGAGAAACTCCTCTGGAGGTGATTTAAGAGCCCTCTGCCCCCACAGCTGAGGAGGGATCCTAGCAAAATCAGCCCTCCTGGATGAGGCCTCCTGTCTGCAGCCACTGCTTATTTCTACCTGTGAGTACCCAGTGCGATATCCACCTCTCAGAGCTGGTCACTTCTGTCTAATAAAAATAGCTCCTTGTGAGCTGCAGAAGGGAACAAAACCAAGCTCAGTCAGAAGGCTCCTTGCCCCATCCACCTTGCCCAAGCTGCCTCTTATACCAACACTTTTTCCTAAGAGCAGAAGCCAAGAGCTCTGTTGCTTCCACACATGACAGCAGAATGGCAGCTGTTTCACTCACCCAGCACAATGCTTACCCTCCTTCTCTGGCCCCAAGCCGTGACAAGTCATCATCGCTGTCATAGCGCCTCGGATTGTCAAAGAAGTAGGCTCTGGAGCTGTAACTGTGACTATTGACCATCCCCGCTGCAGTCTGTTAAAGAGAAAAGAGTGAAGCCAGAAGTGAGATATTTCTGATAGTCTTCCTAAAGGCCTGCCCCCCCAACCCAGGCACCTCGGGGCTCGTCTCTGCACAGGGGTACTCAAGCTACAGCAGCTTGCTCAGGCCTACCAAATTCTGACTCAGTCTCTGAGCCCGGAAGAACAGCACCACAAAAGTTGTTGGCACCAGCTCCCAGAGGAAGAGGACCACTCCGAACACCACGTACTCTTCACCGCTCACTTCCACATGCACCTGTGGACAGAAATTAGAGGTCTTTGTATAATCCAAGCCATCAGCAGAGCTACACAGCTTAGAACTAGGAATGCAGAGAAACTCTTACGGAGGCAGGAGTCCCTAAACCAGAATGGGGACCCTTACGTGACTTCTGCTACTGTTTCTAGTGAGCTAGTTCACTTCAGTGTGCTACCAGGGTACTGTTAGCTCCCTCCCCACACCAATGACTCTCCCTTGCACACAGCCACGCCTGATTAAGCATTGCTTTTCTGCTCTAGTTGACTTGTTCCTCCTCTCCCCCAAAAGAAGAGTTGGCAGGCTAAAACTGAAGAGCACAATAGGGAATCCCTTCTGAAGAAGTAGCCAGATAGAGGAAGATTCAGGTTTGCTCTGGTGGAAAGAGCAAGCAGAGCTTCTGAAGGCAGAAAGCCAGCTCATCTGGGGATTCAGCTTAACGGACACCCCCACATAGACCCCTTTTCCCCTACACATGCCCTCACAGGATGGCAGAGTAACTGCCTTTCACTTTATTAGCGCTGGATTGGGGGTCACAGACACTTACCTTGTCTGAAAGGTTGTCCCAGCCATAGTTAAAAGGACCAGGAACATTGTCTGGAGATATGGCCACAGCTACCAGGTTATAGCAAGCCCTTGAGGAATACAGAAGAGCAACTACAGATCCCACAAGAATAGCCTGGCAGACAGATGTTCCCTAGAAGAGGAAGAAAAAACAGTTTTAATACAGACCTTCCTACAGAGCTGCGATTCTCGCCCTCCCCTTAAATGCATGAGAAGCTGTGCAGGCAAGAATGACCTAGAACATTTCTATGTTGTTGCTAAAATATTCAGAGCTGGTTAAGAGCTTCCTTGTGTGATGAGTTCATTGCAGTAGCAGAGCTACACAGCCAGTGTCGCCTGCGAGAGAGAAGACTTGAGGCACAGGAGTGTCATTCTCAGGATCTTATCAGTCAACTTCAAACTGGTGGTCCACGGAGATGCTATCCCAACCACTGCCTTACTGTGGTAGTCTCCAGAAGGCCAGCCAACAACCATTAAGAAAATCAACTTGCTGCTTCTACACTCTGATCAGACTCTACAGCAGAGATGTCCACCCAGCTCATTCACTCTGCAGCAGTTTAGCACCCCTGACATTGAACACAATGTTTCTCTAGGAAAGAAACCCAGATATTTGCTGTAGGCAACTCTAGAACAGGCAGAAAGACCCAGCACCTGAACCCCAGCACTGCTGTGGGACAAACCAGGCTTTGCTGTATACAGAGCAGCATGCTAAAGAGCAGCTAGATGTTGTGGGATCTCTGCTTCCTGCTAGCTGTCCTGTGCTGGTGAAGAACAGCTTTCTCTACAATGTTTCAGATGCAGTGCTGTCAAAGGGATAGCTGCATGAGGTATCTGAAGGTCACAGTACTTACCTTTCCTGGACAGCTAGCCACGGGAAAGCAGCTACTTGGAGACCTGCAAGTGTCCCCATTTCTTTGCTAAAGACACCCACGAAGCCTTTAATAGCCACCAAGTCACTGCACAGCAGAAGCCAGTAAGTGGGCAGACAAACATCACAGCAGCTGACTTGCCTTTGTATTTAGAGAGATGACCTGCTCCACATCTGAGCTACAGGTATGCCAGGTCTACTTTCCTAGCTTTACAGCACTTGCTCAAGACTGTGTCTTGGAAGAGTCAGCACGAAAGTGCTGCTAACAAACAAGTCCTTGTGACACCACCGAAGCACAAGAACACAGCCTGCTCTAGCACTGTTAGCTGAGCCCTTGGTATTCAGGACAGCAGAAAATGAGGCAGAAAGGCTAGTGAAGCAAGTCTCCAGCTAACAAGGACCACAGTATAGGATCTGGCAGCAGTTCAATTGCACAGCCTCCTTCTGAAGCATCAAATGGCTCGAAGGTTCCTACCTTCAGTGGAAGCAGCAGACTCACCAGGCCCCTCCAGCCTTGCTGTGTTGCTTTGAGTCAGCAGGTTCACAGCTGGAGTTCAGGAGGCAGGACAGCCTTTTCAGGCATTTGTGTAACACTTCTGCTCATCCCCACCCTATTTTTGCAGCTCCTTCACAACACAGTCAGGGCATGCCTCCAAGGCAGGGAAGGGAGACAGCATTTGAATGCAAGAGACCTTTACCAGGCAGTCAGGTTGAGTATTCAACCTGAGAGCAGGCTTCTCTAGAGCATGTTGTACTAGAGCACAGCCCCACAGGCAGCCTCGGGCATGTAACTGGAGGAAGTAACTGCATTCTTAAACTACTGCTGGGTGAACTTGATAAGTTAATTAGTGTCCAGAGCCAGTCAGAGCTGGATACCTGGCCCATGCAAGCAGGGATCTGAGCAGGTTCTCAGCTTAGTCATGGCTCCTCTGTCTCACTTCAGATCACCTGGCTGCAATCTGCAGCATCTGTGGATAGCTGTCACAAGAGCCAGCTACACAGCCACTCCCAGCTGCCTATGGCCCCCACACCCCAGATTCTGGGCAACCACAGATGCTCTCTGCTGCTTAAGAGGCCCAGACTTCTCCTACCGAAAAGCCTCAGCTTCAGCCTTGACAGCACAGCTCTGGCCACCCTCTCAGCTTTCACACAGCTGCCCTCTCTAGGAGGGGGGGCAATGGACCACAGCCACTTTGAGTGGTCATGCAGATGGCCTGCTAAGGAGCAAGGAGACGCCTCCAGCCAACACGCAGTTGTCTGGACCCAAAATGTCTTTGTAGCAGTGTCTGCTGCAAGGCAGCTTGTCACCCTCTCCATCCTCTTCCTGAGGGGGGACAGAGCCATCCAACCAACAGCATCTGGGAGCACTACACTCTGGGCAGCCTCTCACATGAGCCAGGCATGGCAGTGCTTTAAGCCCACATAGATTCACCTGACTGACAGCACATTGGAAATAAGGAAGCCAGAACCCCACCTTCTGACACCTGGAAAGAGGCAATTCAGAGTATATGGGGTAAGGAGCTGTACTACTACAAGAAGACAGCAGCTCAAAAGTGCTAGAGCCAGGCAGC
Organism: Aquila chrysaetos chrysaetos; assembly: GCF_900496995.4. Lineage (NCBI taxonomy): Eukaryota > Metazoa > Chordata > Aves > Accipitriformes > Accipitridae > Aquila > Aquila chrysaetos. The sequence goes on along the minus strand of NC_044005.1, from coordinate 3,932,149 downwards.
TGGCTTCCCTGAGCCTGACTATGCTCAGGTGCTCAAGCTTTCCCTATAGATGCTTCCAGGCTCATCAAGAGACTGCTGTCTGCCCTTCTCAACAGGCCAGGTCCCCGCCCTGGAATCACTGCCTTTGATAGGAGTGATATGGCTTCCCAGAGGAAGAGGAGGCAGCTCAAGTGCACACTTAATTGCAGCCTACTGCCACACTAAGATAAGACTGCTGGTGGCTTATCCACTTTCCTACCTGCTTGAGAAGTTGTGTATGTTCAGACCCTCACTTGTCCTTCAGCCTCAGGGCAGGACCTACAGCAACTTCTCCTCCCCTTCTAAGATGCTCACCTCACCCACGATGGGCAAGCACTGCCTTTGGCTCAAGCAAGCAGGCAGGCAGCTAAAGCTGGACTGCTGGGGGGATCCCCTTTGCAGAGAATTGTTATGCATCTGCCAGAGGTAACAATATGCTGCAGACTTTACTGACCTTAGTGACAATATACTGCAGAAACTGCATCTGCTACTCTTAGAGAGCCCTCTATTCCAGTCAAACCCTAAATTATACTTCTAAACCTGAAAAGCATAAACAGCTCATAAGTCTCCTGTTGTGCCAGCAAAGCTGCAGACAACATATTCCCCTAAAACATGCAGGGCACTTCATTCCCACAGCAGCAGCATGCACTTTCTGGAGGGAGGAGTTCAAGACCTGCCCCCTCCACACTGGAGGGAGTATTTGAGCAAGAGTAGCTCAGGTGCCACCAGGCCAGCATTGCTCCAAGTAAGCACACACAGATCCAGCTGAGAATCCAGCTGATGATTGCGCAGTTCCAGCGTAGCTTACAAGGCATTTACCTACCTTAGACTCGAGGTAGACATTCGCTGAAGACATCTTTCCTAGTTTGCACATGCAGCAAGCCAGCGAGATGGCACAGAGGATGAAGAGGCTGTCGTTGACTAGGGCACGGGCAAGGACCGTCCACCTCAGCTGGTTCTCCGGGACCTCACCATGGATTAACATTGCACAAGTTAAGTTCACAACTAAGAAGAGGAGGCTGGTAAATACGGAGCCCAGGTACAACAGGACCCTGGAGAGATGGTGGGGGGAAAAAATGGAGTTTGAATCAGACAATTCTGGGCTCGTTCTGCACCACCCTCCTGTCTCATCAGGCAAGAGAACCTCCCAGCATGCCCAGTGCTCTGCTTGCTACGAAGATCAGACATTCCAGCAAGTTTCAGTGGTTGTATTGACAGCCCAAGTCTGCAGAGTATTTGTTTGAGCTGCTCTCATAATGCATGAGCAGTGTAAGTAGTCATGAGTTACAAGACTCATCTTCTGACAGTCAGGTTCTTATCTTGCAGATTTTAAGTGTTGCTCTACTGCATTAACTTCAGTCAATAAGCTATGAGTCATCACAACCACTGCAACTTCTTTATTGAAAGCCACTGGAGCTCACATTTTCCATTGCGGGTTTCCCTGGAAATGGCTAGGAAGCACCTGGGCTGCACAAACAGATGTCTCACCTATTGCTCAAGCCTTATCCTGCAGATCTTTTCTGGGGTGGGACAGCTCAGAATGACCTTGAGAGTTCATCTAGTTTGCTAGCAGCACCAGTACTGGGACACTGGTGACATGTATGGAGGCATGCAGCATATGCTTTAGCTTCCTTGGTACCTTTGAAGCTCCCAGTCCTGCTCCAAGGCACAACACTGATCCTTTGTCAGAGCACAGGTAGGTATGGCATTAGCTCTGTTCAGTCTTTGGGGTCTGAAGCTCCCACTGCTAGCACTGCAGCGTGAGTTCACCTTAAGCCAGCTTTGAAGGTAACATTAGAAAAGTATCACTTACTTGTACTTGTTGAATTCAGCTGCACATTTCACTTTGAATATGACCTAGGGGAAAAATTTGCACAGCATTACTTAACATGACCTACAGTTCTCCTTTAAACTTACCAAAGATACATACAACAAGGGAGCCAGCATCCAGTTGGACACCTTGAAGGACTCTAGATAGCATCAAGTCTTGCACTGGACCCACTTGCGAGAAAGACTGGTACTCTTTTTTGTGCAAGAGCCAAGCCCAAATGTAGGTGTCCAAGAGGCATAAACGTATTTATTACCCCATACGTGACAAGGACTTTAACACCACACCTAAGGACTTCAACAAAAGCAGGGAGTTTAGCACTCAGTAGTCACTAAGGTCATTCAAAAATACATCTACTTTGCCCAGCTGCATATTTTAGGACCTCAATCATGCTCAATTTCCCTGTTAGAGAAGGCTGCTTCAGCTGCTGCACTTTAGCAAGACAAATAGCTGATCTAAAATAGCCCTCTGGTATTGCATTATGGACCTGCAGGCTGTAACAAGCATTTGGAGCTCAGAGCTCCTCCACCCTTAGGATTTTTGTAGGCCAAATACACCTGAAAAGTAACTCTGAAATGGTAGGAAGTCCTCCAGAGGTGGAAAGCCCAGCCTGCTAAGTTGCATGGCACACTTGACAGACAAGTGCATTAGATGACCATTAGTCATTTACAGATTGTTTCACCCTTCAAAGCAACACTTATTCTGTCCAAGAGTGGATCTGGGTTCTGTGAATCTCCTCACTGCACAAGGGATTAGGAGACTCAAGCTGAAAGTTGCACAAGAAGGACCATTGCTTCAAAGCAAAGGCTCACAGGCCTCTCATCAGACTGCCAGGGTCTGAACACATGCCTGCGCCCCCAGCCATTTGGGTTGGGAAGGCTGGAGGAGAACCATCAGCTCATACTCAGGCAGCCCTACAGCACTCTTTCCAGTATGGCAGACAAGCTTCCATGTGCCTTTGGGCTGGAGGGTGGCTCCTGCTGAAGCATACAGGGCCAAGACTTCTAGCCTAAGGAAGTATGGACAGTTTAGGAAGGTGAAGACACACTCCCAAGTCACAGCTCAGATGTGAGCACAGCAGTCCTGCTGCAAGTGGACAGGTAACCAGTGCTCACACACAGTCGGGAAAAGCAGCGGGAAAGCAGCATGCTGGCAGAGCTACATGGAGCTCACTTGTCACACACTGATTCAGTACAGCCATAGCAGGAGCTGGGTTTTGTCCTGGGAAAAATGCAGATCCTGGTACAGAACCCACCAAGAAGGATGCCAGAGCTGAGGTCACATTCAGTCTCAGACAAAGCTCATGTCCTGACTAGAGACTTTGAAGGAACTTGGGAAGAGGTAGAGAGCCATCTAGCCAGATCCAGTAGACATGTACTTGTGGTCAGCGTAAGACCACTGTGGGATCACTGCACAGGTGTGGAGGTTTAGTTTCACTGCTTCTGCAAGGAGTCCTCCCTGTCAGCTTCCAGACTGTGGCTGCAGTGAAGGATCACTCATCTCTTACAAGGCACCCTTAATCAGCTTTTTTTTTTTCCTGACAGGATTTCTTGGCTCCTGCCTTCCAGTCAGCACTGAGGTAGTAATGGCACTCTGAAGCTTCAGAAACCAGGCTCCTGCCAACAGGATTTCCAGAGACATTTCAGGATTTGAGGGTTGTCTGATCCATTGTAGTAGTTTCAAGCATTTGAAAGCCCTCCTACAGCACACTGGACAGCCTCAGCAACCCTATTCTGAGAGCCAGTTTCACTGTCTGACTCCTCTCCCCCAGTCTGAGGGAAGATGAACTCAAGAAGCACTTAGTGGGAAACAAGACACAGTACTTCAGCAGAGGGAGGTATCCAGCCCCCATGGCTGAGTGGTACAGTACTACAAGCAGTCTCTGAAGCCCTCTACCCTGTTGTCCCGGCCTATACCAGCCCAGAGAGGTACAGAAGTGTGGCATAATCCACTCTGAGCCCCAAAGCTCACCTGAGCTACAGGAAATCTGGGCCTTGGAAGGACCATATGGTGATTTCAAAACAGAAAAATCCCTGAATCCTCCTTTGTCCTTAGTTTGCCTGTAGGCTATATTCAAGCACTTTGGGAGTGTCAAAACAGACACGGGAGGACATCCAGCTGGGAAACCTCTTGGTTCAGTACCCATTCGCACAGCACAGAAATCCACTTGAGGTATTTGTACTTCTGCTCTGACTCCCAGAAGAGCCGTCTGTAATCGCAGCCTCTGAACAGCAGTGCAGAATCTGTGGCTTGTATTCCAGCTGGTCACTCTGGGTGAGAACAGCCCCTCAGCTGAGCAGGGAAATGCCACTGGCTAGCAGAAAGATGCTGACTTCTGCAGCAGCCCTGTGCAAGGCAGTCTCTCTCTCAAGACCCTCCCCTACAGCCCTGAGGACTAAGGCACACAAAGCTGTCTCAGGGTTAAGAGTGCAACAGCAACCTGAGACTCATGCTTGGACTGCTGCCACAAAAAGCAGAGGGAGACCACAGCACCAGCCTTACACTTTTATTAGCTCCCAGCTATTTAGTCCTATAACTTCAGGAAGAGAACAGGCATCACTCAGTTCACAGTGGTTTTAGTTATTAAGACATAACTCATCTGAAGATTGCTTTTTCTTCACAGGTGCTGGGTCAGTAGGTGACACCAGTAGTGTTCACAATGCACCTTTGGGTTCTTATCCTTGAGACAATCTTGCAAGGCTTTCAGCGCTAGACTAGCTCTGCTGCTTTCAAAGCCCAAGGACAGCTGATGTGGAGGGTTCTGCTGTGAAGAAGCCAGTGCAGAGAACTCAGGAGTAGTCCTATTCTTCATAAAAATAGGAAAGACAGACCCCTGCCCTCAAACAGGTGCATTTTGCCAAGTTGCTAGTAGCAACCCTTGCAAACTGAACAGTTCCTTCAGTTCCTAGCTGAGACCAGCCCCAGAAGTCATGCAGTTGCCTGCTGAAAATAAGAAACAGGTCTCTGCTAGCCCAGAGCAGCAGGACTGAGAACATTTACTCCTAAGCAAGCCTTTTATAACAGTTAGGCAATACTCAGTTGTCTTTCTGGAGCCACAAATCCTTTGAGCACTTCACATCAGCCACAGACCTGGGAAGAAGGCGAGGCCAAGAGCTACAGACCTCAAAATCCCTGTGATGCTGGAGGCTTTTGTTTTTGTGATGAGTGGATATATTTCACAAAAGTGAATACCTTGCTGACATCGCTAAGCCCCAAAAGTGAACTTGCTACGGGTATGTTCTCAGAGCATCATTCAAGAAACACACTCAACCTTATAAGGTGTACTTGAGGTGTCACAGCTGCTACGAGAAGATGACAAGTGACAGATACCACATCCCACAGATGGCTAAGGACCACTTTCAGTACCTGTACAAGCCAGGATCTTAGCCCTAACATTGAGCATCAGATAGCACTTCAGCTTGGTTTTGGTACAGCCATTCACAACAGATCTCAAAGATCCAGGAGAGCCAGAAACTTGCCATTGTCTGTCTGATGGAATCAAAGTGTCTTTTGCTCCATAAAAAAAAATCATGAGTTTGGGCTCTTGAGATAAAAGACACAACCATGTCCTGCCTTGACATGAACACAGCCCTCTCTCAGTTGCAAGCGCATCCACAGACAGATTCCTTCTCTCACCACAGTCATTCAGCAGTGAGCATCGAAGCAGAGCACAGACTATTTTGGGACTACACCCCATAACAAGTGTTCAAGCCCCCACCTGCCCCTCAGAAAAATGGAACTATCTATGAGGAAGATCTCTCACCATCCCCACTAATACCAAGATCATCCTATGCCATCATGAACAGAGGGTACAACTTACATGTACCCTGATTCCCTAGAATAGCTGGTTGCTGGCACAGCCACCTGTTCATTTGGGAACCATTGGGCCCATGGGAATCATAAGCTTTGGGATGGAGCAGTTTTGAGTTTAAGTGACCTCTTGCCAGCTGTCTCTCTGAGGCAGAGGGCACATGCTAGGTGTCTGCTAGACAAGGAGGGTGGAAGAGTGCAAGAACGGATGGAAGCTTTTGCAGTTTTCCATCTGAGAAGGCAGGAAGATACCGGACAGCAAGGACAAATGGCTCCCAGGCTGGATGCTCTTTCCATGCATGTCTGCTCCAGTGCAATTAGAGCAGCAAGGGATGAAAGAGGCTGATGTCATCTAATCAGATGGAGCACTTAAAAGAAACCCAGACAGGTTAAGGGTTATGGCCACGCCAGTCTGGCGGAGCAGCCTGTCAGAGCCTCACCACTCCAGCAGAAGGCCTTACTCATTGTTGCACGCAATTGCTGACTCCCAAGTGAGACAAGGATGCCAAGTGCTCAAGAAGGTCTTTGAAAGGATCAAGATGGAGGTTGTTGTGGCTACATTTCCATGTACTGTGCTCCTGACCATGACCTGGGGGAAAGCAGGAACTGGCAGACTCTTGGGAAAGGTAGCATTACTCAAGCAGATGTCTAGCTGGCAGCAGAGGAGCTATTCCAAAAGCAAGGCAGAGGAGCCCTCTGGGTTGGATATCTGAGCCATGGTTCTGCCAGTTTGAGGCAAGATTGGGAGTGGATCTGAGGAATTCTGACCTGATATACTGTGAAGTCCAGATTTCCTGAAAAGGAACTCATTCTGTTACAAGCTGAAGCAGAGAGGAAGAGGTGCTCCCAAGCAAAAGGCATTACACCTTTTGATTTTCCAAGTGGAAATAAGGCAGTGACAAAAAGAAACTGTCACCACCAAATAAGCATCCCACATGCATTTTGTCAGACCTCCACGTCCCCTCAGGAATCTCAGGGGCCAGGAGGGGATAGGAAGAGGATAGCCTCTCGCCACAGAAAGGGGGAACACCAGGCAGTTTCATGACTTGGAATTTCAGCCCCAGAACAGCCAGGAGTACAAAATAATGCTAGCTCTCCATGGGTATCTGTTGTTTCCTAGAGCTCTTCCCCCACCCAGCACCATTTCAACCTCAGCATGTACATAGCCTGAGGAGCTCTGTAAATCAAGCAAGATTAGCTCAAATAACATAGCAGAGGCCACATTTTCTTCCACTGCTTAGGCAGATGCCATTTCTCCAGCATCTTCACAAAGGAGGCACTGTGTACAAAGACAATTAGCCAGGCCCTCAGCACAGAAGCAGCCTATGCTTTTATCTGAGGACATACCAGACTGGGATGACACCCTCAGAGTAGCAGAAGCCCAATGCCCTTCTACAGGTTGCTACCAACTGGCCCTTAAGACCTGGGAACAGACGGGCCCTCCACAGCAGGTTCTGCATGAAGTCACACTTGTAAACCTACCAGTCATCTCTAGATCTTGAGCCACTTCAGCTCAACTGCTGTGGTTCCACCATAGCTTCTCTCCTTCCTCCAGGTAGTGACAATTCTTGTTTAATTACACCCTAACCCCCCTTAACATAACTCCTTCTGTGCTTTAAGAGAAGCACTGAACACAGCCAAGCCAGGCACATCTCAGCTACCAGCACATGGCACCCTTCTGTCTAGAGAAGGATGGGATAGTTTAATCAGCCTGTTGCCCAAGCAGAAGCAGCCAAATATCACTACTCAGCATCATTTTCTTTTGTTAAAATGGAAGCCAGAAAAGCGCCAAAGGATTTTGGTCCATCTAACTACACTCTTTCTCCAAACCTCCGGAGCTGCAGGCTTCACTGCCTACCACCACTGAGATCACCCAAAAACACCATGACATGCTGGACACCCGTTCTGCCTGCGACAGCCAAGTGTTAGACCCTCTCTGTAACTAAGCACACATACTCATTTTAATAAGTCATTTTATCCTTCCCCACTCTAGATTCTGAACTCTTATTTCCTCAGACAGGATTTCCCTTGGCTCTAGGTCTTCAAGGAGAAAGAAATGGGGTATATTCAACCAGAGTCCACTGAAAAACAGATATCATGGGAGGAAGGGAAGCCCGAGAACCTATTTGAATTTACTTTGCCATTCTTTAAAGGAGCCTTTTAACAAGCCTGCAAAGACGCAAATCTGCTGTCAAATCCAGTGACTTAGAGGAAAACAGAAATGCAGCCACTTTGTGGTACCAGAACACGGGATCCCTTCCTCAGCTTGCCTTTCAAGGGACACACAAACACCTCCTGCTTGGAGCAATTGGTAGGTCAGGCTTCCTTTAACAGACAAGATGGATTATGCACACTATGCACCATTTGTTATTTTGCTGCCACTCGATCGGCAGCATATATAACACCAACAGCTTTTTACCCCAGCGTCCAGGTGTTTGTGTCAGAGGGGGAAGAACCAAAACAGCTGAACAACCCAATTTCTCCAAGTCTCACATTATCATGTGAATGTTGATGTCCTCGGGAAAATGAAATCATAACTCCCATCGGTGACACATCGGAGTGATGGAGCGATTTCGCTGTGTGTTAGCGATTCCTTTGTGAGGCTGGCGAACAGCTGAGAGCTGCAGAGCAAAGAATCTGAACAACAACAACAAAGCTGGAAGGAAAGTACTGCCTATTTATGAAACAAGTCACCAAACTGGAAGGCAGGCAAGCAAAGGGCTGCTCACGAGAAACTGGAGCAGAAACAAAATATTCAGAGGAGAAAGGGGAGGGGAGAGCCAAGGCTTTAAAAGATAAAGACAAGTGAAAGGACTAGAGAAAGGAGGATAAAAAAATAATCACAAAACAAGTGATGGGAAACCCAGAAAAGAAGGAATACAGCTCAGCAGCAATAACAAGCAGCTCCGCACTGTCCCAGTAGCGATCATTGTGCTAGGAAGGGGCCCACCTCTCCAGCCCCAGGCTGTTGTCTGGGGAGGCAGAGGGATCTCAGGGTTTTTGTCTGACAACAAGCTGCAGAACAACAAGCCCAGTTCACAGCGGAGCGGAGAGATGGAGAGAAGGAGGGAGCGCAGCAACAATAGCAGAAGAGGCTCTAGCTGGTGACGTAATGGTTGGCATCACTCCAGGCCAGAGCAGCCCCTGCTGCTGCCACTTTCTGGTCCCCTTTAGAGAAGGGGAATCAATTAAAAAAAAGATGCAAAACAGTCCCCCAAGAGACCCCCGTGGCACTGCCACCCCTCGCAGGGTTGCAAAGACGAAAGCCCCACCCGGGAGCAGGGCACATCTCTGCACCCCCCAACCCCAGATTCAGGGCATGTGCCTGTTTCCCCCCCCCCCACCCCATGCCACCCCATGGAGTCTGCATTCAAGGCACACCCCTGCACCCCACCACCCCGACGCTAGGATTCAGGGCACACTTTTTACTCAACCCCCCCCCCCATCCCACCCCACCCCCAAGGCTGGATTCAGGGCATAATCCCTGTGTCTCTCCTCTCTCTCCCCCCTCAAGCCTAGACTCAGGGCAGACCCCTGCATCTCCTCAAGCTGCCCCAAAGCCTACATTGAGGGCAGACCTCTCGGCACCCTCTCCCACCGAGACTGGTCAGGGCACACACCTCCACACCCCTTCCATCCCACCACCCCAGAGCCTCAGCTTCAGGCTGTGCCCCTCCAAGTTTAGGGGGGGGGGGGGTGGCTGAAGAGGAGGCTTTAACCCCGGCGTCCTGCAAGGTGGGGGTTTGGCGCGTCCCTCCCCCCCCCCTCAAAAAAAAAAAAAAAAAAAAAAAAAACAACTTACCTCAGCGAAATAGAGGTTGAGGAGGCAGAGGCTGGAGAAGAGCAGGCAGCCGGGCAGGCAGTAGAGGAGCCAGTGGGCGAAGGGCTGCTGGAGACGGAGGGCCTGCAGGGAGTTTTGCAGGTAGAAGGAGAAGAGGGTGGTCCTGAGGGCTGCCCAGAGCAGGCAGAGGAAGAGGCAGAGCGTGTGGTAGCTCAACCGCCGCTCCCGGTAGTAGAGGAGCAGCCAAAGCTGCAGGTAGGCGAAGAGAAAGAGGGCGGCGTAGAGCGCCGTGTGGAGCACGGTCAGCCCCAGCTCTACCGCGTAGGGCACGGCGGCCCCCTCAGCCAGGGCCGCCCCCTCAGCGAGGGCCGCCGCCGCCGTCGAGCTCATGGGGCAGCGGGAGGCAACGGCCCGCCAACGGTCGCCGCGCGCGCTCCCGCCCCTCTCCTCAGCCCCGGCTGGACACCCCCATGCAACAAAATGGGGGGGGGGGGGGGGTGTCTTTTTTTCCCCTCCCCGTCTCGCCCGCCCTCCCGGCTGCGCCGCCCGCCCGCCCGCCGCCAAACAACTCTCTGCCGGGGACAATCAGCTGAGCCCGATTATTTGAGGCGCTCGCTCCTGACAGCCCCGCGCTCCCCATTGGCTCCCCGCCGGACCGCCCCCACCGCGCCCATCCGCCTCGCCGAGTGGTCGCCGCCGCCTGTCACTCACGGCCGCCCCCGCGGCTCCCCTCTCGCTTCTTGGGTTGCCGCCGCCGCCCGCCCTTCCCTCCCCTCCACTCTCCCGCCCCGCCTACTTCGAACGGCGGGCGGAGGCACCGCCTCCCGCGCTCCCGCCCCGCTCCCCTCTCGCCTCAGCTCTGGGGGTCTCCTCAGCAACAGGGGCAGAGACCCTCCGCCTTGGGGCGGGGGGGGGATCGGCTCTTAGCAGCTCTCTAGCTCCGGGGGGCTTCGTGTAGGAAGCGGAGAGCTTTCCTACAGGGGTCCCTGAGAGCTGTCGGGGGTTGTGGGGGGGGGGTGTGTGGGGACCCCCAGTAGCCTGCGTGGGTGTGCGGGAGGAAGCCCCGCTGTGGTAGGTGGCAGGTTGGGTCTCTGGTGGTGTGGGGACGGCTCAGCGTGGCTCAGAGACCGTCCGTTCTGCGTGGGCAGCGATCCCGGTGGCTGCAGGGAAAGCTCAGGGATCCTAACAGGCAGGTGGGCAGTTGAGAGAGACACACCCCCCCCCCCCCCCCCCGGCTACCGAGAGACCTCGGCTCGGGTCTTAGAGATCCCTTTACTGGATCCGCCAGCTTTATTTTTGGCATCCCAGATTCGCCAGCCGTACAGCCAGGCCGCCGACCGCGAGGGACCGCTGGGGCCGAGGGCAGACCTCGACGCGTGATGCTCTCCCAGCAGCCGTGGTGGAGGGACAAGGACTTCAGCTCGGGACGCCCAGGTAGGTGACATCCCTAAGCCGTCTGGGAGGCAGCTCGGCAATGTCACCCGTCATCACGGTGCCAGCTGCTTTCCAGGGAATTTGGGGGGCTGGGCTGTACCCAGGGACAGACTAAATGGGGGCAGCAGCAGTGGGTGACGCTGCGGGCTGTCTGCTGTGCACGGGCATCGAAGCGCTCCTCTCCTGGTGTGGGCAGAGGGAAAGGCTGCAGCGTGTCCTTCTTGCAGCCTCGGGTAGCAAGCGAGGCCCAGCAGGGATACTGGGTGCTGGGAAGTGGGACCTGGAAATGAAAATGAAAGTGAAACTCTCCAGGAAGTGGCAGGAGGTGGGAGCATCACTGCAAAAAAACCCAGCGAGGCAAAGCACACTGGGCAACAGGCTGGGATGCGCTTTGATGTCGATGTGTTTCCCACCTCTGATGATGATCCTCGAGAAGGATCCCAGTGCTGCGAGATGCTGCTCCCACAGCTCACCGCAGCCACCCCTATAGGCACCCTCGTCCCCTGACTGCAGGCCCGTATCTTGCATTTGCACCGAAAATTAGGCACGTCTGGTGCAGGGGGTCAGACGCTCAGGGGAGAGGCGGACTGGAGCTCCGTTATCATCCGACATGGTGTGCCAGATGTGGCTCCGGTCTCGTGAGCTGCCCCGGCACGGATTTGCGCCGCGGGCTGATTACGCAGCAATCTGCAACGTCCTTAAAACGCTGCTGGTTGAAAAGTGCGCCTGCCTGTGCACAAAAGGCCTGGCAGCGCTCCGGCTTGAAACAGCATTTGTGGATAAATGCAGGATAAATACCTCTGCGGCGAGGCTCTGGTTTCTGACTGGAAGCAGTGCATGAGTCTTACTGTCGGTCCCGACATCGCCGCCTGGCTTGGAGGCTTTTCAGGGCATCCAGCGCGAGTGGAAACATCTTCCCTCAGCTGTAGGGTCACGGCAAAGGCAGCACACGATGGGGGGACACGGCTGTAGGGGCTTCGCAGTTGCAGGTTGCAATCCCTGCCTCCTCTGCAGGCTGCTGGGGAGAAGGGGCAAGTGGGAAGGGCCAGCGGGTATTTCGGTGCCATGATTGCAGGCCCATCCCGAAGTGACGGAGAACAATCTCAACGCTGTCCCGGCTCCAAATGGTGGGGAACTGCAGCTTTTTGACCTTATTCAAGTCAGCTGGGTCAAAGAACTTGCCTTTGGAAAATTTGAAAGGAGCTGAGTTGAGCTCTGTTCCAGCAAAACTGGGTAGTGATAATTAACCTGACTTGTCTGCTGATTAGGAAAAGGCTGGTGCTGGCCACTTTTTTGAAGATGAGCAGGGAAGGGGAGCGTGTAGTGAAAAATATGCAAAATAATGCAATATCTGGTAAGGAAGTGAGGTTATTGCTGGACAGCCATAGGATTCCATAAAACTAACACATAACCTCACCAAGGAAAAAAAAGGACTTAAATATTGCTTGACATAAGCAATATTTCAACAGTTGTCAGCAGTATATGTCAACAACTGTCAGGCATGTGACTTGGGGCTGCGTGGTCTTCTGATGAATTAAAAACATGCAGGACAACCCCCCCGCCCCAGGCAGTGAAGTGGCCGCAGGGTGACAGTTTCACATAGTGGGTTGTCACCGGAGAGTCAGCGTCATCCAGATAGGCTTCAGTGGGATCCCTAGGATGCTTTCTTTGGCCCTGAAGAGCCAATTTATCATCTCTTCAGGAGAAAATAAATTTGCAGACAATACAGCTGTTGGGACAGCTTCCATCTTTGGACAAGCTGGCTGCAAACAAGTTGGATGCGTTTGGGAAGGGCTTGCTGGTCGGGCAGTGACGTGTGGCTGGAGGGATTCATGTGGATCTGCAGAGCAGAAGGCTGGAACGGAGAGGTTTTCAGGGAGTTTTTCTGGATCCCCCAAAGGAAACCTGTGTGTATGGTCCACAGTGCAAGAAGAGCTGTCAGCGTTATGCTTTCCCTTGCATTTTTCAGCAGCAGGTATATTTGTGCTGGGGCATCCAGCCATGCCAGGGAGAGTGTTTCAGCCTGTTTAGCCTGCTGTAGCTAAGGGGTTGAGGCAGCCCCACGTGGATTTGGGGTCTGTTACATGTCCTCTCTGCCAGCAAACTTGGGAGGGCAGCACACTTGTTAACTGGTGCCAGAAGGGCACAAAAGGCAGGTGAGCGTGCTGCCAAAAAACTGTACTAGCTGGGTGCGGGGTGAATGTCCTGCTGCGACAAAAGGCCTGATCTGTGTCGATCATCACAGGAGAGGTTGAAGTGACTCCATTTAGGAGCACCCTAAATGCTCCTGGTTTAGGAGCATCTACCTAAGGAGTTAAAACTTGCCAACTGAGGGCTCTGCAGGCTGGAAGATACTGACATAATGAGATAAAATGAAGGGGAAGAGCAGTGTAACATATTTAGACCAGATATAAAGTGTAGGGTTTTTGCAAGAAGGTAATTCATCACCAGGAGGAAAATACCCTGATGAGGGATGTGGGAGATTTTACATCACTGGCATTTAAGTCCAGGTTGGTCGTGGTTCTCCCGAGGTGAGGGAGGCCCATGGATGATGGAGATGGTAGCCAGCTGGCTGTGCAATCTATGATTCCAGTAGGACAGTGGTTCTTCCTTGTCTTGTGAGTCTTAAAAACCACCCCACATCACAGTCCCTTGAATGAAAAGTGCTGCAGCTTCCTCAGTAATAAATATTGGCAGCCGGGGGCTCTGTGAGGCAAGGTGTCGGGGAAAGCAGCTGGGATCACAGAGATTATGCAGGGATCCCAGCCCGTGGTTACCTCTGCAGGATTCCCAAGCAAAAACTGATGCGGAACAAGCAATTTATACCAACACAGGAGTTTGTGCTGGGTGTCTCTGGTGTCTTTGGTTTCATTTTAGGTCATCTACAGTGGCCTTAACCACCTGGCCTGGCTCTGTCTTGGAGGTAGGACAGTGAAAACATGAACCAGGTCCTGCATACCATCTATGCTGGGCTAGGCTGCCCCACGGTCCATGGGCTTAAGGGTTTCCCAGCAGTGACACAGAGCTGGTTCACACATCCCTGGTATTTTCACACATCTCTGGTAATCCTGCAAGTGGCTGCAGTACAGGGTTCTGGCTGTTTCCAGCCCTATGGTGTTAATTTTCTGCTGATGGAAAAGAGGTGACGGAGGAAATGACTTAAAAGCTGAATATTTGAGTCTGGATTGATGGGGCTCAGAGGGCAGCTGCTGGGCAGGACGGAGTAATGAAGAGGTGAGAGGACATGAGTAGGGAAGGGATGAGCACACGTTTTTGTGTGAAGGGTGAGAAAAGCATGGGGAGGAGCAGGGTTGGGGGTGGTGGGACAGAGGGAGGGAGGCAGGCATGGGGAGGAGCAGGGGCATAGGACAGAGCAAGGGGTTGCGGTGGGGCAGACAGGGCTGACTTTGGGCAAGAGGTGCAAGGAGAAGAGCAGCAGTCACACAGGGGTGTGGAGAGGGCAGAAGGTGGATGCTAGAAAAACTACAAGAGCCAGAGGAGACATGGAAGAGAGAGCGGGACTGGGTAGAGGCTGGAATTGTGTTTCTAAACTGCTGGCACCCTCCTCCAGGTATAATACCATGAAGTCTTTGAGTTGTTAGAGGCTGCTCCTCTTGCCTCCTTGACAATAAGCTCTCCCATTTGACCTGGGCTGATTCCCACATGGCACAATTGAGTTTATTTTTCCATCCCACCGTAGCCAAGTTTGTCATTTAATAAACCTTGCCCCCTCCACCCCGATCTCTGTCCCCTCTGTGAGCCAGAGGAACAGATGGGAGGGCAAAGGACCAGAAATGCCTGGCACTTCCCAAAGCTGGAAAGAACTGGAGATTTTCAGATGAAAAGAAAAAAATTCATGCCTTTCTTAGCCCTGTCTTTGTTCCTTTGTGCCGTTCAGGCCCAATCCAAACCCCTCACCTACATGAGAGGGAGCCTGTGAAGGTTGAGCATGCCTGGCTGTCACTAACTCCCCACTCTTGGAGCAAAGCAGAGGGACTTTGGCTGCTTGTTTTTGAACATTTTAGTTTGGGTTCATCACAGAACAGTGATAGTAAGCTGACAGCATCTGACAGGGTGTTGAAGGGAATGACAGTCCATGGACACAGGGGCGTTTGTTAACGAAAACAGCTGCAGCTCATGATGCAAAGCAAACAGCTTCTACATAGCTTCAACTCTGGCTTTGTCTCTTTGTTGACCAGGGGCCAGCTGTACTCCAGCATACTCAGCAGCAAAGACCAATACCTGAAGAGCAGGCTGTGAAGGAACCTGGTATTAAACAGGGGAATGAAGTGGGAAGAAGGTGTTTTCTCATCCTGTGGTGGCTGTCCACATGAAGCTCTCCTGAGCCCCTTAATCTGAGCAAGAAGAGTTAAACAGCTGTGGCAGGGCAGCCTGGGGAGGGCTGCTGGTGAACCCTGGCAGCTGACTTGCACGCTTGGTCTCTGCTCCATTCTCTGAAGCATCTCAGAAATTTCCTTGGCTCCTCTCCTAACCAGCTCCACATGGAGACCTGGGGTGGAAGAGAGACTGCCAGGACTGCCCTGCAGCCTGGTGTGGGTCATGGGTTTTGCTCCCGTGCCACCGATGTCAGAATAACACGAGACTGGACCGAGCCAGGCATGACAAGCCCCAGGAGTTTGCACAAACACCTCTCCCTTTTGGTGTAGCTGAAACCTCAAATGGCAGAGAGATGGGGCAGGCACATCACTTGGCATGGTCTGAAGTGAGCAATATGGCCCGTCCCTTTGTGAACACCTCTTTCAGTGGCGCATATAATGCTAGTGGCATCCTCAAAGCTTTTTAACAAGAATTGAGACGGTTTGGGGGGGGGCTGTTGTATGATACTGTCACTGTTTTCTGCCTGTACATGTAATTTGTGTTTGACTCAAAAGACAAAAAAAGGAGGGAAGAAAAACAGCCCTAAACTGAAAGCACTGAGGGTCCGTGCACTTGCAGATAGCGCTCAGAGGAAAGAGAATGGCCTTTGCTGTCATCTTTACAGTTGTCTGAATCACCTGCTGTTCTGGTGACTAATTAATGATGTCCTCGAGATGTTTGTGTCACATCTGGAAATTACAATCATGCTGCACCTACCTAAACAGAAGACACTCATATATATGTTTATATATATATATAAAATACATATATATGTTTTTGATTTTTTTCCCAGTTGTGACTCTCCCGTGCCTGTAGCTGGTAACAGCCATGTCAGCCCAAAAGGACAGATGGGTTTCTTCCTTCTTTTTCCTGCTCTTCTGTGCTTCCTCCATCCCAACGCGGGGAAGTGCGAGGCTGCTGCAGGAGCTGAGCCCACAGGAGTATTTCAGTAGCCTGCAAGCCGGCAGAGCATCCCTGAGTTATTTCAGCCATAATGGTATGTATTTAACAGCACACATTTACATCAGCCTGGGTTTTCAGCAAAGGCTTGTGTGAGGGTGTGTGCAAAAGTGGAACAATGAAGAGGCAATTCCTGAGATTTGTAAACCCAAGGTGATTTTGAAGAGCTGGTCAAGCTCAGCTAGCAAATCTGTGTTTGCAAAGCTCCAAGTGCTCCTGACAGGCAGAGACCTCCTGGGGTGGGATCTTTCCTGGCTGTGTCCCCAGGTACACTCCTTCAAACCGTTTCATTAATTTTCTGGAGGTACCATGGAAGAGAAACCCAGCCTCCTAAGGAGTTGTACCCTGAAAGGGGCTGGGTTTCTCTTCCACGGTATCTCCCAGGGAAAGGGGGATCCCTTGCATGCAGGGGAGCTAAGGGCTGTCAAGAATTAGAAGGAGATCCCTGGCCTTGCCTTTCTTGTTCTGCTCCTTCATGGCCCCCAGGTATGGTTTCCCAGAGACATCGGTGTGGGCTGAGACACCAACACAGCTCCCACATTAGCATTGGGAGACTGGGTGTGTTCGAAAGGAAGAAGGCGAGACTGTGGGCATTCATGTTGTTGCCTGTAATTAGTCTTGTTTCAGTAAATACCTTACTCTTTGAGTAAGAGCAAGACCATATTGTGTCAAGCACTGTCCCAGTGCGTGGCAGGAGGATGCTCCTAACTCTGAGGACTTGCAGCCCAGCACAGCAGCACCCATCTGACAAAACCAGTCCCAGTCCCTCTGTCTCCCCCAGCCACATCCCCGCAGGTACCTCTGCCGGCAGCATGCCACGGCTCCCTGTTTGCCCTGCTCAGGTCTGCTCAGATGTCCCAGGCATGTTTGCATGGGGACCTTAGCATGCTGTTACCATGCCAGAGCACAGACAGTGCTGCCTCTGAAGATACTGTCATCTTCCTCATCCGTAAGAGGAAGGGATGGAAACCAGGGGGTTTTGTGTTTCAGTTTCTCCTGGTGCCCAGCCCTTCTTGGAGCAGATTGAGAACTCGGCCGAGGCCCTCCAGGACTATGGCATTTCGGTGGTGAAGGTAAATGGGGACAAGGAGCGGGACAGGCTATTTCTGCAGATTCTTTCTGCAGGGCTTCCTGCAGGGTGGGCAGAGCCACCTTGGGGACTGACAGCAGTGGCACCCCACAAGAAAGCAGATGGTGGCAGACCAGGGCATCCCGTTTTATCCCTTGCCCTGGCCTTACATCTGCTGCTTGTGGGTTGCATCACGCTTTCTGCCTGCGGGACATGGACAGGTTCCTGTGTTTGTCCCAGAGAGGCTCGATGTTGTGCCTGTGTCTCCGAACATAGCAAGGCAGAGGACCAGCAGTGCTGTGGGTCAGGCAGGGGCAGCCCTGAGCTGCTCCTGGCCTGCCAGTTCAGTCTCAGTAGATGAACCTGTGCACTTTGATTTGCATTCATGGGTTTAGGGGACATTTAGCTACTCACATTTTTCTCACAGATCGGTCTTTTTCATGGGCCAACCCACATACCAGGCTTAGGTGGCTGATCTAATCTGGCCTCCCAGCAGCTGCATGGGGTGCATGGAGTTGCCTGGCCATTGCTGTGTACCCATGGGCATGGCGCAAAGAAGAGTACGATTCCCCAGCGTACTGCACAGGAGGGCATCAGCCCGCTCGTCTCACTCAGGTGGGACGTGCCCAACTCTCTCCATAGCTCCCTCCTGCCAGCTCAAACTGCAAAGAATGAGGGATGGGTCCGTTCACTTCTTTTCAATTCAGTGCAATAAATACTTCATATAAAGGGGTTTTTAGCTGAAACTTTATGCAGATTTAGGTGAGGGAATTACAAATTTAGGCAAGTGTAATGAGATTATAAGAAGTGCTTTTATATGTGTGTGTATGTATTTAATTTCCTCCAGATACAGGCTGAGTTTAATAAGCAAGCAGTGATCTGTCACTTTGAATATGCTGGGCAGAACATAAAATCTCTTGATCCCATATGACCCAAATCAAGGCAGGCTGAGCTGGAGAACTGAAGTACAAACTCCAGTCCCCATCTCTGGACTCCATTTTATTGTATTTTCTCTCCCAGCAGGTTTGGAAAGACTGTATTTACACTCTTGAATGGAAGAAAACTGTAGTGCTGTATGTTTGTAGCCACTTGTGGAGCTGAATGTCTAATTACATGCTTTCGATGTCTAGGTGAATTGTCCCAAAGAGGATGTCTCAAGATACTGTGTAAAAGAAAATGCATTAAGGAAAGCCTACCTGTTCAGGTGAGGGGGGCTGTCTGGGCACCACACTGCGATTGCTTTCCAGTGCAAATGTTTGAAGGAAATGCTGTCAGTGATCAAAGATGTCTGTGGAGGAAGAGAGGAGCTATGAAGACAGCAGTGACATAGAGAGTTTAGCAAAAAGTACCCCCAAAAGGCCCAACACAGGCAAAGTAGATGCTTTGTCTTCAGTGTGAAACCTCCCAAGGTTTCTGGTGAAGTATTCAGCAGAGTGAAAATTAAATTAGTACGTGTAGCTAATCTTTTGTAGTTTCTTTGGTGATACTCTTTCTTCCCTCCCTAGAGGTAACGTGCTGATCAGAGAGTTCCCCACTGATGCCTTGTTTGACGTGAACTCCATTGTTGCTAACGTTTTGTTGTAAGTACAGACCAGATACCTCTCTGTGAATCCTTTACTTTCCATTTTCACTTGTTGATACAAAGTTTTGTATAAATACAAACCTCACATATTCCAGAGGCTGCTCTCAGCCAATCAGAAGGCTGCTTCTCTCTTTGGTATGGTTTGACCCTGTTAGATCTATGCCCTTGAGATGACTTACCAGCACACATCTGGGCAGCTGTACTTGGCTGTGAATTGTCAATCTGCCAGCAAGAAGCTGGAATTTTACCTTGTTTTTCCATCATGGTTATGTGGCTGCAAATTCGCTGTTAAAAGAAAACAGTTGCTAATGAGTTTTTTCTGACTCCTCAGTGCCCTGCTCTTTAACGAAGTTAAATATGTTGAAACACTGGCAGATCTTCAGAACATTGAAAATGCATTGAAAGGGAGGTCGAACATGGTCTTTGCCTATGTACCAGCTACTGGGACAGCAGGTATTAACACTCAGCTTTTCATCTTTGCTTTCCTCCCAGAGCCTTTTTTACTAAGGTGCAAGGAAGCTGGGTTTCTGACCCAAAATCCTGCAAACAGAGGATCAAGGAGACCTGAAAGGGCCACCCAGACACAGGTTCTCCACCTCTGTATGTCTTGCTGTGTTTCCAAAGGGATCAGTTGCACCAGAAAAGTTTTGCTGGGAGCATAAACTTTCAGAGACGGACTTGAGAGAGAAAGCAAGCTGGTGGCTGCTGTCTTAAAAAATAAATAAACCCATAGGCAGGCAGATCTCTGGTTATGCAGTAGAATGGATTCACATACACCACCTGTGTGTTTACTGGGGATCAGCAACTGGGTCCAGCTCCAGTTACTCAGTTACCTTCATAGCGTGTCTTCAGACAGCTATGACTTTCTACCAGGAGTTTGTGAAAGCCTGGGCATTGATAATTACAACTGGGAAGGATGAAGAGGGAGATCTGGAGGGAGCTGAGATGAGTTCGTTTTGCCTTTCTCTTTCCAGAGCACAGAGCTGTGATGGAGGCAGCTTTTGTCTATGGGACTGTCCACCAGTTTGTTCTGACAACTGAGGCAGTGCTGTTGAAAGACACCAGGTATGTCCAAACACCCACCCACCAGGTAGAGCTGCTCCCCTGCACTGTTTGCTCTACTCTTGGTTTCTCAGATTCCCAGGTCAAATCTGGGGTGGTATCAGAATGTTATGCCAAGGGTGGACAGTCAGATCTGTTTTGCTTTTCCAAAACCAGCTGCTGCTTGTGTTCCTGGACTGGGACTAGCCATGCCATTTGTGACGGTTCATTGAATGGG
The DNA here is from genome assembly GCF_900496995.4 of Aquila chrysaetos chrysaetos. Classification (NCBI taxonomy): domain Eukaryota; kingdom Metazoa; phylum Chordata; class Aves; order Accipitriformes; family Accipitridae; genus Aquila; species Aquila chrysaetos. The sequence goes on along the minus strand of NC_044005.1, from coordinate 3,912,011 downwards.
ATTTTATAGGAGAAGAGCCCACTGTCTCCTTTCTGTAGCTGACTGATGAAACCTCAGCCATGGGTTTTCAGGAAGGCTGATATAGCTGATGTTCTAGTCTTAAAACACTCAGCCTTGTGCTTTGATGATCAAGTCTGGCCAGCTGAGAAGGGTAAGAACTGCGACAGTGGGTCGGAGCAAAGCCCACCCAGCTCCATATCTTACCTCTGCAGTGGCCATAGGTGCTTCCCAAGGGGTATGAGGAAATGGATGTGTGTTGCCTGCAGCCTCCTGTCTTCTGGCAGTCAGAGGTTTCAGGACTCTCAAGAGATGGGAGCTGAACCTGTATCATAGTGTTAACAGCCACCAGGATTTTTTAAACTCAATTTTTCTTTTCATCTCAACAACTTCTAGCAGCAGTGAGTTCTGCAGTTCAGCTGCACAAGACACTGCTCGTGTATTTGGGACTTCCCACCCAGCTCAGGCCATCTCCTTCCCATGCATGAGGAGCTGCATTAGAAGGGCAGATCCTTCAACATGACTTGCTGCTGATGGGACCTACTGCAGTCACGAAACAGAGGGAGGAAGGTGGGAATATCACATAGCATGTTGCATCTTCAGCAAAGCATTTACACAACGATTCGCCTGCTTTCACAGGTGACACCAGGGCAGGCACCAAAGTGGTCCTTCTCCGAGGTGCCATCCCATCCTTGCAGGATCATGGTCAGGGACAGCATTTTGTGGCTGCCACTAGATGGCACGGTTGTCATTTGGACAGGAACTGGCTTTGTTCTGCTTAAAGCCCAGAGGACACCAGCAGGTCATCTCCTTAGCTGATGAAATGGTGGTAGCTTCACCAACATGAATAGCTTTCAGCCAACCGGGGCAGCAGGCTTTGAGGTCTTAATACTATGCTCTACTCTTCCATAGAGAGATCTTAAAACCCTTTACAAAGAAGGTGCTTGCTGTTTTAGAGGTGAGGAATGGGTGTGTGGGAAAAGGAATGTGACTTCCCACAGTTAACCCACAGGCCAACACCAGTGATGGTATCAGAGCAGGAACAACTAACCAGGGAACCATCCAGGGAACTCCATCTCACAGCTTCCTTTGGCACAGCCAAAACCAATGCTATTCAAAAGGTGGAATGTTCCTTATACAGTCTGTAAGACGTCACCAGCGAGGTAAAAGACATGAACAAAGCTGTAGACTTCAGCTCTCGTCCTCCTGCCAGGGTCTCCACTGCAGTGGCATGGCTGGTCCCACTGAGAAAAGCTTAATTTGTGTCCTTCTCGAGCTGGGCCAACTGTTCTGGAGTTGGGGTCGTTTACACCTGGTGAGCCAGGGGCTTCATTAGATGTTCAGCACAATTCTGAAAGGCACCTGGACACAATTGTACCTGTCAGTAGTGGGGCTCTTGAAGAGGTCCCACAAGCTTGCCAAACTCTGAACTTGAGGATCATCTGCCCTGTAAAACACGTCAACAAACATGGTCATTCTGTCAGGGCATTTTAAAACCCTGCGGTGGATGCCTAGCTCAGCATGGTTTTTGTTTTCTCTCCCACAGCAATGATAAGCCTGATGTGTCTTCTGCCCGGCTGTTGTTCTGCCACTGCCAGCGGACCACGGACCTGGCGCAGCCCTGCAGGAGGACGGCCATGGAGCAGGCTCTGACGATGCTCAACATCCACAGGCACCTCAAGCTCATGGGGGCTCCTCTGGTGGTATGACTGGGAAAGAGGAGCCGCTTGGGCTGTGGAAATGAGGGCAGCTGGGGTGGTTGTGAGGATGAGGGAGGTGTGAGGAGAAGGCAGAGCTGGGCATGGGAATCTGCCCCTTCTCCATGAAGTTAATGGCAAAGCTCCCAGGCTGGGTCCAAGCAAGGAACAGGCATGGGGCTGGACGAGAGTGACACTCCCTTGCCCTGCTCTGCTTGCTTAGACCTTTCCAGGGAGCCCTGGCACCAATGTATGCTCCTCTAGTTGTCTGTAAGCACCATGAGTGGGGACGGGGTGGAGGTGCCCCTTGGACTTCACTGGAACATATAGCATAGCATAGCACAGAATAGAGTGGAATAGCATAGAATAGAGTGGAATAGCATAGAATAGAGTAAGATAGACTTCACTGGAGCATATAGAATAGAATAGAACAGAACAGAACAGAATAGAGTAGAACAGACTAGACTATTTCAGTTGGAAGGGACCTACAACGATTATCCAGTCCAACTGCCTGACCACTTCAGGGCTGACCAAAAGTTAAAGCATGTTATTAAGGGCATTGTCCAAATGCCTTTTAAACAGTGACAGGCTTGAGGCATCAACCACCTCTATATGAAGGTTGTTGCAATGTTTGACCATCCTCTCAGTAAAGAAATTCTTCCTAAACTCCAGTCTAAAGCCTCCCCTGTTGCAACTTTGAACCATTCCCATGTGTCCTACCCCTGGATACCAGGGAGAAGAGCTCAGCACCTCCCTCTCCACATCCTCTTCTCAGTATGGAGAGCAATGAGGTCGCTCCTCAGCCGCCTTTTCTCCAAACTAGACAAACCCAAAGTCCTTAGCTGCTCCTCTAGGCTCCCCACAGCAGGCTCAGCACCCTGGGGAGTTCGATATTGGTCATTCAAGCCTTGGTGAGCACAAGGGACTGGAGGCTCCCTCCTATCATCTCCTCTTCCCACGGGGCAGTGAACTTCAGCAGGCCTCCAGTTCCCACTGGTGGCATCTCTGCCCAGCTGAAAGGACGAGGAGATGAGCTGGGAAGTGTCTCCTTCAGCCAGCCTCCTGGGTTAGGCCCACAGAAGGAAGGCACTTCATTAAGCAGCTCCATGCTCTCATGAAGCAGCATGTCCAAGGCAGGAAGGGAGAGGATGCCAGCTCTTGCATGTTGCGGCCGGGGTTCTCAAAATGCCCCAGGGCATGGATGCCAGGTAAATAAAAATTAATCGAGATTTGACATCTGGAGTTGCTAAGTCACAAAGAACATGCATAATAAAGCCCAGGTTTTTAACAGGGAGGGTCATGGCAGGTTGGAACAGTTTAACAGGAGTTGTGTGGGTTCTGCTTCAATGGATGTTTTAGAATTGGGCTTGGAGGCTTTTTCTCGAGGGTGTCCTTATTTCTGTGGCTGGGGAATGCATGGTTACATGGGCTGTGCAGAAGAAGAGCTGAGATACCTTCAATGGTGTGGAGATGTGCTGCAGTATAACCATGTCTCTTCTCCAGACAGAGGTCACTGAAGACCCAGAGAAGGTTTCCACCGTTCACTTACAGCTTGGGCTGCCACTTGTGTTCATCCTCAGCCAGAAAGAGACCTATGAGGCTGACAGGAGGACAGCAGAGTTTGTGGCCTGGCAGCTCTTGGGAAAAGCAGGAGTTGCCCTTTTGTCCAGGTATTTGCTCTAAGGTGTTTTGGGGTTCTCCTTGCTTTTTGTGGTGTTTCTGAGCTCGGTTTCTCCACCGCGAGGATGATAGTCAGTGGGCTTATTCACATTTGTATGAGAAACAGTAAAACTAGGCTATGTCCTGCGAGAGGATGTCACATTTAAGGACTTGCCCAGAATAAGATTAGTTTGGTTTCAGACTGGCTGGAAGTGTAGAAATGTTTGAGTCTCTTGCTGACTTAGAAGTGGAAAAACAGTCAGACTAGGAGAGATTTTGGAAAGGAAACTTAGCACAGATGGAAGGCTTGTATTTTGCCCTCAAGTTAAGGGCAGAAGGACATCCCAGTAAAGGAGGTGGACTGTGGGTGCTGGGTGCCTGGGTGCTGGGAGGCGATCGGTGTCTCCGCTCAGTAAGCGATGCCTCCTCCATCAGCGAGGGCTCTCTGAGTTAGACCAGCACATTTGTTCCCCAGGAGGGCAGGAGGCACGATTGACCACCAGCTATTTATCTCTGCTCCATGGGCTCAGGAGCAGCCTGTGTACACCAGACTGGCTTGTGTTTGCAAATGCTTCCGTGGTTTCTTGCCAAAGGAGGTGTGCAGCCCCTGTAGGCATGGTTGCACAGCCTTTGGGGATGTCTGCTGGCAGCTGTGCAAATGGGAGGAGGTGGAGGAAGGATGGGTGTGGGCTCTCTTATTCCAGCTTTCTGCCACGATGGTACCTCCCTTTGTTGAGGCACTTCTTGGCTACATTTACTGATGAGCTGAAGTCTACCAGCAGAGCAGCTGCACTGGGATGTGGCTACCAGTGCGGAAGCAAAGACCTGAATCACAGAAAGGGAATCCAAGCCCCTTGTGAAATAGGCGCGTTATACCGTGCAGTCCCACTGGAGGGTCACTTGGAGCCTATTTCTCCACCACTGACATTGATTCTGTGTTCCTGCAAGTTCTCGGGGGCCCTGAAGCATGACTCTGTGAGGACATGGTGCTGCTGAGAGAGGTGGGCTTGCCAGCCAGGCAGGCTGAATGGGGGTGTGACCTTGCACATTGCACCATCTGATGTTCACTTTGTATTTTGGAAGGGACCTCGTAGATTTGAACGTTCTGCTCCAGTCAAACGTTGCTCTCAAGACACCAGATGAGGTTAGATGCTGGATTTCTTTATTGTACAACTCTTATTTTCCTATCTGGGCGTGGTGCTCTTGAGAGGTGTTGGGGTAATGCTGAGCTCCGTTGTTATTTGACAGGCTTCCCAGAAGCTCAAGGGGAAGTGTCTTTCCTTAGATGCATGATGGAACTGCCTGAGTTTGGTACTGCAGAGCAATTGTGCCTGCTGGTAAAGATAAAATACTGAGTTCATTTTGGGTTCAAAACGTAGGGTGACATCTCCACTACACCTTAAGGCAACACAAGGTTATGAACTACCTAAGGTAGTAGTCCAAGTGCAAATTCCCCAAAGATTTGGACTTCTAAAGGCCCTTGTCCCCTTAGGAAAGGCGTTCAAAAGATGGGAGAGGAAATGAGTGTGAAACTAAGAGCAAATAACCACAGGGCTGTGCTGAACTGATGTAACTGAATGCCTCTGGCAGTGATCTGGGAAAAGGACAGGGTGTAAGTGAAATGAGGTTGATCAAGATGAGCTAAACTCTGGAGGGACCTGACCCAGCTTGTGAGGCAAGATGGAATTCGGTGCCGACAAATGCCAGGGAGCACACGTTGCCCCAGATTACCTGAACTGTCACACTTATGATTGCGAAGATACAGGATCAGACCTGAACCTGAGCATCCCCTGAGGGCTTCGCATGCCCTGGTGAGAGATGTGCATGTTGTGATTCTCCTCTTAGAGACAATGGGAGGTGCCAGCAGTTTGTCATTTCTCTCAGTTCATTATAAAATTAATTTTCTCTGAAATGCCTTTTGCTGAGACAGTGCCAGAACTGGTTTGAAGCCGACAAGGTCTCATTTCTGAGAAACACATTTTGCTCTTTTCTTTCCATGGACTGGCAGCCCATGTACGCTTGGGAGCACTTTTCTTGGTTGAGCTCCATCAGATAAAGGATTTTTTGTGCCAGTTTCTCAGGCTGTGCTGGGCTGCTCTGACCCAGCCTGACCCCTCTAGAGGGTGGACAGCCGAGGTGACCCTGTACCTCCCCCCTCTCCTTCACTCTTTGGCCACTGGGCTTTTCCTTGCAGCAGTGGATCCACGTTCAGATGCTGGGAGGTGGAGCCGGTGTTTGCTTTCACCACTCCAGGCACAGGATCCCACATAGCCACAATTACTTCCTTGCAAGGAAACGTCAGTCTGGAGTGAGAAAAACTCATGCACAGGTGAAACCAGGCCAAAGAATCGCACCCCAGAAGCTCCCCTGTTCGGCAGCTTTAGGAATCTGTTGACATACACCAAAAATAAGGAGTTGGGTGATGGTGCCCCATCAGCCCTGAGTTTGCTTTGTGGACAGAGTGGGCTCAGGGTGATGTTTTGCTCCCACTGATTTATTCTGTTTTCTTTAGGGAGTGCCAATCAAATACCTGGTCTTGGAAGACACTGATGAAGTTATAACCCTGGTGGAAAATAAGAGCAAGGTTGAACAAATCCAGGAGGATGAGGAGGAGGAGGAGGAGGAGGAAGATGACAGTGAAAAAGAGAATAACAATCAAGGTGCGGAACTAAACAGTGAAAAGCTGATTGTCATCAGATAGGACACGCAGTCCGCATCTGCTAGAGACGTGCAGGCATATGTTAAAGCATTAGAGCATACTTTTGCAAATCCAAGGCAAACCATCACAGTCACATCGCGGTTGTACAAAGTGGCTCTTTCATTCTCTGCAGATCACTGGAGTTTCATGACAGACAGGCATAATTTTTAGGGGAAACACCAGGGAGAAAAATCAGCAGCTGTTAGAGGAACAGTTGCAGAAGTGCTGCATGAGGGACAGGGGTGCTTCTGCTTGAATGCATCCAGCTTCAGAGACATGAGGGATTTAAAGTGCACCCAACACTGTCTCCTCTTCAAGCATCAGAAGAAGAGCCTTAGAATTGTCAGTCCCTTTGGAAACGTTTGAGACATGTTTTTGTAAAAGCTGTTCCAGACTTGCCTTCCCCAGGGAGAAAACACTGGCCCCTGCAATGTGTCCTTGAAGATGCATTTGTTTTCCATACAAAATTGGTTTTGATTTCCAAAAAAAGTGACACAGGATCCTAGAGGAGCCAACATGCTTAAAGAATAGTGTTCAAATCAGAGGGCACGACTGGTGTGAGATGGCATAAGTGCATTTCAATGAGTTTGTATGTGTGTCTGTGCCTCTACTCCCCCATACGAGGCAGTTACCCCCCTGCTGACAGTCACCATGTCTCTGCTGAGAGGTGCTGGCTTACAAAAACGTGGCTGATGGGGTGGCATGGGGGGGCTGCAGTTCCCTCTGCCCTGCGTGCGTACCTGTGTTCATGCATGGCTGTGGGTCCCTTGCAGACATTCAGGATGATCAGGTGGTGGAAGCAGTTTCCAGGGACAAGAAGCGAGAGCTGCCCCTGGAGCAGATCCATGCCCTGACGGAGGAGACCTTCCACTCTGCCCTCTTGGAGACTGCCCGGACAGTGGTGCTGTTTTATGCCAGCTGTGAGTATGAAATGTGGCCTGGTTGTCCCTTCTTTAAGCTTGCGCTGCTCACCATCCTTTCCATAATGTGGTGATGCTGTAGACAAGTTTAAACGATAAGTAAGTGCTGCGTCGTGCCTCCTGGGCCTCCACCTACTGTTAGCAATCAGATTAAATCAGTTCTTCTCATTGACTGATACTGTGTGAAGACAGTATCTCTCAGTATAAAGATATCAACGTTCGTAGGTTTTTAACCTTCATTTTACAGGGACCGAATGTAGGACAAGGGGGTAAATCATAGTAGCACGGGCTCATGGGATAGCCTAGACAATGTGGTTGCTGTCTGCTGCACAGAAGCATAAAGTCCAATTTCCCTCATTTCTTTCAAGTCTTTCAGAGCTTGAAGCACCTTAGGATGCAGAGAATCATAACATGACATTGTCAGAGAGCAAGGTGTGTCCCTCAGGGCTGTGTCTCTTCTGTGTTTCAGGGGAGGCAGTGTCCCTGGCAGTGCTGCGGTCTTACACCGAGGTGGCCGATCACCTGAAAGGTAAGGTGCCACAGGTCTGAGTGCTTTACAGCTGGCATGCACCTGCCCTGGCAGTAGGAACCAGAAGACTGGGAGGATAAGGATGGTACCTTACTCCCTCACCCAGAACAGACTCGTTTTTTCCCCTCAAACTCTTGAGGAAGGCATACCCACATCAGGTTGCTTAGGAAGAGTCCTTTGTTTCTTATTTAGGGATCTTTGCGGTCCATTTGTGCCTCTCTAAAGTCATGGGACTGGGAATGCAGCCTTCTGCAGTTGCCCTATGTTGTTGGTGTAAATTGGTATACACCAGCTGCCCAAACTGCCTTGCAGCTGTGGTGGCGATGTTGGTGGGCCCAGTGACAGCGTGATGGATGATGATGATGATGATGATGATGATGATGATGGTGATGTTGGTGGGCTCAGTGACAGCGTGATAGATGATGATGATGGTGATGCTGGTGGGCCCAGTGACAGCATGATGGATGATGATGATGATGATGGTGATGTTGGTGGGCACAGTGACTACGTGATGAATGCCCAAGAGTATGGAGAGGGCCAGGGTAGAACACCAGTGGCAGTGGGTGACACAGGGTGGGCTTTGGAGCGAGGAGGGGCAAACAGCAGGCACTGTAGCCTGCATCACGGAAACAGGGTCCTGTTTGTACCCCTCAGTGTTAGGTCTTGCACAGATCAAGGAGATGCACTACATGCTGCACAGCAAACCAATGTGTTGGGTGGCACATCAGATCTCCTGTCCCTGGAAGTACTTGATCTGGAAAGCAGCAGTAATTGGCCCCGGCTTTGGTGGAAAGTGACAGACAGGTGTGGGCAGGCCCAGATCTACCAGGGCAGGATGGTGTCAGAGAAAGAATTTACAATGATGGTGCCTTCAGGGCCTGGAGACTGGCTTAATTACATGGGAAGTCTCGCAGGCGGCCACAGAACTCCATAAATAACATGTGACGGTGAAGAATCAGCAACACTTAAAGACAGCACACACTGGGTAGTCTGGTAGTAAAGGCAGGAGGGACAGATCCTTCAAGAGGGTCTGAGCAGTTCCTGAGTAGTGTGAGCCCCAACTCAGCTTCATCCAGGTCTTCAGCCCCATCCCTCTCTACGGTTAGTGGAGAGAGGTGGGTTCTTCTGCACATCCATCACTCTTACATGGGCTGAATCTCCTCCAGAGGTGCCTCTTTCTTGCCCTGGCTGCAGGGGACACTCAGGTGACTTCATCCCCAGCTCATTGCAGCCCAGTGGAAAAGTTGCGTGGATCTGGGTGAGAGCTGTTCTGGCACCCCTGAGGGTGGCCGGTGCCTTCCCTTGGTTTTTCTTCTTCATCAAGGCTCATTTCTCCTAGTGATGGTACTCCCCTGGGACTGGGGACCATGTCCTGCAGAGTGCAAGCAGGATTCAGGCTGAGGTCTCAGCAGGGGGGACATGTATAGAATCTGCAGAGCACCCAGCCAGCTTTCTGGGAAGCAGATGCAATGGGAGCTGCTTACAAGAAACCCTCCTGGGAACGCTGCGGACAGTGCTGTGGTTTGGATGAAAGCGGTTCTGCATTCATTGTTTGCATGAAGGGAAAGTCACCAGCGGCTTTGATCTGGACTGAAATCCCAGGAATAAACAGGAAAGGTCAGGGAGGGTGGTTGTCGTTAGAGATGTGATGGTTGTTGATGGTTTGGGGTTTCTTTTAGACTCCCCAGCAGTCAGACGAGCTAAAGGAGCAACGTGGGAGAGTCAGTGCGTGAAACCCTGCCTCTTCCTGAGCCAGTGGCCAAACCTTGGCTGATTCTGTGTGGCCAGGCTTTCACCATGTGTTTTTTGAATCATTTGATAACAATCTCGGTACATGGAAGCAGCCACAGGCAGATTCTCAACAGAGATTATGAACTGATTGGGGTCAGGGCCTTTCCTCTGTGATCAGTGAGGTCCTACCGAAGACTCCCAGGCCAGATGTGACCTGTGGAATGACTCCAGTCTGCTTTCCCTGCTGCGGCCTCGGAGAGGATGGAGAACGGCTGTGTTAGGAGATCTGGAGATCCTTTGTCTCTGCTGCTGAGGGACCCCCAGTCACAGGCGGGCTACCAGGGGAGCTGGAAGACCTAAAAGGATGGGGGTCCCTGGGGTCTCAGTGATGGCCAGGATGAGGGAAGATACGGCAGTGCAAGGGACAGAAGTCTGGATCAGGAAGAAGATCGTGAGCAATGCAGGACTGAGAATAAAACACGGGGTATGGCTTTGGGGCAATCTCTCAGCTTCCCCAGAAGCGCTGGTATTTCTGTCTGCTCTCTGGGGTGGAGCTTTCTTCCTAAGGGCTGAAAAGCCAAGACCAGCTGTCTGAGGCATGAATCACTCACTCCAGAGGCACATTTTGAGTTGCAGAACCAGGTCCCACTTTTGATGCCAATTCTTTGTGCAAAATGGCACAGAGAATAGGCCGTATGAGATCAAGGGCATGGGGGAGGTTGGAGACTGGAATGACCCTGTGAATCATCCAGTAACAGCTGTTCAGCAGATCATCACAAAATTAAGTTTATAGCCCCCCAAGTGTTTTCCCTTTGTTGAGAGATCCAATCTAGCAAGACATAAAGAGAAGCATCTCTGTCTTGCTGAACTGAGCACATTTTCTGCTCTTGCAGCAAGAGCATGCCATTCTCACTGCCACTGGGGCTAACTGCTGCAGCTCTTGTTTTCATCTGCAAGATGTGAATTTATGGAAAGCAGTACCCCTGGGACAGGGGAAGAGGACGTGAAGGTGTGACAGTGCTGAGCATTTCTTAGGTGTGTCATTGGCCTTTTTTGCAAAGAAGAGAGAAAACCGGTATCTAAGAGCAATATAGTGTGATGAAAAACAGTTCTGCTTCCCTCTTCTGTGCTTGTGGAGTCTTCTTGTCTAATGACTTCTAAAGTCAGGGGTCTGAAGTTGTAGTTCAAAGGCATGAAAATCACCTGTGTGATTTAGCAATGTATATTCATGGAACCTAAATCTGAAGTAAGGATTTAGGAGCCTATTATGTGATGCTGTCTGGGTAGTCGTTTCCCATTCTGTATGGGATTCCTCCTCTTGAAGTGCAGCACTTCATACATAACTTACTTCTCTTTCATGTTGTAGCCTTTGGACCAGCTTAAGTGAGATGTTTCTAATGCCAGTCCTGCCCTCCAAAGGATTAGACATTTAAGGGATTGTTGATTTTTCTTGTTCCCTGTAGCACTGATGATTTTTCTTGTCCTGGTTTTATAAGACTCCTAGGACAGAGGTTCTCGCTGTTGCCAGTTTTAGTAGCACCTAAAATCACGAAACAGTAGGATCTTGGGTTCCTCTTTCACCTTTCTTCCCATCCAGCAGCTTGACAGTGACCACAGGGCTGAACAACCTGTTGCTGAGTTACTCAACTCCTGAAACTGCTGCTCGTTCAGTAATTAATAATATGCTCATTCAGTAATTAATAATATGGTGCAGACTGTGTTGGGAGAGTGATCATCCTGTACAAGGTGTTCCTCAGGCCAGATGGGGCTCCTTTGGAGCACTTTTGGTACATAATCCCCCGAGGTAGTACCCAAACACTAAAACTCATATTTGGGGGACCTCAGAGCAGCCTTGCAACTCAATTTTAATGACACATCAAAGCCCTATTTCCATGTCATTATTTTTCAGAATTGGGCAAGACACAAGATTATGTGGTAAGAGATGATGAGAACCAGCTATACTGGATCAGAGGTGTGAAATAAATCCAGGGGCAGGCTTTTAATTTGAGATGTTATTTCAGAGCCTGGAGAATGACACAAACCATTTCTACTCTCGGGGATTGTTTTGACAGCTCCTGACTGTCTGAGTGGAATTGCAGACCCTTAGCTCCATGCTGCCGCTTTCTTTTTCTGTACATGAGTTTGACACAAGGCAGAACAGCAGCAAACTCCTCATGTGAGCTGCAAAACAGAACCTAAAATGAGGATTGCAGAAAATGGTCCAGCAGGATGCCAAGGACATAGAGATTAGGGGATAGGAACCCATGCTAAGGTCACGTTTGCCTCACCCTTGTCTGTGGAGATGACTTACCCATCCCTGGCAGGCACATTTCTAACCTGTGATTAAAATCCTTGCACAGCTTCTCCACCAAAAAGATTCAGCTGTGCTTGGTTCTCAGCAGCTTGTTTTAATATTTGGTCAAACCTCCCCACCTGGGAATGGGTTGTTGCTTGTCCTTGCCCAGCTGGCAACAGAGTGATCTCACTGTCGCCTCCAGAGCAGACTTTGCATATTGTTAGATTTTATTGTTTCTTTCTTCCAGGCAATTTCCAATCAAAAGAAACACAGTTCTTTGGGTTTTTCCTCAGGAGGCACGTCTTCCAAATTTCTCCAGATTCTCTCTCATCTGCTTAAGCCTTTCCAAAAACATGTTTCCCAGCCTGACTTGCTGGGCTCTGCAGAGGTCTCACTGGGACAGAACAGCGTCATTTTCTTCCCATGTATTGCAGATGCTGTTGAGGGTTCATCCCAGAATGAGCTTTGCTCTTTTCTGCAGCACTGATGATATCTGTGCATCCTGCTTCTCATTACAGAATGCTGCTGTTGTTACACTTTGCCCTTCAAATTGCTTTCTGCCCCTCTGGGCTTGGGATCATTTGCAGATTGGATGTGTGTGTTTTATTCCATCAGCCAAGCCTTTAATGAAAATAGTGATGAGAATCAAACCCAGGACAGACAGAGAAGAAAGCTTGGCTGTTTTGATCTACTGTATTCTTGAGAAATCCTCATCACCTGCCGTGACCCTGGTTTCTGAAGGACACTTTGCAATGGTCTGCCTCCGTGTGTGTACTTGTCTCTAAGTTTCATCCCATTCTTCCCATGGAACTGTTGAATGCTGTTCAAAGAAATTTAGGGAAGGCATGAAGATTTCTGAGATATAGCATTCCTGCAGTGGGGATGGACGACCTATGGGCTGAGGACTGTACGCAGCCCTGCTGTCCTTGGTCAAGCCTGCAAGCAGGTAGGAGGCAGGTTAGGCAAGGCTGGCAGCCAAGGGGTGGTGGCTAGTGAAGCTGGTGACGGTTCATCTGCCAGCTGGTTAGCACAGGCTTAGCCGAGGACCAGCAGCGGCGTGTGCTGGTCATCACCCAACCTGCAGATGAAAGAAAGGCTGATAAGGACATGCTCGAGTTGCAGGCAGAGTGTCTCGGGCTCATGGAGAGTGTGCAGGGAACCAACCTTCATTTGTTTCACTGCTTATGAATCCCTTGAGTTTATCGCTTTGGTGAGACCCATAAAAAGCTTTTTTAGTAGCAGGAACCAAAGTTGGACTGACTGCTCTGTAAGTTCCAAGTGCTGTCCCTTTCCCTCTCCCTTACCTGTGAGACCCCAGGCTCTTTCTTAAGGTCCTAAATGTACCTGCTAGTGGCTTGGAGATGGGCAGCTTGCATAAGTAGGATAGGGTGAATGCCATGAAGACTGCCATCCTCTATTACATCTATCATATTTATGTGACTTTTAACTGCTCCTTGTGTATTGGGCTTCATGTTTTAGGTAGAACAGCCACTTTTCAATACTGGGCACCTTATAAATGAAAAAGCCTTGAATGCATCAGCTTCCTCCATGCCAAGCTTTATCTTTCCTCTTTCCTGTAAGCGAGGGACTGCATTGTTTCTTTGTCTTGGCCTTATTCCTGAGGTATTTCCAGTACCTTTCCTTACTGCCTTTTATGCTCTGGACAGTTGCCTCAGGGTTTCATGGTGTTCCTTTGAGTAACCAGCCAGATGTGAATGTCTCTAGGAATTCTGTTCTGAGAAGTGCAGCCTATCACTTCCCTGATTTTATTCTCTCCATGGTCTGTTGTTTGGATCAATCCACACCTGCTGGGGTATTTAATACATTCGCAGGCTGGAAATAGTTACTATTATACTGAAAAGTGTATGGCATGAATGGTGCTATATCCATGAATGATTTCAAGAGGGAGATAGCCTGTACTCAAAGGTATTGTGTATTCAGGGCTGGATTTTGACATCCTGCCCACACAAAGCAGCATTTGTCTCCAGGAATGGTCCAGCAACTTCTCAGCGGTAGCCTACCTGGGCTCTCTCTTAGTGCTAGGATCCAGCCCTGTAGGATGCACGCCAAAGCAAATAGGAGTTCTGGCAGCATTAATACAAATATATGTGATAATATCCAAAGAAGCTCACAAAAAGCTCTGGTTTTCAACCATTTCTTTTTTTTTTTTCTTTCATATTATTTATATGTATTTGTTTTCCACTCTAGGAACTCGAGGGGTTTTGCTGTCTCGAGTAAACTGCTGGGACTGGCCTGGCATTTGCACAAAGGAGAATGTCACTCAGTTTCCTGCCATCAGGATATACAAGAAGGGAGAGCGATCAGTCATGTACAATGGCATGTGGGGAACCGAAGAACTGACCAGCTTCATCATGCTGTAAGTGCCTGTTAATGAGTCCCCACACAGTAAGATTGGCACATCTGCTAGATGATGTTCTGGATTCTTCACGGCCTGTGTAATGGAAATCCTTTTTGGAAAAATAATGTCAGATCTGATTGTAGACCTGGTTTGGAAATCGGCTTAATAACTTTTTGTGCTTTTCAATGTCAGGGAACATGTGTTCTCGCACAGTGCATCCATCTGTTGCCACTTTCCCTCTCTCTTTGCTGGAATTCCTTCTGTTATTTTTAATGGGGATCCCAAGGATCTCAGAGCAACCAGTTTGGCTCAGGGCTGTTCTCTCTTCCCCATAACCAGCTCCAGTGCCTTTCTGTGACTAGGCATTGCCCTTCCTTCCCAGGCAACTGATTTTTGTCATTGAGGCATAACGGTTGTCATATTGGGTTGGGGCATTGTGGGATTGAGGTTGCACTTTTGTCTTTTCATCCCAAAAGTGAAGAAGGCGGCAACCCGTGTTGTTTCTCTGCCTCTCCATAGGAGCCGAGTTTCCTGCCCTCTGAAGCTGGCCACAATTGAGGAAGCTGAAGGATATTTAAGAGGAGAGTTTCCATCTGAGCTGTCATCCTATCACCACACTTCGCTTCTAGGAGTATTTAGCACAGCCACGAGTGAAGGTTAGTGTGGTATTTGTGGGTTAAGCACTTGGCTTCATTCCTGATGGGAGAGGGATGATTCCAGGTGCTTGGAAGTTCCTCCGTGTTTCATTTTCTCTAAGTGTGTTTACTCACATCACAGCCTGCCTGGCACCACCCTTTTTATTTTTGCATGAAAAAGGTAGCAGGAGATTCTAGCTGTGGGACCTAAGGGCCATGTCATGGCTCAGAGGACATTCAGCTGCCAGGCATGTTTACTACGTCCAGCATGGTAGCATCTGACAACCCCGACAGAAACTGAGACATGGTGCTTGGTGCAGTACAAAACAACAGTGCCCTGGGTGACCTGTCTCTGCAAAGAAATTTTTGCAGATGTCCAATCTGAACTTACCAAGCCACGATTTGTGCCTGTTGTCCCTGTTGTATCTCCTGCCCCTTACCGTGAGGAGTTTGGCTCGATCCTCTTTACAAGTCCCCTTCAAAGTAGTTGTAGGCTGCCATTAAATCCCCTCTTAGCCTCTGACTGAACAAGCCCAGATCCATCAGCCTCTTCTTGTAGTCCATGTACAACATGTCACAGCATATTCTTTCTTAAAGAAAGCCCTTTCCACTACTGGACTGATAGTTATCTTGCTGACTCCTCCTCCAGCAAATGTGGTAGTCTCAGTCCTGGCAACCAACACACAATCCAAATACTTTTTTAAAAAAAAAAAAGCAAAGCAGCAATAAGATAAAATACAAATTTCTTACATCAAAAGGAATGAAATGTGAATAACTCAATGAAATCCACTTGTGGACTTCTAAATAGGTGGGCATGGCCCCCAGAGTAGTGGACATCAGCTAGAAATGCTAAGCAAAGTTGCTGGAAGGAGTGTTCTGAACTTGTTTGAATTTGTCTCACTTTGTAGTCTCAGTCCGTATAGTCCTGACCGGTGGCTGAAATTTGGAGCAGTCATGCTCTCCCTCCCCTGCCCACTGCATAGGGTGCTGTTAGTCACTCCGATGCTGCTCCACTATCATTCCAGTTGCATGCCATAGCTGTGGTCCAGGATCCACTGGGTTTCCACAGCCTTTCTGAAAGATGGGAAAATTGACCCGAGAGGTACAGTGATTTTTCATGTGACAATCATACATGTTAACAAGGGAGAGAGAATGAAGTCAGTCTAGAAAGGGAACTTCAGGCAAATCCACAGTGGAGAGCTAGGACCCCTGGGAATTACTGCATTTAAAAAAAGGAGAGTTTTCTGATCTGTCTTAAGATCAAAATTTCAGACTATTTTTCATTTTTAAGCTCCCTTGTGCCTGTAAACTTTGGTTAAATGCAAACCAAGCTACTTTCTCACATGAGGAGGTCCAGAGGGAATCCACTGAGCACAGAGGTAAGAACAAAATTAAATGTCTGGAACCAACTAGAAAACACTTGGGTTGTGTTCACCAAGCCAGCTGACAGCTAATATGCCTGCCTTCTTCTGGAGGGTCTAAGTCTGTTAAATATAGCAGAAAATCTTACTGATCTCAAAAAACCTTTAGCCCATTTCTCCCTGCTTTTCATCAGCGGAGCTGCAAAATCTCCCCTCTATTCCGGATAATTCCACTCTCTGCAGTAGTGGAGCCTGGATTAGCCCCATGATAGGACCTTGGGCAACACGGGGACGGTGAGAGGGGTTCGTGGAAGGAACCTGCCTGGATCTGGCTGGATGTGTGAGCTCAAGACTCTTTCCTATATAGGAGAAGTTAATTTCCTTCCGTGCTAACAACAGTCTTGGAGGTTTCCAGACGGCTCGGTGTGGAGCCCACAAGTTTGCCTCTTTCCTCAGGGCGCACTCGGTCTGCAATCTGGAATGGCATCCACAGTCTGGGGTAATGCAGTTGCAGATGCCAAGGGAGATGAAATACGTGATGCTTTCACCACCTGTAACCTGCGGGGTGTTTGAGTGTCATGCAGAATGACCCGAGGGAGCAGAAAACTGGAGCCAGCTGTTCTGACATCAAACCCAGGCCAGAGTCAGGGAAACCACATTGCTGCTCATATCAGCCCGCAGACTTATCTGGAATTTCCAATGATTTTCTCACAGCAAGAATTCCTGCTCTAACCTGAATGAGCAACATGCCATGTCATTGCCATTTCTAGTTAACTGAAACAAAGCAACGAGATGTCCGGTTAAATAAAGCCCTGGACTTCTTCCAACGCTTGGTGTCAGGACTATGTTAAGAAGCCATTCAGTGGGTCTGAGCTACAAGAGGCTTGTCGGAAAAATCATAATTAAAATTTATTACAAAGAGGTGAATCGTGTTACTAGGGCAGTGAATGAGTATTTTCCTGGAAAGTTGGAGAACTTATAGGAGACAAATTTGTTTGCTCTGCAGAAACGGGAGGCATACTTGGAAGTAAGACTGTCCTAAACTGTGCAGCAAATGTTTAAAAATACACCTGTGTTCTGCAAAGCTCTGGTACCATCATAGGGCTTGCCAGTATTGCTGTAAACCAAGTGAAGAAGGCATGCAAAGATGCTACGGGTGCTGCTGGAGAGCATGGTTTCATGAGATACCTTCTGCTAGAGGGAAAAGGGGTGATGCTCAGATCCTGCCTCCGAAAACTCTGCAGGAGCTGTAGACCCTTCCTCATCTGGCAGTTTTATTCCTTCTTGTTCCCAAATCCTGCAGTGAAGCTGGGCTTGTGCAATTCGTGGTGGCTGTCATGGAAGGCAGCTGGGATTCCAGCTGGAGGCATCTGCTGCAGAGCATGATCAGGCCCTGCGGGGAATTAAAACAGTGCTCTCAGGGGGGACTAATTTTCTAGGAAATGTTTAAACGGCTTCTTTAGAAGGGCTTCGTGTCTGTAGTGGAGGGTTTCTTGCACAGCGCTAAGAGATGGTTGCTGTGAGCTGTTGAGAAATGAAGGCTGGTGGGTGGCTCTGGGTCTGGCACAGTCCCCAAAATATGGAAAAATTTGCAAGTGTGATAGAGAGGGAAGATCTCATCAGGAATGACCCTGATGCAAGGAGTAAGCCTGCACTCTGCTGAAGGTTGTCCTGATGTAGGAGAGAATTCCTGCAGCCAGGGATGCTGCAGGGCAGCACTTCAACATGAGCTTACGTCTCAAGCAGGTGTTTAAGGCTAGATGCCTGTAGAAATGCTCTGCTGAGGAAGTTTGGTTGCGAGCCCGGTCTTTCCATGTCAGGCTGTGTCCTTTAGTGCCTTATGGCACAGGGCACGCTCACAGTCTGCCCCGTGGCCTTTTCTCCAGTAGCTGGTGCACAGACAAGTTCACAAAGGGTTTGTTGGTGAAGTTCTCAGTGATCCTTATCAGCTGGTCCTATGGGTTGCTTTTCTCTCAACACTAATAAAATCAAGTGACCAAATAGCTGGGAACTAACGTCAAACCCATCCAACGGTGGTTTCTCTATGACAAGATGAACCAGCCAAGCTGTGTCGCCAGCTTTGTTGTATGTGTGTTGTTTCCTACAATGTCTGAACCCTCAATCAGCCACTCCTTTAAGGATCTAAGCTTCCATTTGGAAAGGAAAATAGTATAAAGGAAAGTTTGTGGTCCCTGTGGTTCCAGGGGAACACAATGGAAAATACGGCTTTGAATGTAGCTGGAAAGCAGGAGGCAAAGAACCAAAAAGTGGCCAGTTTTGAGCCAGCCTCAGTCTATTGAGGTCTGAGTCACCGGTCCCAAGAGCTTGGGCTGGCCAGTTGTGATATGACGGTGAATGTTATGAGGAACACTAAATAGTAACTGAATGAGATCTTATTTAAGTTATAAAGCAACATATATTATGGCTGTATCTGAGATGTAATCAATTATTGGGAAAACCTGACTTCTCCAGAGTGTGATTTCTTAGTGTCCTTAAGTCAGAAGAGCCTTTTTTGTTGCTTTCGATTGCTCAATACAAAGGGGGAGGGGGGGTGGTGTTGAAATCTGCCCCGTTTTCACCCTACCTTTGGCAGCAGTGGTTTTGATCTTTGATCTATAACTGTATTTTACGAGCTCACACACAATGGCTTGCATGTTCTCACAAAGCTTGTCCCTCCCATGGATCCAGCTGCCTAAACCAGGATATTTTCTGATGGCATAAACCAGCTCTGGAACCAGCTTCATTTCGGGGCTCTGCTATCAGTCTCTCAACACAGATAGATGCAGCTGTGGTGGATCAAGAAAGCCCCAACCCATCCTTTCCTCCCCATCCTCTACCTGACCTCGCCGTCTCGGTAGGGCAACTGGTGGACCATCGCAGCTGCTGCACATGGGTTTATGCTAAAGTGTGTCGGCAGAGGTGCTGCCTTCTCTTTGCAGCTGCACAAAGCGGTGGAGCATACTGTGTCTGCAAGGCATTTTAGCTTTTTGACCTTCCCTATCTAAGCTGGATGCCCGTAACAGACCCTGCCTCCTCTGAGGAACTGGATAAAACCAAAAGAGACTTGGGGGAGAGGTTGGTTTATCTGCTGGGCACTTAGCACTACTCCAGTTAAGTCACCATCAGTCATTTCCAAAGGGTCACTGGGACTTATAAGATTTCTAATTAGACTTATAATTGGTCTTTTTGTATCTTTGTCTTTCTTACAGCCAGGGAAGCTTTCGAAGAGGCAGGAAACATCTTAAGTGGCCATGTAACAACGGGGATGTATTTTGAAGATGATGCCTTGGCTTTGTAAGTTGGTTCTCTTTTTATTTGGTGAGAATTTAAACTGATCTGCATTTAGTGAAAGCCAATGCCTAGAGCAAGTGTCACTGGCCATGCTGAGTGTTTATCAGCAGCTCTAAGCAGCTACGAGTGATTTAGTCCTGTAGGGAGCTTGGTCAGGACTTGGCCAAAGGGAGATGTAGCCCTGGCTCTGCCACTGATTTGCAGCTTGTTCATGGGCAACTCATTTAGCCCTGTTGAAATGAACAGTCATCTCCCTTCCTGCTGTTTACGTTCACTCTGGGTATTTTCAGTCCTCCAGCCCTGCCAGCCCCCGTGCATCTGTTGGGTTCCTCATACAAACAGGACCAAACTTTTATGGAGGAAAAAACAGGCTGGAAAAATGATACCCTCTAGCTAGGATCAGTGTGTGAGGAAGAAAAAACAATTCTGCCCTTCTCTTTCCATCAGGAAGAAGTGATGAATTGCTACTGGTCGTCTTCTTTCTGCAGTCCCTTCAGCTTCTCATCTCCTCTTCCCTGGCCTGATGCTGGGAAAGTGCCAGTGGGGATGGGGAGGGGGAATGTAAGGGGATTGATGTAAAGCCAGGGCTCTAAATGTGAGTCTTGCTCTGATGGTTGCCCCCAGTTGCCAAGAGCAGTCAAAAGAGAGGCTGCTTGTGACTACTTGCAGGCTTTCTTGGCTAGCGGTGGAGTGGGCATTGTTTCTGGGTGCTGGAAGATGGTTTGAAAGAACTGAAATAAATGCTGTCTTTCCATGGAGCTGCCTTGTTGTGGAGCAGGCGGCCTTTCTGCAGCACTGGGAAAGGTGTGAAACCCCTTTGGTCTCATCCAGCTTCCCGGTGGGCGCTCGCATCTGGCTGTGAGACGTTTGCAACTGTCAAGGATGGGGAAGAACCTACCTCTATCTTTTCAACAGTTAATCTTAATCTTTTTTTGCTTGAATGATGAGCTCACCCATTTCCCTCCCCTCGGCAAGAGCAAGACGTTAGCGCCGTTTCCAGACAGAGCTCTGGGGAGGTGCACCCTCTTTCTGGAGGAAGAGTGCTGGAAAAATATAGCAGCCTTCCTCCTGTTTGTATGGTAAAGGCGAAGTCAAGGCTTTCTCGGTCAGTTCCTGACTGACTAAGAGCATCAATTGCAGCCCTAACTTTAAGCCAAATTGGAGCTAATGGGATCTGAGCATGTATCAGTCCATGCACTTAACTGTGTCATTAAGACTCACTCCAGCAAGAGGCAAAGTGCTTTGGATTAGACTGTGAGAGATGCTTCAGTGCCTATAAATGCAGCTAGATCCAGGGGGAATCTTCAGCTTGTCCTGGCATCTCATTTCCATCAGGAATTAGCTATCAAGGCAGAGATAAAAATCCCAGAAGGTCCTTGGCCTGTTTTCCAGGTGTGGGTTTAACAGCCAGTAATGCAACAGTGAATTATTTTCATTAGTTTCTTACAGATGCAATGCATCTCTAGTGCGTCTGACGAGACACGGGCATTTTTGTGGTATGCATGGAGAATAAAAATGCAAATATCTTGCTAGTACATCTCTATTAACCAAACTGTGCTGATAGAAGTTAAAAAAAGCAAAGGAGGGCAGGGTGATCTCACAAAACAAGATACCAGTAGAAAAAGCCTGTGTTTTCTCAGCAATGACATGGAAGAATACACCTCCATCCTTCTGCTCCAGCCGCAGTCTGCAGCGTGCTCCTGTTTAGTTGGAATAGTTAATACAGTTTATATAGATATTCATTCTGCCAAGTTTGGAATTTGGCTGTGATTTGTGGGTGAAGCTACTGTAGCTGGTCATCTTTGCAACTGTAAGTAGAAAGTAAACACTTACAGGAATTTCTTATGCAAGAGCCAGGCTCACTTCCCTTCTTAAGAAAAGAAAAGCTATTCTTCTGCTAAACACTCAAGGAGGAAATGTTTGTGACTCCCAGGTCACGGAAAGCCGAGTCCCCTCTTCCCAGAGAAAAAGGTATATAAAATACACAAAGAATGTTGTTAGCAAAACTGTTTGCTCAGCAAGCACATGTTTGGTTGGTAACTAATGAAAAAAAAAAGCGTTAAGGAAGAAATGCTTTGAATGAAGTAATTATTTATTTCTCAAATGCTTAGATGTCATAGATTCCTGCCAAGTACTTGTTTGCAGATGTTTTTGATTTAAATGCAAGTCTCATATTACCCATCGAATGCCCCTGCTGTATCAATAGAAAGCTGTGGTAAGCAACAATACAACTTGGCACCAATAAGATGAGAAGTGATTTCAGGGTAGACTCTAGCTATTAGGTGGGGAATTGGTTGGTTTTCTGGCACTTTGTAATAAACTCCCTTATCAAAGACTGCTGAACAAGTTGATGTATTTAGACATAGGGAGCAGGAGTCCTTACCTCCTCTGAGAAGTCATCAAGGCAGAGTCTCTTTAAGACCTGTGGAAGTCTGAGAAGTTCAAAATCCCTCAATTTAAAAATTTTCTAGGGTTTTACCATTCTTAATTGATTTCAAATACAGGTTAATTTGAAAAACAACAGAGAGGAAAGTTAAGGATCAGAGGATTTCCAGCTATGACCAGAAGTGCGAAACTCAACTTCCTTGACTGGTGGAGCTCAGGAGTCTGGGCAGAAAGGGGAAAGCTTAGCTCAGGGCTGGATTTATGATGAGAAATTTAAAAAAGCAGAGGATACTGCAAAAAGAAACTGAAATGCCTCGGTTAAATCCAAGAACAGTTTGACTCACAACATTTGAAGGCCTCAGGGAAGTCCAAGGTCATTCATTACTGCTGCTCTTTCTCAAGACATCAGTGCAGATCTTGGGTGCCCCTTAGAAATTTGCAGTGGGTGTATTATTTCCAGATGGGTAAGTGCTGTGGTGGAGGAAGTGAGGCGCCTACGTGTGAGCTGAACATCATGGAAATGTGTTACCTGCAGTTCCCTCCACCTGCTTTGTCACTGATGACCTAAAACACCAAACACTGAGATTTTTAAAGCAAATTTGAACAAACCTCCATCCCATTCAGAACTGCTAATATAAGTGTCCAAATTGAACTTGCCTGAGCAAACCACGGAGGGAAGTGCAATTGGTTGTAACATGACTTTTCTCTGAGCTGCCTTTGCAGTAGGCTGAGTCTGTGTTGCGTCTTCCTCATATGGAGAAAAAAAAAAGATGGACCAGATTACTTTTGAAAAGGAAATCAAAGGCTTTCCACGCCCCCACGTCCACAACCCAAAATGTCCTTACACCTTGCTCACTTCCCCAGCAATTCTGGTGTCACAGCCTTTGAATAATTACCAGCAGCCTTTGAAAAATAAACTACAGATACCCCCCAAAAAACTGTTGAGGCAGCTGACTTCCTCCGTCACGCCCTTCCTCTGGGCACTGACATCTGGAGCCTTCAGGACTGAAGTTCCTCAAACTTCCACAATATTGCTCTCCCATCTTTATGTACCCCCTGCCCTTTCATTGCTCAGACTTCTCCTATTTTTGCTCTTTCCATCTTCTCAGCTTTTCTTTAAATACCCTTGAACCAGAAGAACCCCTCTTAACCAGAAGAACATTGGGGAACAAAGGATGAGCTGGTTTCTCCACCAAGAGTATATCTGTGCAGGCTGTGTGTGTTGCTCTAATGCAGAGCTACAGACTTCAGCAAAATTGCCCATGTTCACCAAGCCAAAAATTAGATCTGGAGCTTATTTAGTGTAGGTTGCTGTCCCTCAGATGGAGTCTAAGACCTTCTGTTTGCCTTGGCTTGGGAGGCAAAGTAAAGCACTGGGTGTGTATTTGCAGCACCTAACCTTAGGTGTCAAAATGAAAGAGAAGTGCCAGCAAATAGTTTAGATGGTGGTGTTTTGGATTTGCCCTATTTAGCTGCCGATGTCTTTTTTTGCAGAAGAAAGTGCCGTTTGTGTATGTGTGTGTATATTTAGCGTCTGGTGCGAGCTGGGTAAGTGCTTGTTTCAGAAGGGGACGAGGGAACACATCAGCCCCATCTCTCCCCATCAAACCAGGACTGTGCAGGGGCTGGAGACTGGGCAATGGGCAACGTGACCCTTTTCCTCCTGCAGGTGCCTGTGCCTGTACATCCCTGTCCCCAGTTTTCACTGGGAGGATGCCAGCTCTGCGTACAGCAGATCTGGTGTGTGTCAAATCCCCTGGCCGGTTCTTGTTACCATCCCTCTTTTTCAGATCCTGTAAATATGCAGTGTCTCCCCCAGCCCTCCTCCTTGCCAGGAGCGGAGGTCGGAGCGTGGAAGGCATCGCTTTGTCCAAACAGAGCGTGCAGGACATGGTGCAGATGATCAGATATGAATTGCTGGACATTTTTGTAAGTAAAAAAAAAATAAAGTGTCCTTTTTCCATTGCGGTCATTTGCAGAACTGATTATAGCGTGGAGCTGTGCAAAATAAATATGTTTGCTCATTATTTCTATCATGCTGAGTTACGTTTGTTTTTAGATTTTATGGCTTGGATCAGACAGTCTGGACAGAAATCTGCTGTTTGCGGTGTGGTCTCGTGGGAGGAGACCCTGGGAGTCGATGGCCTGGCTTGTGCTCGTAGTCACAGACCCGCTGCTGTGGTGGCTTGGCCTCTCACAGGGTCTGGTCCCTGCCTCTTGCACATGCCTTTCAGAGACTGGTTATAGCCATAACACGTGGAGCTGGGCTGAGCTGGCCTTGCTTCTGCCTTCTCTGCTCACACCCCTTCATCTCAGAGCGCACAGTTGCTCATACAGACTTGGCTTGCCATGGGCAGGGTTGGGCGTAGACATCTCCAACGTGCACCAAGATCCCAGCACCCACACTTGTTTTCGAGCTGCTTGCATTTGACATGGACACTACAGCCTTGCTTTAGTCCCTACACCCCTCGCGTAAGGACAGAAAGTCTAATTTTGTCTTGTTCTCCCCTCCCTATAAACCCCAACTTCTTGTTTTGATGTCTCGCAGCCAGAAATCACCGTGCAAAATCTGCCCCGCTACTTGCAACTCAGAAAGCCCTTCCTCATCTTATTCAGCGATGGTGACATCGGTCAAATAGAAAGCAAGGAAATGCTGAAGCTGGCAAAAGGAAGACCCCAGCAAGCATTTGTGGCTTGCTGGTTGAACTTGTGAGTGTGTAAAAACCTCTTTTCTTCTTTCCGTTAGCTCGCTCTTAGCATTTCAGTGCAAGGAAAATACTGAGTCTGCAATTACTGAAAACACTATCTAGCTGGTAATGTGATTATTCGGTCTGAAATCATCATGAGTTGGGAGGTCAAATCATTTAGCAATGATTCAGTATGTGTTCTGGGCAGCTGCAAAATTGCATAACAAAGTAAAATTAGTAAATGTTTAATTGATTGCAGAAATAGTTTTCAGTAGAGTAAAATGTTCTCAAAGATATTGCATAGTAACTTGACCCTGGCTCTGGTGTTATTTGTATTTTCGTCACTTGTCGGGGAAAAAAGTAAATTTGCCCTCCTGGAGTATCTTGGGGTGTTTATTCCATCAGCAATTAGAGGGAAGATCAGCATGGCAATTACCGATTGTTGACTGGGGGAAAAAAAGTTTTCAGAAGAAGGGACAGCCAGAAGAAGCCCCATAAGGCAAACTTAAAAAATATTCAAGAAGCAAAATGAATCCAGGAGCTAAGAAATAGAAGGTTGTAGGAGAGGGGATTTTTTCCTAATCCTCCCCTCCCTGGTTGCGTTTTCAATTTTTAGCCTCTCCTTGTTTTGCCCAAGCCCAGAGACACCTCAGTGCCTTAATCATAACGTGCTTTGAAGTCTGGGAAGCGCCTCGCA
Organism: Aquila chrysaetos chrysaetos; assembly: GCF_900496995.4. Classification (NCBI taxonomy): domain Eukaryota; kingdom Metazoa; phylum Chordata; class Aves; order Accipitriformes; family Accipitridae; genus Aquila; species Aquila chrysaetos. The sequence continues at coordinate 3,887,069 of NC_044005.1, read as the reverse complement.
GCGTGGGCTGAAGTTTAGCTAACGGGGAATGCACATGTTTTCAAAGAGAAGACGATTTGTTTGCCAGTAATGCACAAGAAACGAGAACCCCTGGAACTTCCCCACCTACACATCTGCCTTTGCTCTCCCTTCCTGAGAAAGAGCGAGCTGTCCTTTGTCAGAGCAAAAGGGCATGGCCACAAAAGAGGGCAGAATACAACCATTGACTCAGAAACAGTAGCATAGTCCTAGAAAGAGGTCCTCATTTCCATGGGAGAGCCAGCTCAGACCTCAAGCATCACTCTTAGCCTGAAAATAGTGCCGGAAGCACTCAGCATCTTTGCGGGCTTCCTGTCCCTCCATCTCGATATCCTCTTTTGGCTCTCTCTGTGTCGCTTGGGGAAGTTGCCATCCCAGCTCCTTGGGCTTTGGGGAAGCCCCCAGCACCTGCCCAGTGGCTGGACCACCTGAGCATAGCCCTCTGCATCAGCCCCTGCCTTTCCACCCCCTGCGGACTTGCCGCAGCCACGGGGCAGTGGCAGCCACTGGGCTGGAGGGAGCTGGTAGCTCTCCCTGCAAGCAGCAGGGCTGCAGGACCTGTCCCGCTCCTGTCTTAAAAACTTAGAGTGGAGAACATTTCACACCCTCCTACAGCGTTTGCCCCAGCTCCTCCTGCTCGAGGATTTCTTTACGCATCTAATCTGCTGTCCGCTCCCTCTCCATTGGACTCTAATGGCTTGCTTAAGGCATTGAGCTTATAACTAACGCGCTGAGCTTCTACAGCTGTTCCATAGGCAAAAGTGTGTGCTTTGCTGGATGTGGCCCGAGGGCTTTGGCGCTTGCTTGGCTCTCAGTCCTGTTGTGCTGCCAGACCGCTGGTGAGCGAGTTGAATCTCCTCTTCCCAACAGGAGGAAGACTCCAGTGGGACGCGGGGTCCTGAAGGCATACTTTGCCACCATGCCTTCGCTGCCTGTTCTCATCTGGGTGGAGCTTCATGCCGGGGGTCAGGTATTCAAGTTCCCATCAGAGCAGTCCATCACTGAAATGAACATCTTGTCTTGGCTGGAGAAGCTAAAAGCAGGACTGGAGATTCCCAGCAGTAAGTGGACACACGTTTGTAACGTTCCTAAGCGTGCACTGTTAGCTCCGGTCTGTTTATGAGAAGATGCTACGTGCAATAAATTGTCTGCCCTGGAATTTAATGATGGAAAAACTGGCTATGCTAACTTGAACTGGAGAAGTACAAATAGTCCGGCCAGAAGAGAATACCCGCATTCACGAGTGTGCTTCGGGACTGTTTAATGTTCAGAGCCAAGCAAGAATAGTTCTGAATCGACATCCCTTCCCCATCATAATCCCCAAACCTGGCTGTGCTCTCCAGTTGCTGCGAACAAACCTTCTGAAGCACAGCTTGCTAATAGAAAATCTCCTGACTCCCAGCTGTCAGCATAAGAAATAGCTGCTCTTTAGGCACCTTCCAGCATTTTTTTGGACGAGAGAGGATAAGGAAGCTGGTGCTTTGCTGTGGTCTTTGAGACATAAAGGGTTGGCTTGTATCGTGAAGCTTTTCACTGCATCCCTCCTGCCTTGATCAGCCTGCTGAAGCTTTGGAGGAAGGCAGCACAGATGTGCCTTCCTCATGTCTTATGTGTAGCCATGGGATGCTACAGGGATCCTGGGAACTGCTGGCTGCCAGCCTGCTTCAGGCTCCGGAAAGGCAGTGGGGTTGACTCCACTTGATGCTTGTGAATTTTAAAACAAGCCTTTCAAAGCAAGTGTTTCCAAAAGCGTGACAGGGTAGGATGTGTGGGCTCTCGTCGGAGCTGAAGACACCATTTCTGACCCAGTAATCGCTGGGAGAACCCTGTAAGCCAGCCGTCCTCCCACACCTCTTTCCATTTCCACTGCTAAAGGCACCTGGCTGTCATGTAGGTCTCTAAGAAGGGACCTTAGTTTTCAGGGGTGTCAGAGGGGTGAACTGATGGCTGAGCAGCTCACCACACAGCCAAGGGCTGTGCCAGCCATCACAGCCTCCTTCCTCAGGCTTTTAAGTGCTACAAACCGTGTGATCAGTCTTGAAAGCATAAAAAGGTCACCTAATGGGACCGCTTCCTCCTGGTATGGACAGGAGTCTCCCCTCACTCCTAATGGCATCTCAGTAATGCACAGTCATTAACACAGTTATCTGAGACCCGAGTGAAACATCCACCCACTGGTGGACAGAACCCGAGTGTGACCTTTGCAGTGGGGGTGTCTGAGGACAGGGGACCCCCATAGCCTTTGGGGAGCAGAGCCTTGGCCAGCTCCAGTAAATACTAATGCACCCCTGGCTGGTTTCATTTGGGTGGTGGTATTAGTTTTGGAGGAAGGGGGGTGATCTTTAAGAAAAGATCTTTAATTTTTCATTTACTGGAAAGGGCAAAAAAAGCCATAATTCCTTCGAAAGGGAAATGTCCATGGAGTGGGGCTGCATAACTCTTAACTTTTTAACATGAGACTGTATTTGCCCTCAGGTACCTTGTCTGAGGAGGACTGGAAACCCCCTCTCCCTGCTTACGACTTCCTTCAGATGATGGAGACTGCCGTGCCTGAGCTCCCCCTCCACACCTCCCACCGCCGTGGGGACACACCAGCGCGGCGCCCGCCCGAAAATCCGGGAGGGGACATCACGGTCCAGGAGGAGCCATCCCAGGACACCAAGGCAGAGAAAGTCGGGTCCCCCGGGAGGGACCTTCGGGGGACAGTCCCGAGGCTGGCGGCAAGGGAGAAGCAGGGCAAGAGACACAGCGAGCTCTGAGAGCTGGGCATGCCCCTGCTGGGGGCAGTGAAAGATGCGGGATGGTGCCCAGAAAACCTTCTCACTTTCCCAGCCCTCCGTGAGCCTTTACACCAAGGAGTGAAGTGCTTTTAGCATTAAATTAATGGTGAAGGGATAAAACAGCCCCTAAGTCTCAGTGTGAGTTCCCTGCTGCAGTGTGCTGGTCATCCTGCAGTGGCTGTGATTTCTGATGCCAGAAACGTGTCCATACACCCCACACCTTGGCCCCCCCGGCTGCTCCTAGGATTGCATTGCACAGCAAGCGGCGAGAGCAGATCTGCAGGGAGGTTGCTGCAAGGGAGCTCAGCCCACCCCATAGCTGGGGGAGAGATCGGGGAAGGTCACCACATGCTGGAAGCTCGCCTGTGCAACGAGCTATACTGGAAAAGTCAGTGCAGCCCTGGTCTATAGTTTCTGTATGTCTCACACAGGCGCTTTGGTTACCCCTGAGCAAGAAGGCATGAGTGATTCCAGGATAAAGCATTTTCTGTCCCCACAGTTGCGGTAGCTGCTCTACTGATGCATGTTGGCAAGCCCTGCTCTCAAAAAGTGATTATATCTGCACTGTACCCATGTGGAGCTGAGAGGGCAAGCGTGCCACCCACTCCAGGGCTGCTTAAACTGCCACCCACTTGTGTTTACACCTGACTCGTGAACTGAATTCATGAGCGTGTTCATCCTCAGGACTAAGAGGAATATCTGGTTAAAGCAGTTTTATTACAAAGGCCAGAGCTCAGGTCATTACAACAGCCGTGAATAGCTGGGACAAAAATCTGCCAGAAAATCCCAAGGGCAGGCAGGTCGGAAGGTGGCTTTGCTCAATGCTGGCATTTTCTTGGGTACAAGCCTGGGGGGTTATTTTCAGCCTCTATTTTTCTTTGCTGTCGGTGACAGCAGCAAGGTTGGTGCCTCCTGAGCTGGGGACGGTGCAGGGAGTGAGGTCTGCAGAAAGCCCAGCGCTTTGGAAACGAGGGGAGAGTGATGAAGGGCCAGGCTGTCAGTGCTGGAGACAGACCCTTCTGAGGTGGGATGGAGCTGCTTCACATCCATAGCTAGATGGGGAGATGCAGGACCCGGGGAAGTGGCTTTCCAGCCTCTGCCCATCTCCTGGGGACAGCAAAAAGTCTGTCATTCCTTGCTGGAGGACCTGAGCCTGCAGACCAGCGTGGGATGTGGGCTGGGGAGGGCCGTGTGTTTGGAGGGAAGCTTTGTCTAATCCCACCCATGCCATGATCATCTTCCCACCCCCTTCAATAAGCATCTGCTCCCTTCCACAGCACCGCTGAGAGGTGCTAGAAGGGTTGGTTCCTCCTCCTCCTTATGGCTCTGAAGTTACTGGGGAGGGGAAAAATTGACGGTAAGGAACTGCCGAGAGCGTTGTAAAGTCTGTATTGCTTGTCCTGCAAGCAGCCCACATGGTTGGGAGTATTTTGAAATGTCCAGAAATAGACCATTAGTCCTGGGCTCTCCTTGAAGCCCTTAATTGAAACAGACCATTTTTGGACTTAATGACAGGCTTAGAGCCAAAATGTATGTATTTAAAGTAATAAAATGTAGCATGCAGATCAGAGGCTGCCATGCAGCTGAGCATTCCCAAGGGAAGGAGTAGGTCAGGGCGCGAACAGATCCTTCATGAGTTCCCATCATTCCTCTTCTGTATAAGGTCGTTACACTGCTGGGCTCTACGAGCTGTACGTTGGTCGTTTCCCACCCTGTCCTTAATGACACCACTGCTGCCGTTACAGCATCGCTCTCCCACGTGGTGCAGGTGAAGTGCGATATTTGGGCTTGTCATTGATGTCTTAAATAAATTCTATCTCAAGTACAGTCAATCTGCATCTGTCTTGGGCGCAGTGTGGTGAGCGGAGGGGCTGGTGTCCTGGGCCAGAGTGGCTGGGATGGATGCATCCCTACGGAATGCTCCCCCAGCCCACTGAGCCCTGCGGCAGAAGGATTCCTTCCTTCGGCAGGGTTTGTGCAAGATAGAGGAGCGTTCCCACATCCCCGCTCTTCTTGACCGCGGGTCCTTTTTCGATCACAGCCCTTCACCGTGCAGCATCGGGGCAGGAGCTTGTCACTAGGGGTCAGTGCCACATCTTGGTTATGGCTTCAAAAATTGCTGCCTCTCCAAGTGCTGCTTAATTGATGCTGGAGCATTGCCACCAAAGCGATGGCGGGTCAGGAACGGCTGTCCGGTGGGGTCCTGGGGGGGATGCTGGTGGCTGAGGGGCTGTTTGCTCCCAGGGGTAGGGGCTGTAGCAAACCTGGAGGGTTGGGGAGTCCCGGCTCTACAGGCTTCAGCCCCCACATCAACAGCGGGATCCACCAGCCTGAGCCTCCCAGATGGGTTTGGGGGTGCCAGGAGCCCCGAGCCGAGCCCAGCCAGCGGGTCCCTGCAGCTGCCAGCGCAGGCTGCTGCGGTGACACGGGGAAGGGACGTGCTTGTCCGTGTCCCACCGCTGCTAGCGTCAAACTGGGTCGGCAGCTGTGTTTGCTGGAGCTGCTGACTGTGAGCGTGGGTGCGGGTCAGGGTCCTGGACCACATCAGGGTGCGTGGGCCTGGCTTTGAGTTTGTTTTTGGTTTTTTTTTTAAAATACAAAAATGTCTTTTTTATTGCATAGCACAAGCAGGCACTTAAGGAAATCTATTGAGGCATCTATGTGCCAGGATATGTACAGACAGGGAGAAAACGTGAGGGATATTGGGGACAGCTTGATTGTGGTCTGCATCCCACAGATGCAGACTCTTGCACTAGGTTGTTTTTAATAGCTACGGCTCTGGGGACAGACCGGTGCAGAAAGAAATATTCAGTGGGTGTTTATGGCCTTGAGTGAGAAGCGAGTCGGAGGAAGGAGAGCTCTGGACCTGAGGGGGCAGCTGCGAGGAACGGAGTGCATCCCACCGGGCTTGAGGAGCGGGATGCCATCCTGCACACACCGCTCGGCTAAGATGCAGAAGGCAGCCAGCCATCACCAGGGGGACGGTGTACGTGTCTACTGCTTCTCTGTGTGTCAGCACATACTGATGCTAAAGTGAGGCAAGATCACAGTGAACACTGATGCTATCAGCTCCTTTTTCGACCGTTTACACTGAAAGAGGTGTCTGTTTGAGTAAACCATAGATCTATCTCTGTCTCCCTAGGTGATGCTAGTGAGGTGCATGCTGAGCTGAAGAACTGATTAATTTCCTGGCAGATGTGGTATTGACCATTTATGGCTTCAGACCAAACTCTTCTTGTGATGGTACTTTACTTCAGCGCTACGCTAAAGGTGCACAGTTGCATGGACTTCATGCACTTTGGGAACCTTTCAGGGTGTGTTTAAATGTCAGTGGTTGATCAGAAGACAAAATGATGATACACAAAAAAAGGATTATGTGCTTGTCCTGGAGAGCAAAACAATTTAAATTATTGTCTGAAACAAAAGGAAATTCTCCATGCGCTGTGGTCTGTCTGGTCTTTTGCCATCCTTAATGAGTTCTGCAGAGCCATCATCATCGGTTAGGAGGGAGGAAGGCTTGCAGCAGCAGCGCGAGGGAACATTAAGGGTGCACGTTGTGTTTTCCATGTTTAAAGAGCTTTTAGAGGAAGGGTTACAGAAGTGTCTGCTGCGTGGCTGGGCCAAGGGGTGGTGGATTGAAGAGCATGAAAGCCCCAGGGACAGGGCTGCAGGACGGAGGTTCCCATGCCGTCTGCCGCCCTCGGGCGTTCGGTGCCAGCTGACTCAGGAGCCAGCACGCTCCCACCTGCTCCCACTGACGTCTCTGCTGGGTGCTCTCCAAACCATGGGGCATCGGGAAGCAATCACGGCGTTTCTCCCAGCTTTTCAGCCCTTTGAGCAAAACAAAGACGGCGAAAGGCAAGTCCTTGCGGTAGAAGGTAAATTTTCCGAATCGGCTGTTCTCAGCCCATCCTGGAGCGCTGATGACCCTGTTCCCAGGCTTGGACCACTGATGGTCACGGTCCTTCCCGGTAAGCCTCGCTCCATGGCCAGGCTCTTGTCTGGCTCTGCCATAGGGATACAGCTGCAAGACAGCGGAAGAGAAGGCTGGAGCAGGGAGGAGGCGGGAGAGGACATTGCCCCCAGGAGGGAGATGATGCAAAGCAGGAGCGGGGGCACGGGAAGGACACATCTGCCTGTGCGCAGGCAGCTGTCGTGCCAGCGATTCCTGGCAGCGCGGCCAGGATGCGAAGCAGGACATAGACCTGGTGAGCTGGCTCGTGTCTCTTGGGCTCATCGGTGCCTGGTGCGGGGACAGGGGGTCTGGCAGGGCTGGGGGACGGTGGGAACCAGTCACTCCATCCCATCCGGTGGTTCAGCCCGGCAGAGATGCTTTCCCTGCCGCCACCCGGCAGGGCAGGTTCCTCTCCAGCACGGCTTGGCCGTGGTCCCTGCCGTGGGGCACCCTCCCCTGCCGCGGGGCCCTGCCGGCAGTGTCAAAGCCGCAGCCGGGGCTGTTTGCCCGGAGTTGCTAGGTGAGGCTGATCTCCTGCCAAGGCTTTCTTGAATCACCTCGGGCAGGCAGACGGCCAGACTTCAGCCCACCCTGAGGGGCATCCAATTTTACAAGGGTGATGCAAACCATCCTGGTACCCTGGGGCTGTGATGCCCGTGCCCTTGGCACTGCCCGCGGGGATGGGAGAAGGGTCCCATGGGCTCAGCAGTGCCTGGGGTGGTCCACGACCAGTGGGTCCCCCTGCCCAGACCCAAACCGGTTCCCCGAGCCCACACGACGCCCTTGCTGCCTGCCGATTTGGGGCAGGAGCGGTGGCTGAAGCACGGTGGTGGGGAGCAACGTGGGGGGGAATCTGGAGACAGACAGACAGATGTTGGTCTGGGGGTGGGACGGGAAGCCGTCGGTGCCGTATTGGCACGGCTGGAGGTGGCGGAGGAGCTGCGCTGGGGAAGGGAGGGTGCAGGGGCGGGATGGAGCTGGGATGTGAGATAAGGGGTGGCAGCTGGGCAGGATGGGTTTCCTCATTGCGTAGGGTGGCTCTTTCCGCCTGGCGCTTTCATTGCTAAAAATACATCCGTGCTCCTGGTGCAGGCCCAGGGCAGGTACCCGCAGCGGCCAACCCTACGCCGCCCGCAGCAGCTTGCAGGGTGGCCGTGATGGGGTGTCCATCCCTTCTGCCCCATGCTCGGCGTGGGCAGGGGTTGGGTCTCAAGGGCACCCCTGGTTTTGTTCCATCCTCCTGGAGCCAGGGATCGGAACAGAGCCGGGATCAGCAGCCCAAACCAGCTCCTCATAGAATGCCTTCTCTCTGTATTTTTTTCCCTTCCCAACAGAGAGGTGCTCCACCTCCAGCATCTCCTTCTGGGACAACACCCACGGCTACGGCGTCCTGCTCTGTCCCCAAGCTGGGTGACGTGGGTGTCCGCAAAGGGACCTCGCTGCTCATGCCGCCGGCCGGTCAGGGTGACTCCCACACCCAACGGGTGAAGTCAAAAGACCAGGCTGGAAGAACAGCAACCACAACGGAGCATCCCACGGCAATCCCCTCACAGTGTCTTTCCCCCATCCCCGGAGAGTGGGAGCCCCTGGGATTCCGCAGGGTTGGGAAGGGAGCGGAGGTGGCACGTCCACCGGCGCCATGTCGCTGGCTCCATTGTTCATTGTTCTTGGCTCGGCGGAGCCAACGTGGGGACGGGAAGCGATAAGTGGAGAGAGGGCAGCTCTCCAGTTCCTGCTCTCCAGCAGGTTATTTCCCCACTCGCCCGACCTCTCCTTAGGTAAACTCAGCGCTTCGCCTCCCTTAGAGTTTGCTTTGCTCTCCTGCACTCATCCAGCACAGCATGGGGCCCAGGGAGAACAGCACGGCTCTATTAATAGCCCATGGGGTTGCCAAATCCCTTCTGTATGTTGAAAGAGTGCCTGCAATACCATGATTCAGCCCTCGGTGGTAACCCAGGGGCTGTGCTGGGAAGGCTTTCAGCTTCGCTCCAGGCCTGGAGGGCAATGCTCGGCTCTCGGCTGGGGTGGGGAGGTGGGGAAGGGCCTTTGCTCCATCAGCCGGGGTTTTCTTGGCTTGCTTGCAACACAAATAGTCCTATCGCTAAACTTGGTGTTGTTCCTCTTCATTGGCAGCTGCCCAAGCTCATGGGCTAGACTCACTCTGCACATGGACCCGTAAAGAGTGAAAACCAGGACCGTCGGTGAGGGCAAAGCCATGGACCTGTTGCTGTGGCTCCTTGTACCCGGGGCTGAAGCAGGCTCTCAGGGATGAAAGCCACGGTGTCCCTGGCCCAGCCTTGCTCCATGCGCAGTCCTACCTGGAGGAGAGCGGACAGCAGAGCCTCTCGGTGCAGCCCATGGAGCAATCCGCTCAGGCCCCTTTTGAGTTTTAAGTCTTGGACTCTTCTCTCCTGCAGCTGGGCTTGTGAGTGACCCCTGTTGGTGAGTGGGAGCTTTGGAGAGCTGGGTTGCCCTGGAGAGGTGCTCTGGGTGACTCTCTGTGGATCCTGGACCTGCTGTGGGGAGGTGGGTGGGAGAAGTGATCCATGGGGAGAGGTGGGATCCTGGACATGGAGGTACCACAAGGCTGCGTGAAGGATGCTACGGCTGGGAGAGTTCAGCTCTGCATGGCGGTGAGCAGAGGAGGGAGCCCCAGCTGCGAGCGGGGCTGGGCGCTACCACCAAGGCAAATATTTGGAAAGGCAGTTACTGCCCAGAAATAACTGCAAATGCTTTCAGGAGCAAACCTGGAACAGTGTCCATGGGCAGTGGCCAGAGACGCCCAGCCCAGGGCAGCTCCCGGTGCAGGGGGGAGAGGTAGGGCAGGGACATTGCCAGCTCCTGGCCATTTATTACCCTTCCTACGGCAGTGTGTGGGGTCTATGGGTCTTCTTTTGGCTGAGCTTTTTGGAGACACCCCATCCCCATGGAGCTGGCAGCCGAGGAAGTAAAAAGTAGCCTCTCCTCCCTTGTCGGTACATGGATGCTGAAATGTGGGTACCAGCATCCAGGCAGCCTCCTCGTTCACTCCCAGCAATCAGCACCTTTAGGTTCAAACTCAGCCTCTCTGTTTAACTACAGCCAGGATAAGGTATTTGAGAGCCTAAAGGGATTAGCACCAGCTGGGGGGGCCTTAGGCAGGGGTCCCTGTCCCCACAGACCTGCCCAAACCCGAGCACAGCAAGGCTGGAGCCAAAACAACAGCTCAGTCTCATCGCAGGGGAGCCAGATGTGCCGCTGACAGCTGCCTGCGGACAAACCCAGGACGGTGAAGTCACCGGCTGTGACTCGCCAGCATTTCGGCAGGCAGCATATTGCATCTTTGCAATCCAGGGCAGCCTGCTCGCTCATCGCTGGGTTTGTAGGTCCCCAGGGAAAAGTGGGGTGCGTGAGTTGCCCGGCCAGGTGCAGAGATTTCGATCCCATCATGAGACATCAGCCTGGTGTCCGGGTCACTTGGGAACTGTCTGAGCTCAGAGGTGGCAGGGAGGGGACGCCGTCCCCTCACCACTGCTTGAGCAGCCTGATTCCCTGGGGACTGAGCTGCCCTGGGAATCAGCCCCGCACCGGGGACAGGAACGCACTGGGGTGGCTCTCGAGGATCCTGGCAGAGTCGCTCCGGTGGAGTATTTCCACTGGAAAGCCGGTGTGACAACCACAGGCTTCGACCGAGCTTCAGCCCAGTCCTTGCCAAGCATCTGAGCGGCCCCAGATCTTGTCCCCAAGCACCCAATCCACCCACCCTCCCCAGCAGCAGCCCGGCCAGGCAACCCTGGGGTGCGACACATGGGGAGCACTGACAGCGACTGCCACAGGTCCACTGCCACCAGCTCCACTGGCAGAGACCCCTCTGGGGTGGGACCCCCCCAGCAAGGTGCCAGGCCCCCCAGGCCGGGGGTCAGGGCACAGCCTGCTCGGGGGCATTCCGCCGAGAAGCATCCTTCAGTGCCCATAGGTGGGTCTGAGCTCCCCGGGGGCTGTGTGGTTTTGGGGGGCATAAGGCAATAGAGGGACGGAGCAGATCCCCGCTCCAGACGCCCAGCTTGGAGCTCCAACCGGCTCGGAAAACCTCAGTCAATGCCCCTGCCCAAGCAGGGCAGCGGCGAAAGGCACCCAGGATATCTGGGTGTGATTCCTTGCCGGGATGATGTGCCCAGAGCCCTAATCCTGCCTCTTCCTGAACCATCCCCAGGCTTCCACATTTCCCTCCCGCTGAACCCCCCTGTCTCTCCCCAAACCCTCACCCGCTCCCCGGGAAGAGCAGAGCTCCCGAAAGGACACGTGGTATCGAAACCCATCTCCCAGGTGTGGGAATGAGCTAAGGTGACAACGGGGCTGTGAACGACTGCGGTTTGACCCGCTGGCCACCGTCCCCTGCCGTGGTCCCCACCTCGGTGGCACTCGTCCTTCCTCCTCGTGCTGCAGGCAGCGACGGCTGCGGGCAGGCACCGCTGCCTGCTGCCAGCCCTTCGTGCAGGGCTGGGTTTCTCCGGGGTTAATCATCCATGCTCTGAGCCGTCCCCACGTGCAGACCCCGGGGTCCGACCTCTTGTCCCCCTTCGGCACGGTGCCACCTCCTCCTCTTGCGCTTAATGAAGAGCATGAAAAATAGGAGCTTGCAACCCTCTAATGCAGAGGCCTCAGGGGCTCCGGCTCCTGGGGGACATGGAGGCCAGCTGAGGACCCCAGAGGGACAAATCCCAAAAAGCTCCAGGTCTCTCTGCCTCTCCTACAGCTTCTCGGTCTTCCCCTCGGGTCGGGGAGGAGGCAGCAGTGAGGCACCGCAGGTTGCGGGTGCAGGCAGGAACCTGCTTCATTTCTTCTTCTCTGCAGAGGACAGACTGAGCTCCTCACCAGAGTCTTCCTCACCGGGGATGCACTCAAGATGCTTTTGAAACCCTTAATTACATGCTGGTAAAAGCTGTGACTCTACATTGGGGCTGGCTGCGCCATTCGTCTGTCCCTGGGTCCCACCTGGCGCTCGGGCAGTGCCGCTCCATTTTCCCACTGATCCCTCTGCCCGGAGGATCAGCAAAACCCAGGATCCATGAAGAAAAAGGCACCAGAAACCCAACCTGTTCTTTTATCCTCAGCCCACGATTTGCACCAGGCTTTGAGTCAGGAGCTGGGGACGTCTGTGGCTGCCAGCTCAGCCTCAGGCAGTCAGATGTTGGAGCAGGGCTTGGAGACTGGTCCCAAGGGGCTCGGAGACTGGTCCCAAGGGGCTTGGAGGTCCCAGCACCCATGCTGGAGTTGGGTCACCTCCTGGTGGCACCTTCACCGGCCCCAAGGACAGCAGGACGGCCATCCTGGGTGGGACCAAGGCTGTTTCTGCAGCAGAGGCTGACAGCAGTGGTGTAGGGCAGGACGAGGTTGGCATCTCACCTTGCCTCTCCCCATCCATCTGGAAGGACACTCAGTCCTTTCTCCCAGTTTGCAACTGGTGGGCACAGGGCTTTCTGCATCGGAGGCAGACGGGTCCCTCACTCCCTGTGCCCGGTTGTAGCGGGGCCAGGACACCCGGCAGGGACTGTCCCCAGTGCTCGGACTGGGCAAACGGGGATCTCCCCGGGAGCGAAGCAGGTCAGGACAAAGCCGGGCCAAGCCGTGGAGAGTGAAATTGGAGGGGGGGAGCATGATTCAAGCTGTGTCATCCCAGGGCAGCGCTGCACTGGCCGGAGAAAATCCCTCTTGATTCATGGCTTGGCAAGTTCTGTGGCTTATTGGGACCGCGATGACCCAGCGATGGCACCCCACAGCGGAGAGGGCTCTCAGTGATGGGGCATGGCCAGGCGCCAGCATCTCTCCCCGGCTCGCCTGCAGCCTGGCCGCGGAAGATGCAGCAAGGCAGCGAGATGCCGAGGATGACACGCAGGTTGCCAAAATGATGCATGGGCTGAGTAAGAGAGAAAGCCGGGTTTTTTTTTCACCGGGAAGGATTTGTCTCTTCCTTTATCGCGGCCAGGAGCACAGCACGGTCCGTTTTAAGGACTCGGCTCCAGCTGGGACGAGGCCTCAGATATTTTACTTTATCTCTGCAGCCTAATTCCCAGGGAACGGGAAGGGCTTCACAACACAGCCCAGCCGTCCCCGGCAAAGCTTCAACTATTCCCCTGACAAGCCGTGTCCTGCGGTATCGGAGGAGCGAGGCCAGCTGGCTGCTCTTCCCAGCCTTTCCCCCGTGCCGACGGCCCCAGCGACCCGGCAATGCTGAGGGGGGGGGCTCTGGGAGGACACCCCACCACATCCCCTGTCCCCAAAAGGTGGGTTTCCCACCCGTGGGTACATCCCAAGCTCCTTGCTGTGGGGTGGTAGTCCCTTCAGAAAGGGAGTAGGTGAATTCAGAGGGGCTGGGCTGGCTCTTGGTGACTGCTGACCATTGCCAGCCGAGGTTGCTCTGACTTGCCCTGTCCTTGGACTCGTTCCCTAAACCCCAGCTAGTGTCTGCGGATGGAGACAAGCTACAAAGAGACCTTCAGCGTGAGCCAGCAGGGCCAGCCTTACATTCCTCTCCCCAAACAGCTCCCAGAGTAGATCTATTTTTTTAAGGATATGAGTTAAAGGCATTTAATCACAACCCTCCTGCTGTCCATTTCCTTTGGACCTCCTTGGTTTTCCGATTATTTTTTTTTGAGCAACATCCCTTCGAGATCCCGAGGATGGTTGAAAATTGAGCCGTCGGCAGCGAGGACCACTCAGCCCTGCTCTCCTCTCCCCCACGCCATGGGTCTTCCTTGATGCACCATGGCGCAACGAGGGCAAACTCCTCTATGCATCCATCCTCCTGTGGTGCGTCAGGGATTTCCAGGGAAAAAGAGTGCTCCAGCAGTGCCGGGAAGCATCCTGCAGTCTCCCAGGAGAACAGGTTTTGCCTACCCTTTGCCTACAGCCAGCCAACCCCAGTGACAGTCCTGGCTCTACTGGGAACAGGGTCCCTGCCACCCAGCCTCAGCAGGGAGCCGGGCCAGTCTTCGTACAGAGAAATGTCTTTTTTTACCCAGCCCAGTCCCCCAGTCTTGGCTCACTAGTGGTGTCCCAATGCCATGAGCACATTAATGTCCCCGGTCCCTGCACCACCATGAGGTTATTGGGACCCAGTTGCCCCAGCTCTTCGCTCAAGCCCTTCCATCTGCTGTTCGATATCAAGGATAGGATGTATTTTTCTTGGACTTAACAGATAGGTCCCCTCCATTTTCTTGCCCAAATAGAGAAAGGGGTTTTTTTTTTTTGTTCCTCCCAGCCTGCAAAATCCAGCTGGCAGCGGGCTGACGGCACTGCTCTCATCATTTAATTCTCTGCAAATCTCAGCTCTTGCTAATTGCTTTTTGCTCTCCTGGCCGTTGCCTTCTCGCGGTGACCTCCGCCTGCCCTGTGCTGCTCCAATGCCCTTTGCATCGGGCTACGTGGGTTTTTCCAAACCACGGTGGCCGTTGGTCTGTGTTGGGGCCAGTTTGGGGTCCCACGAACCGGAGCGGGACACGCCGCAGAGCTGCGGGCTGACGAGGAGTTTTCAGCCAACCCCTCGTCCCCCTCCATCCTGGCTGTCCCCCAACGTGCCATGCCCTGGGATGTGGCTCCCTGTGGGAGACAGCCCTGCTCTTCCCGGCTGCTGGTCCGCCAAGACCCCCTACGAGGACAGGGATGCCCCCCCTGCAAGGACAGGGACCCCCTATGAGGACAAGGGCACCCTACAAGGGGCTTAGAACCTCTGCAAGGATGAGGACCCCACAATGACCCCCTACAAGGATAAGGACCCCCCTAGGAGAACAGGGACCCCTCTGCCAGGACAAGGACCCCACAGAGACCCCCTAAAAGGACAAAGACTCCACAGGAGCTCCCTGCAAGGACAGGGACCCCCTGGGAGGACAGGGTCTGCTCTGCAAGGATGGGGACCCCAAAAGTGTCCCCTATGAGGCCTGCTGCTCCAGCAGCCGTATGGCCCCGCAGGCTGCCAGCACCCTTCCACTCCCAGAAAGGCACCGGCGAGTCCAGGCAGGGGGAAAGGGCAATTAAATATGATTTTAAAAACGCACCGGGCGCTGCTGTGCAAAGGCAAGTCTCAAAGCAAACATGCCCGCAAGAAGAAATCCTTCCTGGCTTAGTGCGTCCTTCTAAAAACAAAGAATGACTTCAGAAAAATGTGAGAAAAACATGAGCTGCTCCCCCCCTAAGAGCGAAAAAATAGAGCAAAGCAGCACTGTGATGGTGTTTGTGCTCCAGGGGCCTTCGGGTGAGCTGGATGGAGGTGCAGGGCCATTGGCAGCAGATACCCCGAGAGCATTGCTGCAATGCCCAGGAAAAGTTGATGTCCCTTAAAAAATCGTCAGATGTCAAATATTTGCTCGAATGCTCCCAAACACACTGCAGAAGGGATGCGTCGCATCAGAGCCCTTCAGCTCCCTCCCAAAGAGAGATTACTGATGATAAACTTTGCAAATCTTCATGATTTATTCTAATAATTACAACACATTAATCACAATAATAAATAATTAAGAGAATCAAGACCCTTTTGCATAGCTATTTGAGAAGCGTTTGGCATCGCGGCTCTTTGAAGCTGAGCCCAGCTGCTCCGTGGGGCGGCTGTGCTGGTGCTGGTGGGATGCACCGGCAGGAAAACGCCGTGCCCGGGGAGGAAGAGCTGGTCCCGGTGCTCCGGCTTGCGCAAGCAGCTCCGCTAAGGAGGAAAACGCTGAGCAAGCCTCCCCGGGAAGGATGCTCTTAGGGAAAGACCTCGCCGAGGGGGTAACCGGTTGCTTGAACCAGCGGATGGATGTCCTGCCCTGGATTTCCTGGTATTTGTTTTTGACCCCTGAACCCCTCTCAGACTTGTCAGGGGCTCTGTGTTTTGCTGTCCCGGGATGCCCCCAAACCCCCCGGCTGCGGGAAGCCTCCAGCTCCTAAAGCATCTTGCAGGGAGGGCTCGGGTGTCTGGGCTGATTTAGCAGCCAAAGCTTGGGAAGGCAAAAGGCAATGAACGGGGGGACCGATGGCAAAGTACTACCCGCAGAGAAACCTTCTGAGCATGGCAATTTTCGATGGCCAAACACACCAGGCTAGAGCCTGGAAGCCTTTCCCCTGTCCCCCGTCTCCTTTGCCCTTTCCCTTTTCTCTTGCCCCCCTGTCCCCATCCCTGCTTGCAGAGCCGCAGGAGGTTTGCAGAGGCTTCGTGCTCCTTCTTATCCACGTCACGGACGTGGTCTTGCAGCAGAAACGAGGGCTGGTGATGGCCTTGCTGGGAACAGCCCCGGGGGATGTTGGGGACAGCGATGACCGGGGGTACTGGAGGAAACAGGAGCATTCTCGCAGGATGCACGAGGTTTCCAAAACCGGTGTCTGATGGCGATCACTCCAAGACCCCGAGCAGCGTCCTCCAGCAGCCCCGTGGACCAGTCGGCAGAGCCCCTCAGCCAGGGCGCGGGCTGCCCGTGCCTTCCCCAGGCGCTGGCCGTGCACCGGTTTGCTGAGAATAAGCGCTGAGGACTCATCCTCACGATGCTATGGGTCAGTCCGGCCTCCGCAGGGCCCTCCGAGAGTCCTCACAGCTGTAAATGAGCTTTTCCCAGCCCCTACTGGATGAAAAAGGTCTTTAGGGGAGGAAATAGCAGCTGCTCATGACAAATAAATGTCCTCTCATGTATACATCCACTCAGCATGACAAACTCCATCGCTCTCAATTAGCTGCGTGGCCAAAACTCTAGTAGCACAAATGTCTGGGGATAAACAAAGGCAAACCAAACAGCCCTGGAATGGCTTCTTGTAAATACAGTTATTTCTCTTTTTAAGCCTGTTCAAAATGCTGTCTGCTTTGACATTTCACATCTGTTGTGGCCAACACCATCTCCTCCTGCCCCCCCACATATAGAGAGATAAAACCTTGTCCCCGGAACGCCGTGGCAGCAGTATCGGGGATATTGGACTCCCAGTAAATGGCATCCTTAGTGGTTTTTATCCATCCCAGTTCCACCAACCATTGCTATGCTGCTTATTCAGCATCTTCTAGGTGCTTTCTAGGGTTGAAATGACAGTGGAGGTGACAGCAAAGGAAGGAGGACAGTGAGGACATGGGTGCTGGAGGAGGTTTGGGGAGGGTTATGGGCTCAATGAGCTCTGGAGGTTTCTCCTAGCACGATTTCGGTGCCTCTAGGCAGAGGAAGAGGAGGCAGCGGGGAGCAGAGCCTTCCTTTTGCATCCTTGCCCCCTCCCCGGCACCCCAGCTAAGCAAAGAGCCATGCAAAAAAAAAAAAAAAAAAAAAAAAATTCAGCAGCCTGCTGCGAAAAGCCCAGCTGGAGACATTTGAATCTGGTGGGTGCTCCCTAGAGCAGCCGGTGGGAGAGAGAAATCTGCGGATGCTCAGCATGAGGAACGGCTCTGCCAGCCCTGCGGGAACCTCGCTCAGCCGGGGCCGGCACGGCGGCTTCGGCCGGGCTCCCCTCGGCACGGCACGGTGCTGGCAGCGTGGGGCTGGCTGTGGGAAGGGAAAGCTGAGCCAGAGCAGGGACCGTTTGTCGCTGCAAAAGCTGCCAGCGCTAACAGGAGCAGAGCTGGTCACAGCTGGGAGCTGGAGGATGCCAGAGGATGCCAGCGGCTTCAGGCTGGCAGAGCCCTGTGCCCTGGAGCAGAGGCCATCCCCAGCTGCGGCACGCAGGTGGTTTCACCGTTATTATTTCCCCTTTTTATTCCCTTTTTTAAATTTCTGGAGTTTCCCCAGTCGATGTGGGGTGCTGGGGGGGATGGCCGTGGGAGGGATGCGGCTCCTATGCCGGGAAGAGATGCTCCCAGAGCACAGAGGGGAAACTGAGGCAGAGAAATGCAGCGTGTCAGACTTGTAGGACTGGAAGGCTGGTGTTTCGACCATGACAGGACCTCACTCACAAACTGGCTGCTTAGAGAAACAAGGTTTTTCAGGTGGTTTTCTTTTTTTTTTTTTTAAGAGGTTTTTTATTTCAGCCACAAACTGTCACATTCTGCAGCTGGAGCGGCTCAGTGGGAACCGCAGCAAAAGCAGAGCAGGCGGTGGCTGCTCTCGGCCACCGCGCTGGGACCCAAAACCCTACACAGATTTATAGTCTGACTTTCTCAGAAGTCTTCGCTGTCCTCCTTACATGAGCTCAGTTCACGAGGCTGCCAGCGGGGTCCTATTTTTTAACTAATAAATGGGATTTGCAAGCGAGGTCGCGGCGTTTAGCACGCGAGGCAGGTGGCGAGCGATCCATCATGCTCAGCGATGCCTCGTAACTTTTATGGCCTTCTTAAAAGCCAGATGCTTGACATGAGTTTGACACTGTTTAGTCTCTTGGTTTTGAAGATTTAGATCGCTTTGGGAACTGCACCAGCGCTGGCAGATCGGCGGCATTTCCCTGCGGATTTGATGGGCGTGGATGTTTCCACGTTTCAGGGAAATCCGGTTAAAAAAAGCAGCTCGGCATGGGAAACCCTTGCAATTTCCAGGAGCCTCCCCAAACACGTTGCCTACCTCGGGTTTTTGAGGAGGGACCCGATGTGCCCCTTCCAAACCTCTCGCGCTGCCCTTTGCCCCCACGGCAAAGCCCGTAAGCGTCGGGGAAGCGCGGTCCAGCCCTCGCCGCCGGCTTCTCCCACTCGGAGAAAGGCGATGGGTCCTCCTTCAGTACGCATCAGCTGTATAAAGAGCGGCAAGTGAGAATATATCTTATCGCATGCCTCATCTGGATGCTCTTAAGGGAGAGGGCTTTCTCCGGGGGCGAGCGCCAGGCCCGCCATGCGTGCACATCGCCGCGGCAAACAAACAAGCGCTGCCGAGCCGCGGCAGTTGTATTTTTAGCTCCGCATCCCAGTTGGGTTTGTAAAACTTTCCCTCCTTGTGTTTTCAATCAGTTGTAGATCATCTCTAAGCTCCGGCTGGATTTTTCCCAGCGCGTCGGTTGTCCTCTTGGTTGGTTTTCCAGCAGCAGCACGTTCTCCCAGCCGGAGGGGGAGGACCCGGAGCGGGGGCTCTGCTTCTTTTTGCCCTTCCCCTGCATGTGCTTTATGGCTCGGGGGCCAACGGGGATGTATGGCTGCCTTCGCCATCCCAGGGCCAAGTGCCGTCCCCGGCATCCTCCGGCTCACCCTCCCGGCACACCGGGCTCCGGCTACGGGGAGAAAGGAGCCCGCAGGAGCTGTTGGCAGCAGGAGGGCTGCGTGTCCCTCCCGCATTCCTCCCTTATGCATCAGCTCCTGAAGCCGCGACCGAGTACCGGGGAGGGACAGAGACCCAGGAACATGCCAGGAACGAGCAAGTCCCCCGAGCAGCCGAAATGGTGGCAATTCAGCCAGTTTGGGGAAAAACTCAGCCGAGACCTTCACCCCCCTGCAACGCTGAACTAAAAAGCCAAAATGAAAAAAATCGTTATATTCATACGTCGCAAAAAAAGCTTGAAAATGTGGCTGCAGAGAGGTTAATTCTGCCACAGCGCTGCTGCTTCCAAGGTCTCATAACCCCTCATAATGACAGGGGACAGGCCACGAATTACTCATTCTGGGTCTTGGTGTTGGGCGGCAGGCTCTGATTTTAAGCCTATGATGTTTGGGATACCCCAACAGCCTTCCTGGAAAGGGGCGATACCCTTGCTTACTGGGCTGCAAGGTAAAATAACAGCCTGATTTACACGGCAAGCTCTCCCCTCTGGGGATGCTGTAGGAGGAAAGTGCTCGGCGTTAGTCCCCGATGACCAAAAAGGGACCTGGTGAATCCAGGAAAATGGGAGATGTGGGGTGACCTGAGGGACCCGGAGGAGCTGGAAAGGTTTCACGTTAATAGGTGGGGATGCAGAGATCAGAAACCAGCTGCAAAAGCAGAAGGCAGCTACGGTAAAAACGAATGTTTCTCTTTTCCCTGCACTCGAACCGTGGGGAATTGCCATCAGCTCCGACATCCGATGCCGAGGTAAGCCCTGGCACCGCTGCGAAGCCGGTTTGGGAGCCCAGCCGTGCCATCTTCCCTTAAGTCACTTCCTTGCCTAATTCATTTAATCCGGTTTAATAGCTATCGTGCTGTGCACCCTCCTGGAGCCCAGGGAGATGGGCTCGCTGCCCATCCTCTGCCTGGAAACGCAGCCGCCGTGGCAGGGCAGCTGCTTCCCACCCGACTCTCCCCTTCTTCCCAGGGCTCTGCTTTCCTTCCAGCCTCCCGAAGGACCGACCGGACCAGCCATCCCAGAGGCGCTCCGTAGGGATGCCGGGCTCGGACACAACACCGCACGCAGCATATCACATCACCCACCTTTGTGGGCTGTCCCCAAATGTTGCCCACGTTTGCTGACCCCCGTGAAGGGGGACGTGGGGCTTTTGTGGCCCGTGGGTAGAGCAACGGCTGAAGCGCTCGGGCTCAGCCAGGAGGCCAAAACAGCTGAAAAATGAAGGCTCGCTCCTTGCTGACAGCACACAGATGCAGAGGAGATGTTCCAAACAAGCCAGAAAAAGAGCGAGCGAGGAGGAAGCTCCCCTCCTTTCTTCTCTACTCTCCAAAAATGCTCATTTTCCCTAAAACGCTGCCTTGCATCGCCATCATTTCCCACCCAAACCATGCCCCGCCGCCTGGACCCTTCATGTTTTCCTTTTTAAGGGAGACAGCCCAGAAGGAAAGGCAGACGCCAGCCTCCCCGCTGCCACGGGGCGCAACTCAGAGCCACCCCCAGGCTGCTCCGGCCAGCTGGGGAGGGTCCCAATTCCCCGCTCCCTCTGGCAGCTGCGGAAAGTCTCTCTCCGTTTTTAAGAGGTCTGGTGGGCAGCTGATGCCGTCCCTTGTCCCCAGCGGGTGGCTTCTCCCTCGCTCCTCTTCGGCAGCTTGATTTCCAGATGGAAATGCAGACGTAAATACCTGCCTGGCGCTTTCTTGCTCCGGCAGGTTTCCGGTATGGAAATAAAAAACCATTAAGGGTCGGCACAGACAATGAAATGACACTTTGGCACCTTGCATTTAAGCCGAGCAGATGTCAATTGAGCTGAAGCAGGTCAAATTAATTTGGCTTTTGTAACGGCTCCTGCGTGATGCTAATAAAAGCAGTGTTTTGTGCAGGCTCATGGCTCAGGATACAGAAAGATTCATGGCCCTCCTTGTCCTCGCAGAGCTCTAATTAAGGCCCTTTACTCAACTGAAAGAAGGAGCAGGAGGGGCTGATCGCTTTTTTTCATTTTCTGGGCTCGGGGAGCAGCAGCGGCCGGCGGTAACCCATGGCCAGCAGCTCAGGGGTTGGGCCCAGCCAGCACACCCCGCTCGGGGGGGCTGAGACCCCCTCTCTCCCCGAGACGCGGCGTGTAGAGCGGTCCCCAAGCAGAGCAGCGTCCCGCAGCATCTCTGGGCGAGGGACCCGTCTCTGCAGGATGCGTCACGGCAAAGGGACTCGGGTCTCGGGGGGGTTCCTCTCCTTGCATGCACCAAGCCACTCCCCGGCTCACAACCGACTTCTCTTTTTTTATTTTTGCATTAAATTTCAGCCAAGTCATTTCCCTGACCCCACTTGCCAGGATTGCTGACCTTTACTGGGGACAGCTCGCACGAGAGTGACTCCGCTGTAGCATTGCCCTGCAAAAAGCAGATCCCAGCAGGATGGATGCTGGGAGGTTGTCTCCCAGCCCCGCGTTTCCCCATGACGAGCCATAAAACTCCCAAAAAAACAAGCAGCCAGCAATTAGTGGTCAGCAACCGAGCTGGCGGCCGGCGGGAGCAGATCCTCGGAGCGAGAGCCGCAGGGAGCATCCCGCCTTCGGGTTGTCCCCTGCGCTGCCATGGATGGCCCTGGGTCCCCTTCCCACCACGGTCACACGCCTCGGCAGGCTGGTCTCTGCAGGATGTGACCCCCCCCACCATTTCCAACGTGATAGCTTTTTTTTGGTTTTTTTTCCCATCTTTTGCATGCCAGGCAGCCTTTCCCTCTGGCTTAGAAGAGGGTTAGGCAACTGGTCACGAAATTCCAGCATGAGCAACCAGGTCACGACCATCCAGACAAATAAAGCGCACGGACCCACGGCTCTTCCCAAAGCTTTTGGCTCCTTTTCAAGCCAAGCACCCGCTAAGACACAACAGGGTGCACAAGCCCTGAACCCCAAAAGTGCCTTTCCTGCTGCTGCATGCACGGATGGGGAAATAATTGGGGAGGGGGGTGCCAGTCTGCCAAATCTGGACACCCAGGGCTCAGCAACAGGGTTAAAGACTTAATTGCACGGACAGTGTGGGGAGCACCCCAGCTGCAGCCCCATGTACAGGACACATTTTGCAGCCCTCCCCTGAAATTCCACCCCCCCCCCCCCCCAAAATCCCCACAGCCACAGGGTGCTGCCAGAAACCCGCCGGCAAGGCTTGAGCAATAGCAGCCCATGCCTAACATCTGCCCACACACATTTTGGAGGCCAGTAAACTTCCTGTGGATATTGGCTGCCTGACAAAAGTGACATAAATTCTGCCTTTTTTTAGGGTGGGTATTTTTTTTTTTATTTTTTTTTTTGGTATTTTGATAACAGGTAGGAGCTTTGCCTGCCTCTCCCTGGCTTCGGGTTATACAAGTTTGAGGGAAGAGCTCAGAGGTGGAAGCTATTTCTATAGCTCGGGGGCCAGCTTGCAGAGGTAAGGCAAAAATATCATCACACATCTAAAAAAACACAGTTTATTTTCACTTTTTAGGAAACTGGAGGCACATGTTTCCCCTCCCAGCCTCCCCTCCTGCCCTTTCCCCCCATCCCCGAGGCTTCACCCCACCGATGCTCCAGGCAGGTGACACGTTTCCTCCAGGAGCCAGATCCACCCTGAGGTGCATCTTAAGCACAAACCCACGCGTGATTCAGCAGGCTCTTTTGCGAGACATTTATTATTTAAATAACACATTTTTTTTTCTACATCACCTCGACTAACGAACCGCAGAAAAGCTCCAAATCTCGGCACCTTTGGGCTTTCTGAGCAGAGCTACGGCTCTCAAGCGGACAACGAGACGCCCCGCTGGCAACAGCACCACGACACTGTGCGTGTCGGACGCTGCACGAACGGGAGCCACGAAACCCCCCCCAGCAACTCCGAACGGCGGCGATGGCCTCGGGACAAACCCAGCTCGCCCACGGGGTCGGATGCTCCTCACCCCGGTGGGGACCAACCTGGAGCCCCAAAAAGCAACAGGCATCCCACGAAACAAAATAGCGTCGCTGAAGGATGCTGCCCGACGGGGCAGGATTGGTGACCTGGATGTTTCTGCACTTGGGTTTTTTGGTTTCGTTGGGTTTTGGGTGTTGGGGTTTTTTTTAAATTAAACCTCTAGAGACGTGATGTCCCTGAGCAGGTTTGTCCCAAGCCGGTGGGAGGGCAGTTGAGACCACTTTGCCAGGCAGCCCGGGAGGATGAGCCCTCCTCCGTGCCAACCCAAAACCCATCAGCAGCATCACCCTGCATGTGGGTAAAGTGCACGGCTGTGACCGAAACCTCTCGTTCCCTGGTCGGACTCTTTATTCCCCTTGTCAGCTCCCGCGCAAACTACAGGGCAAAGAAAATTGCAAAAATGGGTGCTCAGGAGGGGCCACGCAGCTCTGCTGCCGTCACAGCACTAGGGAAGTGCCACAATTTGGCTTTTTTTTCTGCCCAGTGCCCCTCAGACGTGGTGGGCCGGCACCCACCGGAGCCTAAAATCCCTGGAGCGGGGGACAGACAGACACATGCACACAGACCTGATAAAGTGCATTTCCTTAGGCAACCAGCCTACCGAATAAAGGGGAATATTCGGGGATACACTGCTCCCTTCTTCTCCTACCCGATCCCTAGGGACCTGGGGGCAGAGACGGGTGCTTGCAGCAACGGTGGCCACCCAGCCCCATCTCCAGGACCCGTACCCCTGCCCGCACACTGCCTTCAGCCCGAAACGACCGTGGGGACCTTGCTGGCAAGCACACCAGCAGGAAGCTCTGCTCCCCGACACCCCCCCCCCAGCAGTAGTGTTATAGCAAAGCCCCCCATGCTTCACCCCCCCCGACTGTCCCGCTGAACGCAGCCTGCACCCTTCGCCGGGCGGGAGCAGCCCCGTCTAAGGGCGACAGCGATATCCAGGTACTCATCAGCCCTTCCGATCTTGTCCCACCGTATTTTTTTGCCCTGTGAGAGACCGCACTGGCTTTCCAAGGGCTTCCCAGACACGTGGTGACACCCGGCCGGGCCACCCGTACCTGGCCCACCCTGCAGCAGATACGTCTCTTTATGGGCCGTAAGGCAGAGCTTCGTTAACATCTGTCAGGGCTGTGCTTCGCCTGGCAGATGTCTCCTGGAATGGCCGATGGATCTACTGCCCACCGGGGTCCAGCCGTGCTGCCAGTTTTGTCTTTGCGGGGGACGGAGTCAGTCTGTCCTGGCTCGCGGGGGTCACCTGGCAGCACAGCACCGAGCGCATGAACCGCAGGACCGGCGGCCTGAGGATGGCGAAGACCCAAGGGTCGACGATGGAATTAATGGAGAGGAATCTCAGGGCTAGGAGGTCCCAGCTGTGGTTGTCCTCCGCGTCGCTGAACTTGTTCACGTAGGCGCGGATCTGTAAAACATGATGGGGAGAAATAATGCTGCGTCTGGGCTTCCAGGATCTGGCCCCCGGGCAGCTTCTTGGGGAGATTTGGGCTGTCACAGCACACTTGCCGCCTCCGCCGGTTTAAATTAACTTCTTGCTAATGAAAGCCAGGCCCGTGCTCTGCTCTCAACACGCAGCGAGGCTTCGTTTAGCCCTAATGCAGTTAAGGCGGAGGCTGCTCAAGGAAGCGGTGCGTCTCACCTTGAAAACCACATAGGACAAATAAACGTTCAAGATGGAGAGGATGCGGGGTGTTGGACCCCTCCGGTCCTTCCTGCAACGTGCCGACTCATAGCAGCTTACGGGGCTTCCTGGAAGGGTGACTCAGCACTCCTTACTCATACACGGGTTGAATCGCCACCCCCTCGCTTCGGGGGAGAGGGGATGCTCGGCCAGGGATGGGAGCTGAGGGTGTGGGAGATGTGAGCATCCCTCCTCTGGCCGGGATCCGTTGGGTACCACCCAGGGATGCTACATCCTGGGGCACGAGGTGGCCGCGGTGCAGCCGGTACCCGGGGCTGCCGACAGCCCAGGGTCGCCCCGGGCTCAGAGTTTTTTGGGGAAGGATTTTGTGGTGCTGTGGCTTGATGCTTTCTGGGTCCATGTGCCCGGGCTGCTCCTCGGAGGGTGGCTGCTGTGGGCAGCCCCAGCCAGAAGAGAAAGTGTCACACCAAGGAGACACTGGCAGCTCGGTTTGAGACGCTGCCAAAACGCAGCCTGAACACAACCCCACATGGGAGCCAGGCGATGGGAAAAGAAAAGCTGGCTGTGCTTCTGGATAAGACTATATCTGCTACCACAGGGCCCACGGGATCCCCATCAGTGCCGCTTTCCCACCCCATCTGCCCCCAGCAGACCCGCAGGGCCCTGCCCACATGTCCCCGCCAAGGGGTCTTGCTTCGCAATGACCACGGCATCCAAACTGGGGCTTTTTCGGGACACGGGGAGAGCTGCCCATCACGTGTGGGCCCATTGACGGGAGCTGAAGCGTCTCTCAGGATGTTGAGTCTAGCTCCCGGGAAGCTCGCGAGCGTCCGGACGTTACTGCTTTGTCTTTTCTCTGTCTTAAAACCCAGGCAGCCCGGCTTGGCTACAGCCTGTGGTTATTTTCTTTTCCCTTGGGAAAAGAAAGGGAGCACGAAGGGAAGGTAGCGTCTATTTAACTCCACAAGCACAAAATTAGCGCTGGCTTCGCTCCCAACCTTGGTGGGGCTCGCTTCTAATGGGAACAAAATGACCTCCTGCGGCGGCGGGCTCGCACACACGAGTGGCAGGGGACACGGGTGGCTCGAGGTGCTCCGGAGTCCGCGATGCTGCTGCTGGGACACGGCTTGGATGGATGAAAAGCGGACCTTTGGCGGGGAGAGCCCCGGGCAGAGTCAGAGGACTCGTTCTCTCCCCTTCCTCACTTGGCTGCGGTGTTTCGACCCCGTATTTCTGCGGGAAGCCTCGCGCACGGACAGGGCACGGGATGCGGGCACAACCCTTGGGACGAGGCGTGCTGCGACCCACGTGCCGGATCTCCGTTCGCAGCAATCACCCATCTCTGTGCCCGCGCCCCGGTGGTGGTGTTGCGGAGGAGCGGAGACCTCCTGCCTGCCCACGTCTCCGGCTCCATCCTTCCCTCTTGCCACAGAAATCTGGGATAACTCTGCCCACCCAGTGCAGATACCCACTGCCTCGAGCCCAGCAGCATCTCCTTCATCCCCACCTTTGGATATCTAATTTATTGCTCTGGCACCCCTCACACCTCCGCCGTGAGCACCGGGAACCGCAGCGATGCCGTAGGGACCGGGGGACCCCTACCCCAGACCCTGCCTGAGCCACGCTGCCCGGCCTCGGAGCGTCTGTGGGATGGGAGGGCACCTCTGCTCCTGCCACCCCATCCTCCTCCCGGCACTGGGGATACGGGGAGTGGTCCCCCCAGTTCCCCAAAGGATGAGTTTGTGGCAGAGCTGGGGTCTCCCAAGCTTCAGGAGGAGCTAAGCTTTGACCTCGGCCCGTAAGATTTGGGCCGCGGAGCGAGGGGGAGCCCTATAAAGGGAGGGAGAGAAAGGGGGGTGCCGGGGAGAGGGACCCCAGCCCAGGGGAGAGGCGGCCGCACTTACCGTGAACGGCAGGGAGCAGATGACGAAGGTGATGGTCATGATGGAGAGGAGGAGGAGATGGTCGATCTCCTCGGCCATGGACAACATGCGCCGGCCGCAGCTGCCGGCCGCCCGGGGCTGCTCGAGCGTGGCCAGCCGGCGGGTCTTCTGCCCGCGGCGGTGCATGCGGGCCAGGTTGGCGATGACGCTGAGGTTGCAGAGCAGCACGGAGAGGATGAGGAAGAGGAGCAGGGTGGCGTAGAGAAGCGAGAAGGTGACGTCCGACCCGGACGCCTCCCCGCCGCCGTTGTGCCGGAGGTAGTCCAGGTGCATCTGGATGAAGCACCAGGTGCCGGGGCAATACTGCACGTACCGCCCGAAGCCCACCAGCGGCAAGGAGCAGAAGGCCGCGGAGAAGGTGTAGACGGCGGGCAGGGCGACCAAGCCTGCGCGGGGGCTGAGAAAGCGCTCGTAGAAGTAAGGCCGCCCCAGGGCCAGGCATCGCTCCAGCGCCATGGCGAAGAGGATGAGCATGGTGGCGAGGCCGAAGAAGCTCATGGCGAAGCCGAAGTAGAGGCAGATGCGTCCTCCTTGGGCGAGGGCGGTCAGGGTGCGGTTGCGGTGGTAGGAAGCCAGGACGAAGGGGCTGACGGAGCAGGTGCCCAGCAGATCGGTGACCACCAGGGCCAGCACCAGGACGTGGAAAAGGGAAGGCGGGCGGCCGCGGGAACCTCGCCGGCAGCGCAACAACAACCCCAGCGCCAGGAGATTGCCCAGGAGCCCGGCGGAGAACATCAGGGCGCTGACCAGGGGCCGGGCCCCCGCCGGCAGAGCTCCGCCGCGTTCGCACGACCCCCGGCCCGTCCCGTTCATCCCGCCGCCGCCGAGACACTGCGCCGCCGCCACCGGCACCGCCCTCCGCGCTGCCTCGTCGTGTTCCCCCCCCCCCCCCCCCCGGCCCCGCCCGCCGCCCCCGAGCCCGCCCCGTCCCGGCTGGCGGGTCCCGTGTGTGTGTCCGTCCCCGTCCCCCCCCATCTCGGTTCTCCCGCAGCCGGGGAGCCCCGCCGCAGCGCTAGCAGCCCCTCGAACCCCGGTACCGGGCTGGGAGTCCCGGGGGAGGATTTCGGGACCCCCCACACCGGGGGCAAGGGCAGCCCCCCCCCCCCCCCCCCCCCGGGCGGCTCTCCGGGGAGGTTTGGGAGTCCCGGTGCTGAGCCGGGATCGCTGGGCTAGTCCCGGTGCTGATCTGGGAGCCCAGTGGCATGGCCAGCCCCGGTGCTGGTCCAGGACCCCCACATATGGCCAGTCCCCGGTACCGAGCCGGGACCCCCGCACATGACCGGTCCCCAGTACTGACCCAGGAGTCCCACTGCTGCTCTGGGAACACTGGGCTAGTCCCGGTGCTGATCTGGGAGCCCAGTGCCATGGCCAGCCCCGGTGCTGGTCCAGGACCCCCACACACAGCCAGCCCCCAGTACCGAGCCGGGACCCCAACACGTGGCCGGTCCCCAGTACCAACCCAGGAGTCCCACTGCTGCTCTGGGAACACTGGGCTAGTCCCGGTGCTGATCTGGGAGCCCAGCGGTATGGCAGCCCCGGTACCGAGCCAGGAGACACACACACGGCCAGTCCCCAGTACTGAGCCGGGATTCCCGCTGCTGCTCAGGGAACACTGGGCTAGTCCCAGTGCTGATCTGGGAGCCCAGTGGCATGGCCAGCCCCGGTGCCGGTCCGGGACCCCCACATATGGCCAGCCCCCGGTACCGAGCCGGGACCCCCGCACATGACCGGTCCCCAGTACTGACCCAGGAGTCCCACTGCTGCTCTGGGAACACTGGGCTAGTCCCGATGCTGATCTGGGAGCCCAGTGGTATGACTAGCCCCAGTGCCAGTCTGGAAGCCCCGCACACACAGCACAGCCAGTCCTGGTCCGGTCTGAGAGTCCCGGTGCTGCTCCGGGAGCCCCGAGGCACGGCGACCCCAACGCCCATCTGGGATCCCCGAGAGGCACAGCAAGACCCAGTGCCGATCCGGGACTCCCCGATTCGCGGCGATACCCGGTGCCGGTCTGGGAGCACCGAGTTCACATGGAACCGTGGTGCTGGTGCTGCTCCGGGAACCCCAGGTGGGCAGAGGGACCCCAAGGCGTGACGAGCCCCGGTGCCATCTCCACCGGCCTGGTGTGGGGCGGATTTACCGGGGAGCCGCAGCTGATCCCGGCTGTGCGGGTCCCCCATGGCCCCAGGGGCACCCGGAGCCCACGGAGAACACCTTGCCCCACGGCCAGCCCCACACCATGTCCCCATTGCCCCCCTTCCCTATATGTCGTAAGAGGTCCTCATGGGGGTGCAGCCTGCGGCCGGTGTCTGGTCACGAGTGGGGGACACACGGGAGGGAACCGCTCTTCCCACTGCAAGCCTGGCTGAGCGCGGCTCATCTGCCCCAAATACCAGCTCCAGGAAAGTTCCTTCTGCTGGGGCTTCGGGCTCGGCAAATGGCACAGGAAGCTCTCGCTGTTGCGTAGTATTTCCCGAGTCATGACCCCGCTCCTCTCCCCACCTTGCTGAGAGCAAAACCTTTGCCCTCGGCCTCCGAGCCGGGATCCGGCTCAGCTGGACGCCAGGCAGGGCTCAGGTGCACCCCTTCATCCACGACGTAACGCAAAAGCGGTCCCCCCAAACCCCGGTGAAACAACGCGGCGTCGATCAGCTCCAGCGTGGTCGCGGCAGGTTGCTGCCACGAGCACGTTTTGGCTGTTATTTTTAAAACCTTGCTTTTTGTAACAGGAACTTCGTAAAGGAAATACGGTATACGGCAAACTCCAGGGCTGGGTGAGCTGCGGTTTGTGACAGCACCTTCATTTCCGACGGGCTGCTCCTATTCCTCGCTTTGGTTTCCCACGTAACGCAGCTCGAAGGCTTCTTCAGCGCGGCGGGGAGGACGCGCGGTCACCCGGCCGGTGGCAGGGCACCCGCAGCCCCAGCCCTTCCCCTTCCCATGGCCAAAGCAATGGGTGTGATGGAGGGGGAAGGTGTTTTAGCCGACTCCCAGACTAACCCTCCGTGCAGGCGGGCCAGAAAAACGCACGTCCCAGGACCCCTTTTAACTCCCCTCCCAGCCCCGCAGACCCGACGCAGCAGAGCACCGAAGCACGTGGACGCAGCCGATGGTGGGAGCGATGCCGTTGGCTTCCCGAGGGCTGGATGGGACCCTGGCACGTCCAGCCCGCCGTGGTATCCACAAAAATCAGGTTAAAAAAAATGGAGCTGAGGCCCAATCCTGGCCTGG
Organism: Aquila chrysaetos chrysaetos; assembly: GCF_900496995.4. Lineage (NCBI taxonomy): Eukaryota > Metazoa > Chordata > Aves > Accipitriformes > Accipitridae > Aquila > Aquila chrysaetos. The sequence continues at coordinate 3,857,391 of NC_044005.1, read as the reverse complement.
TCCATCTGAGCAGCTCACGGAGACTGCGGTCCGCTCATCTGGAGACCTTTTCCAAGCAGCAGGCACCCCGTAGGGTGGTTGCTCCAAGGCTTTTCCCAGCCTCCCACTCCTTTCTGGTCTTGTGTGTCACAGCTCAGGAAGGGGTTTTGGCATCTTCTGGAGCTCATTTTCCTGGCAGCTAATGGAGCCTTAAATACCCTTTTGGGGCTTCAGACTTCTCAACCGACAGTCGCCTCTGATGGGATATTTTTGCAATAATAGGAAAATTGCTGGGCTTTTTTTTTTTTTCTCCCCCTTCTGAGCTCAAAACCGGGAACATGCCACTTGGTACAATCTGTCCGTTTCTTGGGATGTGTTTGTTTTCTTCCTTTTGCTTCCATGTTTATCTCAGGTGTCTTGCCTCTAACAAGGACCATATGTCCTCCCAAGGGTCGTTGGCATTGTTTTCCCTAAAAGAAGCTTTCCAGGGCTGGTCCAGTTGGAGAAAAAACTCTGGGCTTGTAGGAAAGCTCCGTGAATTTCATACAAATCCTGCAGCCAAGAGGACTCAATCCCTGGAGTTTACTGCCTACGGTTGGGGATCCTGCTCCATCCCTGGTGGGTTTTCAAGGACAGCTTCGGCACCGCAGGCAGGGAGAAGCCCAGCCCTCCTGTGCGTGGAGGGATGGACTGCACGGGTGGATTTCAACCCTCTTAAACCAAAACCCCATCTGACTTGTGTTTAGCAAAGCCAGACATCATTTTTCTTCCAAAGCCTTCCCAGCCTCATCCCTTATCTCGTACACCGGTGCTGCCAGCAGCCTCACTCACCACCCTGGAAAAGCAGGGCTGAGCACCGGCGCGGCAGGTCCAGGTTTCGGTGCCTTGGCTTGCTGGGTTAAAAAAAAAAATCAACCCGTTCACCGGCTGGTTGTGTCTTACAGCCCCGCAGGCTGAGCACCCTGGCTCGGGTGCCTGGCAGCCCCGGCGCTGCTGCCTGCCCAGGCACGCGCCTTCCTGCTTCCAGAAAGGCTGAAAAATGCAGGCAGACAATAAAAAAAGAGGGCTCTTTGCAAGAGCTAAACAATTTGCCGGGAAATGAGCTTGTGCAAAGTTGTGTCTGGATTTCACGAGCTGAAAAAAAAAAAACAAAAAACCCAAACCAATTAACCATGCTCGATTTATGTCCAGGAAAGGAGCGGGAGGCAGGGTTAGGTGATGCCGGTGCCACCGGTGACACTGCGAGCGTGGGACAGGGCAGCCGGCGGTGCCGGAGGGCAGCGGGCACGGCACAAGAGCTCCGAAAAGAACATCGTTGGCGTGAGCCACAGCCTTGCACCGAGCAGCATCTCTTTATTGCCTCCATTAAGCATTACGTCCGTCCCTTTGAGGATCGCTGGCACAGGAGGAATCTGGCACGGAGGGGGCCCATGGGGAATGACTGAGCAGTGCGAGGAGCCCGGGAGGAGGAGGAGGAGGAGGATGCGATCGGGGAGGGCTCGCACAGCAGCTCTCACCTCCTCAGCGTTTGGCTGGAGAGCCCTGAGCCTCTGGGCTTTTTTGGTTCCTGTTTAGCAACACTTACAACTAAATCGCGTGTTGCGCGGATAGTTTTTTTTTAATTTTAATTTTATTTTCATTTTTTCCAAGCTCAGTAATAGGAAGGGGCTCTGAGCTCTGATGTAACCCCTGAAGCTCCAAACCATATGCGTTCGGGCATTAAAAAGTGGGTTGCCCAAGGGAGAATCTTGGGGTGGAGAGCGGCAGCCCCCTCCTTGCAGCGGCTGTGCCCAACGTGCTCGGGCCGGCTCGGAGCCCAGCCCTGGCTGGGGACGTGCTGCCATCTCTGGAGAGGACCAAGATATGGCAGTCCCAGGCCCCACGAACGTGCCGAGGAGTGATTTATCTGCTCGGAAGGCGGCCTGGCGTTCAGCTGCCGGCGCAAACCTTGTTGGCTGCAGCCGGAGTTCGGCTCGCCCGGAGGCAGCGGTGACCGGCTGGAGACTCCGAGTCCGCTCCCAGAGCAGGTAGGTCACCAGTAAGGGCAGAACGCTGATTAAAATCAGCTCTACCGAAGTCAGATGAACATGTCAAGGTCAGCCGGGGAACGGGGACAGTGCAAGGGACGGGGGGGTCACCCCGGCAGCCTGCAAGCCCCGGCCGAGCTGGGTGGCTCCATGATTTCTTTTCTCTGATGATAAAGTCACGGATGGGTCAGACACTGCGGTGTGCGCATCGTCTCAGGGCTCGGATGGAGTCTGTATTCATGCACCTTAATAAAGGACCTGTTTGGGGATTTTTAATTTAATTGCTGCTTTCCACGGAGCGTGGTTGCCCTGGGCTCTAAATGCACATATCGTGGGGCAGGGACCTCTCCTGGGAGGCTCTCTAGGAGTGATTCCTCATTGGGGTGATGGGCAGATGATGGCCTGTCCCAGCCTGGGCACCCACGGAGCACCCACGGCTCACATCGCTGCACCCTCCTGGCCTGGCCGTGCCTGGTCCGTCTGTCCTGAGCGGTGCGTGGATCCATACGGTGGAGGAGATCCCAGCCCGGGGAGGACAACGGCAAGGTTTTGCAGAGCCGTTATCTCACCTGGCCTTCATCCTGCTGCGGCGAAACAGGTCCGGCGAAAGCCACAGCGCAGGCTCCGGGCTGTTGACTCCGCGGTCCCACGTGAGCCATCTCCAAGTCAATAACACGCCAGTAACGTGAAACCGATACGCCAACCAACCTTCATTTCATTTCCTTCTCCTTAGAAAACCCCGACGAGAGGTGCTGAGCAGGGAGCTTGCAGGTCCCCCCAAATACAGCTCTACCCTTTTCTCCAGCCAGGAGAGCCTGGCAGGTCAAACAGCCAGAGCCAACCCAACCAGGTCACCTCCCAAAAGCCCCAAGACAAATTTGCCTGAGTTTCTTCCTTCAAAAGCAGAATCCATTTGACACCAAGAATAAATATCACATGAGAACTCGCAGGAACACGACTACACCTTGCAAGGCTTAGCTAAATAGAGGGAGAGAAATATTTGCCCTGTCTCCTCCGAGGACACTAAGCAGATAGGAACTTTGGTCATCATAATTTTTTTGGCCTAAATGGTCACTTAAGGCAGATATTAAATCCAGTTAATAAGTGTGGTTGAGGGAAAATGGATCTTTCATTAAAATGATCATTCGCTTGCATGCTTGCACCGCGAGGTTATACATCCTGAGCTCTGCTGTCTCTCAATTACTGCTCTTATTAGGCCTCAGCATCATCGTAAATACCGAATTAAAATAATTACAGCAGGACAGGTAGCCATCTGAGTAACACAAATGCAACATCAGCGCCTGGAGGAAGCAATTTTCAAGAGAAGAGCAAGCCGCGGCAGAGAAACCACAGCCCCGCTGGGGGGATACGGGGTTAGGGAAGTGATGACAGGCGTCCCACGGGGGGATGATGGGCATCCCGGGGAGGGACCCCCCCCTGCCCTCCGGCTCTTCGGCACGGCCCTGAGCTGCTGCTCAAGTTCCTGAGTCTCCACATCCCCAAAGGCTCCTTCACCACCCCCTCGGCCAAGCCGGGGACACCCCAAACCAGCTCCGGGTAACCCCCCCCTCGGCGTGGAAGGGGCTCACGCACAGGACAAGGCAATGGAGCAGGGCTCTGAACCACTTTTATTTGTCGGGGAGACACACACACCTCTCCTCCTCTGCGCGTCCCCGCTGCCCTGAAGCCACACGCCAAAACCCTCCTGCTTTTCTGGAGCCAAAGGCTCCCCAAACCCTCCGCAAAGTGCCGCTGCTTGGAAATATTCACAGGTACCCGGGAGTCCCCCCCCTCCGGTTCCTCTCCGGGGCAAAAACGCAGCCCGGGGAGGGGGCAGAAACGCTTCACGCCCACCCCTCGCTGCGAGTCGGACGCCGTCCCCACCTGCGACAGCCCCGTGCTGCCCCGGGATGCTCCGGAGCGGGGGGCGCGGGGCCGAAGGCTCGTTCCTCATCCTCACCAGCAGCCGCCAGCTTCTGCAAGACCCGCGCGCTCAGGGGAAGCCGAGCTGCGGGGTGTCTGTCCTGCGCCAGCCCAGGGGACAGAACTGGTTATCCCCCCCCGGGTCCGGTCCTTTCAGGGTGGCTTTCCGGGAATTCAGCCTCCGGCAAAGCCTGCGGACGAAGGTGCGGAAGACGGAGGTGCGGAAGATGATGAAGACCCAGGGGTCCACGATGGAGTTCACGGAGAGAAACCGCAGGGCGCTGAGGTCGGCGTCCTCGTCGAAATCGGCGGCAAAGGCCCCCGTGTACGCCCGGATCTGTCAAAAAAAATGAAGAAATAGGGAAAAATGAAGGAAGATGTCCCCACAGGGGTAAAGCTGAGAGCAAAAAGAATCCCGGGGGGAAGCAAAAGAGGTTTTAACCCCTCGATATCCTTATGCATCGAATCAGCACGTGTTGTGGGTTGCAGACCCCGAAACTGGGACTTGGGGCTGGATCCTGGCACGGGGGGACCATGTCCCCATCAGGGCCAGGAGGTTAGAGCTGGAGATACGATCCCAGGGACCGGGGTTGTGTCGTGGAGTAAAAGGAGCATCCAACCTCCGCAGGTTGCACCAGTGGGTGCTGCTGTGCCCCCGGGGCCGGGGCACCCCACTCGTGTTGCCCCCCCCACCCCGCTGCGATGGGTATCGGACCAGGCATCCGTCGGATAACTCGGCTGGACCGCAGCCCGGTGCTGTAGGATCCAGTCCCGGGACATGGAGCACTGGGAGTGGGGGGGCAACAAGGGCTCTGTCACGCTACGGGTCTCCCACCCCCACCCCACCAGCGGGACCCCCAACCCTGGGGAAAAAAGGGAAGGATTTCCCCCAAGTCGGGAAATCCAGTGCAGTTCAAAGGGAGCTGGATCTACTCGGCACCTCTGGGAGGCGGGGGGGAACGAAGCGGGGCGTTATTGAAAGGTCTAACGCAGTGACCCAACCTCCCTAGGAAGAGGTGCTGGGGGGGGGGGAGTTATTTCAAGGGGCTAAAGCCATGAACTGACTCCCCCCCAACACCTCCAACACCTCTGGGGCAACCCCAGAGACACGGGGGGGGGGGGGGGGGGGGTGACATTGGGGGGGGTATTCCAGTGGGGTTAAAGCAACTACCAGACCCCTGGGAAGGGGTGGGGGACACTCAGAGGGGGGCAAAGTAATTACCAACCCCCCGGACACCTCTGGGACAGAGTGGTGGTGATGAGGGGGGTTATTCCATGGGGGTTAAAGCAATGAACTAACCCCTGGGGACGTGGTGCTGGTGGTGGTTATTTGGGGGGGGGGGGCAACGCAATGACCCGACCCTCCCCGGGACAGGCTGGTGGTGATGGGTGTGTGGGGGGGTTATTCGAAGGAGGTTTAAGCAATGAACCGGGACAGGGGGGTGGTGGTGGTGTGGTTATTCCAGTGGGATTAAAGCAATGAAATAACCCCCCCTCCTCCTGGGACAGGGTGGTGGTGCTGGGGGTTATTCCGTGGGGGTTAAAGCAACAGCCAGACCCCTGGGACAGGGTGGGGGACACTCAGAGGGGGTGAAAATAGTTATCTGACACCCCCCCCCCGCCTTCTCTGGCACAGAATGGTGGTGATGACGGGTTATTCCATAGGGGTTAGAGCAATAAATTAAGCTCTGCAGACGGTGGGTATTCAGAGGGGGGCAGCCCCCTGGAACGGGGGGGGGAGGTTTATTCTAAGGGGCTTAAAGCAATAACGTGACCCTTGGGGACAGGGTGGTCGGCGTGGTTATTTAGAGGGGACTAAAGCAATGAAGCCCCCCTCCCAACACCTCTGGGAGTGGGTGGGGGTGCCAGGGTTTATTCCAAGGGGCCAAAGCAATGACCTGCCACCCCCCCCCAGGACGGAGCGGTGGTGACGGGGGGGTTATGCCAAAGGGGTTTAGGCAATGACCTGACCCCTGCGGACAGGCTGGGGGAGTATTCAGAGGGGGGGAAAGTAATTCCCTGAGCCCCCAGGAGCAGGTGGTAGTGCCAGGGTTTATTCCAAGGGGCCAAAGCAACGACCTGCCACCCCCCAAGGACTGAGTGGTGCCGATGGGGGGGTTATTCCAAGGGGCTTTAGGCGATGACCCGACCCCCATGGACGGGGTGAGGGACTGCTCCGAGGGGGCCAAAGCAACAATCCAGCCTCCTTGGCAGGAGGTGGCGGGGAGGGGGGATTTTATTTTCCAGGGAGTTAATGCAATGACTGACCCCCGGGGATGGGGTGGTGGCTATTCGGGGGGGGGTCAAAGCAACAACCCGAGCCCCCGGGGGCGGGGGGGGCTGTTCCGGGGGAGGGGGTCAGCTGGGTTACTCACGATGAGCGGCAGAGAGCAGATGGTGAAGAGGACGGTCATGAGCCCCAGCAGGATGAGGTGGTCGAGCTCCTCCATGCGCGGGGCGGCGGCGGGGGGGGGGTCCACGGCGGGGCTGCCGCCGGGCCATGCCGTAGAGGTGCCGCATGCTGCTCACGTTGCAGGCGCCGATGGCCAAGACCAAGAGGCCCATCAGGCTGGCGTAGAGGACGGGGAAGGCGAGCTGCCGCGGCCCACCGCCGGCCATGCGGATGAAGCACCACGTCCCCGGGCAGTACTGCATGGGCACCCCGAAACCCAGCAGCGGCAGGGCGCAGAAAAGGGCGCAGAGCCCGGCCGCCGCCGGCACGGAGGCGGCACCCAGCCGCCGGGTGAGATGCCGTCGGTAGAAGTAGGGATGCCCCAGAGAGAGCCAACACTCCAACGCCATGGCCAGCAGCAGCAGGGTGGGGGCCAGCCCAAAGAAGGCCATGAGGAAGGCGAAGAGCTGGCAGAGGACGCCCGGCTCGCCCTCGCTGCGCCCGCCGGGTCCCAGTTCGCTGAGGCTGCGGTTGTAGGCGTAGGCGGCCAGCACGATGGGGCTGAGCAAACACTTGCCCAGCAGGTCGGTGACGGCCAGCCCGCTCACCAGCACGTAGAAAGCGGAGACCCTCGGTGGGCGACCACCGGGAGAGCGGGAACGCCGTCGGTGCTGACCCAGCAGCAGTAACGCCAGCACGTTCCCCAAGAGCCCGGCGGCGAATAGCACCGAACCGGGCACCGCCGACTGTCCGCTTTCGATGTACCGGCTGCTACGGCACCGGTAACCCTCCGTCTCCATCGGGCTATCCCAAAAACGGGGACGGACCGTAGCGGGGATGGGATAACCCGGGCCAAACACCGGCATGAACCCCGCGGCTGCCGGCGGCGACTGGCCCGGCGGGGCGAGCGGCCCCCGCCGGCGGAGGGAAGGAGGGACGGAGGGGAGAGGCGGGACGTGAACGATCGGGTACGGCCTCCGGGGCGGCCCCTGCCCGCCGGCCGGCCCCCCCCCCCCCCCCCCCGCCCCGGGCCGTCGGAAGGAGCCTGCGGGGCGGAGGGACGCGCCGGTCCCCCGGGAGACCGGGACGGGGCTGGGGGGGGGGGGGAGTCCCGGGAGGAGGGATGGGAAAGGGGCCGGGGCTGAGTCCGCGGGATGGGGGGGGGGGGTTACGGGTAAGCTGGGTCCCTGGGCAGGGGGGGTTATGGGGTGGTGAATAGGGTGCAGGGTCCCTGGGCGGGGGGGGGGGGGGTAAGGGGGGGACACGGCTGAGACCCTGGGGGTTTGGAGGGAAGGGGCTCAGGGCTGAGACCCTGGGAGCAGGGGGGGGTTATAGGGGAGGGAGCTGGAGCGGAGCCCCCCGGGGGGGTTGAAGGTAAGGGGTCGGGGCTGAGGGTCTTGGAGGAGGGGGGGTACAGGGTAGAGGATGGGGGCTGAGTCCCTGCGGGGCTTACGGGTAAGGGGGGCACGGCTGAGTTCCTCAGGGGGTGGGTTATGGGGTAGAGGACAGAGTATGGGTAAGGGGGGCACGGTGGAGTCCCTGGAGGGGGGGTTATAGGGGAGGGAGCTGGAGCGGAGCCCCTTGGGGGGGTTGAAGATAAGGGGTCAGGGCTGAGCCCCAGGGATAGTTACAAGTAAGGGAATTGGGGCCAAGCCCGTGGGCCGGGGGGGTTACGGGTAAGGGGGTCAGGTCTGAGCCCTTAGCGGGGTTACGGCGTAGAGGCTGGGGCTGAGCTCCTGGGGCTGTTATGGGGGAGAGGGCTGGGGCCAAGCTGGCTGCACTGGCGTAGGTAAGGCAGGGACTGGGCAGAGTTACCCCAGGGGCATTTCGCTGCTGGGCCCCATCTGCTGCTCAGCACCCCGTGCTGTCTCAGGGAGCAGCGTGCCATGTGCCCTCGCTCCTCGGGGTGCCCGTGCTTCTGTACATCTTTTGGAGACGTGCTGCACTTGAGCCTTCAACCTGGCCAGGCATCGCTTCTACCTGCACCCCACCCGGCACGCCTGCCGTGCGGTGGTACCGCTGCCGAGCCCCCCGTTACGGGGGTCCCAGCCCCTCCGTGCTCGTGTCAGCGCTCCGCTATCCCAGAAGCAAACCTCAGGAGAAGCCCCCGGAGCTTCTTCCAGGAAAAGAAGTGGCCACAGAAATGCCACTGCATACTGTGTACCGCAGCTTGCAGGATACATGTGATGATGAATAAGCTTGAAACCACAGTTGTCTGCTTTCAGACCCCTTTTTGCTACTCTGGATGAGTGTACGCGAAGCGCAGGAAGGTATCAAGATGACAGGAGGGGTGGGAAAGGAGGTCTAAGGGGCCAGACATCAGCCCTGGCATGTTTTAGCGATGGACTGTATTTCTCATACTGCACGAAGGGAGCTGGTGACTTCTCCGGCAGAGAGGGCAGGGACCGTTTGTGGCTGGTGCTCTGTGCCGGTGAAAGCCCCAGTTCTGGAAAAAAATCGAGATAAAACTCGTTGCGGCTCGGCGCTTGCACACATGCGGTGTTGAAGTGCTGCCCTCGCTAGGGCTGAACGCGAACCCAGCGGCTGCTTCCTGCCTGGGGCCCAGGGAAGAAGAAATTCAGCCTGTTTGGAGAAGCAATCTGAGCGATAATCCTCGCAGCCAGAGCCTCGAAAACACACCCGCTGCCTTCTTTAGCAGGCCCAGCGCCCTGGCCACGCCGGCTGTCATCAGCTCCCCGAGGATGACACGCCGGGAAGGGCGAGAAGGCGGCTTGCCAGCGCCCCGGTGAGCGTAGTCCTCTGCAGAGCATGCGGCACCTCTTTCCAGGCCTGGGATCCTCTTTTTGGGGTGATACCGGCAGCGTGGAGCCGGGGGAAGACGGGCTCAAATCCGTCAGGTTTTCCCCAGGATGAAGATTTGGAAGGGGAGCCCAGCACCCCCCTAGAGCTGATTTACCAACTCCCAAGGGCTGGGAGGACGGTATCTGTCCTGGGCCCCGGAGCGATCGGTGCCAGCCCTGCTGCGATGCTGCAAACGCCAGGGAGGAACGGTCCTCGCCGCAGGCTGGGGCTTGCACGTGGGCAGAGCATCTCCACTTCTTGCTCAGAGCAGAAACTTGCCATCTTGAACCAAAAACCCACCCCAGGCAAGCTGCCTCCGTCCGCAGGAGTCGCCTCTTCAAGTAAAAGCCCCTGGGCTTTGCTTTCCTCCCTGCACCGCGGGCGTTAGGGGATGCTGCTCCCCATCACCCGGGCACGGGCTGCCGGCTGAGCAACGACACCGCGCGCTCCCACGAAGGGCACATCACCGCCGGTCTGCTCCGATGGAGAAGAGACCGAAGTCTTCTGGTGGCTTCCCCACCGCCGCTGCGAAGCGCCTCGACAGACGCCAGCCTGCCGGACAAAGCCAGAAGGCCAAATTCAACAGAAACGGGTTGCTTGGAGAGAGGAGGAGGAGGAGGAGGAGGAACCATGACAAAATCCAGCCCTTATTGGGGGTGGGTGCTGCCCCCAGATACACTGGAAACCCCAAAGGACCAGGGGACGCTGCTGTTCCTGTCCTCGGGCTGCTCAGTACTGGCGCAATGGGGAAAAACATGGGATGGAGAAGGCTTTTTGGGACTATCTCCTGGTCCGGCCATGCCTCCGAGGTGCATGAGGCAGCCCGGGTGGAGGGGGGATGCTTTCCACCCGGTCCCAGCTCCTTTTCCCACTGCTGGAAGGTCTGACACTGAGCACGACCGGCCACGGGGACCGTCCTTCTCTGCGGAGGGGGATCCAGCCCCCGGCACCATCGAGCCGGGCTCAGGGCCGGGGTAGGTGTGCAGCCGGGAGCGTAACCGCAGACTCATCTCCCTCCTTCATCTCCCCTGGGAGAGAAACCAGTGTGGGCAGCCAGATGCACCGAGTCCCTGTTTAGCTCTTCTTTTTGTTCATTTGCATAAATTGCAGCTATTTGGGGGGGAAAAACGATTTTGAGAAAGTCTCGTCACCGCATATGACGAATCTCTCCTGTTCGTCACGCTTCCGATGTGACCCTCTTCTTGCCGGTCACATTCCTGGCGGAGAGGGGGAAAAAAACCCCTAGTATAAAAACAACCCAAAGCGGAAGAAAAAGCAGCACGCCACAAAACCCAGAAGACAAATGAGGAGCTGGAAAAAATTGAAGCATCCGCAAGGAATTTCAGGGTTGGGTTTTGGGTTTGTTTTTTTTTTTTTTTCCAAAACTCTTCCTGACTCCATACGGCTTCTCCTCGCCAGCTGAGTGGTGGCGAGGGGCGGCGAGCGGATGCCTGCTCCACCACCGTGCCGTGTTATTGCCAAGCCCGGCTTTCCCCAAAGAGCCGTGCCCGGAGAAGCTGTGTCCGTCTGTTCTTCATCAGCGACACGGCTCGAGGCGACCATACTGTGATTTTCTCGCCTTTCTCCAGCTCAGCACTCACTTTGGAACTGTTTGTAGCAGCGTCTGAATAACCTAATTTAGAGCCCGTTAGATGGGGAGGGTTTTGGCAGGCAGCGCCGTGCCGGAGAGCCGGACGGAGGGATGCGGCTGGTTGGGGAACGGTGGTTTTGGCAGCTCTCGCTGGATATTCGCGTGTCGAACAAATAAGGCCGGGAGGGTCCTGCGAGGAAAAGCCAAACCTTCTCCCTGCCTGGGAACGCTCCATCACCGCTGGCTGGTGCTTCCTCACCCATCCCAACCCCGCTCCCCTTCCCGGGAACCCCGGTTCTGCAGGGAACGGGGGCAGAGCATCGCCTTCCCCTCCCTGGTGTCCTTTCCCGACTGTTCCCACATTTTCCCCAGCTCCGATTTCCCCAGACTAAACACCCGCCGGGCTTTCCGCCTTTCACTCTTTCCAAGCGGCGGGATTTGGGGATTCACAGCTCCCCGACGTGGGCACGTGGGTGCCCCCGTGGCCCAAGCGATGCGATGACAGGTTGGGGAGGCACCCAGGGTGCTGCACCCCGGGGAGTCGGGGCACGGGGACGGGGAGCACCCAGGTTGGTGATATCCCGGTGCTTTTCCTCCTAGGATGATGGGTTTTCCTTGTCGGGAAGATGCCCCTAGCATCTTAAACACGCCCAAACACCCCGCTTTAAATTGGCGGATAGAGGCAGAAGCAGCAGCTGGCGCAAGTCCCCGTGTCCCCTCGTCCTGACCGTGACAGCGTCCCCGGGGAGAGGAGGGGTTTGGGGGGGCTACTGGGATGCACGGTCCCTCCGAGCTGGGAAGAACAGCCCCGCTCCGAGTCATCGGGCGACCCAGGCGGGAGAAACCCCCGGGATTGTTTCCAGCTGCGTTATCGCAGCGCCGCTCCCCTCGAGGAGGAAATAGCCTCGGCCGGGTGGAAAAATCTGCCGCGGGCGGCAGCCGGCTCGGGCCACGGGGGGCAACGGGTCGAGGTGCCGCGGCCGCCTCGTCCCACCCCAGCGTTTCGGGGAGCTGCCGGCATCGCGTCGGATCGGATCCCGCCCGGTTTGCCTAAAGGGAGGAAAAGGAGAAAGCGAGCAGGCGCGGGGCGAGGAGGGGGACGGTGGAGCAACGCCGCCTCGATTGCACAAGCCCCGAAAACCCGGGGCAGGGTTGGGCCCGGGCGTGGGATGAGCGGAACGAGGGAGGAAAGCGGTTTGGTCGAGCTCCGTGGCGTTCCCGGCGCGACCGGGGGCGAGTCACGGGGCGTGTGTCCCGCACGCTTCCCCGCGGCCGTTCCCTGGGGAAAGGGCTGGGGGGGGGGGGGGGGGGGGTCCTGGGGCTTGGGGGGGGGGAGATGGGGCCTGGGAGTGAGAGCGGGGGGAACTGGCCGGGGGGGGAAGGATGGGCGGAGTGCGGGGAGAGGGGCTGGGGGCTGGGGGGGGGGGAGGCAGGGACGGGAGGGAGGGAGGAAGGAAGGAAGGAAAGTGGAAGGGAGGAAGGGAGGGAGGGATGGAAGGAAGGAAGGGAGGGACGGTGGGCTGGTGAAAATGGAAGGAAGGGAGGAAGGAAGGAAAATGGAAGGAAGGAAGGGAGGAAAGTGGAAGGAAGGAAGGCAGGGAGGGTGGGTGTGAAAATGGAAGGAAGGGAGGAGGAAAGTGGAAGGAAGGAAGGAGGGAAAATGGAATGAAGGAAGGAAGGAAAATGGAAGGAAGGAAAGTGGAAGGAAGGAAGGACGGAGGACAATGGAAGGAAGGAAAGTGGAAGGAAGGAAGGAAGGAGGGAAAATGGAAGGAAGGGAGGAAAATGGAAGGAAGGAAAGTGGAAGGAAGGAAGGAGGACAATGGAAGGAAGGAAAGTGGAAGGAAGGAAGGGAGGGAGGAAAATGGGAGGAAGGAAAGTGGAAGGAAGGGAGGAGGGAGGAAAATGGAAGGAAGGAAAGTGGAAGGAAGGAAGGAAGGAGGGAAAATGGAAGGAAGGGAGGAAAATGGAAGGAAGGAAAGTGGAAGGAAGGAAGGAGGGAGGAAAATGGAAGGAAGGAAAGTGGAAGGAAGGGAGGGAGGGAAAATGGAAGGAAGGGAGGAAGGGAGGGAGAAAGGGAGGGAGGGCAGGCTGGTGCAGGTGAAAATGGAAGGAAGGAAGGAAGGAAAGTGGAAGGAAGGAGGGAGGAAAATGGAAGGAAGGAAAGTGGAAGGAAGGGAGGAGGGGGAGGAAGGGAGGAAGGAAAGTGGAAGGAAGGGAGGAGGGAGGAAAATGGAAGGAAGGAAAGTGGAAGGAAGGGAGGAGGGAGGAAAATGGAAGGAAGGAAAGTGGAAGGAAGGGAGGAGGGAGGAAAATGGAAGGAAGGGAGGAAGAGAGGAAGGAAGGAAGGAAAGTGGAAGGAAGGAAGGAGGGAGGAAAACGGGAGGAAGGAAAGCGGAAGGAAGGGAGGAGGGAGGAGAAAACGGGAGGAAGGAAAGCGGAAGGAAGGGAGGAGGGAGGAAAAACGGGAGGAAGGAAGGCGGAGGAAGGGAGGAGGGAGGAACACGCAGGAAGGAAGGAAAGCGGAAGGAAGGGAGGAGGGAGGAAAACGGGAGGAAGGAAAGCGGAAGGAAGGGAAGGAGGGAGAGGAAAAGGGGAGAAGGAAACGGAAGGAAGGGAGGAGGGAGGAAAACGGGAGGAAGGAGGAAAGCGGAAGGAGGGAGGAGGGAGGAAAACGGGAGGAAGGAAAGCGGAAGGAAGGGAGGGGGGAGGAAAACGGGAGGAAGGAAAGCGGAAGGAAGGGAGGAGGGAGGAAAACGGGAGGAAGGAAAGCGGAAGGAAGGGAGGAGGGAGGAAAACGGGAGGAAGGAAAGCGGAAGGAAGGGAGGAGGGAGGAAAACGGGAGGAAGGAAAGCGGAAGGAAGGGAGGAGGGAGGAGGGAGGAAAACGGGAGGAAGGAAAGCGGAAGGAAGGGAGGAGGGAGGAAAACGGGAGGAAGGAAAGCGGAAGGAAGGGGGGAGGAAGGAAAGCGGAAGGAAGGGAGGAGGGAGGAAAACGGGAGGAAGGAAAGCGGAAGGAAGGGAGGAGGGAGGAAAACGGGAGGAAGGAAAGCGGAAGGAAGGGGGGAGGAAGGAAAGCGGAAGGAAGGGAGGAGGGAGGGGAAAACGGGAGGAAGGAAAGCGGAAGGAAGGGAGGAGGGAGGAAAACGGGAGGAAGGGGGCCGGCGCAGCGCGCGGTGCGGTGCGGTGTCCCGGCGCGTGCCTGGCGGGGCGGGGGGGGGGCGGGGCCCGCTGGCTGCGGGGGCGGGGCGGAGGGCGGGGCGGGGCGCGCGCCCGCCCCTAGGCGCGTGACCGGGCGGCCGGGGCCCCGCGCGCCCCGGGGCGCAGCCCCGCACCAGGGAAAGGCTCCGGCCGCGGAATTCTCTTTTTTTTTTTGGGGGGGGTGTAATTTTTTGTCTCTTTTTTTTTTTTTTTTTTTTTTTTTTTTTTGTGTGTGTGTGCTTTAAATGGGGAACGGCCCAGCGGCTCCGCTCCCTGGGCTGGAGGGCTGAGCCCGGCCCGGCGTCGGCAAAAAGGGGTTTATTCCACTGACCCCAGCCGCTGCAAAGGGGTGAGGAGCGTCACCCCGGGAGCCGCATCCCCAGACGAGTTATCCCGCAGCTGCAGGTCCTTCGGCGCGGCGTCCCGCCGAGCGTCGTGGGAGAAACCCCTCCGTTCCCGGCTAAACCTCCCGTTCCTCCTCTCCGTGGATTCCCCAGGCCGGAGGCGAGCTCCCCGCCTGGGCTCGCCCGTGGGGGCACCCCGGCTGCTGCGGGGAAGGGACCCACGTCGGGACGAAAGCACCCAAGGAGCCCAAGCAAAGCGAGACAGCCCTCGGCAGGGCTGCAGAGCAGCCCCTACCTCCGAGGGGAAAAATCCCGGGAGATTTTGAAGCTCGCTTCAAGGGGATGTGATGGATCCTGAAGTGGAAAAAAAAGAAAAAAAAGAAAATAGCAGGAGAGCTAAAAAAAAAAAAAAAATAATTAAAGCGGCCTGGCTTGCTCCTTTAGCTATGGGAGGCTCGTCATGCCGACACACACGAGGGCTGATGTCCCCCTGAAACTCGGTGGGTCCGCAGAGCTCCCGTGCGGATGCAACAGCCTGGCCGGAGGAACAGGAGAAGGCGGCTCCCAAATGTGCTGCCCATGTGTTTCGCTATTTCCCATTGAATTTTAGACTAGCCCGAGCACTCTATCCCCATTTAGCCGGATCGCTCAGCCCTAAAATCCCTTTTAGCATGCAACTCCCCTGGGTCTGCAGCAGTCTTCAATTTAAAGAACAAATCCTCTCGCCTCCAGTTCGAGCCGGCCTGTCCACCGCCAGGGGCCGGGGTGACCTCGGCGCTGCTGGGTGCTTTTTTTTTTTGGTCACCGGTTTGATCGCGGCGGACGGAAGGGACACGTGTCGGGGGAGAATAACCTCTTCACCCAGCTCGGAGAGACTCGGCGGGACAAAGGCTGGCTGGAGAGCCGGAGCCAGGAAAATGTGGCTAAAAGCATATTTGCTCGGAGAGGCTGTCAGGGGGAGACAAAGGCAGGAAGGAGATAAACGCAGGGAACGAGGCTAATTGCTGGGATTAGTCACCCCGGAGCATTCGGGTGCTGCAGGGGTCAGGGCTGGAGGCCCGAGGAGGTCAGGCGAGGAGAGATGAGCTGGAGAAAGGTTTTGGGGAGAGCCTCGGATTTGTTAGAGCCCTAAGAAGGGCTGTTTGGGCGAAGAGCAAGCAAGGGGTGACCGGAGCCTGGACCCCATCTCTGACAGTGCTCCCAGGGCAAGCCACAGGGTCCCAGCTCCCCAGGGACTCCCTGGCCACCCCCAGGTGGGGAGAAGCTGGGCAGATCCCAGGGGCACCCAATCCGTACAGCAAATAACACCTAATTCTGCAGAGGACTCTTGATTCAGGCTATAAACACCCAGGGAAGCATCTCAAAGCTGCATCAGCTCAGCCCGGTGCGTGTCGGAGGCCGGAGCCCTGCGATGGAGTGGGACCAGACCCGCCGCGGAGGGTGACGGGGAGAGGCAATCTGCGTCTGCTGCGTTTTGTGCTGCAGGAAAAAAAACCACGAGACCCCTCCTGGGGAACACAGGGCATGGGCTGATTTTCTCTTTGCTGTGAACACGCTCCCTCCGGGCTGCCCCGGCGGATGGTCCCAGCCCCAGCATAAACCCATCTGGGCTGCTCTCCCTGGCAGATGAAATCCCCTCTTGCCAGGGAGTTTGCTGGAGCCCGGACCAAATAAGGAACTCGTGGCTAATTGTGCGCAGGAATCAGTCAGTGTCAGGCGCGCTCGCGAGCTCCCTGCGAGCTCTGCGCCGAGCTCCCGGCACGCCGGCGGCTCGCAGGGCTCGGCATGTTCATCCGGTAGCTGCGGTACCAAAACCAGCTTTGCAGCAATATTTAGGGAGAGGAAGGAAGGAGAGGGATTTAAAAAAACCCAACCCTTTTCTTTACCTCTTAAAGTACATTCTAAAACCTGGAGCGATCCTTTGAGCTGGGGCTCAGATGCCTCGGGAAGCTTTTCCATGGGGGAGCGGTGTTTCCATCCTGTGAGTGTCCGGGTCCCCGGGGTGCTGGGAGATCCGAGCTCCACTACCTTTCCAGCTGGGAGGGCTCAGCACTTGCTATCTTGCCTTTTAGAGTAGTGCCTTAATTATTTCTCTTCTCCATGCACCAAGCCGTTTTCCCACACTTCTGCTCCGGCCGAGTGGCCCAGGGCCAAGACCCCCTCCTTTTTCTGTAAAAACCTTGGTTTTCCATATTACGCACCCACCTGCGATCTAGCACCCCATCTTCCCAGCTCTCCGTAAGGACAAGCTCTCTCCTAGAACACGTTCGATGCCCCGAGCAGAAAGATCTGTGCTGGGTCACAGCTGGAGCGTGTGGGATGGACTCTGCGTATGGAAATCATTTGCAGCGTGGGTGGACATCCTCCAGGCGCTGCAAAGCTGCTGTGGCCGGGCCAGAAAGCCTGGGTGCAGGCGGGTGGCTTGGGATCGCTGGGTGTCCGGCGGGTGCTCTCGCTCCTTGGGGCTGGTGGTCTCCGGACCCACCTGGGCAACACGTGCATCCCTGAGGATGAACGTGAGCGAATCCTGATGTATCTCCTGGTCCTGACCCGCCGGGGAAGGGTGTCCCCGCGCGTGGGAGCGGTGGGCCAGGGCGAGAAGGCGGTGAGTCATGAGGCGAAGCTGATTCAAAGAAGCGAGACCAAAGTCAAGGAGAACCGTTCCCAAAAATGGCAATGTTGAGAGCTGGGTGCTGCGCTGGTGGGAATCTGCCCCGCTGTCACGGCTTCCCCTCTGTCAGCACCCGCCGGGATGCTCCCGGGAAAGGAAACAGCCACGGGGAAGGCAGCGAGCCCAGGCAGGAGCTACGGTCCCATGGATGGAGCCAGCCAGAGAGATACCTCGACACGGCCCCACGGGAGGGCCACGGCCACCCAGCGATTCCCCCTTTGCCCCTGACACACCGCAGAGGTTGTTCCTGCCGCCGGTAAGCTGGGCTTACCCCAGCCATGCAGCCGTTGTGGATTCTCAGATGGCTTGTAAGTGTTGAGCTCAAACCCGAAGCTGTGCCCACCTTAGGCAAGCGGGCAGCTAACAGGGTCTCTCTTCCTTCTCTCTGGTTTTACAGACCCTCAGAGATGCTACTGTCAGATTTGGCTGAAATTATCCAGCAGATTCCAGGTATTAAGGATGGGGGGGGGGGGGGGGGGCCACAGACATCTCTTTTTCTTAGGACTCGAGGCCACAAAACTTGTGCGTGCTGATTCAGGGAGCTGAGATGTGCACAACCCCTTCCCTGCAAGAGCCCTTTCCTACCACAACCAGCAGGATGTTTAAGGCACTAGTTTGTTGCCCTTCCTGCCAAATAGCTCGACCTCGAGCAGGACTGGTTTCCGATAACCAGAAGGAGAAACGCTCCGAGGGCATCGTTACGGTGACCCACTAACCCAGCTGGCAACAGGACACCGCCGACCGAGCCCACGCCGGAGCCGGCCGAAGCCCCGCTCTTACCGTAGCCCCACGCCATCCCTATTCCTCTCTGACATCCCAAAGCACCGAACGGCCCCGGTGCATCCTGCGAGCGCTTGCTTTCTGTTGCAGCCCCCAGCCCCGCTCCGGTCACCGGGAATCAAGTTTCCTTTCCCGGCTGCCCCAGGAGAGATCCAAGTTTCCTGCTGCTTCCCTTATCTCCGCCGGCCGCAGCAGCTCAGCGATCCCGGCTGCCAGGCCTCGGGGAAGAGGCTGCCGGGATTTCCTGCCCGAAACGGCCTCCGCGCCAAGGATTCTCCTGCCCTTCCTCCTCCTCGCTGGGAGCCCAGGGCGAAGGCGAGCCTTCAGCAGGGCAGGGGGTTGCCGGCCCACCCCGGCAGCCACATCTGGCAGGAGCGCGATGGGGAGGTTTGCTGGGCAGCCAGAGGTTTGTCCTGGTTTGCCCGGTTTAGCGAGCGTCTGTGGCGGTGGGGGCTTCTGGGTCTGGCTGGATCCGTCCCCAGCCCCGTCCCGCAGAGCATCCTCCACCTCCTCCAACTTCAGCACATCTGTTTCTGCACAAAATGCTGCCAAGTAAATGCCTATTGATTTTTTTTTTTTTTTTTTCATGCCCAAGCTATGAGAAGGGCTAACCCCCCCACCCCCAGCCAAAGGCTCTGCTGAGGCACATGGAAGCAATTACAGGGATCAGTCCCCACAAGCACCTCCTTTCCCAGCACATGGTGTGGGTGAGCATAGCCTGTCCCTGTCCCCATCCATATCCCCATCCCCATCCTTGTCCCCGTGCCCATCTTCAACCTCATCCTCATTCCCATCCCTGTCCCCATCCCATCCTCATCCCCAACCCCATCCCCATCCTGGTCCCCATCTCTATCCTCATCCCCATTCCTGACCCCATCCTCATCCTCATCCCCGTCCCCATCCCTGACTCCATCCCCATCCTCGCACCCGGTGAGGCTCCCAGCCGCTCCCAAAGCCGCAGGGATGCTCGTGCCAGCAGGACTTGGCTCCAAGGCCAGGGCATGACTCCACCTCTTCCCAGCTGCTACTTTTTTAACTGGCTGGTGCCAGTTTTGCTGAGGAGATGGTAAAAAGCATTTTTTTTTTTTAACATCTTAAAAGACCGTGCAAAAAGCCTGGCAGCTGCCCCTTCCACAGGGCAGAGGGTCCTCAGGGCCCGCGGGGCCCCTTTCGCCCAGGCACGGGGCAGCGCTGGCTGGACCCGGCGTGGGGAACTTGTGGGGTTAGCAGTTCCTCCCTTGAAAACCCAACTTAATTTACCCCTTTTAAAAATATATTAGAAGATAAGTGGCTTAATGAAACGCAGCCACAGCAGCTTGCAAATCATCCCCCTGAATCTTTCCCTTGCAGCAGCAAGACATTTTATAACTGTAACATTTCCATCCCACCAGGGGCTGCTAGGTTTGTATTTTCAGTAGCGCCCGAACATCCCACGGGGCAGCAAGGCTGTCCTCCCCCCCTTTCCTGCCCCTTCTGCCCATCGCCACCTCTTAGGTGCCACCAAATGCCACCATTCCCCATGGCAGGGACATCCTGAGGCAGAGGAGCTGCTGTCTCCTCAAAGTGCCCGATTTCTCCAAAGAGCCCTGGAGGTGTTTAAGCTTCAAAAGAAAAGCCACTTTTTTTGGCACGGGGAACTCCTCGAAGGCTGCGGACAGCATCCAGCTGGCCTGAACCCCGCTCGAAGCCCTAATGGTTTTCCATGGCCAGGCGAGGCGTCTCCCTCCAAGGGCTGGAGCCGGCCAGCTGACTGCAGCCGAGGGGGGTGGAATCCCATCCGGATACGGGCCCCACGGTCATGCTCGCCAGGACAGCCGGGTTTCCAAACCAGCTCATCCCTGGTCCCGGCATGGGTAGAAGCTGCTTTCCAGGATGCCCGGGATGCAGCAGCTTGCACGCTGCCCAGGACGGAGGGGACAAGGGGCCACAGCGACAAATCCCCGTCACTGCAAGAGGGACGGGGAGGAGGGCGTCCAGCTGCTTCCCATGTGAGGATTCCTGCCGGGAATGCCACGAATGTGTCCCTGATTTATTTCTCTCGCCAGCCTACTGGGTTTGACACTTCTCTCCTTGTTATCTGGCATTCCTCGGGCATGTATACATTTTGGGACAGATGCGATACTAACGCTGGCCCGGAGCCAGGGAAGCGGGAAGCGCTCCAGTAGGATGGAGCAGAGCTTTTGGCTGCTCCCAGCTTGGATTTCCAGGAGCACTCAGTGAGTCCAGCTGCTTGGATTTGGGGGTGCCCTTTCGCCCCAACACCCCAAATCGAAGCCAGGGAACCCACACGCCCCCCCACCCTGGCTGCCTGTTGTCGAAGCGTCGACCCCCCCCCCCAGACCTCTCGGGATGGAGAGGAGGGAAGACGGATCCGAGTAAGGATAAACAGCGGGAACCCCGCACCCGGGCCCTCAGCTCCGCTCGCTGCCAACTTGCCAGTTGAGCCGCACGATATGTTTTGGCCGGGTGGCTGTTTTTCCAGTTTTCCACCCCCATCGCCACCACCCCCACATCCCCCCTCCCCCGGTCCCCTGCGGGTAAGGAGTCCCGGTTCTGCCCGGCTCAAGGGAACGGGACCCGAGGGGGGCGAGCGGGGAGCGGGCAGAAACCTCTCGCCCACGCTCCGGTCCCGGTCCCGACCCCGGGCTGGCCGCGGGCCCGGCTCCGCTGGAGGAGCAGCCCGGGGCGGATTTTGGGGTAAGAACCGATTGGTCAGAGCCGGGACCGGGGGGATCCAATGAGAAAAAGGCTTCGGGTTGGACCCGCCCCACCAGCGGCGCGCCCCGTCCCGCCCCACCGGCTCCGGTTCCCTCCGCCGGGTCGGGGCCGTCCCGTCGGGTCCGCTCCTCCGATTTCGCTCCGGTTGAAACCCCGGCGGGGTCCGGTCGGCGCTTAATCGAGAGCGGGGGGGGGGGAGGGCGGGGGGCGGGGAAGGCGATTTCTCCCGTCCACCGGCGGCGGGATGCGGGGGGTGGCGACGGTAACGGTGGTGGTGACGGTGCTGGCGGTGGGGACGGCCCTGCCCCGGCCGGGTTTGCTGCCCTACGGCCCGACCCGCGGCGATGCTCGGTTGCGACCCGGCGACGACGAGAGTTCGCCCGGGGTGCCGCTCCGCCGGGCCCTGCGCCTCTACGGCCGCGCCGCCCGCCGCCTCTACGTGAGTCCCGGCTGGCCCCGGCCCCCCTTCTCCCCCCCCCCCCCGACCCCGGTCTCCCGCCGCCCTTCCTTCCTTCCAGCCCCCGCCTCGCTCCTCTCCGTCGTCTCCCTCTCTCCCTCCACCTTCCCATCCATCCCTCCACCCTCCTTTCCCTCCCTCCTTCCATCCCGCCTTGCCTCTCCATCTTCCCACGCTCCTCCTCTCCATCCCTCTGTCCCACCATCCCTCCCTCCTTCTATCTCCCCCCCCTCCATCCTTCCATCCCTCCCCCCCGCTCACCCCCTGTCCCCCCAGCCGTTCCCCTTGACACCCACCTCCCCTCACTCCTTCTCCCCACCCCTGCCCCTCCATCCCCGTCTTTGCCGCCTCCACCCCTGCACCGCCGCACGTGTCTTTTCGCCGTCCGTCCCTTTTCTCCATCCGTTTTCCCCCTCCCGCTGTCTCCTGCCCGGTATCTCCGGCTGTGGAGGAACAAGAGGGCTTTCTCCTTCACAGCTGTTTCCCCCCACCAGCGGCGGCTGCAGCTGGGACGGCCCCTGAGCTGCAGCTCTCGGGGGGGGGGGGGGGGGGAACAGAGAAGCCCAAGGTCTTTGTTTTCTCCCCGGCCGGATGGGGCCACGCGGTCTCAGGGCTCTCGGCCCGGTGCCCCGCTCCACCGGGGAGAGGGGGGGACGCGGTGGGCGACCGCCGGCGGAGGCACCTCTGCGGTTCCTGAGCACCCTGCGCCGCTCTCCCTGCAGGTGGGGACCAACGGGGTCATCTCCACCCAGGATTTCCCCAGGGAGACCCAGTACGTGGATGACGATTTCCCCACAGACTTCCCCGTCATCGCTCCCTTCTTGGCCGACCTCGACACCTCCGGTGACAGAGGGAACATCTACTACCGGCAAGACAACTCTCCGGATGTGCTGGACCAGGCCGCGGGCTACATCCAGGCTGGGTTCCCCCGCACCGCCGGCTCCTTCGTGCCCACCAACGCATTTGTTGCCACCTGGGAAGACGTGGGCGCCTACCAGGAGCTCTCGCAGGACACCGAGCCCTCCAAGAAGGTGAGGCCAATGGGCTGAGGTTGGACGCCCATCCTACGTGTCGCGGGAGGATGAGTCTTCCTTGCGTAGCACCCAAAACGCTCGGTCTCTTCTTTCTGGGCAGCTGGATGGTGGGTCCAGCCTTGGACGAGCGTTGGGGGAGACGTGGAGCTTCTTGTCTCCGCTCAGAGCTGCGGCGTTGGAGGGTCTGTTGGCTTTGTTGATGGGCAGAAGAGGTTTAGAGGTTGCCTTCAACTCCACGGTCGGAGGTGCTCAGGCTTTTCCCTGCTTCTCAGGCAAAGCTTTGCAGTGCCGGTGGTCCTGCATTTGCAGAGCAGGGCTGGGCCGGGGGCAACTGGGGGAAGCCACGGCCCAGGTCACCCGTCGGGCTCCAGACCTTTTGCCGGTGGCTTGAGGCTGGTCCTTCCTTCTGTCCGCACGCTGATTAACGCTGCCGGCTTCAGAGTTTCCGCCGTGGGTTGATTTTGTGCCTGGAAAACAAGCGCGTAGGTGGTCCGCCGGGTCGGGGAGGTGACCTGTGCTTTCCACCCATGGGCTGATAAGGCTCCTGCGTGGGTGCACCCTGGTGGACCTACAGCGCTGCCGTTCCCCGAAAAAGCTGGATGTGCTGCTGGGGCCAGAGCCTTCGCATTAGGCTGCTGACGTGCCGAGGAGGTGACGGTGATGCTCTGCCGGCAGGACGGGCTTCTTGAAACGAGCTGAAAGATGAAGAGCTGCAAGAGGAAAACTCTCGTGATGAATACCCAGAGCTGTGCGACGGGTGACAGCCTCTCGCTGCGGTGGGGTGGGCTGACTCCAAAACCCATCAGTGGCCACCGGGTCCCCACGGGCCACCGGGAGCCGTCCCTGCCGGCCGTCCCCCCCTGCTCCGGGGCCCTTCAGTAGCGGATTGCTGAGAGCAGTGGCCAAGCAGGGGAAGAAACCGAGGTTTGGAAGGAAACAACGCACATTTTTTCCTCTAATTTAAAACTTGGGAAAGCAGCTGAAGAGATGCCATCAGGGGCCTCGCAGCGACCTCGCAGCCATCAAAAACGCAGCCTCCTCTTCTCTTCCCAATTGTTTTTTTTTCCTTCTCTGAGTAGTTGGATCAGGTTTTAAAATGAAACCGGACTTACTCGGAAACGAGCAGCTCCAGGGAACATTTCATTCAAGATGCACTAAAATGCAGCGTGTGCCTGGGCTTTGCTGAACTCCCCCTTAACCGAAACCGCTAAAAAACTCCCCAAACACCACTTTTTTCTTACCAAATGTGCCATTTATTGAAACGCTGCCCTCCCCCTTCTCAGAACCAGCATTGACCTCGAAGCCTTTACCCCCCAGCTTTGGAGGGGTTCATCCTTTTTGAGCCTCGAAAGCAGAAATCTGGGTTAAGGCTGGGGGGGGTTAGAGGCTCCCCAATCCCCTGCCTTGGGGGTCCTGCGTGGCCGGGAGGTCCGGCAGCGCTGCCGGCAGCCCCCTGTCCCCTCCACCTCCTTGGGGACACGCTCTTAGTCCCCGCAGTGACGCTTTCCAGGGCTGGGACGAGAGCTGACCCCGCTTCTGCGGGAGCAAAAATTGCCCTTTGGGCTGGAATTTGCCCTTTGCAGCTCCTTGCCGGGAGCAGCCGGCCGCAAGCCGAGGGCTGCCCCCCCCCCTCCTCGCTTTCTGCCCTGCGTCCCGCGATGCCAGCGCATCGGTGTCACCCACCACCGGGTCCCCCCCCCTCGCCGCCCACCGCAAGGCAAAAAGAGTCTTGCAGCTGCCACCGCGATTCGGCTGCGTGGGGGAAAGAATCTGGCCCCGGGGGGGGGGGGGGGGGGGGTTATCCTCCCCCCAAGCTTTTTGGCCGCCTTCGCACGGGGTCTCTGAATGCCCGAGTGTGCAACGCTCACAACAAGGCTCTTTATATCCCACGGGGCCGACGGGAAACCCTGCGATGCCCTGGGGGCCCTGCGCCCCAAAATTGGGGCTGGCGCTGCAGGGACAGGCAGGCCTGGGCAGGGGGGGGTGCGTGGGGAGAGCCCCCCCCCGCCCTTCTGCCCACTGCTCTGGGCGTGAAAACGGGAGTTTAATCATTTTTCCTTCGCTCGGGCACCGTTCCCCACTTGCTGCTGCCGGCAGCTCGTGGGGAAGGGCTGCTGCTGCGTGCTTATATTTATTTATTCGGAGAGCAGGACCTATGGGGGGGGGGGGGGGCTGGCCCAAATGCTGCAAGCGTTGTTTTCTCTGCATTCGAGGTGACCGTGAGGCTTGTGGGGATTCTCCGGTGGCTCGTAAGGGTTGTGCTCACTCCGCAGCCTGCCCGTCCCTGCGTTATTGTGCTCCCCGACGCAGCCTCGCTCGGGGCTGGCGCGGTCCCAAGGCTCGCAGGGCTGGCACGGCAGGCAGCCAGCGTGCCTATAGCGGGACATATGGGTGTGGGGAAGGCGGGAGCACGTGCGTGTTTTTTCCTGAGGAAACCAAGCTAAAATTGTTCTCCGGGGGAAGCGGGGAAGTGCAGGTTTTCCTCCGGTGCTGATGGGATGGAGGGGGGCTTGCTGGTGTGAGGGGCAGGATGGGAGCGAGGGGTTCCCGGGCTGCAGCGCGCCAAACCGGTGCGTGGGTTACGTGGCCTGGGATGCTCCTGGGCATGGGACAGGGCTGTCACCTCCCTGTGTGACAGCTCCAAGGGACGCTCCTGCACCGATGCAGCTGAGAGGGGGTGACCTGGCTGTGTCACGGGCTCCCGTGGAGGATGCTGAGCATCTTCCCCGCACCTTGCACTGGGGTTTGGCCACGCGCGAGCAGCCCCGGCTCCTGTTCTTCCCCAGGAGTTGTCTGCAGGCCGACGGAGGGTTCTTTTGGGGTGCTTACGTCCACTGCTGTGTGCGGGGAGGTGGCTGTCGCATCCCCGGTCCCCTTCCCTGTCTCGGTCCTCCGCTGGGGTCCTGCCCCTCCGTGATGTCCGTTCTGTCCTGCTCTCCCTTTGGCAGCTCAACACCTTCCAGGCGGTCATAGCCTACGACGATGAGGACACTTACGCCATCTTCCTCTACCCCAACGGTGGCCTCCAGTTCTTGGGGACACGGCCCAAAGAATCCTACAACGTCCAGCTGGAGCTGCCGGCCAGGGTGGGCTTCAGCCGGGGGGACGGCGACGATCCCAAGAGGGACGGGCTTTTCCACAGCCTGGCCAGCAGCGAGCAGGCTTTGAGGCACCTGGAGCGGTGCGTGGTACCGGGGGGGGCCGTGCGGGGCGGGCAGGGGGAGCGGGGTCACCTTCTCCCAGCCCCCCGGAGCCTTTTAAAGGCTGGAAGAATGAGGGGAGCGAGTTGGGGGTGATGGGCTGCATCGGGGGGGCTCGGCCCCACGTGCACGGGAGCTGCATTTGGGGTGCTGGGAGGGGCGGTGCGGAGCGGGGTCGGTACCTTTGGGGTGGGTTTCCCACCTCGGCCGTGATGGACGTACACGCGCGCTGCCGTCCTGCAGGGAGAGCAACGCGGGGGTACCCGGCGTGTGGGTCTTCCACGTGGGCAGCGCGGCCCCCCTGGATCACGTGGAACCGGGGGGCGGCGGGGAATCCGGCCCCGGCGTGCCGCAGAGCCCCGCGCGTCACGGCCCCGGCACCGGCGACTACAACCGCGCGCTCTACGGCCGCGCCGACCACGCGTCCGCGGAGCTGCAGGCTCAGCGCGGCTCGGAGGCCGCGTCACCGCATCCCGACCACGGACGCCGGCCACCGGGTATCGTCCCCGAGCGGCTGCCCGCGTCCCCGGGGCAGGAACGGAGCCGTCGGCTGCATCCCGATGGAGACGGTGGTGGTGCCCGGCGGAGCTACTCCGCCAACCCTTCTTCCTACAGCTCCGGGCATCACGGCGTCGGCGTGGAGGAAGACGTGCATTTTAACCCCGACGGTGAGTGGCCGCAGCCCCTCCGATGACCGAACGGGGATGTCTCGTGGCGGGTGGCTCCCTAAAAAAGGCCTCTCTGCTGGAAGCTCGTCTTTTCCCGAGCAGCTGGGGCTGGAGCTAGCGTGGGCTGGCATCGCTCCTGCAAAGCTGCTGCCCTTCCAGCTCCTCTCTTCCCAGCCAAATCCTGCTGCCGAGGGGCTGCCGGAGCCATACGTCCCTGCCCGCTGGGTTTGTCGCTGCTCTGCCCCACGTTGCAAGGGAGGGAAGATCGAGGGGACAGGTCCCTGCGTGGGACCAGGGCTGGCCCTGCCGCCCCCCCCCCCCCCCATCACCGAGCCGCCGTGGCACGTGCCTGGGGGAGCAAAGCCCCATCCCCGGCCGGCTGTCTCCCAAAAATACGCAGGAACTCGATCTCTTGCCTTCTGTCAGATCTGCCTGAAATCAGGCAACAG
Organism: Aquila chrysaetos chrysaetos; assembly: GCF_900496995.4. Lineage (NCBI taxonomy): Eukaryota > Metazoa > Chordata > Aves > Accipitriformes > Accipitridae > Aquila > Aquila chrysaetos. The sequence goes on along the minus strand of NC_044005.1, from coordinate 3,831,156 downwards.
GTTCAAACCCCTCAGCCTCCCCTATGCATCCCGGGCAGCTTTCTTGGGAACCGCCACTGCCAGCTGGCCTGTCTCCCCGCGATGTTTTTGGGGCCGAGGAGGCAAGGTGGCTACCCCCCCCCCCACCCCCGTGAGGGGTGGCTTTGTCACCGTGTCCCCAACCCTTTCCCCTTGGCCCCAGTGTTCACCTACAGCGCGGCCAGCCAGGAGACGTGCGCCCGGCACCACGGGCGCTGCTCCCCGCACGCCTTCTGCACCGACTACGCCACCGGCATCTGCTGCCACTGCCGGGCCACCTACTACGGCAACGGGCGGCAGTGCCTGCCCGAAGGTACGCGGGGCGGGCGGCGGGGACGGGTACCCCCTGCCTGGGTGGCCGCTGCCAGGGGTGCCCGTCTCCCTGCCCAGGGGCCGTGCATCGCCTCAACGGGAAGGTGAGCGGGAGCCTGACGGTGGGACGGGCATCCGTCCGCTTCCAGGACGTCGACCTGCACGCTTACATCGTGGGCAGCGACGGCCGAGCCTACGCGGCCATCAGCGGGGTGCCCCAGCCCGCTGCCCGTGCCCTCCTGCCCCTCCTGCCCGTCGGCGGGCTCTTCGCCTGGCTCTTCGCCCTGGAGGAGCCCGGCTCCGAGAACGGCTTCAGCATCACCGGTAAGCGGGGAGGTGGGATGTGCCACCGAGTCCCGTTGCTCCGAGGGACGCGGCTCCTGCTGGGGTGGCACTGGGAGGCGACGGGGGGTTCGGGGTATCCCCACGGCTCCTCCGATCACCCCCCCCCCCGGGTTCAGCTGGCTGTCACCTCCCTGCTGCGAGCCCTCGCGGGTGTGCCGGAGGCGCGGGGAATGATGCTTTGGGGAGGCATTCCCTAAAAATCCTACGACCGAATGCCGCCTGTTCCCTTTTCCTGCCCAGGCGCCGAATTCACCCAGAGCCTGGAGGTGACCTTCCACCCCGGAGAGGAGATGGTCCACGTCACTCAGACGGCCGAGGGCCTGGGGCCGGACAATTACTTAAGCCTTAAGACACACATCCAGGGCCAGGTGCCATTTCTCCCGGAGAACGTCACTGTCCACATCACTCCCTACAAGGAGCTCTACCACTACTCCAGCTCGGGTAAGAGCCCGTTCTCAGCCCCGGGTTCGGTTTCTCGCACCCCACCGCGGTTCCCAACATCCGAGAGACATCGACGCTGAAGCCGCTTCTCCCCCATCCCCGAGGGGGGGGGTGTGGGAATTTTCTCACCATCCGGCAGCCGTGACATCCTCCGCTCATCGGGAGTACGTCCTGGCGGCGGGGACCGCCAACCAGACCTTGTCCTACCGCCTGCGCCAGAACATCACCTTCGCCGGTTGCCCGTACGCCCGCCTGCCCGCCCGGCAGCGGCTGAGCGTGGCACGTGCCTTCGCCCTCTACGACGGCCAGGAACACGTCCTGCGCTACGCCCTGGCCGCTCGCATCGGCTTGGCACCGGGTAAGCTCCAGCACCCACCCCGGGGGTGCCCACCCCAGGGTGCCAGCCCTCGCCGGGGGATGCTGCTGTCTCCCGCCCGTTCCCAAAGCTGTAGCGTGCTCGCTTTGCCCAAAACCAGCCAAAAGAGAGGTTTGGGGGGTTTTTTTTTGTTTTGTTTTTTTTAAGCAGCTTGAGCCGTAGCGCTTCTGGGATGGGGGGGGGCTGCAGCGGGGGTCACACTAGGTGCCACTGCGTGGGATGAGGGTGCTGCAGCGCAGCGGTGATGCCTACGTCAGATATAAGTGGGAACGGTCGTTCCCCGCTCCCCGTGTCTCCCAGGTCTTTTTCCCCCACCCAACACCCCCCTTTGCCCGCAGACAATGCCGAGAATCCCTCGGTGAACCCGTGCCACGACAGCACGCACGCGTGCGAGGCCACGGCGCGCTGCCAGCCCGGCGCGGGGATGGAGTACACGTGCAAGTGCGCGGCCGGGTACCGCACGGACGGACGGGGCTGCCGAGGTGAGTGGGGGCTGTGGGTGGGTGCGAGGGGGTGGCGGTGGGGGGGGGGCCCGGTGCACCCCATCCATCCCCTATGGGGCACCATGGTGGCCGCTGCCGTTTGGGGTGCTGGGACGTGCCACAGCATCGCAGCACCCACGGTCTCAAGAGCTCCCACCAAGAATATGGGTGAATCATGGGGGGAAACTGAGGCAGGGTGCTGGGGGCACCCGGGGAAGCGCTCCGGGAGCATTGCGGGGACGGAGGAAGCGGTAGACGTGGGACAGGCAGCGTGGGGCAGGTTATCCCCCTCCCCGGGCCAGGAGCAGCCAGATCCCAAAAATGGGGGTGTCCCACCACCGCCGGGGTGCCCGGCGTCTCTCCCTTCCTCTAGACGTCGATGAGTGCGCGGAGGGCCTGAGCCAGTGCGGCCCCTTCACCGTCTGCCTGAACGTGCCGGGCAGCTACCGGTGCGAGTGCCGCAGCGGGTACCGGCCGGCGGAGGACGGGCAGGCGTGTGTGCGTAAGTGCCGGCCCCGCGGTTCGGGGTCCCCTCGCTCCTGCGCCCCACGGGGCTCGCCGCCCCCCGCCACCCCTTCACCCTCCGCGTCCCCACAGCGTTGGCACCGGCGAGCGACCCCTGCGAGGACGGGACCCATCCCTGCGCGCCGGGGGACCGGGCACGCTGCCTGTCCCACGCCGGCGGCCACCCCACCTGCGAGTGCCTCCCCGGGTACGCCGGCGACGGCATCGACTGCTCCGGTACGGGGGAGCGGGAAGGGACCGCGGGGTGGCCGTACCGGGCAGCCGCCGGGGTTCTCCATCCCGGCTGATCCCCATCCTCCCCGTGCACAGACGTGGATGAGTGTGCCGAAAACCCGTGCCACCCGGCCGCCACCTGCTACAACACGCCAGGCTCCTTCTCCTGCCGGTGCCGGCCCGGCTACGAGGGCGATGGCTTCCAGTGCACGCACGGTAAGGCTGCCCAGTTCGCCTCCACGCCGGTTCTGCCTGGGGTGCCTTCCTCCATCCTCACTCCGCTGTTGCTTTGGCTCTCCCGACGGCGGAAGGGAGCACGCAGCGGCTGACGCCCTGCCAGCACGAGCGGCTGTACCCACGGGCAGCGCCGCCGGGACCCTCGCCCGTGGGTGACGGGCACGTGCCCCAGTGCGACGAGGAGGGTCGGTACCGGCCCCTGCAATGCCACGGCAGCACCGGGTACTGCTGGTGCGTGGATGCCGCGGGGCAGGAGATCGCCGGCACTCGGACTGCTCCGGGCAGCACGCCGCCCTCGCTGCGGGAGCCCAGGTCAGTGCTTGGGGGAGCGGGGCGGGGGGGTGCCATCCCCTCCCCATAGCACCCCGGTCCCGTGGTGCCCCTCCGGCATGCTGAGCGTGGAGGGGCACCCACCAAGGAGAGGGGGACCCGGGGCTCCAGCAAAGCCCCGAGTCCCCCGAGCTTGCACACGGGGTCCATCACGGGGGGGGTGACCGTCACCCTCCCCGTGCCAGAGCCCACCGAGCGGCCCCGCACCATGTGCGAACGCTGGCGGCAGAGCTTGCTGGAGCACTACGGGGGCAGCCCCCGCAGCGACCAGTACGTGCCGCAGTGCGACGCGGGGGGAGACTTCACCCCGCTGCAGTGCCACGGGGACAGCGGGTACTGCTGGTGCGTGGATGAGAGCGGCAGGGAGATCCAGGGCACGCGCTCGGAGCCCGGCAGCACCCCGCCATGTAAGACCTCGGCACCCCAAGTGTGACACCCCTCCCTCCTAGCGCAGCACAGGCTCCTGGTGCTGCACCCCGTTCTCGCTCGGGTGCAGAGCCGAGGGGCCCGATGCTCCCCGAGCCATCTCTCTCCCTGTCGTCGTCTCCGTCCCCCCCCCATTACGGCACCAGGTCTCCCCAGCGTCGCGCCGCCCAGCGTCCGGCCCTCGCCCCGGCCAGACGTGTCCCCACCGGCCACGGGGACCTTTCTGCTCTACGCTCAGGGACAGCAAATCGGCTACCTCCCGCTCAACGGCACGCGGCTGCAGAAGGAGGAGGCGAAGACCCTGCTCTCCCTCCACGTACAGTATCATCTCCAGCGCCGGGGCCGGGCGAGGGGGGGTGGGAGACCACCGGAGGGAGGGAGTTAGGGACGGGCTGATGCTGCGACTCCGCGTTTCGCATCTCCCTGGATCACTCTTGTCCGAGCCGCGATGGTTTGAGGGGTCACCGCTTGAAGGTTGAGGTTGGCTGTGCCGGCTGCCTTGGCGCTGAGATGGAGGAAGAACGGTCTCGCCTCTTCCTCCGGCCGTATCCCCCCGTAGAGGGGCAGGTCACGGACAAGGGGTTTGCCTGCAAAGAGGAGCACGGGTGCTCGCAGAGCTCCCCTGGCCGTCGGTCACGGGCCCCGGGCTGCCAGCTGCACATCTCTACTGCAAACTTGCCTTTTCCCTTCCTCGGACTCCTCTTGGAGCGTGGCCACGTGCATCATCTCCAGCCAGGCCAGACCGAGGGAGAGGAACGCTAAAAGCTGGGCCATGACCCTCCCTGCACCCTGGGGAACTGAAACACCTCGCCAAGAATTCCCTTTCCCCAGCCTGAAGGTCATTCCTCGGGCTGGCTTTGCTGTTGGAGCAGTCGCTCCTTGAGCCGAAGGGTTTTTTAACACCCATCTGGACGTGGGTGTGTGCCTGCGACAGCTGGCCTAAAAAACCTCCGCTGTAGGGTTCAGCTGGGGGGTTGTGCAGTAGGAGCCCATCGGTGTTGGGTTTTGCCCGGGGAAAAGGGATTTGAGCGTCATTCCCCATTGCTGCACCTTGCAGAGTGCCCCAGGCAGCTCCCACTGCAGGCTGGAGAGATAAGAGTGCTCACTGAGCCTCTTGGCCGTGGTCCAGGCAGGATTTCACTCCATGTCCCTCTCCCAACCCTGGCAGGGCTCCATCGTGGTGGGGATCGACTACGACTGCCGGGAGAAGACGATCTATTGGACTGATGTGGCCGGCCGGACCATAAGCCGGGCGAGTCTGGAGCCAGGCGCTGAGCCGGAGACCGTTATCAACTCAGGTGTGCTCCCATCACCGGTGACACCTGCCCAAAGCCACCTCAGCGGGTCCAAGCCAAGTTCGCGCCCATCGCGGCGGCTCTGGGGCTGTCCTGCTTTGGGGGGGTCCTCCATCTGCGCTCACATCCCTTGGCTGTGGGTCGTGGGACCGTGACGGGTCCAGGAGCAGCACGTCCCCGGCCGCTGACCACATCTGTCCCTCCGGCAGGGCTCATCAGCCCCGAGGGGCTGGCGGTGGACCACCTGCGCCGAGCCATGTTCTGGACCGACAGCGGCCTGGATAAGATCGAGAGAGCCCGGCTGGACGGCTCGGAGCGGCGGGTGCTCTTCGACACGGAGCTCGTCAACCCCCGGGCCATCGCGGTGGATCCCGTCCGAGGGTGAGCAGGCAGCGTTTCCAGAGGGATTTGCAGGCAGGGCTTTGCAAGGTGCAAGAGTGGGACACACGTGGGGGTGCCAAGGCCCCATCCTGACCCTGGGAGCAGCTCTCCTACGTTGCACACCCCGTAGGAGGGATTGGCTCTGTTCCCTACCTCCTCTTTTATTTAATAATTCAGGATTTGGCTAAACCTGCTGTTTCAGTATCAAGATGTACATTATTTTTAAAAGCTTTGAAACGCGCCTGGCGTTTGAAAACACAAGCTGTGCCTCTGGGGTGCTGTTGCGATACAAAATGTGCTACTCCTAAGACTCGCCCTCGTCCAGGAGCTACGGTTTGGGTTGTAAACATGTTTGACATCATTCTGGTTTTCTTTTAAAGATTTTTTCAAATCAAATTAAGATTTATTTCAGACATTATTAAGGGGAAAACCAGGCCTCTCTCCTGACAAGAACCAGTAACAAAGAGAAAGCCGATCATCTCCTACCACTCCTTACTGTTGCGTGTCCTGTTTGTTCATTACACAATTATTTCCCAAGCAACCTTTATTGGACGGACTGGAATCGTGAAGCACCCAAAATCGAAACTTCCACTGTCAACGGAGCCAACAGGAGGGTCCTGGTGAATAAGGACATCGGCTTGCCCAACGGCCTGACATTCGACCCCTTCTCCAAGCTGCTCTGTTGGGCAGACGCAGGTAACTTCACCGAGGACGGACCAGACTACGACACACTAAGCCTCGAGGGGAAAACCAGCTCTATCTGTCTTTAGCCCATTGCCGCCTGTAGGCTTCTCTGCCCCTTTCCACTGTCCTGCCCCAAAGGACTTGGTGTGACGGGGTCAAGGGGACTCACAGCATGAGTTGCTTCTACATCCTTAGGCTGAGAAGCCGTTTCAAAATTTGGTGAATACAAAGAATACGTTTGGCGGGGGGGGGGGGGGGGTTGTGACCTAGTAACTGTCTTGTGTTTGAAAAGGAACAAAGCACCTGGAGTGCGTATTTCCTGACGGCGCAGGCCGGCGCATCGTACAGAACAACCTCAACTACCCTTTCAGCATCATCAGTTATGCCAATCACTTCTACCACACGGACTGGAGACGGTAAGGAAAGAAAACCTGCTCCCTCCCGCGGCCCCGAACACTGAGCGAGCAGTTCCTAGGGCTCCGCTGCCCTAAGCGGCCAGGAGCCAGCCTCCCCTACTCCCTGCCTCAGTCGTGCTAGCGAGTGGCTTGGAGGGGCTTTGAGCCAGAGGGAGGAAAAACAAACGCTGTCCCCAGCCTGCTCCCCGGTCCCGAGTCCTGGCACCTCACCAGAGCCCTCTCTTGGGTCTCCTGCAGTGCCACGGTCAGCAACTCCCGCTTGTAAATCTCAGCGCAGGATGGTTGTTTAGAAACAGCCCCAGCTTCCTGGGAGGGACAGAAAGAGTGGTGGTTTTTTGCTGTTTTTTTTTCTTTAAATAAAACTTGGCACAAGTTTCTAAATCTAGATTAAGTCAAAGAAAAGATTCTGTCCTCAGTTGTTCCCTCTCCTCCACCCCCCAAGGCCTTCGGCCTCAGGAACTCACCTCCATTCCCACTCCAGCTGGAAGCTCTCAAAACTTCAATCAAATCTCAACAGATTACAACAAACACTTAAGTGCTTGCCACACTTGGAGGAGACCCTCAGGGAGATAATCTCTCCTTGGAAGGCTGTCTCTGTGACTCTGCATCACCAAAGAGAAATGCACTGAAGGAGCTGGATATAGATCTTATGGGGCAAATTTTTTTCCACTTGTTCTGCAGGTGTTCAGATCAATCCTTTTAGCTGCCTCTGTTCTTAAATGCACGTAGGTGGGGGAAAAAAACCCAAGTTTCATAGATGAGTAAAGCACTTCTCCCCCTTTTATCACCAGGGACGGTGTGATAGCTATTGATAAAGAAACTGGCTCCTTTACCGATGAGTATCTTCCAGAGCAGCGATCACATCTCTATGGAATAACTGCAGTTTATCCCTACTGCCCTGGAGGTAAAACACACAACAAAACCTACCCCCTCTTGATTGTCTGACAGCTGTTATGTGCTTGACATGCTAAAGATATCCATTTCTTTCTGCAGCAAGGAAATAGTAACTGCTATTTCGAGAAACATCAATCCTTGCACCCAAAAGAACTTCAGACCCAGAAAACTGTCACTGCATACAACTAAGGGGGGAAAGCCCTTAACCAAGGCCAATGAAGCGACCTACTTTCCTGCAAAAGATGATCAAGTATTTTTGAAGTTATACCTCAAGTCTTTACTACTGTATTTTTTTAAAAAGTGGAAAACATTGATAGATGACAAAAAAGAATGGTCCTGTGAATCTTAGGCCATTACTCTAACTCTTGCCTATGCAACCAAATTTAAAATGTAGCTTTCTTACTCAAATGTTTTATTTTATTGGAAGAAGAATGGATTAATTTTTAATAGTTTTGACAATCTGACCAACGGGTCCTTTTATCCTAAAAATAAGCGCCTATGGGGAGCTTTGCATGCAGTATCTTGCTGGGTCTAAGTAATCTACAGCCCTGAAGACAGAGACACTGTGTGCTCCAAAAGTGTGCAGAACAGTTACGTGATATGGCAAAGGCATTGAAGTTTTTCCAGGAGAGAATTCTGTATTTTCACCACTGCCTCAATGCATGTCTTTTAGTATTTATATTAGAAGAATATGCTAGAATTGATCTGTTCATGCTTGTTGGTTCTTCTAAGTGCCTTCATAGACCTACCCAATGTAGACCAATACATGTTCAGAAATACCATTTACGTTGTAATGCTTCACTTTTTCTAGGTTACTTCAATAATTGAATAAAATGGTTGTTTTAAGTTTCCCTTTGGATTTAGTTTTTAAATATTTCAGTTGTAGGGTAGACTGTCGAGAAGCAGTAAGCAAGCCAGGAGCGAGCTGTTCATATGGCAGGACCTCAGCAAAAGAGGAATCTGCAGAGCCTTTATGTAACACTCCCTTCTCAACACAAAGCCAAACACAATGAAAAAGTCGTATTTGCCAACTCAGAGCTAATCAGAACAATTTGTCTATTTTCCCCAACTTCATTTATTTAAAGAAAAATGGTAACTCATTAGAAGTCAGAATTCAATTTCCTGCTTTCTTTCAAAACAGTAAAGTAATACCATTTCAAACTGCATGCCAGAGTTGTACAGTTGTACGTAGTTCCTAATTGTACTAAGTACACAAGAGACTAAAAGCCTTTATCTGTTCATCTCCCAACTTTCCCCAGTCTGTGGTCCGTCTTGGGATCAGCAATAATCGCCTGAACTGCTACAATTGCTTCGTTAATTTTTGTTTGCAGCTCTCGGAGCTCCTCTATATGCAGCAGTCGGAGAATTTGGGCAGCTTCATTGAGAACAGCATCTGAGTGAGTTGCAGAAAGAGAAGTCGTATCAGTCATTTTCATCTGACAGGAAGGTCTTAAGAAAAGCCTAATCTAAGTTAATGCCCTGCGCTTCATTCATGCTTGTGGTTTTCATACTTGAAATAGGAAACAACCTTCCCTGCTGCTAGAGAGGGACAGGGTGCTCTGCAAAACGTCGCTCAGGCTTCCTGCAGCCCTCGCAGTAATCCACAGCCAAGTCGGGTCAGTATGAAGCATTTCGAGTAGTAATTTAGGTGTACATGGGGCAAAAGTGAAGCCAGACTAGTGGAGTCCCAGGTCATCAGGCTATTGCTTACGAAATAATCTATCAGGTCATGCCAACTTGCGCTGCCTCCGATTAGATTTTAGGTAAATTATGCAGCTAAAACACACAGAAGCAGCACAGAGGTCCTCTGCTGGTAGAAGCAAGATTTACAAGACAACAGTAGCGAGAAGCATTCCTTCCACTTGCAAACGTGGCTGCCATTAAAAGCTGTTATTTAAACATTACTCTAAAACAACATATTCCACAGCTAAGATTTATGCTTTTCTGTTCCAAGACAAAATGCTCAGGAGTGCTCGTAAATAGCAAGCTGGGAGGGAGCAATTCTTTCCACCACAGGCTTTTTTACTGTACGCATTAGCTACGTATTTGACAGCAATATAGTTTGTCAAAAGGCAAACATCACTATTTAAAAGTAACATTAAGAGAACTGCTTACCTCCTGTGTCAAAACCAAGAATGTGCTTTTCTAAAGCAACAGGCAAACCCTTTAAAAACAAAAAGCATGTTCAAATACAATTGGAAATGTCATTTTGCATGTTTGGAAAACAAAATCAAGTACTGCAGCAGGTAACCCTAGAGGAGAGGACACTTGAGTTTTGCTTATATAGACATGTGACAACTTTGAAAAGTCATCATGCTTGATTACACACGACTGCCTTTGTGTCCTGAAACATCAAAACCCAGAGTATCAATAAAGAAAACTCTTCATGCTTAATAATCCCCCTACTTGTCAAGCGAAACCCATTGGATACACAACTGCCCACATTCAATCCTTAAAAGGCTAACAACAGTACTGCGAGAGATCACCCAATCCAGCAACAACACTACCCGGACAAACAAAAAGCATGCACAAACTAGGCTTTCTGAGAAACTATTCCCTTCAAACAGCTGCTGTTTTCAAAGCACTGGCTGATTTGAAGGAGTTGCAAAAATAAAGAAAATCAAGCTAGTTTTTCAAGCACTGAACTCACAACCTCCATCAACATCCCCAGAAGTGTTTTCTCAAGTCTTAAGCTTAGGAATAAAGCTAAACATCCAATTTTCTAAACAATTGCTCTATTAAGACAGTACAAGGAAAAGTCTTATTAGTGGTCATTTATAAGCACTGCTCTCTTTCCTTTACTCTCTCCAGACGTGGAGGAGCAGTCATGCTAAATACTCACTCACCATGTTTCAACATGCACATAAAATTAGATTTAAACAATGCAAATCTTAGAATTTGCTTTTACTGCCTCTGGAACTTTTTTCAACATTTGCCTTGGCACATTTGCCAAATGCCTTGCATTTGGCACGACAAAAACATTCAAGTTCGATACCATTAGTTTCTACAACGATGGGGTTGTAAACCTTCTAAACAGTGAGGATTTGTTTCAAAGGCTTTTATATACACGTAGAAAGAACTCTGAGCTGATCAAAACACAAACTAAACACAAAACAGTGACTGTAACTCATTAGAATTACCCCTTTTTCAGAAAGCGGTTCTTTTCCATGGCCTTTACAATAAAATGGATGTTCAGCTGCAATCTTAAAAATACATCTCCATGGTTAAAATCTAACCTGCTTGTTGATAAGAATGCCACTTCAGACAGATTCCAGCAATATCAGACTTCATACATATACTTTTTAAGAAATCAGGTTTATACTTAAGGCTGCAAAGAGCTCATTGCCACCCTAGTGTGTTCTCAGAGCCACACAAGCAGCAAAACATTGATTCAGCCAGTTCTTTGTGGATGAATTCCCCACGGCCACTTCAGGCACCTCCAATGCTGAGTGACCACAGTGGCACCTTCAGAAGTGGTATTTGAGACACCCTGGTAGCACAGCATTACCTTCCCCGTCTTCCTCCCCCCCCCCCCGTATGTTAGCTCCTTTTTGGCTGGTGGAAGCTGTCTTTAACAGAGCAGTAGACTGGCTTTTCCCAAGCCCCACAGCAGCAGTCTCATAGCAGGCGCTGGGCTGTACAGGCACCCACTGCTGCTACAACTATAACAAGCACATGCTCATTTGCACAGCAGCTTCAAACAGGGAATGAAATGAAGAGCGCCTTTAAATCTGTAACTACACAGACTACTTCATCTCACAGCATCATTCCCCAAAAACATAATTTGAAAATGCTGCACAAAACACTTGTAATGGACCTGACCACTGCAACCATCTCCCCTGTAACTGGAAGTGTCAACAGTAAAGCTCAATTCCCAGGGAGTGAGAGGAAAAAAAAAGTTTCTGGATTTCAGAGTAGGGGTAAAATGTACCCACTTTGTTGTGCTTTCAAATATGCCCCAGGTATAGCCTTTGGGAGCATCCTTAAAGTGATCCTGAAGGGCATTTGTTGTACTTGATCCTACCTAGGATACACTCATCAGGCAAGGAAAGTCCAGAAGGACAGCCAATGAGTCTGTTGGTATAAATCTGAATCCTGTCTAGACACCGAGCACATTGAATTGCCAGCCATTCAAAATATAATCTAAAAAAGAAGTGTCATGTCTTACCTTGAAAACTGTACCTTCACAAACCAACAAGATAAATCTCATTTGATACATTTAAACCACAAGCACAGCAGTGTAAGCTTCCTCAGCATAGTCCTCATACATATCCTTCTGTCAGAGAACATTTCTGTATCTATTTTATCTTTTCCCCGCTCTACCTTGATATTGTCAAGAATGCAACTCGTGACATTTTGTATATTAAGTCATCCGCCATGCAGCAGTCAGACATTTATAACCTGTTGCCAGGCTCAAGGCTTAATATACAAAGTGTCAGTGGCTAGTATTTTGACCATTAGCAAGCCAGCCAAAATCAGAAACAGAGGTTTATTTTTCCTCTCCTTCTATCCTGCAACCCAGCTATCCCCTCTGCTTTTAAGGTATTTTCTTCATTCATCTGGTACATTACAATGTTGACGATCGCTGTTGGCACAGATAAAGCTGTTTTCCTGCCTCCAACATGCTCCCTTTTCTCCACTCCACTTGAAATTTAGCACCCCTAATGAGAATACACTCCCAATGCCATATATCACATTCAGTGACACGCTGACATTTCAACCTCAGACTTGAGCACACTTTGAGAACCTATCAAATATGAAGAACACTTTGTCATGAAAAAAATTCACTGTTCTTCACGGAAGCTAGTTCTGCCAAACACACAGAAAACCCCATTTTGATCCCTGCATGTCAGCTGCACAGCTATGTAAACAACAGCTAAAAGCAGCTTTTTATTAACATTAGTTACAGAACCTAAAACGACTACAGCGGTCTCAGCTGCTTTCGTATTTTCCTGCTCTTTTAATCGTTGTATGGATATACAAGACCAAAGCTTTGATTTACTGTTCCAACGCTTCTGGCACTTACTGCACTGCAACTCAGAGCACCTGCGATTGCCACTTAGTAAACACCGTAAGCAGTGTTATGATAATAAATAAAGCCTGGACTGTTCTGAGCAGCTGCCAGAAAAAATGAAGGGACTTGCGCTCTTTGACCAGATCTAGTCGCTTTAGCAGGGACACTTCTAAACATACACCTGCAGGGCAAGAGAGGCTGCCTTCCTTAGCTGTGCCCAAGACCCAATGCCAGCAGCTGCTGCGCCAAATGCCAGTGAGAAGAGCTGGAGAACTGGGATGTTTAAGAATCGCCAATCTGAAAAACCACAGTCATCCCCTGGAACATCTTACAAACACAACAGCTTGTGGTTAGAAAATAATTCTGCAAAATCTGAGGTTTAAGTGCAGAAGTTTCCTTCACCACCTATTTTTGGGGAAGGGGGTGAGGGGGAGGAAGGAGTTGGATGTCCAACATCCCCGCCCTCAAACACGTACGAGGTGTACGTATGAAGCAAAACACTCCATACAAGGAATGTTTCAACCTGTTTATGCAGCCAATGCTGCCAATTCCAAGGAAAAGCCAGGTCATACATTTCTTCTCATACTGTAGACCTGCTGCACTGAACAGTAAGGGTTCTAGCAAATAACTTAAGATAGGGGAACAGCTATTTACATGATATATCACACAGGTACATATATTTGTATTCATCTGAAACAAAAAGAGCTTTGTACACTGCTCTCCATAATCCTCTGGGTCTTGTAGAATCAGGACGGCGAAGATAAAGCAAAGTTTCCACTACCCTCCTAAACAAAGCGTTTAAACAGAACTGGTTTTGACTGAGATGGCAGACATTTACACTTACACTTCTTTACTTGATATGGAATAATTAACACTAGACCCATGCAGCATATATACAAACCTCCTTGGACTGACTGGCCTTCGCTATGGCGTCCTGCGTCAAGCGCTCTTGAACCAAAATGCGAATTGCCTAGGAGAAACATTTAAAGGTGAGAGTAATTAATTTATGTCTTGATGTATTTCTTGGCAATTCCAAGGGAAAAGGAGCCAACATTATAACCTAGCATAACCTCAAACCCACAGCTTTGTGAAACACTTTTTGGAAAACTCTTTCAGTCCTTAAATCTTTTCAAATAGCATTATTCTTTGCAAGTAGTATCTTACACAGGTGTAGTCTCTTCGGCCACAGGAAGGCAGCTTAACCAGAAGAGACAAGGACATTACACTTAATTTCTGCCACTACTGGGCCAGAAACTGCAAGGTACTAGGAACAGTACAGCAGCACCATTTTTATTTTTCCGAGATCACACATCTTTAATGCTGCTACAATACAGCTTCTTCAGGAAGGAAATCCTGCTATCGGCACCTTTTAGGAGGTGCTGAACTATCTTCCACATGCAGAGAAACCTGGAGCAAGGCTACCCACCCAGGTTTTAAAAAGACTGAGAACAGAAAGGAATTATTCTTAGACACAGGAACAAGAACAGCTTCAATTTTAACAATCCTGCTGCTCATCTGTTTCTATTGGCTCCAGCACATAGCATGAAATCAGATCAGAGATATCAGTTACTGATACCTACAGCTGTAAATGCCTCTAAAAATAACTGAAGGAATACCATGCAGGCAGACTTCCACCAGAAAGAACTGGGTCTGTCAAACACATTCCTCAGACTTTTCCTGATGAGTAGCCAAATGTGACAGAAGCAGTCTTTGTGCTTCATGTCTCTCCCCACAGATTTCTCCCAGTTTTGGTCATGATTAAAGTTGAAACGGTACCAGAAAGTTGCCACTGAATACTTCTAGAAATCTTTCTAACTGAAGGGAGTAGCCTGGACAAAAGAGTGATTTGATGAGGAGTTTAACTTTAAATTCCAGCAGTGAAACCAGACCTTGTATAAGAAAATTTTGAGTGCCTTTTGCATCAGAAAAAGGATATCCAACTGTGATACACAGATGCTTTCTGATCAACTTGCCAGATTTAAATTAATAAAATGGGACTCCAAATATCTCTCTGCTCACTCTGGCCAACATCTGGCCAGATGTCTGTGGCACACTTGCACAGTTTGGCCTTCCCTAAGCATCCACTCCTGAGTGTCGAAGCCTGAATAGGGATCATAATTCTCCGCATGACACTGCAAACCTGCTAACTGTGGTGCAGAATTAATGAGCTTCACTGACACATTCTAATACTATGAAAGCCTGAAAGCCAGCATTGCTGTTGTTCATGTAACATGAATTGCCATTGCAGGAATCTATTCTCACTGTAATTAAAAGCAAGAAAATTCAGGCTGGTGGTTTTGTCCAACCTCTTCTGTCTGAAAAAAGTGAGACTAGAAATGTAGAAATAGTGACAGAAATGTAAATGTATTTATGCAGAAAACACATTCTGCTATCTCTTCGAGTTGCTAGTACGAACCCAGAAAAAGTTTGCTAGCCTCGAGACAATCCTGTAAGAAAACCTGAAGGAAGTCTGCCTAATAACAGCTGAGCTCATGCTGCAGATCCTCAACATCGCCATTCACAGGGTTTCTTCTCTCTCTACCTGATATCCCTTTTCACTGATTTTTGTAGGGTTTTGGGTTGGGTTTTTTTGTAGGGATTTGATATAAGAGATCTCCACTGCTCTTTAAAGATTGATGAAGGGTTTGAAAGCTATTGGGAAGGCAAAGGAGGATACCATACTGGAGAGAATGAGAAAGTAGTTGATGGGATAACTGCAGGCCGTCATTTCCTTACGAAACCAGGCTAGCATGATAATACTGTTTAAGTATACCAGTTATAGATTTACACACACTATATAAACTTCAATACCCACAGCATTTAGTTCCTCCAAAATAAGGTTAGCAAATATCACAGCTACTGTAATGAATGCACCTTATTGTTTTTTCAGTGAAATGAGTTTATTTTGGTGCCAAGCAAAACTAAGCTTATTTCCATACTATGACACTATCAGGTAGGAACTCAGGATTGCTACAGTCTCAGTAAATACAGTACTTCAAAAATACAGTACAGGTTCAACCCAAAATATACAGATAACTACGGAGATCTGCCAGTAAGTCACAAATTTTCCCGAAGTCATAAAAAAGGTGCTATAGAAAATTAATTAGCCTATTTACTGCATTTAAAAGCCGTGATTAGTTGTCAAGACTAAACTAAACTGACTTCAGTAATGCCAAGGAGTAAACAGTTCACAGGACCAAAAGGAGGAGGAAGCTTTTAACTGTGGCCCCTCCCTAGGGTGTTTTGTTTTAAAACATCCTCTGCATCACTTAGCCTCTATGTTTTCAAATTTCTCTTAATTTCTAGCACTGGAATACAATCTTCTCCTTTGAGTGTGTTCCTCAACATTTCTGAGGTTCATTAAAAACACATAAAGCAGTACTTCAGCTAACCTAGAACACTTCAAATTCTGAACAGTTCTCAGTGTTGGAATTCCAGGAACTCAGCTACAATTGAACTGTTTACCAAGATAATTATCCCTGCATTAATTTCCATAACTTATATTCTGTGTTCTTATCTGCTTGAGAAGACACACACAGGATGAGTTTTACTTTCTATTTGTGCCTAAAAAGTCATAGTTATCAGTAACTCTGCACCACAAGCTATTACACTGGGGAAAAGGAGGAAGAAAGGAGGTCTGAAAACAGTGAAACTCACCTTAAGCATTACCAAGTAATCATCATGTCGCTGAATTTGAAGCAGATTAGCTAAAGCCATCACTCCAGCCTTAAAATCAGGATTATTCACTGTAAAAATAATCATCACCATTAAATATATATGCTAGTTTAACTGGCTCCAAAGACAGAATTGGCTTCCTGACTCCATGATATCGGATTGCTCTCAAGGATGGGCAAGGCTGCAGAAACACAGCAGTGAGCAACCACTTAGTTTGGCTACAAGGCGATCAAAGCGTGCACTATGCCTTGTAACCAGGTTGCAGAACACCATCTAAGCACAAACAGCATTATTTTCAATGCCAAACACATTGTGTACGTCCTACAGCACAGGAAACCTGTGTTGAGTCTTTGAAAATAAAACCAGTTACATGAAGGTATTCTCTTTTATATATCTTTCTATCACTGCAGAGCAGAACTGTGCTTGCTGGGTGAGTATAGGACCAATTCCTAGCTGTCTTCTTGTAAAAGGAGCAATGAAAGAAGACTTGGGGGGTTTAGGGCTAATTTTAGTAGCTATTTTCCACCACTTCCATTTATTGTGAATGTGCCTAGCAGTCAAGAAAATTACAGCTGGGGAAGACTGAGCCAACACGTAATACGTGACGGTATTGAAGTTAACGGTTTGCCATCATGTTTCCTTAAGCTTTTTTTTTTTTTTTAAAGATACGTTAAGAGCCTATAGTCAAAAGGTATCTTGCTATTTCACTCTAACCCACAGTAAGGACTATGTCTTACAGAGCTCTCTGCAAAGCTGTTAAGGTAAACACCCTTCAGCTGCTTCCTCGCTGCCTGGGAAGAGCCCTCCCAACTTACTCATATCTGATCAAGTCTCTGGGCACCTCATTCTGCTGCAAAATATTCTCCCCTCTGCCCTTCCCCTTTTTCCCAACAGGAAAAGTTCTGCACCAGTGCACATCCAGACACCTGCAATTCACATGGAGCAGTTCCTCTTTCCTTTAGTAGGAACGCAGCCAAGGGCAAAGAACTCAAAATAACTCTCAAAACACTGTTCACAGAGAGGCAGTTTCAGCCAGCAGTAATAGAATATATGAACTCTGCATTCCTAAAGCTTTAAATGGGGCTTTAAAAAGTTGTATGCATCACAGTATTATAAAAACTTAAAATCTGAAGAACACCATACGGGCCATGGAACACATTCACATATGATGCATCCATACAGTAGGTTGCTGCACACTTACCATCCAAGTTAATCAGCGGTTCTGCATTTTTTGCTGTATTGTCAGTATTTTTAGCACCATCCGGGGTAGAATCCTTATACTTATCAGCTGTTAAAGAAGCAAACATGAACACCATTAGAGCTAATGACAAAAGGTTTAGAGCCAAGCTGTAGTTTGCGACAGCTGTATTTTTGGGTTGTGGTAATTGCCCAAGAGCCTTCTGGGCTTATACGCTAATGTTTTGGGCTCCCTACTAAGGTCCCCAAAGGCTGGCATTCTAGTGAGCTACCCTAACAGCTCCCATCTGCAGAGAGCTTATGTGCTATCCAAAGCAGCATCAGAGCACGATCCACACCTACGTAGGGCATTACGTTCTTGATTAAGGCTCTTCCTACAGTCTTTATCCCAGAAGGCTGAACAAGCTGCACCTTCCAGTTCTACTGCTCTTAAAATCCATCAGTTCAACTAGCATTGGCCCTCTGCCTCAATCAGCAGCATATGCAGAGCTCAAGAACTACAGATTGAAGTTGGTTCTGATCAGCGAGTAAAACATTTCCAGTGAAGGTTTTGTTTTATAAAGACTGCAGCATTCATCTACAATCCACACAGGGGTTTTTCAAGCCTTTTGAGGATGGGACCTCCTGGCTCCTCCATCTTCATGTACCCCCGAGTCACAGGCAGCTCACTTTCTCCATTATGAGGGACTGAGAACCAGCTCTACAGATTCCAGATATGTATATCCCATCCCTGCCTTGGGCAGAGCTCAGCCCTGCAGGAATTCAAGACAACAGAAAACAGTACTTTGGCTATTATTACGTTTGCCACCAGTAATTACATTTGTATCTGCACTCTCACTATGAGGAAATGAAAATGCTGCTTACTGTTGAAATTTAACTCAACTTTTTCATAACCTTGCCCTAGTCCCCAAGGGTTCCGGATCTACTCCCTGTGAAACGAGGGTCTAAGAATAACTTATTTGAATAAATGTAGTACTAAAGAAAATGCATTTAATACACTTTAGAGTAAGTTCTCATAAAGGCAAACCCACAGGGAAAAGGGTATAAATACATACAGTGCGCTTTGCTATATCCAGAAATAAAGTAATAAATGCAAGTAAGCTACTGCACTGTCCCACAGGAGCTGAAGAGAAACAGTTCACGTCTGAATATGGTGCAAAACCAAGCAGATGAAATTGTATTTTCATTTTTTAAAGAAAACAATATATACTTTTGACATTGTCTTAATTTGACGAATACTTCATAAAATTAAACAGAAAAAACACACTTCCCTATCATTTTGAAATACTAAATATATTCACCCATACCATTATCTCCATACTCGAGCCTAACCGCTAAGCCGAGAAGCCAGTCCACTGTTTCTTGTCGTTCTTGTATTTTGAAAGGACAGTTTACGTCTTTCATATACTGCAGAGTAGAAAGAGAAGAAAACAAATAGATGTTATTGACCTGCAGGAATTAGCTAGGAGCACAGAACTGTTTTGTAAACGGTCACTTTCCCACAGACCTTACAGTTGTTAGAAGACAGTTATTAAGAAGAAGCATTATTGTGAAATGTTCTGCTGTGGCATCTGATCCATCCGAGGCATTTTAGAGCACTCCAATTCACTGCTAACTCAAGTCTGCCATTTAGTAATGGCACCTGCTTTTTAATGAATGTTACTCATGTTATTCATTGTCAGACTGCAACCAGAGAAACCAAAATACCCCCTTCTTTGCTCTCTGTTCATTTTACACAGCAGAGTGGAGGCAAGGGAAAGGAGAAGGACAGAGAACGAATTACAGCAAAAACTTCCCATCTGAAGCAGGAAGAAGGAACGATGCTACCTAAGGCTTTCACAATACTGATATCAGAAGATTCCGAGGGGCAGCAGAAGTAATTTTCACTTTCGTAGGGATTGCGTACAACAAGAGAGGATGAAACAGAGCTGGGACACTGTCTCTGCTCTTCTGAAGCCGTAACACAGGACCCAGCCCAGCCTGCTGCCAAGACTCCCGAAGTCCAGGACATAGTCACATTCTGCTGTGCCCCTTTGCCGGAGGGAGAGAAGTGGCACACAGCCTCTGCTCCAGCAGCAGCAGCAGCACGGAGGGAAAGGGCACCAGGGGCTGGAGAGCACTAGCAGGCAAGGATCCCCTGGCAGGCACACAGAGAAGGACAGTCTGGCCAAGCCAAGAAAGATACCACCAATACCACAACAGTGCCAGCTGCCTGTAAATTCTAATAGCACGTACATGTATGTACATGATATTAGAATGCTTGAGGCTTCCCCCTGCAAAGCATGAGCACTGCAACTACAATCCTCCTGGGCAGTGAGCAAGGCAAGTGGTTCCAGGGGAAAAAAAGTGAGATGAATGGGCACTGAGTGGAGCAGCATTTTCAGCTCATCGCGGAGCTGTTTGGAGAGAAAGGAAATGGGAACCAAGAGGAAAAGCTCAACAGCCCTGTGGTGACTCAAAACGCTCACAAGCACTCAAAACATCACTTGCAAAACAGAGGCTGCTCGCCATGCTTTGCACTAGCAGTGGAAAATCATCTATCTGAAATAACAAAGAGGTGCAGAGACGAACTGCAGTAGCTTTCTTCCACATGCTTGCAAAGCCTACATTAGCCTAATCCATTTTCCTTTTGGTACATAAGAATCATTAATACAGACAAAGCTGTGTATTTGTAGTCAAATCTTCCTTCTACTTTAAGAGCTGAATCAAATCAGGCAAAAAACAGATTAGGATGGATATCCAGCCTATTGCAAGAACAAAGCTGAGTGAAAATTATGTACAAACAGTTCTACCATCTTAACTCCTACAGTTTGGCTTCAATAATACATTTCAATTCCTAGAAATGTAAAGCTTCAGAGACAGGACAAATATTTAGAGTCATTCACATTCAGCAACTAGAGCAGCTGTTAATTGTCATTTACATCGTCATTTAGAATTGTGTTTGAAACTATGAAATACCTTTTCAAATGATTTGGGCCAGTCATCGCTGTGTATGTTTCTTAAATTCCCTCGGTCTTCAATCTTGTAGTGTCTGATTTTCTGGTCTTCGAGCCAGACAATAAAATTTCTGAATTCTGTTTCATCTGTTGGGAGAAGTAAACAAAGCAAGAATTAACTGATATCTTAAGAGCAAAAACAAGCCTTTGAGTTTTGATCCAATTCCTACAAATACTAGTGCCCCTGAGCCTCTTCACATCTTACCATAAAGACAGACACATCTAACACTAAAATCACGTATTCCAGGATAACATCTGACCAAAACTCAACACTGAGTGTTTTTCATTTTTCCAGTCACTTCGAATTGGCTATGGTTGACCGACTACACGAAAAGACACCAACCAACAGATTGTTTTTATTGGGAACACAGTTATAGCCTATTAAGTGAAGACAGAAAGGTGAAACAATGATAGAGAAATTCAGTTCCTAACCCCGTTATCTGGACAAACACGTTACATGTAGCAGTAACCCCCCCCGTCTCTTCCAAAAAGCAACACACACATCTCGTGACTGTGCAAAGACGTTTTCTTCCTTCACTGTTGACTCAACTCTTCTTGGTTGTTGACCCAACATCTCATTATTTGGAAGCTGGAATTCCACAATACACAGACTGTGGTCCAAACAAAAATATTCGTACTGGACAAAGCAATTAGCCTGCACCTGCGCTTCAGTGACAGAATTCATTTCTGGACACAGCAGATCACAGCTGTAGGGTATCACTGGCCCCTCAAAAACCAGCTGGGATATTTTGGCTTTGGATGAGCTTTAATATCCCAAGTCAATGAATTTAGTATCTTCCTGTATCTCAGAGTGGGGTAAGAACATCATTTTCCCCATCAGGGACAAGAATGATACTTCTGCTTCTCAAAGAGTCTTCTAAGAGATAGAAGTACCCTACTTCTATCGAATGTGTTCTAAGAAACAGAGACATGGTCACAACACATGCGAAGGAAAGCTTTCAGTAAGACCTTTTAAAACTTCTACACTGGCAAAATGAACCTTAAAGAAAAAAAAAAGGAACGTTAACCATAAGAAACTTAAGACCCACAACAAAAGATGCCAGTAGATGATGTCTCTTGAAAGAGAAGCAAGTCTACCAGAAGCGCTGAAGGAAAGACAACCTATTAAACAGATGACCTGAAGCTTATAATTGATCACACCAGATAAATACACTTGTTACAGGGCCCTTTAAAGCAAGAAAAAAAAGCTAAGTGTTGCAAAAAATCAAACATCAAAGTATTGATAGGTATCGGCGTATTAGAAAACGGCTCTAATCCTGTTACTAGACTACTCTTATTGACCACACTGACTCTGCCTTGCTTCGTGTAGAGGACACACGCCAGGCTCCAGGGCTAAAGGCAGGTTAACCCAGCAGCTGATGGTGTTTTCTGTGGCACGCGTGGCCCCGGTCCCTCGCGTTACGTAAACCAAGGCTCTTCACGGGAGGAGGCCAAGAACAGCAGCGACACTGTCAATCCCTGGATGGCACCTCCGCTTTCGCCCCGCTCCTAGACAACACTCAAAGAGCCACCGAAATTCACGCACACCCGCTACGATGCCTGGGGGTGCGCGTGAAAACTCGGGGTTTTCCCCTAAATACTGGGCTGCAGCTAAAACTTTTGAGCCCGGAGAGCTGCGCTAACACTCAAGAGCCCAGCAGACCCTTAAATCTTCCCCCCCCACCCAGGCTCGGGAGACACCGCGGGGCTCAGGGCGGCAATTTTCCGAAAAACTGAGGCGAGGAGATGGGAAGCCTCGGAGAAGGGCCCTGAGGTGGCGACGGGGGGGGGGGGGGGGTGTCGCCCGGGGCCGTCGGTGCGTGAGGAGAGCGGCGGGAAGGCGGAGGGGGGGGGGGTGTGGTGGAGGAAATCACGGTGCAGCGGCCCCGCGGAGCCCCGCCGCAAGCCCCTCACCCCTGCAATTGAAGCCGGCCGGGTTGTGGTAGTCAAGTGCCGAGAGCTTGCGGCGGAACATGGCGCCGGTACCGCCGGCGGCGACTCCGCTGACGGCCGGGCCTCTGCCGCTCGCCCCGCTCTACGGGCCGGAGAGGAAGGAACACCCCCCCCGCCCCGCTTTCTGCCCTCCCATTGGCCAGCGCGCGGCGAGCGGCAGGCTCCGCTACCAATCAGAAGGCGGAAGGGGCTGCCGGGAGAGGAAGAGGCCCTTCATCCAGCTTTATTGACACGACGGCGAGCGGACAGCGACAGGGGCGGGGCGTAGCGCGGGGGGGCGGGGCCTAGGGCAGGCCTGGGTCGGTGTGTAGGCCGCAGTGGGGAGCTGTGGGGCGAGCACTGGGCTGTACTGGTGAGCGCTGGGCTGTACTGGAGAGCACTGGGGCAAGCCTCGCAGCACTGCCCAGAGCTGCATAGGGGGGGCGCGGGCCCCCTGTGGCCCTCTGCCACCCCATATCTGCCCCACGTCTGCCCTGGCACCACCTGAGGGACAGAAGGGCCTTGGGCGTGGGGGGGGTCCAGCCCAGTGACCCCCACACAGGGACGGGACGGGATGGGCACCCCCAGCTCCTGGGCATGCTCTGGTGGCTCTTGGGGCCAGCCCCTGGCCCCCCCAAGTCCCCCCCGTGAAGGGTGCTGTGGGGCCTGGTGCCCCTGAAGGCGTTTTTGGGGGCAGTCGCCCCCAGCCGCCATGCTGGGCCCTGCTCTAGGCCCACAGCAAGAGCTGTGGGGAATGAGGGGGGTCACAGGCTGGCCAGCGATGAAGGGGGGGGGCTTTGCTCTCGGCTTTGGGGGTTGTTTGTGATTCCACCCCT
Source organism: Aquila chrysaetos chrysaetos (assembly GCF_900496995.4). Lineage (NCBI taxonomy): Eukaryota > Metazoa > Chordata > Aves > Accipitriformes > Accipitridae > Aquila > Aquila chrysaetos. The sequence goes on along the minus strand of NC_044005.1, from coordinate 3,808,131 downwards.
GTTCACTCTATTTTTAACGCCGTGCTGACGCCACTGCAGCGTGGCAGTGCGGATGCCGAGAAGTCCCTCACGAAATTAGGCAAGAGCAGAACTGACCTTTTTGGAGGGGAAAAAATCAACCCACCAGAGAAGGGGCAGTTGTTTTCTCTTCTCGGTGCATGTGTTACGTTTGCTCTCCAGAGTTTAGAAACCCAGCCTTTTTTATAGTCTTCAAACCACGGGTGAATCATCCTAATTTCTCACAGATCCGCCCCAGCCCAGAGCTGGCTCAGCAGCGCTCTGTCGTCCTCCTGGGAAGCAGTGAAGAGGGTTTCTGGGCAGGGGACGCAGCTGCCTGCCGAGCCTGAGCCCCCTCTCCTTTCCATGCCACATCCAGCTCATAATTAAACTGTTTTCCATGTGAACGCTGCTGCTGCTGCTGTTCATTGGGTTTTGCTCTCAGATGCATTTCAGTCATCTCGGGGTGAGGGGTGTGTGTGATTTATAGCCAGGAGAAGTTTCTGCTCTGGTGGTATCTTGCAACAGGGCTCTGCACTTGAGTGTCAGCCGGCAGGTGAAGGATGCCCGTTTAAGGGTTTTTTTGGGTGGTTTTGCCTGGAGAAGGCGATGAGCCCAGGTTGGGAGCGAGACCACCCCCGTCCGTGTGTGTCCCCCCCCTCCGCCTTGGGTGGCACTTTGCAGACGTGGTGCTGACAGCGCGACGAGCCAATGCAATATTCATCCTGACATTTCTCTCCGCGCCAGCCCTTCCCAGCGCTCCAGCTGGCAGCCGGCGCAGCCAGCAACTGCGGCACTGCCATGGCAGGGTGGCACGGGGCTGAGCCAAACACCCCCGTGGCCACCCTGTGCCCCGGGGGGAACCGGGGGGGGCTTCTGCCTCCCTTCCCCTTTAGGACCATCTCTCTCCCATTTACCATATCTCCTCCAGCTTCTTCCTGGAGCGGTTTAAGCGCTCTCTGCAGCAGGCAGAGAGCCAGCTCTGCCTCCTTCGGGTTTTGCAGCCGGAGCCCACGAGTGCTTCAGCGTGTCGCCGACACGTGTGCGAGCGGTGACGTGCAAGTGAGCAGTAAAGACACAAAGACTCCGGCGTGGTTAAAAGGAACTTGGGACCGTCCCCAGGGTGTGCGGCCATCTGAGGGCACGTGCCCTCACCCTCACGAGTCTCACGCATCCACCCCAGCCAGGGTGACCAGCGATGGAGGTAGTGAAACCTCTGCGTGGGTGTGGGGAGACAAATACAAAGCCGGTGGCCAGCAGCAGGATGGGGCTCTTCACCCTTCATCTACCTCTCCTGCCTTCATCACCCTCAGGACAGCCCTTGCCCTTCCTAACCCTTCCCATTTCACCATGGGTTTGGGGATCTTCCCCTTCCCTGGTGGGTCCGACCCCTCCTGCAGTCCCCCAGGGAAAAGCCATCCCCAGGAGCTGCGACGAGGGGTTGTGCTTCTCTCCTCTTCCCACTGCATGCTGCAAATCTAATGGGCTTGCATCTAATGAACGCAATTAGCGCAAATGGGTTTATCCTCATTAGCGAGCCGTACAGGGCCTCGTGCCGGCGTCGGGACGGGTAACAGCGTGGTGTGTGGGGAGCAACGTCTCGCCTACGCTTTCCCCAGGCGCTCCACACCTCCTCCGGCTCGGCAGATGCTGCTGGCACGGCGGTGGTGCTGCCGTTCAGGAGCTGAAGCCCGGGAGGAGGTGAGGATGAAACAGAGCAAGCTTTGGAAATGGAGGAGAGCCAGCGAGGTATGGCAACAGCTGAGCGTCGCCTGGCTTGGCACGCCGAGCAGGCGAGACATCGCAGGAGCGACAGTTGGCTCGCTCCTTCGCAGTGACACCAATGTTTTTTCTTTTAAGCTGGCCCAATGGACACAGCAAGGGACGGGGAGCTGAGAGCGGAGCCAGCCGGTGCGGAAAAGTTGGGGCACGCTTCTGGCATCTCCCTGGGGGTGGGCAGCATTTGCCACTCACTGAGATGCTCTTAATGCGTGGAAAACTGAAATACCTACACGGCATCCACACCGGTCTCAGCGGCGATGGGTTTCATTGCAAAACCCACGCAGTCACCTTGCTCCTGGCCCCAGAGATGACCTGAGGTTAAGCAGCCTCAAACCGTGGCCGGCTGCTTAGCCGGGAAATCGTGGGTCTGCAAGAGCCCTACAAAACCAGAGAGAAAATTCAGGGCATGGTAAATTTGGTAGGGGCAGAGCATCCTTCTAAGCACCGGGGAAGGGAGGTGGGTGTGAGGGGGGGGGCACGGGGCGATGATTTCCTGCAGTCTAGGTACAAGCTGGGCATGGAGCTGGGCTGCTGTCCTGCTCTCCATTACCCCTTCCCCGGCCTCCCACCGCAGCAAGGACGGGGCTCAGACCCTCAGACTCTCCCCAAAACAGCCCCAGATGAGGCCATTCCTGCTCTGGGCTACGGGCTGGACCACAGCAGGCCAGATCCTGTGCTGGGTGCACTGGAGGTGGCACTGGGGAGAGCCTGTACTTGCTTGCCAGGGATGGGAGAAGAAGGAAAGCGGGGGGAGAAGGGATGGACACTGAAGCTAGAGCTTTTAGGTGCCTCCCAATTTCTGAGTGATGGTGATTTTGAGCAAGGAGCAATGTCCCACCCTGAATGAGCCTTATCACGGGGCATCGGAGCTGGCTCGTCCTGTGGGAACAGAAAGCTGTGGCTCAGGAGGGGCCGAAACCCTGAGAGGCTTCACTTTCCCTCGCCAACAGGCACCAAAGCTCCTGCCAAACCCCACGCCCTGGCGAGGAGACCCCCTAAACCCGCTGGGAACGGGATCCAGCCGCAACCAGGATGGGAACCCACCTCCCCAGAGGCTGGCACACACAGACCATCATCTCCAAAGGCTTGAAACAAATCCAAAATTTTATTTCCAACGAGTACACAGACCACGTGGGATGGGGATGCGCTACATTACAACGCCGACCTCCCCGCGCTGGCTTTCGGTTACAACCGCCCCCTCCCCAAAAGCCTGGCAGCGGCCGGTTGGCACCGGAGGGACAGACTTGCCCCCACCGCCAGCAACCTTGGCAGAAAAAAAAGAAAAGTCCTTTTCCAGTACTCCAGATATTTTTCTTTAAAAGCCTGGGGGTAGAGTTGAATGTCATTTGATACCACGCTGGAAATACAGCATCAGGATGGAGAGATGACTGGTATTTTTGTTGCGGGGGGGGAACGATCTTGGCAGGCGATCTCTACTTGGCTAACAAAGGCGTATCTGTGTAAATATAAATACTGGGGTGAAATACCTGGCAGCACACCAATGTCAACACCACTACCAACATAAAATAAAGACCAGCAACGTAAAACACCTTCAATGAGCAGTTTAGGCTAATTCAGAATTCCCCCCCCTCCCCACTCTTCATGCAGCTTTATTTCTTCATTTATTTATTAAGAATTCGAGTTGTAAAATACGCAAGTCGTTAAAAAAATTATTACAAACCACTTCATGACAGCATTTGAGAAGGGTTGGGGTGTGAGCCCTGGGTCAGACCGGCTGCGCTTCACTCTCTGTGACAGTACATCAGCGTTAAAAAGAAAAGACAAACCCGGGATGGGGTATTTACACGTCTGCCTTGTAACACCAAGAGTGAAACCAGCTGCAGAGCAAACGACTTCATCCGTCCTTCATCCTAAAGCTATGTGAGCTGTAGTAAAAAGATCGAAACAGGGAGGTTGGAGAGGGGGCGAAAGCCACTGCAGGAGGGCTGGGACCATCTAGGCTACTCGTGTCGTATAAACGTTCCCAGATGCCAAAAGTTTTGAGTCCAGTGTAAGAACAACAGGTCTTCTCTGTAGAAGACTAGAAAAAGAGTATGAAAAGGTAGAAAAACCAAAATGCACTTGTTACGGGCTAGAAAGGTACCTAAAGACTATTGCCCTCTTGAATCCACAGGGATTTTTAAGCTGATACCTGATTCAGAACTACAGTTTAGGGGGGATCACTGTAGACCCCCAAAACCCCTACGTGACACCCACCTAATTTTGTACGCAGATCCCCACGTTATGATTCCCAAAGTTTCCCAGGAGCGTAGATGAGCGGGGAAAGCCGGGAGGTGTTTAGCAGCGGAAAGGAGAGACAAGCCACGTCCGCGAAAGTATTAACCCGAGGCGGAGCCAAAAAAAGGTGGCGTGTGTCCCCCGAAACGCTGACGGCGGATGAACCGGACCTGGGAATAATTCCCCAGCCTGACGCCGGAGCTCAGGCTGCGTGTAAACAAGGTATCAGGCACCTCCGTGAAGGGGTGGCCCCGCGGCTCCCCAAGCTGCTCCGCTGCCCCTACCCATTGCGGTGGGGCCGCAGCAGGAACGGGAGAGCCGGCGGGCGCGGGAAGGGGCAGAAGCATCCCACCACGGAGCAGCATCCCACCGCAGGGCAGCATCCCGTGGTGGGGCAGCATCCCGGCCCAGCCCCGAGGGGAGGAGATGCTGCCGGGAAACCGAAAGAGCAGGACACGGACCAAGCGAGGAGGGCAGAGGCACAGAGGTGTAGAAGAGGAAAGACCCGGAAAGAAGTGGTCGACTTTGATTTTCAGATTTCTAGCTACCCCACGACGCCCGGGGCAGGGGCCACCCCGAGCCCCCGTGCTCGGGGGTTGGCACCTACCCTAACGCAGGAGGTATTTCAGGCACGTCTAAGGCATCGCAGGAGTTGTCTTTGCTTTCAGAATCGCCTCAGTTTCCTCCCTACAGCTTCTCCCACCAGCACGTGGTGTCAAACGATAGGAAAAAAAAAAAAGTCTGGAGCGGATGAACAGAGATAAGCTCTCATGCACTACCACTGAATGTTGTCACAGGAGTATGAAGCACCAACCACGACACATGATTCACTTTTACTTGCAGAGCCGAAGCTAACCATATACAAACTGTTAGAAAGTGGGGTTTGCTAGAAACACGGAGCTGCCGGCGCCCTCGCTAACCTGCCGCGGGGCCGCTCAACCCCTGTGCTACGCTACCGCCAGAACTTAAAAAGCACAAGACCGAACATTGAGTAACATCATAGTTATCTAACCTGTCGCTATATATCTGACAACTTAAATAAAAAATAATATTTTGGAAAGAAACCAACAATATCATTCCAAGAAGGTTATACACATCCTTAGCAGTTACTTTGCTCAGCACAGCTCTGGTGCTTTAAATATGGAACAATCAAACAATTTTGTGAGCAGAAAAGTGACACAAATTTATTCTTTACATATTTTTTTTTTCTTTCTAGGCAACTCTACAGACTTCAGGTCTTTTGCCTCGCAATGCAGATCATCTTATTCCCCCAAAGGTGGCCAGGTTCTTTAAACATGCACATCTCTGTAGCTTCCAGGCCGTGTATTTTACTTATTTTTGTTTAAATTCTGTGGACTAGCAGGTCGTCCCCGTTCCTACAAACTCTACATCAGTGTTCAGGGTGGCCTGAGCGCCGGTCAGGCTCCTTGAGGGTTTACAGGATCACGCAGAAGAACTTCTTCTCTCTAAAGGGGTTTTCTGAGGCCGGGACAGGGGTCAATAGGGGGTCCTCCTTGGCGTGGGCTTCGCAGTACGCCATCAGGTCTGCTGCCGCTTTTGACACCTGGAATAGAAGGAGCCCCGCGTTAGGGACAGGCTACGCTGGGGACATCCCACCCCGAGAGATCCCAACGGTGGGGCTGGGCTCGCGGCATCCCCAACCCAGGGTATGCAATATCATACCCTGGCCAAAGACCGGTGAATCGACAGCATGTGCCCGGTCGGGCTGGTTTTTCACCTCTGGGCTCTAAGCTCGCCCGTCGGTGTGTGCTCCCGTGAGCATCCTTCGCATCCTTCACCCATTCGCATCCTTCACCCGACTCGATCGTAGCGAGGACCGACTTTAGCCGGCACCACCGCATCCCTGCCGGATCTGCCCCCCATCCCTCAGCGGGGATGTCTACAGCTGCTATAGCAAGGTTTGCTGCCCGCAGCCACCGACTCGGCTATTTATCCAGGACACGGTGGCAGCTCCCGAGCTGCCAGAGCTCGCCCCAGCCCTCAGAGGTGAGGTTTTGCTTGCGAGCACCCAGATGTGCCTACAGCCAGCAGCCAGCCCCGGAGCACCTCTCTCCCCAGGACCGGCTGTCATCCAGAACCACCTTGCTGGAGAAGACAAATCCTATGGGATCTCAAGCTTAAAGCCGATGAGCTTTGGCATGCCCAGAAGCAGCAATTCCACCGGGGTGGAGCAGAAGCGGTCAGAGCAGAGGAAACGCCTCCCAGAAAGGATTGGGCTTTCCGTAGGAAAGAGGCTTCAGGACAACGTTGCTTTCAGAGTTTCCCCGCTAACCTCAAGGCTGAGCACCGACCACTGCCCAAAGGACAGTTTTAACAGCAGCTGCGACAAACAGCATGGGTTTAACTTGTTCCCAGGAAGGTGAGATGCCTCGGGGAGAGTCACTCCTTCCCACCCCCCCCGGCAGGGCTCCAGGCGATGCTTCCAGCTGCCTTCCACAGGCGAGCATCTCCCGCTGCCTCCAGCCACAGCCACCGGGATCGCTTAGACAAGCATCCTCCATAAACACCGCCTGCCACCGCGTCCCGGCTCCCACAGCGTGTTTTTGGCAGCTGCCCAGCAGCAGACCCCACCTCGCAGCATCCCTCTGAGCCGACAGCCAACTCCCGAGCCACGCTACCTTTATCCTGTCGATGTTGGCCTCCATCTTCAGCTGCTCCACCAGCTTGCGGGCTTGCGCTATGCTAGCAGTGTTGTTGCTAGCCATGGGCAGGCCAGGCGAAATCTCCGGATGGGCTGCGGGCACAAATACACGTGGATGAATTCTTGAGAGCTGCTCCCAGCCCTGAAATCCCCAAAACGATAGGCTAGGGTTGCATCTGTAGAGCTGTTAGAGCTGAGCCGTGTGAATGAGGGCGTGAGGACGGGAGATGCAGACCTGGGCATTTCAGACAGCGTTTAATTCTGTGTTTATACAAGGGCAGTGAGCCGCCAGCCTTTGTGGGTATGCGGGTAGTCACACGCTGCCAGTGGTACCCTCCTGTGTCCTCCCCGTCGTCCCCAGAGCGCGGGATGCCCTGTGAGCCATGCTTAGGGGACACGGGGACCTTCTAGATCACAGCCTGCAGCAGCAGGACCCCTGCTGAGCTGTATTTTGGGTTTTGCTGGTATCGGAAAGGCTGTGGTGGCAACAAAGCAAAAGGAAATCAGAGAACGGGCTCCCCCCGAGCAGCCCCGTGCTGCCCGGAGCTGCTGTGCCAGGCTCGTTCCCCTGGCCCAAGCCAGGCACATCATCCAGCCCCGCGCCGGTGCCCAGCGAGCGTCCGGTGTCCCTTGGCCTCCCTTGCTTTGTCCCTGCTGCCAACTCGAACATTGAGATGCTAAACAGGATGCTGGAGTTTCCTGTTTCTCGAGATTTCTACCCCAGGCAGGCGGGGGACGCTCATTAAGTCCACGCTGTCTTGATCACGGATGTTTTTCCGTCACCTTATAACAGCAGCGAGCTCCGGCAGCGGCGGCCAGAAACCCAGCGTTCAGCTCCTCCGGCAACCGACGTTTTTACAAGCAGCGAGTATTTTACAGCAGAGGCACAAGTCGTGCTGTGCTGGCCCCTGCCTGGCTGGGGCTGCCCGCGAGCTTGAAAATGGGGGGATTTTGGGGATGTCCTGCGATAGCAGGGTGCAGCGAGCCCCCCGCCAGCCCCTCGGGCGATGGGACAAGGATGGCACAGCCCTAAAATTTGTGGCTTGTGGCATTTTAGGGAGGGCACCGAAAAGCTGTGGGCACATTTAGCTCAAGCCCGTCTCGGGGGATATAAGGGTGTTTGGACAGAGGCTTATCCTGGGACCTACAGAAAAAAAGCAACCTGGCACTAAGCAAGGTGCTCATGCTCGGAGGTGACCGGAGAGCGAGTTGTGCCGGGGCCAGCCGGGATTTTGGGATGAGACCCCTCCCCAGCCACCCCCTGCCCAGTGGGGAGCGCGAGGAAGAGTTCTTTTTTACCAGAAGCAGGTCTCTCCGGTGATTTGTGCCTCTAGGGGAAGATCTGCTCCTCTTGGCCGTTCGCTACCTTTAAATAAAGAGAATATTTAAAAAAAAAAAAAGGAGCCAGGTTAGGTTGCTGTGATGCCAGTCAACGCAACGAGAACATTATTTATGGCACCAGGAAACTCAGAGCCCTCGCAGACGCCGAGTCCCGTACCCTGCCGGGGAGGCAGAAAGGCTGTGGGTTTCCTTCCGTATCCCCCCCCCGCCGCTCCCTCCAAGCACAGCCCCCAGCAACAATATTTGTTTGCATTCAGCGAGGTTTTCTGTACAGGAAGAGGTTTCAAGTCAGCAGGCAACTATCCGAGGGCTGTCGGCAGCCGGGCTTTTAGCTGTTCCCCAGCTTGCGGCGAGCCCCACGACACATCCGAACGCGCCGTAGGATGCAGGGCGAGGGGGGATGCAATTTAACCGTCTGGTGCACAGAGCACGTGGCGGGGCGGAAAGAGCATCCCCCGGGGAAGGCTGCCAAAATCCTCCCTCCCTTCGCCGCAGCCCAGCTCCCACCGAGCATCCCCGACAGCCCGAGCTCCTGCCTGGGTCTGCCCTCATCGGGCAAAGCTCTGCACCATCGCTTGAGGTTTAGCTCAAGCATTTGTCCTGTTTCCGCGCTGGTTTTTCACAGCTCTTCCCCAGTTTCTTTGCTGGAGAAGCAGTTGAGCAGCAGGCTACCAGGGTGACTCTCTCCTGCTTTTGCTTTCAGTTCTCCCTGCAAAGCCACAAAGTGGATGGCGGCGGCGGTGCCACCACGTTTCTGATGCGGCAACCGGTGCTGGGCTCGTGGGAAAGCCGGTGGCCGTATAGGTTCACCGAGGTGAACGTCAACCAAGACGCCGTTGCGTGGTTTGGATGCCGCAGAGACTTTTCTAAAGCAGTAAGTGTTATTCTCGGTGATGTTGTGCCATTTCATACAAAGGACCGTTGGTCTGTTGCTGCTCCGGCGGCATGGAGTCACTTAGGGAGTGAAGTTTAATGTCATGGAAGGAGGCATGGCAGCAGGGAGGACTGCTAAGTGCTTCTGTACGGCTGCTACAGCCCTGATCTTTTACAAAAATATACGCATCCAACCCTCATGCAAGGAAATCCTCCCGTGCTCTTACTACACCTAACCCTAGAGGCACTAGGGTGGAAAAGAGCCCCAAAAAGAAAGCCAGAGAAGACAGAGACCCTGCTGGGACAAGAGGAGGGGACATCTGTGTGAGCATCCCGCCGCGCACCGGGCTGCTGGGACGATGCCGGGGACCTGGGGACAGCTCAGCCAGCTCGCAGGACCCTGGCATGGCCAGGAGCCGGCCACGCACCCCGGCCACGCTCGGCCCCTCTGCAGATGCTTCACATAGGAACTTGAACCAGTTTGGGGCCAGCGATCATTTTACAGCGTTTCCATGCTTCGAGCAACTGGGCGTGCTTCCTTCAACACGAATAACAAAAAAAATAGCAGGTGACACTTCGAAGTGAGCTTGTGAGTATCTCCCACTGAAAAACAAGCCCTGCGACAGCCCAGGCACCACTCGGGCAGCAGCAAAGCTGTTCAAAAAGGGCAGCCACAAAAGCAGCTTTTTTTTATCCCAATGTGAGAACACCCCACCGTACCCCAAGAGGTCGTGAAGCCACCAGGAGTAAACCCAAAGCCTCCATGCCTTTTTGTTTGGATTTGATTTAAGCCAAGCCAAGCTGCTAAGCATCCTCTTCTCCTCCCCAGTGCCTCTTTACTACGGATTGCAATCAGCCAAACCGCCCTGGCAGGTGCTGCTGCCCCACAGCAATACATGTATTTCAGACTACACATAAGGAAGACATTTTACATGTATTTCAGACTCGACAAAAGGAAGAAATTTTTTAGGCTGAGGGTGGTGAAACACTGACACAGGCTGCCCAGAGAGGTGGTAGATGCCCCATCCCTGGAAACATTCCAGGTCAGGTTGGACGGGGCTCTGAGCAACCTGGTCTAGTTGAAGATGTCCCTGCTCGTTGCAGGGGGGTCGGACGAGATGACCTTTAAAGGTCCCTTCCAACCCAAACTATTCTGTGATTCTATGATTTATTTCTCTTCCCCAAGACCCAACGAGGTGTGGGGTTCCCTGCCACTGGACCCCACGCTGAACTAGAAAATACTTGTTAGTGTGTAGATGCCAAGAGCATCAGACTTCAGACAAATTAACACCACGCCGGAAAGTATATAAATGCTCATATCGGAAGAAAAATGCCAATATATTTGAGAATGGCTGTTAGAAGGAAATTTTCTTTCCAGGCAGCTTAATTCCTAGCGGTGTCATCCCTTTGTGGGCAGGCACTGGGACAGGAGCTTTCAGAGCCAGGGTTGGAGACCCGGTGGATGCAGCGAGCCCGCCTGACCCCGTTCGGGGAATCCAGGTATTCCCAGCACGGCGGGGTCATGGCAGCCTTTGGACACAGCGGGTTTGTACTGGGATCGATGGGGCTGAGCGAGCGCAGAAGGAGCCATCACGCAGGAGGGACACGTGCCGGCGTTCGCCGCCTTACTCCGATTTACCCATAGGTCCCCTCCGGCTGGCAGAGCTCGGCTTCTGACCCTAGCCATCAAAATCCCAACCGTGAAGCTAAAAATCACCACGTTTCCCAATATTTCCCGATCCCCCCGTTGTCATGGGGCTGTTCTCACACCCGATGCTGTCGTGCTAAAGTTTGCCTGCAAAGAAAGGTGTTTAATGGCACTCACAGGGGAATACGGATGGCATCTTATTTCACCCGCTTAATGGCTCGTGTGCCTGGATAATAGGATTCCTGCCTTGCAGCCCACAGGTTAATGAGTACGGATGCTATTTTATTTTCTTGCTAATGATGTTTAGCCTGTACAGTACATAGATATCGTCTCTTTTGGGCTCTGCACTGTAATTACAACTCAGGATCTCGCCAGGTTGTTTTGATACTTGTCTGTTGTACAGAGGTGTCACGGGTTATTTACTGCATGTGGCAAGAGGTTGAATTCATTTAAAAGGATGCAAAAGCACTTGCAATAAATGTCTGGACTCGGAAATTTTGCTGCTGATTTTTGCTAGCTGGTACCTATGCTCCAAGAAAACACCTAATTTATTGTTGTCTCTGTGTTTAATGATGAGCGATTGATAAACAAATGATATTTTCTTCTTTCACCAGCGGCACCCAGCCAAAACAGGCACCAAAACCTGGGATTTAGTAGGGCAACCGGTGAGGGACGCCCCTAACGTCGGGGCTCTGATCCAGCATTTATGGCTGTGTCCGCTCTTGGTCTGCTTGCTCTGGCTTTGCCGAAACCTTCAGCTTTTACCCGTGACGTGGAGCAACAAAACCCAGCCCGTGAGCTGCCCACCGTCACTGTTTCAGTGTGCGCACAGCGAGCTGCTGCCCAATGGGATGAGATTGGGGTTTAATTTGTTCTGCGTTAAAAGCCACCATTGCTTCGGGCCGAGGGACAACCAGCCCTCCTCCATCCCAGTAAGTTAATCACATCTACCTTGCTTTCTGGATGCATTTCTCCCTCCCAGCACATTTATGGATCCTGTTCCCCCTTTAAATATTCTTCTGATCCAGGGGAGAGCATTGGTGATCCCCGAGCGAGGTGGCATGGAGGCAGTGACCCCCATCCCTCCTGCCAGCACACAGCCCAGCCACTGGAGACTCGTTTAAGTCGGCAGTAAATTAATTTGCCAAGTTGCCTGCTGCTCCCCATCCCGCTCCGGCCTGGTGACTTGCCGGGACTGCCTCCTGGCACAGACTGGCACGAACCGCTTTGCCACGACTTCGACCGAGGCAAAATGCCATGTACAACCCAAAAAAGCCACTGTGAAAGGAGCATTGCTTGATGCCGGAGCAATCGAGCCCTCCTGCTAAGCTGCCATCCTACTCCTTCCTCCCTAACTGGGCTCCTATGGGGCTCTGGCATCCCATAGCTGCCAGCCCTGCTTGCAAGAGTAATTAGCCTTCGTTTGCCAGCTCCTCGTTAGCACGAGCTGCCGCCTGCTTTGCACAGAGCTGTGCTGAAAAGCTGCAGAGTAAGCGCTTGGGCATCCTCAGCCTCGGCACGCCTTGCGCCAGCTCCATCACCAGCCCCAAACCCACAAAATCTGAGCCCAGCCTTCCCCCTAGCTTTTTCCCCCCGCCTCCTGCTTAGGGTTGTATCTCAAGTTGCATGTGGGTGGAGACTGGAATTCTCCTAAATGTTTAAAAAAAATGGCATTTTAAGGGTGATTATTTACTCCAATTACCTTAAATAGGCAGCTATCATTACAGAAAGGGTATCTCAAAGCATGTTTTGCACTGGGTTGGGTCCATCACGGTTCAAAGGCAGCGCTAACCCTGGCTGGGACACCAGCATCCTTGGAAAGCATTTTCTTACATTCTTGAAGGTGCAAACGGGCATCGAGTGAAATTTTACAGGTGTCACGAGACACCTCCTGCATCTCGAGGGGTCTGCAGGCTTTGCCCACCCAACTGTGGTCCTCTGCGGTTTTAAACCTGTGGATCACACCCTCTCCTGTCGCCCAATTTTCCAGACTTTTTTCACCTGCCAGTAGGATTTTCTCCGCTTTGCAGAAAACCATTCTCCCCATTCCTCCCAGCTGAACCGAAAGGAAAAGCGGCGGCTCTGCGGGAAAGAAACCGAAAGCGCTGACATCTGCCAGGGCAAACCTTGCTGTTCCTCCACCATAAAGACCGAAAGCAGCTCCCCAGAGCGCTGCATGGCATCACCCACCACCGAGAACGGTTCCTTTTCAGAGTGAAAGCAGGAGCCTCCCTGCTTCTTGGTTTCAATTAAAAACCCGTGCTTTCCATCACTGATGCACCAGTATTTTCCACCCAGTTAGCAGCAAAGTGAGAGAACCCCACTGGGGCAGTCAGGATTTGGGGGAGCGCAGGGCTCTGGCTTGTTCCTGCCAGGCAGGCATCACCCAGGGGTTTTTTTGGTCCAGAAAAGGTGCCAGGCTGGGTATTTTAACAGAGGGATTTGTTCCAGCTCTCATTCGTGCTGGGATTGCTCCTGGCCCCTGCACATCCCAGCGGCTGAGGCCAGCCCAACTCGCTGCATCCCAGAGGCACAGCCAGATGCAGGGCCAATGCAGTCCCCACCGAGGCAGGCGGGCTCTCCTGAAAACTGCCTTTTCCTCCCCAAAAACCAGGTGCGACGCAGCACCCAGAACAGATAACCGAGGGTACGGCCGTGCCGTCGCCCCCCCCGCAGCCGGCATTGCCGGTCACCGATCGGCTGGAGCATGGGAATCCCTCGCGCGGGGCTGGCTGGCTTTTGAAGCCATCCTGTTGCTTTTGCTAAAAACCATCGCTAAAAATAGGCCGCTCGGCTGAAAAATAATTACTAAATATATACAGAAAAATGTAAAAATATTACAGACAAAAAGAAAATAGCACGTTTCCAGGGGGTGGGAGCTGGTGTAGTCGCGTTGATCTCAACAGCAGTTGCAGACCTGGCTGGGAAAGGAGTCTTAATACGCCCAAATTACATGTGTTTCATTATTTCCTTAAGCAAAGAAAATGTTATGAGCTAAATTTGTGCCCGTGGGCTCCCATCACACCAATTCACTGGGGCAAAGGACCTTAATCCTCAGCGGTGGTTACAGCCACATCTCCCAGCCCCCATCCACGGGGATTTTATTCCCTTTTCCAAGGTCCATTTTTTACGCCTGATGTCCAATATGGTTTTAAATCACCGAAAAGCAGCTCACAGGACAGAGACACGCTGGCAAATAAATAAATTAATTAAAAGGCGCCCGAGTGGAAAATGAGCCTGTTTCCATGGAAACGGCTTCATTATCACACCAGCATCCGATCCCTTCTGCCAAACAGGGGCGAGGTGGGATGGGTGCCCGTTTCAGCCCCGATGCCGGTGTTTCGGCCCCGATGCCGGCGGGTTTCAGTGCCTGGCCTCCCACTGCTTCTGCAGCAATCAGGGAGGGTGCCAAATCTGTTGCCCACCTTAGCCTTGCGCAGCCCTATTCAGCCATATTTCACCCCAAAAGCAGCACTGGGGTCGGACCCAGCCCGCCGCTGGCTCTGCCAGCCCTGGGTCCCCTGGCAAATCTCGCTATCAAGGCAATGCAAAGCATACAGAGTGAGCGGGAGCTGCAGCAAAGATTTTTCCTCTTTCCTAATTTTGCTGGGGCGTTAAATAAAGAGCTCAGTTCTGGAGCTGGCTTTGCAGAGAGCCCGGCTCGAGATGTTCCCTCCATCCACCTTGTGCTGCCGGATCCGACCGCAACTGCTTCCCAGACCTCATTAATATCCGCAGTCGATAGCACGCTTTTCCACAAAGTTTGCAAGCAGTAAAGGTTTTAGCAACGTCCATTTATTTGGAGAGGGGAGCGTGTCCCAGCGCAGCCCGCCCGGGCTGAGGCTCCAGGAGAACCCTCCTCCCCAAGAAGCACGTACAAACCCGGAGAGGAGCAAGGAGGCAGCTGCGATGGAACCAGGCGGTTCCAGCCCCGCGGGGACATTTCGGGTCTCGCAGGGCTGTCCCTTTTGCCTGGAGAAATCACCACGCCGTGGGCGTCATACAAAAGTGAGAATCTCAGCTTTTTATTTTCTCACAGGCATCCTAACGGCTCAAAACGAAGGCAAACAGAAACCGACCTCGACTTCCTTTTCTTTTTTTAGTTTGGGGTTTTTTGCTTTTTTTAAAGAGATTATTCAGGTGAAGGACCAGCCACCAGACAGCACAGCCTGGGACATCTGCTCTGGGCCCTCCTGCCACCATTCATAGCAAATGGTGGCTCTCTCCGGCAGGGTACCGCGGGGAGGGAGCATCGACCCATCCTCCTCCCGCTCCGGGGTCGGCACAAGGCTCCGGCACCGCGGGAACGCCGCCGGGGTTGCCGATCCCTGTGCTGAAGGTCAGAAGTTTAACAGCAGCATCGTTTCCCTGGCTGATGAAGCTGGAGATTTCCAGTGAGCCAAAAAACCATGCGACACCCCCACGCTGCCCCAGCGCTTTCAGGGACGTATCCAGGAAAATGAAAAGCCGCCATTTGGGGGAAAACCCTGGGGAAAAGTGTTTGTTTTTAATGCACAAGGGACAAATCCAGCCGTCTGTGCAGGTCAGGCACTGGGAGGATGGGTGCCCTGGGAGCCTAGTCAAATACTGGGGAATTAGGATGCCCAAATACTGGGGAATAAGGATGCCCAAATACTGGGGAATAAGGATGCCCAAATATGTGGTCCAGCAGTCCAAGGAAGCGAAGCTGCAGCCGAGCATCACGTCCTTCCCACAGCCTGAGTTTTCATCCAGATTAAAAATACCCATCATTTTGCCAACTCACTTCTGACCTCCGGTCAGCCCCTCGTCGTGCTCTCCGCACCCACGCACGCTCGTGGTGACGCTTCCCGGGGACAAGCTGGGGCAATGCCTGCCAGAGAGCCGGCCGGGCTCCTCGCTATCTGCTTACGCTGTGGCATAGAAAGAAAAAAGGCCTCGGCTGTCACGTTTCGGTGTGACACACCAGAAGGGACCGATAAGGGCACGCATCCTGTCGCGCCGTCCCCAGCATCACCTTTCGGGCTCTCCTGCCGCAGCGGGTTTAAGCGCAGGCTCCGCTTCTGCAGTCCCCACCGGGGCTGAGCAAGGCCACCGCTGCACTTCACCGAAAATGAAAATGATTTAAGGGTTGGGGTTTTTTTGGTTGCTGGGTTTTTTTCTTTTTTTTTAGTTTAACGAAACGTTAAAACACACCCAGAGTTCAACGGGCGACTGAAGGCTCGCTGCAGTGCACGTGAGCGGAGGAGCAAGAACTCAATGAGCCTCTGCCCTGCAAATCCTCTTGCAGCAAAACCCTCGCAGTACGGGACACGGCTGTCTCCTGTGCAAGCTACAGTTAGCCTTCATCCTACCCAGATTTAAAAAAAACACTAATGCTCTCAGTTGCTTGCATTTTATTTTTATGAAACTTGCCTGAGAGGAGAACACGCAGCTTCAGAAATTCCCTGAAACCACCGGCACTCCCCGGAAAACCATGGTTTCTCAGAAATGCCCCATTAGCTGCCTCCTGCAAAGTGGTACCCGTGCTGCCTAGGGCATCCCCGACCTCCCCGTCGGGCTGGAAGATGGAGACATCTCCACAATCTTCAGAGGTCCCCTGGCCTCACCAAAGCACACAGATGGCCCAGTAGATATGGAAAAGAGAAGATCTCCCCTCCCCACGTGCCTGCAGTCCCCACAGCAGAACTCTCACCTTCCTTTTCCCCCCCGCTGAGGTGGTCCCACGTCCTCCCATGAGTGAGACGCACAAATTTCTCCCCGTCAGGTCCACAAAAACCTTGGAAAAGTGGCCGCTAAGTCCTGGGACATCACAAGTCTGCAGGTTTCTCCCACGCTGGAGGGTCTTTGCCCTGCATGGGGGTCAGCCCAGGCTGGAGGCCAGTGGCACTATCTGCAGCCCTGGCCAATGCACCTTTTAACATTGGTTAAAATACTACGCAGACATCCTCGAAAATACTTGAGTATATTATTTTTGCATTTCTACCGAGCAATAGCCAAGGAAAGACTAGTTCCTCTTCTATAATGCACTGCACCCACGCTATATACCACAGCAAACCCTTTCTTTAGGGTTATTCTCAGCCCGGCAAAACACTTATCAAGGGCATGACTCTTCCCAGGCTGGAGTGACCCTGATATAACCATATCAGGGGCAGCTGGTGATAACCCAGCACTGCCAACACCCACACACCAATAGAGCAGCAACTCTACAGTAAAAGAGCGAATGAATCGACCCAATAAAAAATTCCTGTTGAAACCCCGATCGTCTCTTGACTACCAAAATCCACCCCATGAAACCTGTTTCCTACCGATGAAGTGGCAACAGGCTGGATAGTCCCTTACTTCATGGGGCAGAAGTTTCTGCCGTCAAGGAGGGTCTCGGACTAAGAAACAGGCACCACCTCCCAGCTGGCCAGGAAAGAGCAGAAACCCTCAAAAAAATCTCTTTTTTCCCATGGAGAGACCTCTAAAAAACCACAATCACCCTTTAATTAGAAGCACCATCATACCTATGACTTCTCAATTCCTTCACTTCTTGATTCTTTCCCAAAAACAACTCAAATTGACTCCGAAATAAATTTTTTGTACAGACCTTGCTCAGAAATCCCAGTTCCCTGCCCCTTGTCCCAGGAAAAAGAGAGATGGTTAAAGCTGCCGAGGAAGCAATGAGCTCCTGTACCAGGAAAAGGAGTTCAACATCTGTTCATACAGCTCTGAACTCCTGACCCTTAATTAAGGGAAGCAGCCAAGAGCTATTATTTCACGTTAATTAACTGATCCATTCTTGGGTTTCAGTTTTTAACATCCTGCTCTTAAGTATTTGCCAGGGTCAAGATAAAGACCTTTAGGGGAAGGTACGAAATGAGGTTTGAAAGCGAAGGGAAGAAGAAGGGAGCGCTGCAAGGCAGAGGCGTTTCACCCAGCATCGCATTTGCAAAAAGATTTGGGTATTTGGCTGCGTCAACACCGCTCCCGAAGGGACAAACCCGCCCTGAGCCTCACACAAAGTCACCCTGAATTCAAGGTCACGGTGACTTACCAACCCTTACCAGCCACCCCGAAGGAATCAGGGCAAGCCACTGAGTTGCCCTGATTTGGCTAAAATGTCGCATTTTTAGGGGGCAACCTCCTTGTGACACCAGGAAGTCAGAAGGAGCGTGTGGATTTTGCAATAGCTCCTGCCATGGTGCCAGGCTGCTGGGCTTATCCTTCTGCAAAGCATTTTTCAGCCCAGCTGAAATAAAACCAAAACCATTCCTTTAGCTTACAACGCAAGAGCCTCGCCTTTTCGCCCAAATAACTTCTGCAGCACGTGAAGCCCTCAGCTGCAGAAATCATTGCAATGAGAAATCATTCTCTGATGATTTCACCCAAACCAAACCTTTATTAGAATTTTATTTTAAGTAACACTCACACAAAGCCTAATAACCCTTTCCAGCCGCTGGGAATCACCCAACAAGTTACATCAGCAAAGAAACAACCCCGTTAACCATCCCATTAGTTTAAGCCCTCCCAGGAATTACCTTAGACTTCTTTAATTAGGTATCCACTGTACAAAAGAATTAATTAATTAGTGATAAGCACCTGAACCACATTACTCATAAGGCTCTATTTCAAGCTTCAAATACAGCAAACAGGTCACAGCCTATCTGTTATAGTAGAGCAAAGCCCCAGTGCTGCTGCCTGGTATTTTTCTTCTCATCCCTGCCATCAAAGCAAGGCAGCTGAAAGCTTTTTTTTTCTCCTTCTTTATCTCTTTTTCAGGTTTTTCACAGCATCCAGAGCTGGTGCCTTTAGAGCCAATACTCAAATAGCAGATGCACCACGTGGAGATGGGAGAGCTTTGTAATTACTTTCTGAGATTTGGTGTGCTTTAGGCATGGGTTGCAGGATAAAATCCTGCATCCTGCAGCTACGGGTGCCTTGCAAAGGTTTCACTACAAAGCTGTTGTACCACGGCATCACTAAGACAGCTGTTAAATGAGTAAAGCATTTGCTGATGGCCAGATCCCAAGCTGCAGGTGGAGGATCACCACTGAATGTGGGTGATTTTAGCAGGTTTCTGG
The DNA here is from genome assembly GCF_900496995.4 of Aquila chrysaetos chrysaetos. Classification (NCBI taxonomy): domain Eukaryota; kingdom Metazoa; phylum Chordata; class Aves; order Accipitriformes; family Accipitridae; genus Aquila; species Aquila chrysaetos. The sequence continues at coordinate 3,789,545 of NC_044005.1, read as the reverse complement.
GGAGAAAAAAAAAAGAAAAAAAAAAAAAAAAGAGAAAAAAAATTTCCCCATGCTATTCTGTATTTTCACAACCAATAACTTTGAAAAGTAATTTATTGTGGCTTGTGCTGGCCCTGACATTTCACAGCCTGCAATTTCCCCGCTGGCAAACTCGAGGCTACCAGGGGTTTTTTCTCCGAGCTGACAGGCTGCAGCAGGGCTGCAGGCAGGGCTGCAGGCAGGGTTGCAGGCAGGGCTGCAGCAGGGTTGCAGCAGGGTTGCAGTGCCCTGATGGTGCTGCAAACCAGGTTAGCTGGGGCCGGCTGGGGAGAAGTAGGTTGCTCCTCTATCCCTGGTCGGTGAGCTGACCCATATTATCTCAATTAAATTTAACTTCTGCAGCCCACTGCTGCCTCTTTTTTTCCCTGTAACCTAATGCATTTAGGTCTAAAGTAGGACCCGGTTATGGAGACAGCGAGTACATCTGGGTCCTTGCCGATGTGACGAGGGGAAGGCACAGCTGTGGCGGCAGAATTGGGACAGGGACGTGGAGGGGGATCGAGAGGCGGCAGCACCGCGGCCGTGGGCTTGGCAGCTTCCCCCCGTTCAGCCCTGACCCACCTGCGTTTCTCCTGGCCGCCACGCTCCTGAAAAACAGCAAAATTGGCTTTTCTCTCCCAAGCTGTGCCCTCGGAGCCTTTCCCACACTATTCCCCTGGCTTGGTGAGCCTGTCTCCATACTCACCCCCCTCTCCGGCGTGCTCATCGCTTACTAACCTCTGCATACAACATCTTGGTTTTCCTGTGGAACCCAAAATCCCTGAACCAGCCCGTTTTCCCCTTAAAACACAGGCAAAGCGTCCCTGCCACTCTTCCTGCTGAGTCAACGGCCCTGCTTTTACCACCACGCGTTATTCTGGCTATATTGTGAAATGACACATGCTCAGCAAACACTGATATTACGCAGACGGGAGGAGAAAGCCACCCCAGAGCTGCTAGCCTGGGCGGTGTTTTTACACTTGCAATATCAAGCATTGCAAAAAAAAAAGGAAAAAAAAAAAAGGAAAAAAATTAAAGCCAAAGAAACCGTGCAAAGCCCAGATTAAGCAGCACAAAACGACGTTGCCCATGCCAGCTCGCCCTCCCCTCCCATGCATCGATACCTCCTGTGCCGGAGATCAATCCATCCCGGCCATGCCGTGGGCCCCACGTGCTTCATTTATCCCACCCCATGCCCGTTCCCGGAGCTTTAATCCTTCTGCCAAACAAGCCGGAGCCACTGCGTTTGGGCCCCGCTGCTCTGCGAGCTGCTTTCCTAAGGGCAAGCGCCTTTCCCTGCCTACCTGTCTGCTGGGAAACATCAGCACGGAGCTGTGAGGTTGCTTTCCATATTTTTCCCAGCGTGAGCTATGAAAAATCAATGAAGGCAGCTGGTCTTTGGGGGGCTGGGTTTCGGTTCCAGGTAGGATGGAGGAGCAGCATCGATTCACAGCCAGCCTAACTTTTACATCATTTAATGGCAACACTTACACAGGGCTTAGATTTAGGCTTAAAAAAAAATAATCGGTGCCTCCCTTATTTGCTGCTTATACCTATCCATAAGCCTGGGTTGCTGCATTAAAATAATCTTTTTATTCCCCCCTGGCATGGTGCAGAGGGAGGAGGCAGCGTCCCCTCCGCTGGCGTTAGCTGGGGAGCGAGGGAAGCACCGGACACGACTACAAACCCCCTAAGCCAGGATGTGAGGCTGAGCAGCAATTATATTAAATCAGCTGATAAATAATGCAACGTATTTTGATGGTACCAGCCCTGCAAGCACCGCACAAACACCATCGCCTCTCCACGATATTAAAAATACAAGGGATGAAGCGCAATCAGGTCGGTGTGACTTGAATAATTGAACCTAAAGCCCTTCTGAAAGGCTGTCCTTGGGGCACACCTCTGGCCCCACAGCAGAGCTACCAGACCATTGCCTCTTCGCAAGGTCCTACACAAACCGACGGACTCCGCCAGACCTAGTCAACGTTCAACGCTTTCCCATCCAAGGTGAGACACCTCTGTTTGGGCACTTTCCAGCATAAGCAGAGCTGCTCCAGCAGCAGACACAGTCCTGAAGACTAATTAGAAGTGGTCCAAATAGGTTTACACGTTGTGGATGGCTGATGACCGCCGCTAAGGACCCCAAACTACTGCAGACCCAACGAGGGGGTAGGAAATCCCCGACAAGGCATGTAGAGACGTGGAGAAGACCCAACCTCATGGAGAAGACCTGGCCACGTTTCTGCATGACACCCTGGGGGTACCTGGACCCACATGGACTCATACGATGTCTGTGGGGACAGCACTGATCTGCCCACGGTGTTGACCCTCCTCTGAGCAGGACGTGAGACCAGAAACGTCCAGAAGCCCCCTCCAACCTAAATGAATCACTGACCATGCTGGTTCGTTACCAAAATCTCTGTTTGCTCACTAGAAGGCCCCTGAGGGATCCAGAAAACAACAGGAAAATGAAGGGAGGGTGGCACAAATCCTTGGGCATTTCTCCCCATGGCCACCAGCTCTCAGGACTAACACATCCCAGCTTGGCAAAAGCCAAAACTGCAGCCGGCGACTTCTTCCGTAACACATCTTCACAGCACAGGCAATCAACGGCCTGAACTTGATCTGCAAAACCAGCCAGCCCACTCCTTTATCCCCACTCAGGCTGTCACGGAGAGGTAACCATCTCCCCATGCTCTTCATCCAGCTCCTGCCAAAATGGGTCAAAGTCAAGAGCTGATATAAGCAGAAGGAGCCCTTGGAGCCGACACAACCACAACAATCGCAAGCGACGTAAAACTGCATGACGTGCCAACGGAGCATCCCCCAGAGCCAGTAAGGAAGCCAAAACCCAACCGTGAGGACAAAACCCAACCTCCTTGTATGTGGGGGGGGCCCACGGTGAGGAAGCCTCCACCATGCAAACGCGATGGTCAGATGTTTTCTGCACACCCATCGGGACCCCGGGAAGGAGAACACGTCCCGCAAAGGATCTGCTGTCCTCAGCAGCTCAGGGTTCACGAGAGCCTTGCCGGGGCGGTGGAGGGGAAGCGCCAACCCGAGACACCTCCCATGAGCGGCTGTGGTCGGAGCAGCAAACAGCACAGCTCCGCTCAAGAGAAACTTTATGGAGATCACGAGAGGTCTGGTTTTGTCAGATAAGAAGAAAGAAAAGGAAATGTCACAAGGTTTACAACCAAGCAGCTGAAGATTGAGTCTGTTCACCTCCAGGGTGACTAATGAGCTTTGTGCAGCTGCTGGTATGTTCAGGCCACACTTCAGGGCTGCCGAGAGGAAAAACCCCCAATAAACCCCCTCCTAACAGGTACCAGCACTAGGGCTGCCCGTGCCCCCATACAGCCTTAGAAAAATGGGCACTGAGAATTTCTCCTGGTGCTTTGGTCCTCAGGAGACTCAGACCAAGGTCTTGGTGTCCCTCCGTTCGAGATGACCCTTTCAAGAGGCGAAAGGCAGCGAGGATCTGGCAGGAGGGTTTGGGAGCAGCGGCGCAGAGAGGAGCTGGTGCCCCTGGGCTCCATGAGTGCAAAGGGATCTCCAAGGACACTTAACCTTCCCCCAAAGCCATAAACCTCAAAAAGCTGGATGCGGCCCGTACATAAGGACCCGCTAACACCGTATTGACCCGAGAAGATGTCTGCAGACGCTGGGGACACACTAATCCCCATCGGAATGGTGTCTGCAGATTTGAAACCAAAAGAAGCAGCGGGGGAAAAGGTGGTCTCCTCAACTCATCCCCCATACATCTCCTGTCCCGCAGTGTCCCCTGCGTGCGTGGCCCAGGGCTCTCTGCAGGGCACAGCCCCAACCCCAGGGATGCTTATTTAATCTCCCACACCCCCAACACCCGCCCGTTCCTCCCAAGGTCTGCTTGAGGAGGAACACATCGAAATGGAGAATAAATTCTTGCAAGGTGATTTCTGCCTCGAAATGGCTCACGTGTCACCTTCTTCTTGCTGATGGCAGGGGGGAGAGCAAGCTGGAGCCCCGGCCGCCCACCCTGACTTGGTTGGCAATCACCGTCCCGCTCTTCTCAACCCCCGTGGGTGATGGATAACTCCCCGCGGTGGGTTTGAGGCCATCCGGCCCAGCCCCGCGGCGAGGTTAAGGCCACGGCAGCCGTGCTGCAGCTCTTCGGTTTGGGTTCAGCCCTTTGGAAAACCCAAACCTACCCAATGCTGTTGAGGAAGGAGAGGGACAAGCCCAGAGCCCAAAGCTCATCTCGTGGGTGCTCCTTACCCCAGCCCTACCCCAAACCGGGCATCATAGCTGTAAACATAACGAAGCCCTAACGATGACGCCTGCTGCATGCAGAGACACCCTGGCACCAGCCTGGCATCCCCCGGTGACAGCGGGATTGCGAAGACACATTTCTGGCACCCCTGTCGCGTTCCAGATCCATTCCCTGACTCCCAACGCCTTCGTTATCCTCCTTCCCTCCCTTCACTGCACCTACTCCAAACCAAAACCAAAGACACCGGGACCAAAAAGGAATGAAATCAATACCAAGCATCTTACATCTGCTGGCGGCTGGTGCTTTCTTACCCAAAATGGCCCAAAAAGCACAACTCCTCCAAACCCATGGTTAGCACAATGTGCTCAGTCTACAGGAATTCACGGCTACGGGGAGGGTTTTAAGACAACCGAAGCCTGAAGCATCCCTTCGGCATCTCCCTTAAGGGGATCACCCCTCAGGTTCGTGACTCTCGGACGCCTGGCAGTGCTCCCCGCTCTGTCCTGGGGAGATGCTGCAACAGGTTAAATGCTCCTGCACTTCATCCAGCTTCAGCTCCCGGTCTCTCCTCGGGGACACGGCTCAGATCGGAGCAGGGAAGAGAGAAAACACAGCTTCTCCGCATCCCCGCGGATGCTGGTGGGTGCACAGGGACACCCTGCCTGTCCCGCGGTCCCCAGGCTGGGGGAGCCGTAAGCAATCCAGTCCCACCATGACCGCTGCTTTTCCCTGGCTGCAAGGACTCAACGCCACGTTTGCTTATTGGCAAATAACCCGAGAAAAATTTTTCTTAGAAGAGAATCAGCAAACCTGGGTGTCAGCATTAGCACAAATCCTGCTCTTGCAAAAGCCCGGGGCTGGAGCAACGCTGGCGTTTGCCGTGACTTGGCTTAAAACCCAAACCACTGGTGAACCACGCCACGGCGGTTTCAGAACCCCAAGGAGGTGCAGGGCTGGGACAGCCCTCTCGGTCACCGTGCCGGGGATGCTGCGGGGACCGATCCGGCTACAAAATCTGTCCCTGGCTGCGCCATTGCCGGAGGAGCACAGGTTTCCTAACACAGCAGGGCTGACGCACAGAGGCACGACAGCGCTGGAACGACCCCGACTATAATTAATGCACAAACCCACCCGAACCCTGTCACTATTTTTGCCAGCCAGGGGAGCACCGGGGAGGCTGAGTTGCTCCCACACGAGCAGGCGGAGGAAAGGGGTTTCTTGGTGCCGACTTACTCTGGGCATCTTCCATAATTAGGTCCGTGCCTCTGCGCAGAGGTGCCGGTGGTGGCACGGGGCACCAACATCCCCGCGGTCCCTGGCTGCAGCTGGGGGCGATGTCCGCAGGGATGGGGAACAGGCAGTTTTGCCTGTAGGGATGGGGAACGGGCAGCTCTGCCCGCAGGGATGGGGAACAGAGAGCTCGGGCCACGGCAGACAGCAGCCAGGCTTCGGGGCTGGGGTTTAGCCGCCCCGGTCGGGAGGATGCTGGAGGAGGAGGGATGCTGAGCAGCACAGCACAGGGGTAAAACCAGTAACACAGTGGAGTTTGCAGTGGGAATATCCCATGCTAGGCTGGGGATTTTTCCCCTTTGGTGGGATCTCATGTGATCCGGGAAGGAGCACTGATGCTTGGGATCCCTGATGAGCTCCAAGGCTCGGGCAAGGCTGCTCCTTCCCAAACAAGCTGCTCCCTCTTACAAACCCAGCTGCCCAGCCAAGACCTTCCCGGCCAGGAGAGCCACTCGTAGGGAGCATCACGGGAGGGACAGAGCCAGCTTTCCCTCCCAAAACCCTCAGGAAAACAAGCGAAAGCAGGACAATAAACCTGTTAAACCAAGACAGCGATTCAGCTAAAGGACCTTATCTGCCGTGGCAGCACCTCTGCCCCGCACTGGCTCCCGGGGTGCCCTGCTGCGGCGGGTACAGCACTTTGGGGTTCACAGCAGCACCCCTGAGAATAACCAACCTGCAGCTCAGCTGGCTTTTGGATACTAGACAAAAGCATCACCCACCACCGGAGACCTCCCCGCGATGTCGGTACCCGCCGACCACAAGCCAGCAACGCCTGGACCTTCCCTTGGATAAACTAATTAGCCTGAGTTACAACGATGACGACAGACAACAGGGGAAGAAAACTGCTGTGTGAAAAGCAAGGGAAGGACGAGATAAGGTGAAAACTAATTGTGTGTGGTAGGATAAGCAGGTCCTGCTGCAGCTGCTGCCCCGGAATTGTCGAGGGTTTCTCAACTGCATGCGAATAGCAAGGTGGCGATTTTTTAAGGTTTGGTACGATGCCATTTCAGGGATTTTTTTTTTTTTTTTCCACTGAGCGTGTGAAAAATTGGGTTTGGTGTTTGAAGTCCATCATACCTCCATGAAATGCAGGAGATGCATGATTTTAGACTTCAGGCTCAGCGCGGCTGCATCCTCGCACATCCTCGCCCAGCCCAGGGGCTGCCTGCATCCAGCTCCCGCCGCCTCCCAGTCCGCAAAGCGCTGGTGATTCGCTTACACGGCTCTGATCGAAGACATCGTTAATTAATCACTGGCCTGACCCAAAGCCCAGGCTCAACAGACACCATCCCAGCGACTTCGGATGGGGTTTGGAGCAAGCCCTACTTCTTCGCCGAGCCAAATCCGTGTCCTCCCGGCAGCTGGAGCCCATCCTTCTCCCCAGCTCAGACCTGCCTCTAAATGGGGCGAGTGCCAAACGGCTCGTGCCAAGCGTGTGCGGAAAGCTGGGAGAGACAGCCTGCGTTCCCCCGCAGCCATCACGCGCTCCCCCACGAGCAGCAGAAGCAGGACCCCCCCCCCTTTTTCACTTCTCCCCATGAGTTTGGGGGGGCAAGGCTGCTCCTGCGCTTGAAAGGGACCACTTTTGGGGGTGTTTGCACCATGCATGTTGCATGCAGAAGAAAAAAATAGGGTGAGGAAGAGCTGAAGCCCCGCTGGAAGTGAGCAGGCGACAAAACTGTGTAAGGCCAAGCACAAAAATCCCCTTGCCAATGAACCACGCTGCACCCCCCGCCCTGCCCCGCAGCGTGGGGTAGCATCTCTCTCTGCCTTTCATCCCATCCCTCCTCCCAACAGCCGCTGCGACCCCACAAAGCAGCTGAGCAAGAAACCAGAGAGGGAGAAACAGTGAGAAAAGAGTCTGAAAAGCAAGAGAAATTGAAAACCCACCCTAATCCCTTTGCTCGTTCCTCCCGCTTCTGCGCCGGCTGTGAACGCACACGGCCGTATCCCGCTCCAGGCGCAGGAATGAAACGCTTGGAGAAGTTGCGCTGAGAACTGATGCAACTCGTGCCGAAAACGGTGCTTTTCCCAGGGCGAACCCCTTATTCCCAACCCAAAACGGGGCAACGAGCCAGCAGGACGGAGCAGGCGGTGCAGCCCCATGGTACCCGGTGGCAGCACATGTGTCACGAGCGTGCCGGCCTCGAGCATCCCGGCACCGACGTACGGGATGGAGAGGCACGGCCGCCGCCGGGCAGCGTTTTTTGGGAACACGGGGGGTCCACGGGGCTCCGGCACTGGCTCGCCAGCCCTAATTACTATGGTAACAGCCTGCGCCGGCGCCTGGCTGTCCTCCTTCGGTGACTCACTGGGTTTCAAAAGGCGAAGTGGTGTCTCGGCCGCCGCCGTTCAGAGGCCAAAGCACTGAAAGCCCAGTGGACACATCGGCATCTGTGAGGCCACCGGGTGGGAAGGCATTGCCCCACCCTTGCAAAGTTTGCCTTTTTATCGCATTTTTCCACTCGCAGACAGCCTGGCACGGGGTGGCAAAGCGGCAGGCTTGCTTGGGGATTAATAATAATAATAATAATAATAATAATAGAGCTTTGTCACCGGCTCGCAGCCATCTACCCATGGGAATCCCATAGGGCATCCTGCTGCAATTGCCTGCTCCTGGTCTCAATAACCCCCATGCTGCGAGTGGGCCAAAATTTCCCGGGTGGAAAATGATAACCCCCGTGCCGCGAGGCAGCCCCGTGCCAAGCCCTGATGCACGCCGGTTTTCATCCCGCCCAGGGCCAGCCATGCCACGGTACGGCCACTCATCCGAACCTGGACGCAAAATGTGCCCCCACCAGCTCACGACTGTGAAGACCCCGGAGAAAATATAATGGGCATCCTTAATGCCAGTACATGCACTACTGGGAGCAAAGCTGGCAGCTCCTGGGGAATTTGGGAGAGAGGATGGGCACGTGCAGGCACTGCGCTAGCGGTGGGGGGACCCACAGGTCCCCCCAAGCTGGGGTTGCCCCATTTCGGAGGTGAGGCTGCCTCCAGTCATCATCCAAGCGATGCTGAGACCGCCAAACTCATGTCACAGGTGAGCGGCCAGCAGCACGTGGTGCCAGCGGCAGCAAGCGGCGGCCCCTGCTTCCTCTCGCAAGCAAAAGCAAGGCTGAAAAAGCCAAAAAAAAAAAAAAAAAAAAAAAAAAAGGCACTAAAACTGGTGCCAAGGGAGCAGCATGGCCGATACCCGGCCTCGCGGGGCCAAGATGGGAGCTGGGGTGGGGCTGAGCCACATGCCCCTGAACCCCACGGCACGGGATGAGAAAAGCCCCGTTATAACCCCGGGAGCCCCTCGAAACGTCCTCCTGGAGAAAGGCTTCGCCCCAGGGCTTTCCTGGCAATAATTAATTGAGTCATATTTCAACCCAGCCAACGGCCATATGGTTGAAAAGAGGATTAAAATCGCATGCTCCAGCTGCATTCAGGGAAATCCAGTTATAAGGAAAAATCCTCCGTGCCTGGCCCCAGCCTGCTGCCAGGGTACGTGCCCCGGCCCCTTTCCCTCTCGTGGCCGGGGAGCACGGGCTCGCTGGCGGGGCGATGGTTATTTGGTAATTCGGGGGCCCAGAGGGAAAAAGGGAAATAAATAACATACCGGACCTGCAGCGATCCCCTGCCCTGCAGGCAGCAGGTACAGCAGTGGCAGATAATGCGTGCTCCGAGTCACTACCCTTTGGGGTAGCACGCTTTGAGTTCGTTAGTAAAGGGTGGGGGATCGCCGTGCTTCAAGATTTTCCTTAAATATAAATCCATTTTCCACCGACGAGGCAAGAAGGCAAAAGTTTTTTGCTGGATTCCCCTCTCGCTGGGGCAGGCGAGCCCTGGACCGGGTTCTGCCGAGCACACCTTGCCGGCTGACCGGGTATTTTCCCAGGTTTACTTTTCCCGAAGCGCTCGCCCCACAAACCACCGCTGGGAAAAATAAGGATTTCGATGGAAATGATCGGGAGAGGGCCACTGCTGCGGGGATGGTGGGGTGGGCCGTGAGATGCCCCTCCACCTGTATGGCCATTGCCCCCAAATCCCCCCCAAATCAGGCTGGGGGGCAGATCCACCCCAACTGAGGTCCCTGCAGGGATTTGGGGTTGGGAAAGTCTCCCCCTTCCTTCCCAGGGAGAAAAAAAAAACAACAAAAAAACCCCAAGAAATAGAGAAAGAAAGAACACTACGTCTCATTCATCCACGGAAAAAGCCTTTCCTGTGATGGCAAATCCGTCGATTAACTGAGGATCAAACCCTCTAAATTAAATCTTTGTTGGGGAGATTGAACTCTTTGTACGAGGTACCTTTCCCCCCACTCCCAGCCCCAGCGGGATGGGGGGGGACCCCCACGCCCCCCCCAACACCCCCCCAGCGCAGGTGCCATCGCCACCCGAGACTGTGGGGTCCCCGTGGGGTGGCCAGCGTGGGGGGGGGGGGTGATTGATACCGGGGGGGGGGATTTTCTGCTGATTTCAGCTTGCGGCTGAGCGGTTTGGGGGGGGGGGGGGGCCACTGGCAGCAGGCGGCCGAGGCTGGGGACCGCCCTGTCCAGCCCCAGTATGCCCCAGTCCTCCCAGTCTCAGTCCTCCCAGTGCCCCCCAAGTCCCGGTTTCCCCCCCCCCCATCCTTGTAGCCGGCGGTACCTGGAGGCGGGCGGTGCTGTCCCGGGTCCCCCGCGGGGCGGGCGGCGGCGGGGACGGACGGACGGAGGGACGGAGGGACGGAGGGATGGAGGGATGGAGGGAGGGATGGAGGGAGGGGAGGGATGGAGGGAGGGAGGAGGGAGGGAGGGATGCAGGAGGAGGTGGTCGCGGCAAGAGCGGCGAGTCCCACAGAGTTGTCTGCCGCTCATCCATCTGCCATAAGGAAGCGGCATGGCCACAGAATTCCTACATCCGAATAAGCAGACGAATAGGAATGAATAAGTAAGACTGAGGAAGAGGATGATCGCGCTGCAGACGCTCCTCTCAGACTGATAATCGAATATACATCTTCCCTATATCATGGTAGAGAGAGAAGAGAGAGAAGAGAAGGAGAAAGGAGAAGAGAGAGAAGAGCCGAGAAGAGAAGAGAAAAGAGAAGAAGAGAAGAGAAGAGAAAAGATAGAGAAGAGAAGGATGGACAGAGAAAGAAGGAGAAGTAGTAAGGAGCAGAGAAGGAAGAACGAGAGCGCGCGAAACAAGAAGAGAAGAGAAGCGGAAGAGGCAAGAAGCGACCCGCAGCGAAAGAAGAGAAGAGAAGAGAAGAAGAAGATACGAGAAGAGAAGAGAAGAGAGAGAAGAGAAGAGGAAAGAAGAGAAGCGGAAGAAGAGAAGAGAAGAGGAAGAGAAGCGGCAAGAAGAGGACAGAATAGAAGAGAAGAGCACGAGAAAGAGGATAAGAAGAGGAAAGAAGCGGAAAAGAAGAGAAGAGAAGATGAAGAGAAGAGAAGGAGAGAGCGGAGGAAAGAGGAAAAGAAGAGGAGAGAGAAGCAGAAGAGAAGAGAAGAGAAGAGACTATCCTCTCAGCGACTTCCTTCATCTGCCCTCCTCTCCTGCTCTATCCTCGCCTCTCCGCGCCCTCTCCTGCGTACTCGCGCGCAGCTCCGCGCCGAGGTCACGACTCGGCCCTCCTCTTCCCTCCTCTCCTCTCCTCTCCAATCTCCCGGGTTTTGCAGATTTTGCCTCCTGCCCCTCACCCCGCCTCGGTCCCTCTCCCTGTCTCTGCCCATGTCCCTGCCCCTTTCTGCCCCAGTCCCTTCCGCGGTCCCTTGTCCCTGTCACATCCCCCCCCCCCACCGACCCTGCGCCCCACACATGCTACACACCAACCCCCCAACCCTCACACCCACCCACTGTACCCCCAATCCTGCACCCATCGCATACCCTGCACCCCACAACCCCCCCCCGCACCCATCGCATACCCTGCACCCCACACACCCACCCCTGCACCCACAGCCCCCCAGCACCCATGCTTGCCCTCTCTCCCCGCCCCCAACTCCCAGCCCCATGCCTGGATCCCTTCTTCTGTCCCCCGAGCCCCCCAAACCCTCTTACCACTCGCACCTCTGCCCCGACCGACACAGCCCCCTGGCCCCCCCAGCCCCCTCCTTGCCCCCCTCAAGCCCTTCCCAGTTCAAAAGTTCCCATCCCAGCCCCTACCTGCCCCTCCAGGGCACAGCTCAGGGGAACACCCAGCACTCGGTATTTTGTATTTTCTTTTTAATCGGCATGAGCCCACGTGCCCAGTTTTTAGGATTTCAGGTGGAAGATTTCGGAAAGAGCTGGTGAGCGCTGGTGGGGTTTTTATAAGGCGACCCTTTCCTCCACCTGCACCCCAAAACATCCGCAGCCAGCCCAGCTGGGTGCTCGTGGCTAAACCTTCAAGTCTGCTCCCTGGAGGACTCAACAGCCCCATATTACACATATACATTGAAAATACATTAATGTGTTCCCCGGGCAGGGCTGGGGCAGGCGACGCAGCAGAGCTGGGGTGCAGCACGACCCCCCCCAAAACAAGGCGCTGCAAACCATGGGGCGATGGGGGGGGGCTGCGTGTCACCCCTCCGCTGGCCAAGCTCTGCAGGATTCCTGGCAGAGAGGTGCTGGCTGCCATAAACTGGGTTTCCCCTCCCGTTTCCACAGCAACACTCGATGACTGATTTCCTTCACTGCCCTGCAAGCGGGGTGCAGGAGCTCAGCCCTGGCACCCCACCCTGGCACCCATAAAGCCCACACTCCCGGGATCCTGGCAACCCCCCCGGGCAGCACCCAGCACGAGGCCGGGGCTGGCAGGGTCCCCCCCACCCCGTAGCGATCCCAAACACAACGCAGGGGACGTGCGGTGCTGCATTAAATAAAAGCGTTGCGTCCAATGATAATTTCGGGGTGCAGAAGGTCCCCAGCCTAAAGAGACACGGGCACGCGGGGTATCTTTGTAATTATCGCCAATCAGTTGTTGGTGCCTAATTGGGATGATGTCGAAGGGTACGTCCAGCAATCCTTGTTTTGGAAGGGCTGATAAAATGAGGATGCTCTGCGAGGCAGGGACAGCCGTCACTGCTTAATGGCAGGAGAAAGCACTACCTGTTTTGATCCTGGTGGCAAAATTTAAAAATAAAAAAAAGTATGCTACTGCAACATTTCGCTTTTTTAAGTCCATTTTGCAGTTGGCTCCGTAAAAGCGGCATTTGCATGTTGTCGCCCTACAAATCCCAAGTCTTCGACCTGTCAGGTTGTCGCGAAACGGTGACAGGAGACGCAAAATCTGGTAGTGGAGCGACTGGAGATGAACTGGCCCAAGCGCAGCTTTTTTGTGAGAGCTTAAATTCGTGAAATGGTAACGCAGAGCAGCAGAAGAGCTGCCAGCACCGGGGAGCATCCCAGGGAAAAGGCCAGCGTGGGTGCAAGGCTGCCTGGGGACACGCCGGGATGGGAACTGGAGGACCTTTCCCCCCCCCGGGGACCTCTCCCATGGCGAGATGAAGGAGCAATGGAAGCCAAGCCATCAAATGCCTTCAAACGGAGGGGGATTAATTTAAAAGCATAGCTGGAGGTACTGGTCTTTGCTAAACACAGCCTATGGGAAGGGGAGAGCCCCCTCCCTCTCCCCCCTGGACGGCAGGGCTGGCTCGCTTTGCAGGCTCGTGCAAAAAACCATCCGACGTCTGGTTTTAGGAAAATACAGGGTTTTTTATAGGCCAAGGATGAAATCTGGAGGCTATACTTAGTAGCAGAAAATGCAGCCCCCCCCCCCCCCGAAGTCGCTTGCTCCCTCCTGCGTGAGGCAATTAGCTGCCCCCAAAATGGCCGGTGTTAGCAATAATCGGCAATTATGCACCGAGACCCACGGCCGCCCGACGGTCAGCGCCCGCCTCGCTGAAGACGAAGGGCTATTTTTAGAGGACAAAGGGAAATCACTGGTAACACGCCATTATTTTCGGAGCCTGTAGAAAAGGCACAGGATGCTCCCCGGCACCGCCGCGCTGCGGATGCCGAGGGTGCCGGGGAAGGGGGGGCAGAGGGGACACCCCAACGCCAGAGGTGCACAGCCCCACGTCTGCATCCCCATCCCTCTCCCAGGGCGTTTGGAAGAGGGATGGATGGCAAAGGCAGGGAGGCTCCAGTGCGGATCCCAGGGATATCCCGGGCTCCTGGGGGATGGCGGAAAGCTGTTGTGTGAGGTACTGATAACCACAGCCTTGGCTGGAGGAAATAGGTGCCAGGCTCAGCAAACCCCGGCAATATCAAGAAGAAAAGAGCTGGCTAATTATGTTCCGAGGAGTTTAATTAGCGCTAGCGGCACGGGAGACGGGAAGGTGGCCCTGGGTGTTGGAAAGGGGGAAGGCTGCAGCACAAACCCTCTATCAGACACCGGAGAATCCACATGCTTCATCCAAAAACATGAACACAGGAAAAAGAGAACGAAGAGCCTCCCCTGCCCACACGCTTGCAGAGAGCGAGGCCTCGGGAAATCCTCACTGGGCATCTCGAGAGGAGCTCTCTCGCTCGGAGGCGGCAGCTCTGCCAGCATCCCTGCGCTCTGCCTGAGGCTGGATGCTGTCCCGGGCTCTGGGGCAGGATCCTGCTCGAGGTCACATCTTTAACTAACATGGTGGAGCTTCCTCCTTTGGGGAAACTCACCCGGGTGCTGCCCCTAAATATCCATCCCACCCTCCCCAAGCGGAGCCCGCTCCAAGCAGAGGAAGAGGGAGAAAGAGGGATTAAAGGGATGGAGTGTGGCGGGCAGAGAACGGCTTCACTCATCACACTGGTGACCGCTGGCAGCCCCCGGCCCCAGCCTGGCAACAGGCTACGGCCCCCCCCCAGCCCGCTGCGGTCCCCGTGTCCCAGGGCGCTGCTGTCACCGTCACCCACCCAGGCTAAGGGGTGATGCCTGTGCTGGGCTTCGCTGCTTTGGAAACAGGGGAGCATTTTTGGGGGGGGGGGGGGGGGATCGTTAGGAAAAAAGCAAATCACGCCTTGCTCAGCAGCGGGGCCAGGGCCAGCGTGGGCGCTGGAACTGGATGCCGCTTTCATAGAAATCACCAAAAACCAGGATTGAAAGGATCAGTCCATCCATTCCCCGGCCCGAGGCAGGAGTTGCCTTAACCTGTTCTCCGGAGCCAAACGATGCTGGAGCAGAGAGCACAATAAATGTAAAACGCGTTCATTAAATTCATAAGCGTTTCATCACTCACTTAAGCCTGGGAGCATTTTAAATCGCCAAGAGTCAAAGTAATGCAAACAACTGTCACTTTATTGTCATTTCCAGCCGTACCGCAAAAGGCACACAACAAACTTCATTGGTACAAAATAATTTCGCTGCGGGGTTTTTGTATAGTTTTTCCTTGCGTTTTTCTTTTGCAACACAGTCACTGGCTCTCCCATCGCCCTGACGGGAGGATCCTTTCACAGAAAGGACTATTTCGTTCGTGCAGACAGATAGCTCATTATTGCAGGGGGAGCGGCACGAAGGGCAGGCGGGTACGGCCACCCCGTCCCCCGCGGGACCCGCGCGGCCGCCCCGGCCACCTGCGGAATAAATGGCACCTCTGTGTCCCCCCGCTTCCCGGCTCGGCCCCGTCGGCTCGCCCGGCTCTGCTCCCGCTTGCCCAGGGGCGAGCTCCATCGCAGCCCCCGCCATCGCTCCAACCCCGGCTGGGCTGCTTCGGTTCGGGTTCGGTTGCAGGATAATGGGCTGGGGGCTGGGGGGGGGGGGGGGGCCAAGAAATGCATTTCTTTACACAAGTTACCCTTTTGCTCCCTCCAACTACGTGTTTCTGCAGAGTAGTGGGGTGAGGGTCCCACGGAGGAACCCCAGGGCTCACCGGCGGATGGGGTGCAGGCAGGACCCCCCCCCCCCCCATCCGGGTGCTGCAGCCCCGCTGCCTCGCAGAGGCTGGCAGAGGGGGGGAAAAAAAGAGACCAGGGATGAATTTAGGGGATTTTCCTGCCTGTACCAGCCCGGGGGGGTTCCAGCACGGCAGACCCACGTTGCTGGTGCACGCACCAATCCCCCGGCACACGGCAAACCCCGTGGATGGGGGTCTGCGGTGGGGCCGCTGCTAGCAAACCCCGGCATGCCAGCCTGGGATGCGGTGCCCACAAAAGACGCTTTTGGGGTGTTTGCTGGGGTCCCCCCGAAACCAAAGCGGGGCACATAGCCCCGAGACGCCGGGCAGCATCCCCCCGGCTGCGCTGGGTGGCTTTAGGGGAGATAAAGAGAGGCTTTAGGGACCACCAGCCTCCTGCTCACCCTGCCAGCGTTTGGCTACCGACATTATTTTCCCATAATATCCAGCGTCGCCGGGCCATTGTGCCGGACAAGACCAAGCTCTGGGGTGGGGACGCGCTGTGCCGGTGCCACGGTCCCGCAGCGCAGAGCCACGGCAGTGCCCGATGCTCTCCCCTACCAGCTCCCATATCGCAATAAGACTGAGGTTTTTTTGCACTGTGCCAATAGCTATGCTCCTTTTCTTTTGGTACCGGTTCCCTCTTCTTGGCTCCCTTCCCCAACATTTCTTATAAAAATAAGATTGTGCTTATTTATAAAATAATTATTTTTTTTTTTAAGAAAAGTTTCCAGTTAAAAAAAGGTGGTATATCAAAATATGGCAAAACTTTGGCTGTCAATAGCTAAACTCTAATTAAAAATACCGACTAAAAAGGCATTGTGCTGTGAATATTAGCTGCTGTAATGCTTTACCCTCCGGTACCGATGGTAAATGTTACACCTGGGCAGGCTGGCTTCCCTAGGACACACTCAGAAGCCGCTCTTGGGTTTTTCTAGCACATCACCATCATCCTTTAGCAGAACTATTCAAACTGTAAGAGACTTAAAGATGCATGAAAAGCCTTGGTAAAATACAACGGAGACTGCACCGGGAAGAGCCACACTTACAACGCAGTTGCATACATATTCTTCTTGAGAGGAAAGTCTGTTTTCTCACCTTAGTGCTTAGAAAAAATTATGATTGTTTATATGTTTCATTAAAGAAGAGAGGCAGATCCTTTGTATAAAAGGTATTTTAGAGCAGAAGTAAAACGCAAATGGGTCTATAAGATCCAGACATATATAAACATACATACCTCGATATATTTATATATGTAATCTCTATATATTCAAAGTTTGGGATGCATTATTGCAATATCCTTACAGATGACCTATTCCTTTCCATTCTCCTTTGCTTTTGTTTTTCTTGGGTGGGGGGTTTTTTTTGGTTTTGGGGTTTTTTTCTCTTAAAAAAAGAAAAAAAAGAAAAAAAACCAAGCTGCAAACGGCTCTGATTGCTCCCAGCTGCCATCCGCCTCGCTGGGACCGCTCTGGCCTGACCTCCAGCACGTGGTTTTTTTGGAAGAACTGGGTTGATGCTCTGCCCCAGCAGCCGCTGGCCTTCCTCCACGGTACATCACCTGTGCCTGGAGATCCCCGGCTGGTTATTGCTTAATTCTCCCTTCCCATACTGGCCTTTAGGGTATTTACATTTCTTTGGCTTGTCTTGAACACAACAGTCTGGCGCTTTTCTCTCCGGCGTCGGTTGCCACCGAGCCGCCGCCGGAGCCGCCGGCAGCGCTGAGGATGGGGTCAAGGAGGAGAAGAGGTCACCTCGCCACGAGGCAATGAGAAAACACGAGTTGGCTTCTGCTAGCTCCGACGAGTTGTGCTTCTCGCAGTTGAAGTCAGACAACTTGTGTTTGGCACTAACTCATCCGGAGGAGAAAGGATGCTTGGAGGACCGCCGGCAGGACTCCGCCATGCCCGGGGGTCTCCATCCCGCCCGCCGTCGGGGCGATCCTCCGAGCGCGATGGTTTCCACGGCCTCGGTTTGCCAGGGAAGCGCTGCGGGGCGGGGGGGAAGGCGGCATCGACGGCCCCCGATGCGGGGCAGGGAGCCCCAGCCTTCCCCCCCCCGAGGGCGGGCAGCCGGTCCTGCCACCCGCCGCCGGCGCTCAGACGACAAACTCGGGGACTTCGTCGTGGGTGAGATCCAAGGAGAAGTATTTGCTGGTTCTTTTGACGGGGAAGGTCTCCTGGATGTTGATGCACTGCTGGGCCAAGCAGCCGTTGCAGTAGAGCCCTTCCTCCTCCAGCCCATGGGCACAGCCGAAGGTGTAGCTCTGGGCCGTATCCTGGCAGAGGTTGGCCAGCTGTAAGAAGTCCTTCTGGTAGAGCCGAATGTCATCCAGGCTCAGGCTGTGCCGGTCCGTCGACGTCTTCGGTTTCCTGCACGTCGTCTGGGCAAAGCAAAGAGGAGGCTCAGGACCCGCCGGGGAGCCAAGGGGGTCGGGGAAACCCAAACCCCCGGTGCCGGCAGGACTTTGGGTTTCACCAAAGCTCCGCCGGCACCACGTACCTGGGGTAAGGAGTCGGTGCTCTGCCCTCGCAGCTTCACCACCGTCTCCGAGGAGCTGGAGGTGGAGGAGCTGATCTCTTTCACGATAAGCCCTGCGCGGAGGAGAGAGGAAGAGGAGGGTGCGAAGGTTATTTCGAGGCTTCTCAGCTCTCTTGGGATCCGTGCCCGCTGCCCTTGGCGGCTTGCCCTTCCTTTGGGGCGAAGGCACCCTCGGCTCGATGCGGTGCCTTCACCCCAATGGCTCCGCTTGCAACCAGCTTTACCCACAAAGCATCCCAAATTTGCACCAAAATGGCATCCAAAGCCATCCCCAGGGAGCCTGGCACCCCGGAGACCTCCTAGTAGCACCCAGTATGGAGCTGGAAACGCGGGTGACTCTCTGGGCGCAGGCACAGCTCCGGAGAAGCCAGGCTCACGCATGTGATAACAGCACCCGTGCTCATGGGAACAAGCGAGGGGTTGTCACGAAAACGAGAGCGGGGGCCAGCAATTGAGAACATCACCAAAATTATGTCCATCGCCCGCGGGCAGCTCCTGCCATCGTCCCCTGGTATCTCCAAATAACCTGGCGTGCCTGGGCACAGCCCTCTGTGCCACGGGGCAGCTGCACGGAGCATCAGTCCTGCTCCGAGCAAAACCTCCACCTTTCCTGGGCAACCCCTCCTTTTTATAGTTTCACCAAATTTACCCCATCTCTCCGTTGACCCAGCGGGCGAATGGCTTTTCCCGGCGTCCCAAATGGACGCCTCGGGCTAATTTCGCTCTGCCGACCACCGAAGGTGTGACTTGCATTGGAGAATTGGAAACAAAAGCATCCGCCGCCTTACCCGAGTGCCCGTTGAACTTGCGCGACAGCAGCATGTCCTCCGTGATGTAGACGCACATGTCGGGGCTCACCTCCATCTCGCCAGCCCGCTCCAGCTCCCGGGGGTCATCCACCAGCATCTCGATTTCTGCAGGCAGGCGGGACGAGTCGTTGACGCGCACCTTCAGAGCACCCTCCAACCCCAATGACCTGGCGAGACCCGAGCTGGAAAGCCCACGCTTAGCTGGTTATCTCACCATCATCCTGGGAATCCTCCTCCAGCCGGTCCTTCCCACCGCTCTCCACTCCGGAGGTGTGGGAGCTGCCATGGCTGGTCATGGAGCTGCAGGTCTTCAGCTTGCGGTGGGCGCCGGCGCCCGAGAAGCCGTCCTCGGGTCCCATCTCCCTGGGTTTGGGGTCGGCCTCGATGCCGGAGGTATGGGAGCTGCTGTGGCTGGCGGTGGAGTGCCGGGAGAGGCGCTTGTGCCGGATGCTGCCGGCGCTGCTGCCGCTGGCCCGCGAGCGCTTCTCCAGCTGCTCCATGTCCAGGTCGAGGGTGTCGCTGATGTAGGACTCGCGGTACTGCTTCTTCTCTGCGAGGCCGGCGGCACGCCGTCGGCACGAGGCAGCCCGCCCCCCCCCGACCCCCCTGGGGTGCCCTGGCCTCCCCCCCTGCCCGCCCCCGAGCCCCCAGGGCCACCCCGAGCCCGGTTTGGGTGGCACACCGGGAGCCAGCCCTGTCCCGGTGGCATTTGGGGATGGGGAGGTGGGGTGGGGAGCCTCAAACTCGGTGTGCTCTGTGCCATCCCTCCAAAGGAGGAGGAGGAGGAGGAAGAGGAAGCAGAGGAGAAGGAGGAGGAGGAAGAAGAGGAGGAGGAGGAAGAAAAAGAGGAGGAGGGAAAAAAAGAGGAGGAGGAAGGAGAGGGGGAGGAGGAAGAAGAGGGGGAGGACAAGGAGGAGGAAGAAGAGAAGGAAGAGGAGGAAGAAGAGGAGGAGGAGGAAAAAAGAGGAGGAGGGAAAAAAAGAGGAGGAGGAAGGAGAGGGGGAGGAGGAAGAAGAGGAAGAGAAGGAAGAAGAGGAGGAGGACAAGGAGGAGGAAGAAGAGAAGGAGAAGGGAAAAACAGGAGGAAAAAAGAGGAGGAGGAAGAAGAGGGGGAGGAGGAAGAAGAGGAGGAGGACAAGGAGGAGGAAGAAGAGAAGGAAGAGGAGGAAGAAGAGGAGGAGGAGGAAAAAAGAGGAGAAAAAAGAGGAGGAGGAAGGAGAGGGGGAGGAGGAAGAAGAGGAAGAGAAGGAAGAAGAGGAGGAGGAGAAGGAAGAAGAGGAGGAGGACAAGGAGGAGGAAGAAGAGGAGGAGAAAGAAGAAAAGGAGGAGGAGGGGAAAGAGGAAGATGAGGAGGAGGAGGGGAAAGAGGAAGATGAGGAGGAAGACCTTATGTTTGCACAAGGGCTTTCTGAGCTTGGAGATAGGATGCGGGGCACTGGGAAGCCCTGCACTGGGAGGAACTGGGCCATGAGGGACCGCAGCAGGGCTTGTGCCCATCCCTAAGCAGCCGAGGAGGGGTTGTTCTGTGAGCCCCCAGCCCAGCACGGTCACGGGGGGACGTGGGGACAGCCACCCCCCGACACGCTCCCAGCCACGGGGCTGCCGCAAGGACCGGGCACTCGTACGGGCAGAAAAGCCGGGTGGGAGCCCGGCACCGGTGGGATTTGCGCCCCGGGGCGGGGGGGTCACCTACCCTCGTTCTCCTCCAGCTTGCGGACCTGGCGCAGGACGGGCTGCAGGTTCATGTAGAGCCGGTGGCTGCTGCTGAGCAGCTGCAGGAGGTGGCGGGAGCGCAGCGGGCAGCCCGTGTAGTAAATGAGTTTCCTGGCCGAGGGCAGCCCGTCCGGCAGGATCTCAAACTTCTTACCCTACGTGGGAGAGGGGGGGACATCAGCCCCGGAAAGAAAAATACTCTAATTCTCACCCGGTCCTGCTACAGCCCAACTGTTAACATGCAATCGCCCCGCTTGAGGTCTGTGCAACAACAGCCCATGCCCAAACCAGAGCCCAGGAGCGACGGGGGCAGAGATGCTCTGCCTGGGGATGGTGGGACTCACCACGAACACCAGTTTCCCCACGTTCGTCCAGGGGAAGTCGTAGAGGAGCTGCTTTTCTTCGTCCAAGTTCTGCAAAAAGAGAAGGGACAGTTCCAGCTGAGGATGCCGGCCGTGGGCAGGGAGCGGAGCCGTCGTCCTCGCTCAGCCGCCTACCTGGAAGATCTGGATGCCCCGCGTCGTCAGCCCCAGCGTCAGGGAGGCCTCTACCTCCCTTTTGTCCTAAAGGGGAAAAAAATTAGATGGTTTTAAATACATTATTTGCAGTATGAGGTGGGTAAATCTGCACCCCTCCCAGCCCAGGTATCCTCCTGTAGTCACCCCATCTCCCGTGTAGCCACATGCGGTAGGTGCCACGTTAATCATAGAATCATTTATGTTGGAAAAGACCCTTAAGATCATCGAGTCCAACTGTTTAATTAACGAGGCACACGCACCACCCGGTCACATCCTCGAACATCCCCCCTGGTCTCACCCCCAGGCACCTGCCACCCTCCTCACCGCCCAGAAACACCCCGGCTTAAGGGTCTGGACGAACAATTTAACCTCAGAAAACTTGGAATGACCTTCAGAAACAGACCCGGGGCACTTTTACGCTTAAGCCCAACCTGCTCCCGCACCGGCACAGAGCTGCTGACGGCAGGGCAACCCATCCTGCCTGCAGCAAACCAACCTCTTTGCTGGGAGAAAAACCCAGCATGTATTTCTTAGGGAGAAGATACTAAAAAATAAGATCCCAGAAACCTTGCGGCTGCCTCCTCGCACGCCGGCAAACCTCTCGCCTCTCCGTAACTTCTAGAAAATGGCAGGACTATAAAAAGCTGCATCTCCCTGCCTCTGGGAGCAAAGCCCTGCCCTCGAGGACCACTCTGCTCCAGCCGGCGAGTGCCAATTCAAACGCCGCTCTTCCCAAAATACCTTAGAAATCGCTCGGCAGTTGCTTCTTTCAATAAAAAGCAGCCCCAAATCCGAAACCCAGCCTGGGCTCGCGGCTGGGGCTCACCTTGTACAACCTGTAGTAGTGCACAGCTACGTCGTCCAGCCGGACGGCCTCCTTGATGTACTTGAGATGGGCTTCGGAGGCCGTCAGGGCGAACTGATCCTTGTGCATGTTTGGAACGTGCTTCAGGATGTAGTCCTTGCCCCTCTTCGCAACCACCTGTATGGAGAAGAAGAGAAGCTCGTCCAGGGGAGCTGCTCCGTGATCGCTCGGGGCCGGTTGCCAGCCCCGGCGCTCCCGGCCAGCGGTGATTTCCAGGGAAAAGGGAAATCGGAGCAAGACGCTCCATTTTAGAGCTGCAAGTTAAAATAAAATAAATACAGCAGCCGACAACTTCTCATTGCCAGCAGGATTTCCCACCGGGAAGTACAGCTTTGCTTGGCGTGCCCGTCCCGTGGAGCTCACGCCTCCGGTGTCACCCGTGCCAGGGCAAAACCCAGAAAGCACATAAAGCGGGCAACGGTGCCCACAACTTTATTATTAATCCTCCCCTTCCCAGCATCTGCTGGCAGCCCCGGCTGCGGGGAACCGCGGGGGGGGGTTCAGCTGTTTGGGGTCCAAAGGCACATCAGACGTGGCCGTGCAGCCCCTTGCCGCTCCTCTCTAATATTTACCCGTCTGGTAATAAACGGACTTGGTTTCGGGTACCCTGCAGAGGCTGGTGCCATGTCCTTGCCGCGGGAAGGGGCGTCCCTGCCAAAGCGGGGGTCCCAGCCGGGAGCTGCCCGTGGCGCTGCCGCGCCATACGGGACCGCTCCCTACTCCGCTCCCGCGCAAAGTCGTCGGGACGGCATCGCCCCAGCGCCCAGCTCTGCCTGCCGGTCGGAGGTGACCTGGGGCCGGGTGTCACCCCGTGCCCTGCCTCAGTTTCCCTCCAGGACTGTCCCGGGAGCTGCTTACACCCGCGGCCGCTGCCAGCACGGAGGACACCGCTTCCCAAAGGGCTGCAAAGCCCGCACCCGACGACGGTGGGGCGATGCCGCGATGGCACGCAGCGTGCGGAGAAGCCTCCCTGAGCATCCCTGCGGCACACAGGGCAATCCCCACCAGCGGTACGAGCCGCCACACCGACCCCAACCCTCCCTGCCCGCAGCTATTTGCAGCCCCGCCAGTTGTCAGAGGTTATTAATAACCGGGACTAAGCCAGAGATAGGGAGGCAGCAGGAACGCCGGCAGCTCGGGAAGCCTCCGAGCGGCCCGGCATCAGCAGCCTCGCGAGCGTTCCCGCGAGCTTAGAGCGGGGACCCCATCACGGCACGCTTACCCAGGCGGGGAAATAGGCTTCGGGCTCGAAGTACTTCCCGTAGTGCTTGTTGCGCTTAAAGTCGCCCAGGTCGGCTTGGAGGGCGAAGGCGGTGAGGAGGAAATAAGCCTCCTCGCGCAGCACGCACTGCGAGTGCAGCACTTGCTTCCGCAGGTGCCAGTAGTAGTAGTAGCGTGCCGTCCGGTCGCTGCGGGGGAGCAGAGGAGAGAGGGGAGGAGAAGGGAGCCAGCGGGACGCCCACCCACCCACGACCGAGACCACGGGGTGGGAGACGGCTCTGGCACCTTCCTCCCGGTGCGAGGCTCTTAAATAAAAAAAAAAAAGAGCACTGGGTGCCGAGTCGTTTGCTCCCTTTTCTGTGCTGAAATTTCCAGACCTCCCACAGCAAGAATAACCCCCCCGAAAGCATCCCTGCCCGGCTGCAGGTGCCACCGTGTCCCCGTGCACCCAAGACCCTGAAAATGTTGGGGTTTTTTTTTTCCCTGAAACAGGACCTGAAGCTCCCACCCGGCCACAGGTACACGCGTGAATTAAAATCAGGCTGTGCCGCGGGGGTTAAGCTGTGACAAAATCCTAAACACGATGGCCCCAGTCCCCCAAAAGGCTTTGTCACCGCTGGCTGGGAGCGGTGTCCCCACCTGCCCCTGCCACCCAGCCCCAACAGAAAGGACGAGTTTTTGGGCGGACGAGCAGCATCCCGCAGCATCCCAAAGCTGCGCGGCCCCAACGAGGGGTACCCGAGCCAGGGGCACCCCGGGGTGCTCCCCTGCCAGCCGCTCGCCCTGGGTGGGTGCATCCTACCTGATCAGCCTGCCGTTTTCCACGTAGTACTGCACTCGGAAGTGGATGATCATCGGGGGGCCAAACTGGTCGATCCCCTGGAACGGAGGAGATTTTCAGGGCTCCTGCGGAGACCCCGGCGTCACGCCCCAGCCCTTCATCTCCGCTCACCCGGGGCCAGGTCCGTCACGGCCACCCCCTTGCCCCATGTGGGGTGAAAGCCGCAGGGAAGAGTTCCCTCTCTAACGCCGACCGCAATTTTTCCTGAATTACAGTTTGACACCTATTTTTTCCCCCCAATGTGCTGAAACACGAAGGGGATTTGGATTTAAAGAAGCAGGCAGCCGGGTTCGAGACCCCCGGGGGGGCTGTAGCCCCCCCCACCGCCACTGTCCCTCTCCCACCCCTCCCCAGCCCGTCACCCACCAGTCCCCGTATTGGGTGCCAAATCAGCGCCAGCACGGGACCCTTCACGCCAACCCCCTTGGCACGTTGCATTGAAATAATGAAAAGGTGTTTTGGGGGGAAAAAAACCCCAAACGCTCGAATTTTAGAAACTGGAAGAAAGAGCCACCTTAAAAATTCTGCTGAAGTATAAAGAAATACGGGAGGGAAAAAAAAAAAAATCAGAGCCCCGGGGTGGGGAGCGTGGAGGACACGTCCCCAGCCAGGGCGCGCGGTGGCATTTGGGGTGACAGCCATCAAGCATCATCCGGGTTTTATTAATTTTGCACGCCCACCCTCCCCACCCCACGCTGCCTAACAGCCAAGTGCCCCCCCCCGCCCCGCCTCGCCCCTCGGCTGCGTTCCCGTGTCCTGGAAGTGACCTGCGACGGGGACAGAGGTGGCCTTACTGCCGTCAGCTCTCCATGCAAGACCTCACCGCTGACCTTGCTGGCCTCCTTCTTCCACTCCTTGGGGCAGTACTTGTAGAGTTTCTGGGCCAGGTCCATGTACACGTGCTCATTGTCTGGGTGGGACAGAGGTGGCATCAGCATCCCCCCCCCGCCCCGTGTGTCCCCTGCATCCCGCCAAGCCCTGCCCTGGCCCCCCCCGACCCATTGGCGGGCGGTGTTGGTGTGGGGGTCCATAACCTCCTCGTCACCGAAATGAGACGCCACCAAAAGGTTGGGTAAGTTGGCACCCGCCTTTGGGCAAACACGCAGCCCCGACGCGGTGGCATCGCGCCGAGCCGAGCCGGGACGGCATCAGGCTGGACCGGCCGCGGGCGCTGAACCCACGGCGTGAGCCCCTGACTTACTCTGGATGACGCTGAGCCCGAAGAGGTGACAGTCCTTCAGCCTCAGGAGGTCACACACCTGCACCAGTAACTCGTGGCACAAAATCTTCACCTGCAAAAAAAAAAACCCACACGTGGTCCCTGCTGCATCTGTGCCCGGCTGAGCCGGGCAGGCGGCACCGAACCCCCCCCCCGCCGGGTCCCCGAGCAGGACCGGGGGGGTGACAGGCTGGGTTATGGGGCTCATTTTTCCAAAGGGCCAACGTGGAAGTCCCCAAAAGCAGGTTCCCACGCTGGGGTGCGGGACCACAGCTCTCCTGGGGATGGGACGCACGGGAGACCACGGGGCAGCTCGAGAGCAGCAGGCGGCGGTGGGGACCTCGCTGCGACCAGCCCGGCGCCAGGGAGATGGTTTTGGGGGCAGAAACCAGAATATTGGGTGGCGTTGAATTAAAAAAATAAAAAAGCGGGGGAATTTCACGTTCAATACTACATCCGAACCAGAGCCGAACCCCCTCCTGTTTATTCGCTGGGGTACACGAGGCTGAATTGCCATCCACAACGGATGCCCGGAGTGAGGACTGAAGGAGGAAGGACTGCCCGCTCCTCGTCATGCCGCCCCGTGGGATGGCGTGCAGCAGGTCACCCGCCGAAAATCACGGCGCTGCCAGCAGCGCCTCGAGTCAAGAAGCAGCGGGAGAGCGTAAAACGCTGCCGCAGCCTTCAGGGGGAATAACTCGTGTGCATTTCTCCGGCAGGGCGAGAGCAGGCAGGCTCAAAATAAAAACCAGAAGCAAAACCGGAGCTTGCAAACACAGCCGGTTGCAAGCCCCCGGGTGTGATGAAAACGTCGGTGCTCAGGGGGTTTCCCCGGCCCCCCCCGCGCTGCCTTACGTTGATGATGATGTTGAGGGAGTCGTCGTTGGGGAGGAAGATGCAAACGCTGCGGCGGTCCTGCATGACTCTGTTGTTGTGGAAGGTCAGTTTGTTCATCGTGGTCCGGGCTCGGGGCTCGGGGCGGGCGGCGGGCACCTCACCGGCGGGCCGGGGCGGCCTCGGTCCCTGCGGGCACCATCCCTGCGGGCGAGAGAGGGGCTGAGCCCCGTGCATGGCACCCTCGGCTTCCCGCACCCCAACGCGGGCATCCTTGCCACCCATCACCGTGTCCCCCCAGAAGCGGGTTGTCCCCCAAAACCCCCGAGCGCACCCCACCACGGCCACCCCGCATCCCAACCCCGGCGCCGCGGTTAGGGCAGCGCGGGATCGCAGCCGAGCCCAAAAAACCTGACCCAGCAGTTTTATTCTCCCGGCTCGGATTCAGAAAAACCTCAGGAAAGGCTTTCCTGGCATAATTAAAAAAACATAAAAGTCTATCTGCTGGGAACAAACCCGGCTCTGCCGGAGAGGAGCGGCGCGGCAGGTTTTGCTGCCGGCAGCAAAAAGGCGAGGGGCCGGTGCGGGGTCCCGCGGCAGGACCCCCGCATCCCTTTCGGCATCATCCCCCGCCAGCTCCAGCTCTTTACAGGGGTTAAATAAAATAACCCAAGTGCTAACAGTGATTTGCAGGTGGGAATCGCAGTCTCTTGACATTTCCCAGCCTTCACCTAAATCCGTACCATACTGGGGCCGAGCAGGTGAATCCGGGGCCGAGCGGGTGAATCCGTCCTAGCACTAACCCCAGGCAATTCTTCTTTTCAAGGGCAAATATTCCTTAAGCACTTTTTACCCCATGACCATCCCCAGGGACACAATGCACACATGACACCATGAGCAAGGATCTTTAAACTCTAAACTAGTTCACCGTTTTTCTAACCCATAGATTTATACAGTATAGCGTCTCCCTCTTCACCAAATATTTGCTTTGGTCGACATGAAAATGCCTTCGGCTTCCAAAACAGTTTAACTTGCATATTTGTACAGCAGGGAAAAAAAGCACCCGGAGGTGACTTTGTGTTAGGTAGTTACTGGGGTTTTGCAGAAGTTGGGAAATCCAGAGGTGATGCTCCCTCCCCACGCCACTCTGGGTTTGCAGCACTGAGGCCCCGTGCAGCTGTGCAGCGTGGCCGTGCATTGCATCCACGCATTGTGGCGGTGCATCACGGCCATGCATTGCAGCCATGCATTGTGACGGTGCATTGTGGCCATGCATTGCAGCTGTGCATTGCAGCTGTGCATCATGGCCATGTATTGCACCCGTGCATTGCATTTGTGCATTGTGGTTGTGCATCGTGGCTATGCATCGTGGCCGTGCATTGCACCTGCGCAATCTATTTGCGCATTGTGCCCGTGCCTCGTGACCATGCGCTGCATTTGTGCGTTGTGGCCATGCATCGTGGCCACAGGTTGTGGCTGCGCATTGCATCCGTGCGTCGTGGCCATGCGTCGCATCTGTGCGTCGCATCCGTGCGTTGCATCTGTGCGTCGCGGCCGTGCCCAGACACGATTGATCCCAACTGGGAGCAAACAGCGCAGCTGATGGGCTGGTTTCAAGGTTCATTAAAAATCACAGCGGTGAACAAAACGGGGCTGAAGGTATTTGGCAAACGTCCTCGTCCCGGCCGGGTGCCCGGCAGCTCTCGTGCACCGACGCGGGGCCGGGTGTGAAGCGACTTGCGCGAGCCGTGGCAGGGAGGGTGCCGCGTCCCCGACAAAGCAGCCGTGCCCCGGGACACCCTCCAGCACCCTCCGCACCCCACTCCCACCCAAAACTCTCCTGCAGCTCCAACGGGTGCACCAGAGCATCTTCCCACCACCGCCCCGTGGGCTACAGCCGGCTCAGAACTACAGCCACAGGCACAAACCACCCCTGATTTTTTGGTAAACCCGTCACCAGGGGGTTATCCTGTGCCGCCAGCACCGCAGCCCCGCACACCCGGGGTCCCACAGCATCCCTGCCACTGGAACGAGCCCGGAGCAGCCGGTCGGGAACGGGTCCCCCCTCCGCCACAGCCTCTGCACCAAGCCCTGCTCGTAGCAGGATCCCTGAGGAAAACACCTTCTTAAAAGCACTTGGAAATGAAACCAAGTCTTCAGGGCGCTGGCAAAAAACCCGGTGTCGCAGCTCATCACCTCACTGCCTCCAAACTGCCTTTAAAAACCAGGCAGGGGCCGGGCATCGGGCCCCACCATACAGCTTGTGTCCCCCCCGGGAGAGCTTCCCCGTGGCACTGCACTGCTCTTGGCATCCCGGGGCTGTTCGTCCCCACGCCAGTCAATATATTTACCCCTCCTCCTGCAGCCTGAATTGGTTGGTCCCTGAGCATCGGGGATTAAAACCCACGAGCTGGCGTCAGCGGAGCACGGGCATCGTGCGGCTCGGTGGGGACGGCACCGCCGGAGCCAAAGAAAACATCTCCCCCAGCAGCAGCTCCGCAGAACCCTACCTCCGAGAGCAAGCAGAACACGGGAGGAAAAAAAACCCCCATATATTTTGGTATTTGTATAGAAAATGCTCCAGATCCTGCTGCTGAATGATAACACCCCATCAGACGACCGCATAGGGCACCGTAGGGGTGGCCAGCGACTTTGCGAGACCCCCCCCCTCAGCTCCAAGAGCTTTCCCCGGGGCTCTGCCAGCCCTCTGCGAGCTGGAGCCGGGGCAGATTTAGCAAGTGGGCACAAAAAGCCCTTTCCAGGGCGATGTGCCTCCAGCAGCCTCGGCCAGACGCCGGCAAATTCTTTCCGAGCATCTGCTGCTCATTCCTACAATGTCAGCTTTGATTCCCAAGGACCCCGTGCCGCTGCCCTCACCGAGTCGCTTCTGCTCCGGCGCAAGCGCCGACACGAGGCGCGAATATGCCCGGGTCCGAGCTGGAAAGAGCCTGGATTGCAGGGAGAGCCCCCCTGGAATACCACGCTGCGGGGAGGGAGGTGACACCGGTCACCCCACAGCCCGAGCGGGAACCTCCACCCCGGGCAGTTTTGCAAGGAGTTTTCCATCCAGAGAGAGCGAAGCCAGCTGGAAAAAACACCGGGAATGAGGACTCGGGCACGGATCAGCCTCCGCAGCGCCGGGAGATCCAGGTCTTCCAGCCATGTTTTTCCCTGCTGTAGGGGAAAGAGCATTAAAACTCCATAGGAAGGCATTGCAAACCCCTTATGCGCCTTGTAACTCCGGGGCTATGCGGAGAAAATTCCTCGATCTGCCATGTTTTTCAGCCCAGGCTGCCGGAATATCGTCTCCCTCCCTCGTACCAACGCCACGGGATAAACCCCGTCGCAAAGCTCTGCTGTAAAGAAAACATCACGCAATAAACCTGCCGGCTGGCGCGGCTTGGAAAAGCAGCTCGGGCCGTCGCTGCTGACTCGGCGGGGGATTTATTCAGCACGGGGTCTTGCAAACACGGCCGAGGGCAGGCAGAGGCTGGGCCCGGTTCAGACGGAGGTGCCGGAGCAGTGTGCCAGGCTCTCGTAGGAAATATAAATTTGGATGCCATTCTAGGGTTGGGGATTTAACATCGCTTGAACTTGCCGGCTGAGGTGGGTTTTTCTTCCAAAGAAGCAAGAGCGCAGCTTCTGTGCACGCGAAGCGAGGCTGGTTTGCATGTGCGGCATTTCTTCCCCCCTCCGTGGATTTAATTACATTTAAAAGCAGCGGCTGAGTCTCCGTGCCCATGGTTTTGGGTCAGGTTTGTACCCCTGTGGTAGCCACCAGACCATCACAGTGCCCACCGCTCAACCCAGCCTCAATCCCCAGTCCCCAGACAGATCCAGCCCCTTTCTCCATCACCCAAATTCCCTTGCCAAAATATCCATTTTTTTTTAAATTTCTGTCCTATCAGCCATTGAACCCATCGTCAGGCTTTTGTTCCAGCCCTCCCAAGCCACGACAGGGGCGAGGGAAGGAATTCGGCACGGGACCCACACGTAGGCACGGGCCGTCCCGCAGCGAAAGGCAGCCCAAAGTGCAGAGCGAGATGGGAAGATGAATTCACGGGGCAGGAATTTCTTGTTTTTAAGAGTTTAGAGTCGGTTTTACCCCACATCACAGGGCGCAGGTATGCGCGAGCTGTTATTACAAGTTTTAAGGCCGTCACTTAATGCAGCTTCTACCAACCCAAAAGCTAGATTAATTCCTGCTTGTGGTTGCCCCATAATTAAAATTGTCTCCAATTCTTCACGAACTCAACAGTTTCCTCCTAATGAAGAGAGGCAGATGAAAGAGACCTTCACTGGGAAAAAGGACTCGGTTATAAATATTACATTACTTCATCTGCCACAAAAGCTATTTGGATGCTGGAAACTCAGCCTGGGCAGCCGGGGGCCAGCCCCACCAGCCCCACCAGCCCCGGCAGATGCCCTCGAGCACTGGAGGTGTCCAAAAAGCCTCTGCAAGGAAGGTTCCCCCAGGAGCTCGCCTGTCTCCACCTCTGCAACACTCCTCCTCTTCCTCCTCCTCCTCTTCCTCTCCTTTGGCTGCTGCAATGGGACAACAGCAACGGGCGGAGCGGGTGCTGGGGACACCCGGGGACATCCGCAAAGGGCCGAGCCAAGCGCATCATCCCCAAAACGGGATAACGGCCCCTCTGTCCCCTCCTATTTGTGTCGCAGCTGCGATGGCAGCGAGCGCTGGGGACGAGCCCCGTAGGACATCACATCAGGGCATGGGGAAACACGGGCTGAGCCACGGCAGCTCGGGAAACCGCTCCCTCTCCGCATCCTTCTGCTGTGCACAGAGCTGAATCCAGCCTGGAAGCACTGATTTTTCCATCCGCCCGCGACCCACGGCAGAGCCATCCCAGGCCTCTTTGTTCCCTTACTTTGGAGCGCTAAAATATAAATAAAGCAGCCCGGCCTCCGCCGAGGATGCACGCAGAAGTGGATTTTGCCTGGCACAGGCTCCAGCGAGGGAGGGACGGCGCCTGCTCTTCCTCTTCCCTCTTCTGCTATTGAACCAGCCCCTTCCATTTTATTTCCTTCCGGAAAACTTCACCCCGAGCATTTAGGATTAGAAAAATATCTGCTAAGAGAATCCAGTTGCATCAAGACTGGGTTGAGGGGGGGGATCATGCTCAGAACATCCCAGCTCCCCCATCTGGCTCCGGATCCTGTCGCCCCCCACCTCCTCCGCGTTCCTGGGGGCTTTATGAACCATCTCCCAGCATCACCAGCAACAAGCCCAAACCTCCCAGAGCTCAGGTGCCGCTCCCGGGACCGCAGGCATCATTCCGAAGGATGCACGTGGACGTGGAGCATCGCCTTTGCTCCCCCCCTCCGTGGGCAGCCTGCAGCCCACACTAGCAGCAGCATCATCCGTAAATCCCTTGGGATTTGGTGGCTGCGGGATCCCTGGACCACAAAGCAGCCGTAAGGGCCAGAGTCACCATCCTGCATCCCCACGTCGCAGAGAGCACAGCCCCAAGTTTCCAAACCATGGGCCTTCCTATTTCATAAACCACTCACCCACCCCAAGATGCTCTGGCCCTGGGCAAACCCTTCCTTCCCGGGGGAAAGCGCTTTTGGGGAGCCCCATCCCCAGCATCCTGCTCCCGGGCACGCTCCCGTACGTGGGATCAGCGCCCAAACCCATCCCCGCTCCGGGGAACGTGCAGCGCTTTGTGCACATGTGGAGGAAAAAAAAAAAAGGGATGCGAAGCGCTCTGCAGACAGCCGAAAGCCCAAAAAACAGCTCCATTTTATGCCGAAACGCCCGTAACCACGCCTGGGCGATCCAGAGCCCCCGCTGCAGTCTTGCGGCATCCTCGCCTCCAGCTCCAGATCCGGCAAAATGAAGCCAAACCAAGTTACTTTTTTTTAATCCTGGAGCGGGCAGAGGGGGATTTGTCTTCCCCTGGCGCTCTCCGCTTCTCCAGCTGGGAGAGCTCCTTGGCCACGCCAGAGCCTCCATAAACTTCCCTGCCCCGGCAGCAACGGGGAAAAGCTTTTTCTTTTTTTTTTTGTTTGAAAAATATCCTAAGCCCGCTTTTCAGACAAGGAAAAAAAAAAGCATAAAACTCAATTAAGAAGCAGGCAGATATTTTAACCACCGCCATCATTTGTGTACTCCATCTGGAGTCCAAAGGCTGCTTTTTTTTTTTAGCAGGAGGGAGCTGACATCATCTTAATTTGAAATTCACATTTATTTTTACATCTGGTCTGAATTAATCTTTTTCAGCATACTGACTTTCATGTAATGGAATAATTGCTTACAGACTCGGGGTTTAAAGAGCCTAAATAAACCCAGTTTAAAAAAAGAAACCCCTTTACAAAACGATAGTAAAAAGCCAGTACCTATAACCAAACCCCAATACGCCTTCGGGACTGGGAGTTTTAAATGAAACAACATCGCTTTCAAGCAAGAGAACTCGAATTAAACCCCGCTCTATCCAAGAATTGGAGAGGGTAAGCGGAGCCCCATGGAAAAACACCGACACAAACCAGCCGGGGAATTAGGCAGAGCAGGAAAGCTCCACATGCCGGGCTCCATCAGCGCCATGCCGAAGCATCTCTGGAAAAGCAGAGTTTGGCTTAGAGGGAAAAACATCCTCAAACATCCTCATGACCAGAAACGCATCGGCCGTGAGCAGAAAAAAGCCGATTCAGGACTGCAAGGCGACGGCAAAAGTGGCGGGGGGCAGGGGGCACGGCCTTACTCCCACGTGCGAGTCAAAGGACACGGGAACACCAAGGACGGTCCTGGGAAACCTCAGCCCCAATTTCCTCGCTGCCACGAGGGCACGATGTCAGTTAAAGGCCAATTTGAGTGCCGCGTGGGTTTATCCTCGCCCCTTCGAGAACCTGGCGGGGATTCGCATCCCCGGTGGGAAATACGGAGAAGACCATTAGTGGCACTACCGGGTACCAGCTTGCACCCCGAGCCATGGCACCCCCACGGCTGACCCAGGGGTGGGGGCACCCATGGACAACGGGGTCCCACAGGTGACTGCGACCCAGAAACAGGAGGATCCATGGATGAGAGGACCACGGGTGAGGGGACAAACAGACGACGGGACCCACGGGTGAAGGATCCCATGGGCAAGCACAACCCACAGCCAAGAGGACCACGGGTGAGGGGACCAACAGATGACGGGACCCATGGGCGAGGGATCCCATGGGCAAGCACAACCCACGGGCAAGGGGACCCATGGGTGAAGGCAACCCACAGAAAACAGATCTTACAAAGAGAACCCAAGGGTGAGGGGACCCACGGATGAGGGGACCCGCTGGCGAGTGTGGCCCATGGGCAAAGGGACCCACTGGCGAGTGTGACCCATGAGTGATGGGACCCACGGGCGAGGGGACATGTGGGTGAGCGTGACCTAGGGGTGAGGGGTCCTACAGGCGAGGGGACCTGCGGACGAGCGTGACCCAGGGGCGAGGGGACCCACGGGCAAGGGTGAGCGCGACCCACGGCTAAGGAGACCCGTGGGCGAGCGTGACCCGCAGGTGAGCGCACCCGTGGGCGAGCGTGACCCACGAGCGAGGGGTCCCACGGCCAAGGGGACATGTGGGTGAGAGTGACCTAGGGGTGAGGGGTCCTACAGGCGAGGGGACCTGCGGACGAGCGTGACCCAGGGGCGAGGGGATCCGTGGGCGAGGGGATCCGTGGGCGAGCGTGACCCACGGGCGAGAGGACCCACGGACAAGGGTGAGCGCGACCCACGGCTAAGGAGACCCGTGGGCGAGCGTGACCCGCAGGTGAGCGCACCCGTGGGCGAGCGTGACCCACGAGCGAGGGGTCCCACGGGCGAGGGGACATGTGGGTGAGAGTGACCTAGGGGTGAGGGGTCCTACAGGCGAGGGGACCTGCGGACGAGCGTGACCCAGGGGCGAGGGGATCCGTGGGCGAGGGGATCCGTGGGCGAGCGTGACCCACGGGCGAGAGGACCCACGGACAAGGGTGAGCGCGACCCACGGCTAAGGAGACCCGTGGGCGAGCGTGACCCGCAGGTGAGCGCACCCGTGGGCGAGCGTGACCCACGAGCGAGGGGTCCCACGGGCGGGGGGGGGGGGGGGGGGACGGGACCGTAGAGCCGCCGTGGCCGCGTCCGTGGCGGCGGGGGCGGGCGGAGGTCCGGCCGCTCTTTCGCCTTCACGTCCCCGCGGGGCGGGCGGAGGAAATGACTCGCATTCCTGCAGCCGGGAGCCCTCTCGCACTTCTCCGGCACCAACTCCATCCCCCAAGCGCAACAAGCAGCCGCCCTCGGCCCCACGCCGGGCCCACCCGCGGCAGCCCCGGGGAGGGGAGACGCGCCGGGCCGGGCCGAGCCGAGCCGGGAGCGCGGTGCGGGGCGCCGGGCACGCACCTACCTGCGGCTCTGCGGGGACCGCGCTGCCTTGCTTTGCCTCGCCTTGCTTTGCTTTGCCGAGCCGAGCCGAGCCGAGCCGTGCTCAGCCCAGCCCCGCCGCCCCCGCCCCTTCCCGGGCCGCCCCGCACCGCCCCGAGCGGCACCGGCACCGCCTCCCGCCTGAACGCGGTTCCCGGGACGGCCGGAGCGGGTTGGGGAAGGGGGGGGGGGGGGGGGGAAACAGGGCAGCCCCCGGGGGAGGTGGAGCCGAGGAGCCCCGGAGGGAACCGAGAAGCTCGGCCCCGCCGAGGGGACCCGAGCGTTTGCCCCCGAGGGGGAGCGGGAGGTCGGGTATCACCACCCCGGTACCGGGGGTTCCCTCGGGGGAACACGAACCTGCTGTGGAAGGGACCCTGGGGATCTTGAGCGTTGCCCGGGAGGGGACCCAAGCCTCCCCGGGGAATACACCCACCCCAACGTACGCAGGGAGAGGAGCCGAGCACCCTCCGGGGACGGGACGTGGGCATCTCCCGTGGAAGGGACATCTCCCGTGGCATCCCTGGAGAGGGGACTCCAAGCACCCCCTGCACCCAGCCCAGTATCCCCAACCCCGGCTCTGCCGTGGGCATATTAAGCCGGTAATTAGGAGTCGGGTTGAGGCAGGAGCAGAATTAGGGCCAAATCCTGTTCCCATCAAAGCCCCCACTGACGTCCTGACAGCCGGATCAAAGGTGAGTTGGGCTCATTCCTGCGAGGGCCAGCCGCCGCTCAGCGCACGTCACAGAGCTAATGCACACGCGGATCTCTCTCCATAGGTGACCCAGGACGGGAATAGCAGCAGCAGCGGCGGCACCATAAATTAGCAGCAAAGCATCTCCGAGCCGCTCCTTCTTCAGAAGTGCCATCTGGTGAGATTGTTTTCGGAGTAGTTATTTATTCCTCACTTTTAAGTGTCTATAGGCATTTTTTGGGATGACCTGCGAGGCCGGCTCTGCCCCCGCAGTCTCTACGAGGCTCCAGGAGAGAACAGCCGCTTGTTCCCAAACCTAAATAAAGAGCAGCTCTGCTGCGAATACTCTGACGCTCATTTCTGAAATCTGTTTGCAGCTCAACAGATCGTGCTGGGTAATTACATTATGCGAGTGCGCGGTACCAGCAGTGGGAATCCAATGCGCTGCTCTCCTCATGGAAAAAACCAGCCTGGCTTTCGGCAGAGCCGGGGCTGGAAAACCCTCGGCTTTGGGCTCGCTCTCGTGCTCTTATCCGTACCATGGGAAATTCGGAGAGCGTTTCCACCCGGCAGCTCGCTCCTGCTTGTGTCGTGCTGAGTCCCCGCAAAGCCACCCATGCCAAATGTCACTGCGGCCGAGGGCACGGGCAGCATCGCGGCTGAGCAGGGACCACCACCCCAGCCAGAAATGTCTTTTTTTCCCCAAAATTCACTCTGGAAACACCCCTCCCGCAGATAACACAGGGGGACAGCCAGGCAGGGGCCAGGCGCGTGGCAGAGCTGCCGTTCGGCTCATTTAGTCCAACTCGTAAAATATTTTAGGGGTCGGGAAGGGCGCGAGCGGGACACGGCCCCGTCGCTTGAGGACGAGTCAGTCCTGCTGAGCGTGTCCTGCACGGCCCCTGCCCCATCGCTTGCACCCTCCCGGCCTCGTTTAATACAAAAATACGGTAACACAGCGCCTGCCTTGCCGCAGAGGCTAAATAAAGCAGCAGGAAGAGCTCTTGAATACCAGCAAGGCGATATATAAACATGTACGTGGATGGCACGTATGCTAATGCTGTTATATAGCCTAAGAGAAATGCTGTGTCTCGTATCGACGTGAGATGCTTTCATGGCCGGAGGAGAGTCGCCCGGAAAAGCCACGCTCGCCATGAGCCGCCCCAGGGTCCGACGTTGGGAGAGCTCGGAAAGATGGACGTTAGCCAGTGTCCGGTCTGCCTCTCCTCTTTGTGAAAGGAAAAGCCCAAAGATTCCGGTGACATTTCTCTTTAACAATTCTGGAATTAATCTTGCTCGAAGTCCCAAGAAGCGGAAACACAGATGGAAAATGTAATAAATGGAACTGGTTTGGGTTTTTTTTTTTTTTTTTTTTGGACAAGGTTTAACTGAGCTAATTGCATTGCTAGGCGTATCTCAAAAAAAAAAAAAAAGGTGTTGTGGTTATGACTGAAAATACCATTCACATAAAATATACAGATTTTTCTCGCACTAGATATATTTATATTAAGAGGACGGGAAATAGCAGCTGTTCACTGTGATCCTGCATTATCATCAGCCCAATATCTTCCATCCCAGCATTTCAATAACAGCATTGTTAATGGCAGGGATGGTCACACAAACGGGTGAGCTCTCTTATCTCATACATAGTTTCCCTATGATTTTGCTAATGGGATAAAAATTATAAACAAAGCAACAGAGTAACAACTAAATCCATCCGGGTCTCAGCACCCGGCTCCCTTTCCCAAGGGCTGACGCTTTTAGGGGATCATTTGCAAATTCCCTGGGGCTGTGCCGACCCATGGTGTACTGCTGTCGGTGCTCAGCATCCACCCGGCTGATTTTTAGCATGTCCTGCTAGGAAAATTTACCCTGGACTAACAGCACGGGGACTTCGGCGTCCGCCTGCGATGCTCGGCTTTCGGGAGGGCAGCCAGCGAGCCTGGTGGGGTGCGTTTGGGGACAGGGATGTCACCGCTGTTTGACGACGGCTGGCACGGCATCAGGGCCCCGGCTCTGGCTGCAGCTGAGATTTAGAAATTCTTCCCTGGACCAGACGGGAAAACAAATCCCAGCTACTGTGAACGGGCTGCGCTCGGGCTGGGGATGGTTTCTCAGCCCATAAGGGGAAGAAAATAAATAAAGAAACCCCGGCGCAGAGCCACAACAGCCGGCGCGTTGCTATAAACTCCAGCGAGGAGCTGGACCTTGATCTGTTTCTTGCATTTCACGGGGGATTTCCAAGGAAGTTCTTCCTCCCTCCCCATCCAGGCTGGGGCGGACGCGTTCCCCCCCCGGCACGGGAACAACCGGGACGGAGGGACAGAGCCGAGTGCCGGGGAGCGGGTGCTTCCTCCGGCGTTTTCTGGGCCCTTTAGGACAATGCCGTCTGATTTTTGGCCAGAAATACCCACTTCACAGAGATATAATCAAGCCTTCACTTTAACTGGGTTTATTATTAAATGCCTGGGCACACATCGGGACCCCTCCTCAGGGTTTTTGCCCTAATGCTGCCCCACTTTGCTATTTGCCTGCATGTACCCCCCCGGGACAGCCACCCCCCCCCGACAGCCCCAACTCCATCCATTCCAGTCCATCCCAGTTGAACTAGTCAGCGAGCTGGGAAAGCCGGTAACCAGCACGCAGGAGCCAGCCCTGGATGGTGCTAAGCATCCCCAGCTGGCCCCAGGGAAAGGGGGAGCTTCCCGGGGTGGGGGGGGGGGGTTTGGCCCAGGGACACCCCAGCTCAGTACCCGGGTGGTGGCTGGGAGCGGGATGACCCGTCGAGCGTGCCGGCGGTGGCACGTAGCCGTTGGCACCGGAGCAGGAATGCCAGAAATGCAGAACCACCCCCGGCTCCCCGGCCGTCCCGGGGATGCTCACAGAGGGGGTGCTGCCGTCAGGTTTTGGCTGGGGTCGGAGGTGGGGGGGGTATTAGCATATTTAACTAGAACCCCAAATCTCCCTCTCTATTTACCCTGTTATCCCCTCTCTTTGCTTGGGAAGTCAGCAAGGATGAAAATAAAAAGGGGTTTCATGAGATCTAAGTCAAACGGGGCTGGAAAGAGAGAAAATCCAGCCTGAATACACAAGTATTGGAAACATCAAGAAAATCTAAGCATGCATCCTGGCGGGGAGGCATCCCCCCCTGCTTGCCGCTCCGCCAGTAGTGCTGATACGGTATATTCTGCTAATCTACCCCACAGTATTTACAGCTGCCTATAACCCAGGATCCTCTTTAACATCGAGTTGCAGCAGCCGGATGCGATTAGAGCCTGTGAGATTCCTCGGGAAGGCCGGATGGAAAGGTGGGATCGCTTCCCCGCCACCGGACCCCCGGCTCCTCGCCCAACCCGGGACCCCGAGCTGGGTTTTATTACCAAGTTATTGATAAACCTGCCGTGAGATGGGCAGGTCTGGCTTTGCTGCAGCCCCCCTGGCCCATCGCACGGCGAAACACAAGCTGCGCTCAGCATCTCTGCAGCCCCCCCGGTAGAAAAGCCCGTGCCCCCCCTTCCCGTCCCTGCTCCCCCATCCTTTCCCTTTCCTGGGGCCCTAAAGGGGCTTTTTGGGGGCTCTGGGTGTGGGGGTTATTCCCAGGGTTTGCTCTCAGCCTGCCAGAGCTGCTGAAAAGCCCGTGGAAATGTGTTATAAAGCAGGAAAGGCAGCGGCCGGCGGGGAGGGGCAGACAGGGAGGAAAGATCACAGAAGTGGGGGAATATTTTTAGCCCGCCTGTGTGCCGGCTTCTCTCGGCGAGCTTTAGAGCTGCTCGGCTGACTTCAGTCACATCTGATGGAGGGGCAGACGTCTTAGGGCTGCTCCTGTCCTCTGAAACAGGAGAGAAATCCCAGCAAGGGCCCCCCCGGGGGGGGTCGCCAGCAGCCCCAATGCTATGAGACATCAGAGAATCCACAGCAGGGTGGTGGGGTGGGAGGAAAACTGGTCTGTGGATTTCTCTGCTGAAAAATAACTGCAATTTGTGCAATTTGGGTGTTGCACATCCCAGCCTCGGCAGCCCGGCAATCCGGTTCCCCGCTCGGTGCTCACCGGCGCGCACGTGCTTTCCATCGCAGCCCTTGGCCAGCGGGTTTTGATTATGAGCTTGCAGAAGCCAGCTAACCTCTCAGCAGGGCGAACTCCAGGAACGGAGTTACGAAGCCGCACGTTTCGCTGCAAACCTGATCCGGGAGCAGAGGGAAGGAGAAAGCGACATCGGGAATGAATTGTGCACGAGGGGTCACGCACCAGCCTCCCATTCGCACTGGGGGAACTGGAGACCCTCCAACGTGCTTCCTCTGCTGGAGTGACTCCAGTTGCACCCTCGTGTTCTAAGCCGACGGTTAGATTAGGCTTTCGCCATAAATATATTTAAACCAGCCACAACGCCAGTGCAGGAGGACACAGAAGGCCCCGTTACATGGGGCAGTACGGGCTCAGCATCACCTGAATCCCCAGCGCCGTGCCAGGGGCTGCCCCGACACGCCAGGGAGATGC
Organism: Aquila chrysaetos chrysaetos; assembly: GCF_900496995.4. Lineage (NCBI taxonomy): Eukaryota > Metazoa > Chordata > Aves > Accipitriformes > Accipitridae > Aquila > Aquila chrysaetos. The sequence continues at coordinate 3,750,019 of NC_044005.1, read as the reverse complement.
TTTTCTTTGCACGGGGTGG